>NC_140590.1:789584182-790849182 GCF_964204655.1 Triturus cristatus
CAACAATTTGTGGCATTGCTGGTCTGATGGGAATGATGTAACATACTAATGAATGTGTTGTTGCGCAGCGCAAATCTATAGGACAACTCATGCGGAGGTAATTCACTAAAAGAATCTTCTGCAGTTATATTGTAAGCACGTTTAAGAATAGGGTAATACATATGCAATAGTATGCTGAAAATAATAATCAGAAGACTTAGAAAAAACAAAATTAATAATGTTACTGTGCAGTGACTACGAAGTGATTTACAATACGCATGCTTTTTAAGCCGCATTTGCTGATTTCTTTCTCTATTCCGGTCTAGAGGATACATGTCAGAGACAAATTCAACCGATTCACCTTGGAGAGGACTTAAACAATCAAATTGTCTGACTTGCTAGACCTCAATTTTAGTTTGTACAGTTCTTGTTTTGACTTCTCAACCAAGGGGAGCTTTGAGTCTGTCTGTGAGGGAATACAAGGTTGAGTATTTACGCTGGATGGTAGTCCATAAAATTTCTTGATATGACTCGAGTGCAACCACCCTTTGCGACCCTCAATCTTCACGGCAGTCCTTGTAGTCAGTAGAACCAACTTAGGCGACTTCCACCTAGGATCCAGTTGGGTCTTCCGGTCGAAATTCCTGACCAAAACCAGGTCACCAGGAACCACGTCATGGGGCTTCACCTCAGTATTATCGGGAAAAGCTGCGGCTACCTGTGAACGACAAGATTGTAGTGCAGACATCAAGGAAGCCAGGTAATCTGTCAGCATATTACAGTCAACATCAGTTATTTTGCGAGGTATAGGCGTCCCCCACATATTTGGTGGTCTACCGAAGATCACCTCATACGGGGATAGCCCTGTTCGAGAATGTGCTACCATTCTCATGTAAAAGAGCGCAACTGGTAAGGCTACTATCCAGTCGACACCCTTTTCTCTACATATTTTGGACAATCTAATTTTCAGGGTTTGATTATGACGTTCCACGAGACCTGCTGCCTCGGGATGTCGGACACAGTGGAATTTCCATTGGTAGCCTAACAAAAGGGAAACGTGTTTCATTAGTTCGGATGAGAACGGCTGGCCGTTATCTGAGTAGACAACACGTGGTAAACCGTACCGTGGGAAGAATTCTCGAACTAACTGTTTGGCAGTAGTCGGGGCAGTGTAATCTGAAACCGGGTATGCTTCTGTCCAACGGGAAAGAGCACAAACAACTACGAGAACATATTTGAATCCTCGACATCGTTCCATCTGGATATAATCCATCTGGAGGACTTCAAAAGCATGATCGGGAGGTTGAAATCCACCCTGCTCTACGGGGATGCTTTTACCTGGATTAAACTGACAACATATCATACAGGTACGAACTTTCTGTTTAGCTGCTGCTCGCAAGTGTTTGTTGAACCAAATGTGTTGAATGCTGTCTAGCATAGCTTTTTCTCCTAGGTGCGCTGGACTATGTATTGTGTTAATGATGACTTGAACCATAGAGTCGGGAAGAAACCATATAGATTTTTCCTTCGTCATCCATCCTTGATCCGTTTGGATCCCTCCTAATTCAGTCCATTTCTTTATTTCTTCTGGTGTAGCATGTGTCTGTATGTCAATTACATCAAGGGCGGGATCCTTAACTGTCATACAATGTGTTGGTGTCGGAACTATTGTCTTTGTCATGTCAGTTGTGTGAGTCTGATTCTGAGCAGTCTGTTTAGCTGTTCTGTCAGCTAGGTCATTACCCTGAGAAATGATATCGGTAACTTTTGTGTGGGCCTTGCATTTCATAATCGATATTGCAGTAGGTAGATGAATCGCGTCTAACAGGGTTTGAATGAGGGGTCCGTGTTGGATGTGGGCACCGTGAGAAGTTAAATAACCTCTCTCTCGCCACAGTACGCCGAAGTCATGGACGACTCCGAATGCATAACGTGAATCTGTGTATATATTGACTTTTTTATTTGTGGCTTGAATACAGGCTTGTGTCAGAGCGATGAGCTCTGCTGCTTGAGCTGACAAAATGTTAATATAGTTTGTTTCAATGACTTCAGTGTCTGTTGTGACTGCGTAAGCGGCCACTAACTCTCCTGTACTTGTTCTCATACATGACCCATCTACATATAATGTCAAGTCTGGATCTGACAAAGGGATATCTGTCAAGTCTTGTCTGGGTTTCGTTGTGATAGTAATGACTTCGACACAATCATGTGCCAATGGATCTGTTCCGCCCACTGTTAACAGTGTGGCAGGATTTAATGTATTACAACGTCTGATTTCTATATGTGGCTGAAATAATGTCAGTTCGTAACCGGTGAGTCTTGCTATAGTCAAGTGTTGTGTTTGTGTGCGGTTCAAGAGAACCTCTACGGCATGTGGTACTTGTACTGTCAATTGATGTCCTAACACTATGGCATCGCTTTGTCTGATTGCTAAAGCTGTTGCTGCCACTGATTTCAGGCACGCAGGAAGAGCCTGAGCTACTGGATCTAATGTACTAGAGAAATAAGCACATGGTTTGTGTGATCCTGCTTGTTCCTGAGTGAGTACTGACAGGGCAGTACCTTCGCGTTCTGTAACAAAGAGTGTAAACTGTTTACTGTAACATGGTGTTGCTAAAAACAGGTGCTTGGCATAAAGCTTTCTTTAAGCTTTCAAAGGCATGTGTATGTTCTGGAGTCCAAGGGAGGACAGTCGATGTGGCTGCCTCCTGTGTTGTCAACTGGATGAGTGGTTTTGCTAGAAATGCATATTGAGGGATCCACTGCCTACAGTATGAAGTGAGGCCTATAAAAGCCCGCACCTCCTTTTGTGTCTTGGGTGGTGGCATGTTAGCGATTAACTGGATGCGGTCGGGTGTAAGCTGTCTTCCCTCCTTGGACAGCGAGTGCCCAAGGTAAACAACTCGCGGGACACAGAATTGCAGCTTAGAAGGGGACACCTTGTGCCCCTTGTCGGCCAGAAATTGTAAAACCGTCAGTGACGCATTTTCACATTCTTGTTCGCTTCGGGCGGTGATCAGCAGATCATCGACATATTGAAGCAAGGCAGTGTTAACTGGCATGTGGATACTGTCAAGTTCTCGTTTCAGTGCTTGGCTATAGATGCTGGGGCTTTCTGTAAATCCTTGAGGTGCGCGTGTGAATTTAAAACTTCGTCCATTTAAACTGAATCCGAACAGATATTGACTTTCCGGATCTATTGGGACGCTAAAGAAAGCATTCTTGAGGTCAATTACAGTGAAGAACGTTGCTTCTGAGTCAATAGCGGTTAATAATGAAGAGATATCTGGGACCACAGGGTATTGTGGTACAATACATTTATTTAATTCGCGTAGGTCAATAACTAATCGATATACTGGTGGTGCTTTTGGATCCGTTCTTTTAAGAATCGGAATTATCGGGGAATTACATACATTGGAGTCGGTTTCGACAACCACTCCTTGTGTAATGAGCTCGTCAATGATTTGCAGCAAAGCCACAACAGCATCGGGTGGTAATTTGTATTGTCGCATTCGTGGTAGTATTACTCCTGTTTTTAGTGTGACACGATATGGTGTAATATTCATGCAACCAACATCAGTGGGGCCTTGTGCCCATAAATGTGTAGGTAAAGTTTGCAGTCGGTGATCCATGTCTCTGGACACGTAGTGACCTTTGAAGTCGCGTAGAAATAGTCGTACTCCTTCCGGAGAACAACATATTATAGCTCCTAGAGCTTTCAATGTTTTTATACCTAACAAGTTTTCTGGACATGATTTAGTAAGCAATAAGTCTGTAGTACGTGTCAATGGACCAATCGTAAGTGGAAGAGGCTGTGTAACTTCATTAATTATAGGTTTTCCTGAGAATCCAAGGGAAATATTTTGCGAGCCTGAGAGGGGTGCCCCTGGAACTTCACTGTGTCTTATAGTTGTTCTGCTTGCCCCTGTGTCAAGTAAGAACTTTCTGTCTTCCCCTAATAGTTCACTATGTACATAAGGTCCCTCTTGGTCTACAGGAACCTCAATAAGGGGTAAGCCAACTTCCCTCTCTAGGCAATCTCATGAGTATCGCTGATAATCGGGATAATCTGCTTGTGCATACTGATACATTTGTTGTGTTGTTGCTTGTGTTGCAGCAATAGGCTGCGCTAGCGGTGGTGCTACGTTCTGTGGTGCAGCTCCTTGTTGCGGAGCTAGTTGTTGCGGAGCTAACCTAGGTTGTGCATGCTGAGGGATTGGTTGTTGATTCTGATCCTGTCTAGGTGGACGTGGTCTCTCCTGGGTTCTACCTGTAGCAATATTATGTTTCAGGACTGGACAATCGTGTATATAATGACCTTGTTGTTTACAATAGTTGCATGTCCCTTTCGTAGGACCTGCGGAATCAACCTTTTGATGACCATTAGCTGGGACTGACTGAGCAACAAGCATTTTCATTTTTGTATCTTTCCTACGTCTTTGTTCGTGTTCTTGTTCTTCCTTTATTCTGTTGTGGTGATATTGTAACATCTGTAACATCTGTGATGGGGTATTACCTTGCCAGGTACTTTCAAATTTCAATACTCTATTCTTAACTTGCAGCAGGGAATTTTCAACTAATTTTGTCACAAACAGATGTGGATATGACTCACTACTGGCTTTTATACCACTATTTATACCAAAACATTTTTCAAATCGGGAATAGAAATCACTAGTATCTTCATCTGGTTTTTGTTTACAGGCTGAGATTGCACCCCAGTCTTCCTTTTTCGTAGTTAATAAACGTGGCAGTACCTGCACTAGTAGTCCTGCTAGTGCTGTAGTCTTTTCCCCAAGTCCTGCTCCTGCAGCTCGGGCCCTTTCTTCGTTTTCTAATGCTGTCCAATCTATCTTTTGGTCTCCCACCTCCCATTCCTTTTCTTTAAGTTTCTCATAAACACCGGTGGGTAATAGGACTTTTAATATCTTCATAATGTCGGGATAGGTATACTCTCCCATGAGTAACATGTCTTTTATTTCACGGTGGAAACCTGCTGGATCCTTGTCATGGCTGGGTACTACTTTCTTCATTTCTAATAATTCTAGTTTAGTTATAGGCGTGTACACAAACACGCGTGTAAAGTTATTACCGTCACCTCTGATTGGGTGTACTTCTCGTAACGGGTTCTGTCTATCTATATGATACATTTTTCTTCCCATAATGGGAACTGGAACGTGTTCTGGACATACGAAATTTAAATATTGATTTCGGAATTCTAAAATTTCCCTAATCAAATCAGTACCTGACCCTCTCCATATATTCGTGAGTAGTTCTGTCAATATGTCAGGTAAGGGTCCTGGATCGGAGTGTTGGCTTTTATATAATATAAGGAGGTGTTGAATCATGTATATACTAGCTAAACGCTGTTCGTATGGGTCAAGATTCAGAAACGTGTGTGCAAGTACATCATCATTGTAGTCGCTGGGACTGTCAGCCCATAGTACTGCTGACCTGGCTAATTCTTGTTCGTCCATGGAATCGAGCATATGGTACCCCCTTCGATCTCGGAGTAATTTATCAACGGTTTGGAATAGGTGTTCAGGGGATTTGGTATTTAACATAGGATTTGGAAAGTGTCTATTATATTCTGGACGTATTGGACGTATCTGATCATTAAAACCTCTAGTATTACTATGGGGTCTTCCTCTACCTACATAAGCTATCGTTTCTATTTGTACTGATTCTTGCTCCTCCTCCTCTTCTGATTCTACTCTGTCTGTTTCTCGTCTTTCTTTATGTATTCGTTCTACTTCTTTGCGGATCTTTCGACACATGGCTATTATACACGCCTGTCTATCATGTTTCTCTTCTGATATGTTCTGACCCCATTTGACAAGTCTTTGCATGGTATCGTGATCTGCCCCGGGCCTGTCTTGATTCCTAATTAAACAATTTATGAAAAAACGTAGTAGTTGTCTTTGTACGTCCACTTTCTGATATTCCATAGCTTCGTTGATACTTTCTGAATTTCGCCCTGTTTGGACAAAGCGATATATATTGTCTAGGTGTTCAACCATTCCTGGTATCGTCATTAAATATAATGTAGCTCGTCGTATACGTAGTGATGATATGAGCAATTTGTCCTGTCTACCTGGCACTGGATCGTATCTACAATCCACAAGTTGTTCTTTAAACATGTCGGAGGTCGCTAGTTGGGGTGTACGTTGGAGTGCTAGAACTCTAAGGGTCTGTTTATTTCGCGGCGGGGTAGCAAACATGTCTGTCGTACCTCCTGTAGCACCTTCTGAAGCGCTGGGCACGAAAGGATTCGTTGGACGTAGGATAGAGATTGTGGATGCGGGAAAAACTGTAGAAACGGACGGAGCCGTGGGAACTTGTATAGGAGTTTGTAGTTGCGGGGATACAGACGGATGCTCTTGGTGTTGAACACCATCGGCAAGCGGTGTGGGTGGCATAGCATTAGCATACTCGGGAGCTACGTCATCTAAATAGGAAGAAAGGAAAACGTCCTTTGCTGTTTTGGGATGTGCTTTTATCGGGAGTAATGGAGGAGTTAAGTCTTTTGGTATTTCCGGGATAGCCTTAGGTAACCCTTCGGCCAGAAGAGGATACATACCATTCATAAGAGTGTTTCTTTGTCTATCTATTTGTTCTGAGTTTACTCGAGTACCTTCCTCAAGTAATAGATTTTCTCGGGTTTTATTTGAATTCTCTCTACCTTTCTCGTCCTGTCTGAGTGCTTTTTCTGTACGTCTGTATGATTCTTTACGCCATAATTCAATGGCATCTTTCTGCGACTGTCTGGCTTTCTTTTTCCATAATTCTTCTTCTACTCTCATGATGCAATCTGCATCCCAGGTCCCAGCTGCGGGCCATCTCTGATTTTCTGGCAAATCCTTGGTGTAATCCACCCATAAATCAAGAAATAATACGGCATCTAGGCCATGCTTATGATACATAAAGTATCCTGGAGTGTCCCTAGGTGGAATGGGAACAGCTTCTTCGAGTACCCCTTTTCTAGTTTTGATCTGTCTTAGTTTCGAAAAGAGCGGCATTTTTAGATCTTATTATTAGAACACACTTAATACAGTAAACACAATAATGAACAGTCATTCACACCACAATGTATAGAACGTATTAAAACATTTTTTAACATTTAACATTTTTTAACGAACAATGATAACTAATAGAAAACTAGTTACTGACATAATACTGACACTAGGTAATACTTATTTATATGCAAGACATACTATATATACTGCTAAACAGTACAGATACACTGCTGAAACAGTGCAGACCGGATTTGTGTACCCAAACCCGTCTTGACCGGCACAGACTATGTGCACGTAAAATGCCTCCCCGGTAATGGTACTCACCGGGTAGCTCGGAACGGAAGGCCTCGGAACGGAATTGAAACTGGACCGGACTGGACTGGACTCGACTGGACTCGGAACTTCGGAACCTGGTGGGTCTCTGTATACCTCGGATCTTGCTCTCTCAGCTAGGCTCTGGTCGGGATACTTCGCACTTCTCACCGCCTCGTCTGGGTGTTGATCGCAGCCTCAGTTGCCCCCGCTTGGCCGGAGGGAGATACAGGAAATCCTGCGGGTACGCGTTTTTGTCCGTTCAGCTGTGGCAGGAGACCGGGCCTGCAACGCACCGCCGGCGCGTGAGATGAGAAAGTGTCCCTGTTCGGGCGCCAATTTATGTGGTAAATATTTCATTACCGGTACTATTTTTTTATGCGGTAAAGTCTATGAGGAATAACTCAGCAAATATAAGAGGCAGAATCCGTGGTATTAGAGGTTTAAAAAGGCTTTATTCCTATACAAAGGAATGTAATTCGAATTACAGGCTTCTATTCCATCACCACGAAAGTTCAGGAAGGAAGGGCATACATTATTGACAGGTAATCATTTTTATAAGAATTACATTATAGTGTAACAGATGCAGGAGGCGTAACAGCTGATAAGAGAGATAAAATATACATACGTAACCAAAAAAGGCGTAAACATGGGTGTAACTAAAATACGTCATTAAACATGATGTCACAAATGGGTGGATCCATAAGAGAATCCTGCAATGTCAGCAGAAATATTTGGCAGAGATGCGTGCGCAGCCGCATGACGTATGATTGACGTGCAACTAGAGGGTGAAGGGGACTTGACATTTAGCTCTACATGTGGAGACAGAAGTCTGGGGTTTATGTCAACCTAATCCCAAATCATATCTAATATCCTATGTTTAAAGAACTGTGTTATCCAAAAGGAAAGGTCTCTTCGGACGGAATCTATTCTATACTGACTGTTAGTGCGTGTACGGGCGTCTAAGTGTCTACATGAGATGCGAGGGGGCAGGAATCTTCCATGGAAACGGGGCTATGAATTACTTGCACGAGGACAGTGAGGCCTGGCCCTTTGCACGGTAGCTAGAGGAATGTTTACCTAAACTACTAGACAGGAATGCATCGGATGAGGAGCGAAGCAGATAATCTTGAAGGTGAAATACAGTTTTTGGCAGGCAACTGGCTGGATCAGGCACCGTTAGCCGCGCAGGGAGTAGGACAAAGTTCATGGATACAGATGCAGGCTCAGACTGGAGCTTTCAGAGGCAGAAGGCAGGAAAAGGCTTGATGACAGAATTCAGGGCCTACTCGCCTGAATCTGTAAAATGTGGAAAGCGAACCACATAAAGTCGGTGGCCTTTCATACTTAGGAATGGAGTATCTGACCCATTCATGGCGGATCTGACAGAGGACATGTTAACGGTGGACGCACATGTATTTGCGTCTTCAAAACTGGAACTGGAGGGAACATACATGTACTTATAGCATGCACATGGAGCCGTTGGGGTCTACGATAGGGGACATAACTGATCACAAAATTCATATTTCCTCAAGGTATCCTCCAAATAAACATAGTGTTTGGGTATACCCAGAGGTATTTTTAACATCACTCTTCTGGATCCCTGCATGTCCAGTATTGCTTTATCTAAGAACTCCCATTCCATCTATGGTTGAGTCCGCCGGGTAGTATCATCTTACCCGGTGTGGATAGGCCCCGATGATGAAGCATGTCACGATAAGTGAGTGAGGCTTCTACTCCAATATCTTTGGATATCCTGACCTTCGCAGATAAAGCTGAGGGAGATTTTCTCATTCTAATCAGACTCCCCCTTTTATATTGAAACCAGAGTTCCGAGGGAGAATTCTGAGAGAAGCGGTTGCTTATATGTGTTAACACTCTACAGACCTCCCACGGGTTTGAAACTTAAGGGATTGACAACAATAGTGGTTGATATCTGGCACACAGCCACTCGTGCCCTGGGCTGGTGGGGAAAGATCACACAGGCCACGCCCCTTTGGGACACAGCCATGTCAGGAACACTGGGACGCCTCCCAGGCTTTGATAAGTGGAACCTAATCAGCATCTCAAGGATGAGGGACTTATGGGAACAAGGTGTTCCCTTTATAGACTTACAGCAAGACTCCCAGTTAGCACCTAACAAGACATATCACTAGCTGCAGACCAGACATGTACTGAGGGCAGTGTTGCAGAGGGGCACGGTACTACCCGAGTCCTTGTCACTAGAAGACAGGGTCCTTGATGAACAAATGCCATGCAAGGCCACGTCACTGACATATAATAAAATACTTCAGAACCCCACTGAGGTCCTGACACAATTGCATGAGCACTGAGCACACAATCTGGGGTGTCTCTAAGATGAGGACTGGTTAGAGGCCATTGCATCCCCTAGAGAAGTGGCCTAGTACCATTAAAAATCCTTCCTTGTTTGTATTACCTCCCAACTATGTTGTTCAAGATGGGTAGGACAACAAGTGTCAATCGCAGACGGGATTGTCACCTGGTGGGTACCTTTTACCACACGAATAGGGAATGTCCAAAAATACAGGGCTTTTGTGTGGTGGTAATTGATTGTCTGAATGAAGTAATTTGGGAGCCATCCAGCAATGTTGAAAGTCATACTGAGAGGGGGAGGGTTGGGAGGAGAAAGGTTTTAAAATGTCCAGGTGTGTGAACCTTGGTTTTTAAAAGTGCTCGATTTTGTATTATTCTCTTTACTGGAAATGTCAATAAAAAGATTGACCAAGAAAATGCCAAAATAACTAATGAAAGCAACCAAAGGCGTTAAACGCATATTAAAGAACTCTATAAAGAGCACAATAATTCTTAAATGCATGTCCAGTGTTTTTACTTTTAAAAGATAATGAGTTGCAATTCACACAACTAAATTCCAAACATAAAATTACAAACCTCCTTCTTATTGTTTTGTCAGAGAGTTCTAAAACCCTGTCCTATTACATAGGTCACAGAGTTCATAATATGAACATTCTCACAACAATGTTTTGAATGGAGCTCACAATGTAAAATCACTTCCTAATGTAGTTGAGAAATCTGATTTCAGATATCTCAGGGAAGTCAGTAGTTAGTGCACCCCACTTGTGTCAATAGGGTTCTTCCTCATTTGGTGTAATGGAGCTTCATACCTCGGTCCCTCAAACTGGGGACCAAGCAAACCTCTAAGCACTTTAATGTCAGTGTGATGAAGCAACAAAGCCCAAGGCTGATTCAGGAAGGTGACATGGGCTAGAGAATCATATCTCAGAAATGCACAAAAAATAAAACCAATAGATCAATGTACAGCTGATTAATGCTTCTTTAAAATGGAAAAGCACTACAATGAGCTCACAAATAAATATATGGCACAAAATTACAAATATTTAAAAGATTTCGATTGGAACTGCAAATTAGAACCTCGCCTGATGGGGCCTTGCAGAATGGCAGGGTCCAAATCATGTACCACAAAGATGCATCATGGATAACAACTACCCTGGTACCTTTAGCCTGTTCCCATTTATCTGGTACTAGGTCACAATTTGTGCACCAATAGGCTATTAGCCTAACTAAAATCAGCAATGACGCCATTATGGGCATTCCGCAACCTTTAACGGGTTTTATCATCAGAAAGGTTAGACCTACACACTTAGTCAAGTCATTCATAATGTAAAATGTGAGTCCTAATGCATTTGTGAGAACATTTAAAAATCAGTGAAGTAAGACTATTGACTATAACACGAGCATAAACATGACCATGTGGTCTCTGCTTAGCGAGACCCATCAAACATTTTAGGTAAATACAAATAATTCGTTTAAAATTATAATAAAGGGTTTTTTTGTGACACCAAACATTTACCGTGGACAGACCTAAAAATTAACCTATACACTAAACCTCTTCCTTTTCATTTGTCAGAAAGTTCACAATGTACAACGTTTTGATATTGCATTTGTCAGAAGCCCCTTCCTGTTGTTTGGCAAGGAGTTCACAATGTAATGATCTACCTATTGTATTTGTCAGAGAGTTCACAATCTAAAACCCCTTCCTAGTGCATTTGAGAAATCCAATACAGGAGGTCCCTACGCATTCAAATGTTCCTAGACCCAGTTGTGTCAGGGAGGGTCTTATAACTTTTCTGTTAAGGCTAGATGGATAGGCTGAGGGGTTCAGTGCTGACTCAGGGACATGCTATGGGACATAAAATCAGTGCACAACATTCACTTCAATAGATCAATAATCAGCCAGTGCTTTCTCTTTAAAAAGGAAAAAGTGTTTTAATGCGCACACAACTAAATATTAAAATAAAAATGGCATATATTTACAATAGTTCAGGTGGAATTGGAATCACTTCAACAGGGGCCATGAAGAATAACTTGGGTGCAAATCATGTACTCTAAAGAAATATCACAAGGGGCAACTAAATATGTAACTATAGTCTGCTCTCATTATCGGTGAGGACATGCAACAATTTGCACACCAACAGTCTAATTGCGAAAAAATGAAAATATCAGTCATTTTCACAATCAAAAAAGTTGTCTGCAGGTTTTTTTAAGTCCTTCACAACGTAAAATGAGAGACATAATGCCTTTGTCATCACATTCCGAAATCAATAAGGTAAGTCAAATGACTTTAACATGAACATAAACTTGACCATGTGGTCTTTGCCTTTACTATATTAGGCAGACCCAAAGGATACACTGAAACGAACATTAACTCCCCCTCTGGAGACACCAAGCATTTACTGTGACCTGACCTGAAAATGAATACATGTACTAAATCCATTCTTATTGCATTTGTCAGAGAGTTGATCATTTAAAACCTATTCCTATTGTATTCGTCAAATAGTTTAAAACATTTATCCTCTTTCCATAGTGTCTGTCATGGAGTTTCTAATATAAGACTCCTTCCTATTGAGTTTGTCAGAGAGTTCACAAGGTAAAACCCCTTCCTATTGCCTTTGAATACATGTACTAAATCCCTTCTTATTGCATTTGTCAGAGAGTTGATCATTTAAAACCTATTCCTATTGTATTCGTCAAATAGTTTAAAACATTTATCCTCTTTCCATAGTGTCTGTCATGGAGTTTCTAATATAAGACTCCTTCCTATTGAGTTTGTCAGAGAGTTCACAAGGTAAAACCCCTTCCTATTGCCTTTGTCAGAGTTCACACAGTAAAACCAATTGCTATTGCATTTCTCAGTTGGTTGACAGGGTATAGACACTGTCTATGGTGTTTAGCAAGGAGTTCACAATGTAAAACCATTTCTGATTGTATTTGTCACACAGTTCACAATGCATAGCCAATTTCTTTGTTATTTTGGCAAGCAGTAAAACCTCTTTTTTAATAAGAGCTCTCTATGAGTTTTCTTGTGAACCCATTCTTGCACCACTTGTCATGGACTTACACCATGCAAAGCCCCTTCCTACTTTATCAATTATGAATAATGGAACTGCCTCCTGGGTGGACTAACACAACTACTGTCAATCAAATGTTTGTATAGAAGAAGATTTACCTGTGGGCAGAGCCAGCGCCCCTCCCCCAGCCTCCTCCCACTACTTCCTATAGCTCTTTTTCTCGGGTGATTAAATAAGCCTTTGCAGACAGGTGCCCTGTCAAGTCATGACTAAAAAACAATGGAATTCAACCAAAAACATGGGCCTATTATGACAATCTAGGGAATCCATGTTTGTAAATATGTCTACAGGTTTTAGCACAGAGTAATAACAATCTACACATGAAAGGCAATTGGCTTTAACGTGTGCTTTTCACCATAACAAATTGAGGTATATTGCCTTTATCACAACTTTTCTTAATAAATGGATCCGATCTATGTCATCAGCCACAAGTTTTCCGGAAGAACTAATCAGAACTACAACCTTGATCAATGGGGGGGCACCGTAAATAACTCCGACCAAGTTTATCTGTGTGATCGAAGCACTCTTGTTCATTGAATGCACACAAACCCCCCCAGTGAATCTCAGAGGGAGGATCGGCATATGTGAGCAGAGACAAAGCCCTTCTCTCAGCAGAGCCCTTAAAGCTCTTTTTCTGTTAATCACATAAGGTATGCCAAACAGCTGCACTATCAAGCCAGACACGAAAGAAAGCAACCTGAACATACATGCTATGCTTTCCCGTTCTCAACAAAGGGATTACAACAGCAGCCAGGCTGGTTAACTTGAGTGTTCCCAAAACATGCTTCGGTCTCAGTTTCAGGCATGCTGGTTCCCTTAAAACAGACGGTTCCTTTCAAGCTGCTCTTGTGGGACTCAGGCAGGGCAGGTGGTGGAGCCTTCACCTTAAACATTGGAATTCAACCATTAATTTGCATAAATATATAATGCTAACATAATGGCATACATTTAAAGCTCACACACCTGCGCGGTGTTTTCATGTAATTTTCCACTCATTTTCGGAAATATTTTCCTGAAGGTTTATTATATGCACACAAAGAAAACCTCTGATTTATACAGTGTTAGAAATAGAAAGAAATACTTCAGAATCCCATATATTGAGGTCAATGGATGGCAGCAGAAAAGGGACTGAGTCACGCGAGGGGGGCTCATGAGGGGTCGAGTCACACAGTCAACCGTTCTACACATTTGTTTTAAAAAAAATCTGCCCACTATGAAATTGGAAGCAATGTCAAATACGATAGTAAATCAGTTCTGGTGACAGACGGCATTTGAAAATAACTTATGGGGGTTAAGGCATCTACTGTAGGGATCCTTGTGTATCTAGCAAGTCCCGAGGTACAACAGCAGTACGATAACTTTGGGATTAATGTACTTTCTGGAGAGATCTTTGTGAAGTTTAGCCACAGGTCTGACCCATCTTAAAACAGAATAGAGGGTTAATGTGCCTGGTAGAAGCACAGCCCTTGGCATGCTTTCTACCAGCACTTGGCACCGTTTTGTAGTTTAAGTAACCAGTTGATCTGGGCAATTACTGCTGCATTTAACATTCTTGCAGCGCATGCATATCTCTTACATGCAGTGCTCGTAACAGTAGCAAAATGCGTAGTTTATCTGCCAAGCACTTGTGAAAAGACAAGCTGAGTGTCTTCGTTTTCTGTATGACATTGGCATCGTGGTGTTAGGCTTTGGTTAGCTCCCAGTTTGGATGAGACTCTAACAGGAGTGCTGATAGTCCTTTAAGTGAGGCATTTGTGACATTCTGCTCTGGAGGTTGCTGCCTTGAACGCAAGGCACATACAAAGTGTGGACGTTCCTAATTGGATCCTAGCATCAGCAAGTTGCACTGGCACACCGTTGGCACATTTCAGTGGTGCTGGCCTGGGCCTGACTCACTAATAGATGCCACATCAAGAATTTGGCTGGACCCCCATCTTTTCCTTTTCCAGCACAGAACTGGATCTAAAATGTTCAATGAAAGACTGATGTTGTAGTTAGTGGCTGACATTCGCACATGACACGAACCAGAGAAACAGCAGCAATTGCAGCCAGATTAACTGTCCAAAGATGCTCAGAATATTTAGGAGCAAGACACTACCCAGATGCCTGTAGATTTCGAATGGGATCAGTGAGACATTGAAATCAGTGAGAAATTGATCCAAAGATGAGTGAGGCCAAATGAACAGACCCTCACTACATCATCCATCATCCGAAACTCTGAATGGTAAGGGAAGTGTACAAACGTAGGGCCTCATGTATCTAATAAGGGTTTTAGACCATTCTGTGTCTACTGGGAAATATGTTAGGACGCAAAGGCCATATCTTCTTCTCATCTTATTTACTTGAAGGATGAAACAGTGGATTATGTCCAAAGAAATAAAGAGTGTCTGCATAACTTACAGACCAGTCTTGCATCCCCATGTTCACGTTTACACATGGTGGAAAAGAATAGGTAAAGCTATACGAGGAGGTCGCGTAAGGAAAGTAAAGCAGAGCTCAGAGTAGACCAGCTGGTTCCTGAAGAGCTCGCCTCTTTGAAGATGAAGAGATGCAGAGATCTGGAGACAGAGCAATGATGAGGACTCCAGGAAACACGGCTTGCAGACTTGTATCACTGCGCGTGTCCCGGCGCGTGAGCCGGAGATCCTGGTACGAAACCTCCGGCTGTGGTCCCTATGGACACGACCATGAGCAGGTTACTGGGAGGGACATTTATTATCACTATCAATGTCCTTTTTCAAATGTTTTCTGCGTGTGGGTATAAATAATCTTTGTAGAACCCTATTGAAACTGCAGCAGGACTGGGTCACCATCAGCCAAGTCCAGTACAGATGTGCTGGGAGCTTGGGGTGTGATCTGGTCAGAGACGGCAGAGGGAGAGCACAGACCCAGCTCCTGGGAGGTCTGCCCGCATCCAGGTTAGAGTGTGAGGTTCCGCAGTGCCTGCTGGGCGCACCTCCCCATCACCAGTGCTCAGTGGACACTCACACGGGTATAGAAATCATATTGATTTGCTGTTTTACGGCTCTTTACAGCACGCTGTGGGTCTGCGAACGGAGACCTGCCAGCGCCAAGGGACATTGGTTGTTTGACGGAGTAATAACTATTGTGAAATGCATGAAGCGTGCCATGTAGCAAGGTCCTATTTGTGTGATAATATTGATAAACGCTGTCAATGGTGCAGTGAAAGATAAAATGCACGATAAAGCGCTGCTAGTCGAAACATGACCCAAACAGGTGTAAACTGTATGAAAATGCTGTATGTGTTTTGTTTAACAATATGTTCTCGAAAAAGAGTCTAATGTTCTTTAATAAATTATCAAAAAAGGGCCTTAGAGTCCACCCATTACTTACCTTTGGTAGGCTTGCGTCCCCCTCTCCTTTCCCTACCTTACCATTGGTAGGCTTGCTGGCCACTTTCCTTTCTCTTACTTACCATTGGTAGGCTTGGTAGTCACTCTCCTTTCCCTTCCTTACCATTGGTGGGCTTGCTTCCCACTCTCCTTTCTCTTACCATTGGTGGGCTTGCTTCCCACTCTCCTTTCTCTTACCATTGGTAGGCTTGCTGGCCACTCTCCTTTCCCTTCCTTACCATTGGTGGGCTTGGTAGTCACTCTCCTTTCCTTACCATTGGTAGGCTTGCTGGCCACTCTCCTTTCCCTTCCTAACCATTGGTGGGCTTGGTAGTCACTCTCCTTTCCTTACCATTGGTAGGCTTGCTGGCCACTCTCCTTTCCCTTCCTTACCATTGGTGGGCTTGTGTCCCCCTCTCCTTTCTCTTACCATTGGTAGGCTTTGTCAGCACTCTCCTTTCTCTAGCTTTCATAATTACCATGACAAAAATGTGCACAAACGTTACTGTAATAATCAGAGTGTATAGGGATTGTGATGATGTAGCTCTGTATTGTACAAAGTCTGTCCATGGTGGCAGGAGCCCTCTCAGATTATCAATATTTGACCAAAAGAAAAATTCACATACAGTGAATGAAAATGGTGATTCTTTACGCAGTCAGAGGTTAACCTGAAATCTGGCATCTTTAGTGGGTCCGGCTCCCATGGACCCACATCAAGCAATGCTGTTAAACCCAGCTATGGGAGTGTGTAATAGCGATTAGAAGTAGCCAGAGTCAAACGTTAGCTATAAGGTCAGGCAAAGGCAGGACATTGCAACCTTTGCGGAGGGAGACGATGTTTCCTCACTTCTCTTCAGGATAATCACGGCTCAGAAGAGGAACTCACCGCAGCACGTCTTTGAGGGTACTCATCAGGCCACCCATGAAATTATTTCTAAACAAAAAACGTGATGGATAGTTGTGCATTCATTTGCACCCTTTTCACTCTGTGATGTGCAGTGGAGGAAATATGTTTCCTCTATTGCGTATTTCACAGTAAGCATTGCAGGCAGAGGAATTACATATTCTTCCATTTTCACGTGTGACGGATATGATGATATTTGACGCAAAATCAGTTTGCTTTTTTTTTATTACATAAGCAGCAAAATTGTCCAGAAGCATACCTTTCTTTTTCCTGATCTATGAATTATCTTTACTGAAGCTATCAATCTATTTCTCACATTGCATATAGAATTAATGCAAACTGTCCAAGGCATTCGCCCTCTTTTCTTGCACCACTTTCAAAGTCTCTATAGCTCCTGGTGCCTAAATTCACATTCAAGAAGGTAATTCAAGTTTCAAAGCTTTATTCGACAGCATGTCATAAAAGCAAGTAAACATCCTAACAATACCATAAATACTATGTTAAAATACAATATATAAATTTAAAAGTACATTAAATCATGATGCTGGCGAATTATTTAAAAAAAAAAAAAAGAAAAGAGAACATCAATTATTAAAATCTATTTTAAAAAAAAAATAAGATCTTAACATTATTTAGTGTCAGAAATTCATTGGCCAGCTTCTAAGAATTTTAGGGTACGAGAGCGTATTATCCATGCCCACCCTAAAAATTTTGCAACGGCAATAGCCAGACAAGGAGTGCAATCAGATTCAAGTATTCTTAGGGCTTCCTTATACCTACGTGTTCCCAAATTTGAACATACTGGTTTTAACCACCTATGGCGAGGAGCAATATACAGCGGACACACAAACAACAAATGACCTGTGTCCTCAGTCAGATCTAAACAATAGGGACAATTTTTGTCCTGGGTAGATGACCATCTGTGGGTAAACGCTTTTACAGGGAGAGACCCAATTCTAAACTGAAAGTACAGTTTTCTGTCAATGGGCCTTTCTATAATATCCCAAAATGCCTCGCAGGATGGTATAGATTTGATGTCAAAAAAGCGACCCGTTAGCTTGGAGTTTTGACCAGAGCTAAAGGCAGATGTCATGGTCATATCCCAGTACAATTTTTTGAGGATTGACTTTGATGGGAAACTTGAACCATTTGAGTCATTCCATAGATGGCCTAATTCCAATTTTATTAGTAGATCTCTAATTTCTTTGAGCCATAAGATGGAATGAAAGCGGTCAGCCCTAATAATGTCCTTCAAGGCGGTGGCATAATGAGCTAGTTCAGGAGTTACCATGATCCGTCGCCAATAAAGGAGTGGACGTAATCGTGCCAAATCCTCAACTTTTTTCCTGCCTAAGTCATAAATGAGCGGAATCATTGGGGTGCTTTGGGGAACTCCTGTTAGGCAGCGTAAAAACTTGTTTTCTGCCAATCTTAATTGGTTCAGATTAGCAAAACCCCATAGTTCTGAACCATACAGGGAAGCACTAATGACTTTCATGGTATAAATTTCCAAGGCGGGAGTGATGGGTTTGGTCAGAGAAGATTTGTATTTGGAGACAATTGCACCTGCTAGCTGGTGGAATTTTAAAACAGCCATATCAATGTGGTTTGTCCATTTCATATTGGTCTGAAGGGATATCCCTAAATAAGTAAATGCCTCAACCTGTTCCAGCGGGGTGCCGTTAAATTTAATAACACCTCTGAAGTTTTGCCGCTGATTTAGGCACATAAACTTAGTTTTAGAGGTGTTTATCTCAAGATCACGTTCTCGACAAAAATCGCCAAATACATTTAATGCCTTCTGTAGCCCGCTTGGTGTCCGTGAAACTATCAACGTGTCATCCGCGAACATGAGGACAGGCACGCGAGACCCTGCCAATACAGGGGCATCCGTGGGGGAACATCTAAGATGGTCAACTATACCATTGATGTACAAGGAGAACAACGAAGGCGCCAAGACACATCCCTGCCGAACACCACGCTCAACAGGAAATGGGTCAGTCACCTCCCCCTGGGTTCCCCACCTAATTCGTGCATAATTGTTCTCGTGCAAGCGGACAAGTAGCGTTAGCAGTTCCGGGGCCATCCCTGCATCATCGAGAACCCTCCAAAGTTTAGATCGGGGCACTAGGTCAAACGCTGATTTCAGATCAATAAAGACCGCATAAAGGGTCCCATTAGTCAGCTTCACGTTCCTCCAATAGAGTGCTAAAAAGTAAAAAACCTGGTCAACAGAGCTGGTACAGGGTCTAAACCCAGCTTGATACGGGGATAAAATCTTATTTTCTTCAATCCAGGATTGTAATTTATTTTGCACTAGACGACCTATAAGTTTTTGAGCTGAGTCTATAAGACTAATAGGTCTATAATTACTTGGTAAAGATTTGCCCCTTTTTTAAAGACCGGGATTATTTCCGCCCCTTTCCATGAAGAAGGAATAGGTGCACCCATGGCTACAGAATTAGCTAGCCATTGGAAATATTGACACCAAGATGGTCTATCAGTTAAAAATAGGTCCGCAGGTATCCCGTCCATTCCAGGAGCTCTGCCCCCAGTTACACAATCTAGAGCAAGATTAACATCTTTAATCGAGAACACCTGCGCTTGAAAATAAATAGTAGGGGGAAGTGAGTGCTCTCCTTCAGATAAAACAGAAGCATACTGCGGTCTGAAGAAGTCAACCCACTGATTTTTTGCCACGTTATTTTGTGGTGATGGAGCAGTCCCACCTCTATCCCACTTTACTATGGCCCAAAATTGTTTTTGGTCTCTAGCCAAGCAGGCAAGTTTCAGGTCTTGCCAATGCTCCTCGTCCAACTCTTTCTTAGCCACTAGCTGAACTTGCCTATATAACTTCCTGGCGGATCTCACGTCCTCGATGTTTCTTAATCTGAGGGCTACACTTAAATTCTGGCGAGCTACTTTACAAGTTTTATTGAACCATCCCGCCTCGGGTGATTTTCTCTTGTTGTCTTTTCCAATCTTGGGGGACTTCATAAAAAACCCTTGGAGTTTTGAGAAAAAAATAGTGTGAGCCTCAAGCATGGTTAAAAAGAAATTTTTGTTGGTCGATTGGGTATTTAGATTGTCCACTTCGTCAATGACCGCTTTTTTAAGGTCCTCTAATTTCTCCGGCTTCTCTATAAATCTATCCTATTTGACATGTCGCATGTTATTTGATACGACAATGTCCAGAGTAGTTTTCTCCCCTCCGATTTTGGGTTCTCTAAGCCCATTAGGGGCTTGTAAATCTAAGCACAGGGGATTGTGATCACTTTCATCCCGGGGAATTATAATCATGTCGTTCAGTCTATACCAAACTCTGATATCCACCAGGAAGTAATCTATACGACTATAGGATCTACCATTGTCGAAAGTACTTGCACCCTGGCGGTCTGACCGAGTGCGCCCATTAGCAGCTCTGAGCCCTCTCTCTAAGCAGAGTGCTTTAAGTTGGATGGCTGCGGCTGACCATCTCTTAACTGGGGAAAGGTCCAGCTGAGGAACACCCCACCTACTATCCTCCTCGACAGCAAGAAACTGGTCCTCAGGGCCGAGGGGCTCAAACGTCGTGTTGAAATCTCCTCCTACAATTATAAGCATCTCAGATGGAAGCGCTGAGAGATGACTATCTAGGGCAGAAGTCACGTCAGAAAAGGATCCTCCAACCATCCCTCTGGCATAAATGTTGAATATAGCCATTCCCTGGCCATTAGGCCAAATGATGTTTAGTGACAAAATGTCATTTGATGGAAGGCTCTGTTGGTTCATTTTACAACATAGTGATTGGCGGATCCAGATTATTAAGCCACCTGATGGACGGCCTTTAGATTTTTTGGTGGCAGGCATATAAAAATTGAGAAATCCCAAGCGAAAAACCGGGACCAAAGACCACGACTCCTGGAATAAGATTATGTCGAACTGGTCAACAAAGCTACACCATTCAGAAGAATGTAACTTGTTGCCAATTCCTGCAAGATTCCAGGATAAAAAAGTCAGTTGTGACTCGGTTACAGGAAAACAAAAAGGCTCTTTTGTTCTCAATGGGCCTTGGATCTCGCCATCTATCCTGTTCACGTATTCAACGTTAATGCATGGAGTACCTGATGGATCATTTGCTGGTACCTTGGATCCTAAGCTTTCGCTTTCTGAATGGCTGGGGAGTGTTGACATGTGTAATTCGATTACATCTGCCTGGATTACTCTGGAGTTACATACTACCCTGTTTTCTTGGCAGCTGTCAGGGGCTGTAGGGGCGGTCAAACTATCAGGCAGTACTATATTCTTGTTCACTGGTCTATCTTCCCCATCGAGTCAATCACAGTCATTTAGATCTGACAAGGCCCCAAACCTATTTTCTAAGCCAATGTTCCACTTGCTAATAGAGTCCCTCCTACCCCCTAGACTAGGCGCCGGAGTCCACCCTGGCCTCAGGGTCGCTCGATTAGCTTCCCAGCTTCTCTTGCAATAAAAATATTTTAAAGTTAGTGGGATGATGGCACCGTGCCTTCGTTGAGGGGGAAATATATTACTCAGGACATTGGGGAGAACTTCTGGGTTTGAAAAGTTAAGAACCACACAGTCTCCCTCAAATTTTTTAGGGTTATGCCCTAGCCAAGAAACTCTTCTTGCCATAATGATTTCCCCTGCTAGTTGTTGCTCACCCCAAGGGGACATCCTCATGTTGTTTGTCATCCAGTGCAAAGATTTGCTAATCAGAGAAGATGTAGATTCTACTTTGTCAGACGACAAGGTAGGTACATTAGCAAGAACCAATGTGAGAGGGTGGGCCTCAACGATACATTGAAATTGGTCACTCTCCGGATGTGAGGTAGTATGGCTAGGTGGGGGACCGACTTTTGGTACCTTCTGAAGGTTCTTTTCAATTATAGGTTGCAAAGGTGGGGGATTCACTATCTCTTTTTCTGTATCCCTTTCTCCACCCCTGGAGGGCACCACATTTAGGGTAGATCTGATTGGGGCCGGGGACTTTACTCTAGTCACTTCTTCCACTGGCTTATTTATTAGAGCACTCAATCTAACTACCTCTGCCATGAGCTGATCGATTTTAGCTACCAAGGGTGTAATAATACTCTCTAATTTAGTATCAATCATGCTCACAATTTTTGCAGGTAGCTCGTGCTCAGGATCTTTATTAACGTGTAACCCTGATGCCTCTTCCTTATTCGAGCTTTTGATTATGGTGGTTGCCTTTTTCCTTCCTAAACGAGTCCCAATGTCTTTAATCTGGGATTTCCTACATGGTCTAACTGCCCTGATTCTAGAGGGAGGGGCAGGGGACTGGGGATCTGCTGCCTCAATACCCATAGCTAGATCTAAATCAGGATTAGGTAGCGGGTTAGTGATTGGGGGCATACTTAGTTCAAGGATGTCACTGTCTAAGACCTCAATATCAGTTGGAGTACTACTATTACCCTGTGAAGGAGAATCCAACAATGAATCAGACAGGGGAATCGACAATGGGAGATTGGAAGAACAA
Source organism: Triturus cristatus (assembly GCF_964204655.1). Lineage (NCBI taxonomy): Eukaryota > Metazoa > Chordata > Amphibia > Caudata > Salamandridae > Triturus > Triturus cristatus. Next base: position 789,606,652 of record NC_140590.1, read on the forward strand.
TTTAACCCCAATGACGCCCTCCTGTCGTTATTGATTTTGCTGACAATCTGCACTAGATAATTGTCCATAGTGTTCGAAATTGAAGGTTTTTTTTGTCTGGACATACTACCACAGTGCTATAATAATACCTAATAGTAAATCAATTAATGATGGCGGAAGCAGTAGTTCCTCTTGGACAACAACAGTATCTGTGCGGTCTTACTCTTGATGGAGGTCACACAATACCACAGTTGAAAACGATGTCGCCCGTCCTGTCCTCGCTCGACCTCGGACGGCCTCAGATGGCCCGCCCTTTGCCCGGGTTTCGCCCGGAGCCGACCCGCGCGCGGACCCGCGACGTGGTGGCACTGATCGAATTTAAGCGCCTCCAGGCGCGAGAGAACGTCCGGCGGCTTCCGGGTCTGCCGCTAAGGCTGTAGGGAAATGTAGTCCGTTGCCGCTCCGCTCGGTGGGCTTGTCAAGGCTACAGCGGTGAAATGAAGCAGGCTGCCAGGGACCACGCCACACACCAGCAGAGGAACGACACCACAGGTAACAGGAGGCCAAACGGTGAGAGTCAGCAATAGATCACATCAAGAAGGTAATAAAACATAACTCTTCTCACAAAGTCTCTGCCTCTGTTATGGTCATGCTGAGTACAAAAAGAGTCAGCAGAATACATAACGTAGTTGTAAAGCATATGTTCACCCAGTGGGGCATCGCGGTGCAGATTAGCACCTGTAGTTTTACCCAATCCAATGGTACTTACTTCATCAACATCGGAAGAATGAAAGGCTGAGTGAACCTGCGACCTTGAGGTGAAGCACAAATTCTTGCGTGGGTGCATTAGTCCACTAAGGTATCTTAGAGAAGTTTAAAGGCACGGGCAAAGTGGGCAATTGCCCAGTGCCCCCACGTTCCAAGGGACCCCAGCAAAGTGAACATCCTTTCTATCTCCCATCTGTCTATGTCCCCATCTCTTCTTTTACCGTAATATTCCATATTGTTTGACATCTTGGGATTTGAGTTAGCAGAAAATGGGCAATAAAATACAAAATTGGTACAGCGAGAGGGACCCCATAGTACGTGTTACCCCGGACCCCTCAAAATGCTTAATATGACACTGAGCCTTCTGTCGCTGCCAATTGATGCTAGTAGAAAGTTACAGCATAAATATACACTATTTTACAATGACCACATCAAGGAAATTGGCTATGTAGCATTGTAAAAAAAACACCCAAAACAGGACATTTTTTATACGCTAAAACATTTATTGTACTTACATGGGTCCTTTTTAGGTCTGGCTTGACAACGCAGCTGTCAATTGACCTTATGTGATCAACTCAAACAAATCCTTAAGAAGAGAGTACAGCCTTAGTTTTTGTACTTTCACTGAGAATTAGTGCTTTTAGTGCACTTTTTGCTGTGAGATAACTTATGTACAATACAGCAGGACTAAGCTGGTGATTGCATCCAACCACGATCAACCCTATTGGCCTGACATATTTATTACAAAGAGTTATGATTAGCATGACCTCCTCTGTAAACCCCTAGTATATTATAGGGCAGGGGATTAAAACTACCTCTTAAAACGCGCCACAGGGCGTGTTTGCACACGACACCTCAGGCCCCGTCCCCTCCCTTCCCCACTGTGTAAACACGCCCTGTGGCCGTTTTAAGTTGGGAGATTAAGTCCCCTTGAATCCTGAGGGTCCCTAGGGTCCAACTAGACCACTATGTACCTCCAGTAAGCGCCACAGAGCTGCGTTGCAGAGAGATGTAAAAAGGGACACGGCCTAGACCACCTCTCTGCAACGCAGCGCAGTGGCGCTTACTGGAAGCACCTGGTGGGCTAGTTGGCCCCCAGGGTCCCTCAGGATTGAAGGCGAATTATTTCCCCAACTGAAAACGCGTCACAGGGCATGTTTGAACACGTTAACTCAGGCCCTGTCCCCTCCCTTCACCACTGTGTAAACATGCCCTGGGGCCGTTTTAAGTTAGGAGATTAGGTCCCCTTGAATCCTGAGGGTCCCTACGGGCAAAATAGCCCACTAGGTACCTCCAGCCTCCAGTAAGTGCCACAGAGCTGCGTTGCATAGAGGTGTAAAAAGGGGCGTGGCCTCAGAACACCTGTCTGCAACGCAGCTCCCTGGCGCATACTGGAGATACCTGTTGGGCTAGTTGGCCCTCAGGGACCCTCAGTATTGAAGGGGAATTAATTCCCCAACTTACAACTGGCCAGGGGGCACGTTTGCAGAGTGCTGCAAGGAGGGGGCGTGGCCTCGGCACAATGTCGGTCTTTTATTTATTTTATTTTTTTAAGAAGGAGGGCTGTGTGGCCCCCCGTCTTTTTCTAATTTATTGGCCCTGGGGACCCCATCCCCCAGGGCCTGCACCCTAATTTTTTTTGTTGAAAAAAATAAATTTGGAAGGGGGCCGCGTGGCCCCCTTCCTAAGGACTTAATCGGCCCCGGGGACCCCAACCCCAGCATCATGGCCTTTTTTTAAAAAAAATCTTTAGGAGGGGGGCTGCCTTGCCCCCCTCCTCAGGCCACTTATTGCCCCGGGGACCCAAACGCCCGGGGCCGGCCTTTGTTTTTTATTATTTAAAAAAATATATATTTATAGAAACACCTAGGACATGCTGGACAAACCGTATGTACCTATCACCATGACGATTTGCGTGATATGTATTAAAAGGCGACTATGCTTACAATGAATCCACGTGGAATGTATTTACACCGCTAGTGAAGCTCTGACGTGTCTGACGCCCTACCGTGCCTAATCCCGGCGCCCCCGCTGGTGGGTACTCTCCAAGTAGACACCCTTGTCGTTTATTTATACAAACATTCATAGCTATTGACAGGCACATTTAATACACATCCACACCAAGCCATTCAAAGGGGATTCGACAAAAATTCAACCAAACTATGCAAGAAACCCCCCTCACGGTTAATAAAACACACATCCATCGCCGGATGTGTAATACTTTTTATTTTACTCTCTGGAAAGGAGACAAACCTCACTTGAGAGTCACAGCGTGCTCCTGGCTGAGCCAAATGCTGTGTTACACCCACCATTGCCCGCTGAGTGCCACACACCTCTGTGTTGTATTCCACCAGCTAGTGCGTATGCTATGACACTCTCTAGCCCATGTGCACTGTAACACCACCCCGTGAATATGTCATGCCACACTTGCCTTCGCACGGGTTATATTGCCCCATCTAACGTGCCTTCCTCGATGCCTATGTTATAACACACAGCGCTATGCCATACATATTACAATCTGGGATCCATATCTTTGTCACAGTGCATATGCAACGTTACACTCCCCAGCAATTATTTTATATTACAACTTTAGAGACTAGTTAGGTTACACAACACTGCCCTGTGCATATTACACTCCAAGGCGCATAGCGCATAGCACGCGCTTGTGCCTGTGCTATCTCGCGCTCTCCAATGAATCTGTCATTGCGCACAATGTATTGCATATTATATTTCACGCCCCGGTTCATCTTATATCACACTTTTTGGTGCTTAGTTTATACCATATACTATATCTAGCTTTCATTTTCAATCGTGCTCTCAGGACTGTGTTCCATATAACACTGCGTCCACCTACCCTTTTCATGGGCATTACATTTTGCGATGGGGGTGGAGGGTCTGGGGGTGTTTCTGCCAAGTGAGCCCGGAGTCACAGTCACAAACGTCCTCTTCTTCCTGAATAAAAATGAGATTATGCTGCATACTTGTTCATATTTTAAGTAGTGCGCACAGACACACATTTTAAAAACAATAAAGTTCCTAATACCCACCTTCTCTGAACAGTTAGCTTGCTGCCCCATCCACCTCCTCCCTATCCTCTGTTGTCTGAATCCATGGACTAGCCTCCTCCCTCCTGCCATGCATGGTCTGATGTGCTGCCACTGCCCTCCATTTAGCATGATGTACCAGTCCACTCCTCGTGCTCCAATTCTATGGCCCATCATTGACCTCTGTGCTTAGCTTACTGCCCCTATTCTCCTTCCCCCTGCCCTCCGATGTCTCTGTGCATGCCCCTGCTCCATCCTTTTTGCCCACCATGTTCCATGGACCTGCCACTCCTATCTACTCTGAGTGTTCTGTTGAGCTGCCACTCCCCTCCCACCTGCCTAGCATTGTCAGATGACTGTAGCCTGTCCCTGCCACCTCCACCCTGCCTGTCCACATGCCATGCCCCTATCCCCTTCCTCCTGTCCTCCATGGTCCATTTTACTGCCACACCCTTCTGCCCTCCCTGGTCTGTTGTGCTGCAACTGCTCCTCCTGCCTGCCCCGTGCGGTCTGTTGTGAGACCCTTCCTCTGAACTCTCTTGTCTGTGCCCAGGTCCTGACCCTCCCTTCTATCCTCCATGGTCCTTTGTGCATGCCCCTGCACCCTCCTTCTTGCCCATCACAGCCATTGTGCTGCCACTGACCCTCCCGCTTGCCATGCATGATCTTCTGTGCTGCCATGGCCCATCCCACCTTCCCTGTGTTGTCAGCTAGCTGCCTCTGACCCCCTCCCACCTTCCCTCCATGGTCTGTGTGTATGCCATCATAGTCTCACTGTTGCTCTCCATGGTGTGTCTTGTTTCTAGTGCCCATCCTGCCTGACCTCCATGGTCATCTTGCTGTTCCTGCCCAGCCCCCTTGTCCCCAGCCCTCTGTTTCCATGTGCAGACCCCTATTCCCTCCCTCTTGGCTTGTCTGTTCCATTGTAATGCCCCTGATCCGTCCCTCCTGCCCTTTATGGTCTGTTATGCTGCAGCTTTCTCTCCTGTCTGTCCATTATGGTCAGCTAGCTATCATTGCCTCTTTCCCCTCTGTTCTCTGTTGTCCATGTGCATGGTCCTGTCCCCTCCCTATTGCTTTCTATGGATTGTTGTGCTGCACTCCGGTCCCGCATGCCCTGTGTGGTGTATTGTGCTGCTGCAAACCCTGATGCCTGCCCTGTAGGGTCAGTTTGGTGCACCTCTCCATGTCCCTCTTGTCCTCTGTTATCCGAGTCCATGTCCCTACCCCAATTCCTCCTGCCTACCATGATCCAATGTACCATACTTGCGAACATTTTGAACTTGGTAAGAGGGAGATTTTGAAAAAAAAACTGGGGTATTGATTTTCCCCTTTGAGTTACATTGAAAAAGAGGAGATTGTAGACAGGAGACAGATCAAATAAAGCCCATTTGAGCTTAAAAACATTGGACGTTTCCTGGCTGAAACGGGTCTGTTGGCATGTATGGTTGTACTACCACTGCCTCTTCCTTCTGCCCACAATGGTCTATTATATTGCCACAGCCTCTCTTGCCAGAGTTGTATTGTTTTTTTTTTTAAAAAAGCTTTATTGAAATTAACACAACGTTACATACTGTAACCAACAAAACAAGCCAGCAATATTATATCCTCGCTACATTTGTGGTACATGCCAATGCAGTCGCATATATACATCCATATCTGTGGGTGTTTCTGTCATCATGTTAGACCCTCACGCAATGGATCCCTCAGTGCAGGGCCAGACCGGATCTGTCAGTGCGCCCACCTAGTAACATGTGTAAGGATGCCCGGGCCCCTCAAGTTCCACTGGGGTGACTCTAATCAAAGAAACCGCCCAGATTCTCTCCCTTCAGTCTCTAGGCGATCCCGCCCCCCCTCCCCCTCCACGCCCACGAGGCACACACCTGACCTCCCACCCTCACTCATCCAATGCAGCCCTCTCCTCCTCTACCTCTCGTCTCTCCTGAGCCCACCGCACAAAGGGTTCCCAGATGTCCCGTGGACGGGAGGCTGACGGCATCAAGTCCCAAAATGCGTTCAACTGCACATGGCCATAAGTCACATCTGCCAGCCATCCCTTCACCGAGGGCACCCGGCTTCTACCCCAATGTATCGCCACCTGCCGTTTAGCATACAGAAGGAGCAAAGCATGTTGTTTACGTTCTTTAGGTGGCGTGTTCTTTACATAGCCCAATACCCCCAGCTCAGGGGATGGGGCATCAGTTCGACCCAACATCTAATTGACCAGAGTGAACACCTGGGACCAAAATTCCGCAAGCTTGGGGCAGGACCACGCCACATGCAAGAAAGAGGCAGGTTCACCCCCGCATCTCCAACAGTCGACATCCTCCCTTATGCCCATTCTATGTAAAGCGATCGGTGTTCTATAAATTCTATGCAAATACTTGAAATGTATAAGCCTCAGTTTATAATTCGGGGAGAGCTCAGCTAGCTGTCCACAGCAGAAGGTCCACTGCTCTTCCGATAGGAGAGAGCCAAGCTCCTCATTCCAGTGCTGTAGGGACTGAGGTCGAACCGCCGGCGCCGCATTTTGCATTGATTTATAAAGCCTGGTGACCAATCTCCGGGGAGACGGGGAACCCACCACGCCCTCCAGCGCCTGTAACACTGGGGGGGCCGCCGGGAAGTCCTCACTCAACGCCCTGCAGGTCTCCCGCAGCTTGTGGTATAAGAATAATTCAGAAAAAGGCACCGCTTGCCCCTCCGCCGCCACCGGCAGCTGCATGAAGTTATTATCCGGAAATAGATCTGCGAACGTGTTCAAGCGCATCCGCCGCAGCAGGGCGGGCTAATTCCGTCTCCAATACAAGGCAACAATGGGTTACGCTCCAGGGACAGAGACGGGGCATACAGGAGCGGCACTCCTGCCCTGCGCCTAAGTTCCACCCAGACCCAGCGCAGCATCTCCGCAGTGTCCACATCTCCTCTGGGGTGGCGCGCCTTTGCACAGATGGCCATTCTTAGCGGGACCGGTGCTGCAGTGTCCCGCTCAACAGCCACATGCGGCTGGAAAGGTGTCGGATGCACCCAAAAGTGTAAAACTTGGGCTTGTGCGCACAGGGCATATAAGCGCATGTCTGGCGCTCCCAGCCCACCCTGTGTTAACGGCAAAGTCAACACATCCCAGGATGCTCGTGCCTGGCCACCAGCCCACACTAACTCGAGTAGATGTGTTTGTAGCGTTGCGAAAAAATGTGTCGTCAAAGGAACCGGTATATTCACAAATAAGTATAAAAATTTAGGTAGAACCACCATTTTAATCAGGGCTATCCTGCCCGTTTGGGACAGAGGTAGCCTCACCCATATCTTGACCCTTTCCTCCAGCCACGTGACAGCCCTCCCAAAGTTTAGAGTCCAAATGTCCTGAGGTACTCGACTCACCCAGATGCCGAGATACTTAACAGCGTCTGTTTCCCACCGTAAGGGGTATTCCGATGTCATCCTCGGGGTGCTCTCCGTCAACGGAAATACCACCGATTTGGACCAATTTACCGCTATACCGACCAGCCCCTCAAAGCGGATGAATTCTCGTAGTACTATGTCCAGGTTCTCTTCTGGCTTTGTGAGATAGAGTGTTACGTCATCGGCATAGAGCGATATCAGCAGACTTCGTGAGCTAAGTCCTATTCCTCGCGCCGTGTGATGCTGTCGAATGCAAGCCGCTAGCGGCTCCATCGCAATTGCGAAGAGCAGCGGGGAAAGCGGGCATCCCTGCCGGGTACCCCGCGAGATAGGGAATGGGTCCGAGATCATACCGTTCACCCTAACCCTGGCACAAGGCATAGTATATAACAATCGGATCTTGTTGATTAAGAGCTGACTAAAGCCGATACGATTCAGTATTGCAAATAAATACGGCCATTCCAGAGTATCAAAAGCTTTGGTGGCATCCAAGAAGACCACCGCAGCGTGAACGTCCGGATGTAAATAATGCAGGATAGAAAAGATCGTACGTAGATTATGAGAAGTGGACCGCTCCGGGATAAACCCAGACTGGTCCGGTAAGGCTATCAGGGGTAGCATTGGTTGTATTCTATTAGCAAGCAGTTTGGCCAGTATTTTCACATCCACATTTATTAAAGAGAGAGGCCTGTAGGAGTCCATCTCTTCCTGTGGTTTATCCGGTTTGAGCAGGGTAATAATCGACACTTCACGCATCGTTTTGGGAAGTACCCCCACCTGCAAAGCCTCCTCATACACCGCCAGCAACCGGGGAGCCAGTTCTTCAATATATGTCTTATAGAAGGCCGTGGTCAGGCCGTCCGGGCCAGGGGCCTTATCGAGGGGCAAACTTTTGATTACCTGGGCCACATCTTCGGCAGTGATCGGGAGATCCATGTCTTCCCTATGTTTGTTATTGAACCAGACCAACGCTATGGATTCCAGAAAGGAGTCCAACCTTTCTGGGCATGAACCCTGGGTGGCAGTGTACAGATCGGAGTAAAAGCCTGAGAAGGCATGTAGGATGTCCTCTTGCCCCCTGATTGTGGCCCCGGTTTTCGAGCGCAGTTCATAGACATATGTCGCGGACCTGGACGGCTTTATCATATTCGCCAGAGTGCGACCCGGCCGATCCCCCTCCCCGTACCGCCTGGCCTCTGCGTATTTACCTAGGAACTTAACTTCCCACTGTGCCTCTGCATCATACTCTAAAAGCTTATTCTTCAGTAAACCCATGATGTCAGGAGTGTTTGTAGCATAAAAGCGTGTTTCCAGATCTTTTATGTCCGCTTCCAGGGATGCAAGCGTACCTCTTATAGCTTTCAGCACCCCGGCCTGTCGAGCAATGCATTTGCCTCGAATAACCACTTTGAATGCCTCCCACAGGGAAGATTCAGTGTCCACCGAGCCTGTATTCAGCGCAAAGTAGTCAGTAATATCCCCCCTTATCTCCTCCTTAAACGCCTCATCCAACAGAGCATGTCTCGGTAGGCGCCAGGAGAAGCCGCACGGAGGCAGATCAGGCAACGACACTCGTAACAGGCATGGTGCATGGTCCGAGAGCGAGCGCGGCATGTGTTCAGCCTCCACCGTCCACAGAGCAGCATCCCTAGAGAGTAGCCAGTAGTCCAAACGAGACCAGGCGCAGCGGTGATCAGTGATACAGGTACCCTCCCTCAGCCCACCATGCCTGACCCTCCACACATCGACCAGGCCCTCCTCCTCAACAATTGCCCCCAGAGCAGCACCCGCCGCGGGGTGCAGGCTGCGGACGGCACCCTGTCTATCCAGAGTGTCATCCAACACTGCATTAAAGTCCCCTCCCCAGAGGACGGTAGTGCATCCAGCCGCCCGCAACCGCGCCCAGACGTCCTGAAAGAAAGCAGGGGAGTCTACATTCGGGCCGTAGACACAATTGTCACCAGTATACCACATAAAAGTCCCCGGACTAAGACATACCTTCCCTCGGGATCACATTGCGTCAGTTCTTCCCTCCAATCCAACCCTCCCTTAACCAAAATGGCCACCCCCCGGGCATAAATTCAGTACGTGGCAGAGTATACATGACCCCAGCGGGCATGGCGAAGCCGGGGAGACGAGGAGGCACCCAGATGCGTCTCCTGGAGGAGGCATATGTCTATATTGTGGCGGACTAAGTAGGCGTGCACTAGTCTAGCCTTTCTGCAGTCATTCAGACCCCGCACGTTCCATGTTACACAGCTTAGGGCATTAGTTAACTTGTGGGTCATGTCTACGGCAAAACGATATACCCATTAGCCTCCACATTTCCTATGTACGATAGCGACCACATTGCAGATTACATTGAAGCTGGAATCAATTACCAAACCAAAACACCTCACCATCCACCCCCCACCCACTCCAACCCCCCAAACAGGTTGTGAATTGCCCATCCTAGAGAACCAAGAACATCCAACAGAGTTGGGAACCTTCCCATGGGGTTGTGCCTATGCCAGCGTCTTACCCCGGTTAGAACAGGATGGCCAGAAGACCTGCAGACAGCCTGGCCCGCCCGAGACCACATTTACAAAAAAAGGGATACATGTCAGCGCGGCCAGACATTATAGGAAAGGAAGCAGATGTTCGCAAATATTCGGCAAAAGGTTATTAAGCGGCAGGGGCAGTCAAGATACTGTACATTAATACGATACCCATATCAGTCATTGTCACTCAGGTTTCCAGACGCCACCTCCGCTCCCTCAGTCCGTCGTTTGGGCTGCCTTCCACCCACATGCTTTGCAAATTTCATCGCCGACTTGGCAGCCGCGAAGAAGTGTGTGGTGCCTTCAAATGCCACCTTGAGTTTCGCCGGATACAGCAATGAATACGGGATCTGCGCCTGAAGGAGAAGTCTCTTGGCCGGCATGAACTCCCTCCGCGCCGCCTGCACAGCTGGAGTGAAGTCTGGATAGAAAGAAATTGCATTTCCCTGGTGCGTTATCTTGCCCCTCTCTCTCGCAAGCCTGAGGATAACGTCTCTGTCCTGGTAGTTAAGAAGCTTAGCAATAATGGGCCTCAGAGGTGCCCCAACCGTCGGTTTCTGGCCCAGCGACCTATGTGCCCTCTCCACCACAAAGACCGCGGAAAGGTCCGGGTCGAACAGCTCATGTAGCAGCTCCGTGATGTACGTCTCCATTTTGGATATGGCGGTCGTCTCCGGGATCCCCGTGACTCGGAGGTTGCTTCGCCTCGATCTAGCTTCTAAATCATCATTCTTCGCTCTGATGATTCCCAGCAGCTTGTCCATGTGTAGGAGCTGCTCCTTAGTCTCGACCTGAAACACATGGAAGTCCTCAGCACGCCCGTCCAGCGAGTCCAGCCGCGATTCATGCGTGGTAACCTGCGACTTTACCGACTCAAGCTGCGATGTGAGGGCGTCCAGCTTAGTGTCAATGTTGCGGAGGCTGGATCTCATCTCAAGCATAAGGGTCCTCAGATCCTCCCCTTGATCCTCCACCATCTGTTCTTGCCTGTTCGCCGCCTGCACCTCAGCTCCGGCGTCCACCTGCCGTGTCGCACGCTTACTGTCGAATGTAATCTTCAACTGCTTGGCGTCATGTTACCCCATCTCAGCCGCTGCGGAATCCTCCCCAAAGCCACCAGACAGAGGGTGGCCCTCCCGGCCAAAAAGCAAGGTCCTCTGCTCTCCGCAAAATAACCTCGATGGTGTGCCGGCAAATCCAATGACCAGAGTGGGTGGGATGGTTCTCCGGGTGCGCCCCGGGTTCAATTCAACAGCTCCCCCGCAGATGCAGGCAGCCCTCGGGTATCATACCGCGCCGGACCCTCTCTCTCGGCAACCCGGCGAAGGCCCCCCAATCAGAGCAGCTCGCTGCGGCCCAGGGGGTAGCTCCAACCAACAATCACCCCTTGCAGGCGTCAGATGCTGGCAAACTCTTCCACGATAACCTTGGCCGTGTGGCACCTCCCGAACTAATGTGTCACTCCTCACCTCCTCATAGTGTCACGGGCGTGCACCTGCGGTCCCACGACTCAGCGACACTGTCCCACGCCGCCACAGCACAGCATCGGTCTACTTATCTCCTCTGCCAGCATGCGTTTACCTCAGGCCCAGCCTCGCAGTTTCATCGGCCGCCGATCTCGCCACCCGGTCACATCCACACGCAGGCCTCCCCGCTGCACACAGTCGGTCAACAGCAACTCCTCGGGTCCCACAGAGGCGCCAGGGCAGCAGCACACACGGTCTCCTCCCCCTCAGGGCCGCTCCTCCGCTCAAGATCTCCCGCACCTCCGATAATCGTAGCGCTCACCTCACCGAGCACCGATCAACTTCCTCAGCACTGCCATCAGTCGCCACCACAGTCCTGTAGATCATCCGCGGTGTCGGCAGCTACATGTCTCCCGCTTCACCGTGTTCAGCAGCCAGGCCCCCAGCGAGTCCCCAGCCAGAGAGGCCTCCTCTGGCAGCCGGCCCCACAGCCGCGTGGGTGCCCCGGCCTCAATTTTACGCAGCGCCGCTTCCGGGTCGCAACAGCGGCAGCCCCTCACACCGCCACAGTCTGCAGCGGGCCGTATCTCTGCCGCTAAACACGCCCGGACCTCATAATTTCACCTCCGTGCTCCGCGCCACATGCGCTATCGCCGCAGCAGGTCCTGGCGGGCTCAGCTCGTCCAAAAGTGCAGGATTAATAAAAGGATGTGATTCCGGCCGGCGGAGCTCGCTTAGATGGCAGCCATTCCGCGGCTCGGCAAGCCACGCCCCCCCAGTCCTGTATTGTTGGTTTGTTGCCCCTGCCCCCCTTTCCACTGCCCTCCATAGTCTGTTGTGCTGCCACTGCCCTTCCTGCCTGCCCAGTGTGGTCAAATTGTTGCCTCTGCACTCTCCTACCTGCCTTCAATTTTCAGAGTCCGTGCCCCTGGCCTCTGCCTCTCAACAGTATCCTAATGAACAACTAGATTGCTAACATTCTATATTTATTACAAAAGTGTGGAACGCCTGACGTCATCTTGATGTAATCAAAACTGTAATACCTAGAGCATTTCCTTTAGAAATTATATATATGAGAGGGTCTTATTTGCATCAAAATTATGGTTAGTGCTCTAAAAAACTAAAATGAGGACATATTTTCTGAGTTTTCAAATAGCGACAAAGAACTTTTAAATTATTTGTAATCTTTATGTTTTTTATCCAGTTGACCACTTGATTAAATGTTGCACTTAGGGGAGAGGATGTGGTGTTACTTCCAGAGCTACAGACTTTGCAACTGGGGAACCAGGTTGGAGTTTCTGCTTCAGCTCAACACTCTGTGATTCTGGTCAAATCACTTAATCTCCCCATGTCTACAACCAAAATGAATTTGATCTTGTGTGATGTAACCAATGCTCATGTAAAGCACTCCAATACCTGACAAGTCTGCACTATATAAAACTGCAAATACACACAAAATAAGTGTTCTGCACACTTCTGTCATTGGGCTACATGTGGGCTACATCTGGGTGATATTTGTGCTGCATTTGGGCTCTTTTGTCTCTGGTGGCCATCTTGGGAGATTTATTTGTTATGAAGTTTCCTAATCTCCTCATTTACTGCAGTCTCCTCAGTAGGAAATGCTTTCAGTTATTTACTTTGATTCCATCAAGAAGGTATTCAGATATGTCATACATTTGCCATAAATTCTGAATGTTAGCACTCTAGTTGCTCATTAGATCACTGTAGTAAAGCTACTGCTCACCACGGAAGTCTGCTGCTGGTATTACAAGTGCATGTTTCAGTCTGCATATCAGAATTTTTTAATGGAGTAGAAGAGGATTTGAGAAGTCACTCAAAATGTGCCCTAATTTTTCTTTCTTCAGCACTACTCATAATTTCTATGGCAAAATGAACCCCCTCATTGTGTTCCTTTTTAAATTAAATGTTTTAAGTGTTACCAATTTATTCCAATCAAGATGGCTTCAGGTGTGCCATACTTTTGTCATAAGTAAGACAGTAAGCTCTCTAGTTGTTCTTAAGAACACTCTGGGACATTCTGTCATTGGGCTATACTTGGGCTACATCTGGGTGATATTTGGGCTACATTTGGACTCTTTTGTCTCTGGTGGCCATCTTGGGAGATTTATTTGTTATGAAGTTTCCTAATTTCCTCATTTACTGCAGTCTCCTTAGTAGGAAATACTTTCAGTTTTTTACTTTGGTTCCATCAAGAAGGCATACAGATGTGTCACACATTTGCCATAAATTCTGAATGTTAGCACTCTAGTTGCTCATTAGATCACTGTAGTAACGATACTGCTCACCAGGGAAGTCTGCTGCTGGTATTCAAAGTGCATGTATCAGTCTGCATGTCAGAATTTTTTTATGAAATAGAAAAGGATTTGAGAAGTCAAAATGTGCCCTAATTTTTCTTTCTTCAGCACTAATCATAATTTCTATGGCAAAATGAACCCCTTCATTTTGTTCCTTTGTAAATTAAATGTTTTAAGTGTTACCACTTTATTCCAATCAAGAAGGCTTCAGGTGTGCCATACTTTTGTCATAAATTAGACTGTTAGCGCTCTAGTTGTTCGTTAGAACACTCTGGGACATTCTGTCATTGGGCTATACTTGGGCTACATCTGGGTGATATTTGGGCTACATTTGGGCTCTTTTGTCTCTTTTGGCCATCTTGGGAGACTTATTTGTTATGAAGTTTCCTAATTTCCTCATTTACTGCAGTCTCCTCAGTAGGAAATACTTTCAGTTTTTTACTTTGGTTCCATTAGGAAGATATTCAGATGTATCACACATTTGCCTTAAATTCCGAATGTTAGCACTGTAGTTGCTCATTAGATCACTGTAGTAAAGCTACTGCTCACCAGGGAAGTCTGCTGCTGGTATTCAAAGTGCATGTTTCAGTCTGCATGTCAGAATAATTTTTTTATGAAATAGAAGAGGATTTGAGAAATCAAAATGTGCCCTAATTTTTCTTTCTGCAGCAGTAATCATAATTTCTATGGCAAAATGAACCCCCTCATTTTGTTCCTTTGTAAATTGAATGTTTTAAGTGTTACCACTTTATTCCAATCAAGATGGCTTCAGGTGTGCCATACTTGTGTCATAAGTAAGACTGTTAGCGCTCTAGTTGTTCGTTAGAACACTCTGGGACATTCTGTCATTGGGCTATACTTGGGCTACATCTGGGTGATATTTGGGCTACATTTGGGCTCTTTTGTCTGTGGTGGCCATTATGGGAGACTTATTTGTTATGAAGTTTCCTAATTTCCTCATTTACTACAGTCTCCTCAGTAGGAAATACTTTCAGTTTTTTACTTTGATTCCATCAATAAGACATTCAGATGTGTCACACATTTGCCATAAATTCAGAATGTTAGCACTCTAGTTGCTTATTAGATCACTGTAGTAAAGCTACTGCTCACCAGGGAAGTCTGCTGCTGGTATTGAAAGTGCATGTTTCAGTCTGCATGTCAGAAATGTTTAATGAAATAGAAGAGGATTTGAGAAGTCAAAATGTGCCCTAATTTTTCTTTCTGCAGCACTAATCATAATTTCTATGGCAAAATGTACCCCCTCATTTTGTTCCTTTGTAAATTGAATGTTTTAAGTGTTACCACTTTATTCTAATCAAGATGGCTTCAAGTGTGCCATACTTTTGTCATAAGTAAGACTGTTAGCGCTCTAGTTGTTCGTTAGAACACTCCGGGACATTCTGTCATTGGGCTATACTTGGGCTACATCTGGGTGATATTTGGGCTACATTTGGGCTCTTTTGTCTCTGGTGGCCATTATGGGAGACTTATTTGTTATGAAGTTTCCTAATTTCCTCATTTACTACAGTCTCCTCAGTAGGAAATACTTTCAGTTTTTTACTTTGATTCCATCAAGAAGACAATCAGATGTGTCACACATTTGCCATAAATTCAGAATGTTAGCACTCTAGTTGCTTATTAGATCACTGTAGTAAAGCTACTGCTCACCAGGGAAGTCTGCTGCTGGTATTCAAAGTGCATGTTTCAGTCTGCATGTCAGAATTTTTTAATGAAATAGAAGAGGATTTGAGAAGTCACTCAAAATGTGCCCTAATTTTTCTTTCTGCAGCACTAATCATACTTTCTATGGCAAAATGAACCCCCTAATTTTGTTCCTTTTTAAATTAAATGTTTTAAGAGTTTCCACTTTATTCCAATCAAGATGGCTTCAGGTGTGCAATACGTTTGTCATAAGTAGGACTGTTAGCGCTCTAGTTGTTCTTTAGAACACTCTGGGAAGCTGCACTAGAACACAAACTGACAGTCTCTGCCCTTGTTGGATGTACATGTTTTACTGAGAATGTCAGACTTCATTCTCACATGACTGAGAAAGATAATGTGAATTTACAGAAAATATGCTCTCAGTTTAGCTTATAGATCACCTTCCAAACCTCTGTGGGAAAAGTATGAGCAAATAGTTTTCTCTCAAACATGATTCCTGATATCACAGCAGAAGGCTTTTTCACATGGTAAAATCACCTTAGAACACACCACAATTCCTAAAATGAGTATGGTGCCATCAACAAATGATTTATAATGTAACTAAAGTCTTAAAACCTTCTATTAACTGCAATGCTTTTTAATGAGGTGCTATCATGTATATTGGTCCCAAGATGGCTGCCAACACTTCTTGGATGAAGTACTGACAGCCAATCAGATTTCACGATGAGATGTGTGGTTAGGCTCCGCCCAGATATATCTATCTCTTTAACTCTAATTTTCTCAGGAACTACTGAACGGATTTGCACGATTTAAGCAAAAGGCACGCGTTTCGAAGTGTCCCCACTTCTCTTCAGAGGCTTTGGCAGTTTGGAAAAAGCGCTTAGGGCATCACCCCCTTAATTGCATAGATGCACGCCCTGGATGGGCTTGTGGGATTTGCAGTGCCTCACGTTGCGCAAATGTTCAGCTGGCAACCTTTCAAGCCCACAGATGGGCCTCGCTGTGCGTGATTCGTGCAAGATCCATACGCTGCTGCCCCACGATATCGGCCCATAATTAAAGACCGCATGGCCCCCGGTTCTCTCAGGGTGGTGCTCCTCCCGCGGCAAGGTCACCGCGTAAATATCAAAGCTCAAAGTACCCGAACGTACAAGGAGCACTCGGGCCTCAGCTGCACAGCTGGGGGTGGTGCCCTAAGCGCTTTTTCCAAACTGCCAAAGCCTCTGAAGAGAAGTGGGGACTCTTCGAAACGCGTCAGGCATCCAGGGCAGTTTTGAACAGTGAAAGGAATTGTTGTGTTGGAGGCGTGCTTACCTATCAAGGCTCCTCGTGTGCAGCTGAGTGTCTACTATGGAGTGTCTACTATGATTAATCTGTCGGTAACCCCTCCAAAGGGATCTCTGAGTACTACATATGGCATCTCAATTCTTTAAATACGTTAATTTTTCAAACCTCTAGTTTTGACGAATAGGTGATAACACATGAGTATTCACTCTATGACACCCGTTTCAGACTGACATCACCTATGGCATTACTAATCTATACCATCGTTTATCAGGTGACATCGCACTGTTTACATTCAGAGCGTGACACAATGATAGCATATACAATAATCATTTCTGTTAAGGGGCCCCTCACATGACTGGCGCTTTGTTGCGTACCAGTTCGCTGAACAAAGTACCTTGACTGCACCTCTTCGGCAGACACTTCAACATGTCGCCCAAATACGTCCTATAGAGGAACTACACTAACAACTACATTACCCAAGTTTCCCAATGCGGAAACACCATACAAGCTTTTTCGTCCCTTTGAGCGCTCCGTAGAAACTGACGAGGCTGGACGCTCATTGGTGTTTATTAGGATACTCCCCCGGCCGGTCCGCCACCTCCCCTTCCAGCTCAATTGCAAGCGCGGGGTACCGACGGAGAGGTGAGTCCTATCCTCTCTTTTTCTGTAATCCCATTTTTGACTTTGAAACTTTACTAATTCTATATACACGAGCCGTAGGTTAGGCGTGAGTCTTTAAACGCGATACTGTACGCACCTTTACGTTCTTCTAGATTAAGCCCGAGTCTCCACCACTTAAGTGACCGAGCACTGTGGCTGCACTAACAAGGGACTTAATGCGGACTTGCAAGACCCTTTTTGCATTTTAGACCCGCTTTCAATCGTGTGCAATCATCAAAGTGCACTTTTAAATATGTCAGCATATACACACATTTGTGTTTTTATCATCTGATTAGATTTGACTAGACTGCTTGATTCTGCCATTTCCTCATATTTGCAATTTCAAACGACACTTTGTGGAAGTTTTTTTCTCCCTCCCCCACTGTAACAAAACAGGATAAACTACCCGGGGGCTACTTACTTTACTCCTTGATACTCTCTTCTTCATAGAGCGGTGCCTCCAGTCCTGAGCGGATGCCAGGCGAGGCGAGGTACATACCCGAAAACTGACGGGTAAGTACATAAGCAGCTTTTTTGATATGACTATCACATTGTTTAAACAATACATCCACTAGTATTGTGCAAATGACCGCTAGTACATCACATCTAGCCGTGTTCTGTGTTTGATACTGGTATTGTTCAGAAATGAATAGATTTTCTTTTTTCCATTGTAACTAGGTTCCTTTCCCCCAAAATTCCAGGGAAACGGACTAGAACAAACAGGTCGTATTGGGAATTCATCCCAATTATTAGTTTACATAAGTTTCCTTTTTACACGTTTTTGCAGTAGCGCATTTGGTCCTGATGAGAGCTTGGACTCCCTAGTCCAATAGCCGAAACATGTAGACCGACACCCTGACAGTTATTTGTTACGCTGTCCACGCACTGTTTTTAAAGTGGCATCAAGACAGCACCAGAATAAAATTGTTTGTGTTTTGATAGCCATTTTTAATAGCACTTTTTCCTTTTATATTCTTGGCACTGCAAACCATCACCCTACCCTTGGTCACCCACGACTGGGACTACCATATAACCGCCATAATTACCTAAGTGGTTGGTTGTTATGGTTTAGTTCAGAGTTCCCAGATGATGAATAGCCACCTTTGTGGGTGATGGGAATTCAACCTTTTTGGGTATACCCCAGATGGTTTTCACTCTATTGAATATATCAGGTCTTCACACAGAACTTTTAGACCCACAGTATTTTTTGGTATGATACCTATCAAGGCTCCTCGTGTGCAGCTGAGGCCCGAGTGCTCCTTGTACGTTAGGGTACTTTGAGCTTTGATATTTACGCGGTGACCTTGCCGCGGAAGGAGCACCACCCTGAGAGAACCGGGGGCCATGCGGTCTTTAATTATGGGCCGATATCGTGGGGCAGCAGCGTATGGATCTTGCACGAATCACGCACAGCGAGGCCCATCTGTGGGCTTGAAAGGTTGCCAGCTGAATATTTGCGCAACGTGAGGCACTACAAATCCCACAAGCCCATCCAGGGCGTGCATCTATGCAATTAAGGGGGTGGTGCCCTAAGCGCTTTTTCCAAACTGCCAAAGCCTCTGAAGAGAAGTGGGGACACTTCGAAACGCGTCAGGCATCCAGGGCAGTTTTGAACAGTGAAAGGAATTGTTGTGGTGGAGGCGTGCCTTCCTATCAAGGCTCCTCGTGTGCAGCTGAGGCCCGAGTGCTCCTTGTACGTTAGGGTACTTTGAGCTTTGATATTTACGCGGTGACCTTGCCGCGGGAGGAGCACCACCCAGAGAGAACCGGGGACCATGCGGTCTTTAATTATGGGTCGATATCGTGGGGCAGCAGCATATGGATCTTGCACGAATCACGCACAGCGAGGACCCTCTGTGGGCTTGAAAGGTTGCCAGATGAACATTTGCGCAACGTGAGGCACTACAAATCCCACAAGCCCATCCAGTGCGTGCATCTATGCAATTAAGGGGGTGGTGCCCTAAGCGCTTTTTCCATACTGCCAAAGCCTCTGAAGAGAAGTGGGGACACTTCGAAACGCGTCAGGCATCCAGGGCAGTTTTGAACAGTGAAAGGAATTGTTGTGGTGGAGGCGTGCCTACCTATCAAGGCTCCTCGTGTGCAGCTGAGGCCCGAGTGCTCCTTGTACGTTAGGGTACTTTGAGCTTTGATATTTACGCGGTGACCTTGCCGCGGGAGGAGCACCACCCGGAGAGAACCGGGGGCCATGCGGTCTTTAATTATGGGCCGATATCGTGGGGCAGCAGCGTATGGATCTTGCACGAATCACGCACAGCGAGGCCCATCTGTGGGCTTGAAAGGTTGCCAGCTGAACATTTGCGCAACGTGAGGCACTACAAATCCCACAAGCCCATCCAGGGCGTGCATCTATGCAATTAAGGGGGTGGTGCCCTAAGCGCTTTTTCAAAACTGCCAAAGCCTCTGAAGAGAAGTGGGGACACTTCGAAACGCATCCAGGGCAGTTTTGAACAGTGAAAGGAATTGTTGTGTTGGAGGCGTGCTCACCTATCAAGGCTCCTCGTGTGCAGCTGAGGCCCGAGGGCTCCTTGTACGTTAGGGTACTTTGAGCTTTGATATATATATATATATATATATATATATATATATATATATCCGCAGCCAGTTCCACACAGAAGCGGAGCACTCGCAGGCAGGTGCAGACTTTGCGGGTGTGGACTCCGCAACAATATATCGCTCCACTTCTTCTTTTTGGCCAAAGGAAAATGTTGCACTCGCAGGCCGTTTTCAACACAATTTAATCGAATAACAAAATGACCAGCAACAGACGCTTTTCGGCAGGATGCCTTTCTCGATGTCACTAGCACATCGGAAACGCCATGTTTTTCAACATTATCCTCATCAACAACATAAAGAAAGGACTGACATAATTACTCTAAAATCAGCTGCAGGATCAATCAGTCATCATAAAACCCTCGGACAAGGGGGGGATTGTGGTACTGCAAACTAGAGAACAGTACTGCAATGAAGCCTTACGTCAATTATCAAATCTTAAATGTTATCAAAAAACAACTGGAGATATGTACCAGAATAGCATCAAGGAATATGATAAATTGTGTTGAAAACGCCCCGCGAATGCGGCATTTTCCTTTGGACAAAAAGAAGGAGTGCCGCGATATATATATATATGTATGTGATCAATGGCACTTGATGCCCGAAACGCGTCATGAAATGAGGATTTGAAAATAAAAGAAGATATTTTGCCACTAACTGGTCCTGGTGGTCCGTTTCTGTCAGTTCGCCACAAAGGAGGTGCTGAGAGGTGTTTGAGTGCATATATATATATATATATATATATATATATATATATATATATATATATATATATATTTTTTTTTTCTTTTTTTTACACATATCTGTGCCTGTGTGTATACATGTCTGTATATATATGTGGGGGCCGAGAAAAAAGGAGGGTCCCAAAACCTGTTTTCTCCATGCAGTTTCCATAGGAAACTTTAGACAAGGCTACAGGTCGAACGGGTGAACGGAATTACCCCAATTTTGCAGGGAGAAGGGTCTTGCTCTAGAAAACACGCTTTTGTTTATTTGGTGTAAATCCATTCAGTAGTTTTGGAGAAATATTGAAATTTACAGATATCGATATTTGGGAATTCTGCCATCTGATTGGCTGAGGCGTTACGAGCACGAGCTTGCTGCTTATTGGCTGGGAGTGGTTGCTACTAGGAAGTGTTAGCAGCCATTTTGTGATTCAGTTGAAACGAGTAAGGGGGAAAATGGCGAAAAGAGAATGAAACAGGAGGATAGGAGCATTGTAACCTCTGTGGGGGAGTGTGAAGCGAAGTAGTCACTCCTACCGGACTGAGAGTGCGGTGTTGCTCAGCTGAGATGAGATGCTGCTACACTCGGGTATGAAACCAAGAGCCTAAACCGTGAGGTCATTGCTGTACAGTGATGTGCTCTGGTCTTTGTAACATACCTGTGGAATTAGTGTTAGTTTGCGTTTATACAACAGGGAGTGGGAAGCGAACTACTGACCTCTACCGTGCATTTATACTATTCCGGAAGTGGGAAGTGAAGTACTCACGCCTACTGGTGTGAAGACTCGGGATAAAACCAAGCTGATTGCTGTAAAGTGATGGGCTCTGGGCACTGTAGCATACTGGCCGCTGTAGTATAACTGTGTAAGTAGTGTTAGCATGCGTGTATACTATACAGGGAGTGGGAAGCAAACTATTCATCCCTACTGGTCTAAAGACTCGGGGACTAAATTGTGAGCTCATTGCTGTAAAGTGATGTGCTATGGGCGCTGTAGCATACCTGTGGAAGTAGTGTTAGTTTGCGTTTATACAACAGGGAGTGGGAAGCGAACTACTCACCCCTACCGGTCTCAAGACTCGTGGATGAAACCATGAGCTCATTGCTGTAAAGTCATGTGTTCTGTGTAGTATTCCAATGTAATTCATAGTAGAATGTTAGTATGTAATGCTACTATAATGTAAGTATGTAATGTTGGAATGTAGGGCTGTCATGAGGGGAATCTTTGGGAGTTTGTACACGGTGCTGGAGAAGACGGTTGCCTTGCTGTCTAGTCCTGTTGCTGGCTTTTTAAGCTGTCTTCTTTTCCTGCTATAAAGCTACTTATCAGATCCACTGCTGTCTTCCTCTTCACTACATAAATTGGGCGATGAGCGGGAGAAGGTAAAAAGAAGGCAGCACTCACCAAGATTTTGAGCTTGCTTGCGTTCTGCTGAAGACCCGTTTTCTTGGTGAAGCTGTTTCTACTCATCCCAGGGTCGTCGGCTCATCAAACTATGTGATCCTACCTCTGGAAGGATTTATATTTTTTGATTTTGGGCTTCCTCTGCCTCTTCACTACACTATGGTTGCTGTACTAAACGTGTGCACATAGTGTTAGTATGCGTTTATAATAATTCTGTAGTTATGCAGTAACCAATGCATCATGGCCCTATGGAGCGCCACCTCCCAGGCGCAGCTCATACAATGTCCCGGGGTGTGCATCCGCGGGACATTTATGTTTGCTATTACAGGGCGGGAGCATGGCTCCCACCCTGTGATAGCAAATTGTTGTTTGCGTCGTTGAAGCGGGAGGAGGAAAACCTCGTATCGCTTCAATAAAGAGGATCTGGACGGTAAAAATGGAGGAAAAAAAATTAAGCGGGGTCTCACCCGTTCATTTAAATGAGCCCACTGGTGGGTAATGTTCCGGGGCCAATGCCATTATTATATTGCGGGGTCTCTGCAGCACTGGGGACCTTAATCTCACATGTAAATTAGGCGTGGGAGGGCAGAGACGTTTCGCAGCCTAGGGGATCGACACCTCCCCAGGTATTGTTTACAAATTGTTCGGGGGGCTTCGAGCCCAACTCAAGACCGGGGATCGGCAACCTCTGGGACTTTACTTAAATATGCAGGGTGGGCCTCGCCAGTCCTTGAAGCCTCGGTGGCCCTAGGCAGTGCCTTATTGGTTCTGTAATCACACGGGCAGTAGTCATGGTGTTATACAGTGATAGACTCATAGATCCCTTGCCGTTGTAGAATTACCCAGGCTTCATTTATGTAATATTCTGTGTGTTTATATTTGGTAGGTGCACTGCAAAATTACAAATGTTTTCCCTCTTAACCTCCTATCAACCGCCGATTTTCACAATAAACTACAGACAAGTGTTGTCAGAAAAAGAAAACCCATACACTCACTTATTTATTGGTAAAAAAAATAACTTTCATTAAAACAACACAAATAAATAGAAACGTAACTTTATTCGAACAAACAAGAGTAAAACATGAAAAAAGTGGGTGGGACTCCTCCGGAAGCAGTGTACAAAACCTGCAAGAGAAATAAGAAACATAAGTATGTGTGCCATGTCCAAGAGAAAATGAAAGGTAGTCAGAATGAAAGGAAGAAAGTGAGAATGGGACAGAGAGCGAGTGGGTGGAAGGGAGAAGGGGAGGGAGAATCAAAAGAACAGAGGGAGGAGGAGACAGAGCGTCGGCCTACTGCACCTAGCCCTCACTGTTCTCCTCCCGTCACCCATGTGTGTGGGATGCTGGGGTCCGCGAGAAACAGTGTGGTCCAGCAAGTCTTTAAAATGAAACAGAGATATGAATGAGGCCAGAGATTATATTATTATCTACGGCAACATTGCTTGCCTGCACCTGTGCACCCAGGGTGCTGCACCCCTGACCCTTTCCCCGCACTGTGCTCAAATGCAGCTCCTGCGCACCGAGGCTTCACTGCTCACCTGCCACAACCGGTGTGTCCAACGACGTGCCGGTGCGAGCTCTGACTCCGGGGTGCCTCTCAGGGTGGCACAGCAGGTCTCTGGTGTGGGACGGTGTCTTGATACCACGATGAAAGGCATCAGAAAGGCCAGAGCATCATTACCGGTTGGGCACCTGCTGCGCGCTTTTTCGTGCAACTAACTCAGTGTCTGAAAAGGGAGAAATAATATAATGGTGGAAACATCTTAAGGTAAATGAAGGTTTATTTCAAGCTTAAGAGAGTGCATCCTTCCTTCTTGAAGTACAATCTACCAACTGTTAGTGATAATAGTGGTTCAAAGAGGAGTTGGAGTGTATGAGAATACACAAGGTTAAATAATAATATGTTATGCCAACGTTCACATACAAAGGAACTGAGCACATGCTAGAAGCATAATGTGCGCGTGCAATGCAGTGGCACAAGCCTGTGTGCATGTACACTTAGTAGTCAGCTCACTACTGTGCCCCAAAAGCCAACGCCACGTGTCTGTAGGGCAGTGCTGCCCGTTGATTCAGGCCTACAGTACAGTCCAGCAGGTCCTTAAAATGAGACAGAGATGTGACTGAATGAGGTCAGAGAGCACATCATTACGCACGGCAACATCGTTTGTTTGCACCTGTGCACCCAGGCTGATGCACCCCATCCCTCCCGCTGCAACGCGCTCAATTGCAGCCCCTGTGCACCCAGGCCCCACTGCTCACCTGCTGTCATTGGTGTGTGTCCAAACACGACAGCCAGCAGGGTTCACAATTCAGAAAGAGTTTCGATTGCGAGGATGGTGTACACCTCATGGATCATTTACGTAGTGGGTCGCGACACTGCTCGTCATACTAGCAAATAGCCCCAAAGAATTCTGGATAATGTAGTGGCAGCGGTGAGTACGCCTATGCCACGAGTATGTGAAATAATGCCATCCCTGGACACGTGTTTCGAGGTAATTGCCTCTCGTCAGCAGGGAGCAGATAGGTATGCGGGGATGGCATTATTTCACATACTCGTGGCATAGGCGTACTCACCGCTGCCACTACATTATCCAGAATTCTTTGGGGCTATTTGCTAGTATGACGAGCAGTGTCGCGACCCACTACGTAAACTATTTAAAGCTCTTTCGAGCGACTTTGGGCTGACGAGCCTGGTGTCTGCACCTGCGCGCCTTGAAAGGTACTTTACCTATATATTTTGGCAGTCTACTTGGCACCCCGCATACCTACCTGCTCCCTGCTGACGAGAGGCAATTACCTCGAAACACGTGTCCAGGGATGGCATTATTTCACATACTCATGGCATAGGCGTACTCACCGCTGCCACTACATTATCCAGAATTCTTTGGGGCTATTTGCTAGTATGACGAGCAGTGTCGCGACCCACTACGTAAACTACACCTCATGGATCCCTTTTTTTTATTGCGTATTGTGATATGCAAGGTGGATGTGGCCATATCACCTGAAGCAGTGCGAAGAACTGGGACATGTGGCGTCGTCGTTATCGTATTTATACATACGCAAAGTGGGCTGGGCTTGCGTACGCCAGGCCAGTGTAGCGGTGTGAATAATTATTCTGGGGACCTGGGCGTTGTTCAGTTCCTGCCTGGGCAGGAAGTGTACTTATGTGTGTGTCCCTGTTGCAGTTTCAACGTCGTACAATCCGCAATTTACATTAATGTAGCATGTACCGGGAGGGCGGCAACTATCGCTAATGAGATGGTGTCCGAAAACATTGAATGGACAACATCACATGTCGTTGTCAAGCTGGTGGCTATGCGCAGACACGCATGTCAATGGTGTGTGGTATTATTGAAAGTGTTGCTATCGTGAAGCGCACACATGTGAATGTGCTCGGATGGAGGGAGGATCAGCAGTGAGGTTACGTCATACACAGTGATAACACTCATTACAGTCAAGCAATGCATGTCAAACGTGAAGCTGAAAGCCTGACATATGACACACTACTATACTGGTAAAGCCTGACAACAGAGCATACTGCAACACAAAAATACACATTACTCTTTACTGTTTGTTACATGTGATCTAGGATGTGCACTCTGGCCGTGGTTTATGATACCCCTTCGACCCACCAATACCCAGGCCGAAAGGCAGCACAATAATGCGCGCACACACACACACCAGGGGCATCGTGTAACACACATTTGTTTTTTGATGTAACGTTTCAGATGCATGACTATCACACATGGAAGGCTACTGTACAGAGCATGATTATTGATCAAGATGATTGTTGCATGTTGTGTGTACTATAAGATATGTGTACACAGCAAAAAACTTTTCAAAAAAGCTCTGTAAGCAGAAGTGTCTCTCATCAAACAGTGTAGAGAGAAAGACTAAAATGGGTGGGGTCCTCCAACTGTTACAATGGGAAATGTTATGAACCAATCAAAATATTTTTTTTAAGGTCACATGGCAATCGCGAACCGAGCACGCAAGGAGGCCGCACCCGACGTGATTTTGAGAAAATATATTTACCATAATATAACTTTATTACAGTTAGAAATATATAAATGTGGGAAATATTTTAGATTCTTGCTTGCTCTCACTTTAAACTTATTTAGATATAGTTTTGAGACATAAAAAAATAAATGAGGGAATGGCGTATCCGGCGCGATACCATACGTCTATGACGTAACACAGGGCCTGGCAGCGGGCACTCGTCGCATACGGAACGCGCAGCTGGCACGACCCTATACGTATATGACGTAACGCGCGTATTGGTACCGCGCACCCATCGCATACCAAACTAGGAGCTGGCGTGACCTTATACGTATATGATGTTAGGCGGGACACGGTGCTACGAAGCCGTCGGATACGAAATGCGCATCCTGAACGAATTTCGCAATACGGCGGATAGGATTTGCGTGGTGATGGAGCTTGGTACACTACTGGTACGAGAGTCTAGTTTTCTCCCCCCAATAAAATATATATATATATCTACATACGTTTTTTGAAGATATAAAAAATTACATAATTTTTCAAATAAAAAAAAGGATAATAGAGTTAAAAAATATTACCAATAAAATAGAAAAAATATAGGTTTTATAAATATTAAAAGATGAAATTAACATTTAAAAAACCTTTGAAATTCACTGAAAAAACCATAGGTTTTACAGACGTTATACTTAGGAATTAGCATTTAAAAAACCTTTGAAATTCACTGAAAACAACATCGTTTTTACAGATGTTATAGTCAGGAATTAGCATTTAAAAAACGTTAGAAATTCACTGAAAAAACCATAGGTTTCAGGGACGTTATAGTTAGTTGGACATTTGACTCATATAAAACCAGAGAAATTCGCCCGTTATAGTTAATTGAGCTAACTATAACTCGCGCGCCCGCAATACACTGGTGATGACGTCACATATTACATCACTCATGACATGGTCAGTGACATCACAGATGACATCACTGATGACATCTCAAATGACATCACTGATGACATCATCCACGTGATAATCTGATGCATATACTGATGCCCTAATATAAACTTTGATACACGCACTATAAAATACAGACTCCTATTTTTGAAACCATACACACAAGAATGCCAGATACTACATACCACCCACTATTTCTTAGGTCTACACACATCCAGTAACTTATACATGCAGTTAATCATCAATACAGTACTATAAAATGCACTTATACACCTATACATACAGTCACACTCCACCACTCATCCATACAATTACTCACACACCTAGTCAGCCATGCAAAGAATCTATCACATACCCATTTACTCATGTATACAGTTATACACACCAACTCCATTATTTATACACACACCACATCACTTATTTATGCAGATACTTACACATACTTACTGTCTTTTACAATCACTGATATAAGTAGACACTCATTTATACACCCACTCTTCAAATAACTTACACTCACGTATAGTCATTTATATACTCCAACACTCACATATACTGTCTTAAAACATATGTAGTTACTCACACATATACCACTGAGACATTCATTCACTCACCAACACACCCATACACACTCTAACTCACCCATACAGCCCTTCCCAGATGCACTTTTTAATCCATACAAGCAGTGAATCACCCACTCAGACATCTATGCACATAGTCACACACACCCCCACCCACCCATACAGACACTCAGGCACCCATACAAATACTCAGACAGCAAATCAATAACCCATATAGACACTAATGTAGCTACTCACCAACCCATGCAGCCGCTTATACACCAACTGAGACACTAATACAAACTTTCACACAGTTTAATCACTGACCCATACATTCAGTAACACATGTTCAATCACTCACTTATACAGTCAGTCACGCACCTACTAAATAATCCATTCAGGCACTTGTAAATCCACTCTTTCTTCAATACACCTTGGCATATGAAAAATATTTAAACTTTACAGAAACACACAGTCACTGGATGATGTCATCAGTGATGTCATTTGAGATGTCATCAGTGATGTCATCAGTGATGTCACTGACCATGTCATGAGTGATGTAATATGTGACATCATCACCAGTGCATTGCGGGTGTGCGAGTTATAGTTAGTTCAACTAACTATAACGGGCGAATTTCTCTGTTTTTATATGAGTCAAATGTCCAACTAACTATAACGTCCCTGAAACACATGGTTTTTTCAGTGTATATAGAAATATATATATATATATAAATTCACTGAAAAAAACAAAGGTTTCAGGGGCATTATAGTTAGGAATTGGCATTTAAAAAACCTTAGAAATGCACTAAAAAAAACATAGGTTTCAGGGGTGTTATAATTAGCTGGACATTTCCCTCGTACAAAACCCTAGAAATTCCCCTGTTATAGTTAGTTCAGCTAACTATAACTCGCGCCCCCGCAATGCACTGCTGATGACGTCACATATTCCATCACTCATGACATGGTCAGTGACATCACTCATGACATCACTGATGACATCTGAAATGACATCACTGATGACATCACTGATGACATCATCCAGTGAATGTGTGTTTTTCTGAAAAGTTTAAATATGTTTTAGGACCCAGGCCGGGGAAGGCAAAGCCGGACCCGATAGAGGCCTAGGGTAAAACGCCGGCCGGCGGCGGGACCCCTCCACGCCACGCCCCCGCAATTAGAAAAACCCGGCTAGGCCAGGGAGGGCATGATAGGCCCACAAACAAAGGAAGCTCCCCCCCCCCAATCAGGGGGCGAGAGAGGTAGGCAAGGGGGAGGCTAAAAGGGGCCAACGGCCCAGGGAATTCAATTCCAAGGCTCCCCCTCGCGCAAGAAGAAGAAGAAAAAATCGGCTGGAGTACCTGCGGAGCTCATCGGGCTTTCGCGCCAAACACCAGCAGGACAAAGGACCCCGGCAGGCTCCAGGCGACTTTCCGGCCGAAGGGGCCGCGCTCCCACGCGAGGGGGACTGCAGAGAGGCGGGAAGTTTATAGCCGCAAAAAGAAGGGGAGCAGTGGGCATAAGAGCCTCCACACCGGCCGGCACGATCCGAGCGGAGGAGGCAGGGACATCGGGCTGCCCTTCACCGGCAGCGGCTGAAACAAAGTGAGGTGTCCAGAGAGCCTCGCAGGGAATCGCGGAGTCAGACGCACAGCTCCACAGCTCCGCTGTGAATTCGAACCTTTGTATGCACTGCAGCAGGTCCCCACGACCTCCTGTGTAAGGTGGGGAAGAAGGATGGGAACAACGGCATCGTGGATTTCGCGCCTTCGCAGGGAAGACGGAAAGGAAGGCCGCGCCATCGCACGGAAGGCAGAAAGTAAGGCCGGGGAAGCCAACCCGACCGGAGAAGAGGACGCAAGGACGCTACGTGGCATTTCGCGCCTTTTTGTCGGAAGGGAAGGAATCCGGCGATCACCCCCGCCCCATCTGTCGTCGAGGGACGGGCAGGGTCCACCACAGATTCAGGACTCACGGGCACTTGGAGCCAATACGGCGGTGCCCGGAACAACAGGAGCAACGACTGGCGACTTCGAGCGAGCAACTGGCAAAAAATCACGGCAGGACACGAACCACGCGAGGGTCGGTGCGGGCGGCGGTGCCCCCGAAAGGCGGAAGACTGGTGCGGGCGGCGGTGCCCCCATGGCGAGCCCGGAAGCAAAATTAAGCGAAAAAGGTAAGAAGCGGGCTGCGCCAAGCTAGGGCTAGCCAAAGTAACCCCTTTTGTTTTTTTGGAACAGTAAGGAAGGTTCTAATAATGTATATTTTGCGGGTTACATGCAGTTCCGGAATGAAAGTTAAGAGCTCACTATTCTATAGTGGAACGCTAAGTTATAAATTCCAAGGAGCAAATGATGTCTCTGTTGAACGCAGTAGTCTGCGGTTCGTTTTACGTCATAGGCAGGCGGTAATCTACTGGTTACACGTTCTTGGCGGCAGGCATAGTAACCCTCTGCACTAACTTCGCCTAAGTCACACGAGTTTTCGAGACAATTGCGCGTTAAATTATAAAACCCAAGCATATGCAGTCTGTAATATACTCGGGACACGTCTTTGCAGAAGGCATAGTAAACCCCTGCACTAACTTCACCTGAGTCGAAACCTCAACTTTAGAAAGCAGTGAGCTCTCTCCATGAGGATAATTAATCAAACGAGTTTTCTTGACAATTATGTGCGGCCTGGTAATTGCCGGCGGGACGAAGCGCCGCGGCAGATGCTTCAAAGAGCTGCGGAAACTTTCAAACACGGCGCCTTAGGGAAGCCATCACCCGGTGCGGTAGCACCGGTCGCACCGCTCTTCCCATCGCACACGTCCTACGAGGAATGGAGATGTGGTAGCAGTTGGGAAGAAAACAGGGCCGGCTTTTAGTGCTGGGGCGCCCTGTGCAACAATGTTGGGGGCCGCCCACGCCCCAACTCCACCACGCACTCGCGTACTAGCACCCTCAACAGCGACCAAGCCACCATAACCACACGCTCGCAGGGACATTGAATTAGTTATATAGGGCCTCCACATCAGTGTGGGGGTCCGGGCACCTGGCACCACACACGCATGACGCAGAGTCAATCAAGCGTCCGTGTATAGGAAATGATAATAAGCCAAAGGACGGAAAGTGTAGAAGTCACAGGTCATTCAGACTGGTAGGCAGTATAGGGCACGGAGTGCTTGGTGTGGCGAAGCACGCACGCGGAGTCGAAAGGAAACAGCTTAGTTGGGAGTTTTTCCCTGAAATTAAGACTTAATGTATAGCCAAATTAACCCCTTTTGCAACATTGATGGATGTTCTAATAATGTATATTTAGCGGTGTATATGCAGTTCGGGGGGGGGATGATAGCTCACTGTAGTGGGATTTTAAGTTAGAAATTGCAAGTAACATAAGGATGCCGCTTTCGGAAGTAGTAGTCTGCTGTGCGGTTTACATCATATGCAGTCTGTACTCCGCTTGGTACACGTTCTTTGCAGCAGGCATAGTAACCTCTGCACTAACTTCACTAAGTCAGAACCTCAACCATACAAACACCGAGCTCCCTCCATGGAGATAATTAATCGCACGAGTTTCTGGACAGTTATGCGAGGCCGGGGAATGGCCGGCGGGAAGAAACACTGCAGCAGGTGCGGTAAAGGCTTAATAGACCTTCAAACACGGCGCGAACACGGTCCCTCTGAAATGTAAATTTCGCGGCTTAATGAGGGGTTTACAATCAAGGTGCAAGACCGAGGACGTCGCCCGGTTCTGAGGATTGCAATTGTCAGAGTGTTTGCATGGCGACACTAAAATCACTGGGTGAAAGTGTTGCATTATCTCATTCGAGGCCAGTCACGGTTCGGAGCATGAAGCGAAGACAACGCCGCCTCCCATGTAGTACAATTGTTCGTAGGAAGGATATTTCCCCGACAGGCTGGCTGCTGATATCGAAATAAAATAATTTCCACCAGGTCAGATGGAATGATTCACACAACAACCAAGAACAGGCTGCTTCAATAGGGACAAGCAGCATACATGAGTGCAGGAGAAAAGCTACCTAATGTTTGCTGAAAGACAGGAGTTGTTGTTGCAATGCAAATGTGGTAAAACCACCGCAAAATATTTTGTGAATATCCATGGGGTTATTCTGTTCCCCGAAGGGTAGCAATTCGAGCTAGTAGTGATTCGAACTAGTAGTGATGCTCAATTACCGCAAACTCGAGGTACTGGTAATGTGCTGTACAGAAAGTAAGGCAGAAGTAGGTGTCCTTGAGCTAGAGAGCCACCATGTTATTCCCAAGGCGCAGCACTGGAATAGGCGACTTGTAGAGTAGTCATCTTTAAAAGGTCTGTAAAAGGTCTGAAAAAATGGATCTGTTAAAAGACCCGAGAGGGCGTGGATTGGTCTGAGTGTGCTGTTCTTTTTGGGAGTTTGAAAGAACAGGGAGTACACCCCCTGTCGTATTTGGTGCGGAGGAATCAGGGTAGGGCCGTCGAATCTCCCCGTGCACTGGCACACGTGAGTCACGGAGACAGCGGCAGCCCCCTCACAGTTAGAAAGATCCGCGCTTAAGGCGATAAACGCGCACATGGCGATTTCGAGGGCAGGGAATTGACTTTGAGGCCAAATATAGGTCGAACCATGAGGGGGGGTCTCCTACGCCCCCTCAGCAGTACACAGGCGCACAAAGGGTGCACGGGGCGCAAGGGAAGAGTTAAAAAATAAAAATAAAAAAAGCCCCGGGTTAGCACACTGGGAGGGCAATTACCCAGAGAGCAAGGCAGCGCCAGGAGTGCGATCGTAAACCAAAAACTGTGTCTGGCTTGTGTTATGTCGGCACTATGCCGCAAGGTGCCCACGCTGCTGTGCTCCACCAGAGGCGCAATGCCAAACCAATCCGTCTACCTCCAGTAAAAAAAATAGCAGGGTTCAAAGGGCGGCCGGCTTATCAAGGCCAGCCTTAAGCATCTGAGATGGGAAGCGTGACAACAAATCCCATGCCGGGTTAGCACAGCCATGACAAATGACCCAATTACCTCACAAGTCCCAGTACCTTACAAAGTACCATTCAGAAAAGACTCAACCTGTACCACCATATTAGGTTGCCCAACTAGCAGGTGGCACCATTAATACCGGGCGAACTGATAATTATGTGTCCCTGAGGTGTGTAGGACATCCCAATTGTGGTTGTCATATTAAATATTATAATTTTCGAAAGGAGCAAACCCGGACAGGGCAGTGCAAAACCTACCCGTGGTCAGGGCGATGGTCAAGTTAAGAACCTGGGGTATCCGCGTTTCGGCCCCCCCCCCCCAATTTCCTCAATGTCAATTACGAAAATTTAGCCCAGCATACCTGCGCCACGCAGCAAGCATAGCTAGAGGAGGCGAAGCTAGAGGGTTTTAAAAAAATCCTGAAGAGAGCTGAACACCACCAGGGACAAAGCTTACAAGGCCCAGGGGTGGATGTCGAGCAGCACGGGTGCATAAACTGGTAATAGTCAGGGCATACCACACGGGGACAGGGAGAGACAAGTTCATGCGGTACATCGTGGGCATATTCGAGCTAGGAGGTGGCGAGTAGGTAGCGAGGTTAGGCCGAGCTAAGGGGGGAGCTCCCTCCGATCGAAAAACCGTAGAGAGCGTGGCGGAGCTGACACGAGGAACCTAGTAGAGAACGAAAGTACTAGGAGATAGATGAAAGGCTCACACAGTGTCCTTGGATGCCTCACGCCAGGGGCACTGGGGGAGCCATTGGGCGGCGTGCCGCCAGAGAAAGAACAGAGATGACACTCCTGCAGGACCCCGGGGATGCCTCACGGCAGGGGTACAGACGGAGAAGATGACAAGGACCCAGCCGCAAGAAAATAGAGTAGATGCTCAAGTAAGGTCCTTGGGATGCCAAACGGCAGAGACCCCTGGGAGAAGGGAGGGCCCCGAAAGGATACAGGACGAGCGGGACGGCACTTGCAGCCCGGGCATGCCCAGGAAGGGACACCCTCCAAATCGGTAGCAAGTTGAAGCCTAGACCCGCGAATCGAAACACAGGGATTGGGGCCCCTCCCTCCTCTCCCAGGCAATTGGGGCGGCTGGGCCCAGTATGGGAATAGAGAAAATAATGAACAATAGATAAAAATGAAACATGGTCACTGAAGGACTATAGTAAGACCATGAATGTTGAAATTGAAATATGAAGATTTCATGTTACACAAATGTTTGTTGTAAAAATAAAACTGCGACCTTTTCAGGCACCAAGAAGTGGTCAAGTGGTAATTAAGGGAAAAGCGCGCAGCGATGGCAACAACCAGGGGGGAGCGGGGAGGGAGTGCTCGCTGCCTGGACGGGGTTATATATTTATAGTGAAAGGCCTATGGAAAAATGAGTGGGTGTATAAGTGTGTGAATGGGTGATTTTCTAGGTGCGTAACTGACTCTATAAGTGAGTCATTAAATGTATCTTACTGCAGATTAGTGACTAAACTGTGTGAATGTCTGTATGTGTCTCTGTGTTGGTGTACAAGTGGCTGCATGGTTTTGTGAATAGCTATATGAGTGTCTATATGGGTTATTAATTGGTTGTCTGAGTATCTGTATGGGTGCCTGAGTGTTTGTGTGGATAGGGTGTGTGTGACTCTGTGCATAGATGTGTGAGAGGGTGATTCAGTGGGTGCATGGTTTTAAGAGTGCAATTGTGATGGACTGTATGGTTTGGTGAGTGTATGTATGGGTGTGTTAGTGATTGAATGTATATCTCAGTTGTACATGTGTCAGTAACTACATATGTGAAACGCAGTGTATATGTGTGTAAGAGTATATAACTATCTATATGTGAGAGTGTGTGATTGAGGGAGTGGCTGTATGGATGAGTGTGTGCTTGTATTAGTAATTGTATAAGAGCGTCAGAATTTGTTAGTATTTTTATGAGTAAGTGAACTTGAGTGTGTTTAACTGTATAGGTGAGTAAATTGGACTGTGTTTAATTATTTGCATGACTGACTAGGTGTGTCAGTACCTCAATGGATGATTGGCGGTGTGTGAGTGTCTATATAGGTGTATAAATGCATATGATAGTCTTGTACGGAGTGACTGTAAGTATGAGTGACTGTACAGGTGAGTGAGTGGAGATGTATGTAGACCTAAGAGTCAATGAGTGGGTATGTAGTTATTGGTATTGGAGTATCTATGGTTTTGAGATTGGCCGTCTGAAATTTTGAGTCGGTGTATTAGAGGTTATATTAGGGTGTGAGAAGATGCACTAATTTATCACGTGGATGATGTCATCAGTGATGTCATCAGTGATGTCATTTGAGATGTCATCAGTGATGTCACTGACCATGTCATGAGTGATGTAATATGTGACGTCATCAGCAGTGCATTGGGGGGAGCGAGTTATAGTTAGCTGAACTAACTGTAACAGGGGAATTTCTAGGGTTTTGTACGAGGGAAATGTCCAGCTAACTACAACGCCCCTGAAACCTATGGTTTTTTTAGTGAATGTCAAAGGTTTTTTAAATGCCGATTCCTAACTATAACGTGCATGAAACCTATGGTTTTTTCAGTGAATTTCAAAGGTTTTTTAATTGCTAATTCCTATCTATAACTTATCTCTATGCACACCGTTCTCGATCCCTACACGTTAGCATCCGTGCATTGTATGCGTTGGGTACGTGTTTAGTGCGCAATCGCAATGCGACAGGTACGCGACTCCCAGCCTATACGCGACACGTTCGATGTACGTAACGCAATGTTTACGCGCTTCCGCGATGCGTCATCTGCGTCTATGACGCGGTATGTGTGCGGATCCCGCGAAATATTTAACATTTAAAAAAACATATATATATGTTTTTCATGTGAATATTAATTGAAGACACACTCTAAACTAGTCTTAAAACTAATATATTCTTACATCTAATCCTATAATTTTTTTTTATTCAATTTCGCGGATGCGCGCTGGGTGCGTGCTGCGTATGCGCAGGGTGCGCGGATCCCATGTGACCTGCAAAAAAAGAGATTTGATTGGTTCATTACACTTCCTCTTCTAACTATTGAAAGACCCCACCCAATTCAATCATTCTTCTTTGACCTTCTTTGGAGGAGCATCGCTTTGCAGAGAAGAAGATTTTTTTAGACTAAGTTTACACTTAGCTCTAACTTTTTTCAACTAAAAATGGCTTCAGGGCAGCAGGCATCACCTGCATCTCCTCATACGTCTGAGGATGAATTTTTGGAGGAGGCACCACGCCCACAACGTTTTTCTTCAGTGGTGTGGAAATGTTTTACTTTTCCCGAGGGGCAAACAAAGACCAATGCCACCTTGGTCACGTGCAAGATTTGCATAAGAGTTCTGTTGCTAGGGGATCCTAACAAGAAATACTCGTTCGGCATGGCAAGTATGATGAAACACCTAAGGACCCTTCATCCAAACAATCTTGCACTAGAAGAGTGCAAACGGATGAGAAACACTCCTGCTCCTGCGACTTTCTAAGTTTCTTTTCTTTTTCTTTTTTTTCTGGCATGATTTCTCTATTTTTACATTGAAAAACAGTATCTGTAAAAAAGAATCACAAATAAATGTATATTAATAACTTTCAAATTTATACTATTCCATTACTGTACAAACACATTTTATATAGAAACTATAGCCCTGAACCACAAGTGTGACGATGGTTAAAACACTACATGCATAGTGCATACTACTTTGAAGCACTTCATGCCCTAAAGCCTACCTCACTAAAAGACTACATGCTAACTGACTGAATGATTACAGTACTATAAGGAGACACACTGGGTGAGTGACAGGGTGTTTGCTAGAAGTGTATGAAAACTGATTGGGGAATTGAAGGTGTGAAAGACAACTGTGTAGGTGATTAGAGGACTGCATCCATAGTGAATAGGCATTTGAAGCAGTCTATGTGATAAGGCCTGGCTCACTGCATGAGTACTTGGGTACTGACGGAATGATTAGAGTACAGCACGGAGAGTGCCTGGGTGAATTTATAAGTGGTTGGCTTTTGACACAGTGAATGGATTAGTACTTGGTACTGAATGGGTCACTAGAGGAGTGCAAAGGGAGTGACAGGATGTTTGCTGGACTGTATGGATACTGACTAGGGAATTGAAGGTGTGAAAGACAAGTGTATAGTATGTTAGAAGACTGCATGCATACTGCATAGACATTTGAAGCAGTCTATGAGGTAATGTATGGTTCACAACATGAGTACTTGGAAACTGACTAAATCATCAGACTACTGCTAAGACAGTGCCTGGGTAAAACTTTTAAATTTTCAGTTCTGGCACAGTGAAGAGAATAGGACATGGTACTGCACTTTAGTGTCAAACCCTGACTCATTTCATCAATGCATAAGCAAAGAATAGCTTCTAAAGCTACTAAAACTTGACAATATCACCAGTTTTAAAACAGTTATCTGTCAGCAAATACACGATGTTACCAAATGCTTCTATCACAATCCTTACCCAAATGCACACAGACTCACAGTGTGATTTTATACAAGCAACACTATCCTAGGAGTTTACCAAAACTCATTCACTAGTCTAGAAGAGGTAAGGGTACTGCACACAATCTACATATTTAAGTACAGCACATTAGTGTCAAAGCATGACTCATTTAATCAACGCATAAGCAAAGACTGGCTTCTACTGCTACTAAAACTTGACAACATGACAGGTTTTAAAAGAGTTATCTGCCAGAAAATACACGATGTTACCAAATGCTTCTCTCACAGTGGTTTCCAAATGCACACAGACTCACAGTGTGATTCTAGACAACAACCACTATACCTAGGAGTTTACCAAAAATCATTCACTACTGTGGAAGTGGTAAGGGAACT
The DNA here is from genome assembly GCF_964204655.1 of Triturus cristatus. Taxonomy (NCBI): domain Eukaryota; kingdom Metazoa; phylum Chordata; class Amphibia; order Caudata; family Salamandridae; genus Triturus; species Triturus cristatus. The sequence continues at coordinate 789,643,785 of NC_140590.1, forward strand.
GCACACAATCTACATATTTCAGGACTGCACTTTTGTGTCAAAGCCTAACTCATTTAATCAACACATAAGCAAAGACTGGCTTCTAATGGTACTAAAACTTTACAACATGGCAGGTTTTAAAAAAGTTATCTGTCAGAAAATACACGATGTTACCAAATGCTTCTCTCACAATGGTTCCCAAATGCACACAGACTCACAGTGTGATTCTAGACAAGCACCACTATCCCTAGGAGTTTACCAAAACTCATTCACTTCAGTGGAAGTGATAAGGGGACTGCACACAATCTACATATTTCAGGACTGCACCTTTGTGTCAAAGCCTGACTCATGTAATCAAAGCATAAGCAAAAACTGCCTTCTAATGCTACTAAAACTTGACAACAAGACAGGTTTTAAAACAGTTATCTGTCATCAAATACATGATGTTACCAAGTACTTCTCTCACAGTGGTTCCCAAATGCACACAGACTCACAGTGTGATTCTAGACAAGCAACACTATCCCTAGCAGCTTACAAAAAGTCATACACTACTGTGCAAGGGGTAAGGAGACTACACACAATCTACATATTAAAGTACAGCACATTAGTGTCAAAGCATGACTTATTTTATCAATGCATAAGCAAAGACTGGCTTCTAATGCTACTAAAAATTAAAAACATGACAGGTTTTAAAACAGTTATCTGTCAGCAAATACACAATGTTACCAAATGCTTCTCTCACAGTGGTTCCCAAATGCACACATACTCACTGTGTGATTCTAGACAAACAACACTATCCCTTGCACTATTCCAAAACACATTTCTTCATCTTGAAGGAGTACTACATTTTAGTATAGAAACATAACTCATTTCACAAATTCATAAACAATGACTGGTTTCTAATTCTACCAAAATATAAAAACAGCACAGTTATCTGTCTGCAAACACATGAAAAACACAAATGCTTATCACAGAATGGTTTCTACATGCACACACACTGTCAATAAGATTGTAGAGAAAAAAAGTACTCCCTACACTTTAGCAGGAGAAATACATTAGTCTGATTAAAATCAAAATAGTCTACATACATCCCCCTCACAATTAAATAACTCACCTTTCAAGTTGTTTTGTAGATTAAGAAGTATATCAGTCACACACCAGATATCAGTCACACACCAGATTTACTTATACAGAATCTCTGCACTGTGCACCTCTCAGCAAAAACAAAGAATGGCAAAGATTCCCATTCATTTTCCACACATATACATGTAAACATCAAATCACAATCCTTCACACATAAATTCAAAAGCAAACACACATTTCTATTGGTTAAACATTTCAACCCTTTCCAAATGAAATACATTTCAACCCTTCCCCCAATCTGCCTTCTGCCTGTTACCATAGAAACAGGTCATGGAACACTGCACAGAGCACACAGGTCACAAGTTCAGCACACAATGTTGCTAAACAAGACAGCAAGTGTGCTTGACTTTTCAACATATCAGCTTATCATATATAATGTTCCTTACAATCAGTTTTTGTTAACCAATAAGAATCATGCGTTTAAAAAACAGAAATATACACCCTACCTTTCAGTGTAGAAAGTTGTCATACAACCAATGATTTCTTGTCTTTTACATTTTTTTTTTCCTTGGATCCGCGCACCCAACGCAAGAAAATCCGTGCACCACACGCGATAGGATGCGCGCACCCTGTGCACATTTCGACGTTTTTTTTTTTTTAAAAAGAGGGCCCCAGGGGGTCCTTCTGGGACCCCCTAAGCACCTCTAGAGGGTCAGAGTATTTCCACTCTGCCCCCTTTATCTGTTTTACACACTTATTCCCCTTGCTTCTTTAGCCTCGCTTCTACCGAGGCAGAAAATGGCCGCCAACAGTTCCTGGTTTCGAATGTAGACAGACACTCGACAGCCAATTAGCATTCAGCGCGTGATCGGGAGGGTGCGCGCTTGATTCGGGGAGGGTGCGCTTACGGTGTGGGTAGGGTCCACGGATCCTCCCCGGCCATAGATATCACTAACTTTTTTACCCTAATTTTCTCAGGAACTAATGAACAGATTCACACCATTTATGCAAAAGGCACGAGTCTGAACTAAGGACTACCTCTTTGCCAAATTTGGTGTCATTCCGTCCAGCGGTTCGGGCTGTAGCTGGGACAACAGATCCTATGGGAAATTGCATGGGGAAAACGCGTTTTGGGACCCCCCTTTTTTCTCGGCCCCCCCTTTACGAATCACCACGAAACTTTCAGGGTAGGAGCGGAGCGGAGCTGGCCAAAAGTTTGGAAAATTTCGCGAGGATTCATCAACCGGCGCCAGACTTATTGGGAATAGAATGTTGCGGATTTCCTATGGAAAATAGGTCCTAATAGGTCGCCAGTAGATAATATATATATATATATCTTTTTTTTTTTTACACATATCTGTGTCTGTGTGTATACATGTATGTATATATATATATATGTGTGTGTGTGTGTGTGTGTGTATATATTTTCCTTTGCATTCTGGTACATTGAGAATGTTTGATCTTTATAAATATATTTACACATATCTCTGTGTATGTATATATATATATATATATATATATATATATATATTACCTACTGGCGGTCGCCAGTAGGTAGTTATAGTTAGGACCCTGTTTCCATAGGAAAACCGCAACATTCTATTTGGAATAACTTTGGCGCCGGTCGACGAATCCTCGCGAAATTTTCAAAACTAATGGGGCGCTACGCTCCGCTCCTACCCTGAAAGTCTCGGGGGGATTCATCAAGCGGGGGCTGAGAAAAAAGGGGGGTCCCAAAACGCGTTTTCCCCATGCATTTTTCCATAGGACCTTTAGACACAGCTACAGCCCGAACGTCTGAACAGAATTACTTGAAATTTGGCAGAGAGGTAGTCCTCAGGTCAAGGAAGTGCCTTTTGTAGGTCTGGTGTAAATCTGTTCAGTATTTCCTGAGAAAATAGCATTTAAATCAATATATATATCTGTAAGCGCGCTCCGAGCGCGCACCGTAAGCTTACCGTACGCGATTCTGATTGGCTGTTAGATCTTAGTAAACATTCGAATCGGTCGAAACCAGGAAGTGTCGGCCGCCATTTTCTCTCTCGCACTCTGAGGGTGGGGAGGAAAAACTAAGTTGGATAACAACGAAAAGGGGCAGACTAGACAGCTCCTGACCCCCTAGCCTTGGTCAGGGTGTCCCAGAAGGACCCCCCAGGCCAAAAATTATTATTATTATTTTTTTTTTTAAACGCCGAATACGCTTACCGTACGCGTACGGTAAAAAATAAATTTAAAAAAAACAAATTCCACATATTTCCCCCCCCCCCCCGTGTGCAAAACGTGCCCGCAGCGCACCTTTTGTGCATGGCAAATGGCAACTTGAAGAACATGTAATAGCTAACCTTTCACATCGATGCGCATAATATGTCCTCCGTGTGCGGACGGTGCGCGAAGCGCATCGTGCGTACATGGCCCATCCAGCGTAACGTGGGCACGCGGTGCGCGTAGCGCACCGTGCACGCACGGAACGAACTGTGTGAAGTGGGCGCGCACGGCACAAACGGCGTAAAGTAACTTAGCATTTAAAAAACCGTACAAATTCACTGAAAAAACCATAGGTTTCACACACGTTATAGTTAGGAATTAGCATTTAAAAAACCTTGCAAATTCACTGAAAAAACCATAGGTTTCACACAAGTTATAGTTAGCTGTACATTTCACTCGTAAAAAACCAATGAAATTCCACGTTATAGTTAGTGCAGGCAACTATAACTCACGCGACCGCAATCCTCTGCTGATGACATATGTGTCTTTATGAAAAAAAAATATTTGTAATATATGTATAGCTAAAATTTAATGGAAGAAGACATGGGCAAATAAGTGTCTAAATACAGTATTAGCATCAGCAGAGGATTGCGGTCGCGTGAGTTATAGTTGCCTGCACTAACTATAACGTGGAATTTCATTGGTTTTTTACGAGTGAAATGTACAGCTAACTATAACTTGTGTGAAACCTATGGTTTTTTCAGTGAATTTGCAAGGTTTTTTAAATGCTAATTCCTAACTATAACGTGTGTGAAACCTATGGTTTTTTCAGTGAATATATATATGTTCATTTTGCTCCGTTTCACACACTTCTTGGAAAAAGGGCACGGACCACAGCGTTGTGCAGACAAATTGTAGTTTATTGCTCTAGGACCTCTATAGCCATTACATATGTGTGTGTGTGGGCCTGCGTGCGTGCTTGCGTGCGTGCGCGTGTGTGTGTGTATTTTCCTTTGCATTCTGGTACAGTCGGAGCGGTTTGTCGCTTAATACAATCAGGACTATAAGTACCAGTATGAAAAGAAAAAATTGGACTGGTTGAGCTACTCACGAATGGATTTAGGAAGATTGAGAGCTCGATTAAGCTCAGTTACCTCCCAGTGTGTAGAAAGCATAGGAAAAAACAAAAGATTACATTTAAAATAATCTTTTACATTTTTTTGTGTTTTTATGTTTTGGGAATTGTTGTGTGTTTGTATTGGGTTCGTGCAGTCAGGAGACCACCTCAATGTGGTAATTGAGATGCATTTTATTTCAGCTTTCACTGTATTGAAACCTGTCCATTCCCACTTAAGTAAGACGTATGATGCGGTTGTAGCATCGCTACCTGTGACATCGCGCCTGATGACGTCGCTGTGCATTTCAGAGTCTAAGTAGACTCTGCATATATTTTTTAGGATCTGTCAGAAATCCAAATGCATAGTTTAAGTGTCGACTCCCCATTGCTGTGAAAGGAGTAGACATCCGCTACGTCAGCGGAAGCAGGAGCATGCGAGCAGAAGGCACTCTACAGAACAGCCAGGGCTGTCGTGGCTATCAGGGACATTCGAGTTAAATGCCTAGGACGCCACTGGCTAATGGATACCACCACTGTGCCCATAAATTAAAACCCTTTGAGTTTTTTACAACTACGAGGAATGGAAAGGTACAATTATCTCGGGGGGGGGGGGGGGAATAAGGTCCACTCCTCGTTAGAAGGCGCAGTGGGACAGGCCACACAGCATAGGCAATTTGAGGTGGCCAATGTGTGATGCTGGCACTATTCACAGCGAGGAACGTGTGTGGGTTCGAATGCAAAGTAGGAAGAACGTGCAGCATCCAGGTCAATGGAAGTGGGGGGGGGGGGCACCGCTCACAAGGCATGTAAGGGGAGAAGCAAGGAAGGGACAATGGGACCAAGTGCACATAGAGCGCACATAGGTCGAGAATGTAGTAGTAGCAGAAAAAGCTCTGAAATGATAGTGCAAACGGCATCGGATGCAGAGGCAAAACAGATGGGAATGTCATGCAATCGTCAGGGTGCACAGGTGCCAGAGCGAGTCATAAACTAAGTGCACAAAAGCAGCCATAGAGAATGTCCTGGCCAGAGAGTTGGCGTCCAGAGCCACCAGCGCACGCCTGGGCGATTTGGATTTCTATCAAATCCCATCTTTGGAGGTTGCTGTTCTTACTCCAGAATCTGTTATTTATTTGTTTGTTATAGAAAACGACTTTAGGCAGCTCCTGCAATGACAGGTTAACGCCAAAAAACCTGCTGTTGTTTTCATAGTAGCCATTCTGTCGGGTTTTAACCCAGTGGTGTTATAATGAAGCCTAAAAAACGATCCCTGTAGGCTACAGTTTTCGTGTGCAGATTTTTGGGGTGTTTTATTCTAGATTGACGAGGGGGGGGCGGGGGGGGTGTAATAACTGCCTGACAATGATCCCAGTAGTTTCAGTCGGAGAACCTGGTATATTTTTGCTGTTTGTATTTTTACGGGAGCAGGGTGTCGTCTACTGTACAGTCGGGCAGTGCACAAAATAACGCATTGTAGTACACCAATAAGGCATTCAGTTTTCAATGACTGGCTCCACAATCTGCTCCCAGCAGTGCTCTGAGACACTGCCTTCCTTTTTCGTCCAGGCCTACCCTGGGAATGCGCCTGCTTCTCTGCAGCAGAATGACCTTTGTTTTCGGATAAGATAAAATCCCTTTGCTTCTGAAAGGAGCGCGGCCCTTGATGTTGCCAAATACATCTTCTGCACCGGAGCCTCAAAGTCGCTGCTAAATTTGGAACACGATTAATACTCTGCAGAGTTCATAGATCTGACGGTTCGCCCGCCGCCAGAACACTGACATGTAAACAGCAAGGATTAGCATATCTGATCCATACATTTTTTCTAATTCAGACAGATTTGCGACTTTTTTAATGGCTGTGTTCCAGAAATCTAAGAACACTTCCATAACAGCACCTCCTTCCAGGACTTCGACGGAGGCTTTAATGTGTGTATGTATGTATATGGTATTCCTATAGGGCGCATCTAGCAAAAAGGCGGCAGAGCGCTGTACATGGTCAAAGGCAAGCATCAAGTCAACGAGTAATATGAGACAAAGCTGGGTTGTGGACACTTAATGTTTTGTGATGGTATGTATTTTAAAGAGGTGTATCTTTAGCTTTTTTACGTTAGGGCCTCCTGTAGGATATAGGGGTGTTGTTCCAGACCCTGGGTGCATAGATGGAAAAGGCTTGCTGTCTTGCTTTAACAGTCTGCATTCTGACGGTGTCTTTGTCTGCAGGTGTGCCGAGAACCACCTGAGGTGGTCTGAACGATTAGCGGGGTGCTGATCATGATGGCTTGGTAAATAGTGCAGCTGGTTTTGAAGATGGTGCGGGCCAGTAAGGGGAGCTAATTCTATCAGGATGGGGATGATGTGATCATATTTCTTCTGGCCCTGAATGCGATGTACTGCGGTGTGTGGGTTGCCCTTAAGGGGTGCCAGTATGGAGTCTGTGAGGTATCATCAACAAACAGATGAGAGAGTACAAAGGCTTGAACAGCATTTCTGAAGTCGCTTTCTTTTTTGTTTGTTTCCTCATATCACCGATGTCTGCAAAACCAGGCCTTAGTGTATGACCTATTCCGACCTCAAGCCAAACCATCTTTGGAAATCGTCCCATATTCTGCTGCGAGAGCCCCCCCTGCTCCCCCTCCCCCCCCCCCCCCCCCAGCGCCATTGTCCATTTTGCATTTAGTTCTAACTGCCTGAAGCCAATCAAGCACCCTGGGGGGGAGGGGATTCATCCACCCCTTACAAATCTCTCTCCTGGCTAAAAGCATCAAATGAAACAGGAGTGCCCTCCTGACTGCTGATAAGGGCTGACTGGGGCAGTCCTCCAACCCCATCAGTACCAATGTTGAACTTAATGTGATATTCAACCCGAAAATATCATTGACAACTTTCTCAACATCCTGCCAGTACACCTATAGTTTTGGGCATTCAAAAATCATATGTAGGTTGTCGGCTCTTAACATGCCACATCTGCAGCATTTAGGAATTGGTTCTAGTATGAACTTAGCTACCTTCTGGGGTGACCAGTACAACCTGTTGAAAGTAAAAAAAAATTATTCTGTTTCAGATAGGCAGGTTTGAACACCTCATAGAGTGTTTTTGAAGAAAGTTGCCAAATTGTTTGTGGCTCCGTCATCTGGATAGCTCCTTCCCATATCGAGTATGGTGCCTTCAGCTTCCCATCCTCGGCTTCTATGAAAGTCCAACACCAATCGGCAACTTCCTTTTTCCGAGGGACCTCATCCTGTAGTTTTGAATCGAATTCCCAGATTCCACCGATTTCCTGTGCATTGACAGCCACCCAAGATGACAACTGCAGGCATTTGAATCTTGAAATGGAATCACCCGTTTTTGTCACCAGCACTTCCCAAGCAACACACCCTGCTCTGTCAGGAGATCCCCCAATACTTCAATTCCCGCCTTCCTCAATGGGAGACTCAACCGTTCTTGGAGGCACTCGGGCGTATCTTGTGAGTCCCAAATTAGGGAGAAATCCGAGAAGTAGCTCATTCTAAGCATCTTTTTACTCCCACCCAAAGAGTAAGTGCTGCCTTTAAGATCTTCAACCTAACTTTTTAGAAGAACTTCCTTGCCCCAATCTTATACAAAAAACATTTAGTGCCCCACTCCCTTACCATTTCTTTCAGCAAATATCCCCATATTAAAGACCCCGGCTTGACTAGAAGGATTCTACAGTTTTTAAACTGAAAGGCCATACAATATAACTTTAAATATGGGAGAGCAAGTCCACCTTTCTCAAGCTTACGCCTCAATTTCTTCCAGGCAAGCCGGGCTCCCTTTGATGCCCAAACAAAACTGACTAATTTTCCCTGTATCTTGTTGATTACAGACTTGGAGAACATCAGAGGGTTACAGTTAAAAAGGTACGTCAGCTTAGGAAGTATCCCCATTTTAATTAAATTCACTCTCCCATATATGGTCAGGGGCAGGTTCGTCCATCTAGCTAGTAATGTATCCACCTCCTTTACTATCCTCTCCAAATTGTACTGAGGGATTTCCTCTAATGGTTTTATTATGCTTATTCCCAGATATCTAAGCTCATTCTGTACTTTTCCCCTCCAGTTCGTAAGATTCCAACACATTATCCCGGACTTCGGATTATTAACCAAATAACCAGATAGTACCCCAAATTCTTTCACCAGATCTTCCACCCTGGGAATAGTTAGAACCGGGTCCGAAGTATAAATTGCAAGGTCATCCACCTACAATGCAACCTTGTTTTTTTAATAGCCTGAACTAAAAGGAATAACCTGGGCATCTTGTCACAATAACTGAGCAAATGGTTCGATATAGATATCGAACAACAATGGGGAGATAGGACAGCCCTGCCATGTGCCCCTGGAAATCAGAAACATTCCTGCAAGGAAGCCATTGAGAAGAATCCTAGCTGTTGATTGTTCACACAGAGCTTTTAACGTTGCAGTAAAACAGAGGCCAAAACCCATTATCGCCAAGACTTCCCACAGATAGTCCCAGCAGACATGGTCGAAAGCCTTAGCAGCATACAATGTAACTACAGGCAAGGGGATCGAACGAGCTGTAGCAAGGTCTATACTACCAATTAATTGCTGAGTAAGTTCCTGGATCTGCCTCCCTGGAACAAATCCTTTCTGATCGGGATGTACAAGCTGGGTTGCTAGTATGGCGAATCTCCCTGCCAAAATACTAACAAAAATCTTGTAATCTGCATTAAGCAGGGATATCGAATTATACGAATCCGCCTTCCAAGGGTCCTTAGCTAGTTTTAGGATCAAGACTATAGTAGCCTCCTTCCACAACCCAGGTACTCGCGTCCTCCCCTTTATACACCAGATTAAACAAGGTCTCCCAGACTGGAACTACTTCCTCTAGTTTATAGACCTCCGAATAGCATTGAGACCGGCAGCCTTCCCGCTCTTGGCCCTTCTAATCTGCTCCTGAGTGATCTAGGCTTCCATACACTCCTTTCCTTCTCTAGTAAATATAGGAAGACCCATTTTCCCAAACCAATCATTAAGCCTTTGGGGTTCTGGGAGATATCTTCCCTATAGAGCGAGGCAAAAAGAGAAACCACTCCTGCCCTCCCCGGATATATGCCTTAAAAGCATCCCATTTTACTCCTGGCGAAGCTGTACCTGTATTGGTCGAAAAGTTCTCAGCTGTGGCCTTTTTTAGGGTGGGCACCACCTCCTCATTTGAGAGGCGAGCATGCTTTAATGTCCACATTATATTGGGCTTGATTCCTGCAACCTGCAATGTTATAGTGATGGCTGAGTGGTCTGAAATATATATTGGATGGTGTATGATCTGTTTTATATTTGCCGCTAGGCCCCTTTCTACCAAAAAATAATCTAATCTGGAGAAATGTTAATATTTTTTACTATGATAAGTATACCCTCTCGACTGTCCTTTTAAATGTCTCTATACATCTACTAGCCCTAGGTCGTGCATCATATTTTTAAGAGTTTCTTGCATTTTAGGCGTCAGAGCACAATTCCTCTGTTTGGAACAATCAAAAATGGGATCCAGCAGAATATTAAAATCCCCACCCAAAACCAGTGGAACCAAAGCCTCCACTAGCTTAAACTCCAAAATCCAATATAAACTGTGGATCGTCCTCATTTTGACCATAAAACCCAGCACAGATGAATTCGAAGTCTGCGCGTTTCATTCCAGCTAAAACCCATCTACCGCAACTATCCGTTCTAGAATACTTAACCTCAACTCCAGAGCCCCTTCTTATTAGGATTGCTACCCCCTTACAACATTGATCTTGGTCAGAAACTAAACAATTCTGGACCCAACCATACCTACGGAATAGTTCCTTACTCTCGCTTGCCACCAGATGTCTCTCCTGCAAAACCATAATATGGGCCTGACTCTTCAAGATACCACAGCACCACTCCTGCCTGGCTCGAGACCTGAGACCATTCACATTCCATGTGAGGACATCAATATCTTTACTTAGTTTAGCCATTTCCTCCCACTCTAGTTCCCACCTCCTTTTCCAGATTCAACTAACATAGAGACATTCCTGGCTATATGATATTGAGGACTTTTTTTAGTTTTTATCCCTCTGCTCCCCACCTGTGCACCATCACCACCCCCACCTTCCCAACCCTCCCCACAAACTAGGCATGGGCTAAAAATCCGTTCCGCTTGCGGAAATTGCGATAATTTGACATTTTCGCGTTCCGCGGAGAGCGCGAAAATGTAAAAATTTCCGCAATCCGCATTTTACCGGAAATTTTTTGCTTGCTCGCACTGTAAAATAATACATTCTCGTGTGCTCGCGATCGCCTTACCTGAATCCCCGCGTTCGTCGACAAGTTTTCCCGATCCGGCCGCGTTCTCCACGAGATGTTGGATTGTTGGTAGCCATTTGCGCTGTCTCGCGACAGTTCGCGCCCGCAGTAACGTCATTCGTCGCGCGATCACGTCTTTCTTCTCGCGATCATGCACCGCGAGACAAGGGAAAACAAGATGGCCGCGCCCGCGAGCAACCGCATGGGTAAGTTGGCGAGCCGCGACCACGCAGAAAATACTACAAACGGGCGGGAAAAAAACTTCCGCATCTTCGCGATATTTCCGCGTGTTTGCGGAGATTTTCATTTTCGCGATCATTTGCGAAAGTGAATTTCGCAAATTCCGCCCACCCCTACCACAAACCCAACCCTGGGAATCCCTCCCTATCTTAGTAGGCATAAAAATGCCTTATGGGATGCCTATTGGGGGAATATAAGTAAGCAAAGATTCAATAAACAGATTTGCCCCACATCAGCACCTCCAAGTTCCTTCCTCCAGTCTTGTGACTCAACCGATCCATAGTCATCGGCTTATTTTTTAGTAAGTTCCTTTTTCTTGTTTATTGAATCTATTAATACATCAACATCCTCGACAGCGCAGTAATTATGCATTTGGTTATCCTACATTATGCGAAGCATCACAGGGAATTTTAATTGCACCTTAGACGAACATGGCGGCTGCATGTTGAAGGAGTCATGGGGGGGGAATGGAGCCGTGGGCACTGCAGCGCTCCTGACCGTGTAGCTTAATAGCTTACCGGGAATGCGCGGCTAACTGCCTGGATGAATTCTCCTCCGGGCCTGGCTAAGTTTCGAGATGCGGAATCGGTCGGCTTCGAGATGCTGAGCCCCGAGGCTCTGGGGCTGCTGTGGGGCGAGGCGACCAGGGAGTTGCAATGTTGCAGATCGGCTGGCATAAGGTCCGTAGGCAGAGGAACCACAAGTCGGGCTGCAGGACGAAGCTCCCTGCAGCCTTTGGAGGCAGAGAGCAGCAACCAGTCTTCCTCTCTAGGGGACTGAGGTGGGGAAAGCGGAAAAATGCTAACAAGGATCAGTGGGTAAGAAGTTTGAAGTTCCTGCTTATGGAGAAAGGTGCCTCAGTGGAAGGTGAGGTCAATGATAAACCCTCAAGGTATACTTTGCGAACTAGAAATATCGGGGCAGTAAGGACGGGCAGGCACCTCATTTCCCCTCGGACACTCCTCCTGGTTCAGCACAGGAAGTAAAGGACATGAGCAAAGGAAGGCGGGGTCAACACAGAGGGGGCGTAGGGGGGGATGACCAGTGTCTTGCAAAGCAGGAAAACTGGTAAATCTCCATTAAAAAACATAGGGGAAAGAGGTAAAAAGCCAATAATCCAACCAATTAAAATAACACCTTCGCTTAAATCGTTTTTTCTTTTTTTACCTAACTTGCAGAGAAAGGAAACCCCTGAAGAAGTCATCTCTGCTAAGAGTGTTGGAATGGAGGCACCTAATCTGAATTCTCTTTGTGGAAGAAACAGTTTGACTTTCTGTAGAAGAGAGCGCTTGTACCAGCAATCTCCGTCAATAACTAACCACAACTTCTGCTAAACTTGTCAGAACAAAAATGGAGATAGTTACTAACATCATGAGGTCAATACAATTAACAAGAGGTAGGCAAGCCACGGAAATGAGATTTTTTTAAAGATCTGTTTAGTTTTGTCTAATGTTGCAGTTTTACAGAGTGTGGACCAGGTCTCAGATTGCTTGTCAAGCATTGGTCGATTTATTGACAAAATCTGGTGCAAGAGATGACAGCGAGCAATATGGTTAGTAGGGATACACATAAAACGTCAGTGTTTATAAGATGTTTTCAAATTAATCAATATTCAGAGAAATTATCCTATGTAGAAAATGTTTTTGCAATTGCGTTTTGACAAACCATAATAGATTATCCCAAATATACTATACTTTCATAAAGATATGTTGCTTACATGGTACGACATTACTTTACGAAGATGACCAGTAGATCAAGGACAGAGCTTAAAAGTTTCAGCCAACAGTGGCTCAGATGTTTGAAGGATTTTTTCACAAGGGATGTAGGACAGGGTCCTTTGTTAAGCTAGAACAAATGGGAGAGATGATGGTCTTATTGATGACTTCAAAATCTATAGTGGAACATCATGCCACCTCGCTGTAAACTTTCTTTTTGCCTCAAATATCATAGGTGTTAGTGAAAATGTTACTACCTATAGCCTGATCTTATGAACTTGTTTCACAAAGATTCCAGCAAATTCCAAGAATCTTTCTGTCGAGTGAAGGGTTGTGTTAAGTAAAATGGGATTAGAGGAGCGTCTAACTAATTTAAAGGGTGCCAGATATATACTGTGAGACATTTAGTTAGAAGAATATTTAGGTTGCAAACATTTAATGTGAAAAAAGTATTTTAATTCCAATTCGAATACCACATTCTTGAATTACAAAGACATGACTTAGACATCCAACTCAGCATGGATGGAGTTAGAATAGTAAACTGTTATTTGTTACAATAGAAGTTATGACCAAAGTAAGGTAATGAGGAAAGGTTGCAGCTTAAAACCCTATTTTTTCAAACTTGCGATACAATTGTTTTTAGATGATACTTAATATCATAATTACATTTAAAAATAGTTTCCATTTGCATTAAGTATGGGACATTTCTTTTTTAGCTAAATGCTTTTCCATAGGCACTGTAGAATTGTGGCCTTAAAATGTTTAAGTATAATTTTTCAACATGAATATATTTCTAATTTTGTTTGTAAATTTGAACCTAGATAATGCAATGAAATGGTTGGAGATACTGCTTACTGCTTAGTACATGTTGAGCATGGGGGAGCAATACTCCAAACCCACTAATGTGAAGTTTCTTTCAGGGATGAAACGGCTGACAGTCGTCATTGAGTTTTACCATTGACTGAAGCTGCAAATGAGCAGAGAACCTGTTATGCATCACCATTGCAACAATGAACTGCAATTCCCATCAACTGCCTCATATTCTGGAAAGATTGTGACAATGTTTGATGATGTCCTTTGTGGCCTACATCATTGTAATACAATGCTGGTGCAAGCCAAGGTGTCTCTACATGGATCTTGCTTTTCCTTGCCAAGACCTATTTCTTCGTGTGGATTTGTATTGATGGGCAAAGGAAATAGAGAAAAGTATTCAGAAAGTGCCGGTATTGATGAAAAAAACTGTAAACTATTTCTTGAACATCTGCATGAACTATTACAAGATTTGGTTTCTTACATTTCACTAAGGTTATCCTAAGAAGGAAGAGGAAGGATTGTTAGACTGATCTATGATGCACATGTAATAAGAAAAATGGCAGTGGACCCAAAACATTGCCACACCGAAGCCGTTATCTCCCAAAATATTTGTCTGTGGTTCAAAGAATGTGCCTTCCGATTTGTGCACTCCCTTTAAGCACCCTCTGCCAAAAGGTGCCACCATATGCTAGGGAGAATCAATGAATATAAAAACAGAGATGCACCACATTTATAACAAATCACAAAAATCAATCAGTCAGTATTTTCAAAGAATTCCAAAATAGATAAGGAAAATGTTCTTCTCTATATTATCTTGTTCTTAAAGTTGCTTTATATGTACACCACAAAAAAACAGCCAACATGTTTCATCTATATACAAATGGACTTCTTCAGGGCACAACAGAAGTGGAGAAATCTATTGTGTAATCCACACTGAAAGCACCCCTTTCGACCCCGGTGCCAGAAGCATTTCTCCTGGCACCGAGGTCGAGAGTGGTGCTTTTCGGTTTCCTGCTTGGCATCAATTGTAGTGAATGATGCTGAGGGGATCTACCCTAATTCTTCCATTCATTTGAAAAATATGTTACACATGGACTTTGGACTAAGGGATGGAGGAGATGTTATTAATTTCCTAAACAATTTGATGGAATACTCTGGGAAGATTCATACCTGGATCGACGGTTTAAATACATGAAACTAAGGGGCATATGTATCAAAGATTTTTTAATCGCAAACGCTGCGAATCGCAAAATAACAGCGTTTGCGATTAAAAAATCGGTAATCGGGATGTATGAGCCAAATCCCATCGCAAAATTAAGGAATTGCTAATTTAGCGATTTCTTAATTTTGCGTAAGCATTTAAGAAATCGCGAATTGCGATTTCTTAAGTGATATGTAAAAAGCACCCAAGTTGTGCGAATTATCCTTAAGAAATCGCAAATTACCACCAACTTCCAGTTGGTGGTAATTTGCGATTTCCTTTCAAAATGCACTTTTTTGAATTTTACAAAGTGCCACGTGGCGCTCATACATGCCCTTATGTGCGCCATATGCACACACATGCTCATTTCAGGGGTGCATCAGGGTGTCATCATGACACCCTTGCACCTTTGAAATTATTCTCAAATTGCGATTAGCAAATTGCGATTCGCTATTTGAGAATTACTTCCCATTCATTCCTATGGGTCTCCTGGCCCATAGAAATGAATGGGCAGGTATTCCTTAATTGCGATTTCGCAATTTGCTAATTGCAATTAAGGAATTTTAAGAAATCGCAAAAAGTTTGCAATTTTTTAAATACATCCCGTTTTGCAATTCTCAAATAGCGATTCTTTAAAAATCGCTATTTGAGAATCGCAAATGGTGATGTTGATACATATGCCCCTAACTTACTAAAAAAATGGATTACACAATAGATTTCTCCACTTCTGTTGTGCCCTGAAGAATTCTATTTGTAAATGTGCGAAACGCCTTGGCTGGTTTTTTGCATTGCACAAATGAAGCAACTTTAAGAAAAAGATATTAAAGAGGAGAAAAATGTCCTTATTGTCTTTGGAATGCTTTGAAAAAACTTATTGATTGATTTTTGTGATTTGTTGTAAATGTGGTGCTCCTCTGTTTTTCATATTCTATGATGCACATGTACACATGAATGCCATAAATAAGCTATTACATTTTAATATTTACACACAAATTGCCAAGATTAAGGAACAACAGAATATGAATATTGTTGGTTATTTTGCAGAAATCAAGTAAAAACTGTAACTCATATTCCACAAGAAAGTGCATACTAACAAAGGTTGAGGTAGGTAGGTATTCTTGTCATAGGGAGAAGCACTAGTGTATACATATTTGAGGTGCTCATTCTTTGTATGTTTATCTTTCAGGAATTTCAAAAGTTCATCAAAGTGCAGAGAGTTGGTAGCACAGGGATATTGCTACGGTAACCGTTCACTATTACAATTAAGCATTAAGTCTTCTGCAACAAGTTGCTTATATGTATCTGTTTTCATGCAGATATCCATTGCATCCTGAAGGTATCCCTACTCAACAAAAGTGAAGAGTGAAGAGCTACAGTGGTGGAGTACTGAGACTGTTTTCTCTCTTATCCCATTCCCTTTTTCCCATTTCTACCTCTCATCCTCCGATCTCTGAGAATATGGTCACTGGTGGAGGTGGTGAGAGGTGGAAAAATGCATCCTCTTGTATTCTGAGCACAAAGATTAGTGCATCCTGAAAGATTTATTTCAAGAGGTTTTTATGATGATTGTTAAGAATCGATTTGAGATGTCAAGATGTGGCCTTTACCTTTAAATTTTGTTCTTGTAGTTTTTGCTGCTTAATCTCAATCAGGTCAGTAAATCTGAGATGTTATGTTGGCACAAACTTCCTTCAACAGCTCCAAGAGCTGTTGTCTTCAAGTTCAATTTATCTGAGAAACATTAAGCTGTTAATTTCGTCTTCTTCCTTTTTTATGTTATGCATGCTAATTCATTCATAAGTCTGGACATAGCGTTTATTTAGCGAGCCATGACAGTGTTGACAGCCTATCTTCCATTTTTGGATTTCGGTGTGAAGTAATGAGTTCACTGAGCTTGAAACCCAAGTGGACTCGTTATTTGAAAGACCAGTTGTTTTTACTTTACTGAAATTTATTGTAAATGGTTATTTAATTTCCCTCCACTTTCTCATAGTTAGATCTTCACCCCGGTTGGGAAGATCTCTAACAATCAGTGAGAATATACTAGCAGTAACTTTATACTCATAAATTCTCATTTGAAGGGGCGGAGATGTGTAAGTCTACACCTAGGTGTAAATCTACACTTCGAAATGGTGAATTCTGGAAAAGGGAGAATTACACCTAGATGTAGGAGTGGGACAAAATATAAACATGAGTAATATACTCATACACTTATTTGTGAATTGGGCCCCACATTTTAAAATTGATCAGGTCCCAGGAGAGATGGAGTCAATCTGAGGATATTTTAACTGGCAGTATGAAAGATTTGAAGGTGCCAATGATTAAAGGAAGAGTTAGGAATCTATTATACTGTTTATGATGAGACAGTAGTTTGATAATTTCCCGACTGATTCAGGCTTAAGGTTGCAATCTAGTTTTTTTGGAACCTCATTATTTTCCACTCGGATCAACCCTGCAAGGGGTAGAGGAGATTAAAACTCATGTGAATTATTCAGGTAAGCTATTTGTGGTTTTTGATTTAGACAACCTTATGTGGGTGTGGAGGTGGCATTTTTTAATGTGTGAAAAAGTGTCACTGTTATCAGGTGAAGAAGACATTTTCTTTGAAGCAACCTTGTTCATTAAAGGGATAGATGTTGTATAAAAAATGGTTCCCATTTTGGAAGACTCTGTGAGACATTGTGGGGTGTAGGCAGTTGTCCTAGAGACCACTTACCTGCTTGTCTTGAGGCATCTAAAACATGATCCCTGAAAAGAGGGAGCGGACCACTGATGCAGTTTCCCCTTTCAAAATTAGTTATCATCCCAAATGGGGCGGGTAACTAATCAATGGTTTGCTATTGTATTCACATCCATTGATACCATTGCAACTCTTTTCACATCCCTGCCTTTGTAATTCAGAAACTATTGCAAAGCCCTTTTATGAGTCAGAAAGACTTTTATGACTCATAAAAGAACTTTAGTACATTGTAAAAAAAATCTTTTTCAGTAGAAAATCATGTAATTTTATGATGTACATTAGGCCCTAAGTTTTCATATTCAAAGAATAGATAGCTCCACTTATCTCTTGGGTATATATTAGGTACGTTTTTTGTGCGCTTTTGAATTCAATAAAGTGTCCTTTTAGGGTTTATAGTTGACGTAGAAAGGTTTTTTACCTGGTTAGCAGTTAATATTAGGTAACACTTAGCGCCTGATTTAGATTTTGGTGACGGGTTACGACATCACAAAGGTGACGGATATCCAATCCCCCCAAATACACATCCCATTATATTCTATGGGGTGTATATTTGAGCAGACGGTATATCCAACACCGTTATGACGGAGTAACCTGTCTGCCAAGATCTAAATCAGACCCCTAGTTTTTCATAGGTTATGCGAAGGGGATCATCTTGGGTTTAACTGAACTACTAAAAGACTAATTATTAGAAGCGATCCCTCTTGGGTCATGGATGCAGGGGTGTGGCAGACAGAACAAGTGAGTTGGTTGGCGTGTAAGCAGTCATCTCACTTACCTTAAAAGTCCAAGGTCCTGTTTTAGAGTTTGACTAATCTAGGACACCCACCAAAAACTGGTGGATGTCCCATCTCCCCAGTGCGCATTGAAGTCTATACATTCTGAATAGGGCATACAATGCATCAACTACTTTTTGACGAATGTCCTACATTTGCAAAAATAAATCCACCCTTAGTTTTCTCCTTCCATTTTCCTGTGTTCAGAATGGAGGTAATGCAGATAGCTGTATAGGTAATGCAGGTGAAGCATCTGTCTATGGTTTGGGGATGGCAAAGTAATTGAGGCATATAACTATTATGTTAGCCCGTGATATGGAGCACTGGTGGTTTATGGCCTTTGAGGTAGTGGTGCTGGAATAATTTTCAGAGTAGGGTGCTGCCATCAATGTTACATCATAGGAGGTTGTGGAAAATCGAAGAATCCCATAAAGAACAAGTGAAGCTAATGAGCCACGCCCATTCAACGGGAGAGTGGTAAAGGTGAACTGTGTTTCAATTCGGAGCACACTGTCGCAAATATATTATTAAAGCATGATGTGGTAACATATTGTAATTTACAGACAGCCCATTTTCCACTGAAATGAACACTACATTGGCACAAACATACCGTTTCACTGATACCATTATATTGTGCACAAACGATAATGTGAGGTAATTCTGTCAGCAAATATTTGTCAATTGCGCATCACCAAGTAAAGTATCTTTATTTGTTTTTATCCTATAATTATGTTTCCATCAAGCTTCTGAATTAGAAAAAACTGCTTCATTTGTTGTTTCCTAACTGTATATTTTTTGGCACAGTTTGTTTAAGCTATTTAAATTTTGGCACGTGTTAGAAGAAAATGACATCCTATAGTCTCTACAGTCACAGGGCAAGATTGTAAAATAGTTTAATTCCTCACAATTTGCCGTAAGAGAAAGAAAAGTAAAGAACAGTCTCCATGTTAAAAGAATAAGCAGCAATTTGTCACAAGACTAAACTGACATTTGACCTCTGTTTTTGAACACATACCAAATGTGACAGTATAAAAATAAAATGTTAATTAATCTGTATTGCCCATTCACCTTTGGAACTGCAGCATGGTTGTAGCTCTCCTACTTCCTGTGCCTATGGTAGTATCTGTGTCAAGCAGCTCGAATTACTGTGGGTTTCGAATCCATTAGGTAATTTTAGTCACATATGAGATAGTGGTTGTGTGAGCAGCTTCTTCACAAATAATATACATCTGGAGTATAGGTGTAGCATGGGAGGTTTTCCAACCTTATTGGGGCTGGAGAATGAAGAATGAGAAGGAGGAGAGGGAGAGGGAGATGGCATTGTTACAATGATGGATCTCTTTTTAAGATATTCATGTTGGTTGCCATGTAGATCTGTGTCTGGATGGTTAGTGAGGTCACAGGTTTCTAGTTTCTCTTTGACATGGAATGTGTTTAATGTGCTGTTCTGTGAGTTGTTACCCGCATAATTGTCTCTGATTAAGTAATTTAAATATCTGACTATTGGACATTGTTCAATTCTTTGGTGTTGGTTGGTTATGTTGATAGTCTGAGTTGGGTTAATGAAAGAGTTTGCTAAATGATGAGTTGAGGTTAGTGTTATTAGTGGACCTTTTCAGGAGCAGGGTTGATGGGCTTGCATTAGAAACTCAACTTGTCGAGTATTATAAGGAATGGCCTCAAATCTCGGTATCTTTCACTTATCATAAATGCAGGTTGTGAGGTTGAAGGGAGTCTCTACGATTGTGGTATCCCGAGACACAATTTGTGGGTTTCAAAAGCGTCGAATCACGTGTGAGTGTGTGGTGTTTGAAATGGCAAGTTTGTCATCGGTCAGGGAACGGTAGTTATCCACCAAAGTATCTGTAGGTTTTCCAGTGTGGCATGCTAGTATTTCTGAGCTGTAATTCTGGAAATGATGGGTGGGCACAGAATTGTAAATTGACATTTCCCTTATTTCTCTTGAAAGAGATGTTTTTTGGTATATAACAACATTGAGTGGGGCAATGACAGTCCTTCTAGCTGCCCTAGAGCATCAGTAACAGCCTCTGACTGTTCAACTATGGTACATTGTATGGCTGTCAGTAACAATACACTGTGATTGCCAAGAGGAAAGGCATGACAAATTACATGTGATGGTGCTGAACATTCTACGAGTACTTTATCCAAATGTATTTACCGTTCTCTGCTGTAGAAAACATTGCATAAACTGGACGGGGTTGGCAGAAAAACAAGATGCCCACTGGATTTGTGCATTTCCTTTGTTTGTAAACTACGACAGACTTGTCATCATTTTTTAAAGCATTTTAGAATGGGACACCCGGTTCAAGACCCTATACAGGCGACTGAATGGGAACGTTGGTTCTGTAACTCGCTCACAGACCGCACTGTAGCCTGTAATCCATAATAGAGGCAGAGTCAAGTTCCCTCGTGTGGTAAATACTTTGCACGCCTGAATTTGGCACATTTTTGTCAGGGTTGGGCATTTGCATTCTAGATGACTGGGTTGCAAATTCTTGTGTCTTACTTTGCTCCGTACCTCGCTGTGTTTATCTTTAGAAATTGTGGTTCTACAAGCATCATGCTCCTTAAGAGCAAAGAATAAACAGAGTTGTCCACCCCTGATGCACTCCTGGCAAACCACCCCCTCAGCCTGCTCTGATTTCGATACACACTAGGTCCCCATGAGGACTGCTCTGGCCAAAGCTTTGACCTTGTGTTTGCCAGAGTGTGGCAGGATCAGGCTTTAACCCAGAGGTGTCTTGTACAATTGTACATGGATAGACGAGGTCTGTCTTTGAATTCAGTGCCCTGGCTTGTTATCCGTGCGCCTTCCATGGTGGCTAAGGATATGGCACTCGCAGGTGTAAGGGCATGAGTTGTTAGGATGCTCCCGGTTGGGTCGCTCCGGCAGTGTGCCTTGATGAGTCTGCGGAGTCGCTTTGAATACTGGGTCAGAATCTCATCAGAGGTGCATCCCATTTGAATAAGTTTAGCACCACCGTCGGTACCCGGTGTCAGCTGGTCGGACAGATTTGAAATGAGAACTCGCTCAATTTTAGTGTTCCGGTGGATAATGTTGACTGTCCTTTTTAGGAAACAAAGGGAAGGTGCTTTGCCAAATCATTATCGAAATAGAAAGTCTGAGCAGCATGCCAGTGTTCATTGACACATCTCCTGTGGTTCATTCTCTCAGTGCATGTCAGCAATGCTGAAAGGGGAGGAACCAGTGAGTGTCAAACAAAGGGGAAACAATAAACATCCCTTATAGCAGCATGGGAAAAGGAGCAGTTTTCGCTGTCACACAACCGACTCTACAGGTATTTGACCTCACCTTTTAGGTCTTGCTTGTGACAATGCATACGCTCTCACTTCCCAGAGGTATTGCTATAACAAAGGGCTTACAACCTTTCCACTGCTTATAATCCATTGACTTCCTTGTCAGTCTTCTGTGCTGCCTTTTAATTGGCCAGAGCATGCAGGATTCACTTTTGCTTCTTTCGGCTGGAGCATGTACCAAGTACTGATTGCTTGAATTTGATTGTTGTCCTTCTAATGATCGTGTTGTGAATGAAGTACTACTTCTATTTACTTCATGTTGATTCTTCCCTTTCCACCCCATGTCTGTATTGCTTCTGTCCGCTCCTACTACCCTTGGCCATGTTGCTTCTATCCCCTCCCCCACACAGCCCCCAAAGCCTGTGTTGCTTGTTCCCTCCCACCCCACCCCCACCCTCCCATTCTCCGTTTTGCTTCTTCCCTCCCGCCCTCACCCTTAAACTGTTCACAATGCTTATTCCCTCTCACTCTCCTGTTGACCGAGTTGCTTAATCCCTCCAATCCCCACACTTCACTCTCCCATTGTATGTGTAAGTTATTCCCTCCTACCCCTTTCGTCCTGTTGTCTGTGTTGTTCCCCACCATGCCTAAGAAAAAAAATGCTAAACACGTGGCTAGCGCGGGCGCATCTTTAGCATTTCTTTTTAAACATTTAGCCGTGCTACAGAATAGCCACACTGTTGTACAACATGACTAAAAGACATTGGCAATTGCAATAGGCCTCTGATAGGTTTGCCAATGCTTCTTTAAAAATTATGTATATTGAATCATTTTAAGCTATACTATAAAAACATGATCTTTTACATAATTATACATTTTTGCCTGGGCAGTGGTGTGCTGGCAGCTGAAGTAGTCCTGGAAAATATGTTTCTTCCAGCCACCTAGTGTATCCAGTGCTGAGTCGGGCATCTTCAGGAGAATTGGCACAGGTGAAATTATATACAGGTCTAGAAGGAAGTAACTTGTGTTTCCATAAGTTGTTTCTAAGGGTTGAAATGTGACAGCCAATGATCACGCCATCCATCAACCGCAAACCTTATTTCTCTTTCCCTTATCCTCCACCTATTGGGGCTTATACCTGTGTGTGATATGGCCATTATAGACATGTTTATAGATTTCTCAGATTCAGAGTGCAGATACATTCATACAGGCTTGGAACAGTACAGTAGGGTACTGCCAGTGATGCAGCGGAGTTTACCAGCTCTACACATTCATACACACAACACTCATTTTGAGCCCATATACATTCATAAACGCAATGAGCTGGCAAATGTCCACTGGTCATCAATTTTAGTTTACTCTAGGAAACTCTTTTACACCAGTATTCTTACCATTCCTGTCTCCTAAGTAAATGTACAGTCAATAAGATCTAGTAGTATATTAGAATAGGGAGAAAAGACAATAATGCATTTAACTTTTAATTTAAAGAACCAGAGACTCAGAAGGAGTTTTAAAACTTTATCTGAATTAATATTTTGTGAGCCAAATCAAGATACACATGAATATACCAGAAGTCTCCATCAGGAAAATAGTACAGTTAGTACAGTTAGCTCATAATCAGTTTGCATTAATAAATTCTTTGCAATGACAGCACGTGAGGAGAGAAAAGGACAGAGAGCAAGTACGGAGCATTTACCCTACAATTATATTTACCTAGAAATGGTGTGAGGACCCCGACATCAGAGTGTCAGAGATTCAGAATAAGCTCAGGACAGGGAAGGTGACCTCTTCTAGTGCAACGCCAGCGTTACAACCCTCTCTAGTGCTACTCTCTCCGGCTCCGGCTCGTCCGGATCCTTCCCTAGATGTGCCTCCTCGGTTGTTCCGCGAATTTCCCTAGTGTTGGATTCTTCAGTCAGATTGCAGCAAAATCAGGCAGCATCTCAGCATAGCATCAGCTTCAAGTGTCTCTAAGTATCTATAACCTACCTCTGTTATACCAAATTCAAGTGTATGATCCACCCCCAAATGTTTCAATTCTATGTTCACCCGCAATTTGATTGGGCCAAGCAGTGGGGTGAGGACATCACACCATACCAATTGCAATCATTTTCTTTAGTCTATTGTCTAACTTCCCGCCCCTTAATTTTAATACCCACAAGCTTTATTCCCACAAGCATATCATATTATGATCGATACATTTGTTGTACAATGTTTCTTTGATTTCGTAGGGTTCCCATGTCCTTGCTGAGCTTGAGTTTGACAGTCAATCAAAATTAGTTCACTTGTTCAGGGCAAGTAGACATTCATGCCATGTGTAGAAGTCACATGGAAACAGAGATGCGGTCACCCTCCAGGCCCAAATGGGAACTATAAATAAAGTCAAAAAAGAAAACTTTAGAATACAAACTTAAATAAATTCACTGTATACCACTTACTTCTACTCTAACCCCATTTACTCAATAAACCTTTTGCATTAATAGCTTAGTAGTACGTGCATAGGTTAGTTTCAGCTCAGCATGCGCACTAGTGAGTTACTTAAAAGCGGCCATTTTAGAAGCTACTGGGGGCGGGGTCATTGGGGGAGGGGACGGGGCTAGAGCAACAAAAAAAACTGTGACCATGAGGTGGAACACAGGTCCCTGCAGCGGACGCCTTCGTCCACTGAGCCACCGGACCCGGCATACACATATCTCTCTCTCTCCCTCTCTCTATCTCCCTCCCTCCCTCCTCCGTCTCCCTCCGTCCTCCATCTCCCTCCCTCCTCCATCTCCCTCCATCCTCCGTCTCCCTCCCTCCTCCGTCTCCCTCCCTCTCCCTCCGTCTTCCTCCCTCCCCCGTCTCCCTCCCTCCTCCGTCTCCCTCCCTCTCCCTCCGTCACCCTCCCTCCTCCATCTCCCTCCCTCCTCCATCTCCCTCCCTCCTCCGTCTCCCTCCCTCTCTCCTTCTATCCGTCTCTCTCCCTCTCTGTCTCTCTCCCTAACTCTCTGTCTCTCTCCCTCCCTCCCCGTCTCTCTCCCTCTCCCCGTCTCCCTCTCTCACCCCGTCTCCCTCTCCTTCTCCGTCTCCCTCTCTCTCTGTTGCCCTCCCTCTCCGTCTCCCTCTCCGTCTGTCTCTTTGCCTCTCTGTCTGTCTCTGCCTCTATCTGTCTGTCTCTGTCTCTGCCTATCTGTCTCTGTCTGTCCCTGTCTCTGTTAGTCTCTATCTCTATCTGTCTCTGTCTGTTTCTGTCTCTCCCTACTGCCCTCTGTCACCCTCTGTCCCCTTACCCGACTCTCACACCCTGCTGTTCTCTTGTCATTTTTTGTCACTCCCCCCCCCCGCCCCTCGCCCCCTCCGCTTGTGTGGCAGCTGAGGCAGCTTCCCTTCCAGGGCACACACACAGCCCCACCAGAGTACTTCACAGGTCTTTAAGAGACCATTTGCATGATAACGAGGCTTTGTTGTATTTCACCTCTTAGCGCCCCAGCAGCTCCACTTGGACTATCGCTTGGGCCCCCACAGAGCAGAGTCTGTGTTTGCTGACACTGTTAAAAAAAACAAAAAACACCGCTACGATGTCTGAAAGGTCCGCGGGCCACCAAGAAAGGCTTGCCGGGCCGCTGGCGGCCCGCGGGCCGTACTAGGAGTACCCCTGTGGTAGACGCATGCGCAGAAGAGTTCCCGCGTTTTAGCGGCCATTTTTAAGACACTCAAGTTACTTATTAACACAGCACATAGAAAAGCTTCCCCTAGATATGATTATGTAAAATGTGGTGCAATTTTAGTACTTACGGACTGCTTGGTTATAATATTACAGGTTATTCGAGAGGATTGCATACGAGCAAGTTTCTTTTGGCGTGAAACCTTGCTCCATCACCAGTGCAGTTGTCCAATGGCTCCTGCATTGCCTGCGCTTCATCTCCACAGGCAGCTTTTAAAAGCCTGGTTTCTTCAGACACAGTATCGAGGAAGCTGTGACACAGTCACCAGCCAGACTTCGGTCCCTCACAAAGGGTTTGATCCTCTCACATGCACAGCTTCAAAGACTCATTTGTAAGACCTCCATAGCTTTCATAGTGTATCACACACACACATGCTGGCCACTCAGAGGAAGACAAGGCCTTGTATCACCACAGGTCAATGTAGTTCGAATTAAGAAGAGTCAAGGTTCCGCAATGGATTAGTCTGCAGCAATTTTCATAAAAGGCAAAAGAAGCAGAATGGTATTGGTGGCAGCTCTAAGCCATTGGTGGACTGGTTACACAAGAGGAGACTGTGAATCTGGCACTTGGTGAGGTTTTATTTCTCTGGCATCAAATTTGAGAGTGTTTATTGTACGCACTCCGGAAACATAGCCACATAGACAGAACAAGCAGAATGGTCCTAGTGCCAGTTCAGTTATCAGCAGACTAGTGATATGCTGGCTGAAAGCCAGCATGCGGTGTGCACCACGTGAATTTGTGAATTTCAGGCCAGTGATATGATTTTTGGAGTATCTTATTTGATGCTGGGAAGCTGAGTGCCAGGGGAACAGACCAGGGAAGGTTGGTCAGCTGAGGTCCGCTATGTGGCTAAAAACACAATCTCCATTACCTCTTGGTGTACGTTGCTGACTCAAAAGTGGGTGAGGAAGGGAGGGTGACGGAAATTGCTAGAAGGTTTTCTTGATTAACTGTCTATGCCATTCACACTGTGTCAGGTTTCGGGAACCCCACGGAAAACTCCTCAGAATCCGGGTGATGCAAAAAGATGTCCACCTCTTGACATCCCCAACTCAGATAATAAATCACTAAGTATTAGGGCGATCAAACGAGGGAAGGGTATAGGGAAGGAGCAGTGGGGAATAGGAGACCTGTAGAAGAGAAAGAAAGACCATGAAAACAAATAGCAACAATCCTACAGTCATTTGATCTCACTACAACTGATCCGTACCTGAATCATACAGTTGTATAATCGCACCACAACTCTGACCGTAACAGGTACTCACAATCCGTTTGGGCATACTCCGATGACAGAAAAAGACAAGATTACAAATGCTCTTGCTGGAGCAGAGTTTTCATTTATGAAAATTCAGGGGCTTTTGAAGCTCTAGTATGTCTATGCGTTTTATTAAATATTAATAAATAACAAATTAATTATTTGTCTTGTGCAAGTGTGTATTTTATTAATCAATTCGTTTGTCTTAACATAAGAGAAAGTTACACAAGGGTTAGCATGTGTGTGCTGTTTTTGTTTTCTAAAAAATAACGTGCAAGTTTTCATGTTTAAACGTTGCTGTGTGCTGTTTATTTTAAGCACAAAACGCTGTCTGAATTAATGCTTTTTTATGTCGCAAAAGCTAGATAAATGCATACACATAAGGGTATTAGTGGGGTTAACACTGTTTAATCATTATGCTGTAGTAACGTTGTTTTTATTTCTTTTAATTGAGATGGTCTATTGTGGCCTATGGAGGCCTAATCCATGATGGCTAATTTTGAAGCCTGGCCTCGAGTGAATATGTGAAAGACGTGACGAGGGAGACCCCTGCTGGAAATGGTCTTGAGGGTGACTGACCATGGTCCTTCTATGAAAATTTCCATGAGGACGGCAGCAGCTTTGGGTGTTCTCCAAGAAAAGTGAAAGTGTCCTTGGCAATCTCGAGAGACAAAGGAGCCGTAGAGGAAAACTCTGAACTGTGGCTCGATGGCCGAGGAGAAGCCGGATTAAATGTGTTACATGTTTTATTTTCTTGGTTCCTGTTCCGTAGTCTTCGCTATGTGTATTTTTTTTGAGCGGAGGTTCACAAATGTTGCAATGTTGCATCCTTTCCTTCTCGCTCTGCTCAGTGATTCAGTGTTTTTTTTCAAACTTGATGAGTCTTTCCATTGTATTTTTCATTATAAAAACTGTTAGCTTAGGGAGGGATCTTGCCACCCTTTTGCCACTTGCCGTTTTACCTTTGCTGCGTGAAGCTGCGTTGCTGAGGACTGTGCTGAGGACTTCGTCTTGAGAGACTTTACCGAGAGACTTGTCCTGACCCGTTCTGACACTTAGTTAGAATAGGTAACTATGAGAAATGATTTATTCTGATTGATTTAACTTTGACTAATTTTAGATAAAGCAATATAATTTTAAACATGGTGTTGAATTTTCTTTCTTGTCAATTATTGGGTTTATATTTTTGATCATTATTGTATATGTTGTGTAGATTATGTTATTGATTAGGACAGTCACTAAACCAGATCCGATCGACCTGATATTGATGCAGGGTTTTTAGGTGTTTTCTTTCCACAGGTTTATTGCTGGTAGAGTATTTGAGCGTATGTTAGTGAAATGGGCCCTAGCGTATGATGAATGTGTGTGCGTGTAACTGTGTGATTACTCTATCCGTGGTAGTGGGCATATTTTAGATACCCTGATCTCTATCAATTTCCTGGTAGCAGAGGATGGTTTAGATGGTTGTCTTGATCTGATAAGATTGCTTGTACATTGGCTTATTGATTATTGATTTTATTTTGTTGATATTGGTATATGTACTAATACTATATGTTGAAGTCGTCATGTTGAGTTATATGTAGTGCTTCTGGAACTTGGAAGCTGTTGTAGCAGTTCCGTAGTAGGGCAGAGGGAAGTATATGCTGCTCTCGGGAAAGACGGGATTGTAAGGAATAACGTGTGACAATTGAAGTTGCGCGTTCACATTGTCTGGGTTCGGAATCAGTGACATCGTCGTATGTTACTATTAGATATATTTCTGGTATGTAAGGAGTGTGTATCGTAGTGAAGGTTATCTTTGAAACTCTGGTCTTAAGTCCCAGGGATCCGTAGAGGATTTCCGTTAAAGCTTATCGCGGGAGGAGTAATAGGTATTCTCTGAGCTTGTTTGAGGAACTGGGCGAAGTTGCTTAGTTAATGTGTGTTATAATTCTGTAGTGGAGCAGATTGTGCGCTGTTCTCGGGAAACAGGATTCTGTGTGCATGTACTATATTTTTCTTGCATGAATGTGCGTGAATGTATATACATTTATTGATTGTAAGACTCTTTGGATAAGTCCTAGAGGAAACAGTTATGAGATGTATGAAAGTTTGTTGACTCTTGAAAAATAGACTCTCTTTTACTATTCTGTGGTTAGCGAAGCAGACAATGGAGATGTTTTTATGTTGTAACTAATAGATTTTGTAGAAATCTTGACACGAAGTCTACTGAGAGATTTTGTAAAGGAGGGGTAGACGAGTGACAGAAGACAGGAGACAAGCGACTGCAGCGACTGTTGACGTCAGAAAGTCCGCGCTCTGATTGGATAGTGGATCAGAATAGGGTTCGCGCTAAGATTGGTGCGTTAGTGTGAGTCGCGCAGGGATTGGAAGAGCTGTTTAGTGACGCAGACGCTCCAGGATTGGTGCGTTAGTGTAAGTCGCGCTGCTATTGGTTGAGAAGCTCGTATTGTATATTTATAATACGGAGAGAGTAGAGAGTTTTAGTAAGCGCTAAAATGTATTATCAAGAGGAGAAAAAGAAAAAAACGTTCTTTGGGAAAGTTAAAAAGTGGTTTACCAAGGATAAAGAGGTTAAAACAAGAGAGGGTGAGTTGCTACCTCCAGCGAAAACACCTGCATCCTTCATGGTTGCGAAATATGGATTACATACCTGTATATGGTTGCAGAATTGGGTTAGGTACATTAAAGAAGATGGTGTTCTAGCATTTCCAGAACATGGTTCATTTAATTTGGCCGTGTTGAGAAATTTACGGGAAAAGATGGTACGTTTGGACCCGAAGCCGAGACCTACGCAGTTCGAGGCTTTAGTGGAATGGGAAGAGGAAGTTCATGAGCGAGAAAAGCAAAGGTCTGGAGGGTATTACAGGAATATGTTTGGGAGGAGACATGATCGTGAAACACATCATGATCGGATGAAAAGATGGCGAGATGTTAATATGTCAGAGGGATTATATCCTATGAGAACAATTGAAGAGGGAGCCGTTGGAGTTAATGAGTATGATGATGAGGTCTTAAATGACATGATTTACAAGAGACCACCTCCATATAGACCAGAACCAGATGAGAGTACACCAGTTGTTTCTCCGATAAGAGATACAGTCTGTATTATTGAGAAAGAAAAAGTGACACCTGAATCAAGAAGTAATAGTTCTTTCAGAGAGAGAGAAAAGCGAAGTAGTGAGGAAAATGCTAGAAAATTAGCAAAAACGACAACAGAACTGACTGAGAAAATTAGGGAGTTAACGAAGAATCTGGAAGCTGTTACAGTGCCTGTAACTATAGGTCCGGTTATGCCTGTGTTTGACAAACAGAGAACAGGTGAGAATGGACTAGTGATTCCATATGTTGGGAATAATCTGACAAATTCAGTTGGTTCTTCAGGAGATTCAGATAAAAGAGCAGAAAGAAGT
The DNA here is from genome assembly GCF_964204655.1 of Triturus cristatus. Lineage (NCBI taxonomy): Eukaryota > Metazoa > Chordata > Amphibia > Caudata > Salamandridae > Triturus > Triturus cristatus. The sequence goes on from NC_140590.1 coordinate 789,673,601, forward strand.
GACCTGAGACAAACAAGACATGACACATGTAGTGAACTACTGGATACTAGTGAACCTGGTTGTTCAGGGATGCCAATTTTAGAACCGCAGAAAAAAGTGGTTCCAGTGAGAAAAACTGCTGAAATAACAGTTGATGATTTGAATGATTGGATGAAGGTTCTTCAGAAAAAGGATAAGGATTCACAAGTTATTGATGTGGCTAGGTTACGTATAGAATTAGAAGAGCTTGTGACAGGAACAGTTCCAGTAGAAATACTGAAGAGTCATCATGATGGTGAGCTGTTGTTCATGTGCAAAAGTATTACCTGGAGAGCAAGGAATACACATGACCGGTTGAGAGCAATAGCAAATGAGCAAGGAGTTGATATTGATAAAGTGAAAGCTTTACAGAGAACTTACAGGATGGATTTTACAGAGAAGGATATCGAAAATTTGAATGTTTCTGGTAGAACAGGACAGATTAAAGAAATGGTGGCATTATTGCGAAGATGGGGTGATGTTGAAAAGTGGAAGGACAGGTGGTATAAGAAAAGAGAGGAATCTGTAGATAGAACAACTTATTCAGCATTTCCAGTGAGAGAAAAAGAGAAACCAGTGGATAATTATCCTATGAGAGAAATACCTGGAGGAGGATATGTACATGTTCCATGGACCAGACAGGATATTTTATCATTTACGAATGATTTCCCTCGATTGAGAGAAAAGCCCGTCGCGTGGTATAGGCAGGTAGATAGGTTTGTGAAGTTGTCAAAAGTGCTGTGGGTTGACCTGAATAGTCTGTTCGATATAATTGTTCCAGCAGACTTGTGGACTGAGTGTAAAATAGTTGTGAGTTGGCCTACTGAGGAATATCCAAGAGATTCAAGAACAGGGGCACCAGATCCAGAAGTGATGAGGAAATATGATCAGGTGATGGTATACCTGAAGAGTAAAGTTCCTCCAAAAGAGACAGACTGGGTTAAGATCGATCGAACACAACAGGAAGCAAAAGAATCAGTTCATGCTTTTTACGAGAGGCTGATACTGGCTTTTAAACAATTCAGTGGAGATGAACACCTGGGTGACAAAGATTTGAGTCACTTTGTATACAGATTTGTATATGGCCTAAGACCTGAAATTGGTGAGAGAATTCGTGAACACACAGTGGATTGGCAGAGTAAAAAAGTAGATGAGATTCTGAGACATGCAAAATACTTCAGTGATGAAATTGAAGCAAAACAAAGAAAGCTGAAAGAGAAAGCAATGTGGGCACAAGTGAAAGTTGCAGAAAGACAGGAAGCACAGTTAGTGGAACAGGCGAATAATCCAGGAAATAATGCAGGAAATAGACCCAGATATGCAGGAAAAGGGAAAGGAAGTCTTGAGGAAGCAAAGAAAAAGTTCCCTTGTCACAACTGTGGCCAGCTGGGACATTGGAGATCTGAATGTCCTAATCCACCATTAGTGAGTAATGAGAATAAACCTTTAAATCAACAGGTGCAGAACCAGAATGAAGGGAATAATCAACAGCAACAACAGAAAGTTGTGAGACAGCAGAGTCAAGAGCCAAAACCGCCCTTGCCGCAGAATAGAGGGGTACAAAAATATAATCAGGACTCAGGATTCTACAATGATGAGCAGGTAAACAAACAAAGACGTTCTAACAAAGTACAGCAGTACTTGTTAAAGAGTGAAGGGAGTGAGTCTGAGAGTGATTATTGACGGTGCCGAAGAGAGGAGGAAGAGTGCATACTTGGTGCAACTCTAGAAATAGACCAGGCAGGACCATTTGTGGATGGGAAAATAAATGAGGAGAGTGTTACTTTTTTGGTAGACACAGGTGCGACAAGATCAACTGTCAGGTCAACGGATGTTAGAAATCTTCCTCTCTCGGATGAAGCAATCCAAGTAGTTGGTGTAGCCAATACACAAATCAGAACACGTCTTACTGAACCAGTAAGAGTACAGATAGGGAAATTTTCAGACATGCACAGATTTATTGTCTGTGACACGAGTCCAGTGAACCTGTTAGGTAGGGATTTATTGTGTAAAATGAATTGCACAATTTTTTATACACCAGATGGAATAGCTTTTGAGACACCAGATGATGATGTTTTCTACCGAATGACTCTAGAAAATAGAGAAAGTGAGTTAATTGGTGCATTTGCTGTGTTTAATCCGGAGGATTTGCCTCAAGAGCTGAGAGACACTGTGAAAAGAGCAGTTTGGGATTTTACAGGAGAGGATGTGGGATTGATGAATAATGTAGATCCAGTGAAAATTGCAGTGAAAGAGGGAATTACATATCCTAACATTCCTCAGTACAAAATGACACCAGAAATAATTGAAGGGATAACTCCTATAATTGAGAAAATGATTCAGCAGGGAGTTCTAAGAGAACTACTGAGTAGTCCGTGTAATTCGCCGATAATGGGACTGAAAAAGCCCAATGGCAAATTTAGGATCGTGCAAGATCTGAGAAAAGTTAATCAAATTGTGGTGGCATGTTGTCCTATTGTGCCAAATCCATCAGTAATTCTGTATCAAATTCCACATGATGCTGAGTGGTATACAGTGATTGATTTGTGTCATGCGTTCTTTTCAATTCCATTGCATCATGACAGCCAGCCGATTTTTGCATTTAGGTTTGGCCAGCGTATTTTAGCATGGTGTCGAATCCCACAGGGGTATACGGAGAGTCCTTCGATATTCAATCAGTTATTGAAGAAATCGTTGGAAAGTTTGATCATGCCCGAAAACTCAGTGTTAGTGCAGTACATTGATGACCTACTGGTGGCATCAAAGACACGTGAAGCTTGTGAAGTGGATACCATAGCTTTACTGAATCATCTGGCAGATGGAGGGTTAAAGGTATCTCCAGCCAAATTGCAATTTTGCAAGAAAGAGGTTCATTATCTTGGACATAATATTGAAAAAGGTCTGAGAAAAGTGACTACTGACAGGATCAGAATAATCAAAGAAATGAAAGCTCCAAAAACCCAGAGAGAAGTGAGAATGTTCCTGGGTATGGTGGGTTATTGTCGTCAGTGGATAATTAATTTTTCTCTGATAGCAAAGCCACTGATTAAGCTGACGAAAAGTGAAATGACAGATCCATTAGATTTGGATGCAGAACAATTGGCAGCATTTGAAGAGCTCAAAAGTAAAATGTGTGAGGCTCCAGCTTTGGGTATGCCTGACTATGAGAAAGAATTTGAGCTGTACTGCAGTGAGAGAAATGGATGTGCACTTTCAGTGTTAATCAAGAAACATGGACAATTGAGAAGGCCTATTGCGTACTTCTCATCAACACTTGACCCTGTAGCTGTGGGTTTACCAGGTTGTCTGAAATCTGTGGCTGCAACATGCAGGAGTCTGGAACAGAGTGAGGGAATTATAATGGGATATCCTGTAAGGGTATTTGTACCTCACAATGTGGCAATTCTTTTGACAAGAAGCAGAACTCAGTACATGTCACATAGTCGGTTGACTAAATATGAAAAAGTGATACTGGGTGCATCAAATGTGACTCTTGAGAGATGTGTGATTGTGAATCCAGCGACACTCTTGCCGGATATTGAAAATGTGGGTATAAAGATGGAAGATGATCATGATTGTTTGGATGTGCTTGAGTACTGTACAAAACCGAGACCAGACATAAGGGATATTCCCTTACCTGAGAATGACCATGTGTTGTTTGTGGATGGATCATGCTTGAGGAATGATGATGGTGTGCTATGTGCAGCATATGCGGTGTGCAAAGTTTCAGAGGTCATGGAAGCATCGCCATTGAAAGGAGTGAAATCTGCGCAAGTTGCTGAATTAATAGCATTGACAAAAGCTTGCGAAATTGGGAAAGATTTGAGGACGACTGTGTTGACTGATAGTCAGTATGGATTTGGAGTGGTGCATGATTTTGGCCAACTTTGGCTACAAAGAGGTTTCTTGACATCGAGTGGAACTCCGATAAAGAATGCTGAAATGATTGGAAAATTGCTTGAGGCGATACTGCTGCCTAAGGAGTTAGCAGTTGTAAAATGTGCTGCCCATGGTCCAGGGGAGGATTTTATAATGATTGGTAACAGGTACGCCAATGATGTTGCGCAGTACTGTGCCAAGACCAATCAGTCTATTAACAGGGAAAGAGAGAGGGAAATGTCTTTTCTTTCTGTGATGTTTACTAATGTCCTAGAGACCTGGGATGAGGTGAAACAGTTACAAGATGAGGCAGGAGATGAAGAGAAACAAGATTGGATTAAGGCAGGATGTGCTCCAAGAGAAACAGACGATGTTTGGGTCTACAGAGATGGCAGACCAGTGATGCCTAACTCTATCTTGTCGTCAATGGCAAGGATGTATCATGGCCAGGGACATTTGGGGAGAGACGCGATGGTTAGGTCGTTTAAACAGACCTGGTACAATGCAAAGTTCAGGACAATTGCAGAGAGCATCTGTCAGAGGTGTTTGGTTTGTCAGCAATTTAACACTGGGAAAAAGACAGTGGTGAGTCTGGGGACAATAGGCAGAGAAGGAGGTCCTTTTACAAGAATGCAGATTGATTTCATTGAGATGCCCCAAGTGAACAGACTGAGGTATGTTCTAGTGGTAGTCTGTTTGTTTTCAAGGTGGGTGGAAGCTTACCCGACTAGAAGAAATGATGGATTAACAGTGGCAAAGTTACTGTTGAGGGAGTTGATTCCTAGATACGGGTTTCCAGTAACAGTTGAGTCTGATAGAGGTAGACACTTTCAGAATGAGCTCATGGGTTTGATTTGTGAAGCATTGAAAATACAGCAGAAGCTACATTGTGCATACCGACCAGAGGCTTCTGGTGTGGTTGAGCAGATTAATGGCACAATCAAGAATAGGATTGGAAAGATGTGCTTAGCCACTGGCATGAAATGGCCAGATGTTTTGCCTCTAGTGCTAATGACAATGAGATCTACTCCAGATAGAACTACTGGTTTGAGCCCGCATGAAATAATCATGGGACGTGCTATGCGCCATGCATTCGTGCCTGTCAATAAGTTGGTGACAATAACTGATGACATGATTTTGGATTACTGTAAAGGCCTGGCTGACGCAGTTCATTCTGTGTTTCACCAGGTTGGAGAAGAAGCTACCACACTTGAGAAGAAGCAAGCCCATGATCTGAGTCCAGGAGATTGGGTGAGGATAAAAGTTCACAGGAGAAGAAATTGCTTGATTCCAAGGTGGGGAAGGCCGAGACAAGTTATTCTGACTACCACGACTGCAGTAAAGTGTGCTGGAGTGAAGCACTGGGTACATGCAAGTCATACTCTGAGAGTTCCAAACCCGAAAGAAGGGACTGGTAAAGAGTATTTTGAAGAGTCAGATTCCAATGATGATGAAGATACTGATGATACGGAATCAGTGAGAAAAGAAGCAGAGAGAGCTTCAAGAGAATCACTGCGAGTATCAGAGAAAAGATCAGATTCTGTAAGAGAGCCTGAAGTTTCAAACAGCAGTGAAGGAAAAAGAAAAGAAAAAAGAAATCACACAGAGACTACTCCTGAATCAGAAGAGGAGGAGATTGAAGAACCACTTGAGATTATTCTTGAAGAAGTAGGGTCAGAAGAAGATAGAGAGGGACAGATTGCGGAAGACCCCCGAGGAGGTGTAGGGAACATTCATGAGGAGCTAGGTGAAGGGACAAGTAGACAGCAAGAAGATTGCGTGTCGGAGACCCGAGGAGGGGCAGGAGTAGGGAAGTCTCAAACAGTGGTGAAAAAATCTGTGGAGAAGAAGAAAACTGCTGGAAAACGGAAACAAGAGGCACTTGAAACAGATGATGAAGATGAACAAATAGAGGGTCGAGTTCTGAGAAAGAGAACTTGGATTGGAGAAAAGAGTAATAAAGAAACAAAGCCGAAAAAGGTGTTAAGAGGAGATCGTTGGCCTAACAACAGAGTTAAGAGGCTGAGATACAAAGTAATAAGAGCAAATTCATCGAAAGCTGAACAAGTGAATGAAGTTTCAAGTCAAAGTTCAAAAGCTGAAGGAGAAGAATCAAAGGAGTCAAACGAACCAGTGGAAATAAAAAGAGTAAGAAGACCCAACCAAAAGTACAGATCACCGGAATGGTCTTATGTGACACTGTCTGAAGGAGGAGAAGAAGAAACAGTGACTCGAGATAATCCGGAAGTGGTCTTGAGAGAAGTGGTTGAGGAAGATACTGGTGAAATTCTGAAAGTACTCTTGACTGACATTGGAGAAGAGTCGAGTACTGAAGATCTTGATGTTGGAGATCTGATACAATTTGATTTTGAAGAAATTGAAGTGAAGAATGACAAATATCCAAACTGAGTGAAAGAAGGATTCACTTGGATCAAGTGAACGAAGAGATCATTTGGATAAACTGAAAGCTGAAGAATTGAAGAAGTTCAAACAGTAGTGGAGTAGTAGAGGCTAAACTAAAATGGCTAACATAGAGAATAATAGTAATAGATGTGCCTTCTTTAAGAGGTGGTGTAGAATGTGCTGCTGTTGTACTGGATTATTAATGCTTCTATGGGGTGTTTTAGTTTTATTAGTTACTTTTAGAGTAGAGTTTGGAATGAATATAGAGAATGTGACAAATGTAGAGAAGAATTCACAAAAAGTAGTTCCAATTAGAAGTAGTAGTTACATACACAAAGATAGGTCAATTAATAATTTTTCTAGTAATGTTTTTTCTAAACTGTTATATGAATATGTGAAGACAATGGAAGTAAGGGATTGCTACGTCTGTATGCAATTACCTGCATCTGTTTCAGAGGGTGTTACTTATCACCATTTACCAGCTACATATGGTATTTCTTGTAGTATTTTAAGTAGTGTTTTTTATTTGTTAGGGAAAGTAGATTATAAGATGTCTAACAGAGATAGTATTTTTGGGCACTTGCCAATGAATAAAGAGCTGAATCCAGCTAAAGAAGCTAACAGTTTTGGTGAGATTTTTATTGAAGAAAAAGGATTAACATTAGATTACATTTTTAAGAATAATTTAACTTGCAGTTTGAAAGAAGAGGAGAGAGCTTTCCTGGATATGGTAGAAGAAAGGAGAGTGAACATGCATGAGAAAGGGGGAAAATATGAAGTAAGTGAGACAATTTGGGACATTGAGATGGGAAAAGAATTAAAGAATGGGGCTAGTCCAACTTTAGCTCTAGATGCACCACAGAAGGGTAAACTTTGCATTACCAGAAGGGAATCCCAATATGATACATATTTTGTGGGAACTAGTGAGTGCCATGATACATACTTCATTGCGACAGGTTGGGGTTTCAGAGGTGGAGAAGATACGATTTTTCCAGGAGTGTACTATGTTTGTGGGAACAAGGCTTATTACAAGTTGCCTGACCATTGGTATGGCACGTGTTATGTGGGCCTGGTTTTTCCTAAGATTTTTCATACAGATAAAATAAGAGATGTAGAAGATATTAACTTATTAACACGTTTTAAGAGAGAAACTTGGTCTGAAATTGTGGGTGATATTTTTGGGGTTTTGATTCCAGCAGTGGGAATTTCTTTAAATGCTTATGGAATTCGGAAACTGTCCACAGTGGTTGATCGCTTATCGACAAATACCGCAGGAGGGTTTCTTTTGGTGAATACGGAATTAAGTGCCGTAAGTGCCATGTCTATGCAAAATCGACTTGCCCTTGATATTCTATTGGCCAAGGAGGGTGGAGTTTGTGGAATATTGAAAGTTCAACATTGTTGCACTTACATTCCTGACGAAAGTAAAGACCTGAAGGTTTATATCAAAAATATTACTGATTTACATGAAGAATTAGTACCACTTGAAGCTGGGAGTTTGTGGACTAAAATAGCTAATAAAATGATAGCTGTTAAGGATTTTATTGCAAAAATAGGTAGTGCTATTATAGGTAGAATATTGTTTCCTTTGTCTTGTATAATTGTGGCTTTATTAATAATAAGATTGGTGTGTGTGTGTTGTAAAAACAGGGGAGGGAGAAAGAAATTGAATAAGGAAAAGAAAAATAAGAAGTTGAAAAGAGAACCTCAAGAAATTGAACTAGAAGAATTGAGGGAGAGTGTTTATTTAGAGACAAAGAGAGATGATGAAAGAGTGACTGGTGTTTAATGTTGTGTAAGGGGAAAAGACATTTCTGATTTCTCCTAAAATGGGACTACATTTTCACTAATTTTTTTTTTTTGGGGTTTATTTGGTGATAAAATCACCAAAGGGGGGATTGCTGGAGCAGAGTTTTCATTTATGAAAATTCAGGGGCTTTTGAAGCTCTAGTATGTCTATGCCTTTTATTAAATATTAATAAATAACAAATTAATTATTTGTCTTGTGCAAGTGTGTATTTTATTAATCAATTCGTTTGTCTTAACATAAGAGAAAGTTACACAAGGGTTAGCATGTGTGTGCTGTTTTTGTTTTCTAAAAAATAACGTGCAAGTTTTCATGTTTAAACGTTGCTGTGTGCTGTTTATTTTAAGCACAAAACGCTGTCTGAATTAATGCTTTTTTATGTCGCAAAAGCTAGATAAATGCATACACATAAGGGTATTAGTGGGGTTAACACTGTTTAATCATTATGCTGTAGTAACGTTGTTTTTATTTCTTTTAATTGAGATGGTCTATTGTGGCCTATGGAGGCCTAATCCATGATGGCTAATTTTGAAGCCTGGCCTCGAGTGAATATGTGAAAGACATGACGAGGGAGACCCCTGCTGGAAATGGTCTTGAGGGTGACTGACCATGGTCCTTCTATGAAACTTTCCATGAGGACGGCAGCAGCTTTGGGTGTTCTCCAAGAAAAGTGAAAGTGTCCTTGGCAATCTCGAGAGACAAAGGAGCCGTAGAGGAAAACTCTGAACTGTGGCTCGATGGCCGAGGAGAAGCCGGATTAAATGTGTTACATGTTTTATTTTCTTGGTTCCTGTTCCGTAGTCTTCGCTATGTGTATTTTTTCTGAGCGGAGGTTCACAAATGTTGCAATGTTGCATCCTTTCCTTCTCGCTCTGCTCAGTGATTCAGTGTTTTTTTTCAAACTTGATGAGTCTTTCCATTGTATTTTTCATTATAAAAACTGTTAGCTTAGGGAGGGATCTTGCCACCCTTTTGCCACTTGCCGTTTTAACTTTGCTGCGTGAAGCTGCGTTGCTGAGGACTGTGCTGAGGACTTTGTCTTGAGAGACTTTACCGAGAGACTTGTCCTGACCCGTTCTGACACTTAGTTAGAATAGGTAACTATGAGAAATGATTTATTCTGATTGATTTAACTTTGACTAATTTTAGATAAAGCAATATAATTTTAAACATGGTGTTGAATTTTCTTTCTTGTCAATTATTGGGTTTATATTTTTGATCATTATTGTATATGTTGTGTAGATTATGTTATTGATTAGGACAGTCACTAAACCAGATCCGATCGACCTGATATTGATGCAGGGTGTTTAGGTGTTTCCTTTCCACAGGTTTATTGCTGGTAGAGTATTTGAGCGTATGTTAGTGAAATGGGCCCTAGCGTATGATGAATGTGTGTGCGTGTAACTGTGTGATTACTCTATCCGTGGTAGTGGGCATATTTTAGATACCCTGATCTCTATCACTCTTTTTCTCCTAAACCACCAATATCTCTGAATCAACAAACCACATTCAAACAAACCGTTTTGCAAAACAAAAAGATACCAAAAAAATGGGAGCCAATGCCAACACAAAAAATATTTTTTAAAAACAGAGCAGGTACACCATAGGCTCTCCTGTTTACTCCATAGACCTGGATAGCGATAAATGTTATCAATGCTCCATAAAAGTCCAAATGTCATATGAGCCAAGGCAGAACAACGGGTTCAGAAACTGTAGTCCAGACTAGTCAGTTAGAGAATATCCATATCTCTGACAAATCACTGACTAATAAGGATGGAAAGTAAACAGCAAGATTTCTCTGTATAATACTAAATTCGACTTCCTACCTGGAAGTAATTCTGTCCATCCAGTTTCAAGGGAAATTAAAGGACCTCTTTATCAGCAGCGGTCCGTGGAGGGAGTTCCGTGAGGCGGAAAGGCGGGGCGGGGGAGGGGCAGGGTGGGGGGTACTAAACACCGGAACATGGATAATTGGAGGTAAGTAAACAATTAAATAAATAAAACGAATTTTGTAGCACGCCCTGCATCACAAAATGCGGTGCAGCGCGCGCTACAAAATTCGTTTTATCTACTTGTTTACTTACCTCCAATTATCCATATTCCGGTGTTTAGTACCCCCCACCCTGTCCCTCCCCCGCCCCGCCTTTCCGCCCCACGGATCTCCCTCCACGGACTGCTGCTGCTCTTTATGCCGATAGCACCGGAGTGTTAATCCATTTTACCACCGCTGAAAACACAGGCAACCACAGAGGTAGCTGCCGTATCCAAGGGCACCTCTCGTCTCTCTCCTTCGGGAAAGCGAACAGAAATATAACTCAGGAATGCAGCGAGGAAGCCTCTGAAGGAAACACGGCACCCCCGCTGCACTGAACAAATTCTGGATTACTTCGTAGAAAAGGGCGGATTGATCCACCGTCAACCGCACAAACTTTCAGCTCATTCTCACTCCTAGGAGAACGGGGAAATAGAGCAGCTTCCACGCTGCACCAGAACCCCGGGGAAATCCGAACTGAGGACTCTGAATCACCCGCCGGGCTTCAGCAATTAACAAAAATTATGCACACCGGCAGGGCAGTTTAAATACAAGACTTCTCCCTTCCACTTTGACAGGGCTTCTGGAGATGTAGTCCCGCCCTTGTTAACCCCTAAGAAGGTGCAAAAGGGGCTCAGATCCTGACACACTGCTGTATTTGAGTTTATATACAACAGCTGTTCTAAGCAACACCTCTATATAGTTGTTGAGTGGTGGAGAAAGGGGGCGTGGCCTTCAAGTTCTCTCAGCAATCCCTCTCTTAGGGACTTACTGGAGGTAACAAGATGGCTTGTTGGCCCCCAAAGACCATCAGCATTCAAGGGGATTCCATTCCCTAACCAACCAGGAGGGGTGTTTGCAAAGTGGTGGCGAAGGGGGCGTGGACTCCGGTGACGTGCCGTAAATTAAAAAAAGTTTAATAAATAATTTTTTTTAAGGAAGGGGGGCTGCATAACCCCCCTTTCCTTGGCCGATTTCGGCCCCAGGGACTCCTCCCTCCGGGGCCAGTTTTTTTTGTTGAAATGAGGAGGGGCGACCACGTTGCCCCCCTTCCCTTGGCCTATTTTAGCCCCGGCGATCCCATCCCCCAGTGTCAGGCCTTCGTATTTTTTTTTTAATTGGGAAGGGGCCTGTATGGCCCCCCTCCCCATGTTGATATTGCCCCGGTGACCCCATCCCCTGGGCCATGGCCACCTTGTTGGGGACCGGGGGGGAGCCTGAAGGCCCTTGCTGTCCCTGCCAGTCCCCCGCCTCCTGCGGTGGCCGGCATTGCTTTTGGACAGCAGGAGCTGCTGACATGCAGCTCCCTCTCTCCAAAAGCAATTCTGCTTCGCTTTGTGGAAGCAAGAGCAGTTTTTGCTATGGCTTGGCGGGAGTGGTGTTCCCGCCAAACCATTGCAAACTACATTGTCCTGGGGGTGGGCATCCGAGACATTGTTGGAGCCGGCCCTGGAGGGTGACGGTCCCCAGAGCCATCTACAGCTCCACGAGGGGGGCCGCACATCCCCCTCCAACATTAATTGAGCCCTGGGGAGGTGGTGGTCCCGTATGTTAATAAGTATAGAGTTGCCCTGGACACCTTCAACACATTATTTTTAATAAAGCCCCAGGGAGCTGGTGGTCCCCGGGGCTACAGGCGGGCTGCATGCCCCCCACATTTGTGTGAATTCACCCCTGGGGGTGGTGGTGGTACCTGGGTTTGCAGGGCGGCCGCATGGCACCACCCGCATTTCCTTTGTCTTCAGCCTGAGAAGTTGGTGGCCCACCCTGGGGCCTAAATTAAACAATGCGCGGGAGCCCGTGCTTCATTAGGTCGAGCATTCGAGACCTCTTGTATATACTTATACTCATATGTGTATGTACTTTGTGGGCCTTAGAGGTCATCCCTAGGACTTGTCTGCTTGCGCTTAGGGACTTTTTTTCCTGGCAACTGCCTCTATTTAACTTTTTTGATACATAAAAACAGCAGAGGTCAGTAAAATACCAGAATCACTTTAGCATTCTCTTGATTCCAGTCCATAGAAATTGTTATCCACAAGCCCCCATTGAGAATAATATTTTTTTCAAGTCTTGTATTTTCAGTGATATGACCAAAGTAGCCCCTGATTTTATATTGCAAATAGAGCTTTGGACTATACCATTTGCTGCTCAAAGGCAATATTTCTCTCCATGTGTTCCCATACCTGGCGGGTCACGCAGTTTGGTGCTTACTTTCCCTCCATGTTAAAGAACAGTAGATGTTTCAGCACCCAGGCTAATGTGCTGCACAGCTAAATACATATAAGGTTCCAAAGGCGAGACCGATTGGATTGCAAATGCTTGCTTTTTTTTTTCATTTCCGGCCCGAGTCGCGAATCCAACGTGACTCCCGCTGAAATAAAAAAGAAATATGTTTTTGGCCCTGTGGGGTCCTGTGGCCTAGGGGGTCAGGGTGTTTCAGTCCTGCACCCTTTTTTTTTTTTTTTAAATCTTTTTTCTTGAGATGCAGTTCAACCGAGTCACAAGATGGCTGCCAACACTTCCTAGTTTGAAGTGTTAGCAGCCAATCAGATCTCAGGAACGAGATCGAGAGTGGTCGCAGATCCACCGCGGCCACAGTTGTATGTTTGAGAAATCTTAAAATTTCTCAGCAACTACTGAACAGATTTACACCATTTGCCAAAAAGGTCGCTTTCTGGACCAAGCGCTACCTTTTTGACAAATTTGGTGTAATTCCGTTCAGCAATTCGGTCTGTAGCCTTGTCTAAACTTCTTATTTGTTCTGTTTACACACACGGTTAACACTCCATAAACCCCATTAGTATTTTATATAATGTTGAACAGTAATAATGGGGTTTATGGAGTGTTAACCGTGTGTGTAAACAGAACAAATAAGAAGCATTGTATTTGAAGTGAGAACATATAAATACAGTGATCGATTGTTAACTAATGGGCGATTAGGATTAGTTCTCCATTATTATGGAGTAATATGCGGTAAATCGAATTACGAGTCTTCCTAATAACCATTATAAAATGGCCGACAGTCTTTTTTCATTTACTGGTCCACTTTTTATGTCAATGTTCATCACGTCACACGTAACTTCTAAATGTTTTGTGTAAATGTTGGCTTGTAAATAACATATTCACCTGTGAGCAAGGTGTTATTCGCCGAAACGTGTTGGGTTTGTTTTTTGGCTTGATGCAATTTAAATAAATTCTTTCGAGCAAAACGGACTTGGGTGCTGATTCATGGAAGGAGTGCACGTGCGCTTGGATGCACGGTGAATAATAATATATATATATATATATATATTCACTGAAGAAACCATAGGTTTCAGGGGCGTTATAGTTAGCTGGACTTTTCACTCATACAAAACCATTGAAATTCCCACGTTATAGTTAGTTCAGCTAACTATAACTCACGCGCCCGCAATGCACTGCTGATGACGTCACATATTACATCACTCATGACATGGTCAGTGACATCACTGATGACATCACTGATGACATCTCAAATGACATCATCCAGTGAATGTGTGTTTTTCTGAAAATTACATATGTTTTATATATGTATATTTCAAGGCCGATGGAAGAATAAATGGGTATATAAGTGTCCAAATGGATGATTTGTTTTTGAAAAATTGATTGTATAACTGACTGATTAAGTGTATCTTAGTGAATACATGGCTTAGTGAGTAATGTTTAAATATGTAAATATCTGTATCAGTCTCTCACTTTGTGTATAAGTGGCTGCATGGGTTGGTGAGTAGCTACATGAGTGTCTATATAGGTTATTAGTTGGTTTTTTGAGTATCAGTATGAGTGTCTGAGTGTCTGTATGGTTCGGTGGGGGTATTATGTAGTGCATAGGTGCATGAATGAGTGACTCACTGTTTGTATGCGTTGAAGACAGCATGTGTGCAGGACTGTATGGGTGGATGAGTGTGTGCATGGGTGTGTTAGTGAGTGAATGGCTGTCTCAATAGTGTCTTTATGAGTAACTACATATGTTTTAAACTAGTATATGTGACTATTGGTGTATATAAGTGAGTATATGTGAGAGTGAGAGATTGGAAGAGTTCCTGTATGAATAAGTATGTGTTTCTATAAGTGATTGTTTAAAAGACTAAGTATATGTAAGTTTCTGTAGAAGTAAGTGTGGCGGTGTGTGTATACCTGTATATGCAAGTAAATGGATGTTTGATTCTTTATTAGCATGAGTGACTATGTGTGTGAGTAACTCTATGGATGAGTGGCGTTGTGCAACAGGATGTATAGGTGTATGAGTACATATGATGAGTGAGTACATGTTTGAGTGACTGTATAGGACTGTTGGTGAGTGAGTGTATGTGGATCTTAGAATTACTGAATACGTTGTTGTAACTGGTATTGGTATGTCCATTGTTTTGAAAATTTTAGTTTCTATTTTTGAATGTGTGTATCAAAGGTTATATTAGGGGGAGCAGAGGTCTGCCACTCTATCACAAGGATGATGTCATCAGTGATGTCATCAGTGATGTTATTTGAGATCTCATCAGTGATGTCATGAGTGATGTCACTGACCATGTCATGAGTGATGTAATATGTGACGTCATCAGCAGTGCATTGCAGGCGCGCGAGTTATAGTTAGCTGAACTAACTATAACGGGGGAATTTCAATGGTTTTGTATGAGTGAAAAGTCCAGCTAACTATAACACCCCGAAGATTTTTTAAATGCTAATTCCTAACTATAACATGCCTGAAACCTATGGTTTTTTCAGTGAATTTCAAAGGTTTTTTAAATGCTAATTTCTAACTATACCTACAGAGATAGGACTTGTGAAGAAAGTAGAAAAAACGAACAGAAAGAAAAAAAAGAAATGCAGAAAGAAGCAACAGAAGTCCTCAAAGACGAAGACAAGTGCAGGAAGAAGGATAACGTGCAGAAAAAACAAACAGAAGAGCAGAAAGAAGCCTTGTTGCAAAATCATACTGTACCCTCAACTTTTTCAGACGGATACTGGTGGTAACTGAGTCTGTGCTATGTTAAAAGACACTCAGAATACAGTGAAAACACTAACATACACTAGGGAACACTATGCGTTGGGGTCCCCCTGTGATTAGCATGACCTCCTCTGTAAGCCCCTAGTATATAATAGGGCAGGGGATTAAAACTACCTCTTAAAACGCGCCACAGGGCGTGTTTGCACACGTCACCTCAGGCCCCTTCCCCTCCCTTCCCCACTGTGTAAACATGCCCTGTGGCGTCCCCTTGAATCCTGAGGGTCCCTAGGGTCCAACTAGACCACTAGGTACCTCCACTAAGCGCCACAGAGCTGCGTTGCAGAGAGGTGTAAAAAGTGGCACGGCCTGGACCACCTCTCTGCAACGCAGCTCAGTGGCGCTTACTGGAAGCACCTGGTGGGCTAGTTAGCCCCCATGGGCCCTCAGGATTGAAGGGGAATTATTTCCCCAACTTAAAACGTGCCATAGGGCGTGTTTGCACATGTCACCTCAGGCCCCGTCCCCTCCCTTCCCCACTGTGTAAACACGCCCTGTGGCCGTTTTGAGTTGGGAGATTAAGTCCCCTTGAATCCTGAGGGTCCCTAGGGGCAACGTAGCCCACTAGGTACGTCCAGTAAGTGCCACAGAGCTGCGTTGCAGAGCGGTGTAAAAAGGGGCACGGCCTGCACCACCTCTCTGCAACGCAGAGCAGTGGCGCATACTGGAAGCACCTGGTGGGCTAGTTGGCCCCCAGGGTCCCTCAGGATTGAAAGGGAATTATTTCCCCAACTTAAAACGCGCCACAAGGCGTGTTTGCACACGTCACCTCAGGCCCCGTCACCTCCCTTCACCAATGTGTAAACGCGCCCTGTGGCCATTCTAAGTTGAGAGATTAAGTCCCCTTGAATCCTAAGGGTCCCTAGGGTCAAACTAGCCCACTAGGTACCTCCAGTAAGCGCCACAGAGCTGCGTTGCATAGAGGTGTAAAAAGGGACGTGGCCTCAGAACACCTGTCTGCAACGCAGCTCCCTGGCGCATACTGGAGATACCTGTTGGGCTAGTTGGCCCTCAGGGACCCTCAGTATTGAAGGGGAATTAATTCCCTAACTTACAACTGGCCAGGGGTCGCGTTTGCAGAGTGCTGCAAGGAGGGGGCGTGGCCTCCGGCGCGATGCCGGTCTTTTATTTATTTATTTTTTTTAAGAAGGAGGGCTGTGTGGCCCCCCTTCTTTTTCTAATTTATTGGCCCTGGGGACCCCTTCCGCCAGGGCCTGCACCCTAATTTTTTTTGTTGAAAAAAAGTAATTTGGAAGAGGGCCGCGTGGCCCCCCTCCCAAGGCCTTAATCGGCCCCGGGGACCCCAACCCCCGGGTCATGGCCTTTTTTTTTTTTAAATTCTTTAGGAGGGGGGCTGCGTTGCCCCCCTCACCAGGCCACTTATGGCCCCGGAGACCCCATCCCCCGGGGCCGGCCTTTGTTTTTTATTATTTAAAAGAAATATATATTTATAGAAACACCTAGGACATGCTGGACAAACCGTATGTATCTATCACCATGACGATTTGCGTGATATTCATTAAAAGGCGACTATGCATACAATGAATCCACGTGGAATGTATTTACACCGCTTGTGAAGCTCTGACGTGTCTGACGCCCTACTGTGCCTAATCCCGGCGCCCGTGCCGGTGGGTACTCTCCAAGTAGACACTCTTGTCGTTTATTTATACAAACATGGGTAGCTATTGACGGGCACATTTAATACACACGCACACCAAGCCATTCAAAGGAGATTCAACAAAAATTCGACCAAACTATGCAAGAAACCTCCCTCACGGTTAATAAAACACACATCCACCGTGTAATACTTTTTATTTTACTCTCTGGAAAGGAGACAAACCTCACTTGAGAGTCACAACGTGCTCCTGGCTGAGCCCAATGCTGTGTTACACCCACCAGTGCCCGCCGAGTGCCACATACCTCTGTGTTGTATTCCACTAGCTAGTGCGTATGCTATGACACTCTCTAGCCCATGTGCACTGTAACACCACCCCGTGAATGTCATGCCACACTTGCCTTCACACGGGTTATATTGCCCCATCTAACGTGCCTTCCTCGATGCCTATGTTTTAACGCACAGCGCTATGCCGTACATATTACAATCTGGGATCCATATCTTTGTCACAGTGCATAATTAATGTTACACTCCCCAGCACATATTTTATATTACAACTTTAAAAACTAGTTAGGTTACACAACACTGCCCTGTGCATATTACACTCCAAGGCACACATCGCATAGCACGCGCTAGTGCCTGTGCTATCTCGCGCTCTCCAATGAATCTGTCATTGCACACAATGTATTGCATATTATATTTCACACCCGGTTCATCTTATATCACACTTTTTGGTGCATAGTTTATACCATATACTATATCTAGTTTTCATTTTCAATCGTGCTCTCAGGACTATGTTCTATATAACACTGCGTCCACCTACCCTTTTCACGGGCATTACATTTTGCGATGGGGGGTGGAGGGTCAGGGGGTGTTTCTGCCAAGTAAGCCCGGAGTCATAGTCACAAACATCCTCTTCTTCCTGAATAAAAGTGAGATTATGCTGCATACTTGTTCATATTTTAAGTAGTTCGCACAGACACACATTTTAAAAACAATAAAGTTCTTAATACCCACCTTCTCCGAACAGTTAGCATGCTGCCCCATCCACCTCCTCCCTATCCTCAGTTTTCTGAATCCATGGGTTAGCCTCCTTCCTCCTGCCATGCATGGTCTGATGTGCTGCCACTGCCCTCCATTTAGCATGATGTACCAGTCCACTCCTCCTGCCCTCCATTGCCTAATTCTATGCCCCATCATTGACCTCCTGCTTAGCCTCTGTGCTTAGCTTGCAGCCCCTAGTCTCCTTCCCCCTGCCCTCCTATGTCTTTGTGCATGCCCCTGCTCCACCCTTTTTGCCCACCATGTTCCATGGACCTGCCACTCCTATCTACTCTGAGTGTTCTGTTGAACTGCCACTCCCCTCCCACCTACCTAGCATTGTCAGATGACTGTAACCTGTCCCTGCCACCTCCACCTTGCCTGTCCACATGCCATACCCCTATCCCCTTCCTCTTGTCCTCCATTGTCCATTTTACTGCCACACCCTTCTGCCCTCCCTGGTCTGTTGTGCTGCAAATGCTCCTCCTGCCTGCGCCTCACGGTCTGTTGTGAGGCCCCTTCCCCTGAACTCTCTTGTCTGTGCCCAGGTCCTGACCCTCTCTTCTATCCTCCATGGTCCTTTGTGCATGCCCCTGCACCCTCCTTCTTGCCCATCATAGCCATTGTGCTGCCACTAAGTCTCCCGCTTGCCATGCATGGTCTTCTGTGCTGCCACAGCTCCTCCCACCATCCCTGTGTGGTCAGCTAGCTGCCCCTGACCCCCTCCCACCTTCCCTCCATGGTCTGTGTGTATGCCATCATAGTCTTACTGTTGCTCTCCATGGTGTGTCTTGCTTTTAGTGCCCATCCTGCCTGACCTCCATGGTCATCTTGCTGCTCCTGCCCTGCCCCCTTGCCCCCAGCCCTCTGTTTCCATGTGCAGACCCCTATTCCCTCCCTCCTGGCTTGTCTGTTCCATTGTAATGCCCCTGATCCGTCCCTCCTGCCCTTTATGGTCTGTTATGCTGCAGCTTTCTCTCCTGTCTGTCCATTATGGTCAGCTAGCTACCATTGCCTCTTTCCCCTCTGTTTTCTGTTGTCCATGTGCATGGTCCTGTCCCCTCCCTATTGCTTTCTATGGATTGTTGTGCTGCACTCCCGTCCCGCATGCCCTGTGTGGTGTATTGTGCTGCTGCAAACCCTGATGCCTGCCCTGCAGGGTCAGTTTGGTGCACCTCTCCATATCCCTCATGTCTTCTGTTATCCAAGTCCATGTCCCTACCCCAATTCCTCCTGCCTTCCATTATCCAATGTACCATACTTGCGAACATTTTGAACTTTGTAAGAGGGAGATTTTGAAAAAAAACTGGGGTATTGATTTTCCCCTATGAGTTACATTGAAAAAGAGGAGATTGTAGACAGGAGACAGATAAAATAAAGCCCATTTGAGCTTAAAAACATTGGACGTTTCCTGGCTGAATCAGGTCTGTTGACATGTATGGTTGTACTACCACTGCCTCTTCCTTCTGCCCACAATGGTCTATTATATTGCCACAGACTCTCTTGCCAGTCCTGTATTGTTGGTTTGTTGCCCTTGCCCCTTTTTCCACTGCCCTCCATAGTCTGTTGTGCTGCCACGGCCCTTCCTGCCTGCCCAGTGTGGTCAAATTGTTGCCTCTGCACCCTCCTACCTGCCTTCAATTTTCAGAGTCCATGCCCCTGGCCTCTGCCTCTCAACAGTATCCTAATGAACAACTAGATTGCTAACATTCTATATTTATTACAAAAGTGTGGAATGCCTGACGTCATCTTGATGTAATCAAAACTGTAATACCTAGAGCATTTCCTTTAGAAATTACATATATGAGAGGGTCTTATTTGCATCAAAATTATGGTTAGTGCTCTAAAAAACTAAAATGAGGACATATTTTCTAAGTTTTCAAATAGCGACAAAGCACTTTTGAATTATTTATCTTTGTGTTTTTTTTATCCAGTTGACCACTTGATTAAATGTTGCACTTAGGGGAGAGGATGTGGTATTACTTCCAGAGCTGCAGACTTTGCAACTGGGGAACCAGGTTGGAGTTTCTGCTTCAGCTCGACATTCTGTGATTCTGGTCAAATCACTTAATCTCCCCATGTCTACAACCAAAATGAATTTGTTCTTGTGTGATGTAACCAATGCTCATGTAAAGCACTCCAATACCTGACAAGTCTGCACTATATAAAACTGCAAAAACACAAAAAATAAGTGTTTTGCACACTTCTGTCATTGGGCTATACTTGGGCTACATCTGGGTGATATTTGGGCTACATTTGGGCTCTTTTGTCTCTGGTGGCCATCTTGGGAGATTTATTTGGTATGAAGCTTCCTAATTTCCTCATTTACTGCAGTCTCCTCAGTAGGAAATGCTTTCAGTTTTTTACTTTGATTTCATCAAGAAGGTATTCAGATATGTCACACATTTGCCATAAATTCTGAATGTTAGCACTCTAGTTTCTCATTAGATCACTGTAGTAAAGCTACTGCTCACCACAGAAGTCTGCTGTTGGTATTAAAAGTGCATGTTTCAGTCTGCATGTCAGAATTTTTTAATGAAATAGAAGAGGATTTGAGAAGTCACTCAAAATGTGCCCTAATTTTTCTTTCTTCAGCACTAATCATAATTTCTATGGCAAAATGAACCTCCTCATTGTGTTCCTTTTTAAATTAAATGTTTTAAGTGTTACCAGTTTATTCCAATCAAGATGGCTTCAGGTGTGCCATACTTTTTTCATAAGTAAGACAGTAAGCGCTCTAGTTGTTCTTAAGAACACTCTGGGACATTCTGTCATTGGGCTATACTTGGGCTACATCTGGTTGATATTTGGGCTACATTTGGGCTCTTTTGTCTCAGGTGGCCATCTTGGGAGACTTATTTGTTATGAAGTTTCCTAATTTCCTCATTTACTGCAGTCTCCTCAGTAGGAAATACTTTCAGTTTTTTACTTTGGTTCCATCAAGAAGGCATTCAGATGTGTCACACATTTGCTATAAATTCTGAATGTTAGCACTCTAGTTGCTCATTAGATCACTGTAGAAAAGCTACTGTTCACCAGGGAAGTCTGCTGCTGGTATTCAAAGTGCATGTTTCAGTCTGCATGTCAGAATGTTTTTATGAAATAGAAGAGGATTTGAGAAGTCCAAATGTGCCCTAATTTTTCTTTCTGCGGCACTAATCATAATGTCTAAGGCACAATGAACCCCCTCATTTTGTTCCTTTGTAAATTAAATGTTTTAAGTGTTACCACTTTATTCCAATCAAGATGGCTTCAGGTGTGCCATACTTTTGTCATAAGTAAGACTGTTAGCGCTCTAGTTGTTCATTAGAACACTCTGGGACATTCTATCATTGGGCTATACTTGGGCTACATCTCGATTATATTTGTGCTACATTTGGGCTCTTTTGTCTCTTGTGGCCATTTTGGGAGACTTATGTGTTATGAAGTTTCCTAATTTCCTCATTTACTACAGTCTCCTCAGTAGGAAATACTTTCAGTTTTTTACTTTGATTCCATCAAGAAGGCATTCAGATGTGTCACACATTTGCCATAAATTCAGAATGTTAGCACTCTAGTTGCTTATTAGATCACTGTAGTAAAGCTACTGCTCACCAGGGAAGCCTGCTGCTGGTATTGAAAGTGTATGTTTCAGTCTGCATGTCAGAATTTTTTAATGAAATAGAAGAGGATTTGAGAAGTCACTCAAAATGTGCCCTAATGTTTCTTTCTGCAGCACTAATCATACTTTCTATGGCAAAGTGAACCCCCTCATTTTGTTCCTTTTTAAATTAAATGTTTTAAGTGTTACCACTTTATTCCAATCAAGATGGCTTCAGGTGTGCAATACGTTTGTCATAAGTAGGACTGTTAGCCTTCTAGTTGTTCTTTAGAACACTCTGGGAAGCTGCAGTAGAACACAAAGGAATCAACTGACAGTCTCTGCCCTTGTTAGATGTACATGTTTTACTGAGAATGTCAGACTTCATTCTCACATGACTGAGAAAGATAATGTGAATTTACAGAAAATATTCTCTCAGTTTAGCTTATAGACCACCTTCCAAACCTCTGTGGGAAAAGCATGAGAAAATAGTTTTCTCTCAAACATGATTCATGATATCACAGCAAGGCTTTTTCACATGGTAAAATCACCTTAGAACTAACCCTGGGCGAGACACTACGCTTCGCCCACGTAGTGTACGTAGCGCTGCCTGCTTCGCAGTTTTCGAAGTAGGCGAAGCAGGCTAGCGCTACGCACACCCAGGGCGAAGCGTAGCTGCCTGCTGCCTGCTGCTGCCACCCGCCTCCCGCCCGCCCTCCTTTTAAATCAAACCCCCGGATTTACAATAAATACTAAATTAAAGAAACTTACCTGAAACGCGGCGTCTCCGGGGCTCCCTCTTCCATTTCAAAGTTCTTCTGACTAATGCGCATGCGCGGACGCCCGCGCATGCGCATTTCTCGCAAGAAATGCGCATGCGCGGGCTTCCGCGCATGTGCATTTGTCAGAAGAAGTTTGAAATGGAAGAGGGAGCCCCGGAGACGCCGCGTTTCAGGTAAGTTTCTTTAATTTAGTATTTATTGTAAATCCGGGGGTTTGATTTAAAAAGGAGGGCGGGCGGGAGGCGGGTGGCGCGTAGTGGGGCTACGCGAAGCACGTAGTGTGCGTAGATTTGGGCACACTACGTGCTGCTTCACGTAGCCCCACTACGCCCACTACGCCCACACCACAATTCCTAAAATGAGTATGGTACCATCAACAAATGATTTAAAATGTAACTAAAGTCTTAAAACCTTCTATTAACTGCAATGCTTTTTAATGAGGTGCTATCATGTATATTGGTCCCAAGATGGCTGCCAACACTTCGTGGATGAAGTACTGACAGCCAATCAGATCTCACGATGAGATGTGTGGTTAGGCTCCGCCCAGATAGATCTATCTTCGTAACTCTAATTTTCTCAGGAACTACAGAATGGATTTACACCATTTAAGCAAAAGGCACGAGTCTGAACTGAGGACTACCTCTTTGTCAAATTTGGTGTAATTCCGTTCAACAGTTCAGGCTGTAGCTGCGTCAACAGGTCCTATGGGAAAATGCATAGGGAAAACTTGTTTTGGGACCCCCCTTTTTTCTCGGCCCCCGCTTAACTAATCACCGTGAAATCTTCAGGATAGGAGCGGACCGGAGCTGGCCAAAAGTTTGGAAAATTTCGCGAAGATTCGTCAATCGGCGCCAACATTATTCCAAATCGAATGTTGCGTATTTCCTATGGAAAATAGGTCCAAACTATAACTACCTACTGGCGACTGTTTGTAGGTAAGATATATATATATATATATATGTATATATATATTGTGGAATTGACCCCATGTGTGGCCATCTACTTTCAAAGGATTTTGTTCAAGTATACGTGAGTCCGCCCTCACGAATGGAGCAGCTGAAGTGATTGATGTAATAGTTTTGAAAATTTCATGAGGATTTGTCAAACGGCGCCAAAGAGACAGGCAACTGAAAAACAGCTTATATGAACACACATATATATATATATATATATATATATATATATATATTCTGCTCAGTGGGGTGTCCATTCACGAACCGCACTCGAACGCGGGTCTGCTTTCCCCAAAGCTCATTTATTCGGCATGAAAAACACATCTTTCAGTCCATGTAACATCTGACTGCAAACGCCGACGCGTTTCGAGAAAATCCCTTCTTCAAAGCACAAGCAGTCAACGAGTGTGCAGTGAGCCCCACCTTCCTTTTTAAAGCGCTATCACACGCCAATTTAGGACGCTCTATATGAGACTGTGTGTTGCTTGATGGGAGATGGAGTTCTTTATCATTATTGACACTCGTGTGAATAAAATGCAATAAAAGCTCCACTGAGCCCCAAAAGATGCGTTGTTCTCAATCCTCGGCCAGCGCTCCACTTCAAGTCCCAGTTTCCCAAGGCAGTGGCCCCCTGGATATGGGGTGGTGCAGGTTCAGCGGCAGGACGGCCGCTAAAAATATTCTGCTCAGTGGGGTGTCCATTCACGAACCGCACTCGAACGCGGGTCTGCTTTCCCCAAAGCTCATTTATTCGGCATGAAAAACACATCTTTCAGTCCATGTAACATCTGACTGCAAACGCCGACGCGTTTCGAGAAAATCCCTTCTTCGAAGCACAAGCAGTCAACGAGTGTGCAGTGAGCCCCACCTTCCTTTTTAAAGCGCTATCACACGCCAATTTAGGACGCTCTATATGAGACTGTGTGTTGCTTGATGGGAGATGGAGTTCTTTATCATTATTGACACTCGTGTGAATGAAATGCAATAAAAGCTCCACTGAGCCCCAAAAGATGCGTTGTTCTCAATCCTCGGCCAGCGCTCCACTTCAAGTCCCAGTTTCCCAAGGCAGTGGCCCCCTGGATATGGGGTGGTGCAGGTTCAGCGGCAGGACGGCCGCTAAAAATATTCTGCTCAGTGGGGTGTCCATTCACGAACCGCACTCGAACACGGGTCTGCTTTCCCCAAAGCTCATTTATTCGGCATGAAAAACACATCTTTCAGTCCATGTAACATCTGACTGCAAACGCCGACGCGTTTCGAGAAAATCCCTTCTTCAAAGCACAAGCAGTCAACGAGTGTGCAGTGAGCCCCACCTTCCTTTTTAAAGCGCTATCACACGCCAATTTAGGACGCTCTATATGAGACTGTGTGTTGCTTGATGGGAGATGGAGTTCTTTATCATTATTGACACTTGTGTGAATAAAATGCAATAAAAGCTCCACTGAGCCCCAAAGGATGCGTTGTTCTCAATCCTCGGCCAGCGCTCCACTTCAAGTCCCAGTTTCCCAAGGCAGTGGCCCCCTGGATATGGGGTGGTGCAGGTTCAGCGGCAGGACGGCCGCTAAAAATATTCTGCTCAGTGGGGTGTCCATTCACGAACCGCACTCGAACGCGGGTCTGCTTTCCCCAAAGCTCATTTATTCGGCATGAAAAACACATCTTTCAGTCCATGTAACTTCTGACTGCAAACGCCCACGCGTTTCGAGAAAATCCCTTCTTCAAAGCACAAGCAGTCAACGAGTGTGCAGTGAGCCCCACCTTCCTTTTTAAAGCGCTATCACACGCCAATTTAGGACGCTCTATATGAGACTGTGTGTTGCTTGATGGGAGATGGAGTTCTTTATCATTATTGACACTCGTGTGAATAAAATGCAATAAAAGCTCCACTGAGCCCCAAAAGATGCGTTGTTCTCAATCCTCGGCCAGCGCTCCACTTCAAGTCCCAGTTTCCCAAGGCAGTGGCCCCCTGGATATGGGGTGGTGCAGGTTCAGCGGCAGGACGGCCGCTAAAAATATTCTGCT
This sequence comes from Triturus cristatus, assembly GCF_964204655.1. Taxonomy (NCBI): domain Eukaryota; kingdom Metazoa; phylum Chordata; class Amphibia; order Caudata; family Salamandridae; genus Triturus; species Triturus cristatus. The sequence continues at coordinate 789,698,753 of NC_140590.1, forward strand.
CAGTGGGGTGTCCATTCACGAACCGCACTCGAACGCGGGTCTGCTTTCCCCAAAGCTCATTTATTCGGCATGAAAAAACACATCTTTCAGTCCATGTAACATCTGACTGCAAACGCCGACGCGTTTCGAGAAAATCCCTTCTTCAAAGCACAAGCAGTCAACGAGTGTGCAGTGAGCCCCACCTTCCTTTTTAAAGCGCTATCACACGCCAATTTAGGACGCTCTATATGAGACTGTGTGTTGCTTGATGGGAGATGGAGTTCTTTATCATTATTGACACTCGTGTGAATAAAATGCAATAAAAGCTCCACTGAGCCCCAAAAGATGCGTTGTTCTCAATCCTCGGCCAGCGCTCCACTTCAAGTCCCAGTTTCCCAAGGCAGTGGCCCTCTGGATATGGGGTGGTGCAGGTGCAGCGGCAGGACGGCCGCTAAAAATATTCTGCTCAGTGGGGTGTCCATTCACGAACCACACTCGAACGCGGGTCTGCTTTCCCCAAAGCTCATTTATTCGGCATGAAAAACACATCTTTCAGTCCATGTAACATCTGACTGCAAACGCCGACGCGTTTCGAGAAAATCCCTTCTTCAAAGAACAAGTAGTCAACGAGTGTGCAGTGAGCCCCACCTTCCTTTTTAAAGCGCTATCACACGCCAATTTAGGACGCTCTATATGAGACTGTGTGTTTCTTGATGGGAGATGGAGTTCTTTATCATTATTGACACTCGTGTGAATAAAATGCAATAAAAGCTCCACTGAGCCCCAAAAGATGCGTTGTTCTCAATCCTCGGCCAGCGCTCCACTTCAAGTCCCAGTTTCCCAAGGCAGTGGTCCCCTGGATATGGGGTGGTGCAGGTTCAGCGGCAGGACGGCCGCTAAAAATATTCTGCTCAGTGGGGTGTCCATTCACGAACCGCACTCGAACGCGGGTCTGCTTTCCCCAAAGCTCATTTATTCGGCATGAAAAACACATCTTTCAGTCCATGTAACATCTGACTGCAAACGCCGACGCGTTTCGAGAAAATCCCTTCTTTAAAGCACAAGCAGTCAACGAGTGTGCAGTGAGCCCCACCTTCCTTTTTAAAGCGCTATCACACGCCAATTTAGGACCCTCTATATGAGACTGTGTGTTGCTTGATGGGAGATGGAGTTCTTTATCATTATTGACACTCGTGTGAATAAAATGCAATAAAAGCTCCACTGAGCCCCAAAAGATGCGTTGTTCTCAATCCTCGGCCAGCGCTCCACTTCAAGTCCCAGTTTCCCAAGGCAGTGGCCCCCTGGATATGGGGTGGTGCAGGTTCAGCGGCAGGACGGCCGCTAAAAATATTCTGCTCAGTGGGGTGTCCATTCACGAACCGCACTCTAACGCGGGTCTGCTTTCCCCAAAGCTCATTTATTCGGCATGAAAAACACATCTTTCAGTCCATGTAACATCTGACTGCAAACGCCGACGCGTTTCGAGAAAATCCCTTCTTCAAAGCACAAGCAGCCAACGAGTGTGCAGTGAGCCCCACCTTCCTTTTTAAAGCGCTATCACACACCAATTTAGGACGCTCTATATGAGACTGTGTGTTGCTTGATGGGAGATGGAGTTCTTTATCATTATTGACACTCGTGTGAATAAAATGCAATAAAAGCTCCACTGAGCCCCAAAAGATGCGTTGTTCTCAATCCTCGGCCAGCGCTCCACTTCAAGTCCCAGTTTCCCAAGGCAGTGGCCCCCTGGATATGGGGTGGTGCAGGTTCAGTGGCAGGACGGCCGCTAAAAATATTCTGCTCAGTGGGGTGTCCATTCACGAACCGCACTCGAACGCGGGTCTGCTTTCCCCAAAGCTCATTTATTCGGCATGAAAAACACATCTTTCAGTCCATGTAACATCTGACTGCAAACGCCGACGCGTTTCGAGAAAATCCCTTCTTCAAAGCACAAGCAGTCAACGAGTGTGCAGTGAGCCCCACCTTCCTTTTGAAAGCGCTATCACACGCCAATTTAGGACGCTCTATATGAGACTGTGTGTTGCTTGATGGGAGATGGAGTTCTTTATCATTATTGACACTCGTGTGAATAAAATGCAATAAAAGCTCCACTGAGCCCCAAAAGATGCGTTGTTCTCAATCCTCGGCCAGTGCTCCACTTCAAGTCCCAGTTTCCCAAGGCAGTGGCCCCCTGGATATGGGGTGGTGCAGGTTCAGCGGCAGGACGGCCGCTAAAAATATTCTGCTCAGTGGGGTGTCCATTCACGAACCGCACTCGAACGCGGGTCTGCTTTCCCCAAAGCTCATTTATTCGGCATGAAAATCACATCTTTCAGTCCATGTAACATCTGACTGCAAACGCCGAAGCGTTTCGAGAAAATCCCTTCTTCAAAGCACAAGCAGTCAATGAGTGTGCAGTGAGCCCCACCTTCCTTTTTAAAGCGCTATCACACGCCAATTTAGGACGCTCTATATGAGACTGTGTGTTGCTTGATGGGAGATGGAGTTCTTTATCATTATTGACACTCGTGTGAATAAAATGCAATAAAAGCTCCACTGAGCCCCAAAAGATGCGTTGTTCTCAATCCTCGGCCAGCGCTTCACTTCAAGTCCCAGTTTCCCAAGGCAGTGGCCCCCTGGATATGGGGTGGTGCAGGTTCAGCGGCAGGACGGCCGCTAAAAATATTCTGCTCAGTGGGGTGTCCATTCACGAACCGTACTCGAACGCGGGTCTGCTTTCCCCAAAGCTCATTTATTCGGCATGAAAATCACATCTTTCAGTCCATGTAACATCTGACTGCAAACGCCGAAGCGTTTCGAGAAAATCCCTTCTTCAAAGCACAAGCAGTCAACGAGTGTGCAGTGAGCCCCACCTTCCTTTTTAAAGCGCTATCACACGCCAATTTAGGACGCTCTATATGAGACTGTGTGTTGCTTGATGGGAGATGGAGTTCTTTATCATTATTGACACTCGTGTGAATAAAATGCAATAAAAGCTCCACTGAGCCCCAAAAGATGCGTTGTTCTCAATCCTCGGCCAGCGCTCCACTTCAAGTCCCAGTTTCCCAAGGCAGTGGCCCCCTGGATATGGGGTGGTGCAGGTTCAGCGGCAGGACGGCCGCTATAAATATTCTGCTCAGTGGGGTGTCCATTCACGAACCGCACTCGAACGCGGGTCTGCTTTCCCCAAAGCTCATTTATTCGGCATGAAAAACACATCTTTCAGTCCATGTAACATCTGACTGCAAACGCCGACGCGTTTCGAGAAAATCCCTTCTTCAAAGCACAAGCAGTCAACGAGTGTGCAGTGAGCCCCACCTTCCTTTTTAAAGCGCTATCACACGCCAATTTAGGACGCTCTATATGAGACTGTGTGTTGCTTGATGGGAGATGGAGTTCTTTATCATTATTGACACTCGTGTGAATAAAATGCAATAAAAGCTCCACTGAGCAGAATATTTTTAGCGGCCGTCCTGCCGCTAAACCTGCACCACCCCATATCCAGGGGGCCACTGCCTTGGGAAACTGGGACTTGAAGTGGAGCGCTGGCCGAGGATTGAGAACAACGCATCTTTTGGGGCTCAGTGGAGCTTTTATTGCATTTCATTCACACGAGTGTCAATAATGATAAAGAACTCCATCTCCCATCAAGCAACACACAGTCTCATATAGAGCGTCCTAAATTGGCGTGTGATAGCGCTTTAAAAAGGAAGGTGGGGCTCACTGCACACTCGTTGACTGCTTCTGCTTTGAAGAAGGGATTTTCTCGAAACGCGTCGGCGTTTGCAGTCAGATGTTACATGGACTGAAAGATGTGTTTTTCATGCCGAATAAATGAGCTTTGGGGAAAGCAGACCCGCGTTCGAGTGCGGTTTGTGAATGGACACCCCACTGAGCAGAATATTTTTAGCGGCCGTCCTGCCGCTGAACCTGCACCACCCCATATCCAGGGGGCCACTGCCTTGGGAAACTGGGACTTGAAGTGGAGCGCTGGCCGAGGATTGAGAACAACGCATCTTTTGGGGCTCAGTGGAGCTTTTATTGCATTTTATTCACACGAGTGTCAATAATGATAAAGAACTCCATCTCCCATCAAGCAACACAAAGTCTCATATGGAGCGTCCTAAATTGGCGTGTGATAGCGCTTTAAAAAGGAAGGTGGGGCTCACTGCACACTCGTTGACTGCTTGTGCTTTGAAGAAGGGATTTTCTCGAAACGCGTCGGCGTTTGCAGTCAGATGTTACATGGACTGAAAGATGTGTTTTTCATGCCGAATAATTGAGCTTTGGGGAAAGCAGACCCGCGTTCGAGTGCGGTTCGTGAATGGACACCCCACTGAGCAGAATATTTTTAGCAGCCGTCCTGCCGCTGAACCTGCACCACCCCATATCCAGGGGGCCACTGCCTTGGGAAACTGGGACTTGAAGTGGAGCGCTGGCCGAGGATTGAGAACAACGCATCTTTTGGGGCTCAGTGGAGCTTTTATTGCATTTTATTCACACAAGTGTCAATAATGATAAAGAACTCCATCTCCCATCAAGCAACACACAGTCTCATATAGAGCGTCCTAAATTGGCGTGTGATAGCGCTTTAAAAAGGAAGGTGGGGCTCACTGCACACTCATTGACTGCTTGTGCTTTGAAGAAGGGATTTTCTCGAAACGCGTCGGCGTTTGCAGTCAGATGTTACATGGACTGAAAGATGTGTTTTTCATGCCGAATAAATGAGCTTTGGGGAAAGCAGACCCGCGTTCGAGTGCGGTTCGTGAATGGACACCCCACTGAGCAGAATATTTTTAGCGGCCGTCCTGCCGCTGAACCTGCACCACCCCATATCCAGGGGGCCACTGCCTTGGGAAACTGGGACTTGAAGTGGAGCGCTGGCCGAGGATTGAGAACAACGCATCTTTTGGGGCTCAGTGGAGCTTTTATTGCATTTTATTCACACGAGTGTCAATAATGATAAAGAACTCCATCTCCCATCAAGCAACACACAGACTCATATAGAGCGTCCTAAATTGGCGTGTGATAGCGCTTTAAAAAGGAAGGTGGGGCTCACTGCACACTCGTTGACTGCTTGTGCTTTGAAGAAGGGATTTTCTCGAAACGCGTCGGCGTTTGCAGTCAGATGTTACATGGACTGAAAGATGTGTTTTTCATGCCGAATAAATGAGCTTTGGGGAAAGCAGACCCGCGTTCGAGTGCGGTTCGTGAATGGACACCCCACTGAGCAGAATATTTTTAGCGGCCGTCCTGCCGCTGAACCTGCACCACCCCATATCCAGGGGGCCACTGCCTTGGGAAACTGGGACTTGAAGTGGAGCGCTGGCCGAGGATTGAGAACAACGCATCTTTTGGGGCTCAGTGGAGCTTTTATTGCATTTTATTCACACGAGTGTCAATAATGATAAAGAACTCCATCTCCCATCAAGCAACACACAGTCTCATATAGAGCGTCCTAAATTGGCGTGTGATGCGCTTTAAAAAGGAAGGTGGGGCTCACTGCACACTCGTTGACTGCTTGTGCTTTGAAGAAGGGATTTTCTCGAAACGCGTCGGCGTTTGCAGTCAGATGTTACATGGACTGAAAGATGTGTTTTTCATGCCGAATAAATGAGCTTTGGGGAAAGCAGACCCGCGTTCGAGTGCGGTTCGTGAATGGACACCCCACTGAGCAGAATATATATATATATATATTCACTTAAAAAACCATAGGTTTCACACATGTGATAGTTAGGTGGATATTTCACTCGTAAAAAACCAATGAAATTCCCCCGTTCTAGTTAGTTCAGATAACTATGACTCGCGCGCCCGCAATCTCGCTCATGACATCACATATTACATCACTCATGACATGGTCAGTGGCATCACTCATGACATCACTGATGACATCATCCTTGTGATAGAGTGGCGTTCGCGCGAGTTATAGTTATCTGTACTAACTATAACGGGGGAATTGCATTGGTTTTTTACGAGTGAAATATCCAACTAACTATAACATGTGTGAAACCTATGGTTTTTTAAGTGAATTTTAAAGGTTTTTTAAATGCTAATTCCTAACTATAACGTGTGTGAAACCTATGGTTTTTTCAGTGAATTTGTACGGTTTTTTAAATGCTAAGTCATGTATGTATTATTTTTTATTTTATATATTTATTTTACAATAAACTACGTCTTAACATTTTTTTTTTTGTTTTTATGGTTTTTCACCGTGCGGCTTTTAAAAAAAATAAAAATGTTTTTTTCTGCCTTCGGGGTCCTTCAGGGACCCCCTGACAAAGGCTAGGGGGTCAGGAACTCTCTACCCTGCCCCCTTTTCGTGTTCGCCACCTTCCTTTTTCAATCTCGCACTGAAAACAAACAAAATGGCGGCCGACACTTCCTGATTTCGACCGATTCGAATGTTGACTGACATGTAACCACCAATCAGAATTACGCTCGTGCACGTTAGGGTGCGCGCACGGTGCGCGCACTGTGCGTGGCTGTAGATATGGATGTGCTTTTAACTGCAATTTTCTCAGGAACTACTGAACAGATTGACACCATATATCCAAAAGGCACATGCCTGACCTGAGGACTACCTCTCTGCCAAATTTCAAGTAATTCTGTTTAGCCGTACGAGCTGTACCTTCGACTAAAGGTCCTATGGGAAAATGCATGGGGGAAATGCCTTTTGGGACCCCCCTTTTTTCGCGGCCCCCGCTTGACGAATCCCCCCGAGACTTTCAGGGTAGGAGCTGAGCGGAGCGCCCCATCAGTTTTGAAAATTTCGCGAGGATTCGTCAACCGACGCAAAAGTTATTCAAAATAGAATTTTCAGATTTCCTATGGGAACTCGGTCCTAACTATAACTATCTACTGGCGACCGCCAGTAGATAATATATCACATTAACACTCTTCCATCACTTCTCCTCTTCCTCAGTTAGTGGATACAAAGTAGGCCTGGGCTAAATTTCCGCTCCGCTCGCGGAAATTGCGATAATTTGACATTTTCGCGTTCCGCGTAGAGCGCGAAAATGTCAACATTTCTGCATTCCGCAGCTTAGCAATAATTTGTTTCTTGCTCACGCTGTAAAATAATACATTCTTGCGCACGCGCGATCGCCTTACCTGAATCCCCACGTTCGCCGACAAGTTTTCCCGATCCGGTCGCGTTCTCCACGAGATGTTGGATTGTTGGTAGCCATTTGCGCTGTCTCGCGACAGTTTGCACCCGCAGTAATGTCATCGGTCGCACGATCACGTCTTTCTTCTCGCGACCATGCACTACGAGAAGAGTGAAAACAAGATGGCCGTGCCCGCGAGCAACCGCATGGGTAAGTTAGCGAGCCGCGACCACGCAGAAAATACCGCGAACGGGCGGGAAAAAAACTTCCCATCTTCGCGATATTTCCGCGTGTTTGCGGAGATTTTTAACATTTTTGCGATAATTTGCGAAAGTCACTTTTGCAAATTCCGCACACCCCTAATACAAAGAGCACGGACTACAAAATCATTAAAATTCCGCTCGGTTTATTCAATACATCTCGCAAACAAAACGTCAGCCATTACTCGTTTCGTCCCTCCCTGGGGACTTGATCACATGACGCACATCAACAAATAGAAATGCTTTTTATAGGTTACATTTTTTTTCTCAGTTTTTTTCTCCCTTTCTTTTTTTTATTAATTATCCCTTGTCTTTATTTGTTTGTGGTTGTGCTGTGTGTGTAAACACCACATGGTTAAATCTTGAAGACATCAGTGCCAAAGTTAAGAGCAAGTAGTGGTCATCAACATAGGACTGATATTAGTTGTTGTAAACATTGGACTTAATAAATTAGGACTTGGTTTCAAATTAATCTTTTTGCTACTTTTTAGGTGCATGTCACTATGTTCAAATTTGCAATTAAATAACTAAATAGATAAATAAATAATTGAATACTTATGTACAGATCCTAGACAATTCCTGTTTAAATACAACCATAAAAGTAGTAAAAGCAGTATCATACAAGATGGTTAAACATATTACAATATCTAAAAAGCCTTATAAATAAATAAATACATAAAATCTATATAAAAGGATAAATCCATGGTCATTAATACTGCCCAAATGCTCTCATCCTTACTATAATAGTATTTGTATAGAATATAGGCTTATCGTATTTTAGTTTTTTGGTTATTATTGTTTAAACTCACCAGACCGCCTTATTTTTGTGTGTTCTAATAGCAGTTCATCTAGAAAATATTGTTTATTTAATAAATTGATGATCTAGCCCAGGGGTACTCATAGTACGGCCCGGGGGCCGCCAGCGGCCCGGCAAGCCTTTCTTGGCGGCCCGCGGACCTTGCAGACATCGTACTGGTTTTTTTTTTTTTTTAACAGTGTCAGCAAACACAGACTCTGCTCTGTGGGGGCCCGGGGATTCAAGCGATAGTCCGAGTGGAGCTGCTGGGGCGCTAAGAGGTGAAATACAACAAAGCCTCGTTATCATGCAAATGGTCTCTTAAAGACCTGTGAAGTACTCGGGTGGGGCTGTGTGTGTGCCCTGGAAGGGAAGCTGCCTCAGCTGCCACACAAGCGAAGGGGGGGGGCAGGGGGGGAGAGGTGACAAAGAATGACAAGAGAACAGCAGGGTGTGAGAGTCGGGTAAGGGGACAGAGGGTGACAGAGGGCAGTAGGGAGATACAGAAACAGACAGACAGAGATAGAGACTAACAGAGACAGGGACAGACAGAGACAGATAGGCAGAGACAGGGACAGACAGATAGAGGCAGAGACAGACAGAGAGGCAAAGAGACAGACGGAGAGGGAGACGGAGAAGGAGACGTAGAGGGAGGGCGAGAGAGAGTGAGACGGAGAGAGAGAGGGAGACGGGGAGAGAGAGGGAGACGGGGAGAGGGAGGGAGACGGGGAGGGAGGGAGACGGGGAGAGGGAGGGAGACGGAGAGGGAGGTAGACGGGGAGAGGGAGGGAGATGGAGAGGGAGGGAGGCAGAGGGAGGGAGACTGAGAGGGAGGGAGACTGAGAGGGAAGGAGACTAAGAGGGAGGGAGACGGGGAGAGGGAGGGAGATGGAGAGGGAGGGAGAGAGGGGAAGAGGGAGGGAGGGGGAGGGAGGGAGACGGAGATGGACGGAGACGGAGAGAGAGAGAGGGGGAGAGAGGGAGAGAGACAGAGAGGGAGGGAGAGAGACAGAGAGAGGGAGGGAGACGGAGGAGGGAGGGAGATGGAGGAGGAAGGCAGACGGAGGACGGAGGTAGAGGGAGGGAGACGGAGGACGGAGGGAGACGGAGGACAGAGGAAGACGGAGAGAGACGGAGAGGGAGAGAGGGAGGGAGACAGAGAGAGAGGGAGACAGAGAGGGGGAGACGGAGAGAGACAGAGAGGGAGAGAGACGGATAGAAGGAGAGAGGGAGGGAGACGGAGGAGGGAGGGAGATGGAGGAGGGAGGGAGATGGAGGAGGGAGGGAGGGAGACAGAGGGAGAGGGAGGGAGACGGAGGGAGAGGGAGGGAGATGGAGGGATAGGCAGGGAGGGAGATGGAAGGAGACGGAGGGAGACGGAGGAGGGAGGGAGACGGAGGAGGGAGGGAGGGAGATAGAGAGAGGGAGAGAGAGAGAGATATGTGTATGCCGGGTCCGGTGGCTCAGTGGACGAAGACGTCCGCTGCAGGGACCTGTGTTCCACCTCATGGTCACAGTTTTTTGTTTGTTGCTCTAGCCCCGTCCCCTCCCCAAATGACCCCGCCCCCAAGGTGCGGCCCTCAGCCACAAACCACACTGTAAATTTGGCCCCTAAGAGAAAGTTCGTGAGTACCCCTGATCTAGCCAAAGTTTGAAACTAAAATCTAAGTAATGTCCTGTGTCTTCACATACTAAACTCTTTATTTATTATTTATTTTTTATATATCCCTCATTTATGTGCAAAATTAGGTGCTTGTTTTAAAAAAGTGCTAAGTGCCTCAAAATACAAAAATGGTGATTAAAAGATTTTTTTGAAATAGAGGGGAGGGTTTTGGCGAGCTAGCTGGTCTTAAGAATTACAAGAACTTCCAATTGGTTTTCTGGTGTTTAAGTCACCAATGAGTTGTTGTAGAAACTGCCTATTAAAATCTACCGCAATTTTCTTTACGTTTGTTATTTTAGTCTCACATTGAAAATTCAGAATGTACTACAAAAGATGTTGTTGAAATTCATTTGGTAATAGTAGTAGTACTGATGGGTCATAATTATTACAAACTGGCATGTAGTTTATATATAAATATATTACCTACTGGCAATCGCCAGTAGGTAGTTATAGTTAGGACCTAGTTACCATAGAAAAATCATAACATTCTTTTCCCAATAACTTTGGCGCCGGTTAACGAATCTTTGTGAAATTTTCAAAACTAGTGTCGGGGTGATTTGGCAAGTGGGAGCCGAGAAAAAAGGGGGGGTCCCAAAACGCGTTTTCTCCATGTTATTTCCCATAGGAAATTTTGGAACAGGTTACAGCACGAACTGCTGAACGGAATTACACCAAAGTTTGCAAAAAGGTAGCCCTTGGCTCAGAAAGAGAACTTTTTTTTAATGGTGTAAATCCGTTCAGTAGTTCCTGAGAAAATCAAAAAATAGAGTTCCAAAAATTGATTTCCCATAGGAAACTTTAGACACCGTTATAGCAAAAACTGCTGAACGGAATTGCACCAAATTTGGCAAAAGGGTACTGCTTGGCTCAGAAAGCGACCTTTTAAAAAATGGTGTAAATCCGCTCAGTAGTTTTTGAGAAATGAAGAAATAAAGATAGTGATATCTATGGCCACGGTGGATCCTCGCACCCTCCCGATCACGAGCTTCATGCTAATTGGCTGTCAACACTCCAAACCAGGAAGTGTTGGCAGCCATCTTGTGCCTCGGTAGAACTGACGCACAAGAAAGCAGAAAAACAAATGCGCAAAACAGGAAAAGGGGGCAGGGTAGAAACACCCTGACCCCCAAGGCCTGCTCAGGGGGTCCTAGAAGGACCTCCAGGGCCAAAAAAGATTTTTTTTCTCTTTTTTTAAATCGCGGATCCGCAGAAGATGCGGACAAAATTTTAAAAAACAAAGCGCTTCGTGTTAATAATGCCCCCGGGTGGTCCAGGTCCCAGGGGCAGTTGAAAAAAAGTGTGGGGGGCCAATTCCCCCCACACTTGCCCCAGGGACCACCACCTCCCTGGGGCACATTTTTAAATGTGTGGGGGGGCCTCTAAGGCTCCCTCAAGCCCCAGGGACCACCACCTCCCTGGGGCACTAATTATTCCAAATAGGGGGTCTGTTATGGACCCCCGAGCCCCAGGGACCACCCCCCCTGGGGCTTTGCATTAAGTGGGAGTGGGGCCGCGCGGCCCCCCTCCTGGAGCCAATGATGGCCCTGGGGACCGCCACTCCCCAGGGCCGGCTCCTGCAGTGTCCGGGGGTGCCCGCCGCCGGGAACACTGCTGTTTGCAATGACCGGGCGGGAGCCTCGTGGCTCCCGCCCTGTCATTGCAAACTCTGCTTTGCTTCATTGAAATGAGAGCAGGGAAATCTGCACACGCTTCAATGAAGCAAAGCAAAATTGCTTTTCCATAAGGGGAGCTGCATGTCAGCAGCTCCCATTGTGGAAAAGGCAATGCCGGCTCCCGCAGGACGCGGGGAGCCAGCGGGACCGTGGGGGGATTGGGGACCCCAATGGATAGGGCCGGCCCTGGGGGAAGGGGTCCCCGGGGCCATAAGTGGCCCGGGAGGGGTGCCAAGCAGCCCCCTCCCCTAAAAACGTATTTTAAAAAATGGCAGGCCGGCGCCGGGGGATGGGGTGCCCAGGGCCATAATAGGCCTGAGGAGGGGAGCCACGCAGCCCCCCTCCAAAAAACAAAACAAAAACAATGGCCAGGCCCCAGGGGATGTTGTCCCCGGGGCCAAAAGTGGCCCATTGAGAAAAAAATAATAAATAAATAAAGGCTGGCCCCGGGGGATGGGGTTCCCGGGGCCAATAGAGGCCTTTGGAGGGGGGCCACGCAGCCCCCCTCTATTATAAAAAAAATGTGGCCATGCCCCGGGGGATGGGGTCACCGGGGCCGGAATTGGCCATGGGAGGGGGGCCCACGTGGCCCCCTTCCCTTAACATTTTTTTTTTTTAAATATGGGTCAGGCCCTGGGGGATGGGGTCCCCAGGGCCCATAAAATAGAAAAGGAAGAGGGGCCTCACAGCCCCCCTTCTTTAAAAAAAAAAAAAAAGACCGGCATCGCGCCGGAGGCCCCGCCCCCTCCCTGCAGCACTCTGCAAACACACCCCCTGGCGCCTTGTAAGATGGGGAACCTCAGGGGGTGCGTTTGCACAGTTGGGCAGGGAGGGGGCATGGCCTGATGTCACAAGTGCCCAAACGCGCCCTGTGGCGCATTTTAATTTGGAGAATTAAGTCCCCTTGAATCCTGAGGGTCCCTGGGGGCCAACTAACTCACCAGGTATGTCCAATAAGTGCCACAGAGTTGCATTGCAGAGAGGTGTAAAATGGGGCATGGCCTTGGACCACCTCTCAGCAACACAGCTCTGTGGTGCTTACTGGATGTATTTGGTGAGCTAGTCGGACCCAGGCACTCTAAGGATTCAAGGGGACTTACTCCCCCAACTTAAAACATGCCACAGGGCGCCTTTGCACAGTGGTAAAGGGAGGGGGCGTTGCCAGAGGTGACGTGTGCAAACACACCCTGTGGTGCGTTTTAAGTTGGGAAATTAAGTCCCCTTCAATCCTGAGGGCCCCTGGGGGCCAACTAGGCCACCAGGTACCTCCAGTAAGCGCCACAGGGCTTCGTTGCAGAGAGGTGGTACAGGCCATGCCCCTTTTTACACCTCTGTGCAACGCATCTCTGTGGCGCTTACTGGAGGTACCTGGTTGACTAGTTGGGCCCCGGGGACCCTCAAGATTCAAGGGGACTTAATCTCCCAACTTAAAATGGCCACAGGGCGTGTTTGCACACATATCACCTCAGGCCCCCCTCCCTTCACCACTGTGCAAACGCGCCCCGTGGCACGTTTTAAGAGGTAGTTTTAATCCCCCTGCCCTATTATGTACTAGGGACTTACAGAGGAGGTCATGCTGATCACAGGGGTACCCCAACGCACAGTGTTCCCTAGTGTATGTAGGTGTTTTCACTTTATTCTAAGTGTCTTTTAGCATAGCACTGGCTCTAGGCCTGGTTAGTCAGAGTCAGTTTCCACCAGTACCCGTCTGCAAAAGTTGTGGGCACAGGATTATTTTGCAACAAGGCTTATTTCTGCTCCTCTGTCGGTTCTTTCTGCACGTCTTCCTTCTTTTCTTTGTCTTTGTGGACTTCTGTTGCTTCTTTCGGCATTTCTTTTGCTTCTTTCTGTGCTTTTTTTCTTCTTTCTTCACATGTCCTACCTCTGTAGGCATAGTTAGAAATAAGCATTTAAAAAACCTTTGAAATTCACTGAAAAAACCATAGGTTTCAGACACGTTATAGTTAGGAATTAGCATTTAAAAAACCTTAGAAATTCACTGAAAAAAACATAGGTTTTAAGGTAAGTTATAGTTAGTTGGACATTTCACTCGTACAAAACCATAGAAATTCCTCTGTTATAGTTAGTTCAGCTAACTATAACTCGCGCCCCCGCAATGCACTGCTGATGACGTCATATATTACATCACACATGACATGGTCAGTGACATCACTGATGACATCTCAAATGACATCACTGATGACATCATCCATGTGATAAATTGATGCATCTTCTCACACCCTAATATAACCTTTGATACACCCACTCTAAATTACAGATGGCCATTCTCAAAACCATTGACACTCCAACACCAATAACTACATACCCACTCGCTGATTCTTTGGTCTACACACACATCCATTCACTCATCCGTACAGTCACTCATACTTATGGTCACTCAGTACGGGACTATCATATGCACTCATACACCTATATAGACACTCACACACCGCCACTCGTCCAGAGAGGTACTACTCACACATCTAATCAGTTATTCAAATAAATAATCACTCACCCGTTTACTCACCTATACATTTATACACACACCAGCTCACTTACTCATACAAATACTAGATCATTCTTCCGCTCTTATACAATCACTGATACAACCACACACTCATCCATACAGCCACTCTCACAATCACACACTCTCACTTATAGCCATTTAAATACTCTAACACACATATATACTGCTCTTTAAATATGTAGTTACTCGCACATGTACCACTGAGATATACATTCACTCACTAATACACCCATACACACACTCACCCACCCATGCAGTCCATCACAGATGCACTCTTGTAACCATGCACCCAGTGAATCACTCATTCGCACATTTATGCACAGAGTCACACACACCCCACCCACACAAACACTCAGCCACCCATACAGATACTCAGACAACCAATCAATAACTCATATACACACTCATGTAGCTATTCACAAACCCATGCAGCCGCTTACACACCAACAGACAGATGGATACAGACATTCACACAGTTTACTCGCCAACCCATGCATTCAGTAGGATACGTTTAATCACTCACTTATAGACTCAGTTACGCACCCACTAAATAAATCATCCATTCAGACACTTATACACCCACTCATTCTTCAATACGCCTTTCCCTATATATATTAAACATAGTAAAACTTTACAGAAACACACAGTCACTGGATGATGTCCTCAGTGATGTCATCAGTGATATAATTTGAGATGTCGTCAGTGATGTCATTGACCATGTCATGAGTGATGTAATATGTGATGTCATCAGCAGCGCATTGCGGGGGCGCAAGTTATAGTTAGCTGAACTAACTATAACGGGGGAATTTCTATGGTTTTGTACGAGTGAAATGTCCAACTAACTATAACTTACCCTAAAACCTATGGTTTTTTCAGTGAATTTCTAATGTTTTTTAAATGCTAATTCCTAACTGTAACGTGTCTGAAACCTATGTTTTTTCAGTGAATATATATATCTATATATATATATATATATAGATATATATATTCACTGAAAAAACCATAGGTTTCACACACGTTATAGTTAGGAATTAGCATTTAAAAAACCTTGCAAATTCACTGAAAAAACCATAGGTTTCACACATGTTATAGTTAGCGGAAATTTTACTGATAAAAAACCAGTGAAATTCCCCCGTTATAGTTAGTGCAGGCAACTATAACTCACGCGACCGCAATCTTCTGCTGATGCTAATACTGTATTTAGACACTTATTTGCCCATGTCTTCTTCCATACATTTTTAGCTATACATATATTACAAATATTTTTTTTTCATAAAGACACATATGTCATCAGCAGAAGATTGCGGTCGCGTGAGTTATAGTTGCCTGCACTAACTATAACGGGGGAATTTCACTGGTTTTTTATCAGTAAAATTTCCGCTAACTATAACATGTGTGAAACCTATGGTTTTTTCAGTGAATTTGCAAGGTTTTTTAAATGCTAATTCCTAACTATAACGTGTGTGAAACCTATGGTTTTTTCAGTGAATTTGTACGGTTTTTTAAATGCTAAGTTACTTTACGCCATTCGAGGCGTGCGCGCCCACTTAACGCAGTTCGTTCCGTGCATGGTTTTTATCAACTTTAATAAGCCCTGTACATTTGGTGGCCTTCGGCCACCAAAAGCACAGGGGGTGGGGTCAATGTGGATAGTGTTTTTTTTATTTCAATTTTATAATTTCATGTTGCCAAAATTTAGTTTTTTTTACCTATTAATAAGCCCTGTACATTTGGTGGCCTTCGGCCACCAAAAGCACAGGGGGTGGGGTAAGTGTGGATATTTTTTTTTTTATTTTTATTTTTTTACCGTACGCTTACGGTAAGCGTACGGTAAGCGTACCCCGCGAAATTGCCGAAAAAAAAATAAAACCGTTTTTGCTCTTGGGGGATGTTTGTGGACTCCCTCAACATGACTATGTGGGAGGGAGTTGTCAAAACAGCCCCGTAACATGTTTTTGGCCATCATGTTTGATAAACAACACTCAGTGCGAGAGACAAAATGGCAGCCGCCGCTTCCTGGTTTCGGCCGATTCGAATGTTTACTAAGATCTAAGAGCCAATCAGAATCGCGCTCGCGCACGCCACCGTACGCTTACCGTAAGCGTACGGTAAGCGTACCGTAAGCGGGCTCAGATATATATATTGATTTAAAGGCTATTTTCTCAGAATCTACTGAACAGATTTACACCAAACCTACAAAAGGCACTTCCTTGACCTAGGGACTACCTCTCTGCCAAATTTTGAGTAATTCTGTTCAGCCGTTCGGGCTGTAGCTCGTTCTAAAGGTCCTATGGAAAAATGCATGGGAAAAACGCGTTTTGGGACCCCCCTTTTATCTCAGCCCCCGCTTGACGGATCCCCCCAAAACTTTCAGGGTAGGAGCGGAGCGTAGCGCCCCACCTATTTTGAGAAATTCGCGAGGATTCGTCGACCGGCGCCAAAGTTATTCAAAATAGAATGTTGAGGTTTTCCTATGGAAACGTGGTCCTAACTATAACTACCTACTGGCGACCGCCAGTAGGTAATATATATATATATATATATATATATATATATAGCCAAAACTCCGTTTCAAAGTTACAGGATTGTCCTCAAAGAACGGAAGCAGACCCAAAGTGCGGTGCAAATTCCAATAATTTATTTAAATATAACAAGCACCAACGCCGCCATTACGCGTTTCAGCCCGTCACAGGCCTTGGTCACATGATGCGCAACACAGCGAGTTTATCCTATTATATCTGCCCAAGTGAGTCACATGGTCCGCAAGTGGTCAGGCATAGAAATAGACATATAGTTAACTTGTCCACTAATAGTCTGTCTTCACCAGACTGAATTACAAATAGTTCCAATCACTGTTTAAATACATTGTGATAACGAACTAATGCTTTTGTCAACTGCATAATTAAACAGAGAAGGTATTTATATAAATAAGCAATGACTCATTATAAAAAACAATGGTGTATATAAAATCAATTGATTTTTCACATGACTTGCATAATGCATCCAAATGTCACCATGATATTGGTTGACAAACCCTCCTGTTCGAAAGACAGAGAGATTTTGTCATTCTTACTTTGTTTTCAAAACATAGAAAAGACAAGTTAATCTTGCATTATGCCGCCCCATTGGGGTACTTCAATTAAGACCCTTGCTGAAATAAAGTGACTGTGCAAAAGTGCAAGAAATGCATATTTGTAACTAGAGGTCACATCCGTGACAACCTTTGTTAATAAATATACAGTACATTATTTTATTAAAAAGACAAAACCCTTTGTGCAAAGAAGTGTATAAAAACTTAATTAAACTTCAATAGTATTTACATATAAAAAACAGGAAAATAGCAGCATATGTTTGAACCTTTGTTAAAGTTTGTACAGTATATTATCTGATCTCTAAAGACTTAATGACTAGCTTATAGATGGGTAAAGAAGACCTCACTTGAATTTAACCCTCGGGGGCCTTTACTGTCCAACTCCAAGATATAATCTGTTTCCAATCTCCTAAGAGCGACCTCACGGTTGCCTCCCCTTCTCATTATGGGAATTGAGTCCACCACCCAGTAACTGAAAGCCTCCAGTTTACTAGAGTGGTGCTCTTTGAAGTGGCGTGCCACCGGATAGGCTAGATCATTGTTGGTGATCGCTCGCATGTGCTGGAGTACCCGCTTGTGAACCTGCAGCTTGGTGCTACCAACATAACGCAGGCCACATGAGAACTCCAGCACATACACCGCAAAATCTGTTTTGCAATTAAGATACTTGGAGATTGGAACAGGTTCTGGGAGAAAAGGTGACATATATGTCCTACAACTCACTCCATATCTGCATGCGTTGCATGAATTGCAGCGGAAAAACCCTTTCCTTGCTGTTAACCAAGATTTAGAATGGCTCAGTTCAGGACTGCTGCTCACTAACAAATTACTCATTGAGCGTGCTTTCCTGAATGCAATCTTGGGCTTTTTCAGCAGTTGACTCCCTAATATCGAGTCCGCACGTATTAGTGACCAATTATCATTGATAATCTTGCGCACCAGTTTGTGTTGTGCTCTAAATGTCAGTATAATGCGTGTCTCCTCAGTGGTGTCAACTGTTGGACTGTGCTCAGGGGCTATTTTTGGTGCCAGTGCCATGGTTCTAGTTATATTATTAGTTCTCCGCACTGCTCTGGAGAGTATAGAATCAGAATACCCCCTTTCCCTGAAACGATCCCTGCAATCAGTCTGTGCTTTAAAGAAGTCTGCATCCATGCTGCAAATGCGACGCATTCTCAGCATTTCTCCAAAGGGAATACTGTTAATTAGGTGTTGTGGATGGTGACTGAATGCATGTAACACCGTATTCCCCGCGGTGTCCTTTCTGTGGAGTCTAGTTTGAAGTTGATTATTGAGGACAAATATTTCAACGTCTAAAAAGTAAACTGATTGTTTACTAATCTCAAACGTAAATTGTAAATTCAAGTCATTGGTGTTAATAGCCTCAAGGAAACTGTGTGCACTACATTCATTACCACGCTAAATCAAAAACAGATCATCGATGAACCTATACCAACAGATAATATTGGACTCCATAATCATGTGATATTTGGCCATGAGGACCCGCTCCTCCCAGTAACCCATGTGCAAACATGCGTAACTGGGAGAAAAGCAAGCCCCCATGGCCACACCACGTGTCTGTTGGTATACCTGATGTTGGAAAAGAAAAAAGTTGTTATCTAAACACATAGAAATCATAGTAAGTAACATCTTGTTGTGTGCAGACATTCCCATGGTTCTACGGTTCAGATAATGTTCGCAGGCCCTGACCCCATCCAAAATGTTGAATACTAGTGTATAGGGTCGTAACGTCCATAGAGATAAGAAGTGAATCCTGACTCCATGGAACATTGACCAACTTTCTCAAAAAGTCCCCGGTATCCTGTATATAAGATGGGAGACTTTTCACTTGTTCTTGTAAGAAGTGGTCAACGTATTTAGACACATTTTCCAGTAGGCTCCCCCTGGCTGAAATGATTGGTCTGCCAGGGGGCCTGTCCATTCTTTTGTGTATTTTCGGGATGAAATAGATGACTGGAACAATAGGGTGGTCAACTTTGAGAAATTTGAATTCATCCATTGTGATCAAGCCTGCCGATCTCCAGGCTAACAGTTTACTGTAGCAATCCTGCCGTGCTGCATTCATCATATTGAGAGTACTCAATTTATAGCAGTTGCGATTGTTAAGATGGGCGAGAGCTTCTTCCATGTACTGGTCCCTGGGCCACAGGACCACATTGCCCCCTTTGTCTGATTGTCGCACTATGACATTGTTGTTGGTTTTTAATTTATGCATGAGTTGGAAATACTGATTGTCTAGTTTGTTGTATTTTCTAGGCGCCCTTGCTGTCATAGAGTACAGACCTTTCAATTCTGTTGCCACTTTGTCACTGAATGAATCCAGATTGTCTTTTAACATCAAGGGATAGAAGGTAGACTTGGCTTTGAAGGGAGTTTTGGCCACTGTTCTTTCCAAAGGCGTACCACTCATTTCCCCCATAGTTCCTTCTTGCTCATTTTGTAGATGTTGCAAGTCCCTAAATAGTTCCATATCACCTGCAGTGAGATTGTAGGACTTGGTACCAGCATCAGCCTGATCACGCGGTCGTTCTTCAACGATATTGGTTGGACCTTGAAGGGCGAAAAATGTGCGTAGTTTTAGTTTCCGCACAAACTTATATATATCAACCCTGGTCTCAGTGTATTTAAAATCCGATTTAGGGCTGTATGATAATCCTAGTGCAAGGATATCAGTTTCCTCCTCTGTCAGGGTGATATTTGTTAGATTGACCACAGTCATATTGGTAGCTGGTTTAACATTCATAATTATCTGCGCTTCCATCCTTTGTTTGATTTTTTGTTGCCACTGCCTGCGTTTGTAGTTTTGGCGGCGCCTTGCCCTCCGCTTTTTGTTGTTCCTTCTTTTGGCGCTTGCGTAGTCGAGACCAAATGGGCTCGTGGTCTCAGGGTTTGTTTTCGGTCTTGTCGCATGCAGCTCATTTCCTGAGCAAGCGATGCTCGTTGAAACCCCAATCCCACATTGGATTTAGCTTGATCCCCATCCGATTCACTATCTATGGCAGAGCTCAGGTCAGTTGTTGATGTAGATGCCTGTTCCTCGCCTGCTTGTAAGTGAATCTTGGGTTCTTTCCCCATTACGCCAGCTTTAACCACGTCATATTTTTTGCGAAAGTAAAAACTCGCCCTTGTTCATAATCTAATTTGTCTCTTTGAAATTTGAAGGTTTTGCGTTTTTTTATAACTTCCTCATCTCTACGCAAGCGTGCCAACATTTCATCTCTGTATTTACTTTTTTCTGGGGTGTCCTCCAATTCCGCAATTATCCTTTCCATATCCTCTATTTCTTTTTGTAAAGTCGTTTGGTCACTGATTGCATATTTGACCAGCACTTCTACCAGCTTTCTCGAGGAATCTAAATTGACAGTGGCCCATTCAGTTAGCATTGCAGGATCCGGTTTCTCGTAGCTTGGGGCCAACATTATCCTCAGCCCCCTCGGTATCCGGCCTACCTCCAAATAGCGGGATAATGACTTGTGCTCCCACCATTTCGCCTGTTCGGCGCGCATTGTTTTTTCAAGTTTCCTGAATTGGTCTCTTAAGCTAGTGGTATCACCCCTCTCTGCACTCTCTTGTGCTGGCGTTACTATCGCATTACTGGGGGCATCGTCAAACATCGTGCATGCTGTGGCTTCCCTGCCTCGTAGCGCATCGGCGAACATGGTGCTTGTGGTGTCAAATACCCGCTGCCACTTTGAAGCTCCACGGGAATTCCCGTGTGTGCTCCGTGCGGCAACTCCTCCACCAAGTCAATGCGCTGCCCCTACCTGCCAGGGGTTTCGATGATAGCTGGTCCTCCGACTCTGCTTCTCGTCGTCCTCTGCTACGGCTGGGGATTTTTCGCTGCTTGGGGGCCTCCGGTTTCTTCCAAGCGGAATGATCTGTGGTGTCCGGAAAACCGGAAGTGAGCTCCTTTCCGATCGGCCCTTCGTGGAGGAGGGGTCTGCTGATACCGGCGAAACGCCTCCGGTATTAGATACAGCCAAAACTCTGTTTCAAAGTTACAGGATTGTCCTCAAAGAACGGAAGCAGACCCAAAGTGCGGTGCAAATTCCAATAATTTATTTAAATATAACAAGCACCAACGCCGCCATTACGCGTTTCAGCCCGTCACGGGCCTTGGTCACATGATGCGCAACACAACGAGTTTATCCTATTATATCTGCCCAAGTGAGTCACATGGTCCGCAAGTGGTCAGGCATAGAAATAGACATATAGTTAACTTGTCCACTAATAGTCTGTCTTCACCAGACTGAATTACAAATAGTTCCAATCACTGTTTAAATACATTGTGATAACGAACTAATGCTTTTGTCAACTGCATAATTAAACAGAGTAGGTATTTATATAAATAAGCAATGACTCATTATAAAAAACAATGGTGTATATAAAATCAATTGATTTTTCACATGACTTGCATAATGCATCCAAATGTCACCATGATATTGGTTGACAAACCCTCCTGTTCGAAAGACAGAGAGATTTTGTCATTCTTACTTTGTTTTCAAAACATAGAAAAGACAAGTTAATCTTGCATTATGCCGCCCCATTTCTATATATAAGAAGAAAGAGTTGCCCCCAGTTGGAAGTGCACTCCAGGTAGGTACACGCTCAAACTCACAAGCAGCTTTCATAGACACAGCCCCTTCGATTTCCGCTGCCTATGCGTTTCGGGCCAACCGCCCTTCTTCATGGGCAGCATGTGTTCAAATAACGGCAAACAGAAACAACACCAGTAAATTCCCTCATTTATTTCCATGACACGCACAGCATTATGGGACTGGTAGTGCAAGTATAACCCAAGTGGGTCGCCGCTGTTATGAACATGACAGTTCTTTTCAGGGAAACAAATTGTCTCTTTTCCAGTTGCATATATATATATATGGGAAAATGGATTTCCTGTGTCTCCCCTCGATTCGTCTCACCAAGATTCCAGAGGGGCACAGAAAGGCAGCACTCACACCAGCAAATCCCTGGCAAGTCATGGTTATAAAGCGATCTTTGTTTTATTTTTCTGTTATTTCTCTATTATTTATCCATTTCAAACGTGCAAAGTGCAGAGAGCATCAGAGACAAACAAACGACCTACGCGTTTCGGCCAGAGGCCTTCGTCCGGGTCACATGATTACAAGTGCAGGGTGATTATAAAGAGGTTGGTTCGACCCGCCCCTCATTTACAAAAAAAGCATCCCAAAGTAAAAACAGTTTTTAAAGGAACAGTATCTTATAACGACATTCCATCAGTAACCAATAGCTAGCTCAAAGACCACTTATATTTTAGAAAATGTTGCTGGAACGAAAGTTAGAGGCATAATTTATTAGATTTATGCATATAGATCTCCTCACTGTGAAACAGTGTGAGGGTGGTAAAGTACCTAAACATCTCTTGATGTTTATGCTGTACCTTCATAACAAACAATTTTTAATTTTCTTCCAAATTGTATCATTCAACCCATGTGCACAATTCCAGAAGAAATAATTTGTAAGGGAATGAAATATACTTAGGCCCTTCCAAATGTTATGTGATGCCAATGACCACTTAAAAACAAATTACCTGAACTTGTTTTAGTTAATTAATCTTCGGATAAATGATGATATAGATCTGAAAGTGCTACGTGCTATTCAGGGGTTTGTTCACAATGAGCATTGAGTTGTAAAGATTTGTGTGCAAAAGTGCAATTTCAGATATGTTGGATAAAATAAACATAGAATTTAAAGTGCATTGATTATGTACATGGGATACCTTTTTCATAAAAAGACATAAGCATACAGTTTCTAAGTATGGGATGTGACTCATTTAAAAGCACAAATATAAAAAGATATATGTTTGTAAAAATGTCTTATTTATCGGTAAAGTACCCTTAGCATCCCAAGCACTCTCAAATTTTCAACATTGCAGAATCTCGGTAAAGTACCTATTGCCTTAGTCCTCTAAGGATATTGCACTCTTCAAATTAGCTAGTAATGCGCACAACCAATACCCCATGATAACAGAGCTTAAATATATAATTATCCTCAGGATCTAAAAGTTGGGCAGATTGTGGATCAGCTGTAGGTTACATCTTATGCTATTTTTATTCCTCTAAATTATTATGGTGATGATTTAAAATAGTATTCGTCACCGTAATAGTAGAGCAAACTATCCTCCTAAAGTGCAAGTGCTGGCTAAAAACAACTCCAATAAATTGTGAACCAAAATATGGACAATGGAGAATATCATTAGATTAAACATTAGCAACAATACTTGTCCTGTTTTAAGAATTTGTAAAAGGTTCGTAGGGGGTTGTCATGGGATCATTGATTTACAGGAAGTTGTGCAGTTCTGCATCCGCATTGAGTCTCCATGGGATTTCTGTTCCTTTCATAATAATCCATTTCGACTCTGCTTTCCTTAACAGCAATTCCCGATCTCCTCCTCTGATGTTAAGGGGAATATGTTCCACTCCGTAGAATGTGAGGTTTTCACAGTTTCCTTCATGCTCTTTCCATATATGTTTAGCAATAGCATATGCAAATCTTTGTTTTTAATTGCCCTAAGATGTTGTAAAATGCGTAACTTCAGTTTGTTCACAGTACTTCCTATGTATTTTTTCCGCATTCGCATTTCAGGGCATAGACCACATGTGTGGTTTCACAGGTGATCCTCTCTCTGATGTTAATTTTCTCACCCAACATGGTGTTTGTTTCCTGTTAGTTTAAGCCATATTTACATGCTTTGCATATCGGACATTTAAAAAAACCCTTTGCTCTTAACCATTGCATTTTGCTGCCACTGCAATCTGCTCTCTGAGAGTGGCTATGTGTAAGGATATCTCCCAACGAAGGTGCTTTTTTAAGTGTGATGTTAAGGTGTTCAGATGTAACTTTCTTTAAATCATCGTCCCTTCTCAGAATCTTCCAGTGGTCTTGTAGCGCATCCCTTATTGTGTTACTCGAGGAATTGAACTGTGTAATATATCTTATTTTGTTTTCCTCAGAGTTATCATTCAGTCCAATATTTGCGCTCTTCGGATACAGTAAAGATTCTCTCTTCCTTTTCAAAGCTCTTGATTTAGCATTTTCCAAAACTGATGTAGGATCTCCTCTATTCAAGAACCTACTGTACATTTGGTCCATTTGTAGGTGGGATTCAGATTCTTCCGAGCAATTCCTTCATGCTCGTAGGAATGATCCATACGGAACATTCCATTTCAGACAACAGGGGTGAGCACTATTTGCATAAAGGTTGCTGTTGCAGGAAGTTGGCTTTCGATAGAGTGTCATACACATTTTTTGTTCTTTTATATAGATGTGTATGTCCACTGTCCAGGTAGTCAATCTCTGTCTTATTGATGTTGTATGTGAATTGAAGCTGAACATTTTTATTGTTTAGATTCTTTAGGAAGGAATTTAGATCTTCTGTGTTTCCCTCCCAAAGTAAAAACAGATCATCTATATAACGTACCCAGAGTACAATGTTCTCCATTATTTGCTTGTTCATATCTGCCCAAATTTGTTCTGCCTCCCACATGCCCATTGTTAGGTTGGCTTACGTGGGCGCAAAGGAAGTCCCCATTGCAGTACCTCTGCTCTGTTTGTAAAATTTCTTGTCAAAAATAAAGATATTATTTGTGAGGCAGAAATGTATCATTTCCAATATCATGTTGGTCTGTTGGAGAACATTCAATGATCTTGACCGGAGATAGAACTCACAGGCTTTGATTCCATCTTCATGCCTGATAGAAGTATATAATGATACCACATCGATGGTTACCATTGTGTATTCTTCCTTCCAGGGTATGTTGGCAATTCTGTTTAAAAAATCCATTGAGTCCCGGATGTACAATGGTAGATGTTTTACAAATGGGAACAAAAAAATATCCAAGAATCTTGACGTGTTTTCTAGTAGTGAACCACAGGAACTGACGATTGGGCACCCTGGTGGATTATCTAAATTTTTATGTACCTTTGGTAGGACATAAATAGTCGGTGTGATAGGATGTTTTATCAAGAGATAATCTAATTTGTTCTCATCCAGTAGCCCAACTCGATGCCAATCTTGAAGCATCTTGTAGAACTTGTTCATGATCGTTGGTGTCGGATCCTCTTTTAATATTCATAGTTCGTTGTGTTGGTGAGTTGTCTCTTGATTTCCAAATAATACTTCTGAGTGTCCATAACAACAATATTACCCCCTTTATAAGAGGGTTTTATGACAATCTTGCCATCTGTTCTTAAGTCATTTAGGGCCCACCTATCATCATTGGTCATGTTTCCAAATTTGTGCTGGTTCTTTTTCTTTTCTTTGATGTATATGGTACGCAGTTCCTCTGTCATGAGTTCCTGAAAGATGTCCACTCGATTTCCAGCCGGTAACTGTGAACAAAATCTAGAACGAGTCTTGCATTGACTGCTGATGGACACGTTAGTTGTAATAGCAATTTCCTCATAGACTTGTGTATTTGTCATAGTCTCAGTTATAGGGGGTAATTCCATGTTGTTTTCAGACTCTAGATTATGTAGTGTTAATAATGGTGGGATATCGTGGAGGGTGAGCGGTGTCAATTGCTCTTGGTTTTGATGCTTCATCACTCTTGTTGGCATTGTGGCAAAGTACTTTTTTTATTTGAATTTTCGACAAAATTGGTATAGATCTACCCTTGACATTGCTAGGTTCATATTGTTGGAGGGGCAGAACGTTAATCCTTTATTCAATAGTTTCAAATGTTTCGTTGTTAGTGTCCTTGAAGAGAGAGTAATGACCAAGTTGTGCACTTTCCGTTGGATATCGTGGTCCAATGATGTAATCTTAATTTTTCTGGATCTCTCATTTTTTGGGGCTTGTTTTTGGTGCCCCCGTCTGGTTATTTTTGTTGGTATTCCGTTTTTTCGGGGAACACCTCTGCCTCGCGTCGTTCTCACAAGACGCATCTCCCCGAAAAAATCCATCCCTGGTCTACTAGTGGATAATCCTTCGTCTCCTGAGATCACTTCCTAGCTCTCTGCACTGGACATCCTAGCTAACTACATCCTTGTCATTTCTGAGTCTAATACCTGGTCCATAGATTGTTTTTTGTAGTTGGCATCATACTTCCTTGCAAAGATATATACTCGACCTGAAGTGTAATCTATTTTATCACGCTTGAATTTACGTACTTTTTTGTTTTGTACTTCCGGTTCGTGTTTATCCAGTTTGTTTTTCTCCAGATCCTCAAACGCTTTGTTTCCCTCAGGTGTTTCTTTAAGTTTTTCTAGTGATTTTTCCAGGTCTTTCCCTTTCTCCATTGTTTGACTCAGTCTCTTTTCCGCATGTATAATCAGTGTGTTGATTAATTTCATCGAACACTCATTTGTGTCTGATTGCCATTTGGAGAGGAGGTCTGGGTCTAGATCGCTCAGGGTGGGCAAAACAAAAAATCCTAGGCCCCTGGGTACCCTCTTGCAGTCAATGTATTTCTTTAGGGTGACACTTTCCCACCATTTATTTATTTCAACTATCCTCGCCTGTTCCAATTCTTTCATGAGTTGTTTAGATGTATTCGTTGCCCCTGTTTTCTTAGTACTTGATTAGCTGTGCGCCGCGGTGAGTTCTCCCTCGTCGTCAAACATGTCTTTTAATACCTGTTCCTGTTTAGTCCAGCGGTCTGCCATGATGTTCTGCAGATTTCTTATATTTTATTGATGTTTGTCTCGTACTCGGTTCAATTATTGAAGTTGTGTTGCGGTTTCTGATTTTGCAAACAAAATCTCCTGTTATTCTTGGGAATTATTTGAGAGTGTTCCTTTAATACACAAATTGTCTCTGAGGCGTGATTTATTGGAGAATGTGAGCGCTGTGACTATTTTGCTGTGCTGCTGCAGTTACTCCAATGGGAAAGCACCCCTGACGTTTCTATCGGAACCCGCTTTACCTCTTAGCGGTTCCTCCGTGATTTCCCTGGAGACCGAACTACAGGACCCATCGACCTCTTCACTATTTTGTGCGGCAGGTTTGCTGGATTGGAATCTCAGCACGTCGGTGTTTGGCAGTCAAAAAAAGAATGCCGCGGTCAAAGATACTGGTGACACCCCCCTCCGGAGAGACCACCATGCTACCAACAGCCCTAACGCCTCCCAGCTTGCCAAACGCCAATATGCCCAGTTACCTTATTAGAAGTCAGTTATATGAGTCGTGGGTCCTGGAAGCAGGCGCCGTTTCAGGAGTACACCACTTGTGTGTCGGATGACTGGGTCAGCCGCTCCGCGCTCGGGTGCTTGTCCCTCGTGGTCCGACACCATGTTTTACTGGAAAAGGGATTTCCTGTGTCTCCCCTCGATTCGTCTCACCAAGATTCCAGAGGGACACAGAAAGGCAGCACTCAAACCAGCAAATCCACGGCAAGTTGTAGTTATAAAGCGATCTTTGTTTTATTTTTCTGTTATTTCTCCATTATTTTTCCATTCCAAAAGTGCAGAGTGCATCAGAGACAAACAAACGACCTACGCGTTTTGGCCAGAGGCCTTTGTCCGGGTCACATGATTACAAGTGCAGGGTGATTATAAAGAGGTTGGTTCGACCTGCCCTCATTTACAAAAAAAGCATCCCAAAGTAAAAACAGTTTTTAAAGGAACAGTATCTTATAACGACATTCCTTCAGTAACCAATAGCCAGCTCAAAGAGCACTTTTGTTTTAGAACATTTTGTTGGAACAAAAGTTTGAGGCATAATTTATTAGATTTACGCATATAGATCTCCTCACTGTGAAACAGTGTGAGGGTGGTAAAGTACCTGAACATCTCTTGAAGTTTATGCTGTACCTTCATAACAAACAAGTTTTCATTTTCTTTCATATTATATCATTCAACCCATGTGCACAATTCTAGAAGAAATAATTTGTAAGGGAATGATATATACCTAGGCCCTTCCAAATGTTATGTGATGCCAATGACCACTTAATAACAAATCACCTGAACTTGTTTTAGTTAATTAATCTTCGGATAAATGATGATATAGATCTGAAAGTGCTACGTGCTATTCATGGGTTTGTTCACAATGAGTATTGAGTTATAAAGATTTGTGTGCAAAAGTGCAATTTCAGATATGTTGGATAAAATAAACATAGAATTTAAAGTGCATTGATTATGTACATGGGATACCTTTTTCATAAAAAGACATAACCATACAGTTCTAAGTATAGGATGTGACTCATTTAAAAGCACAAATGTAAAAAGATATATGTTTGTAAAAATGTCTTATTTATCGGTAAAGTACCCTTACTGTCCCAAGTACTCTCAAATTTTCAATATATATATATCACTCGAACACGCTCCTGGACCGTCTCCTTCCCGGCTGGACCTCCCAGTTACGGACCTCCACACGCTTAAAATACACAATTCACAACGGCTTCTTGAAAGTTGCAGTGTCTTTAGTTCCAATTTCTCCCATGCTGTTCAGGCATAGTGTCTGCCATTGACGTGTTTCAATCGCGCGTGTGTATATATATATATATATATATATATATATATATGTTATGTTATGTTATGTTATGTTATGCACTTTTGTATTGCGCACAGCTGCCCCAGCTAAGGGGCGTCCTGGCGCATGGCAGGCAATGTGCAACAGATAGCAGAAACACAACACAGATAAAAGATCTATTTAAAAAAGAAACGTTTTCAGAGCTTTGCGAAAGGCCAAGAGGTCAGTCAGTAGCCGCAAGTCCACTGGGAGGGAATTCCAGAGTTCAGCCGCCCTCACCCGAAAAGAGCGACCACCAGCCCGACACAACCTGTATCGGAGGACCATCGCGAGCACCTGGCTTCCCGATCTCAAAGCGCGGGAAGGAACATACCACGACAGGAGGTCAGCAAGAATTGGCGGACCTACTCCCCTCAAGATCTTAAACGCCAAGCACAACACCTTGAACTGGATGCGTGATTTAATGGGGAGCCAATGCAAGGATCTCGAGACACCTGAGACAGAGCTCCTTCGGGGTAAGCCTACAATGGCTCTAGCCGCGGCATTCTGCACTCGTTGAAGGCGGGTAGTCTCCGCCACGTTGGTCCCTACCAAAAGCGAGCTGGCATAGTCCAGGCGAGATAATACCGTGGCCTGGACTATCAGCTGCCTGGTACCACGGTCAAAGAACTTAAGAATGGGCCTCAGCGACCGCAAGATGCCAAAACAGCCGGCCGCGATTTTCTTCGAGTGGCCCTCGTAACTGAGAGCGGGATCCATCCACACTCCCAGATTCCTAAGTTCAGTGACCGGGAGAGGGACCGGCCCCAGTTCAATGGGCCACCACTTGTCCCCCCACAGTTCCGCCTTCCTGCCAACGATCATGATCTCGGTTTTCTTCGCGTTGAGCTGGAGACAGTTGTTCTTCATCCAGCTTGCCACCGCCCTAAGTCCACTCTGAAACCTGGGGGCATCCCGATCCGCATCCCCGCTGATAGTCACCGCTAGCTGAGTATCGTCAGCATACGAGACCATAGTCATGTCCCATTGCTTGACGATCTCAGCCAGCGGTCTCACATACAGATTGAAAAGCGTGGGACTCAGCGAGGAGCCTTGCGGGACCCCCTGTCTCAGAGGAAGGAATTGGGACTGGTACGGTGGCAGCGCAACGCTAAAGAAACGATCGTTCAGGAAAGAGCGAAACCACTGGAGGGCAGAGCCACCCAGCCCGACCTCCTCCAGGCGATGCAACAGGATAGGATGGGACACGGTGTCGAACGCGGCGCTCAGATCTAATAAAACGAGCGCCGCTGTCTGCCCCGCATCCATCACTGTGCGTAGGTGTTCAGCCATGGAGAGAAGGGCAGACTCCGTGCTGTGACCAGCACGGAAGCCATTTTGGGTGGGATCCAAGATGTTAAACTGGATGAGGTGGGCCGAGAGAACTTTGTTGACATGGGCCTCCATTACTTTGGTAGGCCAGGGAAGCAAAGAGATAGGCCGATAGTTTTCAGGCTTGTCTGGGTCCAGTGAGGGCTTCTTTAGGATGGGGGAAACCATCGCCCGCTTCCAGCTACGGGGGACCGTGCCCGACTCCAACGAGATGTTGATCAGGGAGTGTACCACGGTCCGACCCACGAACGACTCATCTCTAAAGAGAGCCGAACTGAGAGGGTCGGCGGGGGACCCAGATTTCACCTGCTTTGCCAAGATGTGAAACCCTTCCAATGTCAACAGGGGAAGCGAGTGCAGGGCTATGTCTCCACAGATGGGAATCGGAGACTCAACTGGGGGTCCTGTGGATGGAAAGGTCATATAGATGTTTTGGACCTTTTCCTGAAAGAACACCGCAAGAGCCTCACAATGAGCAGTAGAGCCCGTCGTCGGAGCATCGGGGCGCTTAGCTAGAAGATCCTTCATCAATTTGAAAATAGTTTTCGAGGGGTTAGAGCTGTTGCCGACTTCGGCAGTATAATACAATGCCCGAGCACGGCACACAGCCCGATGGTATACTTTGACGGAGGCGAGATAGATAGCTTTTTTCCCCGAATCGTACGCCTTCCGCCAAGCCCTCTCTGCGCGCCTGCAACTGCCCTTGAGCGCACGTAGGGCGCCATCGTACCATGGGCTAGATTCTCTGGCACTGGTCTTACAGGCGGTGAGTGGAATGAGCGCATCTAGCGCTTTGGAGATCCACGCGCAGAACCCATCGTAACCTGAATCAACAGTTACAAACGGATCTAATGGCTCTGCAGCGAGGACACGGTGCAGATCTTCCAACCGTAATTTGCCCCAATGCCGCCTTACGATCAGCTTAGCAGGAGGGATGACAGTCCTACCTGATAAAGGGGTACTAATGGCGACCAAAGAGTGATCAGTCCAACCCAGGGACGAGACGGCAGTGACAGAAGCATCTGTCAAATTAGTGAAGAAGGGATCTAGCGTGTGGCCACCGATGTGGGTGGGCTGCTGAACAAGCTGCAGCAACTGTAAGGCCTCCAAATCCGTGAGAATGCCACTGACCGCAGGTAGATTGGGTCTATCGAGATGGAGATTAAGGTCCCCCAGAATCGAAAAATTGGGACACCCCACCACCAAGGAGCTGACCACATCCGGGAAAGCGGCGCGAAACGCTGCCTCGCTCCCTGGGGGACGATAGACCACCATCCCCGAGAGTGAGAAGTGAGGAGTAACCAGAATCTTAAACAACGCACTTTCACATCCCGCAATGGTCAGTGCGGTCCAGGAGCAAGTAAGACTAGAACGAATAGCCAGGGCAATTCCCCCTCCCCTAGAAGATCGATTAAGGGTACGGACTGTATAGTCAGGGTGGAATGCCAGATTAATAATGGCTGCGTCCTCGTCTTTCAGCCATGTCTCGGTGATAGCCACGATGTCCGGGCTTTCATCCTGCAACAGGTCAAATACTGCCTGATAATGTGACACCAGAGACCTAGCATTAAAACTAAAAATGCGGAGAACATGCTCCGGGCAGGTATAGCAAACGGCTGCCACCGGACGTGTGGGGGCAATAGAAGTAGCTTGCTCCAAAAACCACTGACAGCCAGCACAATGATAGGGACCGTCCAATGGATGTAGGAGGGGTAAGCTACAGCCAGCAGTCCGGCGTCCCAGGTCACGCAGGGTGTCACAAGAGTATGTCAACATGGCTGGAAATAACCAACCGCACCTCGTACCAGCAGGGCCTGGCCAGAGTCCCGCGCGTCCTTAGCATACATAATATCAAAAAAAAATTGCTAAAGGATTGTTCGACCTTTTGCAAATGTTCCTGCAGCAAGGGAAGCAACGGTGTTCCTTGGCTCATTGTACTCTCCCCCTTGCTGACTTCATGTGTCATAATCTCAAAAAGGGAGTACCATTTAGATCAAGCACTTGACTAGCCCCCATTTGTCTACTTCTATCCTCATGGCTTTGGCAGTTGCATAATAATTGATGGACATGTATAGCTCAGCATGTAGTAGGCTGAGTTCCACATTGTTGGCACCTCCTCTATGAGGTCTTTTACAGGTGCTTTATTAGTTTATTTAATGCGATTTTATATAGCGTGAACATTACCCGAAGGTGTCAGAGCGCTTTACAAAAGAATCAGTTGCGTTACATAAGGACTTTGAATTACATGAGTTACATAAGAGATATAAACAGGAAAAATGAAATTGCAAATGTACAAGTGGAGCGAAAGGAGGAAAAAATTGCAAATGTACAAGTTGTAGAGTCACTCAAAGAAGAGATACAAACAGATAAACTCTAAAATCACAAAGGAATGGTAGTAAGTACAAAGGTCTACTACATATACTAGTGGTTGGGGTTATATATACAAGTGGAGTGAAAGGAGGGAAAAATTGCAAATGTATAAGCTGTAAAGTCACTCAAGGAAGAGATACAAACAGATAGACTCTAAAATCTCATAGGAATGGTAGTAAGTACAAAGGTCTACAACATATACTAGTGGTTAAAGATAAATATATATATAAATTGCAAATTCACTCAGGATTACATTTTAACAACAATTAGGCTTGGACAATTATATATTACATATTTACAGAGCAGGAAATTCTTGCCATTGTTCAGCCAGGTGTTCAGGTGGTGTTGCACTCAAGGGGGGTGGTCTTGAGTGACCGAAAGTCTTTAGTCCAGAAACGCCTATGATTCACTTAAAACATGACTTTGCCCCACAGGCTAACCTCCAGTGCTCTCACGACTTACCTAAATGTAGGGAGGGCGCCATGGCAGAGGCAGCTTGCTGAAAACAGGACTGCAGGTAGGGGCTCCCCTGTAATGCTGTGAGATGGCGATTGACCGCCGCCATCTTAAGGTCAGGCGCCAGTCTAATGGGTGCTTCCAATTACCTTGGCAAGCTTAGCTTAGGGAGCCCCCCGCCCCTCTTCGCAACCGAAGCTCCACTAACCGCTGGGGGCCATCATACCCCTGAAGGTCCTCCCCAGCTGGTGGGGATCCAGGCTCAGAGCGTCACCCTCCGTTCTTGGGCATCACCAGGAGTTGTGTTCCAGCAACGGAGCTGCAAGGGTGGCCGGTGGTGGGGTCAGGGGGGTTCACAATGCAGTGCCTCGGCGTCTGCTGTCTGGTGCCTCAGTGGTTATCGCAGGGCTCCCCTTGTGACTCGGGGCCACCGCACTCGGAGCGGGAAGCAGAGTCAGTGTCAACCGCCATTTTAGGCGGCGCCGCGGGCTCCATTCTCAGGGACGCTCCCCTTGCAGATCTTGACCCCCGGGGATAGCAGGCCACCTCCGGGGACTCCCCTTGCCGCCAGTCACCCTCAAACTTCAGGTGAGGTGGTATTGGGAGCCAAGGGTACCATATACTGTGTAGTTAATGCAGAGCTTGAGAGGAGCCGATCGGAGTCACGTTCGATTGGCTCCTCTCCGGAAACTCTTGTCAAGATAAATGATCCCCAACTGCTTCCGAGTTTTGAATGAATGACTCGATTGAGTTCAAATTGAATATGACAGGTGACCAATATGGTGCTGACTACTTCATTTTAGGAAGTCCTGCACAGTTAGGTTTCTGCAACGTGTAAGCTTTATAGAAGCAAAAGCCATTAGCAGAGGACAATGGTGTTGCTGTCAGCTAATTCAAAGACTTCCATCCAGCTCAGCATTGTGCACGATGTGACATCTCATGCACCTACAGACAACAAAAATTAAGCAGAAAGTCAGTGAGACTTGAGCAAAATAACAAAGCTAACACAAGACAATCCCCATCCTCACAAATGCTTAACAATAGTGTACCCATGCTTAAAATCATTACACAGGAAAAGTTAACCTGGTGCCCCTCCAGGACC
Organism: Triturus cristatus; assembly: GCF_964204655.1. Classification (NCBI taxonomy): domain Eukaryota; kingdom Metazoa; phylum Chordata; class Amphibia; order Caudata; family Salamandridae; genus Triturus; species Triturus cristatus. The sequence continues at coordinate 789,732,599 of NC_140590.1, forward strand.
CATGGGGACCATATGGTAGGAAAGGGGTCAGGCATAATTTTTAAAAATAATACCATAATTGCTTATACACCTCCAGGGCCATAGGGGGCCTATGGGAAGTGGGGGAGCAGGCACAAATGAATTAAATATTTGTTGGTACCTCTCCGGGGCCAATGGGAATTCTATGGGAGGCAGTGTGGCAGGCAAAAACAAATACATGAATTTCATGATTGCTAATGCCACTTCAGGGTCTAGAGGTCCCTGTGGCAGGTGGGAAAGTAGGCAAAATTAAAAGAAAATTAATTAAATAGTTACTGATGCCCCTCCATGTCCCAAATGGACCCTCTGGGAGGCAGGGGGCAGGCAAACATCAAAGATATTAATCAAAAATGATAACTGTGTACTACAATCAACCACAAGCACATACAAAATATATCAGGAAAAAACTAAAAATGAACAAGAGTATCATGGGTTTCTTTTATCAATGTTCCTAGAAAATGGCTTTTAAAGAGGAATAATAGGATTGAAACACAGTTTGTATAAAATGGTGGTATTAAGCTCATCCTCTACAAGGCAAGCAAAGGAAGAGGCTTGGAAAACAAAGACAAAATTGCAACCACACAGCCACACGCATGGGTTTCGCAAAATGTTTGTCACAGCATGGCAAGCAATGGAGGCATGAAGAATGAAGATAAAATGCCCATAAAACACATATAGGCCACACAAAAGGGCCACTGCTGCATAGCCAGAAAAGAAAGAGGCATAAGGGTCTAAGAAACAAATTGGGGCCTATGACAAACACACACACTAGCCACACAATGGCCACTGCTTCATACCCATCAACGAAGGAGACATGGAGAACACAGAGCAGGGATTCCCTCTGCTGCCTGAAGCAGCCCTGCACCCCAAAAAACCTTGCAGTATTGCAGGAAAAAGACTGAGCAGATATAGATTATTAACCTTTACTGTGCCTAGGCCCACACACGGACTGCCATTTACTATCACAAATAAATCAGCAATGTCAAAAAAGAAGATTAAATAAACTTTAAAAAACATCTCAAACGCAAGCATCCCCAGGCAACATCAAATAACCCTACAAAATACTTTTTAAAGTTACATATTCAGAGTAAAACACAATATCAACCATGTCAAACATACATAAACTTACAAAAAATGGTGGGCAGGCACATGCAGAAAAACATAGCTGAGAACAAAGCAAGGTGCCTGGCTACTTAAGCCTGGGCTCTAGCAAACCACCTGAACCTAGCCACCAACAGGCACATGTAGACGAAGAATAACTACATTTTGCATTTAATACAAGGCCATCCGCAAGCCCCTAAAATGATTAAAAACATTTAGCACAGTATCAGTGAGAATGTGAAAAATACATTTAAAAATACACCCAAGACCTACTATAGGGAAGACTCTGCACCAAAATGTAAAACAACACAATAAAAGGATTAACAAATGTATAAAAATTTCACAAAAACATAAGCAAATGGAGAAAATGTGTATATAACTCCAGAACTCCACCATCCCAAAACTGTGCAAAAATGATCCCTTAAAAAACTTAATCCCACAAAGGCCCCAACATAATTCTAGGCCATCCAACAACAAACAAACAAACAAAAAAGAAAAAAGGAACACAAACAACTTGTTATGTTATGTTATAAGTATTTAAAGTGTCATGTCACACGTCAGGGTATCCTGGCACTTATTAGGTCAGTGGATCCAGGCCAATGGGTCTTAATCAAAGAGCTAGATCTTCAGCCTCTTGCAGAAATCAAGAAGTGAAGAGAAGGTCCTGATGTGGTGTGTATGATCATTCCATGCTTTAGGAGCAATGTAGTAGAAGGTGTGACCTCCTGTTTTACTTTTGCATATGCATGGTATGTGTGCTAGTGAGAGTCTGACAGAACGCAGGTGCATGGGGGTTGGTGCAACTGCATACAGTTGTTTAAGTAAGCTGGTACTGTGTTGTGTAGTACCATGTAAATATGGGTGAGTAGCTTGAACTCTAGGTGCAGACGTATAGGGAGCAAGTGTGGTTCTCCTTAGGTGTGACGTGACGTAGGTTTGGCGTGGGTGGTTGAGGACCAGTCTGGCTGATGGGTTCTGAATTGTCTTAATTATTTTTGTGAATTGTTTGGTGATACCTATGCAGAAGGTGTTCTTATAGCCCATTCTGCTAGTGGTGAGGGCTTTGGCGATGTTTTTCTTGGTGTTGCTGGATAGTCACTTACATTTTTTTCAGCATTCTCAGGTTGTGAAAGCAGTCTGTGTTGAGACCATTGACCTAGAAGCACATGTCCAGTTTGCTGTCAATGATGATCCAGAAAAATCTTGCTTGTGTGCACTTGGTCAATAGGCAACCAGGTGAGGTTTTCTTTCCACTGCTTCGGTCTTGTCCATGTTGAGTTTGAGGCAGATGTACTTTATCCAGGTAGCCACGGTTGTTCCTGGTTTTGGGTGTTGTGTCCAAGAGGGAGTATGTTAATGTTGTGTGCGTGGATGATGTCTGCCAGCAGTGTCATGTAGATGTTGAAGATGGTTGGGATTAGTGAGGAGTCCCGTGGGGCTCCACAAATGTGATTGCTGTGGTTTACTCTGCAGTGATAGAGTCCCATGTTGTATGGGTGTTTTGTCTGATACCGGAAGACTTTTTACAAAATTGATAGAAGCAGACTGTGGTCGAAGTTGGTGTAGATGGCGGTGATTATGTTACAGAACAAGTCAGATAGGTAATTGCACAGTTCTTGGGTCGGTGTGATACTGCTGGTGTGGTGAACTCCTTGATGATGGAAAAAATATCTTTGCTGTTGTTTGAGTTGTTGTCGATGCACTCATGTAATGCTTTCCTTTGGGTTTCCTGGATTTGCTCATGATAGCGTCTCTGGGTGGATTTGAATATTGCCTTGTCCATTTCTTCTTTGTTTGCTTTACATCTCCACTTTAGTTGCTTGCAGTGCCATTTGGTTATCCTGAGTTCTTGTGTGTACCAGCTGGCCTACATTCGGGTTCTCACTGCTTACCTTCTTTTCCTAGGGGCCTTGGTGTCGGCACAGGCAGTGATCCAGTTGTTTAACCCCTTCGACGCGCATGACGGAGCGGTTCCGTCATGCACGTCGGTTGCGCTGTGCGCATGACGGAACCGCTCCGTCATGGCCCCGCCCACGCACAGAACCTTCAGCGTGGCGCGGAAATCCGCGCCGCGCTGAAGGGGTTAAGCTCTTAATGTTGCTTGTTGATGTTGCCTGTGTGTGTTGGTTGGTTTTTGTGGAGGGCGCAAGCCCAGTCCACGTCTTTGGTCCAGTGGTGGATGGTCAGGGATGGTACTGAATGTTCTTGTGTGGTGGGGAATGTTGATTAAGAAGCTGTCGGTGGTGTGGTCCATGCAGGTGATGGAGTGGGTGTATTGACCGTGATATCAGTGAATGAGGTGTAGATGGGGGTCTAGGATGTGTCTGGTGGTGCGGGAGGGAGGTGACAGGTGTTGGGTGAGTCAAAGGTTGCTGATTGTTTCAATGACTGGGGCTCAGTTTTCCGGTCTTCTAGTTGGAATTTGAGATCTCATAGAAGAATGTAGACACTGGACTGGATATCTGGAGTGGCTACAAAGTACAGGATGATGCTGTTGAAGTTAGCTCTGAGACGGTGTGGTTGGTAGTTCAGAGTTTGTCTTAGGGTGAAGTTGACTGTGACTTGTAGTTTAAAGTGGAAGTCTCCCTTGTATCCAGTGGGGACGGCTGCGGCGAAGTGATGTTGAATCTGCAGTCAGCCATGTTTTGGTGAGGAAAAGGAAGTCAAGGGAGAGTCGTCCAGTAGGTTCCCGATCTCCTTGGTATATTTGCTGAAGGGTTATAGGTTGAGGAGCATGCATCGAGAGTTGAGGAGTGGGTGCCTGTTTGTGTGCTAGTGGGGTAGTAGTCGTGTGGTTACAGTGGGTTTGAGAGTCATAGGATTGGTGGTACAGGTGAAGCATCAGGAAGTGTAGGTGAAGGCTTCTTCCATGTTGTGAGGTGCCATGTGACAAAAGCGCTGCAAGCGGTGACCGGTGTGGAGGAGCACTGAGGGGTGCAGTGGGTGGGGGGAACAAGAATACTGCACAGGGCACGGTCTCGGAGTGAACGGGGAAGACAGGCCTATCTTTGGTGCACCAGCAGGGCCTCCACAATTAAGTAGGTCCTGGGGGAGGAGATGAGAGTGCAGGGGTGGTTGGTGCAGCTTGGAAGGGCACATGAGGTGGGAGGAGGGGAGAGAGGGAATATGGTATGAGGGGCAAGTAAGGGGTGGGCAGGGTTTGGCAGGAAAGGTGGGAGCCGAGGTGCAGTGCGAAGCAAAAGACAAGGGCACAACAGTTAAAGAAATGGGTGAAAATGCACAAAAATGACGGCAAGGCTAAAAACAAGGGCAGACGAATAGGCAAAAGGCTGAAAAAAGATGGGTGAAAAAGCAGTGCAAATACATTTGGCAGGAGATGAGAGAAAGACAAAATGGGTGAAAAGCGGTAAAAAGACACTTGGCAAGGGATGTGGGAAAGATAAAACAGCCACAGAAAAAGTGGTGAAAAACAAAGATTGGTCAAAAGCAGTAAAAAGACACTTGGCAAAAGATGTAAGAGTGACAAAAAGGTGCAGAAAAAGCAAAGATGGATGAAATGCAGTGAACAAATATTCCGCTGATAAGAGAAAGACCATCAATGGTGAATGCAGTGAAAAGAGAGAAAGAGAGAATGAGATGGAGGGAGAGAGGAGTGGAGAGAGGCAGGAAAGGAGAGGCGCTGAAGCCAGGTTGAAAGGGCCTGGAGTGCTCAGAGAACTGGTCACAGGTCAGTCCTAAGGGGCTAAGACCACCACCTGCTTAATCTATTGCCTCACCAACCATCGCTGCAACCACCAGCTCCTTGACGCCACGCAGTCTGGAATTAGAGCAAACCACAAGTACAGAAGCAGCACTCATCACTGCCACAGACGACACCCGCATGATCTTTGACAGAGAAAGCATGGCAGTCATCATTTTCCTGGATCTCTCTACATCATTTGACATGCTCTCACACCCCATCCTCAATAGGCTCCTGTATAAGATTGTCATCCACGGTCCCGCTCTCTGCTGCACAAGCTCGTTCTTAATGGATATAACTAAAGCAGTCATCCTTGCACCTTCCTCCTTTGAAGCCCGCAAACTCATTTGTGGAGCTTACCTGGAATGAACTCCCACTCAATATCAGACATTCCCCCACTCTGAATACCTTCAGGAAGAGCCTCAAGACCTGGCTCTTTAGGTGAGTCGGAGCTGCATGAGCCCCCCCCCCAAGTACCTTGAGACCCTCACGGGTGAGTTGCTCGCCTCACAAATGCCTGATTGATTGATTGATTGATTGATTTGTGGAGTGCCTCAAGGGTCATCGCTCAGTCCCATCCTCTTGACTGCATACATGATCTCTCTGACTGCCATCATCCATGTACACAACATCACAATCCTCTCCTATGCCCATACAACTCATACTTTCTCCGAAAAGCCCAAAAAACAAGTTGACCGCCTGAATGGTCTTAAGCCGCAAACCAGACGAAAACCAGCTGTTTCAAACTCAACACTGCCAAGACAGAAGTAGGGATCTTCGACAAAAACACTTCACTTTGGAACTCCAGCTGGTAGTCGGTTGAACTCAGACCACATCCACACCCAGCACCCACATCAGGAAGCTCGAAACAACCTCAAATGTTTATTGATCGTCTACGGTAAAGAGCTTCTGCTTACGGAAAGATACTATGTGTGTTCATGCAGATCACATTTTTCTGTGCATGTCACACAGGATTTTCACTATGCAGCATGGCGTAATGGCATATTCTGAGTAAATACGTGTACATTTAGTTATGCAAAATTATACCTGTTGTGCCGGCGACATTACAATTTTGCCTAGGTCTAATCTATAATGCACTTGCCCATCTGGATACCTTCATCAGTAGTTAAGGAAAACAATTCACAACCCTCTACTCTATTGAAAGGACTGTTGAGAAGAGTGGGTATCAAAAACTTTCTGTCTACCAGCTACCAACTGCAAATTGATGGTCAGACAGGCCATGTAAATCATTCCATAGAGCCATATCTAAGGTGATTTTTGATGGATCATAGGATCGATGTATTGCACTTGCAGAGTTAGCATACAGCAAATCTCTATATTCTTCTTTGGGAAGAACTTATTTTTATGCTCTCCTGATTCCATTCACAGATATGGCCCCTAAAGATTACTATGTCTTAGGTACCCACTGTGACAGTTCCTATACAGCAAATTCATATCATCCAAAGGGATGGACATCAGCATCTCCTGCAAACTAAAGAAAAACATAGATCTTTTGTAGATCATCACCAGAATAAAACACCTTCTTACCAGTGGGGGGACAGGATGTGGTTATCTACTAAACATCTAACAATACATGTGTCCCATCCCAATTGTATGCTCTCATTTTGTAGATTGCTTTTCCACAACAGGGAAGGTGGGCACTTAAGCAGGTCGGCTTTCACTCCTTTCACACGGGCATGTCCGCTGGGTATTCCATTTATCTATCTTGACTTAAGGTTGCTACCTAAGATGTAGTAATCACCCCATCTCCAGTCTTATTTGATGGCACCTCTGAATATGAGGTGAGTTTACAAGGCTATTGTAGACTTACAAATATATCAAGGTTGACTGTAATACCTGACAGCTTGGAGGGACTACTGTCTGGTATCCTAATCTGCTGGGGGGTCAACATAGCAATATCAGCTGTAGAAACTGGTAAGTCTGAATATCTGACATGTTTTAATAATTCATTCTAGTGTATATACCTATTTACCTTACAACCAGTTCAATGACTTACCATTCCTCCACCACCAAAAATAACTTGTGTCCTGCCAGTCTGTGACAAATCCATTCAGAGAACGAGATCCTGTTAAGTGTTTATTTCTCACTCCTCTTCTCTGTTTCTCCCCACAGATACTAAAGCAAGCATTTTGTTCACCATTGTCACCTGTGTAGATGTTTAGGGACAGCTGGGGCTTTCAGCATGTCTACTTATCAAGAATCTGTCTCTAAACCCACAAGCATTGCGGACTGTATATATTTGGGGAAGTGTAATCATTTTTACTATTCTAACTTCAATCTCACACACATGGGAGAAAGTGCTTTTATTTGTAGGGATCAAATGTTCTATTTTAATTCACTCCTCCAAACCCAACATTTGGGAGGTGTATAACATGGAGGTATCATACTTACTATTCTAACTCCAGTTCCACATTTGGTAAACTGCATATAATAGAAGGGGTCACATTTAATAGTCTACCTCCAGTACCTCAAATATTGTAGAAAATGCACAGATGTGGGTATTCACATCAAATATAAACTCCAATCCAAAAGTACTTTTAACGGACCATATATTAAAAGTGTTATATTTAAAAAACATTACAATCAAAATATTCCTAACTGATATTTTTATAATAAACATATTTTTATTCTTGCAAGTTTAACTTCTGAATTCTGATCTCTTACTGGGGTCCATATATAAATTAAGAAGTTAAATAAAATATAAAGAGGGGCGGAGCCAAGATGGCGGAGTGAGCAGTCGTCCTGCTCCGGAGCTCCCGCCAGGGTCGGATTCAGCACTGGTCACCAGGCCGTCAATAGCACCGACGGTACCCGGATTGCGTCCCCCAGAGACCCGGGACCCTCAATAGAGGTAGTAGTGAGAAGTTCAGCGGCCGAGGGCTGCTTTTGATGCAAGTGAAAGGAGGCGGCGTACGTCGGCGCTGGGACCGCGTCGGAGAGGCAAGGGCCGGCAGGAGCATCGGAGGCCAGTGGGGGCCGTGACGGAGACCTCTCGAGCCTGGGGCAGAAGGTGAGCGACGGTGACCCCTGGGAGTAACGACTGGAAAGGAGGTGAGGGTCCCCGGGAGCCTGCGACGCGGTGCCGCGACCGAGCTGGGTCCGGCCCGCCATTTTGAATAGCCAGGAGCAGCACTGGAACCGAGGCGGAGCTGCAGGAGGCCGTTGCGGGCAGCCGGGACTGGGCCTGGATCCGAGGCATCGACCGGGGACTGCGGGGCCGGGAGTCGCGTGCCCCCCCACGCTGAGGCAGCAGACGAGGCGGAGAAGAGCGCGGAAGGCCGCGAAGACAGGCAGTGCAGGGGAGCGACTCATACCCGGTGAGAGTAGCATCGGAGCGGAGTCAGCGGTGTGCAGGGGCTCGTTGTATGCTTCCCCCCCAGCAGCGGCGCCCTTGTCCAGGGCCTGGTGGCGGTCGGCGCGGGGTCTATGGGGGCATAGGGCTGCCCATTGGGACTGAAGTGCAGAGGTTGGCCCTCACCGCTGGAGTCGGGCACGGTCTGTGGCACTGGCCAGGACGAAGCAAGACACCGCGGGCGCAAAGACGAGTAGCGCCAGAGAGGACCCTACTGTTTCGGAGAAGTGGGCCGGGGTTGGGGCGGCGGAGTCCAGAGGCCTGTTGCGTGCTCTGCTCCCCCTCCCCGGTAACGGTGTGATCATTTGGGACCTAGTCGGGACTGGCGCAGGGCCTCTGGGCGTCGGGACTCCGCGGTCCGGTGGACCTCCGGGATTGTGGTGCCGCACTGGGCCCCCGCCGCCCAAAGGAGAACGCAGACTGGTGAGCTAGGAGCGTGATGGGCGGGTAACGTCCCTGTCGATAATCAAAGGGCAGACGCAGCTGGCCGAGGGGGACAAGGAGACTGACACTCGCATTAGTAACGCGGAGGCGGCCTGAAGTCGCAGGCTGCTCGAGCGGGAGCAGAGGTGCACTCCAGCAATACAACACCTCTACGGGGTCCAGGGGCAGGAGCGCCACAGGTGGCTGAGAACGCGGGAGCAGTTTAGTGCGGACACAGAGACTTTGGGCCTTGAGCTACCTTTCCAGGAATCAATCGGGTCCGGTTCCCCCGACGGTGGACTGGTGGGAAAGAGATAGGATCTCTGCACGACACGCATTTGGTCCCGTGGGACGCGCTATGTCCACCTCCAGGAAGCGGCAGGACAAGACTATTAAGGATTTGTTCTCCAAGACCCCGGTCAGACAGATGGCTGCGGACTCCGGAGGCTTGGGACGGGGGAAGCCAGAGGCTGAGGGATCGGAGCCCATCACCAAGGCCTTCCTGGGGTCGATGTTTGCTGCATTGCGGGATGATATCCAAACCTTCAAGAAAGAGTTCACGTCTGAGCTCAAAGAGGTCCGCCGTGACATGGATGGCATTGGTGAAAGGGTTGCGGATCTGGAGGGCAAGAGCGATGGAAGGGATGATGAAATAGCGAATCTACAGCAGGAGATCATTTGACTGCACGATCAACAGGTGGATCTTCAGGTCCACCTTGAGGACCTTTAGAATCGCTCCCGTCACCATAACATCCGAATCAGGGGAGTGAAAGCGGATGACACCTCAAGGGATCTTTTCACTTATGCGAGGGAACTATTCAACCACATCCTAGACCGACCTTTGGACACGAACTTGGAGATAGATCGGGCGCATAGAGTGGGTTCCCCTAGAGCGCCGTCAGCCCCTCCGTCGGACATTCTAGTGTGCGTGCAGGACTACCATACTAAAGAGTTGATAATGCGAAAAGCACGTCGCTTGCACCTCTTACAGTTTTGTGAGCACAAACCGGTGCTATACCAGGACTTATCTGCTCTCACGCTACAAAAAAGGCGCCTATTCAAACCCATCACGACACACCTCCAACACAATAACATTCCCTACAGCTGGGGTCACCCCTTCCGCTTGGTGTTTCGTAAGGATGACAAGCTGTACCAGTTGCGCTCTATGTCTGAAGCCAGCAAACTGTTGGGGGTGGACCTCCTGGATGAGGAGGGAGGTGAGGGGGGCCTCCACGACAGGAGCGGAGAACGCTGGGCCTCGATGGCGTCAACAGCGTTGCAATCGCCGTCTCAAGAAACCACCAGCTGCGGAGATTACGAAGGGCCGACTATCGGCGTTGGAAGCTGTGTCCACGGATTTTTCTGGTCCTAATCTTGGCTGACCCGGATACGCACGGTACCTGAGAGACTTCTTTTCTCCCATCCAGACCTTTGGCGGGAGGGGGGCTTCTTCCACTGTTGGTGGACACACCCCAATGACTTTTCACCAATCACAAACGAGTGATGGGCTATATGTTTCCAGTTATTATGGTACTCTGTTTTTTTTGTTGGGGTCTTTTGGGGTGGGTGAGGGAGGGGAGTTAGTGCTCCGCGCCCACCTTTCCTTTAGTGCTAGGGCGACACCCTGTGCCCCCGTGTCCCTGATTCGTTTATACACCGGATGCTCCGGGGCCACAATACACAATGCTTTACAGTCGCAGTGTCTCCCATGCGACACATATCATGCCACCCACCACGCTTAAGATACTGACCCTGAATGTCCGGGGTCTTAACAACCCAGTTAAACGTAGGGCTGTTCTATCATGCTTAGAAAATTCCCACGCAGATCTGCCTGCTGCAGGGAACCCACTTATTAGCGCGTGATTGCCATGGTCTAAAGTCCAGGAGGTTTCCCACCCAGTTCTTCTCCTCCGGGTCTACTAAAACAGCAGGGGTGGTGATTCTAGTGGCACAGCGGTTTTGGGGGGAGGTTCTGCATAAGGTAGCTGAGATCAGGGGACGCCTATTGACATACCGCTTTGCCCTCGGAGGGGTTCCGTTCACTATTAGCTCCATATACGGCCCGAATGAGGGATCCGAGCGATTCTTACTTTCTGCACTCACAGAGGCCATGACTACACCTGATCGCAATGTCATCCTTGGGGGGGACCTCAATTTGGTGTTCGATAATGTAAATGTAAATTTGATACTTGTATAGCACACTACTCACCCGCAAGGGTCTCAAGGCGCTTGTACGAATACCGCTGTGGAACCCATCCTGGATTTCCCTGTGAGGCGTCCACTCCTGGGCACCCCCAAGGTGGAGGCCAGGCATCCTTAGCGTTGCGGGGGCCGTTGTGGAGATTAAGCACGCTATTGCCCAGAGTTGCAGAGTTGGAATAGGCACCGAGGCGAGAATTATCAGGTCCGTGGAATTTTTGAGCCCAAGACCCGCCGAGGCGGGGAATTGAACCCTGGTCCCGGGCTAGACCTCTGCATCAGGGTCTGCCGCTCTAATCATTGAGCCACACTTCTCCACCTCAGGATAGATCCAGCCAGCACTCTCACCAAGCCGGGGCAATTTCTGCGGAGGGGCTTGCGTGCCTGCAGGACTTGGGGCTCTGCGATCTATGGCGCAGCATGCATCCTCGAGACAGGGACTACTCCTTTTATTCTAATGCGCATAAGACCTACGCCAGACTAGACCATTTCTTAGTATCGGCTTCGGCACGGGTGCTCTCGACAGCAGCCGACATAGGGGTGGCGTCTTTATCAGATCATGCTCCGGTAACTGCGACTTTCACCCTCCCGCCCACGTCGCGTCCATCCAGAGTGTGGCGTCTTAGAGACGCTCTCCTGCACCGAGAAGAGGTGGTCCAACGCATCCAGGGCAACATTCACGATTATCTCACACATAATGATAATCTAGACACCACACTTGCCACGCAATGGGCAGCGCTGAAGGCGGTTCTTAGAGGGGAATTCATCTCCATCTCGGCGGCGGACAATAGGGAACGAGGATGCAAACGGGAAGAGCTTACACAACAGGTCCGGGAACTGGAACGGATTCACCAGCGGACGGGATCCCCGAGATTATGGCGGCAACTCAAAGCTGTTCGCCAGCAGCTAACGGCACTCGACCAAGACAGGGCAGAGTTTGTGGCACTGAGGCTGCGACACGCCTACTATGCGGGTGGGGACAGGTGTGGGCGCCTTTTGGCCGATAAGCTTAGAGAGGTTCATCAGAGACAGGGAATTAAAATGATCTCTTGGGAAGATGGCACAGAAGCAACGGAGGATAGGGATATCGCGGAGGCATTCCGGGATTTTTATACGACTTTGTATGCGGAGGCCCCCTTCGGTCCGCTCTGATGGGATGGCTCTCTTAGACTCCGTCACACTGCTGGCTCTGTCCCCGGCACAGGCCGACCATCTAGATAGAAGCATTCAACTGGAGGAGGTAGTGTCCGCCATTTCTCGCCTCAAACTGGGAAAGGCTCCTGGCCCAGACGGCTTTCCCGCTATCTTCTATAAGAAATTATGTTCCCTGTTGGCTCCGATCCTTACCCGGCTGTTCAACTCCTTTGCTACTCAGGGAGCTATCCCAGGTGAGCTCTTAGAGGCTTCGATAGCAGTAATTCCCAAACCAGGGAAAGATGGCTCACAATGTGGATCCTACCGCGCAATATCACTCCTTAACATGGACTTTTGCAGGACATTCCTTTCTTTTGCAAACCCCACAGGCCTCCTAACCTCTATGCCTCTTATATTACGCGGGTCCCTCTTGAAGTTTGGGATGCCACTAATCTCACGCACGACCTCACATCATTCCCGTCCCCGCTTACCACGTTGATAGGCAACCCCGACTTCACCCCTGGACTGGAGGATGCTGCCTTTGCGAGTTGGAGAGCGGCGGGTTGCCGGTCCCTGTGTCATGTTTATGGGGAGGGGGGGGGGGGGGGGTACATTCGTTCATCCAGATGCAGAGAGACTTTGGGCTGCCGGAGACAGAGAGGTTGCGGTATATGCAAGTGAGACACTGGGCGCTCCAGCCACAGGTTCGCTCCGAGGCAGAGAGGCGCCTCTCCCCCTATGAGCGATGGCTTATCACACGCACATCAGACAAACACCTAGTTTCCGATCTCTATAAACAATTGCAGATTAAATACAAACACTCATACAACTCTAGCAGAAACTGGTGGGAAAGGCTACTGGGAAGAACACTGAGTCATAAAGAATGGGAGGGCATCTATTACAGGGCGCGACATTCTGCATACCACATGGGGCTCACGGAGACTCTCACGAAGATTGTGACATACTGGTACTATACCCCAGAGCACTTACATGCGATGGATCACTCTCAGGAGGTGACGTGCTGGAGGGGTTGTGGCCAAGTGGGCAGTCTAGCTCATGTACTGTGGGACTGCACACATCTTCAATCTTACTGGAAGCAGGTGTTGGATGAAGTGGACAAACACTTCGAGACGGAGATACCGCGCTTCCCAGCTTATGTAATTTTAGGACTGCCCAATCCCCTGACCTATTCATTGCATTCACGTAGGGGCAGGCTGATGGCCATCGCGCTAGGGTCAGCTATACAAAACATACTCACACACTGGCGTACACCCCAATTATCGACCTTCACAGGATGGTTGCATCGCTTGTGGTATGTCTTGGGTATGGAAAAGTTAGCACTCACCATGGCAGGAGAGGGGGACAGATATGGGGAGTTATGGAAGCCCTTCTTGTCGCTCTTGGCCTCTGAATTTAGGGAAGTCACGTGCCCCCAATATCTAAGACTGTTACGTATCGCAGAGATCCCGGAGGGAGGTGGACATTAAAAGTTTGACAGGGCCCCAGGGAAGACGCGGAGCCAGGCGGGGGGGGGGAGGGATGGAGTTAGGGGGAGTGGGAGTTTTTTGGGGCCTGTGTTTTTTGGGTTTCCTTTACACTCAAAAGTTCTGTTCGACCAAATGATTATTCAGCTATGCATACTCTGATTACATGGAGCACGATAAAGACCCGGTTTGTAGTTATATCATAGCAATGTATACTTGCGACCCGATGCATGTCATTTTGTCTGATAATCAATAAAAATAATTAAACCATCAATAAAATATAAATAGGAAATTTAAAACATATACATAAATGTTATAAAAAAAAGGTCTGAACAGCAGTTTTTATTTTGAATATATTCTCTATTTAATTTAGAAATTAAATTTAAAACTGGCCCGTATTTTTTATTTTCTAAGAAAAATATTATAAATTCCACAAACAATATTTTATATGCAAATTAAAATTACTTTAGTCACCTCATAACTTTGTATATTAATAATTCAATACATATGTGAGGGGCGTGGTTTCAACACCATCCATGATGACGGTTCCCTCCTGTGCACCGGTGTTCTCGGGGAGCTTTTGGATGGTTTTGGGCCACTGACGGGCTCGCCGAAGGAGGAGACATTGATGCGTCTCTTCTAGTGAACCCGGGTGAGTCACCTGACTTTTTTTTCTACATGCCGGCTCATCTTCAATGCAAGCGGCAGGCCCGGGGGACCTTCTTGTCATAACTGGAGATCGCTCCCAGCATTTTGTGAGACAATGAGGGCGTCTCCATTGAAATGCATCAATATGGCATAGCAATACAATGGTATGCCTGAATTATACTCAAACGGCCTCAGGGTATTCTTTTCTCATTAAGATGAACATGCTTGCTTGTTCACCTAATGCCCCATATTTTTCACATATTTCCTTCATTTGAATTGGATTACTGAGGCATATACATAATGCAGGTGTTTATTCACACATAATACCTTCTTTATGTACATACAGCCTGAGAAAGGTCATACTTAAACATAATTTATATAAGTTTTTCCCCTCTTTCAGACAATGTTGTCTATATATGGGGAAGGCAAGACACCATAAACTGACTGGAATGCCAACTACCATTTCGTTCCCAGACTCTGACTCTGCCTAACGCGATATGGATGACACTACCTTTCAGAAGTCAAACATTGCCCCAGTAACATTTCTAAAATCATCTACACTTGGTAAAGCACCATTGGGATCTAATAAGAAACTGAAAAAAGATCCCCCACCACCAGTTAAATCAACTCCGATCACCATGGAAGTGATACATGAAGAAATTCACGCATTATAACCCTTCATGGAAGAGATTACCAAGATTTTACTACATTTAGATGATAAATGGTCCTCTTTGGAATCAGGAGTTTTGATGGTAGAAGAAACGACTGAATGTCTTCAAAATACAGCCGCACATGTTGCTCATCTAGAGTCAAAGATCTTCATACTAAGGGTGGGCGGAGTTCGCATAGCATCGCTACGCAGAACTCCGCGAAGTGGAAAAACATCTCCGCCATGCTACGCGGACTTCCACAAGTGGGCGGATTAGTCATTTAAATAATCCAAGGATCAAGACAACACAGACTAGTACAGTACGATAGTAATGGGAGCTTTATAGTTAAATAGTTACTTAAAAACTTTGCCAGTAGATGGCGATAGAGACTGTTTAAAGAAATTAAACGTCCATTTAACACATGAGCCCATAAGGCGCAATGATTTTGATGTTATATGAACTCAGTCATGTTGGTAATATTATTGGGACACCAAGGGCACAAGTGATAAACAATCAATTTGTGCCAACTACAGCCCAGGGACCTCCGTTTGCCCTGGCACCCTATCACCATTACATGCCATGTCACTGAATGAATGTCTGCTCATGCTAGCCTAGGAAATTGGGGAAAGACTAAGAAAAACACGGCAGATATCATTATGTGGCCTTCCTCCTGCACATCGCCCAGCCCCGACACCCAGCTCACCAGCCCACCCAGCCGCTTACCTCAGTGGTCCTTGTGGGGCTGCTGCGTGGATGGGTCCTTTATCTCCGGGCTGCGCACACCTCCTCCAGACCCCAATAACCGAGTTGCCACACCAAGGCTGTGCACTGCTGGTCCATCACTCCTCAGGTTGTGGGCGGGTCTCCTCTCCTAGCTCTGCTGCAGGATGACTGAGAGCATGCTTCTGATCGACTTGGAGCCGGCCCATGTTGTGGTAGCGGAAGCAGGGGTGTTCTGTTCTCTCCAGGGCCAGCACCCGGATTTCGGTTATGCCGCTCTGTGAAGGTAGAGCGCATGCTCCCAGTCAGAGCGGGCAGAAGCAGAACCACTGCAGCGTGAAAGGGGAGTGAGGCTGCTTTGGGCCGTACCAGTCATGGGCAGAGCCAGGTTATGCTTCCCCTCATCGACGTCACATCTTACAGGCGAGGATGGAGATTGGTAAAGGAACATGGAGCCCCTTACTCCTCTTTTGTTTCTTTGGCAGGCAGTAGGTATTCCTCTATTCATGCCTCATCCATTGCCACAGAAACAGGCTGTGAAATTGGAGTTTCACTGGGGCTGGCACTGGGTAAACTCCGCCATGCAGCGGAGTCGGAGTTTTCTGACGAATCCCGCACTCAAAGCAGAGTGCGGGGTTGTCAAAACTCTGAAAACTCCGTGGGCGGAGTGGAGTTTGCCACCCACAGTTATAGTTAAAAAACACACAAAATACCTAGAAAATTGAAATCGAAAAAATAACCTTCACATTATGTTCTTCCCGAAAACACTGAGGGCTCTGATCCGATCACCTATTTTCAGTCATTTCTCCCAAAACTTCTAGAAATGCCTACAACCACTCATTTTAACATCCAAAGAGCGCACAAACTCGGTCACAGAGTTTCAGCAAAACCAAGAGGAGTTATCCTATCTTTCATACACTATACTGATGGTTTGCAGGTGATTTCTGCTGTGAAAGATAAAAGGCAAATCATCTGGGCTGGTCACAATCTCTACTTCTCGTAAGATGTGGCTAAAGTTACAGCAGATTGTCAGAAACAATTCCTGGATATGCGCCCTCAGTTGAGAGCCAGGTTTGGGCTAATCCATCCTTATTTAAGGTGACTTATAAAGAAAAAACTTCCACTTATGAAGATCCCACTGCTCTCAGGAGATTTTGTCAGCAACATGGAGGAGAAGACATGGACACTTTGAAAATTACTTAATTATTAGCTTGTTTTTTGCATGTTTTCTTTTATAAACACTATCTTACTATGGTTCCTTACATGACGTATTTGAGTAGTATACTTCTTTCTCCATGACACACCTTACTTACAAAAATATTTTCTTTTCTTATACAGGTATTTGTTTTTTTGACTCACTTCCTTATGGTTCCAATTTCGTGTGATACCCTAATTCAAATCATAGCTGCCCTGCTCATCCTCTGTAGTGAAGATGCTGGTGTCATCGTTTTACGGTGTTATCACCCTCCTCTCATTTATATCTGTATTCCTAGGTATGTTTTTCAGTCATCATTTGTATTACTTGTACTGCTTCTGTTACCGTTTTTGCTGTCTTTCTCTTGTGTTCGTTTGTACCACTCTAATGTATCTCCCTCTCTTTCGGTTGGCTTATTTTATTACCTTTCTGGCTTCTCTTCCCTTTACTAAGTATAATGTTTGATTTTGAGTTTATATTCTTATTTCAAATTAGCTATCTGTTTTGTTACTGTAGACATAAAATGTGCATGCTTTTACATTCTGAGCTGCTACATGGAATATTAAGGGTTTAGGTAACCTTCTGAAAGGCAAAGAGTCTTACCTCATATAGCCAAACTTAAAACAGATGTTGCATTATTTAGGAGTTGCATCTTTCGTAGTTAAAGGCTGCTTAACAAACAAAAGTCTGGGTTGGGATTGTTTTTGTTTCATCTGCAGAGGTGAAAAAGAATGGAGTATTAATTCTGTATCATATAACAAATAACAGTTATAACCCAAGAACATGACTGAAGGTAGATGGATTATTGTTCAATTACTTATTGATATCAAACCACTTGCAAATTTCAATGTTTACGGCCCAGTCTCTCATGATAATGCATTCTGGACTACGATCACCAGCAAACTACTTCAATGTGATGATGATTATATTATATTTGATGGTGATTGTAATCAAGTAAAAGACCCCATATTAGGTCGACACTCTAAAGTCACATTTGTTTATACCAAAATGCATATACAGTTTAAATCGGCCATTCAACACAAATCGTTAGTCGATATATGGAAGCTTAGTCACCCAGACCTTTGGGAATATATATTCTATTCTGCACCTCATCATTCTGAATCTCGAATAGATTATCTCTTTTTCAGTAAATCCTTGGCTCAACATAGCCTTAGTACAGATATTGGATCAATATTAATTCCAGACCATGCTCCAGTATACACTAACTTAGATTTAGTACCCATCTGGCCACATTCAGGTTGATGGCGTTTTAATAATTCCCTGTTGTTAGATTCTAATTTCACTGTCCAGTTTGAAGAATTTGCTTCAGAATGTTTAGCTTTTAACACTACTGCGACTCTTCTTTTGCTATGATATGTGATACTTTTAAAGAAGCAGACTGAGGTTTTATTATTAATTTTGTTTCATGTAAGAAAAGACTCATGGAAGCTCAGTCGAATCAGCTCCATGATAAAAAAAACCTAGTGTACACCTATTACCATTCAAATAATGAAGGTTCCTTACAAGACTGAATAGATGCTAAATTAACTTTTAATCAATTAACTACAAATTCTGCCTCTACTTATTTATTAAAAAGTAGTGCAATATAATATGGTGGCCCAAGCAGAATGGGGAAATTACTTGCAAATGATTTAAAAATTAAAAAGATAAAGCGAAATTGAATCTTTCATGGTTAACAAATTAGCTGTTCTCTTTAAGGACAGATATAGTTTAAATAAATTTGTCAATTTTCATACAAATTTATACTCTCCAGAAACACAACCTTCCCAATCAGATTTGACCAATTACTTTAAATTCATTACATCCCCCAATCACTGGATATTGATTTTAAACCACTGGGTAAAGATGGTTCAATATAAAAAATCACTCATTCAGTCTCTACAATATGAACAATGAAGGCTCCAGGACCCAATGGTTTTTCCTTTGAATTTTACAGTCACTTAGGAAAAAGTCTCCTCCCTAACCTTTTACTTTTGTTTGACTTTTTCATCAATAATGGAACCTTTCAAGGCACTTTCCAAGTAGCAATGATTTGTTTGATCATAAAAGAAAATAAAGATCTTATACAATGTAAAAGGTGTCGCCCCATCTCCCTAGTCAATACTGACTACAACATTTTTGCCAAAATGTTAGCACTACGCATTGATCCTATCCTATCAGATCTCATAGACCCACAACAGTCTGGTTTTGTCAAGTGCCGATTGCCATCTCAATATGCTCATGTCTTTTTCAATGTATTTCATCCGCATTGAATTACCCTTTGGCTGCAGAAAAAGCCTTTGACAGGATTAATTGAAAATTCATGTTTCACCCATTAAAATGGATTGACTTTCCACCTAAATTGCTTCCTTTAATTTCTTTATCCTAAAGCTGCACTTTTTGTTAATGGTACCCACTCAGATTACTTCCCCTTGTTTAGAGAAGTATGTCAAGGCTATCCCTTGTCACCACGTACATTGATTATTGCACTAGAACCCATTTTTAACCCAAATTTGACAAGACCAAAGCATTTCAGGATTTCATCATGGAGACTTGCAGATCAAAATGTCAGTCTATTCGGATGCCATCTTTTTATAATTTTCCAACCCCACAGCATCTCATCCTCCTTTCCTCGAACAGTGTTCCTGTTTTTTCCCAACTATCAGGCTACCAGTTACACACTAATAAATCTGAAATATTACCCTTAAATGTTTTATGTACCAAACAACTCTTTGCTCATGCAGATTTCACTTGGCAACCCATAAAAATAGAATATCTTGAATTATGGTTCACAAAGACAATTAAAGGTACAATCAAATTAAACTTTGATCATATTGCTAAGACTGTAAACGATACATTCCTACATCCATTGTTTTTTTCTTGGTGAGACAGGATGGACTATATTAAAATGATGCTCACTCCTATGAAACTATCCATCATTTCCATGAATCCAATTCATATACTTGATTACTATTTTAAAAGAATAGATTCTCTTCTGTCTGAATTTCTTTGGAAAGGGAAATCATCCCATATAGCTCTGTCAACCTTAAAAAAAAGATAAATCTGAAGGTGGTCTTAATTTTCCAAATTTTATGAATATCATTATGCATTTTCCTTAAAACAATCTGCTTGCTGGCTCACTCAGGATTCTCCTCCCTGTACTCCTTTACGGATATTGTTAGAAGAATCTCTTATCTTCCCTTTTGACTTTAAAGAAATATTGCCCTTTACAGCAAATATTTCCCAAATGCGTATTTCAATCATTGCCTATTTTCGTAAGATTTTGTCTCCTCTCCTGCCTTCTACCTATCTTTTAGTTGCTACTTTCCGAACAACAATCTATTTTGCATAACCGTCATATTCGGATTAAAAAACGTTCTATATATTGGAAAACCTTGAGAGATAAAGGATTGTGTTGCATTTTTAAAAAACTATATGAATTCCTACGCACCTCCTTAACTGATCACACTCTGCCCAGGATTTGGCTGCATTGGTGATAAAGCACAATCAAGCCTGCAAGCAACAGGAAGGGACCCCAAAACCCAAAAAGCACAGCGCCTGGCAGTTGCCAACAGGCATCGGACAGCTGGGTGCAGGGCTACCCTCGCATCGCCATGCAAAGCGCTCTGCACTTCCCGACTGCACAGGATGCTCTACTCAGTATTTGCCCGCATTGGTGAGGGGTGTCCAAGCTGCATCAAGCCTGCAAACACCAAGAAGGGACCCCCAAGTCCCAAAAAGCACAGCTCCAGGCTGGCGCCATGGTGCATTGGAAAGCTAGGGGCGGGGCTGCCCTCGCATCACGACACAAAGCGATCTGCACTTCCCAGCTGTGTGGGACACTCTGCCCAGGATTTGGCCGCATTGGTGAGGGGTGTATAAGCCCCATCAGGCCCACAAGCAACAGGCGGGTTGCACGTGGGCAGTGCCGGGGCCATGTCTCAGTCAAGGGCAGGCCTGTCTGCGACCATCCACAGTCAGACGAGGCCAGGCTGGGCCTACCCAATGACATTGTGCATCAGGAGTGAGTGACTTTCCTTATTCACTTTCAAAGGGTTCCTCAAGTGAAGCTCCTTTCTTCTCAACCCACCTGTCCTTTTAGCTCTGCAATCGTGGTGGTACTTTACTTTCATTCTGAGCTGTTAATGTGTTATAGATTTACATCCATCTGGCAAAAGGAAAGCACCAGGTGGGCTTGCTGTTTTGTTCCCCCTTAATGAAGAAGCATTGGCATAGCCAATAGGTCTCGCTTTTGGGAACTTATAAGTGTTTAGCCTTGCAACAATTGATGTTGTTGCACCAAGGATATTGTGCTGCATAACTAAATACTTATAAGGTCCCAAAAGTGAGACCAATTGGCTGTGCCAATGCTTGTTTGTTTTTAAACCGATCAGAGTTGGTCAGTAGATAAAAAGGAAAAAAAGGCAACATAAGTAGTGTAAGTGGAATCACACCGGCAGAGAACACTGAGTTGCAGAGAGAAGGATACGAGATAGACAGCTGGGCACACTCATGGAGTACTTAACAAAAAAGAAATAAGTAGTGCTTGAAGAGCAAGCAGTGGAATGACCCGTGTAATGCGTTCATGCTCCAGGGAAGGGACAAACCAGAAGAGGAGGTAAAGCTCAAACAAGCTGATGGATAAAAAGCAAGCAAATAAAAGTTAAACAAAGTAATGGGCAGTCCCTAAATTGTGAACTGACAAGAAGTCTTTTGGCCAACGGACAGCTTTGCACGGTTTAATCTGATACCTCTGAACAAGCACTAGCAAACCAAATAGGTGTTGCCTTTCTGATGCATTGCTTTTTGCTGATGCTGTATGGTAGCATCAAAAAAAAAAAAAGGAAACAAATGACACATTTGGCATGGTGTGTTTAGGGTACAACTTGGACGAAGATGCCTTTTTCTGATTTATTTACCCATCCAAAATGCCGGTTGCTATTTAGGAGCAGTATATAAAATAAAATGTTAGCTGCATGGAAGCGCTTTTATGCTGCTGAGAGCCGTCAGGAAATTGCAGCTGTGCAAAAATAAAAAGGAAAAAGAAATTCCCTGAATGGGAAAGGTGGAAGGACACAAGTCACTCAATCAAAAGGATGGCAAAGAGGCTATGCTCAAAACTCAAAGACTCATGAGTACATCCCTTACAATCTAATCCTTGATTAACGAAAAGCACTGAATGAGCTCAAAAGAAACAATCACATTGTGATTAAAAATGGCAAAAAAAAGGGTGGAGGTGTTGTAATCCAAGATCTGCTGCAATAAAAACAAGTGATCTATAGGTAATTTAACAGTTCAGTATGCCCCATTGTTATCTAATCCACTGCAGGAACACCAAACATCATCAGAGATTACTACCAAGGCTTTAGTGTTAAGTAAATGAATACAATTTCCTCAAGGCTAAATATCCACGAAACCCGGTACTGTATACGCTCCCTAAAATGTACAAGGATCCCAACAGGCCACCAGGCAGACCAATTGTCTCAGAGTGTGTTTCTGTCTTAAAATACCTTGGTAAATACACTTTTTCTTGGAGACTGTCACCAAAACACAGAGCTATATAAAAAGGACAGCAGTGACCATTACCAAAATAAATAATGGAACTTTGATGGGAATGAGGAAACTCTGCTATGTATGGATATAGAATCCTTATATACGAACATGACTCCGGATGAGGGAATTAAAGTGATTTTGGACCTTCTATATACTTATCCAGAATCCATTGAGGCTCTCACTTAGTTCATTATATGTCTTCTTGAGAATTACTTGGAGTTTGAAAGCACGTTATTTGCAGACCGAAGGGACTTTTATGGGACCTTCTTTGGCCCCCAACTTTGCCATACTGTTTGTTAACAATTTTTAGGGTTACATTTGTTTTATCCCATTTCTAACCTTTCAATAGACATTCAGCAGTGGAAACAATTTATTGATTACATTTTTATGATTTGGCGAGGCAATGTATATACTCTCTGTACAAGAAGAGAGGGGGGACCAGGAGCTTGTTGTGGTCCAGTGTCTGTGCTCCGTGTGTCATCTGTATTACTCAAAAGGAGACACTGTTCCAAAATAAGGAGAAGAAAACGAGAGAAGCTCAGAAAGATTAGGAGAAACTGAAGTCCTAGGCTATTATTGGACCCAAAGACTCGAGGGGGAAGCACAACTTAATTTCTCTTGTTGCCCTCACACACCCCGAGGGATGTCATGCTTCATCATTGGGCGTTTTGCTCCTCGTCGGGCCGGCGCTGCAATGCCCTACGGGTCCCCCGGAGGGTCACTTTAGCGGAGATCTTTTCAGAGAAAACGCCATTGGGTGCATGCGGGTGTGTGGTTTGGGTCCTTATAAAAGGCAAGTGGTGATGTGAGTGTGTCAGTGACGTGATAAATTAAAAATGTCTAAGGGTTGCTAATGAAATAGGATTTAATATAGGTGGCACCCTTGACACGCTAAAAAACCCGTAGATTAGGTGTTACCTTAATGGTAATAATGTTCCATCAGGTGACTAAAATGTGGTCGACATGTTTCGCGCCCCACTGGTCCAAAACGGATCCGTGGCGCTTCCTCAGGACCAACTAAAGGTTGTGAACTGTGAATGTGAACTGGGGGATACTACCCACAGTCTATATCCGGGCGTGCTGGTAAAAATGGCCCTGCTCTCTGTGTAAGAGTAAAGGTCGCTCCTGGATAAAGGCCTAGGTAAACACAAAGGGAAGAGAAAGAAGAACATCCTACATGTTAACGAATGTTCATCTGTCCAACAACTGGACATGAAATTCGAGAGGAGTACATAATTACAAGTAAACCAAGGGTATCACTTCCACTTGCGGGTGGTGGCGTTATGAGGTCTCAACGATAAGCCAACGGGCGCTTAGACCAGGGTGGGAAGCCTGGAATGAAGACCTCCCGTCGCCGATCGGAGTCACCCATTAGTCCAAACACTGGCCGTGGAAGGAATAGTGGCAGATGCACAGGTCATCACAAGGCATAGGGTATATTAGCCAGTCATATTTGAGCCAGTTCAACAAACACTCCACAACACTCACCTAAAAATGGGGAGAATGATGCTCCATAGATTAGGGGACGAGCGTACACACCTTCATGTGCTATGAAAACAAAAGGAATCTACTAGTAAGTCCTGGCTAGTACAGAGGAAACCAGGTCTGAGTCATCGTATAGAACACGACCAGTCTCCTCAGCGCCCCTCAATTCATCTACTTACAGTTTAGCTCCGGCGTGGCCTTTTATACACCTACCCCAGCCGTCCTCCTATCTGGAAAGGAACCGATGACTGCTCAAGGTTCCATTTGTAGTCCCGGAGTGGGCATATCGTACTCAGACCTGGTTTCCTCTTTACTAGCCAGGACTTACTAGTAGATTCCTTTTGTTTTCATAGCACATGAAGGTGTGTACGCTCGTCCCCTAATCTATGGAGAATCATTCACCCCATTTTTAGGTGAGTGTTGTGGAGTGTTTGTTGAACTGGCTCAAATATGACTGGCTAATATACCCTACGCCTTGTGATGACCTGTGCATCTGCCACTATTCCTTCCACGGCCAGTGTTCGGACTAATGGGTGACTCCGATCGCCGACGGGAGGTCTTCATTCCAGGCTTCCCACCCTGGTCTAAGCGCCCGTTGGCTTATCATTGAGACCTCATAACGCCACCACCCGCGAGTGGAGGTGATACCCTTGGTTTACTTGTAATTATGTACTCCTCTCGAATTTCATGTCCAGTTGTTGGACAGATGAGCATTCGTTAACATGTAGGATGTTCTTCTTTCTCTTCCCTTTGTGTTTACCTAGGCCTTTATCCAGGAGCGACCTTTACTCTTACACAGAGAGCAGGGCCATTTTTACCTGCACGCCCGGATATAGACTGTGGGTAGTATCCCCCAGTTCACATTCACAGTTCACAACCTTTAGTTGGTCCTGAGGAAGCGCCACGGATCCGTTTTGGACCAGTGGGGCGCGAAACATGTCGACAACATTTTAGTCACCTGATGGAACATTATTACCATTAAGGTAACACCTAACCTACGGGTTTTTTAGCGTGTCAAGGGTGCCACCTATATTAAATCCTATTTCATTAGCAACCCTTAGACATTTTTAATTTATCACGTCACTGACACACTCACATCACCACTTGCCTTTTATAAGGACCCAAACCACACACCCGCATGCACCCAACGGCGTTTTCTCTGAAAAGATCTCCGCTAAAGTGACCCTCCGGGGGACCCGTAGGGCATTGCAGCGCCGGCCCGACGAGGAGCAAAACGCCCAATGATGAAGCATGACATCCCTCGGGGTGTGTGAGGGCAACAAGAGAAATTAAGTTGTGCTTCCCCCTCTAGTCTTTGGGTCCAATAATAGCCTAGGACTTCAGTTTCTCCTAATCTTTCTGAGCTTCTCTCGTTTTCTTCTCCTTATTTTGGAACAGTGTCTCCTTTTGAGTAATACAAATGTATATACTCTGTCTGAATTCCTAACATGGATTAATTCCCCGATTCCAGATACAAGATTCTCCAACACATAACAGGAATTCCATTGATTTTCTTGACTTGACAATCTGGGAGGTGGATGACCAGCTTGGTACCAAGCCATTTCAGAAGCAGACACAATGGAACACACTTTCAGTGCACCAGTAATCACCCATGGGTATTTCAGGACTGATAAACTTTTGGTCATTTCCTATGTATTAGTGGGAACACTAAGTGGAGAGCCGTCTATTTTAAGACAAGAAAATCTTAGTAACTAACTGTTGGCCCGTGGTTACCCAAAATAATTGGTGAAACTATCCATGACAATAGCTTGGTATTCTCCAAATACACATCTCCTTTCCTTCAAGGCCAAAAAAAAAAAAGAGCCTAACTGTATTGTCTGTGTTACCACATTTTGTATTAGGAGTAATGCCCTAACCGAAAATCAGACAAAGTATAGGTCTTTACTCACCTTCGTAGGCCTCACCGACCAGATTCCAATGTTTTTATTTCGCAAGGGTAGGACTTGAGGGAGCATTTCGTTCATACCAGCATTTAATCTGAACAGACCTGCACTGACAGTCCCCTATTTGGGATTAAATCGCCTAGTAGGACATTAGAGGGGTGGAAGCTATTTTATTTGTAACTACACTGATTGCAAGGAAGGAATTCGTTCACGGTAACATCAAACAGACATTAAGGGACTACTATAATAGTAATACGAACAATGGGGTCTATTCTATGGGATGTCCCTGTATTCTGATCTATATAGGCCAAACCACTTCAAAAGTCAACACTGTAGTTGTATCCGATGTCTGAATCTGACAACCCCACTAGTAAGTTATTTTGTGGAACTGAGTCACACACAGAAAATAATATATTGGTAAGTGTTGGAGACAGCGAAAAATAATACAAGTTAGCGATGTAAAGACTTTGCTGAATAGAGAAGAATGTAGGTAGATCTTCAGATGGAACAGCATTATCAAGGGTCTTGACATGGAATAATTCAGCCTGGTTGCAGGAGCATAAGCTACCTCTACGGCTGCTCTGTAATAGCTCTTATGAGAAATGTTGTGATCTTCTGTGCATACAATGCTTATATTATGTACACTGACTTAATGATCTATACATATGAACCTTTAGTATTTTTTAGTCTGACTCAATTTAGCAGTACGCATCTATATTGGTTGTATACTTTCAGTAGATGTATTGATCTTAACTGCATAACATTTTATGAACTATTTAAAAATATTTCACCCCCAATGTGTCTATAAATATGAAAGGGTGACCATGTACTAATTGTGTGTATTCATTTAGGCTCATTTAGCTTGTTTCCTTAACGATTGGTGACTCTGGACTGTTTTCTATATATGGGAATTTTGGCAAACAATTGCCTTTTTGTAAATCTGTTTTCAGTTGTCCCGCCACCTATTTTTTTTTTTTAAATCTACAATTTTTAAAATTTAATATTTCTTTCCCAGCCTACATTTTTCTCCATTTTCTGAGCAGGTTTTGTAAACTATACCATATTGGCAGCTTTTTTTTTTTCCCCCGACCCGGTTTTGGAAACTACTGTATTGGCAGTCCTTTTTCAGTGTTCTTTTTTCTAGTCCTTCAATCTT
Organism: Triturus cristatus; assembly: GCF_964204655.1. Classification (NCBI taxonomy): domain Eukaryota; kingdom Metazoa; phylum Chordata; class Amphibia; order Caudata; family Salamandridae; genus Triturus; species Triturus cristatus. The sequence goes on from NC_140590.1 coordinate 789,759,342, forward strand.
TACCCACAAGAGTCTAGTCCTCCTTCAGTTTTTACTGAGGAGACTTGGGTCGACCATTCTGTCTTTAGAAGATCGTGTTTGAGTCACCCACTTCTTAGCTCTGCTTATCTGGACTTACACCGCTGTCGCTGTTTCCATAAGACGCCCTGGCCGCAGTCTGGCTAAACGTTCATTAGACACGCAGCGGGCTAATTCTTGAAGCTTCACTTTATGGATTGAAGTACCTTAAGGTATGTTGAACATATTTGGTAAACAAACTGCTTTTATTCAATTTTTGGGACTTAGTTCCCCCTGATTTTTCACGATTTAGTTGAGCTCTATTTTTTTATAGTGACTGATTCTTAATCCTGTTTTTGCTCAATCCTACTGTCCTACTGGTGGTAGCTTCCCTCCAAAGTTTTTTTCTTAATGGTACCACACTTACTGGTGATGGTATCACAGATTTTCTTTTTATTTTATACTCACCGATTCTTTCTTGCTCATTTATAGATTCAGATTGCTGTACCGGTTTCAGTGAATAGGTGAGTTTACCCCTTTCAAAAAATATTTTGGGAGACAAATTTACATGATATCCCCTCAACATGCATTTTTCAATTTATTTTGCTATTAGATGGCTTGCTGCTCTCTGTAAATCTTAACAGTCCTGATGATGACCCATAACGAGGCTAGAGTCGAAACGTTAGACAAAGGGCAAATGGGACCTATAAGAACCACGGATGATCTACTCCTTTGGTTCATTTGCACGTTGTGTACACACTATTTGTTTGCCATGTATCATTGGGAATACTCAAGAGCACTTTTTGCATATCAGTAAACATTTTGGATAGTGGTTTGTCTCTCTCTGCGTCATTGAGTTTTACATTTTTCACAATTCCCATCTATTGAGGACTGCTGAATTCTGTAAAAGAACCAATTTCTTATTATATGGAAAGGTTCTTGTTTATCTAACAGGTGAACGACCAGCAACAGAATAGAAATGCAAGCTATTGACCAATAAGCAAGCAAATGTGTGACAAAGTAGACAATGGGAAGCAATGGGCATGCTTCCAGGCCCGCTGCAAAGCTTTTGGTCTTATTCACAATGGGTGTTCGCCTACACACAGCTAAAAGCTGTCTGGTATCGAAGACCTTAAAAGAATTCCAGAGCAGATTATTTTCTGATTAAAGCATCATGTTGATACTGCAGAAGCTAGATGAACCATGGACATTTTCTATACTTTCCAAAAAAAAAAAAACCATTACAAAGAAACAATTTCACAACGCAGTCACACCGAGAAAGGACAATAAACATTCTCAGTACAGTTCAACCCTAACTCTCCATCAGAGAGGCTCAAAGGAGCACGCAACTAAATCCTATTAGACACAAAATAAAATGAGACTGACCATAGAAGGCTTTAGCATGTCATAAACATTCCAGATTGTTTTAAGCCCTGTTAAAACTCGAAAAGTTACTGCCTTGCGGTGGTGCTACTGTCGTGAGCTGGCACTGAATTCTTTGGATCAACTCATTAATTGAACTACCTCAACGCAATGGGGACTCATGGGGCCTAGTTTTATTATACTCCATACATGCCTACAGCTCCTCCTGAAGTAATGCAAGAGCTTTCTTTCTGCAAATCACACATCTGCACAGTCGAGTTCTTTTTACAAGTTAAAGACAGAGAAACTCCATGAGTAGTAAAAGGCAAGGGATCAACACAAAAACTAACGGCAGAATATAACCTTGTTTTATTCTGGTCATTTAGCAGTGCCCCTTTGTGATCACTCTGTAGGTAAACAAAAATCACATACTCATGAGCCTTCTATGCCAGCGTTTCATTTAAAGAATGATGATGGGCCACTGAACTAAACACGGTGAAGTGTTACTGATGGGTTGCTGTACTTTCAGCACCGACACGGAGGAACAGCAATTTAGCCGAAGCCTTCCAGAATCTGATACCATAGGCAAGAAAGGCATCTTGTCCTCGGCTTAGCTGCGGCTCAGAAGGCAAATGCTTTGAAGTCTAAGCAACCCATACGTGAAACATGCTCCGGCACCCTTAAAGGAGCTTAAAGTAACTCCGCGAGTAAAACTGTGCTACTAAAAAAAGTATTTGATTTTGTCAGCAATATGGACCGCACCCCCCAGCCTATGGAACCAGGCAGCTGCACCAGCTGTTGGACTGCAGTCCCCAAGTAAAACAGGCTCGTACTACATCCGTTTTAACGTGAAACCCCAACTACCGAGCCCACTGCTCCACGAGCTCTACACTAACTGTCATACAGGCATATTTCAGACACGCCCCGACGAAAGAGGACATGCCTCCGAACTAGTAAAATGCCAAAGACTGCAAAGAAGCCGGTTGAGCTTAAGATTCAGACGTCGGTGTGGTACCTGCACAAGTAATTCTACCGCCCCACTCTGTCAGACCAAATAGTCCAACTGCAAATAAACCTAGTCAAAACGTTCACTTAACCTTCTAAGAAGGCCAGCATAGTTCCCAATAACAGACGAACCTAAGGGCCAGAAGACCAATCACACTTGGGTGTTTTCATGCCGCCTGCAACACGTGATAACTCCTTCCACTAGTAACCAGGTCTCAGTCAGAAGAGAAAAGGGGTAGAGCTGCAGGCATTGGTTTAAACTGCCGTCTTGGCGAATCCTTTAAACGCTGAGAATCGCACATTGAAGTGAAAACATTGCAGGGTGTCATATCTTGAAAGATCCTCGCTGGAGTTGCAAAGAGGTGGTAAAACGCGAGGCCATGCATGTTAAAATAAACTAAGGATTTAAAACACTGCTTTATATTATTCGTGTAATATAATAAGATTCCCACAAATGCCAACATCTTTGAACAGATAGAGATATTGACAAAAAAGACTGATTTTAATTTCCTATATTGATTTGCACTGAAGTGGGTGGAGGTTTAGCCGGCGAAAGCGAATGTTAGGGGGCCATCATCTCCAAATCAGGAATGTGCGCGATCATAAAAAAGATATATATTTTTTTTACATAACACGTCTGTGGAAGTCAATCATATAAATCAGCGTTTGTGAACGCTATGGGAAGTCAGAACGAGATTAAGTGTGCCAAGAAAGTGATATCACGGCTAATGACTGGCATGGGCGCCCGGTCACACGAGACCCGACAATCCGCTGTGGGCAGAGGCGGGAAAGCCTCTTGGACAGACTAAACAAGCAACAAAAAGACGTGCGGCCGCGAGACGCGCTCTGTGGTGGGGGAGGGGGAGGAGCATTGAGGCGCAAAAGTGAAAGCAGGCTGGCTGGCGAGTGGTGTGCGATGTGCACGCACTATGACAAGAGAGGAAGCCATATGGCGCCTTTGCTCGTCCTTGTGCGCGTAACCGCACGCCCGTCGCAGAGTGCACGCGCCAGTGGGCTGAAGCGCTTCCCCAAACGGATTGCATGGCGGCACGATGCACATGATTGTGGGCGTGCTCGCCATGCAATCCACTTTTGGGAGCACTTTTGGGAGCCCCTTACTAGAGTCTTGCATTGCGTTTGCTACGCAATAGCTAGGCGAGACCTAAAAACCACCATAGATAAGATGCTGCAGAGAAACATAGGGGTTATTGCTACCGAAATTGAATTGTCTGTGAGGAGACTTTCTTTGGGAGCAGGCCCTTTTCCAATATCCAATGGTGTTTGAGTCCCTCCTTCCAGCCCTTCTGGCGTTGGCACCACAGTTGCTTCTCAAGAACAGTTTGGGGTCAAGCAGTTTTACCAAGTGCATTGACCACCATCTCTACTACTGGGGCACGCCATAAGGTGTGCTCGCAGAATTCTAGAGTCGCTAAACGGCCCAGGGGGTTGACTTTGAACCAAACTAAACCAACACACCCCCCCAGCAAGCCATTTTGCAGCACTTGCCACTTTGGAGCATTCCAGTTCTAGCATTAATACAGAGGGGCCTACACCCAAACCTTCATGGGTACAGTGAAACTAATGGAGGATTGCATTGCTAAAATCAAAGACATTAGACTAGCAGAACTCTCTCCCATTCTTGCCCGCTTGGTAGTTATTGAAGTTCAGGGGAGCCAGGAGATCAGCTTGCCTCTAGCAGGGGACATGCAAGGAATCACTGAAGCTGATGAATGGTCACTGAAGCAGACTGACTCTCAGGACGTTACTGCTGCTTCTAGCAGAGAAGCCAGGAGTGCTCATGCCCTCACCCGCTGCCTATACACTTAAAGCCTTAGTTCAACAGTCTGTCCACCGATGGTACTGACAGCCCTAGGAGTAGTCTGGTCACCCCGCTGCACACTGTGCACAGTGAGTACCGGTGTCACTGGGGAATCGGTGACCGTTAGCTGCCACATCATACAATTACATCCGTGGGTCCCATGTTGAATGTGAGAAGCAAGGGCACAGGCCAAAGTGTAGGAAGGCACAGCGAAAGAATTCTCTACAGCAAAAAAAGTGTCTCCTGTTCCCCTACATCGATTTATTTTTTTCCTTTCTCCTTTTCTGTCTTTTTCTCCTTTCTTTGGCCTGGACTGGGGTTCCAAGCAGCACCAGGGTAATCTCCCGGTTCTGCCGTACTTTCCCCACAGTCGGAGGTTGCACAATGTGATTATGCATTTCACTGATTAAGCTCATGTCAAGTCTCCTTGGGTCAGTCACAGCAGTTTTAGTCTTCTGCTCACCAGGGACCAAGCCTTTTCATTTAAAAAAATGAATGCAATTTTTGTTTTAACCAAACTGTCGCTTCTATAAACACATGGTCTTAATTATGCATTTATTTTGAGCTCTTTATAAAGTTCATTGTTTTGTCTTTTAACCACCTCAGAAAATGTTCGTACAACACCTAACATTTTGAATGCAGGAAATTAGAGAGACTGCCCAGCAGCGGCTTCACACTGCAGTGCACCAGGCAGAGGGAATATGAACGAGTTACACAGGAACACTAAACAGAATGACTACCATTGTTTCTATAGTTAACAAAGTTAAGCACACTTACTTTGGGTACAATATTTGGTACAGACTAGGGGTGGCCGAGCACTCCGCCCACTTGGGGCACTCCACGGAATTTTGAGAGCTTTTGGGGAACTCCGTGGAATTCAGCGGAGGGAACCTCCGCGAGCTCTGCCCAGACCTAGAGTGGGATTCTGCACAGTCATCACTCAGACACCATCACCAGTCTGGCTAATCAGCCAAGATCTATTTAATCATCAAGTACTATCATTAGCTCACAGGGGGCCTCTGAGAGTGGCATGGGCAGTGTGGTGGGGAAGTCTTCTCCCCACCGCGTGACCAAGATCTCTGCCAGAGGCATCCAGTGATCGATCTCCCACTCGCATCCTGTCCACACATGGCAATCCTAACAGGTGACCCACAGCTATGTGTGGGCCAGAGGGAGGGGCAGGAAGAGCTCACCAACAAATATTTGAACTGGCTGGTCCAGCACAGGAACTTTCACTACTATTTGGTAAATAATATCCTCTTAAATCGCAATTAGTTGGGGCCAAGGTTGGGAAGGGAACGGAGGGGATCAACTAAGCTGTTGGGCATTAAGGGCTCCAGGGGCATCATGGTTGTGTGGAAGAAGCTGTACATCAACTCTATGACGTTAGGATGTAGCAAGCACCATAGCAGTGACTAATTTTAATTTAGAATCAGAGCAAAGAGGGTCATTCAGGAATCTAAAGCCCTTGGAGAAGCTAGGAACAGATCTTCAGTTAGCCTATAGAGACCCAAGCCAGTCCAATTGCAGAGTACATGTGGCACCAGACCATACTCAACCTGAAACAAATAGCAGTAAAGGGGTCACAAACACTTGGGCACACACTGTAACACATACGCTAACTGACTCACCTGATGATCGGGATGGACCATTTCAGCCCGATGATCATGCTAAGCCAGTAATCAAACGGTCAGTCCCCCAGTGAAACTGCTGTCTTGGAACTTAGCTGGGCTACCCTCCAAACTTGAGTGCTCAGAATGGGCTCAGTTTATAGATACACATTCACTCTGTCTCTTTCAAGAAACTTGGTACACTAAGTCGGTGTACTGTAGGGGTTACATCAAATTTAGTAAAGAGGCAACAACTAGTGTTAAGGGCCGTATGTAAGGGAGCTTAACCACTTGGGTCAGTATAGTTTTAACCTGTAGGGTATAAGAAATAACAATAGCATTCCCAGAAATTTTGAGTGTTTCATTGGCTTTTCCACACCTAAGAGCTTACATTTATAATGTGTATTTAAGACCAGGAGGGAATAACAGCAACTCTCCAAATATAGAGCTATTGAAATCACATATGGCAACTGCCCCGGTGGAAGTGATTACATTTGTGGATGAGGATTTCAATGGTCAATTGGAACCCTTGGATGGCAATGCAGAATCACTCACCCAGGATGAAGATAGTGCTAAGTGTATCCCATAACTGGTAATACCCGATTTAAAAAAAATGGTCCTCCTGGCAATCCAAATCAGTGCATTAACAATGAGTCAGGGTTTAATAGCCACCAAAGGTAGAGCAGCTTCCGATCAGGAAGGGAAACATACATTCAATCGCTTAGCATGTACCAGTCTTATTGACTTTATATTGGTAGTTGTAAGGGCCTGGCTGCTCATTATTGATATGGTTGTACTATCCACGAAGGACAGTGATCATAATGCCCTGGTCCTTGTTGCTGACCTTCCAAACCGCTGTAAGATAGCTAGTGCTAGTGAACCTTTCGGCCAAAGATTGCGAGCAACTAGCAATAAGCGCAGAGTCAAGTGGTCCATTATGGCTCTTTCCCAGGTGTTGGCTGGGCAAGTATACAACTTAGTGGCAGAAAGCTTTACCAGACTTTCTTTTTATTGGATTGGGCCCAAGACCAGGAGGAAAATTTGGGAACATTTGTACCACCAGTAATAATTTGTATGTAGGACTCAAAAATATTTTTTATATAAAAACAAAAAGGGGCATTAGGAGGAGTAGCCCACAGAATTGGTATAACATAGCCTATAAGAAAGCAAGTTCAGTCCTTATGTGCCCTATCAAACAGCAACACAGGGGTGCGATAAAAGTATGTAAGGAGGCTTATAAAAAAAACATTAAAGTTTCTAAAAGGGATTGGGAAGAGGGGATGTGGGAAGGACTGCTGGATGTGGCTAGAAAAGGAGATCATTGTGCTTTCTGGAACCTGGTATCTACAGGGCCCCAAGAGGTATGTAGCCCGATTGAGACTAATGTCCCCCCCACAGACTGGGTTGCTCATTTCGCCAGCCTATATTCTGTGAAGGGAGGAGATAGTGTTACCCCGCACCCCGCTTACCTCGTGGACTATCACATTAGTTGATGGGGGAAACGGAGTACCAGTGAAGGAATTCCACACATTACGATATAGAAAGTAAGTTCTGCAATTAAAAGATCATCCCAATCAAAGCCTCTGAGCGGAATAAGATCCCAGGAGATCTTTATCTTATTAAGAATGATGTCTGGATCCCCTATTTTGCATTATTTTTTAATGCAATTAAGTTAGGTGCACTAATTTCATCAACTTGGGCGGGGGCTGAGATAATTCCAAGCCATAAGAAAGGTCCTCCATCGCAGCCATCCAATTATAGGCCCATAAGCCTAATAGATAGCTCTTGGAAGCTGTTCAGTAGAATACTTCTTGAAAGGTTACAGAAATGGATGGCCAGTAGAGAGATCTTAACACCATTGTGGGCAGGCGTCCATGAATGTACCAGGAACATGGACCAGATTTTTTTACTTAAATTTATATTTTGGAAAGCGGTGGTTCTGGGAGGTCGTCGGCTCAATGATGTATTTGTTGATCTGTGGTGTGCTATTGACCTGGCCCCCAGGTCCATGCTCTGGCAGGTTCTGGCAGATATGGGTGTTCCCATTAATCTCCTGGTCATTCTTTTTTTTTTTTTTTTTTTTTAAAAAAACCTTTATTTGTGCATATTAAAAGAACAAATACGGGCCTACAACCATCAGGCCGGCCACAATACGGTTAAGCACTGAGACAAACATTACATCCCCTGTGCATCAATGGTCAAGATTAGCAACGATTCAGGAGTTATACATTGGAGAGATCCTTGACACCAGGGGAAGGAGAAGTGAAGGTTAATTTTAAGGTTTTCAAAATAATTTTATCGAGGAAAAAGTCAGTAGAGGATAGAACCAAGGAGATTCGAGTCCGCAAGATGGCTTCACCCCACGGGAGAGCAGCAGCATCATTAAAACGGCCATAGAAAATCGCAGACAGTGAGGCGATGCAGTTATAGAACAGGATAGTCACATGAGTAAATACGCACCCCTCCAAAGCCGCCCCCACTCAATCCACCCCACACCCGGACCCCGAATCGAAACAAGTATAGCGCAGAGACATAGAAGAAAAATGCCCATAGAACTAAAAAGAAACAGTAAATTACCCCCCCACCCTACACCAATGCGGAGGCTACGGCCTGCCCCCCCCCCAGCATAGTGCCTGTCGCCCAATGAACCCGAAATATAGACAAGAGAGAAAGTAGGAATAGAGTAAGAAAATAAGAAAACAAAGAAGAAAGCGGGGAGGAGCACACGTAACCTCGGAGCGCCCGAAACCACCGGCCAGCTACGCCTCCACACACTGAGAACCCACTACACCCAAAAGCGGTCGTGTGAAGATAACGTGTCACAACAATTTTAAATGAAGGCAGACAAATCGCGACGAGTGCGCACAACATATGCAAACAGTTCCAGTCCCCGTCCAGCCCATCCGTGAAACCATGGTGATAGAAATCAATCTAGCCCTGGCCCGATCGCGGGCTTAAGATTAGACCAGCCCCCACATGAAGGCCCCGCATCCCGTGCAGACAAAGACAATATGGCCGCTTGGGAGAAGATGGAGAAGTAGAGTCACAAAATGGCCGCCGATCATCTATTGAGTTCCCCTTGTGCACCATATAAAATCCAGACCTGGCCTGTAAAGTACAGGAGTTCCACATAAAAGAAGCCGTAGGCCACCGTGAACGGTTCCTCGAGGACGTCAGGTGTCGCTCAGCTGGATACTCTTGCGGACGCGGTGAGGCAGGCAACAACAAAGCAGGCAGCAATGAACGGGGAAACAAAGTATCCGCAATTGAGCAGGAGATCGATTGATCCTGGGTGCCGGGAAAGCCAGATGCAGACACCAGTGTAGCACGGTTATACACAGTCGTTGCGTCCCCGCAAGAGGACAGAAGCACTGGCAGACCCACGTCTTGTTGATAACAAACGGGGCGCTCACGACCCGCAGCCGACAGTATGGAGTCGAACCGCTCACTCAGCGTTTGCAAGCCAACACACAATTGCAGACGAAAGTCCCGCAGGGCAGCCAGAACGGAGCCGCATGTCAGCGGAAGCTGCGCCCCCACATCGGCAGCAATCCGGGACGGCACTGTGGAGCTGGAGTCTGGTAGAGGGAGGGCGAAGCGGGCAGCGGGCGAGACCGGAGCATCACCCCCCAGCAGCGAGCAGGCAATCAACGCCATGTTTTACCGCTGAACGGTACAGTGGCCAGGGGGGGGTTGTAACAAGGAGGCAATTCCCCTCAGGTCTGCGCCGCAACAGGTGAAAGCCAACAGTCGCTTCCCCTCCCTCGGACTCTCTTTGCAGCCGACTAGGCAATAGAAGAAGGGGGTCTGCAGCCTTCCACAGCGCGGTCCACAGAGCGGGGCAGGAGACCCGCCACACCAGGGCTTACCCTATAGCTCCAGCCCGTCAGGTGCAAGGTGCAGGAGGTGTCCGGGCGTCTCTCCCCCGGCTCATCTGGCGACAGACCGTGGTGTGAGGCGGGATCGGGGCCGCGGGGCTCAGGTTTGCGTCGGCGGGTCCAGTGACTGCGGAGCTTCCAGGGGGCCGGCCAAGGCCATAATAGAGCAGGGGTCCAGTGCGGAGAACAAAGGCACCAAGAACTCCGGCATCCGGGCGGGCTCAGACTCCGGGAAAGCGGCGGCGCGGTCAGCGCATCGTCGCACACGTTGCACCTCGAAAATCGGCGAGGATAGGAATCAGGATGATAGTCCGAGGCCAAGGGCCGACGGAGCCGGGCGCTCAAGCGTCTGCTCCGGTCGCCATCTTGGCTCCTCCCTCCTGGTCATTCTTAAGAAGCTTTACAAACATAACTATGCCCAGGTCCGATGTGGACAACTGGGCAAGTTGACAGATCGATTCTCTGTAAATAGAGGGGTAAGGCAGGGGTGTGTTCTTTCCCTCCCTCTTCACTCTCTATGTCAATGACCTAATCTCAACCAATGTGTGGTGATGCTCCATGTTTGGCAGGCATTAGGGCACCTGCTTTAATATTTACCGACCATACACTCCTACTATCTAAATCGCCTATGGTGCAACAAAAAATTCAAGAGCGCTTGGAGAACTTTTGCAGCCAGAGGGGCCTGTAAATCAATGTGACAAAAACTAAAGATATGTTCTTAAATCCTTGTAACTCCACAATATCTAACCCCAAACTTAAAGGGTCCCCCCCTGGAACGTGTGCACACTTTGAATATTTTGGGCTGACGCTTACAGAACAGCTAGATTAGCTGTGCTATATTGAAAGACATAGGCTCAAACTCGAGCATCACATTGGGTGATTGACTAAAGTAAAACGAGGATCTCACTTTCACCCAATTTCACCAGTGATTCAAATATACAAACAGCAGGTCCAAGGATCATCCATTTGTGGCACAGCGCTCTGGGGTAATTGTGGAAAATCGAATTCTATGACAGTTGGTGGATCTACCTGTTAGTACCCCCTGCTTCCTCTCAGATTAGATATGGCCCTCAGATCTATCTCTGACAAGGCTGGAGCGAGTCCAATCCTGTACTGGAGACGTCTCTGGGCCACCTCTGAGCTCCACTCATATCGGGAGGGCTTGAAGGCATCTCTGGTTCAGGAAGTATACCTTGGATCAAGTATATTAGAGAGATCATGGGAAAGATGCGGTGTGAAAATCTGTAGGATGATCTGCAGGCAGTTGCCCCAATTAATAAATCAATCTTAAAGGGAAATTATGGACAGTACAAACTGAGTCAAGTGCAGGCCCAACCTACTTTTTACTTTTTGCACCTTGACCGATTCCTTCCTTCTGATGAAGGATGAATTTAAATTGGAGTAATTCCTTGACAAGATTGAACCTCCAACAGCTAGGAAGTTCAAGGGATTGAGACTAAAAACTACTGCACCTGCCAAAAAAAGTGGAGGTAGTGATTTGAATACTTAGCGTGGTGCATAGAACCAGAAGTTCAATCCCTTTCAACTCCCAGAGGAGAAAGCTCCAAAATTTGAATACATCTATAATGGCTCAGCACTCTAGAGAAACATGTCACTTGTATTTGTATATGAGTTCAGCCAAAAAAGAAAAAAATAGACATGCAGTCCATATTCTTTACACTACACAATATTCTTTAGGCATTTTTTGTTGAAAATTCTTTGGAAGTCTAGCTCCAGATTCGTCTCATTCAACTCAAGGTCATAAACTAATAGATTTATTGCTTTCCGTCACTTTTCACTTAATGTCTAATTGGAAGCAGGCTCACAATTTTATTTTCAAATCTTGGTGGTATGCTGTATGTTTTAACCCTAGTTAAAAACTAATTATGTCTCTCCCATTTCCTTAGCTATAAAGAAAGATATTTTGTGGCTCCGTATTACTAATTTTTTTATTCCAATCTAGCTTACTGCCGGCAAAGACGTTTATGTTTCTGCTGAAGTATGAAAACCACCTTGAATTATTTGTTTCTCTGTCTGTTATCATAACTTTCCCATAGTTTTATAAATGCATAATGTTTTTTCTCTCTTTAGAGTATGTCTTCAGTTTTTATCATTACTCTTTATTTACAGTATTTGAATAACATGTTCGTTCAATCCCATCCCTGCTCCCTTTTTTTCTTTTCCCGTTTATTCACACCCTTAAAGTTATTTTCTGGAGTTCAACAGTTTTTTACACCATTAGATGTATATTTTTGTTCATATCCATATCTTTTTAAGTAGTTCTATTGCACACTTATTGATGTATTTCAATTTTTTTTTAGTGTTATATACCGCGAACTAGACCCAAAGATATCGGGTATCAGAGCGCTTTACATAGCACCAGTTTTGTTATATGAGGACACATTCATTTTTGTTAGGCACTGGGAGATTAAGTGATTTGCTCAGAATCACAGAATGTTGAGCGTCGTTGCCATGACTAGAATCCAGTTGCCCAGCTTCAATGTTGACCACTCTAGCCGTAAGGCTACATCCTCTCCCCTCCTATTTCTTCTTATACCATTATTAAATGCTGTTCACTGTTCTCAATAAACGTAAACTTAAAAAAAAAATCATATATAACACATTGCTTATCCAATTTCCCATTAGAACCCATAATACACCCCAAAACTTTAAGAAATATGAAATAAACAAATAAATAACAGATTTTAAAAAATTATTGATTAATTTAAATAATTAATTAAAATGCATATGAAATATCTAACTATAAATATAATAATTTTAATTTAAAGTAATTGTAAATAAACCTTTCACAATCCACTTTCTAAAACACTCAGAACGCATCAAATAAAATACAACATGCAGTTTAAAATTATATTCAAATAAATCAAATACACCTACCGCATACAAATATGCCGCTGTAACACGGAGGATTGTGTTTCCTGGACACCCTGGGACCAATAACTTTGCCAAAACGAACTTTGCCTGCATTTTGGGAGTTTGTGTTGCGTGGCCTTTCTGACGGCGGGACTGCGAGTCCCAGCGTGCATAGCGAGCCAATCACCGCTGCAGCTGGGGCCTCTTCCCGTCAGCTCCTCCCATCACTCTTATTTAAGACTCACGGCCCCCGCTTCGTGGGAGCCGCTCGCCGCTGTAACACGGAGGATTGTGTTTCCTGGACAACCTGGGACCATTAACTTTGCCAAAACGAACTTTGCCTGCATTTTGGGAGTTTGTGTTGCGTGGCCTTTCTGACGGCGGGACTGCGAGGACCAGCTTGCATAGCGAGCCAATCACCGCTGCAGCTGGGGCCTCTTCCCGTCAGCTCCTCCCATCACTCTTATTTAAGACTCACGGCCCCCGCTTCGCGGGAGCCGCTTGCCGCTGTAACACGGAGGATTGTGTTTCCTGGACACCCTGGGACCATTAACTTTGCCAAAACAAACTTTGCCTGCATTTTGGGAGTTTGTGTTGCGTGGCCTTTCTGACGGCGGGACTGCGAGGACCAGCGTGCATAGCGAGCCAATCACCGCTGCAGCTGGGGCCTCTTCCCGTCAGCTCCTCCCATCACTCTTATTTAAGACTCACGCCCCCCGCTTCGCGGGTGCCGCTCGCCGCTGTAACACAGAGGATTGTGTTTCCTGGACACCCTGGGACCATTAACTTTGCCAAAACGATCTTTGCCTGCATTTTGGGAGTTTGTGTTGCGTGGCCTTTCTGACGGCGGGACTGCGAGGACCGTGCATAGCGAGCCAATCACCGCTGCTGCTGGGGCCTCTTCCTGTCAGCTCCTCCTCCGCACCTTCTCCCTATTTAATACGCCCTTTGCTCACGCGCTAGCGGGACGCGCGCGGGTCGACGCACGGGGCGAAGACCGGGCAAAGAGCGGGCCGTTTGAGGCCGTTCGAGTACGGGAAAGGCAGGGTCAGGGTCAATACCTCTTATGTTCGCCTGAGATTGCAAGGGACTGGATTGAGGTTTGAAACTTGGACAATGTCTGCTAGAGAAACCCGCAGCAAATCTGCGCAGGTCGCTGGAAAGCCCATAGGTACTCTGGATATGTACTTTGCTAAGGCTGGTTCCCTGTTGATAGATGAAATATCTACCTTGGAAAGGCGTATTTCGTTAGAAATTGATTGGGTCAGAAGATCGTCACTGGGTCCTCTCGCACAGGCCACCTCCCAAGTACATTTGCCAGAACGCACTATTACTGATGTGGGGGGGGGGACCTGGCACGGCTGCGGCACTCGAGTCTAACATTTCGGTTATATCTACCGCAGACTGTGATATTTCCGCCCCTGCTGATCCCAGCTTGCTATCTTTTCCATCACCCAGGCCCCTCCCTGTCCAAACCATTCGCAAAGCAAGTATTGCTAACAAGGCTCCGACTAGCGATAGCATTAATTCAACTACACAGCCATCGCAGGGGGACCGGGAGGGAGCAATCTCCAAAAGAAAAAGAAGGGCCCAAGTTGCAGGAGGGCGGAAGCCGAAGACCCCAAAGCATAACCCGAGGGGTGAAGTTAACCAACATGGTGCAGCTCGTATGGGGCCAGATTTACCTCTCACCCAGGCCCACGTACCATCTAGTCCTAATGATACACCACGTGTGGATGGTCTTTCTCTTTCAGACATAAAATCTCTTATGAAGGAAATGTTTATCCCCCTAGTCGAACGCTTCACTAACATGGAAGCACGGCTAGAGCACCTCCAAAAGGGAATCGATCAACTAGTGGTTGTATCTAATTCAGCTAGCCAAGATACGAATACCATCCATGCACCTCTAGCCAAGGAAGGTTGCTCCCCACTAAAGCTTGCACAGACACATCATCCCAGCCTATCCAGTCCTAAAACATCTAGGCCCTTGATCCCACCATGCACATCAACTCTCAGCCCCCACGATATGACAATAGCACCTACATTACGGACAGAGGGTCAAGGTATTAGACATAGGCCAGTTAACTTACCTCCGGAGGCAGTTCCATACACAGTCATTTTAGTCGGTATCCCTGAACTAAAACCACCTATTAGAGAACCCGTGGAGCCCTTGAAAAACAAGGTTATCCACTGGCTCTCTAAAAACAGGCCTCTTCCTCTGGGAATTAACAGCGAGGTCCTTATGGTGAGGAGAGTCCCGTGGCTTGGAAACACCAAAAAATCTTTTCAGGGAGACTGTGTATTGATTAACTTTAGGGACCCCCGTACAGTATCTTTTTTTTTTTTTTTTTGAAAAACCTTTATTGATGTTTCAATCATTTACACGTATGGGCCTACAACCCCCCGGGGCCGGCCGCTAAGTAACCAGGATAATAAAAGCAAATGTCAACACAGGCGGCACCTCGGAGAGCAAAGTCTTCAATCCAATATAGTCCGGCCAATGAGCCGCGCAGGTAGGACACCAGGAGAGAAAGGGTTTTTCATTTTATGATAAGACAAAACAGTAGGATCAGGTGCCAAACAATTTCCCAACAGCGAGAAGGGGCAAGGATAAGAGACGTAAACAATAAGCAGCAATACATTGAATCAATGGCGCAGGCGCGGGAAAGTACGGATGTGGAGAAATATCAAAAATAGTTGCGCCTGCAGGTCCCCGTACCTAAGGCCCAGCGAACCCCCCGGAAACTGTGGCACACATGAAGAGCAAACGATTCACAATCAGGGTGGTGTATCGCACTGATCCCAGAAAACTAAGCAAAAAGAAACAGAGAAAAAAGAGGAGGCCATGGAAATAGAGATAAAGACTAAAGAGTCCCCTCCCCCATCCCCCCACCCTGCACCTCTGCGAATGAGTATGGCCCCACCCCCCAGCAGTGTGCCTGTCGCCCTGGAACCAGACCCGAAATATAGAAGAGACAGGGAAAAAAGAGAGTGAGAAAGAGCCCCCCCAGACGGGGGGGCGGAAAGAATATAATAAACTGGAGGAGGGCCTTAAAAACATACCCCCGGCTTCTCCCTCCCGCACGGTGAAGTCTCCCCCCAGCAAACAATTAGCAGCACCAAGTCGACCATATCAAAACAGGGGGGGGGGGGAATGGGGAGCATTATACACCAACTATGCGAATAACCACGAGAGCGCGCAACCATGAGTCCGCCTGTCTACTAGGTGACCACCCCCGAAGGATCGGCCTCAGCCTTGACCGCTTTTTGCGATTCTGCCCATGCCTGCCCCTCGACCCAGCACCATGTCCGATGTCCCAAGGTACAGGAGTGTCCAAAAACAGTCGGGAAGCGCCGCACACGGGTGGGGTGGAAGTCTCTGAGCATCCGCACAGACCGCTTCATGGAGGGGTGTCTTTTCCAGTGCCGCCCCAGGATCTGCGCTGCACACAAGGTCAAGACAGGCTGAATCAGCCAAATGAGACACACGTTGCTGGAATTGTCCCCGGGCCGCCGGAGACCGCGCACGGGACAAGGCCACCATCTTCCGCTCAGGTCCAATACCTCCGGAACAGATCAAGTCCACAGTTAGCCGACCACACTGTAGCATATTGTCCGGAGTGTCCGGCTGTACACTAATCGCGGGGGGGGCCGCAACATCTTCCTCTTGTGTGCAGTGTGAAAAGCCACTGTGTACCTGTGGACCAGCATGCCGCCACTGTCCCAACGCTGTTACCACATCATCGGGCTTCCCCCCCAGGATCCCGGCGCCATGAGCCAAGGAGTAATGAAGGGCACCAAGGGCCTCCAGGAGGTCGCCGTACCCCAGAGCAGCTCCCTCCGATCGCTCCGCCACACTCCCGAAAGTCACACACCCCCTGCCTCGCTGCGTCCCAGCGGAGAGGATGGTAGGCTGCATCGTGACAAAATGGCCGCTGGGAAGGCCCGACTCGTATTGGGGCCAGGACCCCGGGAACAACGCCTCAAGGTCCACGTCGCTGAAGACAGGGATCCCGGGGCAGGTACAGATTCAGCCGGTGCGCGGTCACGGGCAACAGTCGTCTCCGCCACGGACCAGCTCCCGCGGAAAGCCGGGAGCAGCCCTTAAGGATCAGGGCGAGCCAGGGACGGCGTCCGGGCAGCTCACCGTCAAAGGCAGGGGCAATCGCCACAGAATCCGAGAATTGTACACCCGGGCATGTCATCAGTCCGCAACAGCAAAATGCAGGCCGAGGGGAGCTCCGCTTCGGTGGACCGACTCCACCCAGTCACCACAGGCCGCTGTTGTTCAACTGCCACCCGGCCAAGGCGTCCACTCGAGGTCCCGGCTTCGGGACCGCACGGGCCGCAAAGTTCAACCGCAGAGTTCTCCGGTTGTACGGCAGTCAGAGACCTCGGAGTCATACGATCGGTTGCCACTTCCGTTCACGAACACGATTTCGTAGCGCAGAGTAAGGATCTCATGCAGGATATCCGTCCCCCCGTACAGTATCACACATATGTAGCTGACCTCACAATACACCGGGATCTTCCATCCAATCCCTCCCCCTGTCATTCTTCTATCCGCCTATAATTATTGAACAGGTTGAGGATGGATGGGACCTAGTAGAAAGGAGAGGGGGCAGAAGGGGCCCAGGGGCAAGTAGGGGGCTCTCGACCATAGGCCCCTCCCGATTCGACTTTCTCCCCACTTACAACAGGTTCAGTACTTTGGATATGGTGGATTGACCAAATGTCCCGGGGGGGGTGGTCACACGATCCAAAGTAAGATTCAAATATTCAATAATCATTTAGAACTTCCCAAGGAGAAGGTGTATCCTGTGCATATTCAAGCTATTGAAGAGGGATCCCTAGGGATTTCTAGTTCCACACCCATTTTGCCACATGAGCAGATTAGTCAAGAAAATTATTCAGGCTTAAGCCCTCAGCGGGGGACAAATTCGGGTGAGCCTGCACACCCGAATCCACCCTTCGCATTAAACAACTCTTCTTCCCTCAAGATTTTATCCTGGAACGTGGCAGGCTTAGCTAATAAACTGAACAACCCGTCCTGGAGTTCCTTTATCGAGGACAAGGACATTTGCCTGCTCCAAGAGACTTGGGCAAGAGAAGACATCACCCACACGGGTTTTGCAACATTTTCAATACACGCAACTTGGGGGGGAAGAGGGCGTCACTCGG
This sequence comes from Triturus cristatus, assembly GCF_964204655.1. Lineage (NCBI taxonomy): Eukaryota > Metazoa > Chordata > Amphibia > Caudata > Salamandridae > Triturus > Triturus cristatus. Next base: position 789,777,068 of record NC_140590.1, read on the forward strand.
GCGGCCTTGCAATATGGGTGGCTACTTATCTGGGATGCAGGGCTGCTGCCCTTCCAACGAATACGGCAGATATTCTAGTTGTACACCTGGAATGGCCAAATGCTCAAAGCCTTCTGCTGATAAATGTCTATTCTAGGCCAACTAATATTACACAGGAGTCGCCTACCATTGCGGAGCTTGTCCTAAATGAAATTCCTGAGGGCATACCCCATTTAATAGGAGGCGACTTCAATTGCCATTATGAGCCCCTCTCAGGTACTTTGGAAGGCCTGACCTTGGAGGAGGACCTTCTGTGGCTTATACCGCCCTCACAGGCTCCGGCCCCAAGATCATGGTCCCCCTTGGCCCTACAAATCACCTCCCTAACTTTGAAACATGGCCTTCGGGCCTGCAATGGAAGGTTTAATTCTGACATCCCTGCAAGATGCACCTTCAATAGAGTGGGCAGCGAGTCACGACTAGATTATGTTTTGGTTCCCCTGACCTCTTGGACGCATATTAGAGACTTCCGGGTCACAACCAGGGATGATAGTGACCATAATGCTTTAGAAACTAGCATATGACCATCCCGGGCCCTTGGCCAGGGGGAAACAAAGGGAGGCAATAGTGGAGAGTCTGGTCCTTGAGAACAATAGGCGCAGAGTGAAGTGGGAGCTAATTGCTTCCCACCCTGGGAAGATACCCAAGCTATACGCGCAGGTAGTCCCCCTATTTGAAAAGGTCGCGGCACTTAAACTGAATGACACTTCACAGGATGTATATATGCAACTCGGGCAGATACATGCTGCCCTTGTTAAATCCCTCTCCGAATCCCTAACCAAAAAACCCACTAGGTCGAATGGAAAAATTGCTGGCCCCCTCTGGTACAACGGTGCTTGCCGTAAGGCAAAAACCGATCTTATGACTTCAATTAAAGAGGGAATGGGCAATGTGGAAATAAGGGCAAGGAGATCAGTTTACAAGTCTTTGATTTCCAATGCTAAAAGAGAATGGGAGCATGAAAAATGGATCAAACTCACTAATTCCCTGGCCTGTGCGGACTCGCGCAAATTCTGGCGCTGTGTCAATACTGGCTCGGAGGATTTGACATCCGCCATAGAACCTAACATTTCACCCAAGGCATGGCAGGACCATTTCCAGTCCCTCTATAAATTACCTGAGGATGACAGGGCAAACTTCAGCCAATTGCACTGTCCCGTCGGGACTGGTGAGCTGTTCACAACAAAGGTTGTACGAGCAGCTGTGGCTGGGTTGGCATCAGGAAAGGCACCAGAGTTGGATGGGATGCCGGGTGACCTGTTCAAGCAGGAACCGGACGTCTGGGCGCCTTATCTCACGATTCTCTTCAACGCCATCCTGGGAGGCATGGCTATGCCAGGTACTTGGCTGGGCGCAGAGATTGTCCCAATTTTTGAAAAGGGCTCGCCTCTGCTCCCAGCCAACTACAGACCTATTAGCCTTATTGATGTGCCACAGAAGATCTTTGGCAGACTCATGTTAAATCGCCTCCAGGATTGGATTGATGAGCGTGCGATCATGAGCCCATACCAAGCGGGGTTCCGCAGAGGCATTTCCACCACCGATCAAATCTTCCGTTTGAATCTTCTACACTGGAAGACTGTGCTGATCGAGGGCGGTACCCTTTACACGGTTTTCGTGGACTTGCGCGCCGCCTTCGATTTGGTGCCCAGGGAAAAATTATGGGCTGTACTAATGGACCTCGAGATTCCTGCTGATATCCTCTCAATCTTGAGAAGATTGCACCAGGGTAATTTTGCCAGGGTAAGATGCGGAAGAGGAGGCCTTCTCTCGGACGCTTTCCCCGTTGACAGGGGGGTTAGACAGGGTTGCGTTCTTGCACCGACCCTTTTCTGCCTCTTTGTCAATGGGGTCATAAACCATCTTAACGTCCTGAGTAACATCGACGCCCCTAAGTTGGATGGCAGCAGGGTACCTGCAATTATGTTTGCAGATGATACCCTGCTGCTTTCCAAATCCCCCATGGGCTTACAACGGGTGTTGGATGGGTTCGCGGGTTTCTGTGCGGATCACGGATTGGAGATCAATGCTGCAAAAACTAAATATATGATCTTCAATCCGCCCCCCACGGCGTGCGCGTGCCCCTCCATAGGCTCCTCTAGATTAGAGAGGGTCTACACCTTTGAATATCTGGGGGTAGTAATTAATCAGTCCATGACCTGGGACTCCCACAAAACAAAGGCAAATATGAAACTGACCCAGCTGGTGGGTGGAATAGCCAGGATGACTAAAGGATTGACTTATAGGCCATTTGGCCCCCGTATACAAATTTATAAAGTCCAGGCCAGAGGGGCTGTGACTTACAGAGCTGAAATTTGGGGGCATACGCCTAATCAGAAGCTGCAGGTAACAGAGAACAATTTCCTCAGGCAGCTGGCAGCTCTGCCAGTAAGTACCCCCCTTTTGCCACTCCGACTGGATTTGGGTTTGAGACCGATCTCAGAGGAGCTGGGTCTTAAACCCCTAAACTTTTGGTGCAAAATATGGTCCTCGCCGGAACTCTCCAAATACAGAGCGGAGTTGTCTGAGATCTTGAGCCTCCATAATAACACAAAAATCCCATGGCTAAGTAATATAAAGCACATTTGTGAGTCATTGGGCAGACCAGAATTGTGGCTGGAACCAGAGACTGTTTGTCCCAGGGTCTCACGCAAACTTATCTCGAAGGCGTACTATGAGCATAACTTACGAGTTGCCATCATGAGTGCACGGGAGGGGTCTCAAACTAGCTACTTCCTGGGCTTTAAAGACTCATACCATCTAGAGCCTATTTTTAATGATATGGGCCCGACTTTAACAAGGAAGCTTTACATGCAATGGCGCTATAGCACCATTCCTCTTAGGGCACACACGGCTCTCTGGGCGCATTTAGATCACACAGCTTTATGCCCTGCTTGCGCGCATTCGCACGAGACAGATTTGCATGTTATATTTTTTTGTCCAGCATACCATAGAGCAAGAAACTATTGGCTCCGCCCCCTCCTTAGAAATCTGGGCTTCAGACAGTATTCCCCAGCTTTCAGAATACTGAAAACAGATCTTTCTGCTCCAATTGTATTTGCTGTGGCTAAATTTCTAACATCAATGTGGATTACTCGCATGCATTGTCTCAAGTTACCCCATTCGAATGAACTATCGTGATGATTTTAGTTTAATATGTGCCTTGTTTAATAATAACTGAAATTATGTCTGTACTTTACATTGCTACGTTTTTATTGTATTTTTCTTGTACTCTTTTACGGTACGAGTGACCGAAATAAAGATAAAATGATGATAATTAATGAAAACTAAGGAAGAATTAAAAATACATAACTATTGTTGTCAGAATTTTGAACATGTTTCTGTAAAATACTACTTATTCAAAACGTTTCAATCAAATAACAACCCCAAAATATTTACGATAACAAAAATGTAAAAAAGAATGAAAACGAAGACATATTTTTATAAAATTAGAACAAAAATCAATATGATTTTCAACATTAAAAAACAGTATATTCAGCGTTGATATTAAGTCACAATTTGTACCCAAATGTGGTAAGTATGGTAACATTTTGAAATCTTCATTTCTTTCGCCACACCCTTCACTTGAAGCTGAAACTGTCCTGGAAAATTTGTGGCTGAATGTGTGTGTTTATGTGTGGTGTGTTTGTGTGAGTATGTATGTGAATGCGCGTGTGGTTTCTATCTGTGTGTGTGTCTGTGCATTTGTATCTGTGTGATTTACCATTAAGTGGGTGTGGTGTTCCTGGGTGTCTTTTTGTGTGTAGTGCAGAGAAACCCATTCCGGTTCATTTGAATGCTTGTGTTTATTTTGAGCATCTCATCCGTTTTCAGTGCCTTCAGGTCACTTTAGAAAGTACCGTTCCAGAACAATGTATGTCATTTGCATCCAGGAGGTGTAAGGGCTGGGGTTGAAGCCGGAAACGCTCAGACTGTAATCAGATAACTTAGCACTCCTGCCTGTAGCGAAGCTTTGATTGTATGAACCAAATTCGAGATAAGATCTTGTAATAAAAGCCAAATGGACCTTCCTCCTTTTAGTTGTTCGTTTTCAAAAGGGACTTTGTTTCCAGTTGGTTTCAAAATACAACAGCAATAATTCACCTCCAGAGCATGTTATGATAGAACTTCAAATCGATTATCAAGACAGAGAATAGGAAGGAAACTGGGGCCATATTATCAAGGAACGGCGATAACATTATCGCCGCTTTAGTGGCAGGAAACTGCCGATAAAGCGGCGACAATGGGCTTGATAATATGCCCTTGTGAATTCCCATGGAAGACCAGGTTCTGGTGTGAACCTGGGCATCTTTTGGAATTCTCTGCGGCATATTATCAAGCCCATTATCGCTGCTTTAGCGGCAGTTTCCTGCCGCTAAAGCGGTGATAATGTTATCGCCGTTCCTTGATAATATGGCCCCTGGTTTGTAATTTAACGTTTGTTAAAAGATCCCTTGGTGAAGCCCAAACCGCTGAAGAACACTCGAAGTCACAGCGCTGCGCTCCATCCCTGATTCCACCCCCCCAAGTTACTCCCCTTAGTTGGTTCATTAAAAACGACACTCACACACTACCCACAACTGCGGCGGAGTTACTCTGACGAGATCCTAACAACCAAGCGCATCAATACAGATCCAGTACACTCAAGTCCACATAAACCACCTACGGAAGACAACAAACATGCCCAAACACTCAGTACACCCACTTGTTCACCATACTGGCAATTATATGTAACTGATTGATGAATAACTGCAAATGTTGTTGTTTATGCTTGTATACTCTGTCTGCATCAGATAAACTCAATAAAAAGGTTTACAAAAAAAATAAAAGATCCCTTCTTGGTAAATCTGTTTTGCATTTCCCTTTTAAAGCAATATGCAGACTGACTTTGCAATGACTGCAATATGTGGGATCTTCCTCAAAACCCAATAAGGAATTGCAACAATGTCCTTTCCTTCCTGGGTCATGTGGCAAGCTTAGCAGGTGACCGCAATATCATTCAATTCAATTGAACAAACTGTGCTAACTTGTTTTAATTGACGCTCGGACGGAAACTGTTGTTGAGGTGTGCATTTTGCCAACTTTGCATGATTTCGTTTAGCCCAACACAAAGGGAGATAATCCATAACTGAATGAATGACGTTTATTCAGTTTTAGCATTTCTATGAATTAATTATTTCAGCTTTCACAAACCCTGTTCTATTAATGTTGTAATGGATTTGTTTGATTTGGTGCCCATACTTTATCACAGATCGCAAAGGAGAGGATGTGGCATAACGGTCAGAGCAGCCAACTTTGAAGCTGGGGAAACAGGTTTGAGTCTCGACGTCAGCTCAACGGTATCCCCGTGCCTCACTAAAAATGAATGTGTCCTTGTACAACGTTGCTGGTGCTCATGTCAAGCGCTCCAGTACCTACTAATCGAGTTTGCGCCATATAAAACTGCAAAAACTAAAAAGTAAGACGAATTCGATTTTTTTTGCCCAACGTGCTCGATTCACAAAGTCTTTGTGCACAGCTACAAGAAACGTGGGTGCACAAAAATTGCTTTCAATGGCAGACGTCGCAATCTTGGTTCACAGAATCGGCATGAGCGGACATTTACACCAGTTCTTCTTAATTGGTAAATAAGTGCCAGACACTTTCATGTATGTGGTTTTCTACACTACATATATAGGCCGCTCACTTTGGGGATAACAGTGAGCATACATATAACAGTCAAAATTAAAACGATCTGTTTTGAAATGATGATCTCAGAAAACAGGTTGTTGAACACTTGCATAGGCCCAGTTGAGGTGAGGTGACAGAAGTGCCCGCTCATAGCTGTTCTGACTGTCTGCCACCTCAGTAACAATGGAAGTACCCAAGTTCAGAGTGGACACCTCCTACTCTTCCCAGTTCTCTCACGCAGGCCCGGTCCAGAATCACTCAGGGAACGCACTAGTGCAATATATATATTTATATTTACCAACAAAAACTCACAAAAAAAGTAACTGGTTAATGTGCAATGGTTTCTTTAAATGCCCTAATTGTAAAACATGCCGCTATGGCTGTAACAAGTCAGACGTAGCAAATAAACAAGGCATAAAAAAAACATCAAGGAAAGGATAACCTGTGAGACCACTCATGTAGTCTATCTTCTGGAATGTGGCTGTGGCAAACAATATGTGGGCAGCACTGTAAATAAACTAAAGTTGTGCATTCTCGAACATATAAGGGCCCCAGTGAACAAAGACTTTACATATGTGATGGCTAACACATTTGGAAGGATCATGATGGCAACTTGGAGAACAACCTTTTCTTTTCTGGCATCGAACATATGCCGATTAAAATCAGGGGAGGAGATAGAGAGGCAGCCCTGAGGCAAGCAGAATCGAAATGGATAATTACACTGGGAACAGATATTCCATGGGGCTTGAATGCAGATGCCGAACTATATACATTTCTGTAACATTTTCAATGATTGGGTCCTTTATATCCGTGACATCTATCCTAAGAGTTATTTATGGTATCTTATGGTGTCCTTATACTAGACTGTGGTGCTTTTATTCATATTTTAATGGCTATGAATATCATCAAGAGCTATGGAGTATGATGTCTTACCTGTTTCAGATTGTGGTTTTGATCTTAAGGATGATGTCTCAAAGAAGATGAAATTGAATTTCAAAACATTGTCACCTTTTAAATAAGAAGCACAAGACACTTTCCCAGGTATTGGAGAATTATACTAGACTGCACTTTAAAACTATTAGGGCAAAATAAAAGTGGATGTAGATGTGGCATCATCACTTTCTATTTTCTGTACTTTACAGAAAAAAAACACATTGCACTTTATCTGAGAGTGAAATATTGGAACCTTTATGTGATCGAGCATTAGTGCAATAGAGGAGGTGACATAACAGCAGCACTTAGCACTTTTTCAATTTGGGTATTCTATAGGAACAGTATTTTTCATGAACCTTTTTATGTATTCCTATATGTGTTGTCTATGAATTATCTATTGGAGTCCTTATGCATTTGAGTACTAATAGAGTAGAGGAAGTGTTATAGGAACGGATAATGGCACTTTCTAACTTGTATATGGGATAGAAAGAGCACATTGCACTTTATATCCAAGTTTGGATTGGTTTGGATTTGAAAACCAAGTTGCCTGTTTCTTTGTGCAGCACCTCTTACCTCTGGTACTTTACTATGATAGCACATTGCATTTTATAATTCATTTTATCTGTGTGTTTTACTGTTTATTACATATTATGATAAGCAGTTTTCACTTAATATATTGATGCATATGTCAACATGAATACACAGGTATTGTGGAATTGTTTCAGTACTTTACTGTGAAAGCACATTGTGCTTTACAATTCATTTTATCTGTGTATTTTTATACATGTTATGATAAAAACGTCACACTTTATAAATTGATGCATATGTCAACATGTATACACAGGTATTGTGGAATTGTTTCAGCTGAAATAGAGTATTAGTGATGCGGTCAGCATTGGTCCATTCTTCTTATTTGATGAAAAATATGATATGATTATAGATTACACATCCACTCCATAAATAACTGCCCATTAGGAATGTGTACGTAGCCAAACACAATATCTGTCTGCCTAAACGTTTGAAACTTGTGACCTTAAAGAGGTATGTTTATTAACTGTGCACTTTACAATGATTATTTTTGACTTTTTGACTGGTTGCTTACTTTTGTAATTAACTGCAGCAATTCTATACTTTATTTAGAATTAGAAATTTGTTGTTTCCCCTTTAAATGCCATATGAAGTTTTTAATTGGTGGAGGGAAAGGGTACAGGTGTCTCTTTAAAATTGCACTTTATGTACTAAACTCTATGACTCAGTAGAAGGCTACGACCGAAACGCATAGGTCTGATTTGTGGTTAACAAGCACCTTGCACTTTGCTGGTCATTTACCTTATAACTTATGAAAGCATTTGAAGCCAAATAAACCGCTTCCATAAAGGATTCCTGTGTGCTGTTCTTCTTTTTGGTCCTGGTGATGAAGTGGTGAAAGCAGGGCTTTTTCGCAGAAGTTTTCCTAAATATATACCCACATCCCACATCCACATACATGCATATTATATATATATTCTTTTTATTTTCACTGAAAAAAACATAGGTTTCAGGCACGTTATAGTGAGAAATTAGCATTAAAAAAACCTTAGAAATTCACTGAAAAAACCATAGGTTTCAGTGACGTTATAGTTAGTTGGACATTTCACTCGTACAAAACCAGTGAAATTCCCCCGCTATAGTTAGTTCAGCTAACTATAACTCGCGCCCCCACAATGCACTGCTGATGACATCACATATTACATTGACATAGCTGATGACATCACTGATGACATCTCAAATGACATCACTGATGACATAACTGATGACATCATCCAGTGACTGTATATTTCTCTAAAGTTTCAATATGTTTTATATATATGCCAGCTGTATTGAAGAATGAGTGGGTATATAAGTGTCTGGATGGAAGATTTAGTAGGTGCGTGACTGACTGTATAAGTGAGTGATTAAATGTGTCTTACTGAATGCATGGGTTAGTGACTAAACTGTCTGAATGTGTGTATCAGTATGTCTGTTGTTGTGTAAGCTGCTGAATGCGTTGGTCAGTAGCTACATGAGTGTCTATATGGGTTATTGATTGATTGCCTGAGTATTTGTATGGGAGACTGAGTGTGTGTGTGGGTGTGTGACTCTGTGCATAGATGTGTGAGTGGTTGATTCACTGAGTGTATGGGTTCAAGAGTGCATGTGGAAACAGCTGTATGGGCGGGTGAGTGTGTGTATGGGTGTGTTGGTGAGAGATTGAATGTCTCAGTGGTACACGTCCAAGTAACTACCTATGTAAAAGGCAGTGTATGTGAGACTTGTAGTATATAAATGACTATACGTGAGAGTCAGTGATTATGTGAGTGGCTGTATGGATGACTGTGTACTTGTATCAGTGGTTGTATAAGAGAGTTAGTATCTGTTAGTATATGTTTGAATAAGTGAGGTGGTGTGTGTATAACTGTATAGGTGAGGAAATGGGAGTGTGATTGATTCTTTTCATGACTGACTAGGTGTGTGAGTAACTCCATGGATGAGTGGCGGTGTGTGAGTGTCTGTATAGGTGTATGTGTGCATATGATAGTGTTGTATTGATGAGTGACGGTATGTATGAGTAATTGTATGTGTGAATGAATGGATGTGTGTGTAGACCTAGAAATCAGTGAGTACATATGTAGTAACTGGTATTAGTGCGTTGATGGTTTTGAAAATGTTAGTCTGTATTTTACAGTGGGTGTATCAAAGATTATATTAGAGTGTGAGGAGGTGCATCAGATTTTGACGTGGATGATGTAATTTGTGATGTCATCAGTGATGTCATTTGAGATGTCATCAGTGATGTCATCAGTGATGTCACTGACCATGTCATGAATGATGTAATATGTGACGTCATCAGCAGTGCATTGCGGGGGCACGAGTTATAGTTAGCTGAACTAACTATAACGGTGGAATTTCACTGGTTTTGTACGAGTGGAATGTCCAACTAACTATAACGTCCCTGAAACCTATGGTTTTTTCTGTCAATTTCTAAGGTTTTTTAAATGCTAATTTCTAACTATAGCGTGCCTGAAACCTATGGTTTTTTCAGTGAATTTCAAAGGTTTTTTAAATGCTAATTCCTAATTATAATGTTCATTAAACCTATGTTTTTTTCTGTGTTTTTAAATTATCATCCCATTCTCAACCTAGTGAAAACTGCTGATCTCACCAGTTTTCCATCGATAGCTTCCGCCAAAAAAACCGCCACAAATGAGTGCGACAACTAACGCTAATGATATGCAGAGTAGGCGTTCCCGTGCAAAAAAACATGAAAACACCACTTCCCCATATTTTCAATGACCAGCCAAATCTGCGATTCGATCCAAAAACAGACGATAATCCGCATTAGCAGTAAGAATTTAACATCAGCCTTTTACTGGTGTAAAGCAGGACACCTACCTACAGTATTAAAGGGAGCCCAGCCCAGAGGCACATCTAAAGACCAACACGTCATAGAGCTACTGATCATGCAACTCCGACACCCAAGAAAGCCACAACACCCACTGCAACCACCCCCAGGACCTCCCACCGGACCACACCCCCCCTACTACCACTGAGGCGGCACAGAACAGGACATTGGACCTTCCCAAAACAACATGGCCCCTCAGCCGCACAATAGCTGAATTTTGGGAGATGTGGGAACCAAGTATGTGTGAAGAATGCAAGTCATCCATCAATAACAATGTACACAAGTGTGGCAGTGATGTGCTTGACAGACCTCACTATGCACAGCACAGACCTCTCCATGTGTGCTTGTTGTGTTGTGGACAGTGGACATAACCATGTTACCTCAGGCAATGGGGAAGATCTCGATCATGTAGCTGTGTCGTTCCTCCCTGTAAGCGGAAGCAGAGTGGGCTGGTCCAACATACGCCACTCCAGCGTAGGAGTGTGAATAAATAGGCTGGGTATGTGGGTGTGGTTCACTTGTGGGAAGGCCAACGTGTCTGCCAGAGCGACGGCCCTCACCCTGCCACGAGGCCGCTGCCGTGACCGCCGGCCTCCTTGACACAGGCCCCCTGCAAACCCAGCGGCACAGTACCACAGAGTTATATCTGTACAGACTACTGCCTTCGATCTACACTGTGGACAGCAGGTCTCACAATTCAGATCGAGTCGCTATTGCAGATGACGCAGCCCAGTAGGCAAGAGACATTGCTCCCAGTGCGGCCGGCCCGGACCACGCATCATCGCAGGGTGCGCACACGCTGAGTGCTTCAGGTGCCACTAACTGTGCAGCTCAACTCAACGCCACGTGGCTGTGGGCCCATCCTGACCGCTGCCCCCGGCCTACACTGGGGTTAGAATGGCTCAAAATTCAAGATTAGTACAGATGCAAATTGTGTAAGACACTATAATCGGTTAGGAAGACCAAATGCTCCCAATATGTGCAGCTCAAGTCAACGCCATGTGACTGTGGGCCCTTGCTGACCGCTGCCTCCTGCCTACACTGCGGACAGCAGGGCTCATAATTCAGATCGAGACGCGATTGCAGATGACACAGTCCAGTAGGCAACAGACATTGCTCCCAGTGCGGCTCGCCCGTACCACGCATCATTGCAGGCTGCGCACACATTGAGTGCTTCAGGTGCCACTAACTTAGTGCACCACAAGTCATCACCACTTAGCCTTATTAAGGCAGAATTCAGTAGGCAAAAGACATTGCTACCAGTGAGGCCTGCCCGGACCATGCATCATCGCAGGCTGTGCACACGCTGGTTGCTTCAGGTGCCACTAACTCAGTGCACCACAAGTCATCGCCACGTAACCTTATTAAGGCAGAATTCATTAGACAAAAGACATTGCTACCAGTGCGGCCCGCCCGGACCACGCATCATCGCAGGCTCTGCACATGCTAGTTGCTTCAGGTGCCACTGACTGTGCAGCTCAACTCAAAGCCACGTGGCTGTGGGCCCTTGCTGACCACTGCCTCCAGCCTACACTGTGGTTAGCAGGGCTCACAATTCAAATTCAGTCTTGATTCATTAATTGCAGAGTCCAGTAGGCAACTAAGTATAACGTCCCTCAAACCTACATAATATCCTTTTAGCATCCTTGCTTCAAGAATTTATTTTATATCAGTTATAGCTTTACTACAATGACCAAATTCATCATGCAAGTCCAATCGAACACTGAATGGCAGTCTACACTGCGGACAGCAGAGTTCACAATTTGAACTATAACGTCCCTGAAACCAACATATTTCGACAATGTATTCCATACATATTTCATGTTTTCTTCCATATGCCTACACTGCGGTCAGCCGAGTACACAATTTGAATTCAGTCTTGTTTTATTAGTGGCAGAGAGAATTGTACTCTATGTCCTTGGATTTTGTTAAGAGGATGTGACAAAAAGCATTCGATGTCTGTGCTGACTACTGCCTTCGATCTACACTGCGGATAGCAGGGCTCACAATTCAGATCGAGTCGCAATTGCAGATGACGCATTCCAGCAGGCAACAGACATTGCTCCAGTGCGGCCCGCCCGGACCACACATCATCGCTGGCTGCACACACGCTGGATTCTTCTGATGCCCCTACCTCAGTGCACCACAACTCATGGACCCTTTATGATACAATGTTTTGTGTATAATTTCACATCTGCTGCCCCTACCTCAGTGTACCACAAGTCATGGACCCTTTACGATAGAATCTTTTGTGTATTATTTCACATCTGCTGCCCCTACCTTAGTTCAGCACAAGTCATGGCCCCTTTATGATTGAATCTCTGTGTGTGATCCGATGATTACTGTTGTACTTGTTGCCAGCACCAACCATTCCCGGAGGGATGGCTTACACTCACCCCACACGCATCCAGCACAGACGTCACTGGACATGTGACCCTGGTAATAAAAAGTAGTCGAGCGCACGTGCCCGTTCCCAGTTCCACTATCTATCTGTGTCTGTGTGTTCATTATGTGTGCAAGATGCTGCCCCTGGGCCCTACCACATTACATTGTGCTGTGGACAGCATATGCAACCATGTTACCTCTGGCAGTGGGAAAACTTTGGTTATGTAATTTTTTCTCGGTCATTGTACAAGTACGTACGTAGAGACTGGATCATTAGAGTACTGCAAGGAGAGCGTATAGTGAATTTATAAGTGCTTGGGTGTTGGCAGAGTGATTGTATAACTACATATGTTGGCGCAGCCTAACCCCGAACTCGAGCTTGGCTCTAATGGGCTGCCCTCCATGTGCCAAAAACTAAAACCTGAACTTTCCATGGCCCTGTATTGCTACAGCTGCAACACTCTACTGAATGTGCCATAAACATTCATATCCACACAGATGTGTCATGTTTATCATCTTTCATGTGTGGAACTATGGATGAATGTAGGGTCAGTGATTCCTCGTACCTTCCATTTGGCCATGTTGTGGGACTTGGCTCACAGAGTGACACATCAGCGCTTGCGAGCTGGGTGACGGCAGCACTACAACACGGATGCCCTCATCAGTTGATTCCTCATACAGCTCATGACAGAGCCACGCCCATTGCTCTGGAGTCATTCTTCACAGCCTCACACAGAATTGGGCATACACCAGGCCAGCCCACTCCGCTTAAGCTTACAGGGAAGGACAACAACACTACATGGCCCAGGTTTTCATTGCAGTGATCTGCTGGTCACAGGCCTAGTTGTCAGTACGCCACAGCCACTCCCTCACGGCTGGTATACACCCACACCACACCCATCCAGCACAGACGTCACAGGACAAGTGACCCTGCTAATAAAAAAGACCGGGTGCACGTGCTCTACGCCATTTTAGAGTTGCTAACACCGGATGCACTGCGGCCGGCACAGGCACAGACGGTGACTTTTGCCACTGTGGTACGGGTACCATAACTGCTGAGCGGGTGTGCAGCCTGCGGTGATGGCCCGTCCCGGCGGTCTGGAGAGCTCAGGTTTTGTGTGCCCTGCTGGACCGCAGTGTAGGCCTGAGCCATCAGACAGCACAGGTCTACCGCCACGTGGTGTTGTCTCGCTGGTCACAGAGTTAGTGGCACCACAAGGGTTGAGCGGGTGTGCAACCTGCGATGATGATGGGTGTACTGGTATGTCCTCTGCCATGGCGTAATCAAGACCCAGCACCAAATGTGAGACCTGGTGGCCTGTGTAACGGGGCTGCATGATATGCAGGGTGCCCTATCCGTGGGCCCCGGGCTTGGGGCGTGCAGTGCACGTGGTAGGCCCTCTTTTCTACATGCAGGTTGCGAAAGGTGAGCAGGGAGGCTTGTTTGCGCAGCAGCGGGCAGTCACCTCCGGGCAGTGGGAGTGCATGGGGTGCAGCAGCCTGGGTGCGCAGCAGCAGGCAGACACCTCTGGGCAGTGGAAGTGGATGAGGTACAGCAGCCTGGGTATGCAGCGGCGGGCAGACACCTCTGGGTGGCGGAAGTCGATGGGGTGCAGCAGCCTGGATGCACAGCAGCGGGACATCGATTTAGGCATGCGCAGTTGTATGTACTCTGCCATTACTGATTCCATACTATGTTTCAGATGAATAAGCATAAGGGCTCCACTATGTCCCGGCACGTGGTTGGATACACAATGGTGGCGGAAAGGTGAGATGTGAGGGTTTTGTCCACAGTGTGGGCACTCACTGTCCCTCTACATCTCTTCCTTTCTCTCCCTCACACTCTTTCTCTCTCTCATCCTCTCTCTCTCACTCTATCTCTTCCTCTCTTTCACACTGTTTCTCTCTTTCTCTCTCTCTTCCTCTCTCACTTTCTCTCTCTCACTCTTCCTCTGTTTCTCTCTTCCTCTTTCTCACACGGTTTCTCTTTTTCTCTCTCTCTTCATCTCTCTCACTGTTTCTCTCTCTCTTCCTCTCTCTCTCTCACTCTTTCTCTCTTTATCTCTGTCTTCCTTTCACTCTTTCTTTCTCTCTCTCTTCTTTTCTCTCACTCTTTCTCTCTCTCTCTCCTTTGATGGACTCATGACACACAATCTTATCTTGCTTTTTGTCTAGCAGGCTGTGATTCACAGATTGACGCACCCCCCGACACAGACCTCCCGCCACGAAGCGATGACATTAGTTCTACTGAGTTAGTGCCACCAGAGCTGAGCACGTGTGCAGCCTGCGATGATGCGTGGCCATCCTGGCAATCAACATCTATACTGAATTGTGAGCTCGGCTTGGCCGGGTGTTAGCAACGGCTGAGGAGGTTGCTTCGGTACGTGGTGGACCCTCTTAGACACACACCGGTGGTGGAAGGTGAGCAGAGAGGCTTGTTTGCGCAGCAGCGGGCAGTCACCTCCGGGCAGTGGGAGTGGATGGGGTGCAGCAGCCTGGGTGCGCAGGGGTGAAACTGTGAATTAGGCGTGTGCAGTTGTATGTACTCTGCCATTACTGATTCTATACTATGTTTCAGATGACTAAACTTGAGGGCTGCACTATGTCCCAGCACATGGTTGGAGACACACCGGTGGCAGAAAGGTGAGCTGTGAGGATTTTCTCCACAGTGTCAACACTCTCCCTCTCCATCTCTTCCTTTCTGTCACTCACACTCTTTCTCTCTTTCTCACTCACTCTCTATCTCTTCCTTTCTCTCTCACACTCTTTCTCTCTCTTGCTCTGTCTCTTCCTCTCTCTCTCATTCTTCCTCTTCCTCTCTCTCTTCCTCTCTGTCTCACTCTTTCTCTCTCTTCCTCTCTCTCACAGTTTCTCTCTTTCTTGCTCCCTTCCTTGTATCTCACTCTTTATCTCTTCCTCTCTCTCTCACTCTTTCTGTCTTCCTCTCTGTCTCACTCTTTCTTTCTTTCTCTCTCTTACTCTCTCTCACTCTGCCTCTCTTTCCTTCTCTCTCTCTCTTTTGATGAACGCATGACGCACAATCTTATTTTGCTTTTTGTCTTGCTGGCTGTGATTCACAAATGGTCCAGAGATGACACGCCATGGCTGTACCTAGTTTTAGTTGTTGTTGTTTTGTTTAAATAAAATGTTTTATATGTAAATCCATACGACTGTGATTCTTATTTGTCCAACCTCACATGCATCTTCTTAATTATAAGTGTGCGACACCAGCCAATTTGTTACGTTCCAGATTTCCGAAGATTGCTGTCACATTTGTTTGTGGGGGGGGTGAGGGGGGATGGTGGACGCGGGGCTGGTAGCGGGGGGTGTCGGAGCAGTGGTGGGTGTCCGAGCTGCATGCTCGTTGGCTCCATTGCATCTGTTGTTGTTCAGGTGTGGATCTGGGCTGGGCTCCCTTTCATGTTGCAGGTTATAGTCTGACTTTACAACAGCTCAGAGCAGGTATAAACTTACTGCTACTAATGCACCATATCACCTGTTTTGTACTCTCTTTGACGATCCTGCTGGTAGTTGAGAAACTTGCGAAGTGATGTGTTTGCTGCTTTTTGCACGGGAACGCCTACTCTACATCTCATTAGCGATAGTTGCCGGGGTCATCCGTGACAATGCTTTTTGCGGCTGCTATCGCTGGGAAGCTGGTGATATGGGCTGTTTGCTCTAGCTTGTGAATGGTGCGTTAAATTTATCACCATTTTGGTTGCAATAAAGTGCCGCTAACTCGGCGATGTGTCCTTGAGAATATACCCCTCTGTGTTTGAAAGACTTAAGAAGTACTCGAGTGCCGCGTTGAGAGCTGCGCACCCATCGTTTTCACATGGGGGGCCGCACTGAGAGCCACGCTAACGTCGCGACTAAACAAAAACATCCACTTTCACTAATCTACATTCGCCTCTGGGACCCCATCCCCCGAAGCATGCCGACATGTTCATTATTAAAAATTTTAAAAAAGACGAGAAGAGGGCTGCGTCGGCCCCCCTCCCGGCCCCGACGACCCTATCCCCCGGGGCCTGGCCTCACCGTTGGGGACTGTAGGGGGAGCCCCAATGCCCCCATGGTCTCGCCGTGTGGAAAGGCAATTAGCTTTGGATTTTGGAATCGAGAGCAGGTTCCCCAGCTCTCGCTTCCAAAATCCAAAGTATGCTATGACAGGGCGGAAGCTGCGCGGCTCCCGCCCTGTCATAGCAAACAGCAGTGTCCCGGGGTGGGTACCCCGGGACACTGCAGGAGCCGGCCCTGGGAGGTGGCAAACCCCAGGGCCATCACTGACTCCAGGAGGGGGGCCTCGTGGCCCCCCTACCAACATGAGTGAAGTCCCAGGGAGGTGGTGCTCCCCAGGGCTGAGGGGGCCCCCGCGGACCCCCGCTATCCTTTTTCAAGAAATGCCCCCGGGACCTAGCCCACCCGGGGGCCTCATTAAAATAAAACGCGGGGACCCGTGCTTCATTGTTTTTTAACAATTTCAGCAGAATTCGCGACCTCAGCACGAATTGCGGTGATTTTAAAAAAAAATGCTTTTTGGGGCCCTGGGGGTTCTTCTGGGACCCCCTGAACAGGCCTAGGGGGTCAGGGGGGTTCTACCATGCCCCCTTCTCTTGTTTTATATCTTTGTTTCTCTGTTTTCTGGTGACTCGCTTCTACCGAGTCACAAGATGGCTGCCAACACTTCCTGGTTTGGAGTGTTGACAGCCAATTAGAATGAAGCTTGTGGTCGTGGCAGCCAATTAGAATGAAGCTCGTGGTCGGGAGGGTTTGCGACTCCACCCCTGCCCTAGATATCGAAATTTTTATATTTTGAATTTCTCAGCAACTACTGAACGGATTTACACTATTTAGAAAAATGGTCGCTTTCTGAACCAAGCACTACCTTTTTGCCAAATTTGGGGTAATTCCGTTCAGCAGTTTCAACTGTAGCCCTGCCCAAAGTTTCCTATGGGAAATAGATTTTTAGACTCTTATTTTTTTAATTTCTCAAAAACGACTGAACGGATTTACCCCATTTAAAAAAAGGTCGCTTTCTGAACCAAGCTCTACCTTTTTGCCAAATTTGGGGTAATTCCATTGAGCAGTTCGGGCTGTAGGCCGTCTCAAAATTTCCTATGGAAATTAACATGGAGAAAGCGCGTTTTGGGACCCCCCCTTTTTTCTCAGAGCCCCCGCTTGACGAATCACCCCCAAACTTTCAGGAGAGCAG
Source organism: Triturus cristatus (assembly GCF_964204655.1). NCBI lineage: Eukaryota > Metazoa > Chordata > Amphibia > Caudata > Salamandridae > Triturus > Triturus cristatus. The sequence goes on from NC_140590.1 coordinate 789,794,728, forward strand.
CTGACCTGGATAGACTTTTTTAGGGAGAATTTTGTGAAGATTCGTCAAACGACGCCAAAGTTATTAGCAAATCAAAAAATGCTTTTCCTATATATATATATATATTTTCCCAAAACACACGTACCCTTCCGTAACGTGAGACAGGCCACACCAACAGTGCTTTTCATTCTTCTTTATTTGGAGGCAGAAAAAGCATTACGCGTTTCGCCTCCCACGAGGCTTAATCATATGCAATGTTCTCTGGGTGGGTTCGTTGGCTTTTATCAACGTAACTTTAAACATTAAAGAAGGACCAATGTCCACAACTTCAATTTAAAGCGGCAGTAGATGTCTCTATTCTGTATAATTATTTTCGCCGAGATGATGAGTACCCCAATTTTTAAAGATTTCATTCAAGATTCTCCTTGGAAAATAAAGTATTTTCATCTTCACTGTGTCTCATCTCAGCCTTATAAGATTAATGTATTCACTTGTAGTTACCATGACCACAATATCCACAAAAGATTGAAAAGCACTGTTGGTGTGGCCTGTCTCACGTTACGGAAGGGTGTGTTTTGGGAAAATTTTGGAGGTGTCTGGCACACCTGTGATGGGCCCCGACCCGCAAGGCTGAGGCGCTCCTGTTGCCGGATTTTTTGTTTGGATTTATTGTTAAGGAGTGCCCGCCGGTTGTAGAATTGAACGTCATCGAAGTAATGATGGAAGGGCCACGTTGAGAGGCCCGCCTCGACTTGGGAGATGAACACTGAGACAGCCAGGGTTTGCAATGGGTTTTGCCCGTGCACTTCGTGCTTATGAACGTTGTGGAAGGTAACAAATATAATTGTTTAAGAACATGGTGGTAGCAGAATGGACTTGATATTCACTGTGACCCCCTGTGATTCAGCCATACGATGGAACTCTTCCTTTTAAAGGCATTTTGGATGCAAAAGGTACGCAGTGAAAGCAAGTTTGAATTTTTGCCAAAATCGACATTGAAGTAATAAGTGAAGGAAAAAAACAGCAGTTTTGGTGCATTGTGGATATTGTGGTCATGGTAACTACAAGTGAATACATTAATCTTATAAGGCTGAGATGAGACACAGTGAAGATGAAAATACTTTATTTTCCAAGGAGAATCTTGAATGAAATCTTTAAAAATTGAGGTACTCATCATCTCGGCGAAAATAATTATACAGAATAGAGACACCTACTGCCGCTTTAAATTGAAGTTGTGGACATTGGTCCTTCTTTAATGTTTAAAGTTACGTTGATAAAAGCCAACGAACCCACCCAGAGAACATTGCATATGATTAAGCCTCGTGGGAGGCGAAACGCGTAATGCTTTGTCTGCCTCCAAATAAAGAAGATTGAAAAGCACTGTTGGTGTGGCCTGTCTCACGTTACGGAAGGGTACGTGTGTTTTGGGAAAATTTTGGAGGTGTCTGGCACACCTGTGATGGGCCCCGACCCGCAAGGCTGAAGCGCTCCTGTTGCCGGATTTTTCGTTTGGATATATATATATACAGGGCGTTTTCCTGGTGGCGCGGAACGGTGGGGGGCGGTTTTTGAGCAGTGGGCCGGTTTTGTTACTAGGGGCTGGTTCTGCAGCAGTACAGCAATATTGGCCACCTGTAACAAAAGAAGGAGCAGTGCTGCTTCTCACTAGCACCCCACCCCTTCCCCCCACCCCCTTGGGCCGTTACAGCAGAATTACCTGGGCTGGTTTGTGTTCCCAGTCCAGCCCTGGGTACACCAATTTTTTTTAAGCTATCAATTTAAATTGTGACAAATTGTACTCTCTGTCTCTGACCAGACTCTGTTTCAGCAGTGCAATTTAATTCAATTGTTATTTGCTACTGTGCGTGGCCTCGCTTGCCTCGGTTCGGTGGATCAGGCCACAAGGTGGAGTGGTGTGGTCTCCCTCGTCGTCGTCTCGCCTCTCTCTCCATGCTCCTTTTTGTGTAATGCAAGGTGCATGAAGAGGGGAGGGAGAGACATGCTGAGCAGCAAGGGCAGAATGGCCAATAACTGCATGGCTTCACAATAAAGCCAAACTGTGATTGGTCATTAATGCTTCCATTGCTCCATACCACAAACTGAGCCTCCCACCACCTCTTTCCCTGCAGTCTGCCCAAGGCCCTAGTAACCCGACTTCCAGATGCTGCTCCCTTGCTGTCAACACAGCATCAGAGCAGTGCTAGGATTTCCCCTCATTTAGAGACCGGGGGACTGCGGCGTTGATCCCCCAGGCTCCACTAATTATGTTAGTTAGTGCGCATATTGGGCTGGACAGGGATAGACACTAGTCCAACCCGACATGCGCACTTTGTTGTGGACTGGTTATCGCTACTGCAGTGCCAATCATATTCTGAAGTACCTGCTAACAGCTGACTGCCGCGGGCTAAATAAACATTTGTAGTCATATCTAAATAAATTAAATTAAATTAGTTGAGGGCTGGGGGGGCAAAAAATATCAGGGGGGTGACCCCCCTGCCCCCGCTCTCAAGAAGGCACCACTCCTGCTATCCATGTCTGGCAATGCTGCATGAGAACCAAAGATGTGTTTACTAAATGAGAAAGGCTGTTTTTGTGGACAAACATTTATTGCGCTTCTCTCATGAAAATTATTCATGTTTATTTTTCTAAAATACAAACTTTTCTTTAATAGCTATACGTGCAAAATTGATAGTCACTGCACTGTTGTCTAAAATGCTAGCTTGTAAAACTGGTGGAGCCAATCTCATGCTGAGACCTATAAGGTGTCCATTCCCTGAGGAAGAGCACCATTCTATGACCTCCATTACAAGCACTCTGCTAATTCATCAGAGAGATACTGGAGATGCAATTAACAATTCCAGCCCTTATATCCCCATGAGTTAAGAGGGATCTTGAGTTAAACTCTCCAGGCAGATATTCACCGCCCACTCAAAGCAGCTGACAATGAACTGCATGGAGGCTGGTGGGGACAGGGTGATAGGTGGGAGTCAGGAAGATCATCTTGGTGGTGGGGCGGGTCTGGACTATGTAGGGGAGCACTGTCTGCTTCCCCTGTAGTGCTGGTAGGGATGGGTAGGGGCTGCAGCTGTGGCCCCCCTCTAAGTCACAGTTTTTCAGGGTGCAGATCCGCACTCAGAAAAACTGGTCCATTTTTGGACTCAGAAATTAGACATCAAGTAACACTAGATCAGTTGTAGAGCAATTATGCTGAAAATGTACCATTTGGCAACATTCTTGCAGTAGACGAACCTCCTACAGATCTAGGGAGGGTCAAGCATTCTTGGAACACCATGACATAACTGGAATATTGTATAAGTGCCCCGAGACGACATTATTTAACCCTACTTTAAAAATAGAAATCATGGAGCAAGAAGAATCCCCCCCCTCCCCTCCAAGAGCCATTCTGGAGGATGTAAGGTGAGGTCACCTCACCACTCTAGATGCTGTTTTGGCGAAGTATGTATGTTACATCACATTCAAATATCACAAGCCACTACTTGTTTCCAGCATGGGTGTGTTATGTTGGGGATGGGCGGGGAGTGCCAGCTTCGCTGCCCTCAGACTCGGTAATCTTGAAGGATATTCGTGCATTGCCATAATGGACTCTGTGCTGAGGGGGCTGAATGAGTCCTGGAAATGTCCTTTAAGCACTGTCAGCAGTCAAAGGGGCTCTCCATCCATTACAACCTATTCCTACACACCAGAGTATAAAGGGTCCTGCAATGCTCTGTTTATGGTGTTTTGATACATACATAGTGGCATGTGGTGTCACTTGCTTGGACTGAGGTCGATCAAATTATGGGTATTTGAAAGTTCACCTCTGACCCTTTCTTACACACACCAGTCTGAAAATTGTGGTGATCATATGTTTAGAGTTTTTTGTCACATGCATAGATAGTGCTGTGTGGTTTGACTTGCCTGGTGTGAGGTTGGAGGTGATTTAAAATAATTTGATTTTGGGTGTCTGAAGATGGTTCACAGGTAATGCGTTTAGATAAATTTACTAATTACTTGTGTAACACTTCAGTCATGTATATGCCCATTTCCCAGCAGCAAAACACCATCTGAATTTGGTACTGTTATGTGCAGCACATGCTAGAAATGTGATGTATGATACCCACACATATTTTGATGGCTTTGTCTTGATGGTAAGTGATGTTGGTCTTCTAGATATGTATGAGTGAGATCTTCATCTTCAAAGTGTTTCCAATAAGGGAAAATGTAACTATAACTGCCAAGCCCAGCACTGGTATAAACGTTTCAATCTGAATGAACCATGACACCTCCTCTGCCCCTAAGGTACCTCTTGTACAGCCATTATTCCCCCACCCCATGCGTCAGGATGAATGGCTCTTCCCCAGAATTAAATTTCAAAGTGGTCAAACCAAGTGAAATAAAAACTATCAGGTAAATTACAACCAATAGATTGTATTGTGGATGTTGCACTAAGCTGTCTACTGATTTCAGACACAATTCTCAAACATATTTTCTGCTATCCTTGTAAAAATGAGCCGCACCACTTTAAAAGATGGACATATCCATGCCATCGAAAAAAACATTAGCAATGCCTTGCCTAAATAAAATGGATCAAATGTTCTCAGACGAGGCTGCCCATTATAGTAAAAATATTTTGAGAAATAGTCATTTGCAGCAGAACTTATACTTATCTATGAAGTACATAACATATCAGATATGAATCAGTCAGGGTTACACCATCGACATGTGTTAGAAATTGGGTCTCTAGTTGGCAGAGATTCGCACCCTGTTCTCGTAAGAACCACAGTCCTGGTCAGGGTAAGTCATTTACACTCCGTAAATGAGCCTGTGCTTACCCTCTGGTAGCTTGGCACAGAGCAGTCTGGGTTAACTTAAGAGACGATGTGTAAAGTATTTTTGCAAAATAAACTACAGTAACTCAATAAAACAACACAAAAAGACTCCACACAGGTTTAGAAAAATAGAAAATATTTGTCTGAGTAAACAAGACCAAAATGACAAAAATCCAATAGGTACGAGTGGAGAAATAAATTTTTAAAGATTAAATGTGAAAACAATGCTTAGGAGTCACTAGCGGTCAAAAGGTCACTTCAGGTCGTGATGGACAAGTGCAAATTCAAAATTCAGGCGACCGCGATGGGCTGGTTTCAGAAATACCTTGGATGGAGATTTTGTCAACGTTGCGAGCTTACTGCATCGTCGTCGAGCCATGCAAAGGGGGTCCCGCATCGTTGTTGGGCTCCGTTAAAGTGACTGAAACTTGTCGGCGTTGAGCCACGCAGAGCATCGTCATTGAGCTATGCAGGCTGTGAATCCAATGTTGTTGAGCAGACTTTGCGTCGGTGTCGAAGGGCAATGTGGCAGAAATTCTCACACAGTCGAAGCAATGAATCTGTTTTTGCAGAAATCAGCTGCAGAACCAACTTCTGAGGCCCAGGACTGGAGGGGGGACCGCAGGCAAGGATAAGACTCTTAGAGTCCAGCAGAACCAGCAGGATTGCAGGTAGTCTTTTGTGTCCCTGAGACGTCAGAAAACAGGAGGCAAGCCAGCAAGCCCTTGGAGTCACTCTGGGTTCAAGTGAGATGGGTCCAGTCCTTGTCCTCAGCAGTGCAGGGATCATCAGGCAGCAGGACAGCTGAACAAAGCAAATAAGCAATTCCTCAGAACAGTCAGTCAAGGCAAAGTGGCAATACTTACAGCACAGGAGTTTTTACCCAGCAGAGTTCTTCCCAGGTCAAGTGATGGACTGATTTGGTAGGGTCAAAGCCCCGGTACTTGTACCCAAAAGTGCCATTGATGTAGGATGTGACTTTAAAGTAACTCTCTGAAGTGCACAAAGATCCCTTTTAACCCAGTCCTGTGTGCCAGGCTATCTGTGGGGGGTAACCAGTCCTTTGTGCGAGGACAGGACACAGCCAGTGAGCCACCTCTCCCTCTTCTTATCCAGGAAGGCTATCAGAATGCAGATGAATGAAGATGAGTCCTCTGTCACACCCAGCCCTTCCCTTGTTCGCGGCTATCTAGAGGGAATGCACAAAGTGTAACAGTCATCTAGCCCAGACGTGTATTGGAGACAGGATGCAGGCACAAAGAGCAAGGTTAAGAGCAGAGAAATGTCCACTTTCTGACGTAGTAATGTAAAATCCAACTTTACCACTAAAGAGAATTTATCACCACCATTCTAAAGATATGAAACATGATGTATTTACTCAAACAAATGTAGCTATTAGTCACTACTGGGACACGTAAAACATGAAAGTAAATGTCCTACCTTTTAGTTATACAGCACCCTGTCCATAGGACTACCTAGGACCTACCTTAGAGGTGACTGTCAGAAAGAGCCCGGTGGGGAGCCCAGTATCGCCTGCCCGGGTGTTCGGCGCTTGCATGTGGAGGAAAAAGGGTCCGGCACCCACAGGGTTAACGGTTTCCTAACACCCTCTCCTCTACAGGATGACGCGGAGAACACCTATGGGAGGGGCCAATCAGCGGCAATAGAGGCATGGAAAAGGAACCTCTCGCGAGAGGGAGAGGGAAAGGCGGAAGCAGACGAGGAGGGAGACGGTGCATCTGAAGACGCTAAGGAGGAAGAACGAGAGGAACCCTGGAGGTGGAGAGAGTCCGGAGAGCTGGAGACGGGGTCCACGAGGACAGACAACGTCGCTACAGAGGGAGAACCGGAGACGTGGAGCGAGGACTGGTGGATACCCCCGGGAGACGCGAGTTTGCCGCCGTAACTCAGGAGAGGTACGGCATTGGCGGTGAGTCAACAGAGACAGGGAACTCGGTGGGAGGAGCGGAACAGTTGTTGGAGGCGGGGCGGACGTCTGCTAGCTGCAGAACAGTCCTGTGTTGTTTTTTTTCTTGTTGGTCTCTCTACTTCCTTTGTGTTTCCTTGTTTATTCCTTTTCTTTATACCGGCCCTAGACTTCCCACTGTACCTTAGAGGGACTAAGGTCATAGGAGAGGTCACATACTTTTATGTTGCTGGGGACAAACAGCTGAGATCCGGGTCATATCCTCTCATGTTGATCTGAGAAGACCAGATTTCTTTCCCTTAGTACCTATGACCCCCCCTCTAAACCCTTCACACCCCATCCCTCACTTAACACACCGTCGTTGTCTTCTGTAAAGCACTATCTTCACTGGGAAAGGTGATGGGTACCATAGAAGCCAGAGTATCCGAGACCTAGAAACTTACTGCCACTTTGTTTCTCTTCTTCCCTTTCGAGCATCCAGGGGAACCACCACCAAGAGGGAAGACCCAACGACGTAGAAGGCGAAAGTTCCCTCCTCTCGGACAGTGAATCAACCTTTCCATACTGTCACACTTGTACCTTGAACTTGAGACTCACACGGTGCATGCACTATTTCATACTACCCGTCATCCTATACTAAACTTGAAAATAAAACCTTTATCACCATTACTCAACCTATACAGCCTCCTAGCTTTAATTTCCGACCGTCCCTCCAACAGTGACCTATGTGTATGAGTTTAAGGCTTGGAAAGTGGTTTTAAATGCCAAGTCAAAGTGGCAGTAAATTGCACATACAAGCACTGCAGTGGCAGACCTGAGACAGGTTTGAAAGGCTACTTCTGTGGGTGTCTCAGTCCGTGGTGATGTCCACAAGTAGCATTTAACTTACAGGCCCTGGGTGTGTGGTATACCCCTTACAAATATGTTTCATATGTCAATCAGGAATACACCGATTACACACATGTTTAGGAAAGAAGCACATGCACTTTAGCACTTGTTAACAGCTGCAAAGGGCTCAGAGTCCTAAGGTCAACAAAAAGAGTTAAGCAAAATGAAGAGGAGGGAGGCAACAAGTTTGCGGTAACCCTACAAAATTGGCCAGTTCCAGCAACATGGTACTGGGTTTGCCCAGATTAGAATCCAGTATGGCTTACTCACTGCTCCTTGAGGGGAAGCTGGCATTTTTTGCCATGTTTGAATAAATAAGGGGAAATTGAGATATGACTTTTGAAAGTTTCAAGTAGGAAGAGTGCCAATGACCACGATTGACCGGGACCTATGCCAAGTTGACGCTGACCGCGATGGAGAGCAGATCAGATCCACCAACCTAGTTGATCATAGTCAGGGACTTTAACCTTTGATTTAGTCCTTCAAGTCCCACTCCATCACAGAAGTCCACTTTTAAAGCCCACCCGGATATCAGGCGAGGCACTTAGAGACACACTGGTTGTCAGGCAGAGGCCAACAGCAAGGACCAGTATAAGTCCATCTGCCACTGATCAGCTGGGCAGTTGCAGAAAAAGCTTCTTGTAGCTTGTTGTACCTCTACAGCTTGAACAGCAGATCAGCCTGATGACGGCTCAAGCACACTTCTTTGCCCTGGGTACAAGAGGGAGAAGGGACAGTTCTTCAGGACTGCTCTCAAGTCACAGGCAGCAGATTCAGTCCTCTTCTGTTCTTCCATGAGTCCAGCAGTGTGCTGAATTGGATGCCTGGAGATGCCACATTTATGCCAGGCATAAGATAAAGAGTGGGAATGACACCCAGGCACCCCTAACCAATGGGGTCAAAGTTATTGTGGTCAACCATACCCACTTTGGGCATTTTCATAATGTTAAACGTCTTTGGCTAAACTTGGTCTTTGAGGACTGAATGTGTGTGTATGGGGAGTGTACTGCAGTAATCTTAGGGCCCTCTCACATCTAACACCAAAATCTAGTTTGAATCAGCTAGTGTACCACAATAAACCAAGAGACAGAAGTCTGGTAGAACAAAAGCACGGTTTTCCAGCAACCAGACAGTGGATACAGAAGATTTATCAACGCATCCTGTTCCATTCCTTTCAAGTGCACATTCAGTGTTATATATAAACACAGCAGACCTGTTAACCATGACTTGACACTCTAGCATGAATTAATGCTGCAGTGTGAAAAGTATTCCCACAGCCGCCACCTTGATATTCTGTGAGGTTCAGAGTAGGCCTGGGCGAAAATTTCGTTCCGTTCGCGGAAATTGCGATAATTTGACATTTTCGCGTTCCGCGGAGAGCGCGAAAATGTCAAAATTTCCGGTTTCCGCAGCTTGGCGATAATTTGTTTCTTGCTCGTGCTGTAAAATAATACATTCTCGCGCGCACGCGATCGCCTCTCCTGAATCCCTGCGTTCGCCGACAAGTTTTCTTGATCCCGTCGCGTTCTCCATGAGATGTTGTATTGTTTTTAGCCATTTGCGCTGTCTCGCGACAGTTCGCGCCCGCAGTGACGTCATGCGTCGCGCGATCACGTCTTTCTTCTCGCGATCATGCACCGCGAGACAACTCAAAACAAGATGGCCGCGCATGCAAGCAACCACATGGGTAAGTTGGCGACCCGCAACCATGCAGAAAATCTCGTGAACATGCGGGAAAAAAACTTCCGCATCTTCGCGATATTTCCACTTGTTTGCGATAATTTTAAACATTTTCGCGATAATTTGCGAAAGTTAATTTCGCAAATTCCGCCCACCCCTAGTTCAGAGTAGGCATCTCTGCCATTCAGGGCAGCCATTCTTTGCTCCTGGGAGGCACCTCACACTTTTTCCCACTTATTCAAATGCTAATCACTGGCTGGGTTAGTTGGAGTGCAAAGGCTAATTAGCCTCTAAGAACTTAAGATAGGGAAAGGGTAACTTCCTAAAGGATACTTTTCCTTAATTATTACACCATTTAATTGGATATTCAATAGCTATTAAAAGTAATTTCCTTATTTTTTTTGACCTAATCCTACTCCCAAGATACTGTATTAGGAAGGGCATGGCCAAGCAAGATGGCCAACAGGACGTGCCCTTAGAGAGCTACGTCTCCCCACTGACATAGTCTGCATTAATCATGTTCCATCTGACCTAATGCACTGATGTTTCCCCGGTAAATCAAGCCTGTATGACCTGGTGAGCCTACTTGAAGACATTTGGTGGTGGTGACCGCACTAAGGTTACTGTGGAATGCTTCTATGTCACTGGAAAAAGTGGGGCGACATTCCACCCCACGTCAGGCGCACAGCCGTAGTTCATGCATATATATGCAACGTTTGCTCCAATTTTGTCAAAAAGTTTTTATTTTCATTTTTTTATCAGCAGTTGTTAAACAGTCATCTTTTTTCTCTCAGTCACGCGGTGGACGCTCTATTTAAGACACCCCACAGGTGTCTTAAATAGAGCGAGTGGGTTAGGTCATTAGAATGGTTCCGGACAGGAGAAAAAGCAGTTACCAGAATATTCAAGGTAGGGATTCGTTTTTGTAAAAGGCTTGAAAAATTGAAAGGGGAAAACCTGGATTACGTGGGTGTGCACTTGCTGGCGAGGGAACAACGTAATGAGAGTTTAGAGGGGTTTAATGTGTCCTAGCGCAGGTACGGAAACGAGCAGGTACACTCTTAAGAATTCAGCGGGCATCACATTGATTAGGGGATTCACCTCAGTTGTATACATGTATGTTTTTAACCTCACTTATGTGTTTAAGGTGGCAAACATGATTTATGTAACAACTTCAGCTAATGACTATGTTTTTCAATTTATAGATAACCCCTGACGAAGGGCCAAAAAAGGCCCGAAATGCATTGGGTATTGAAAGCAACATAATGAGGAATACTTATGTAAAACGCCATGCTGCAGAGTAAAGCCGACACTGGCATTTCTTCAGCATTAAGGATTGTGTTAACATAGAGGTCCACCGCGTGACTGAGAGAAAAAAGATGACTGTTTAACAACTGCTGATAAAAAAATGAAAATAAAAACTTTTTGACAAAATTGGAGCAAACGTTGCATATATATGCATGAACTACGGCTGTGCGCCTGACGTGGGGTGGAATGTCGCCCCACTTTTTCCAGTGATTACTATTTACACGTGTAACGGGCAGTCCACGATTCCGGGCTTGTACGCCAACAAAATACAAACAAACGAGCTATTAACGAAAGAATGGAGACAATCGGTGTGCACTCTGTCACCTTTTTCGAATGCTTCTATGTACCAGGCCTTCCAGGGAGGCTGGGTCTTGTGCAGAGCTACTGGTGCTTATTGGCAGCTGTGTCGGCCTTTTTCCCTCCTCCCCAGGTGATTTGAGCAGGGGTGCCCAGGAGATGCTTTGGCCCTTGGCCTTTGGGGGCCACCCAATTGGGCCCTGACGCCTACGAACCCTGTAGATGGTGGAGTACCGGGGGTCCACACCGATTTGCTGGCTCCAGACCTGCATGAGGGAACTGCTCCTTGCCTACGACGCAGCAGAGGCTCACCTGAACACCTGGAGTATATGGATCCAGCTGTGAGCCCTGACTGCCGAGGGAATGTCGGCTGAGCACATGTCCCCTTGACCCTTGGTGACAGTAGCTGGGGTGCCTCAGGAGGAATAGACCCAGGATTGAACACATACACACCAGATGACTCAGATGCTTTGGGCCTTCATACGATTGGGGCAGTGCACACTGTGGGTCCTTGCTTGCTGTTGGGCCTGCAGTCTAGGGACTCGACTTGTGGGTGACATCTGCACGTCATCCTTTACTGTATCTGCTGGAGATCCCGTCATCTGAAAGTCCTCTCCTTAGTTGTGGATGCCAGTCCAGAAGGCCTGCCACACTGTCAACGTTGTGGAATATCACCCTGCCAAATTTATTGCCTCATCCCTCTCACATGACAGGGGACTGTAGCTCTTGGAGACACCGGGGGTGTGCTGCTCAGGTTCACCCCTTTTGACCTGGTGGCGGTGCCTGAGCATGGGCCACCTTGGGCTAAGCCTGCCTGCTGTCCTTCTGGCTCATGTCCAGGATGCCCTCAGTGCCTGCTGCATGGGTTCAAGCGGTTAAGCCACTGGAGTGTTTCATATTTGGGCGTACGCCCATGATGCAGCCATGGAGATGGATAGGTCGCAGCATCAGCTCCAGGGCAACACCATTATCGAATATACCACTACGTGTCAACCTGCGCCCAGGATCACTCGTCAAGGACAGGCAGTGTCACCGGACCACTCCCCGGAGCATGAGGCAGAACCCTCTTGGGTAGCTACACAGGACTCCAGGGAGGCACTGGTGGGACAGATTGCAGGCTTTTCTGTTTAGCTCTCCCTTTTACGTGCTAATTTATGCAAAGTAGCAGACAAGGTATACACTGATTAAACCAACATAGCCACCATACAGATGGAGGTTTGTCTGCTTAAGCAGCAGGTATCTCAGATGTCCATTGTTACTTCTTCCCTGGATCCGGTGGAGGATTCAGAGGGCCATTCACATTGAAACAATGTGAGACTACTCAGATTTCCTAAAAGTGCTGAGGACCGGTCTGCAGAAACTTTCCTTGAGGAGTGGACTTCTTCATGTTTGAGCAAGCCCACCGTGCATTGGTCCCTTTGCCGCCACATGTGACGCCTCGTCAGGGGTAGTAAGCGCTATATAAATGCAATTACAATACAATATAATACATGGTGCTCTACCTAGAGCTCTAATTGCCATAATCATGAACTGCTGTGACAGGGACGCCATCCTAAGGCCAGCCAGGGAACAGTCGGTTCCCCAGTTTGAAAACCACATCGCCATATACTCACTCAGACTACACTCAAAAAAGTACAGAAAAGGAGCAAATCATTCCTTGCTGTAAAAAAGAAGCTTCATGACATGAAGCTTAAATATGTGTTACTATACCCTGCGAAGCTCTGAGTCATAGCTGCTGGTAAATCGATTTTTTTTAACAACCAGAGGAAGTATGGTCCTAGCTGGATATGTCCGACCACCTACCAGTGGATACACTGAGCAATACTGCCCCATCTCATGTTCATATGCGGTGAGGAGCAAGTTGGCGCCTCGGTGGGGGGAACAGGTGATGGCGTGAGTCAAGGGGATCTGCCCATATTTTGGTTCGCGAAGACAGCACTATAGACTTTGCCTCAGATGATCAGCCCTTGGTACTAGACACTGCCTGATGTGGCCCCCACCAAGGGAAATGATCCGGGGGCCCCGGCGGACCAATGACACTGTGCTGGACACCATGCTGCCTTGATCTCGGGCCATTACCATTCTCCCTTTTTTGACTCTCCCAATACTCAATGTCCTGTCCCACCTGCTCACCAGCATCCCCTTTACGAAAAGATTCCTGTACTCCCGCGGTCAGCTTGGCTGGGGTACATATGGAGGTAGATGAGAACTGACTCTGCACTGGGAGATACCAGAGTGGGTTACAGGTGCGACATCCACTCATGTCTGCCTTCAAGTCTGGACAGGCTGAAAGCTGGAGGTACAGATTCTGATGATCGTTCCCTGAGCATGTTCACTCCAGGGGGCTTGACTCCTTTCTTTGGGGGAACATGGAGTCTGGTAACTTTGATTGTCGGTGAGGGTGAGAGGGCCTAGGGGTCAAAGATGAGTTGACATGTGTTAGTGTCGGTTGGGGATACTGGTGTTTTAGTGTTCATCCTGAAACTTTGAAGTAATTGGACTTCTATACAAATGTTGTTATGTTATACCTGTTTGGGGGGGAGAGAAGTTTAAGTTATTGTTTCTCAGTTGCCATCACATTGCAAGCTATGGATTCACGCTCAAACATATGGTCACAATGGTTGGTCCAGCCAGCTATAAGTTTCCCACCTGGACCATGAGGGGTTTGGCTACTTACAAAAACGTTATAGGGTCCTGTCATTCCTGAAGCAGAATGCTATATTTACTCTGCATGTCTTCAGGAATCACACCTTTTGGGTGTAGAGGCTGGTAAAGTGGCTAAGAGATGGAGGCAGCAGCTTTACTCAGTTAATTATTTCACATACGCCTGAGGAGTCATTATTTGAATAGGTCCCGGGGTCCCATTCGATCTGACATATCTAGAAGCTGATGTTGAGGGGAGGGTCATCCTCCTCCATGGCAGACTCAATGGCACAGACATGGCCCTCGTCAATTAATGATGGGCAATCCTTCCCCAGACTCCAGTACATTATTTCACCTGACTTGGGGGTTCTGTGGTCTGGGCTGGGTACTTCAATTGCGTCCTGGATAATGGGGTGGATGAGTACCCTCCCCTCCCAAATACTAAACCTAACATAACACTTTCCCTACAGCAGGCAGTCACTAATCTAGGACTCTGTGATATATGGAGAGCTACTCACACTGCAAAGGCAGAGATTACCTGCTATTTACCTACCCACAATTCATACAGTAGACTGGAATGTATACTAGTGTCGGAGGCAATGGGGGAGGGTGGCCTCGGTGACCAACTTGTCACGTTACCTTTCAGATCACGTTCCGGTGCTCTGCGAGGTCGCCTAGGGAGCAGCTCATTGCCCTCCTTTTGGATGGAGACTTGCCCCTGAGATCCTTCAAGATACTGAGGGGTGGGATGTGGTTGCGGAGACTTCCTCAAAATATTTTTAGATCAATTGGTCCTCCAGCCAACATCTAACAACCGAGTGGGAGATGATGAAAACAGTGGTTTGAGGGCTCTGTGTGGCCTCTCTTGTGGGATAAGGTGCACCCTCCAGGCCAAATTATCACAGTGTGAGGTGGAACTGGCAACATTTGCAGGACTTGGCCCCAGGCGCCAGGCCCGTGTCTCTGGAGGAACTGGCCACACAACATCGCTTCCTGAAGGTGAGAGATAGATTTTAGAAAGGTACCCTAAAATTGTTTTGTAAGTTTCTCCACAGGGAGGGTGATGTCTCTGGGCACCTATTATCCTAGATTTTCAAACGGGAGACCCCCCGCACCCTGGTACTCCATCTCAGAGATTCACTAGGGAAAGATGCATACTCACAATGTGGCATGCTGGAGATATTTAAGACTCATCTGGAGTGGCTTTATTGCTGCCCTCATCCGCCGGATCAGGACCGCATCAATGATTTGCTAGCCATGGTCACGCTGCCTCAACTTGATGAAGGCGCTAGTGTGGAATTGATCCGGGCAGTGCTTCGACAACTGCCCCGGGAGTAAGACTCTAGGCGGTGATGGTTTGCCAGCAAAGTTTTACCTGGCCTTCTCTCCTTCCTTTACACAACATCTATTGGAGGTACACCTGAAGGCTAGTAGCTCAGGAGTCCTACCTGATTCTATGCATAAGTACTACATATCCATGATGCTCAACCCAGGGTCTGACGGCTCAGATGCCCCCTCCAACAGAACCTTATCCATTATTAACACAGATGTGAAAACCCTCTGTAAAACCCTTGCTCTGCGATTGTGCCCAGTGCTTAAACAGTTAGTTCATGAGAATCAATGCCAGTTCATACCTGGTCGTAACACCACCATGAACCTCCAGAGGCTGGCTCATGTACTTCATGAAGTGGACAGTAGGGAAGACAAATTCACCTTTGTTTCAATAGATATCGCCAAAGCCTTCGATACAGTGGATTGGCTGTACCTTATGCAGGTTCTGGGAGCTATGGGGATTTGGCCCTTGGTTTCAATCTTGGGTAAAATTACTGTACACATACCCTATTGTCAGGGTGAGAGTGGGAAGGCTATGTTCTGAAAGCTTGCCAGTTGGCTGGGGTACGAGGCAGGGCTGCCCTCTGTCTTCACTCTTGCTTACCATTGCCTTGGAGCCCCTGGTGATTTGGATCAGGGAAGAGTTGGGATACTACTCATCTGGTATATTTATATGCTGATGACTCCCTCTTTAATTTCTCAGCACCACGGAACTCCTTCCCCATGCTGCTAGGTTGCCTAAATATATTTGGGGAGATATCTGGCCTCTGAATCAATTATCAGAATTCCTTACTCTTTCCATTGGGTGCTCTGTGGTCGCAAGCCCCCAAAACGTTGCCAATCCTTCCTATTGGATGGGAGGTTGGTACAATAAGTTTGTTACTACAATACAATTTTTACAGGGTCATTGAGGGCCTCCTCTCCTCCTTCCAATTCTGGAATACTCTGCTGCTTTCCATTATTGGACACGTGGCCATTTCCAGGATGGTCCTTCTACCACAATGCCTATACTGCATTCAAGATTTCTTTGATAGTCTCCCCTGGTTGTATTTCGACAGCTGAACACCCTCCTGTCCTCTCTGATATGGGAGGTAGGGTGTGTCCGGGTTGCTAGGAACATTCTGTTCTGCCTGCTGGTGGAGGGGGACTGGCAGTTCCACACTTAGAGCAAAACTATTTGGCCTCACAACTGCAACACACAACGCATTGGCTTACGGAGGGGAAAACCTGGGAGAAGTGCTTACTAATGGACACCTCTGGTACATTTCAGTTGCCTCAGATTCTAATGGTGGGTGGGGAGAGACGGATATTTTCCTTTCCTGGTGAGACACACTGCTCCTAAAAACTGATCATGAAAAAAGCCCCCTTTCCCAGCGAGTTTTTTTTCTGGGTTCTTCCTGCGTTTAGGGAACTCACAGCCTCTGTAAATATGTCCCATTGGTGGGACAGTGGGTGTAAATCCTGGGAGACTTGTTCCTTTATGAAGAATGTTTAACTTTTGAGGCCGCCCCGGACAGCTTTAGCCCCTCACTGCTAGGCCTTTTCCCCCATTGCTAAACCTTTTTGGTTTTTTTTTAGAGTAGTCCGCACTAGGCCCCTGTAACCTTTTGTCCACATAAGGTATCCATGCCCAATTTACATCCTTTTCTTCCAACATCTTGAGGATTCCAAAGGTGCCCATGGTTTGTGAATTCCTCTGGAGGAGACCGAGAAATTAACCAAAATACGCCTAATTTGGGGTTTTCTTTCCTGAAAAATGGGAAAAAAGTGCTGTAGAAAGTGTCTGTTTTTTTCCCTGCAAAAGGTATCAACAAAGGGTTTATGGTGCTAAAATCAATATCTTCATAGATATCAGGAACAGGCAGACTTTTGTCAGAAAACCAACATTTTCTACACAGTTTTGGCGTTTTACTGGGACATAGCCTATTTTCCCTATTTTTTGTGATTGTATCCTCCTTCCAGTTAGTGGTAGAAATAGGTATGAAAGCAATAAGGGATCCTGGAAAACTATACAATTCAGAAAAGTAGACAAAAATTTGAATTCAGAAAGGGTTCATTTGTGTAGATTCTTCAAGGGTTTTCTATAGAAACTAACCATTGAAATAAACAATATTGAAACTGAGTTGAAAAAAACAGCCATTTGTGCCAACGTTTTGACCTGTAACTTCTTCTAAGTATGGCAGATTTTTTAAAGCAATATACTGTTATGTCTGGTAGACCCTTCTGGTTGTGGGTACATATAGGACTTGTAGGTTCACCCGAGATACCCAGAGCCAATAACTGACCTGCGTCTTGCAATGGTTTTTAATTGTGTACCGGGTATGTAGCAATTCATTGGTAAAATAGAGTGAAAAATAGGTGCCATTGAAGCCTATATATTTCCAAAATGGGAACAAAATATAGAGTTTAGAAGCAGTGGTTATTTGCACATCTCTGAAATTGTGGGTACCCATAGAAGCATGTGAATTAGAGGGCATTTTTCAAAATGGCTTCTTTTTTACACATTGTCTTACATTTGGAAGGCAGAAAGGCAAAGAAAGCCAATTGTTAATAACACTATTCTGTGTTTCCTTAAGTCTCCCAATAAAAATGGTACCTCACTTGTGTGGATTGGATAGGCCTAGTGCCTGCGACAGGAAACGGCCCAACAGGCAACGTGGACACATCACATATTTCCAGTTAAACTTTTTCAGTAATGTGCCTAGCAGTGGATTTTGGACCCTAGCTCAGCTGGCACCTATGGAAACCGAGCAAACCTATACATTTTTAAAAACTAGACAACCAGGAAAATCCAGGATGGGGTGACTTGTGTGGCTCTCACTAGGTTCTGTTACCCGAAATCCCATGCAAACTCAAACTTTGTAGGAAAAAAATGTCCTCAAATTTCTGTGATGGAAAGTTCTGGAATCTGCAGGGAGCCACACATTTCCACTTACCCAGCATTCACCAAAGTTTTCAAATAAGAATGGTACTTCACTTGTGTGGGTAGGCCTAATACTCACGACCTGAAATGCCCAAAATGCAACGTGGAAACATCACATTTTTGCAGTGAAAACTGACCCTTTTTTCGCAATGTGCCTAGCTGACAATTTTGGACCCTAGCTCTGCTGGCACCTAAGGAAACCTAGCAAACCTAAACATTTTTAAACACTAGACACCCATGGGAATCCAGGATGGAGGGACTTGTGTGGCTCTCACCAGATTAGGTTCTGTTACCCAGAATACCCACCCTGCAAACCTTAAACTTTGTAAAACAAAAAACAGTTTTCTCACATTTCAGTGATGGAAAGTTCTAGAATCTGCGGGGAGCCACCAACTTCTATCCACCCATCATTCCCCAAAGTCTCTCGATAAAAATGGTACCACACTTGTGTGGGTAGACCAAGTACCTGCGACAGAAAGCGGTCACAAAAACAACATGGACACATCACGTTTTTCCAGTGAAAACAGACCCTTTTTTCTCAATGTGCCTAGCTGACAATTATGGACCCTAGCTCTGCCGGCACCTAAGGAAACCTAGCAAACCTAAACATTTTTAAACACTAGACACCCATGGGAATCCAGGATGGAGTGACTTGTGTGGCTCTCACCAGATTAGGTTCTGTTACCCAGAATACCCACCCTACAAACCTTAAACTTTGTAAAACAAAAAACAGTTTTCTCACATTTCAGTTATGGAAAGTTCTAGAATCTGCGGGGAGCCACCAACTTCTATCCACCCATCATTCCCCAAAGTCTCTCGATAAAAATGGTACCACACTTGTGTGGGTAGACCAAGTACCTGCGACAGAAAGCGGCCACAAAAACAACATGGACACATCACGTTTTTCCAGTGAAAACAGACCATTTTTTTGCAATGTGCCTAGCTGTGGATTTTGGACCCTAGATCTGCCAGTACCTAAGGAAACCTAGCAAATCTATAAAAACATTTTAAAACTAGACATCCATGAGAATCCAGCATGGGTTGACTTATGTGGCTCTCACCAGGTACTGTTACCCAGAATCCCGTGCAAACCTCAAACTTTGTATAAAAAACCCACCTTTTCCTCATATTTCAGATGGAAAGTTCTGGAATCTGCATGTAACCACAAACTTCCACCCCCTGAGAAGGGCCAAAAACATAGGTATTGAGGGGATAGCACAGCGAGCTCGAATCGCTGAATTTTTTTATATGCGTTTTTAGGCTGACTGCAATAGACACCCACACAAGTGAGATCTCATTTTTATCGTGAGACCAAGGGGAACACTGAGTGGTAGGACGTTTGTGTCAGCATGGTGAACCCAGGCGGAAATGTAAGGAAAATTGTATTTCTTTTTTCAGCTAAGTTTGAGGTTTGCAGGGGATTCTGGGTAGGGAAACTTTTGCAGAAGCCACACCTCCCTGGACTCCTCAGGGTGTTTAGTTTTCAGAAATGTGTGGGTCTGGTAGGTTTCTCTAGATGCCCACCGAGCCCTGGACCAAAACCAGAGACTCTGTCGCAAAACCAAGTATTTTTGTGATTGATAATTTTGAAGTCTCCACAGTACATTTTTGGCCATTTCCTGTCACGGGCACTAGGCCTAACCACACAAGCAAGGTACCAATTTTATCGGGAGACGTTGGGGAATGCTGGGTGGGTGGAAGTTTGTGGTTCCCTGCAAAATCTAAAACTTTCCATCTCAGAAATGTAAGGAAAATGTGTTTCTTTTCGCAAAGTTTGAGATTTGCAAGGGATTCTGGGTAACAGAACCTGTTGAGAGCCACACAAGTCACACCATCCTGGCTTGTCTAGCTTTCTAAATTGTACAGGTTTACTAGATTTCCCTAGGTGACGGCTAAGCTAGGGTCCAAAATCCACAGGTAGGCAAATTGCAACAAAAAAAGGTCAGTTTTCAGTGGAAATTTGTGATGTGTCCATGTTGCATTTTAAGATATTTCCTGTTGCAGGCACTAGGCCTACCCACACAAGTGAGGTACCATTTTTATCTGGAGACTTGGGAAAATGCTGAGTGGGTGGAAGTTTGTGGCTCCCCGCAGATTCCTAAACTTTTTCATCACAGAATAGTGAGGAAAATGTGGGGGTTTTGCTAAAGTTTGAGGTTTGGAAGGGATTCTGGGTAACAGAATCTGTTGAGAGGCACTCAAGTCACCCCATCCTGGATTTCCCTGGGGGTGTAATTTTCAGAAATGTACAGGCTTGCTAGGTTTCTGTAGGTGACGGCAGTGCTAGGGCCCGAAATCCAGAGCTAGCACATCCATAAAAAAGGTCAGTGCCTAGTAAACTTTCCGCCATCCTGATGGGAGGGGGGCAGATCGGGGGCTATTACCCCAACATGCCCCCGGGGGGGGGGGCAGAAAGACTGTGGCCATTTTTGGGGGGGGGGGCATTGGCATGCCCATTGTGGGAAGCCCCTACCCCTATGTATACAAAACATTAATCTCTGGTTCCCTGCTGCCTAGTGGGCTTTCTGCCCCCCCCCTCCAGGTGGCAGATCAGGGGCTTCTGCACCCATCTGTCTCCTGGGGGGGGGGGGGCAGAAAGACTAAATATACCCATTTGAATATGGGGGAGCAAAGACCCTTGCCCAAGGGGCAGTTCTCCCCTCCCTGGTGCCTAGTGGGTGGATCCCTACTTGGGGCGCTCCCCAAGCAAGGATCCAGTAGGGAGGGGTACATTTGGAAAGGGAAGATTCTTCTCTTTCCAATTGTACCTCGCCCGTGTGTTTCGGTGTAATTTCAATGTAATTACGTCAGCGCACCATGCATGCGCTCGTCATTACATTGAAATAAAATGCCTCTGGTGGTTGGGGAAGCTCTTCCCCAACCTCCCAAGGCCAAAAAACAAAAAAAGGAAATCCCTCTGAAGCAGAGGGGTTCAGTGCCCTTCCGCAATGTTGTTCATGATGGAACCATTCCGTCTCGAGCACCGAAAGGTTTAATGTAGGGATGGGACACTTCCTCCAACATGCTAGCCTCAAGGGCATTACTAAGGATATATGGTCCACGTTCCCAGTGACCCCACTTACCTCGCACACTTTCAGGCTTTACTGGAGCTGGGGAAGGACATCACTTAGTCACACAATTGTACTGGGCCATGTCTGCATACAGACTACACACACACCCACCCTTCCAGGACAGCTTTGAATGGAGAGCTTGGGCTACAAATGAAGGACACAAGAATGTGTGCCCTGGTCCAATCCGTCTCTAATAATGCAAAATTCAAGCTCATGCACTTTCACTTTCTGCACCGTAAATACATAACACCACTGATGCTCCACAGGATAGACCCAGCACTGTTGACATCTGACATACTCTTTTTTGCATCTTGCTTGGTACTGCCTGATGGTTCACACCATCTGATTGGACGCGGTCAATAAACTGAATACAGTGGTGGCAATCCCCTTTCCAGGGGATCTACTGCCCTGTCTTTTGGGGGACATTTGCCATAAATAGTTCAAAAAATGGCTTTTAAATTCCTACAATTGCTCCTTGTCCTTACCAAGCAGCTTGCAGCAATAACATGGTTGAGTGCTGCTAGTCCTGAATTGAGGCACTGGGAGAGGGATGCGGCAGAAGGGGCTGAGGAGCTGAGAATGAAGCAGTGCAGACACGATGACAAATTAAGTGAAGACCTAGATGTTTAGAATGGTGTATTGACTGCCTTCCTGGGCCACCTGTGCTCACGGCAGGCCTTCAAGGCTGAGAATGAAGTTTTGACTTATCACGAGGGTTGATTGTGACAGATTGAATTACAGTTTTTACACTGCTACAGTCAGGCTACACCGATAGGTCTGATAGCACGTTTTACACTGTCACTGTAGTGGATAGCACAATAGCGCGGTAGTCCACTAGCGACATTTAACTTACAGGCCCTGGATGCACTTCTTATCTTATATTAGGGATTTAAAGGTAGTTAAATATGCCAATTAGGGGTATACCAATTTCACCATGTTGAAAGGAATACCATTGGTTAGCAAGGTAAATTGCACAGAGGTTTACTGGAAGCAAAAACGGTTAAAGCAAAAAATGTGGAGAGTGGGAGGGTTGCATCACACAAAAGACGGTCCTTTCCTTCCACCTCTCGCTAAATGGGCGGGCCAATGTCACGCGTGTGATGCTCAGTGCTCTCAAATGGTGCATCACCTTCAGGCCGAGGGAATGTGATTGATGTGTGTCTAGAGCAGACGAATTTTGCCTTGAAATCCATGTCCGTGGCTGGTGAAGTGCCACTGGGATTCGAAACGTATAATAATTACTAATTGACTTCATTGTACAGTATCCGCATGACGGCTGCTTCAGCCTTACGCTGCCCGGATTATAGTTCAGGTCACTGGAGATGGCCTGCGCTGCTCGTGTGCCCTCCCGTTGTCCACTGCTAGTGGCACTCTTACTATCAGGGGCCCGCTGAGCCCTTGGCTGTATCCTGTGTGTACTGTTTAGGTTGGCATCTCCCACGGGCATCTCTCTAGTGGTGTCTGTTTTGTTTCGCCTGAAGCAGCGGTGATGTTGCACTGCGCCAGGACACTTCTGGGTAGCAGTTGTGCTATGCAAATGTGGATAATAATAATTAAGACATGAAGGTTTAGGTCTAGGATTCGGTGGGTTCTACATCCTCTCACTGCCGCACAATACACGCCTACATCCCCTTTCCAGACAAAACCCCAAATTAAAAAATCATTCTCATCATTAACCTACCTGGAAGTGTCCTGAGGCCTCCACCCTGGGAGACTGGCGGCCATTATTCAAACCCTGTCCTGACTGAGGGGAAGCAGCCTTCACTCACATGCATACAGCAGTCAGTAACTTACACAAACACCAAAACAGGTGCCCCGCAGACAGCAGCAATGCACGTGTCCCTCATATATACAGCACATAAAGCAGTTAGAACAACACAGATGGCCAAATGGCAAGCCCCCCTTGAACACGCGCATAAAACTGGAATAACAGAGCTGGCAGCAGCAATACATGATGTTCCATTCACGCAGACACAAAACAAACAGAGAGGGAATCTGACAGCCAGTCTTCCTTCACAGACGGCATCTGCGTCAGGCATCTGCGTCAGGCTTACCTCACCCCGGTGGCTAACAATAGTCCCCGCAACCTCCGCAGTGCGGGGATTGGGGGGAGGCCTTGCAGTGAGGTGGTGGTGTGAGGGGCGAGCTTCAGGGCTTCCCCTCCGGCACTGGGCAAGCGGCGGGTCCCTGGCCTTAGATCTCCTAACAGGGCATGGAGCATGGGGGAGGGGAGAGGGGTGCGCACCGTGCGCTCCACCACAGGGCAGATTTACAAGCCCCTTGCGAGACATTTACACCGCCGTTGCGTCACTTCTGTGACGCAGCGGCGGCGTAAACCATGCACCATGTTGCGCCTTATTTACAACGTGACGCATCTAGGGAGATGCGTCACGTTATAAAGCCCAGCGCTACATTAAACCTGCGTCAGGTTTAATGTATGCAGGGTGGGCGTTCCGTCAGAAAAAGCCTCGGAAAAGTGACGCAGTGAAATCTACGCAGTGAAATCTACAAGATTTCACTGAGTCACTTTTCCGACGCTGCTGCGTCAAAACCCTGCGCCTGCTTGAAGCAGGCGTAAGGCATGACGCAGCATGTTCGGTATGGGCAGCCCCTGAGCATTGCTGGAGTTGCGTCGTGCTTGCGACGCGACTCCAGCAATGCGCCGCCCTTATGCCATCAGATGCGTCACGCATCTGTTTATCCTTGCGCCATGATGCGCTGCATTGTAAATGCGGCGCATCTGTGGTGGCGCAAGGGTAAACTTGCGTGACGCATCTTTCCTGGCACATCCCTGCTGATTTGCAGGGATGTGCCAGGAAACATAAATCTGCCCCCACGTACTTTGCGGGGGGTGGGGGGATCAAGCTTCGTTACGCCACTGCCTCACCCACAGCAGCAGGGACAAAACTCCCGTCTCACACAACCACTGCCTCACCCGCAGCAGCAGGGCAAACTCCCCTCTCACACAACACCAGCGAGCAGTGCAAATGCCTTGCCAGTATAGACAATCTGGTCTGCACCGCTGCTGCCTGCACAGTTTGACAGCACATGAGTGGCATGACAGCCTCCTTGTCAAACAGACCAGGCGCTCCAGAAATACAGTGTCCCTGAACTAATGCAGGCTGGGATTCAAGGTTCCAAGAAACATAACGAAAGTAAACTCTGTGGGGCAGATTTACAAGAAAGTGACGCATCTGTACAGATGCGTCACTTTCCCAGCGCCACCCTTAGAAACCCTTGCGCCACCATAGATGCGCCGTATTTACAATACGGCTCACTATGGCGCAAGGATTGACAGATGCGTCAGAAATTCTGACGCATCTTTTGGCGGAAAGTCATGCATTGCTGGAGTCGTGTTGAAAGCACAACGCAACTCCAGCAATGCGTGTTGAGGCCTATTCTCACTGCACTGCGTCACTACTTACGCCTGCTTGAAGCAGGCGTAAGGTTTTGACGCAGTGGCGTCCTAAAAGTGGCGCAGTGAAATCTTGTAGATTTCACTGAGTCACTTTTACGAGGCCTTCCTGCGTGGGAACGCCCACCCTGCATACATTATACCTGACGCAGGTATAATGTGACGCAGGGCTTTACAACGTGACGCATCTCCCTAGATGCGTCACGTTGTAAATAGGCCGCATTGTTTGCGCCGCTGTTGCGTCAAAAAAGTGACTCAACTGCAGCGCAAAAGTCACGCAAGGGGCTTGTAAATCTGCCCCAAAGTGTGTATGGCGAAGCCGCAGAGAGCTGTGGAGTTCATAAGGACCAGGAGTCCATGGGATGACGTCTCCCTCCAGACGGCTGCGGCGAGGCGGGCTCTGCTGGAACCCTCGCTGTCGATGTTACTTTTGATCCTAACCGAGTTTAATTAACGTGTGGGCGAGGAGACTCCTACCGCGCAAACATAGGGGCGGCTCTTTGATATACGACTTTAATCATCCTGGCTTTACCCATAAGAGGGAGCACATAATTAGCCTCCGAGCTGCGCGTGGGATGGAAGCCCAGGTCGGAGGGGAGCTGGGTCCAGCCTTGAGCCTCGAGCTCATTAGGAAGAGATCTCAGGTTTCTCCGTGCCCGCTGCGGGCACAGGGCAGGGCTGTTTGCCGCTATTGAAAGCAGCAGAACTATGAGTGCAGAAGGGTAGAGGCAGTGCTTTAAATGGGAAGTACCGGAAGTTCTCCAGGCCTGAGGAGAGTACCGGGACTCACTTGGGCCTGTTCGGCTTTGGGCAGAACGGTCACAGGAGCGTGCACCCGCACTCTATAATGACCATTTTCTACTGAGCAGCCACTGCTTTAAATGTGACACGTGGCGTCACCGGCGACGCTGCAGTGTGGCAGAAAATAATGGAATTCCTGTAAAGGGATTTATTTGTTCTCTATGGCTTTCCCTTCCTTCTTTGCCAACTGAACCTGTTAGCTTGGCGCCCATGTTCCCAGAAAAGAGAGGACCGGGAATATCCAGTCAGGATCCAGGGAAGAATACTCATTGTGCCTGCCAATGGGATACAAAGGTGCACATTCAATCCTTGGCCTCTCAGCAGAGTGCACAGAGCAATCATTCCATATTTGCCAATTTTAATTATGATTATAAAGGTAATTGTGCAAAGGAGGTAGGCAACTGATAAAATATTGAAAAAAGATAATGGTGTGTTTACAGATGAGTAGTGAGACTGAGCACGTTTGTTGGTGTGAATGAGCACAGTGAAGGGGAGGTGAAGAAAGGACGCAGAAGTGCAAAGTAAAGACACTTGAGAAGACAGAGATACTGTGAAGATGTAATAAAGAACAAGCATTTGCAATGCAATAGGTCTCGCATTTATAAGAGTTTGAGCTATTGGCATTGTAAAATTACAATGCCTTTTATTTATGTTTTGGTTTTAAAACAAATAAAAGGCATTGTCATTTACAATGTCTGTAGCATAAACTTGCATAAAAGCAGTGTGTGGAGTGCAGCAGTGTGTGGCGTGCAGCAGTGTGCGGCGTGCAGTAGTGTGCGGCATGCAGCAGTGTGTGGCGTGCAGCAGTGTGAGGCGTGCAGCAGTGTGCGGCGTGCAGCAGTGTGTGGCGTGCAGCAGTGTGCGGCGTGCAGCAGTGTGTGGCGTGCAGCAGTATTTCGTGTAGCAGTGTGAGGCATGCAGCACTGTGTGGCGTGCAGCGGCGTGCAGCAGTGTGCGGCGTGCAGCAGTGTATGGCGTGCAGCAGTGTGTGGCGTGCAGCAGTGTGTGGCGTGCAGCAGTGTGCTGTGTGCAGCAGTGTCGTGCAGCATGCAGCAGTGAGTAATGCAGCAGTGTGCAGCAGTGTGTGGCGTGCAGCAGTGTGCGGCGTGCAGCAGTGTGTGCCGTGCAGCAGTGTGTGGCGTGCAGCAGTGTTTCGTGTAGCATTGTGCGGCGTGCAGCAGTGTGCGGCGTGCAGCAGTGTGTGGCGTGCAGCAGTGTGCTGCGTGCAGCAGTGTTGTGCAGCATGCAGCAGTGAGTAATGCAGCAGTGTGCAGCAGTGTGTGGCGTGCAGCAGTGTGCGGCGTGCAGCAGTGTGTGCCGTGCAGCAGTGTGTGGCGTGCAGCAGTGTTTCGTGTAGCATTGTGTGGCGTGCAGCAGTGTGTGGCGTGCAGCAGTGTGTGGTGTGCAGCAGTGTGTGGCATGCAGCAGTGTGCTGCATGCAGCAGTGTTTCGTGTAGCAGTGTGCGGCGTGCAGCAGTGTGCGGCGTGCAGCAGTGTGCTGCATGCAGCAGTGTGCGGCGTGCAGCAGTGTGTGGCGTGCAGCAGTGTGTGGCGTGCAGCAGTGTGTGGCGTGCAGCGGCATGCAGCAGTGTGTGGCGTGCAGCAGTGTGTGGCATGTAGCAGTGTGTGGTGTGTAGCAGTGTGCAGCGTGCAGCAGTGTGCGGCATGCAGCAGTGTGCGGCGTGCAGCAGTGTGAGGCGTGCAGCAGTGTGCGGCATGCAGCAGTGTGAGGCATGCAGCAGTGTGTGGCGTGCAGCAGTGTGTGGCATGCAGCAGTGTGTGGTGTGTAGCAGTGTGCGGCGTGCAGCAGTGTGCGGCATGCAGCAGTGTGCGGCGTGCGGCGTGCAGCAATGTGAGGCGTTCAGCAGTGTGTGGCGTGCAGCAGTGTGAGGCGTGCCGCAGTGTGAGGCATGCAGCAGTGTGAGGCGTGCAGCAGTGTGTGGCGTGCAGCAGTGTGTGGCATGCAGCAGTGTGTGGCGTGCAGCAGTGTGAGGCGTGCAGCAGTGTGAGGCGTGCAGCAGTGTTTCGTGTAGCAGTGTGAGGCGTGCAGCAGTGTGAGGCGTGCAGCAGTGTGCGGCGTGCAGCAGTGTGTAATACAGCAGTGTGTAATGCAGCAGTGTGTGCAGCAGTGTGTGGCGTGCGGTAGTGTGCAGCGTGCAGCAGTGTGTGGCGTACAGCAGTGTGTGGCGTGCAGCAGTGTGTGGCATGCAGCAGTGTGTGGCGTGGTTTGTAAACAACAAGAAAAGCGGACATCAAAGGAAGGGAGGGAGGGAACGAGCATATGGGGTGTGAGTTATAACGAAAGTTAATTGTTGTAAGAGGGGATGCAGGAAGTGGGGCCGAGCGCGCGCTGGCGAAAGGAGTCTGCTGCTTTCAAGTCCGATGCCAGATGCCAGCTTCGTGCTTGAATGCCTCACATGCACTGGCCATAAACCGCATTCCTAAGGTCTTGTGCCCCTTACTAAATCTCTCTGAATGCGTGAGGCGGCGCACGCGCAGGAAGTAGCTGGTGGCAAATAGAATGCGCGTGGTTGTGCGCGTAACCGCCACCCGATCCGCCTGGGAAGCCTTTGGGAGCATTTTCTGAAGCCCATACATAAGTCTCGCTGAGCGATCGCTTACGCGATAGCCAGACGAGACCTAAAAAAGGGTGCAAGTGTCTACCTGTAACAAGCATTTGCAATACAATAGGTCTCGCATTTACACGAGTTTCAGCTATTGACATTGCAAATGACTGCCTTTTATTTTAGTTTTAAAAACAGATAAATGCATTGTCATTTGCAATGTCAATAGCTCAAACTCGCGTAAATGCGAGACCTATTGCATTGCAAATGCTTGTTATATTTACAGGCGTCAGCCGCTAAGATTTACAGGGAGACTTCTGCCATATCAGTTGTCTCATATTTTACGATGGGATTAATGATTAGAGCAACACGTCAAATGCTGCCAGCCTATTTTTTATGGCACATCCATTGTTTCGCACCTCTTCTTTAGCACTCCTTCGTGAAATGTTAATGAAGCTCTTTTTTTAGCCTCAAATGTGTCAGGTTTTTTTCGGCATGGTGGGCGAAGTGGCGGTGACATCACACCGTACAGCTGTTGTTTCCGAGGCTTTTGAAAGTGTGTGCCTGCTTAGCAGACTCTGCACGTGTCATGATGATGTCAAGCTAGCCGGGTATACCGGGCTACGAAAGGGTCCGGGTTGGTACCTAGGAAAAGATCGGTTTAGAAATCTGTTGAAATGAAGCTTCCGTATTTTACAGAATGCTGCAGGTATGTTAATTTTAGAATGAATGTAAATGTGAGCAGGGTACCCTTTATGGAATTGATGCTACTTGCATTACAAAATATATTGTATGGGCGGGGTGGGCACCTAAGAAAACCTCCGCGTTGACACTTGCGTCGCTGCCTGAAGCAGCATCCGAACTGAAACACCGCGTTAGCACTCACAGCTCTAAATTGGATTCTGAAACTATCACTGCGCCCTCGGATGGGAGTTGAACGTTAGACTTGGTAACAAAAAGCAAAACAATGCACGAGACTGACAGCTCACGCCTTATCGCAGTTCTTTATTTAGACGCTGAAAAGGTGCGGGCGGAGGCGGTGAGAGGGGCTGCGCGCTATTCAAAAAATGCGCCGACACTAGAGTGTAATCCTCGGCTATTCTTACACTGTCTGTTTCCTTCCCCGTAGGCAAATCCGCGAGAGAGGCCGAGTATGACAAGAAAGGGGTAAAGGGTTTCCTGCTGCCTAGAAATCTGCAGCATGGTTCGGCCAGGTGGGCGTCCGACGTGCTTGACGTGGTTGCCTCGGAAGCACTCCACAGGGCAGGAAGTTGCTCATCAGCTAATGCGTCACGAAGCGTCGAGGGAGCTGTGGGATTACAGAAAGGAAGGAGTAAGCCAACAATTGAGGTGTGTCTCCCATCTACCGTTCCCCTGTCAACCGGGGTGACTCAGGCAGAAGCTTTAGGCAAAGCCTCAAGCCAGGATATCGGCAGCGAGTTCACCAATCCACGAATTACAAGCACACATCAGAAAAAGCGAAACAAAGAAACATTCCACCACCTAAACGTGGATGTTTACAAAACAAGACAAATTGGGCCGGACGCGAGCGAGCGCCCGCCGCGCGAAAGTGAAAGCAAGCGCGCGCTTGGCGGGGGAGCGCATTCCAGACTGGGGAGCGGACCCTTTGAAGTTTGATGCCGAGGGCGCCAGTGGGCTGAAGCGCTTCACAAAACGGATTGCATGGCGGCACGATGCACGTGATTGTGCACGTGCTCGCCATGCAATCCACTTTTGGGAGCACTTTGAAATTCCCCTTACTAGAGTCTCGCATAGCGATTGCGTAAACGCAATCGCTAGGCGAGACCTAAAAAGGGCAGGATGGGATTGATTGATATTAAAAAGACTACCTACCCCTTCCAGACCTTACTAATGTCTATTTCAGTCTCACAATTTCAGCAAACTGACAACATTAGCCATAGTCGTATATAGTATCAAAATTCTACATTCTCTTTGTACCATTTGTGCAGAGGCAATGTTAAATAGTAAAGGCATCCTTTGGTACATGCAAGAGCAACAAGCATACTCTAAAGATAACAAAAATGTCTCTATTATGCTCACCAAGAAAATCTGGACCCTATCAAATGTTTGCCTTTAGCTCCACCCCCAAGCCACACCCCTGGCCCGCCCCCTAGCACACAGCCTAACTTAGTGAGTACCTGCACTTATTTTTTTCCATTTTAAGCATAAGTGTTGAATTGCAGTGGAAGCATGACTTGTATGCAGTGATTGAAATGGAAAAATAGAAGTGCCGGTACTCTCCAGTTAAAAGTATTACATCTCTCTTGAGAAGTGCAGGTACTCTCCCTCTCGAAATTAAAAAGTGCTGGTACTCAGTACCACACAGTACCAGCCCATTCAAAGTGCTGTTTGTATGGGGAAGCAGCCTGCCACTGGTCCGTCAATGCCTGGAGTGAGGATAATCGTAAATTCCTCAAGCAACCACCTTCATTCACAGCGCTGATCGGACGTCTCCGGCAGGAGTTCCGGCTGTGGGCGCCAGCCTCACTCACCCTCTTCTCAGAGGCACGGATCATGCACTCTGAGCGTCCATCACCCCGCCTTGAAGTGTGGACGATGCTCGGCCCACAAAGCCAGCGTCTCTGCCATCATTTTTATTAATTTTTGTTGTCTGATGGAGAATGATACAGGCCTCAGGGGTCCCAGAATCTACAGAATACTTATAAGAAAGCCCCCTAAATGCCAGAACAAGTAGGACTTTATTGATATAATACCCCACAGCATTCAGTTTCAAGCACAGAAAAGCCACTCAGTACTATGAGATATTAAGTGGAAGCTAAGAAGGCCCAGATCAGTGTCCTTCGTAAAAGAATCCAGAAATTGTTCTCAATATATTTTTAGGCCGAGCATTCGAAACCTCTTGTATATACTTTAGCATATACTTATTATATACTTATATGTGTATGTACTTTGTGGGCTCTGGAGATCAGCCCTAGGACTTGTCTACTTCCGCTTAGGGACTCTTTTCTGTTAAACTGCCTCAATGTAACTGTCTTGATAGCAGACGATCAGCAGAGGTCAGTAAATTACCAGGATTGCTTTCTGCTGAATGACTTTCTTTTTTTTTTAATGGCAACTGCCTCTATGTAACTTTCCTGATAGAAAACGACCAGCAGCGGTCAGTAAAATACCAGAATCACTTTCTCTGGATTCCAGTCCATAGAAATTATCTTCCACAAGCACCCGTAGACAATAATATTTTTTTCAAATCTTGCATTTTCAGTGATATGACCACCGAAGGCCCTGATTTTATATTAAAAACAGAGCTTTGGACGATACCATTTCCCGCTGAAAGGCAATATTTCTCTCCATGTTTTCCCATACCTGGCGTGTCACGCAGTTTGGTGCTTACTTTCCCTCCATGTTAAAGAACTTTAGATGTTTCAGCACCCAGGCTAATGTGCTGCATAGCTCAATACATATAAGGTTCCAAAGGTGAAATCGATTGCATTGCAAATGCTTGTTGATCTTCTATTGAACATTAGAGAAAAGGAGATTGTGACACATTGCAGATACTGGGCTTATTTACTAGCCCATTGCACAGCCAGTGCGTCACTTTGTTTGACGCACCAGTGGTGCAATGTGCCTGCCCATATTTACAAGGCCGTGTAAAATTACCCTGCGTGGCTTTTCATGGCCTTGTAAATACAGTCCTCTTTCAGGCAGGCAGGGCCGGACTGGACTGTCTATAGCGGGCGTTTCCCTGGTGGGCCGGAAGGGTGGGGGCTGGTTTTGTACCGGTGGGGCCCGTTTTTGGTGCTGGGGGCTGGTTTTGCAGCAGTGCTGCAAAATTGGCCCGTCGTAACAAAAGCGCAGAAACAGTGTTCCAGTCCTGGCAATTATGTCCGGCTGCCCACCCTCCACACTCCCCCAGATGTAATTGGAAGGACTGATTTGCGCTCTCAGTCCGGCCGTGCACGCAGGCGTGTTCTATGGGTGTTGCTGTGGGTGTTCCCACGCAACATCCATGCAACCTGAAGCATTCCCAGATTTGAAGTTTTGTAAACTGGGGAATGTGTCAGATTCCTACACCTCCTAAGGGGAGGCATGAGGAAGGAGCAATGAGGAGAAATACCTTTATTTCTCCTAGTTTTTCCTTTTTCTATGTGTGGTGCAGAATGCAACAAACATAGAAAGAGGAAAACACATCTTATGATTGTTTTTGTGCAGGCAGGTGTTCCTCCCTGCACAAAAACAGTCTCCCCTACAATGCAGACACCCAGTGGCATAACAAAACTTGAGCGGGCCCCCCTGCAAGGTACGTGGAGGGGCCCGCTCTGGACACACTCAGGAGCTCCCTGGCCGGAGTACTCTGCTGAGGGGGCCACCCGCACCACGGGGGCTGCAGGAGCCAGTGGTATGCCTCTGCAGACCCCCTTGCCCCATGGTACAAGGGCGCATGCGTTAGCGCATGTCAGCTCATTTTGCACCAGCGCAGGGGAAAAGGACAGGAATGTGCTGTATCATCTAGATAAGGCACATTCCTGTGCTTTTCTTTTGACGCATGGCAGCACAGCAGAAAGGTCTTTTTTTATGGAAGTCAAGTCTTTCACCGGAGCACGGCGCATGGTCCAAAGCTGCGGCCTGCAAGGGTCGCTCAAAGTCAGATACATCTTCATCAAGCTCCCACAGATGCTGTTGACTTTGGCACAAGTTCCCTGTGAGATAGAATAGGATTTCATACCTGGTGAGGTCTCTTTATGGGTCAGATATATTTACCCTATTTTTCCCAGTTCCAAAGTTTTATCTTCGGACTTAGTCACTCTTTTGGAAGTAAAAATCTTTCAACTGGGCAAAGCTGGATGCAGCAGTAGGACAGGCCTCCACAAGGCCAGATTCCTGTGCTACAAATACCTGTTGAACCATTTCAGCTGGCAAAAAGCTCAGAGCAGAACAAACCTGATTTTCTTGCCTCATCTTGGGTGGGACCTCCCTGGCACTCTTCAGTAGCTTGCCCTGGTGCTCTGTAGGCCGAGAAATGACAAAGTCCTAACCTTTTTTCAAGTTTTGGGAAAGTTGCTCCTCATCATTTCTGCAGCCCCTGGGTCTACAGAGAAGGCTTCTAGGCACCAGGTCTCTCTCTATCAAAGTCTCCTGCAGTGTCCAGTCCTTAGTGGTTAGCTGGGACATCTTGGGATCAGGAGTACTTCTTTTTTTTGTTCCTGAAGCAGGAAATCAGGAAGCCAGCCATTTGACCCTTGGAGAGCAGTTGCTGTCCCTGGGTGCCACCAAGAGTTAGGAGTACTTGAGACATTTATGTATTTATTACTTATTTATTAAGGAGTTTTATATAACACTAGCCAGACCCGAAGGAATCAGAGCGCTTTACAACACTTAGTAAAAAGGAAAACACAAATTATAGCAGCGAAACCACAGGGTGCAGTAGAGGGCTTTGTGCGTTGTATAACGATAGAGGGAAAGTTTCATAGTCTCGTAATAGTGATCACAGTTGTTCAAGCCGTGCAACCTTCCGATCCAGGGGGATGGTGCGGAGGTGTCGGGCTAGGTGTGAGGTAGAGGTCTTGGTTATAAAGTGTCATAGTGCAGTGATGTGCACGATTGTGAGTTTGGGTTTCGATCTATCTATTGGGAAGGAACGATTGAGGTAGAGGTCTTTGAGCTGCCTTTTGAATTTTAGAAAGGAGGGGATCGTCCTGATATGGACTAGGATGGAGTTCCATATTTTGGGCGCTTTTCCCGAGAAGGATACAAACTGAATATATCCTGAGCTTAGTCAACAGTAATTAAGAGTCCTTAATGAATCAACATTGAAGAGGTCTTCTTTTATCTTCTTTTATTTCAGATCAACTTTTCCAAACAAAACTAGCCGCCAACACGTGTTTCGTCTTGTGTGGTGTAAGCCACAGACTTCATCAGGGCGAATGCTATAAAAAGATCCAAACGGAATTGGAAGGTCAAGGCGTGACAGCTATGTAAAGGTCCAAACATTTTATTGTTATCCTGTGATGAGAGAGAACAGCAGTATAGCCTCTCCACTATTCTTTATCTTTCCATAAGTAAATGCATCGCATGTAGCAACGAGGGAAAAGTGGCGCCCTGATGAAGTCTGTGGCTTACACCAACAAGACGAAACACGTGTTGGCGGCTAGTTTTGTTTGGAAAAGTTGATCTGAAATAAAAGAAGATAAAAGAAGACCTCTTCAATGTTGATTCATTAAGGACTCTTAATTACTGTTGACTAAGCTCAGGATATATTCAGTTTGTATGTTTAAATGGTGTGGCCATTACCATATCCTTTTGAGCTATTTAATATTTGAATTGCTTTACTATTACACAATTCTGCGCAACTGTTACCCAGCCATCTTTCTCGTGAATCTTTCCCGAGAAGGATCTAGCTGCAGTTTTTTGTTTGCGGGTTTCCGGTGGGATGAGTAGTAGAGTAGTCGAGCTCCTGAGGCTCCTTGTCTGACCGGCCTTCGTGAGTTTGGATGCCAGGTAGGCGGGTTTCCCTGTGTGGAGGGCTTTGTGCGCGAGGCATGCAGTTCTGAAACTGGCTCTTAATTCAACTGGGAGCCATTTCAACTCTCTGAGTGCGGGCGAGATATGGTCGTATTTTTTAGCTGCATTAAGAGTTGATCGGAAGGGAGCTAGGTGAGATTTAGCTGTGCCTGCACGTTGTGTGAGTCTTCTTCATCCAGCATGAGCCGGTAGTCAGGTGCCTTCTTCCAGTAGCCCTACGTCTTTAGATTTATTTTTCTAAGGTCCAGGAATGTTCCGAGGTGGTGGTGGTGGAGATGCCACGTTTATTACGTTATCATAGTATGTACTAGCCATTGATTACATAAATGTTACTAACTATTTTTCACAGTCTCTCCACCTACCTTTGCAGCATTTCATCTTTGCCTTATAGTAGAATTACAGGTTTCCAGAAGGCAACACCCAGCTACCAGCAGGCAGGCCAGTCTTCAGGTCCTAAGACTCTCCCCTATTCAGATGAGCTGTTCTACCATTTGGCAGGGTTAAAACTGGGTTTTAATCCTACCGGGACTGAGGTCTGGCTGTCTGGGAAGGTCTGGAGAATGAATAGAAGAAGCCCTCCTAAGCATCTACAAGTCAAAAGAGGTAGTGCTAAAGCTGCTTTTTGTTCTACCAACTCTTACTGTCTACTCCCAAATAGCTAATCCACAATAAGTGGTCAGCAGTTAACACCCTAGTCTCTTCCTGGGTTCAGAAGTAGGCCATTGTCTTATAGGCCAGGTTTGTTATCTTCCATCCAAATATATGTATTCCAGCTCTGGAGGTGTGATGAATAGCAGAAATGGTTATATTCCAGTTTTGGCTCATGCAGCCTAAAGCACACATTTTTTAAATGTAATTTTGTACTAAGTTATCAAGATCTGAACTCACCATTCGTTAATTTATTTAAAAGACTTGTAATGCACACAGCTACCCAGATGGATTTCCCAGCACAGCGTAGAGGCAGATAACAATGACCCCATAGATGAACAGAGACTTGGTATGAGTCTGGCTGAGATATAAGTGTGGGCTTCGAATTAAGAAGTTGCCCATTTAACACTGATTTGTGGAGTTTAGACCAGCTCCTGTATTTAGATTTTGAGACAGGGGGTCGCAGAAAACACTAATTTTAAAAGGCCCAGCAAAGTGGTCCATCTAGCACCGTTGAAAAGTGGGGAAGATTGTCTGGCCCTTTAAAATTGAAAAAATAGGGTCCAGGAGGTGCCCAGCGATGTGAGTAGGTGCAGATTTGAGGAGCGCTAAATTGAGAATGCCTAGATCATCGATAAAAGCTGAGGCTAGGTTATTGTTCGAATCCTCAAGATGAAGAAGAATGTCACCAAGTAGAGTGAAGTTGGCTGCAAGCAGGATGTGGGGGGGGGGTCAGTAAGTCACGGAGAGTGGTGCACCACTTAATGGGGTACGCAGGAGGAGGATAGATTAAACGCCCAAGAGAACATAAATCTCGGAGTGAAGGAGAGAGTAAATAATAAAGCATCACAATTAGGGATTGGGAGTTCTTCAATTTTACATTTTAAATCTTTTTTTAAATGATGGCAATTCCTCTGCCAGTTCTAGGTGGTCTGTTTAACACCAATAGAGAAAAGTTGGCAGGGAGCGCTATAATGATATCAGGTAGGGAGCCTTCATGCAGCCAGATTTCCGTAAGGAATGCTGCATCAGGATTAACATAGCAAAGAAAGTTAAATAAATGCAGCTGGTGTTTGTGGAAAGAGCAGCAATTCAAGCTAAACCACAGAAAATACTGTGACAAAGAGTGCTCAGCCAGGTGATACGAAAAGACCTCACACTTAACGGCAATTGCCTGCATGTCAGTTAGAGGAGTAGCCGACTGAGAGTCCCTAGCAGAGGCGAATAGGAAACAGGTGAAATGACAGGATTAACACGAAGGAGATAAAGTATCTGGGTTGAATACCAGACAATGCGCTTTAAGTGTTGGCCTTAAGCCATGCAAACACATGGCCCCCAGTCGGACGTGGATGGGCACAGACAGGCTTGCCTTAAGTGCCTTAAATGCTGTGCACGACCTCTGAGCCGTCTGTTTTAAGGGTGTTCCTCAGAGCGACTAGACCCCTCCAACACCAGAAGTGAGTGCGACATCGGAAGTGAGTGCAGCTTCACCATCCTCTACCCTCCGCACAAACGGCACAGAAGCCGCGACGGACCAGGGGTGGAGCTGTGCAAGATGCGAATGAAGACGCAGTAGGTATGGAGAGAATATAAGTATAATAAGCATCAAAGCAGCAGGTACAACAAGTTAAAAACAAGTTTAAAACATAAAAAAAATAGGAATGTTGGGAAAAGATAGCAAGCTGAAATCGAAACAGCGTACCAACATTAAACACAAAGTTTACACAGAAAGCAGGAAATACCTTTGAAGCATGTTTCTAGCCTTTTCCTAAGCAGATATACTAATTTAAGATTTTAGTCCTGCCTAAGATTACTTAGGGAAACATCTAGCAAGGCTTGCACAGTGATATTTCTTTTGGCTTTCATTTCACTGTGAGGGCACACTAGCCCCAATATGCAGTGTGCTCTATTTCATATATTAGCAACCTGTGGGCTTACAAACTATACTCTAGTGGAGACTTATGACTATAAATAAATATGCTTTCCAACATCACAAAGGTTTTTTTCCTGCTATGTGTCACTGCAGTGCACTTAAATTGCAGCTCTGCCAGAGCACAGTGGCGCTCCTTGTAGACATCTGATTGTGTTATGTATGTGTGTGGTGTAAGTACACACTACAACCTACATATGACATTCAGCTTCCAATTCCAATGGTACACTTTAAGCACAGTTTAAAATGGGATAACAGGAAAGTTACATAGCCCAATTAGAAAGTTTAAATGAACAGCACATGTTTTGGGGGGAAAGCACAGTGGCTTTACTACTGTTTAGCAGTCATAAAGTTTACAGAATTCTAAAGGAAGTAAACATAGGGTCCGGAAAAAAGTGAAAGGCCTGTGGTGACCTTGGAGAAAAAATTAGGTTTTCTACAAGCTCATTTAACCACATTTTGACATGTAAGTTGAAGCCATATTTTTACCCAGTATTACATGATATGCTTGGGAAAACTCCCTTCTGCTGGAAGTGTTCTCATTCAGTTTTTTAGGAAGTTGAAATGTGAATAATTAGAAAGTCACACATTCAGTTTTATTGAGTTAGGATTTAGGTGATATTGCTACATTGAGCTCTGATTTTTCCCATCACCTTTCTAAATGACCATCCTGTTTATTATGCTCATGCATTGCTATTGAGGTTATTGCATATTGCATAATGGTAAATAGCAAAGACTGTGGTTTCAGTGGTGACAGCTCCTGGGTGTCCTAAGTGAATGCTGCAAAGCCTATGTAGGGCAGAGGTGCCTGACATTGGTCTTCGGGGGCGGGATCATGCCAAATCTTTCTAGATACATGTGAGAAGCTGGTCTGGTATATGATGTACACTTATGTAAGTGGACACCTTGCACCAGTCCAGACAACCCTTATGGTGATTTAAGAGATCTTAAACAACCTTAGAAAGCTCTCTAAGTGGTAGCTGCGGAGAGCAGCCTTCAGGCTTACCCCAGAAGGAGTGTAAAGCTGCTTGTTTTACCAGAATGCAATCTTATAGTATGGATTAAGTGAAAAAGAACCACACAAAGTATTTATAAAAATATGTATTTATTATATAATACTCTCTAACACATAGACATATCTCCTACCCGTAGATGTGCACAATGCACACAATACTTTATCAAAGAAACACAGTAAATAGCACGAAATACACAGTGGACCCCAGGGGGAGACCAAAACATATACTAAGAAAGTGGTAGAAGAACCACGACTCGGGTCAAGACAAGGTCGAGAGGACATAGAAGTACTGGTGACCCAAGGAACCACCCAAGGTCAGTAGATTGGGACCCCACGGAGAGCGTGTGCAGTGTGGGAACACGACTGCATGCTCCGTACAATTCTACATGTAAGTCTCGATTGGATTTTTAATGCCCTTCCCAGTGGACCTTGAAGAAACCCAGTGGAAGACAGAAGGTTGGAGAGCCACCCCACCCATGGATACCCTAGTACCCACGTTACCTACACCAGGGAAGCCAGGTGCATACGAATGAAGTGGTGTCAGAAACCGCCGTCGAACCCAAAGGAGGACTTCAGGAAAGTGCAGCAGCTGATGAAGGAGAAAGTGTCCAGTGGAATCTGAAGGTGGAATCAAGCTGAGAGGAACCTGCAAGCAGCGGGGACAGAGTCTATGTCACTCAGGAGTGACCACGAGACTTGGAAAACAAATGCCCTCTGATGATGGGTGTTGCAGGATGGCTCATGATGCCCTTGACTCTGCAGCTGTGAGGACCAGGTGATGCTGAGGAGAACCAGGAGCCATGCACGGGCTGTCCCATGAAGGATGTCGAGTGCTGAGGGGTCAGTGTCTGACAGAAGCACCAACAACCTTGGCAATTGCAACCAACGCTGAAATTGAAGAAGGAGCAATGTTGGGACCACCAGGCCCAGGGAACTCACCAAAAGCATGGGAGATGGGGCAGGCCCTGAGCAATCAGGGGAACCCAAAAGAAGAAAGTGTGACCCTCAAGTGGACCCAAAGGCCAGAGGCACTGGAGTCGCGGGAGGACTTCAAGCAGCTTACCAAAAGATGCAGGCCATGGTGCACAATGATGCGATGTGGCTGAAGATTCAAGTCTCTGGAGATGCTTGAGGTGGGGGCTACTTGGAGCCCCAAGATCTTCTTGGAAGGAAACCAACAAGCCTTTGCAACAGCAAGTTGATGCTGTGCGAAGGGGTTCCAACCCCCGAGGGATACTGGCCTCAAACTTGGTGAGACAGCAGGGCAGGCCTTGGAAGCTGTGAAAAACCACCCCTGTGTTGCAGAAACTTAAGGAGTTCGGAGGAGCTCAGAATCAGCAGACTGGTCGACTTAGTTGCAGTGCCTTAGAATGCAGGTGAGTGACTCCACTCCAAGGGAGATTTCTTCAGATGTCTTTAATGCCCACAGGCCTTTAAAGATTCTTGTATGACGCACAGGCACAGACGATGCAGCAGACTGGGAGGGAAACGAATTTGAGCCCAAACGAAGTCCAGAGTACCCAGAAAGTAGAAGAAGAAGTGGTGTCTGATCTGAATCTTATCCCACAACGAATCAAGGGGCCTATACCCAGGTAAGCCCTTAAGTACCCTAGGAAAAGGGTTGGGATTATTCAGGGGACCCTCCCAGGGGAGGGTCTGACAAGAGGGAGGTTACTCCCATGTCCTTTGTCCAGTTTTGTGCCAGAGCGGGAGTCAGCGGCTCCCGGGACTGGTTTGAACTGGACTATGATTGGGGACACCAAATGTGCCCCTCAGGCAGGCTTAGTGGCACTGGCAAGTGCACTCACCCAGGGCAGAAATGTGTCTCTGGTCGGCAGCAACCATTTTGTGCTGTCCGGGTCTAGAATGTTGGTACCGGGAACACTAAGAGCCTAACGGAGGGCTCTTCCAGTGCTTGGAATCATATCACTCACACCGTTTGCGGTGTCAGGGTTTGATTCCAACATGTTTGATACCAAACATGATAGGATTCGTTGCAGCCGTTTTCGAGATGCTCATCGCTTAATTACATGGTGCCCCTCTATATGGTGTATGGCTGCTTTACTGACAACCCGGGAGAATGGACTCCGTAGGCTGTAGGGATGTCTTACTCATGCAGGGGCACCCTCTCACTTAGAACCAAGCACCCTGCCTTCAGGATTGCAACGGCCTGCTATAGGGATGACTTATAGGTTTTAAGTGCACTGACCCTAGATATAGGAAACCTATATCTTTAGTAAGTGGTGCAAGCACCAGCTTACACAGGCTGCAATGGCAGGCCTGTAGTTCCATTTTGAATGGTCTCCCATTTGTGGCATAATGCATGCTTCAACCCACAGGGGACCTCTGAGGTACCTATGCCCTTGGTGCCTTAGTACCATATACTAGGGACTTATTAGGGTACCCCTTTATCCAATCTGGTATGTACCTAAGTACTGAACACAACAATTTAGGGAGAAAGCAGATAGACTGGGGTCCTGATTAGCACGCTCCCAGTCAGACTAGTCAAATCAATCAAAAGTTCTTCATTCGGTAACTATTACAGTTAACCATAAAAGCACAATACATATATCAGAACTATTAAAACAGCATTCAAATGTATATAGGCATAGAATTAACTGACTCACATCTGAATTGATTTACGCAACTTAAAAGCATTTTTTTTAAAAAGCAATCATGGAGACAATAATAAAATCATCATCTAGCTATTGAAGAGTCAAAAATGCTGGGTAACATTTTCTAATGCCAAATGTTTTAAGCACAGGAATAATCCATCACCTTCTCGGTATAAAATAAAATTTACAAAAAAATAATATATGTAACGTCGATTGTACCGAGACATCATCACATGGGCAATTACATAAGGCTCTCGACCAATCATTTTGTGAAGGAAAACTTAACAGTCGATGTAAAATGTTCAACCTAAAACGTGTCAAGAGAAACTTTTCATAATCGTCAGAAATCAAAACAATATATGGCTGTATAGTTGGGGTCGCTAGGGCCAGATAGTATGCTTGCACCGTTGATTTGTTTAGTTCTTGCTTCGCCCAAGTATTGCATACAACTGGCTTTAAGGTCTTTCCTAGACACATTTCGCATAGTATATGGATCTATATAATATTCGGGATGGCCTCCGGGACTAGTCAAATACAGCTTAACACAAGGCAAAAAGTGGGGGTAACCATAGAAGCAGATCCTCCTTTCCTACAAATCCACATAAGAAAAGGTTGCATACTTTAAATCTAAATGCAAAGCATTTGCAGAGTGTCTTCTGGCTTCCTGCTCTGACAAGTGGTAAATGTTAGTGGGAGTCTACACTGGGTTGCTGTGGGGGGGTCATGGTGTAGGGAAGGTGTCAGAGAAGTGCAGGCTTCTGGCCTGCTGCTGGAGTGCATGTTTCCCCACTGTTGTGGTAGATGAACAAGTGCAAGACAGTCCGAATTGAAAGATTGGTTACATTACGTTTTCCCAATAGGAGAGCCCCTGCTGTAGGGAAAACACTTGCAGTGGGCGTGACATGTGCATGAATGGCATCAGAAGGGCCACACTGGAGTTGCCATTCTTCCAGCATCCATTTTGCCTATGGCCAATAAAGTCCAGAAATTCCTCACACACACTGAGAAAACTCTCTGCATGCACCAGGACATTAGTTGTGTTATTTTCTCTTTGGGGTCTGTTTACAAAAACAATATGTGGCACCTACTGTCACATTATTTTCTCCCTGAAGCAGCTCCCACCAAGGAGGTGGTAGATGCTTTGGGA
This sequence comes from Triturus cristatus, assembly GCF_964204655.1. NCBI lineage: Eukaryota > Metazoa > Chordata > Amphibia > Caudata > Salamandridae > Triturus > Triturus cristatus. Next base: position 789,836,241 of record NC_140590.1, read on the forward strand.
AGAGAAGATTCCAGCCAGATGGAAATCTTTCATTTTGGCAGATCGGCAATGTCTGGCGAGCCAGAAAGCCAAGTGCTAGACCTGGTGGTCGCAGCTGGTCAAAACCACTCGCGTTGAGAATGCTGCTGCTCGCGGTGTTAAAGCTGCAGCTCGAGTAGAAAATCTACTCGAGCGGCAAAAAGAAGCAGCACCCACCGTCTGGTGCGCCGTGTGGTGCCATTCATGCATGAATTTACAGTGCGCAACAAGCTCCTGGTGCTAAAAATGAGCTCAAGCACAGCAACATACCACAACTCTGCCAGTTGCGGAACTCTGAAGAATCTGGCAGAGTTTTTGGGTAACTCCGTGGGTCTCTACGAAGTGAAACTCCACGAGTTCCGCCCACCCCTATTATGAAGTTGTTCTCTCTTTCCAATGCTCATAGTACTAACATGCACTGTAGAAATGTACTTGTAGAGTGGAGTCAAAACTGAAGTGATTCAATTTGTGTGCATGACTTCTGGCTCGTTTATAGGATATTAAAACTGTGGCTAATTGGTGCATTCAAGTAAGAATATAAAATATTGGCAAATTTGGCTTTTGTCAAATTCATGAAATTGTAATAGAACTTTGTCAGCTTTGCCAATTTCATTGTGGTAGGCTTGGTTAGAAGAAATGCAACTATAAACGGTTTAAAACTAAATGGGGGGGAAACACATATGATATTTGGAGGAGAAATCTCTTGCAAAGAGGGTTTTTTTTGGGTGGCAAAACCCAAAAGTTTAGGGAGGCTGACTTTGCAACTTAAATAATGTTTATGCTGCCTTTGTATGCTAAATACATCACCCAACATGAGATTGGTAGGATTATTTTACTCTATTGTCAATTACCATTGATTATAAACCTGCAATCAAAGACAAATAATCTATACGGGGTTTACCAAGTTAGGTCTCGACGGGAACTGAATTTCGCATCATTCAATGATTTGTGATGGTCCTTGAGACCCTCACAGGTGAGTAGCGTGCTTCACAATTCCCTGATTGATTGATTGATGGTCCCAATTTACTATATAGAGTTAAAAAAATAATAGCATTTGAAAAATCCCAATTAAACACGTGCTGTATATATCAGGCTTCCTTCTAATTATAGCTAACTTTAGAACATTCGTGCTCACTTAATTTCATCAGCCAAAAGTCTTGAAAACTAGCAAAAAGACAGACACATGTCTCTGAAATGTTTCAATTCTTAGGAATGAAGAAAACATTCTCCATCCAGGATATTCCATGTTTCGGATAATCCGGAAGAGCCAACGCCCTTTTACTATAGAGTCGTACGTTTCACATATTAGGAAGTATGTAGCCAAGTAGTATGGGAAGCCGTCCGTGTATTTCAGGAGGTTTCTTATATGGGGATCTGTGATTTTGACATGAACGGCTTCCCATAATATAGCCCCTTTGAAAGGCCGTCTGCTGGCGAGCTGCTAAGGTATTTTTAATTAAATTAATCAGAATAACCATCCAGAACCCAACTAAAGAAAAATCCTAAACACTGCTTGGTTCAAATGATGGAAGATCGGGACTTTCAAAAAACATAAGTATGGAGGAATGTTTCATAAAATGTTAATTTCCAGGAACAGAAAAAATATCAAGAAAGGCATTTAAAACAACTAGCTTTGAGAGCGAATATAAACAAAAACACAATTCGAAGAAACAGCGCAGCGCCCCTTGGGGCCTTTAGAAAGTGATATGACTAGGAAATATGTGTTTATTCTTCCAAGTGTCCCTGCAACATGAGAGACTTGTCATGGTACGAGTGTAATGGAAATGAGATTGCCTAGTAGTTCTTTCCTAGACAAGACATCTATTGCGTCTTCAAAAGTAAAGATGGTGCAGAAGAAGCAAACACGCTGTTTTCATGTGCAGGCTGAGTGGACGTTTACCTCTGAAAGGGGACGGGAGAATGGAATATTTGCTCTTGAAGCAGTGATGTAACCATCTTTGTTTCCAGACCTCAAAGACCTTCTCCAATAGAACTCCAAAAATACACACCAGGCTCTGAACTCTGACAGATACCATCAAACAGGTTCTCACAAGGGAGCATGCCATCAGGGTTCAAGAAAACCTCACAGGCAGAAAATGTTTCAGACATTTATTGGACTTACCAATTTATACAGAGTCCGACTGTGTTATTCGTCCATTTTGTTTTAAAAGGTTTTGCCATTTCACTGTGTTTTGCTTTCAACTTTATCCTGGAAACAGAAGGGCTGTCTTTACTTTCACTGATGCAAATTAATCTATTTGAACGAATATTGCTCCAATGCCACATTTTATACACATATTGTATACGTGTTATTAGTGTACTTTAAGTGGTTACAGGTAATGAATTTTGAAGCCAACCGCGAGTATCCACGTCACCCCACGCTGTCTTTTGCAAATATTTTTCTTTAGTTTGACAATGACTAAATTATTACTTGATACCTTATGTGTGGTACGTCTTTCAAACAATTCTTCATATGCGTTGCACTTTAAGGCTCAGATCATATCAAGATTTATTCAGTGCATGTTTTTTTCTCAATTTTGCACCTCTAAAAAACATTCAGCTGGAGCTCAAACGTGCTCTTTACCTTGAAGAATCCATGATGCAGAAATATGTACCATTTGCAGATTTTGAACAAGGTGAGCGGAGTAGCCGAGATTTAGGGAATTGCAGTTATCGAAAGTAGAGGTAATCAATCACCTCTGGATAACTGGTATTTAAGTTTCCAGTGGGAGACGCGGTAGCAAGCGCACAGGATTTGAATGTGCCTTGTATCAACAGTGGCGTAGCTAGAGGCTAGAGCTACGGGCGTCCGGAGCTATCCCTCAGATTGCCGCTCACTGACAGGTTGCGCGGGGTGGGTGGGGGCAGGACAGCGAGCAGCGGGTGGAATTGGCAGGGTTTTAGTTACGACGCCACTCTCTACTCCACTGCAGGTGAAAGCAAAGATGGGAGCAGAGGTGCTGAGTGCCCAAAACTAACCTCACTATCCCTGAATATATGATGTAAGAGCATTAGAATATAGACAAGTGTGCCTGCACAAAGAGGTCATGAAATAGCTGAAATTGGGTCATAAATTTAAAGCTGTTCTGAACCGGGGCCCCAAAATACATTCGGCCCTGGCCCCCAAAATACTTAAGATGTCCCTGTTCTTATTCGCTGTGCTCAGACCAGGAAGGGTAACAGCGCGCTTTTATTTGGAAGTGCTTCTAGTTAACCACTGCCAGGGAAGAAGTATGCTGGGTACATGTCATGGGGTTATCGTGACCTCTGAATGTTTTCTTGCCCTTCTGTAGGGGTGTTATGTGATCTTCATTATTTTTTGTGGGAGGGAGGCGTGGGCGTCTGGACTGTGTGCTTGTACTCTGTTTGTATGCTCACAACAAGGGTGTGGATGTCATCTTGACATTAGGTACGCTCGAGGTGAGCGACATGGCGCCCAGCCCACTGAGAAGCGCAATCTCAGTTGGATGATACCACTGCTCTAGAGGGGTGGTATTAGCACCATTCTTCAATCCTGCACATTTTTGGACATGCCCTGTCTCGATTACTTCTTCTGCTCACAACTTGTTCTTGGATATGGAATTCTTTACAAAAGCACTTTTTTTGGCTATACCATGCCACATCTGGTATGGGAGCTTAAAATCCATACCGGGTGCAAGCGGAGGGATTCCCCACTGAGAGGACCATATGTGCTAGCATTGTCTTTCTGCAGGCACATGGGTCATTTCAGGCAAGAGAGGCATGTGTTTCCAGCTGTTCAGGTCATGTTCCAGTTAAAGGGATCAGTGCGCTGTATATGAGTTGCCTGCAAGGGCCTCATAATGCCATTGTGTACACAAAGTACTGTTAGGCTAGATTGTGAAAACTGGGCCAGACTGTAGGGAGACGTTAATGGAACCTTAACACAAGTGTTTTTATTGCCTAGAAAATGGTCTACTTTTTGTCCAACTGCGAATATGTTTGTTACGCTAAAATCCCTAAGAGAGAAATAAGTGTGCCGCATCTATTCCATAAAGCGCCTCAACTCTTCGTCAGGGGGTGTAAGTGCAATACAAATCTGCAATCTAATCCAATGCAGTACAGGAATTGCACTTTAAATGCAAAGAGTTCGTTGCTTAACATGAATGCTCTTTTATTAAGCACTGAATAAAAGTGATACCTACTGTCTTTTTTCACTAAAATGTATTGTGGCTATGCCGCACATTTCAGCCAAGCACTTTTTTCTTCCATATTCACATGAAGAATTAAATTACTGTTAAAATGACACAAAGACCAAGTTGTGGATTTTCTGGTGCTGCCTGCTTCGGTGATGCCCAGTAGTCTCCATACTCATCGTCAGTGTTATGAGAGCAGCACATTTGTAAGGCTGCATTTTCTTTTGGTCCAGGTTCACAAATGGGACTTTCAGCAAGTTGGATGGAGGTGAGAGGTATAGGAAATGGGGTGAAGCGCTGGCATATATTCTACATAGTGCTTAATTTGAGCTGGTGGTTTCCGGTGCTCAGCACCGGCACTTAATCATCAACACAGTCATGGGCGCTTTTAATTAGCACCAGGTAAGGAGGACACATTCATTTTTGGGGATATTAAGTGATTTGCCCAGATTCCCAGGATGTTGAGCACACACCAAGACTCAAACCTGGTTACCCAGCTACGGAGTCTGCAGTACTGGTCATTACGCCACATCCTCCCCCCACCGCTTTCTTGGTTAGCATTTGGTACTGTTTTAGACAGTGCTAACAGGTGAAATGGGCTGGTGCAAGCTGCCTCCTGACGAGAGCCAAAGCACTTATTTTTTACTAAATAACCACTGATTCTACACTTGCATTTCGTGCCTAGCTCCCTATGCAGAACAAAGCAGTAGGTTTTATACATTCTTTTCCAGGAGTAGTGTGGGCATGGTGATGGGAGCCTACTGATGTCAGCAGACTAAAGCCCTCATAACCTCACCACCAATGAGAGAAGAATTTCCAGGCCTAGTCAGTTAAAGGCCCACAGCTATTAATGTTTAGATTTACATTTATACCTGTAGGATAGGAGTGGAGATGTGAGCCATCTCTTGAGTGGTTTACAATGCATGCCCCTTCAAACGCTCCATAATTTTGCTGTCTGGCATGTCAATCTTTTTTATTTTTATAACTCTTTTTATTGAAAGCAGTATTGCAAAGATACAATAGCATGACATAAACATCAGACAGATCATACATGCATCTGACAAAAGACTGCGATGGCACATTAAGCAGGCAAAATCACACATATTTAGAATTCACACTAACCAGTTGACATATCTTCATCAAGGGAGGGTCAGAGGAAGGGAGCAGTGGGGGAACATGTATATATTTCTGTGATATTCATTCAGTTTCGCCCATACTTGAGACCATTTCTGTGGACACCCCCTGGATACATAGACTGTTTTTTCTCTAAGCATACACCAGTCCATATCTTGCTTCCATGAGGCCAGTGTTGGGGCCTCTCTCGCTCCCCACAATGTAGTGATATTGCGTTTAGCTACCATGTGCCCCAAGGGGCATGTCAAATATTGCAGCATCAATGCAAAATTTGTTGTCCCAAACCTCAAAAGTTGCTGTATTTTAGTGATAGGAAGAAAATGTGGCGTAGCAAAAGTTCAGTTGGGTCTATGGTCTATCTTTCCTTGAGACTCTGCAAAGTCAAAGTCTGTGACCTGGCAGTGTCCGGCAGCACCACGCCTCGTAAAAGAAGGGTGTCTGGTGCCACCGAGTGCAAATTTAAATTTGAAAACTGCTCTCTGGCATCTGACAACCTTCTTTCAAAGTTGGGCACTTGCAGGGCAGCAGAGGCGCAGGGGTGCAAAGCTTAGGAGGCTTAGGAAAGAGGGGCCCAGATGCAGGTCCTTAGCCTGGAGGCGAGGTGGCAGGGGGTTTCAGTCAGATGAGGCTCAGGGGGACAAGCAGTGCATGAGGGTGGTGTAGAGGAATCAAGGGGCAGCAGGGTTGGTGTTGGGGCAGCAGAAGACTTGGGGAGCTGGCAGTGCTTAATTTGTTAAAATTAAGTGCCAGGGTCCTTCTCAGAAGGCCACTGCAGCCTGCACAACCCATACCCCGCCAGCTCTGCCAAATACAGCACCAATATAACACCTAACCATCGAACTTTTACAAGTGCGACAATTCAGACTATTCCAGGCCACACAAAGCTATAATAATGGAGTCAACCGTGTAGCTTGGCTCTATCCCGCCATCGTTCCATCCCGATATAATTTACAGTATTTTAAACCTTATTTCTCATCTCCACATGCAGTACCTTCCCTATTTCAACTAAAATGTTCCTGTCTTTCAATTTCCACACTCTCGTCACTTATCTCCCTCTTTCGTTCACATCACGACGCTCTCCCATTTCATTTACTCGCTCCTCAGGTCTTACTTCCCCCATCACCAGCAATCACGTCGGCCTGACGGCCTCCAAATATTACCACTACCCTCAGGGTCAAATTTCGTGCACAAATATTTCTCACATGTATGTCACCCGTTTAGCTCTTACCTTTCCTGTGGAGACTCCACAGTGTAGGGTGACCAGAATTTTAAAGCCAAAAACCGGGACATTTCCCAAAAATAGAAGGACTACAATTTTTTTTCATCCCAGCGCACAGAATGACAGCGCTCCTCAGCAGAGAATTACAGAGGAGGCATTAAGAACATAGATAAAATGCTGATTTTAAAGCCAGTAGCATGCCTGTTAATTAAATTGCTTTCTTATCACCAATGCTAACTATTCCTGGTTTATCAAACATGAAAAGATACCTCCCACCGCTTTCAGTTGACCCTCTCTAAAAACCGGGACATGAGCTAAATTGCCTGAAGTCTGTTGGTACAACTGACGAAAAACTGGGACTGTCCGGGCAAATCCGGGGTGCCTGGTCACCCTACTACAGTGGCACCTGTAAACACGACCCGTTCTTTGTTGGGGTTGGGGGAGGGGTTCTGCAGCAAATCGCCCAGCACTCCCAAGACTCCACTCAAGAGAGCGCGTGGTGGTGGCGCGCGTCACTGCTGCATTCAGAACATGCCTCACTTGTTTATTAAAAAAGCAAACATAGCGTTGAATATTTCTCAGACGCCATGGCTGACGCTGTTGCTGACCCATTTTCCACATTGTGCCTTGTCCTCTTTGATGTCCACGGAGGGTATTGTTGTAAGGCTGTTGTTGTCGACAGCGGTGGTGGTGCTTGAGGAGCGCCTGTTTCCAATGCCTTCTTCTCTCTTCCCTTGCTTGCTGGATGGTGGACATCCTCCTAAAACCTCCTATCATTGTTTCAGGCCATGTGTGTTGATCTTGTCTGATGGCCCTGAGCCAGCATTGATCATCGTCCAAATTAGCTCATTTGTTTCTATCTAAATTGTTTATAAAAAATATCTTTTGGAGTAAATATAGGTTTGTTCATTTTCATATAAACCAAATTCTGTCCAAATCTTGGGCCCAATGTGTCATTTGCAATCCTAAACCAGGGACATGCTTTTTGTACACTGACTGGTTTGCGAATAAGAATGTAATTTGGAGACTGAGTAGTAACAGGTGAGAAATTGTCTATTCGGAGGGAGTCGCAAAATGAACTGCCTAATTAATTTATTAGGCAAGTCGCAATTTGGGATCCCCCCTCCCCTATAATTGGCTGCCAACGCAGGGTTAAAGGCATGCATGGGATAGCCTGCCTGTGTCCCTGCATTTACCTTTCCAAACGGGAAACCATTTTTTTAAAATCAGGTATATGCATTGAAAGCAAAGGTACTGCTTTTAAAAAAAATGCTTCCCGTTTAAGAAGACATTGGGGGGGGGGGGGGGCAGCAGGCACTGATCACGAAAGTGACAGAAACCTTCCCCAAGGTGTGTTTTTAGTTCTGAGTTGGAAAGTAGTAATGAGCACTGGTGCAGCGCTATGCACAACTTTACTATACTTTGTTTCTAAGGCCCATTCTGTGGGTGGAACATGGGCAATCCCATCCCAACACCTGTAGCTTTTGACACAAAGCCCAAGCAACTAAAAAATGTGCACCACACTTTTGATACAAATGAATGCCTCCTCAAGGCATGTGTACATTTTTGGTTTTCTCAAAACTTTTCCAACTTTGTTTTGTAGTGTAGAATACACACACAAAGTGGGAGAAGTATTAAACTATGTAAAATCTTCGTATTTTGCACTGGAAGGGTTGTTATGTGCCTGAGTTAGGCCCATGTAGCAATGCTGCACATTTTCTTACATTGCCCTCTTTCTGCACAATAACGTTTTACGATAATCTTTTGCACATATTCACGTGCGTGACAATGTTAGATGTGTTTCTCTGAAACTGGTTTGCTTGCACATTTCGCATCGCACAACATGGGGTCGGATCATCCCATGGTGGGATACTTGGCTAGACAGATAAACATAAATATACACACACACCCTTGACTCATTTAGGATATGGATTGCATAACAGGAGTATACCTAATTCCTATATTGTTTTATATGCTTGCATATATACACTGTCCCTAGCACCATGGTGGAACTATATCTGCTATTTACTATTTTGGTGCTCGTAATAATTTTCATATGGTTCTGTCTATTGATTATTGAAACACATTTACTCTATATAAGAATAACTGTGGTTCGATAAATATATTCAAGAATGTCCCTTTGTGTATTCTCTGTATACTTCTCTGAGAAAAAGAGTGTCCAAATGACTAGGCAAAAGGGTTCTAGATCTGTTATCATGATACTGAGGGGTCAGGGTTGTCATGTTCAGTGGTTGCCAGAAACCATTCGCTCCCTGTTTAGATTACAGGGTTTATGGTGCCACTGTGAGCTAGATGGTCTCTAGGTCAACATATACTACAGGGTGCATGGAATCAGTCTAGGCACCTCGCCCAATGTTTAGGCTGTCCACAAACGTGCAGATCCTACGGATTAGTGGGAACTACACAATAGGGTATCTGTCGAGTCCTATGCATACCATCACACCCACTCACCTTTTTACTATGATGTAAGGGTGTGTATATGGGGATGTAATACAGCCTCAATTGCGCCAGTGCATGGAAAAAGAAAATTATCTACATATCTTAGTAGATATGGTGCTGTTCTGCTCTCTCCCTTTCATGTGATGCTGCTCAGCAGCATTGTTTGCTGTGCTGCATTGTGGAGAAACTTTCCCACTATTTTTAATGCCCCGTATCACACAATAAATTAATTTTTAATCCTAAAATCTGTGGATCGCCCTGAATGGTGTAGTCCACTTGAGTTTACTCTAAAACAAAATTGTTAATTAGAATTATCTTCTGTACGTCTGTGGGATATATTTTAACACCATAGGGCTTGACCAATGCACATTCTAAATCATCAGTGAGTTATTGTCTACCTTTGATTAAGGTTGTGTATTCTCAAAACTATAATTTTCAAATGGCCACGTTCCTTTAAAGTTACACCTATCATTGTGTCACCTTAACTCTTTAACAACCCATGAAGGGTTATTCTGCTTTGTAAAAGTGCTCTTTGGCCTATCATCTGACTCAGATGCTCTCCAAATACATTGATTTATTTAATATTATTTCGCTTGAGGTTTTATTTTAAGTCCTTGTCGTCATTATTTTCTATGAGAGGGTGTTGCAGTACTAGTGGCTGGCCATGTGTGGACCTGGACTTACTCCAGGTTTGAGCTGGAGTGCATTTTTGCGGATATTCTGGGCCGTTTTGGCTGAAGTAAGTTTAGAAATGCAGTTGGTGAATGGACTTACTATTGTGTCGATGGACACCTGTCCCTCTCTAAACCCTAGATTACTCTTCCATAACCCCCCTCCCTTTTAGTAGGTATTCACCCTTTTCCAGACTCTTCCCCTGGTCCCGCCTACATTTATTACTAAAAAATAAACCTATATGTGTGAGGCTCACCTCATAGAAAAGACAGGCTAAGTAGAGATTTACACTCGTAAGTTTGTGAATTGTATTATGTAGTAAGTAGTACTACTGTACTACTACTTTAAGTATTACAAAATGCAGTTTGTGAATCGGGCACTATGTATCTACAAGGATAACTATTGTTTGAGACATAGAGAAAGACTAAAGCAGACCATGCACTTTTAAATAGATTGAATGAATTTTAAATAACTTGATTAGGCCTTAGATTATTTGATAATTATATATCTACATTATTAAAAATATATCAATGTGTGTGGAAATACAATCACACTGTAATGGTAAGATATGGGGAATGGCAGCAACTTAAGCAGTGTCTTTCAAATGCTCTTCAAGGATTTATTTTCCACAGCAAACGATTTTTGTGCTAGAAATAGCACTACATTTAATCAAACATTGCTCTGTGCTACTTTGCATTTCTTATTATGAAGAGGGTACCTCATGTGTGGTATATGTGTGTTCCTAAACTTTCAGATAGGACTGAAGAAGCAAATCACAATCCACAAACAATGTAAACCATGTTTCTGTGTCAAAAAACCTTTCTCAAAGCAGGCCATAGAAATGTTATATGTATATGTGTATCCTGTTTTTAAAAAGGATTGTACATTTTAATGGATTGTACTACACATGTTCAATGTTTATGTTTGTAATTTCTCTAAGGAAAGGATTATGTAAGAAAGTATACCCTTCCAGTACTAAATATATGGAAGACATCATGTGTACATCACTCTGATGCAATAGTGGCAGGCAGTTTTGGTTCAAGTGCTGTGGTTCTGAGCACCCACTTGGTCAAGGAGAACTTGGAAGTTGAACAAGAAGTGAATCTTTGGGTCACATCTTATAAAGGTACAGCAGGCAAGGGATCTGTATTCACTGCCTGCAGTGGTCAGTCAAAATATCGATTTTGAAAAATCGACCTACATTAATATCGAGTTTTTAATATCGTAGGGACAGAATATCGAAGTCAAGAATATCGTTGACCAGAATATTGACCCCAAGGTAAGTAATATCGGTTTTTCTAATATCTAAGTCAGTAATATCGAAGTAAGTAATATCGTAAGAAAAAATATTGTTGTCAATAATATCGTTTTTTTTTAGTGTTCTGTATTTTAGTATGTATTTTATATGTATGTTGAACATTTTTTTAATGTATTTTCTTAAATCTTAAAATAAATGTTTAGAAATTAGTAATTTTGTTAAAGTAAGTTTTGCGTTTAGTATCAGAGCGGGTTGTGGGTTTATAGGGGAATAGGGTGGGAAGTAATTTAATTATAATTAATTAATTAATATGTTTTTATTTATTGGTATTGATTACTAATTAATTGTTAATTAATTAGTATTTGGTAATTAATGTTTATTAATTAGTTAATGTATAATTATATTCATTATAATTAATGTATTATTAATTGTTGTTAATTGATTAATTGATAATTAATTTATTGTTAATGAATTATTAATTGTTAATTAATTTTTATTAAGTGATTAATTGATAATTACATTAATTTTGTGATTTTTATGTGTAGTGGGTTGTGGGTTTATAGGGGAATAGGGTGGGAAGTAAATAAATTAAATTTATTAAAGAGATTAATTTTATTTATTGTTATTGATTATTACATTTATTGTAAATTAATTATTAATTGGTAATTAATTGTTATTAATTAGTACATTTATAATTATATTAATTATACTTATTTTAAGCTTAATTGTTATTAATTGACAATTACATTAATTGTGTTTTTTTGTATGTGTAGTGTGTTGTGTTTTAAGGGGAATAGTGAGGGATGTAATTTAATGTTATTTAAGTAAATATTAATTTAAATGCATTGGCATTTATTAATATAATTCTTTTGTAAATTAATTATTAATATGTTATTTAAAAAATATATATTTAATTGATAAGTATGTTAATTTAACCCCTACGCTATCCTACATTTTCCACACTGTTACACTCACTGGAGTTGGAATAGTAAGTTTAACCCCTACGCTATCCAACGCTTTCCCTACTCTTGCACTCTCTGGAGTGGGAATTGTAATTTTTACCCCTACGCTATCCAACGCTTTCCCTACTGTTGCACTCACTGAAGTGGGAATAGTAATTTTAACCCCTACGCTATCCAGCGCTTTCCCTACTGTTTCACACACTGGAGTGGGAAAAGTAATTTTTACCCCCTACGCTATCCAGCATTTTCCCCACTGTTGCACTCTCTGGAGTGGGAATAGTAATTTTTACCCCTACGCTATCCAAAGCTTTCCCTACTGTTGCACTCACTGGAGTGGGAATAGTAATTTTTACCCCTACGCTATCCAGCGCTTTCCCTACTGTTGCACTCCCTGGAGTGGGAATTGTAATTTTTACCCCTACGCTATCCAACGCTTTCCCTACTGTTGCACTCACTGAAGTGGGAATAGTAATTTTAACCCCTACCCTATCCAGCGCTTTCCCTACTGTTTCACACACTGGAGTGGGAAAAGTAATTTTTACCCCCTACGCTATCCAGCGTTTTCCCCACTGTTGCACTCTCTGGAGTGGGAATAGTAATTTTTACCCCTATGCTATCCAACGCTTTCCCTACTGTTGCACTCACTGGAGTGGGAATAGTAATTTTTACCCCTACGCTATCCAACGCTTTCTCTACTGTTGCACTCTCTGGAGTGGGAATTGTAATTTTTACCCCTACGCTATCCAACGCTTTCCCTACTGTTGCACTCACTGAAGTGCGAATAGTAATTTTAACCCCTACACTATCCAGCGCTTTCCCTACTGTTTCACACCCTGGAGTGGGAAAAGTAATTTTTACCCCCTACGCTATCCAGCGTTTTCCCCACTGTTGCACTCTCTGGAGTGGGAATAGTAATTTTTACCCCTACGCTATCCAACGCTTTCCCTACTGTTGCACTCACTGGAGTGGGAATAGTAATTTTTACCCCTACACTATCCAGCGCTTTCCCTACTGTTTCACTCACTGGAGTGGGAATAGTAATTTTTACCCCTACAGTATCCAGAGCTTTCCCTACAGTTGCACTCACTGGAGTGGGAATAGTAATTTTTACCCCTATGCTATCAAGCGCTTTCCATACTGTTGCACTCACTGGAGTGGGAATAGTAATTTTTATCCAAACGCTATCCAACGCTTTCCCTATTGTTGCACTCACTGAAGTGGGAATAGTAATTTTTACCCCTACGCTATCCTGCGCTTTCCCTACTGTTGCACTCTCTGGAGTGGGAATAGTCATTTTTACTCTGACGCTATCCAACGCTTTCCCCAATGTTGCAATATGTGGCGCAAGTATATATTTAGGCGTGGGCGGAATTTGCGAAGTTGCCTTTCGCAAAATTCCGTGAAATGGCAAAAAATCTCAGCGAACACACAGAATTTTGCGTGCTCGCGGAGATTTTGGGGGAGGGGCTTCTTTGCTTTATTTATATCTGTAAGTGCTTGCTGCTGAGGTTTAATTTTTGTGACAGGAGCATCGTGCCAGAATGAATTCTGCCCTGCATATTTATCCAAGCAGATGCCACCGTTTTTTGCAATACCTCTACTCAACTGGAAAACTTTCTACGGGCTAATCAGTAAGTGCTACCTCGTTGGGTAAATGTATAATGCCTTTCCTACACTACAGCTGCGTAAAGGGCCAGAAGAATTGTCTCCATTGACCTTCTGTGTCTGTAACTTTGCCACGGTGCCGGGTCCCTTGAGTGAGCTGTCCAACATATTGGGGAAAGGGCGGGAAGTAGTTGCATACCGCTAGTGTATGTGGGGCGGGGACAAATGGGCGGGGCTTCTGGTCCAGTTCACATGCCTCTTGTTTATAAAGGGTCAGAGCAGGATCTCAGCGGCAGACGAGGAGAAGGAACCTCCTGGTCACAGTTACTACACGAGGATTGCGCTTGAGAAAATCAAAGATGCAAAGACCTCTGTCAAGGATTACAGCTAACTTTTCAGTATGGAATGGAGTGAAGGCACATCTGCTTAGCCACGCTCACGAATTCTACACGAGGATTGCGCTCGAGAAACTCAAGGATGCGAAGACCTCCAGCAAGGATTACAGCTATCTTTTCAGGGTGGAAATGGAGAGAAGGCACATCTGCTTAGCCACGCTCACGAATTCTACACGAGGATTGCGCTCGAGAAACTCAAGGATGCGAAGACCTCCAGCAAGGATTACAGCTATCTTTTCAGGGTGGAAATGGAGAGAAGGCACATCTGCTTAGCCACGCTCACGAATTCTACACGAGGATTGCGCTCGAGAAACTCAAGGATGCGAAGACCTCCAGCAAGGATTACAGCTATCTTTTCAGTGTAGAAATGGAGAAAAGGCACATCTGCTTAGCCACGCTCACGAATTCTATACGAGGATTGCGCTCGAGAAACTCAAGGATGCGAAGACCTCCAGCAAGGATTACAGCTATCTTTTCAGTGTGGAAATGGAGAGAAGGCACATCTGCTTAGCCAAAACCTCGCTCACTAATTTTTGGGCTGATTAATGCATTACAGAATTTGAACTTCAACTTGGGCACCTGCTTTATTTATATCTGTAAGTGCTTCCTGCTGAGGTTTAATTTTTGTGACAGGAGCATCGTGCCAGAATGAATCCTGCCCTGCATATTTATCCAGGAAGATGCCACCGTTTTGTGCAATACCTCTACCATCATGCTCCCGAATTCCATTCCGCCGCAGATCGCGAAAGTTTCGAAATTTTTGCGTTCTGCACGGAACACGAGAATGCCGAAATTTCGCAAATTTGCCACCCAACCTTAGTATATATATTAATTTATATGTATATGTTTAATTACTATTAACATTATATGTATTAGTTATTATTTTTAAATATGTTTCAATATTTATATCTATATATTTTGTAATTATATGTATTATTTACTTATTTTTACATTATTATTAAAAAAAATTAAAACACAATATTTTTAACATCGATATTTTTTACAACAATATTTTTTTACTCGATATTTTTGTACTTATCTTTATGTAGATAGGACTTTGATATTTTTGACTTCGCTATTTCTGTGTCGATATTTTTGTAGGTCGATTTTCTGTCCGTCAATATTTTGTCAGACATTCCACTTTCTGCACTTTCATAATCAATACTGGATGGGTTCTTCTTTCATGCATCCTTCTCTAACTGCGTTCCAGACTCAGGGCCTGATTTAGATCTTGGCAGGACTACTGCCGTACCGCCACGGGGGCAGTTCCAAGTACTCCGTCACGCTGACGGCAGTCAACCAGCCGCATTTAAACGTTGCGGCATTAGACAGTTGACCACCTCAGCGGCAGTATTCTCTGCTGACTAACAGTACTCCATCGCCGTCATGCCGGTGTATTTGCACCAAGCTGATTTAGATGTTCTTGTTGCACTGGAAGTATTCTGGGAGTGGAGTCCTGACGGAGTGTGGCCATGGTGGTACGGAGACAGGTAAGTACTACTCATCATTATCTGACTACACATATATATTGTGAATGTGTCATAATGAATATGTAGGTAATGTGTACTGACCTTTTTTCTACATATAGCATTGTACTCAAATAACATACACACACTATTGAATGTACACTTACATGCACCACAAGCACAACACCAACAAGCACCACAACAGCAATATTTTTATTCAAGTGTCAATAGAGGTGTGTTAGTTTTACCTTGATAAGCTGTAAAATGAACACTACTACATTGCACTAGGCCTGGGCTAAATTTCCGTTCCACTCGCGGAAATTGGGATAATTTGACATTTTCGCGTTCCGCGGAGAGCGCGAAAATGTCAAAATTTCCGCATTCCGCAGTTTAGCGATAATTTGGTTCTTGCTCGCGCTGTAAAATAATACATTCTCGCGCGCGCACGATCGCCTTACCTGAATCCCCGCGTTCGCCGACAAGTTTTCCCGATCCGGTCGAGTTCTCCACAAGATGTTGGATTGTTGGTAGCCATTTGCGCTGTCTCGCGACAGTTCGCGCCCGCAGTAAAGTCATGCGTCGCGCGATCACGTCTTTCTTCTCGCGATCATGCAACGCGAAAAGAGTGAAAACAAGATGGCCGCGCCCGCAAGCAACCGCATGGGTAAGTTGGCGAGCCGCGAACACGCAGAAAATACCGCGAACGGGCGGGAAAAAAACTTCAGCATCTTCGCGATATTTCCGCGTGTTTGCGGAGATTTTAAACATTTTCGCGATAATTTGCGAAAGTCGCTTTCGCAAATTCCGCCCACCCCTACATTGCACCTGAGGGAAAATTAATGCAAAAATGCACGAGGCTACAGCAATTGTCAACACCAGAGTCATGGTAATACAGGTGTAAAAGTAGCTTACCTTAGATCCTGGCGACAACAGATTTGTTTGGTGTCGTGGTGCAGTCGAAGCAGCAAAGGGGGGTCCTGTACGATGGGATCCAAGACAGAAATGGATGTGGGAATCAGTTAAAAAGGTAAGTTCCTACCTCATTTCCTCTGATTCTGCCACTGCAGAGAAGGAAGTATTTCCGCCACTGTTGCCTCCAGGAAAAGGAACATTGCTATCTGGAAGGTGGGAATCTTGGCTGGACTCCCTCCAACAGCTGCTTCTGCCTCTGACACCTTTGATGTGGGAGCAAGATTCTGGCAGAGGTGGCGGGACTTCGACGGTCTTCCCTCCACAGCCTCACCAACATCTAAATACAGCAGGTGGACCGCCAAGTCGGCGGGCAGGAAGACTGTTGAAAAAGCGATGACAGAACCTGATCCGCCAACATCTAAATCGGTCCCTTAGCCTTTATGTAGAGTGATGCTCATCAGTACAGACCATCTCCAGGTGATAGCAACAAGAACAGATTCACAAACAGGTGTGAGCATTCTGCACCTGGCTATTACCAGCTACAATTGGCAGTGATCACAAAGTGATACAAAAGGCTAACAATTTTCTTAACTTTCTGACCTGCAGTCCAAACAATCATTCCTTCCATCCACCAAATACCATTATTTATTTTGATAAATCTTTTTATTGTTTTCCAACAATCATAGAGAGAAACATCAGATATTGACATCATCCAGCTGCAAGAATCAGGTACATTGAAGGCTGTGGGTTCAATCTCAGAGTACCACCTGCTGTGTGTAAGCCACCTAGACTCCTGTATTCTTCTGAGGGCCCTCATACTTTGACCATGCCATCGTAAACAGTGCAATCTGCTTGCATGCAGCAGTCCATCCCATTACCCCATTGAGTCAGGGAGGATGTGTCTCTGCTACCCCAAAACCCTAGCAATGTCTTGTTGTGCTGTGATCAGTGCTATGTTACAGAAGAGTATTGTATCCCTGGACAGAGTCTGGTCCCCCCATATCCTCAGGGTGGCCACTTGTTTTGTTATTTTTATTGGATTCTCCACGACCTCCGACATGCAGTTCTCTACCAGCCTCCAAAACAGTTGTATACGGGGACAGTCCCTCAATGTGTGAAACATTGTGCTCTGTTGGCCTCATTCCCACAGGCATCTGTATGAATGTATCCTGCCCATCCAGTGAAGTCAGGTCCTGGTAATATGTGCATGGTGTAAGATCATCAATTGTATCAGCTTTCACCCAGCTTTAATAGCTACCTCCGGAGGATGCTGGCATACCTTGCCCCAATCCCCATCCACCAGTGTACCCAGGTCTTCTTCCTAGCATCCCCATAATCTGTCAAGTGAGGGCTGGCAATTGGCTATCAATGTCCTATATGTGAGAGAGATTGCATGCCTGCGGAAGTCAGTCTTCCAGTGGTGACTCGTCGGGGACGTTGTGTAGGTTGTCCCTGTGGTCCCTATTTGTGTGTCTGGCCTGTATAGAATGATAATTCTGTGATGTAGTCAGCTTGTATTGGGTCTGCAATTCAGAGAAAGAGAGCAAGGCTTTAGGGACCCAAATTTCACCAAGTTTTGAGATGCATATCAGGTCTCACACGTGTCCCTAGACCAGTCCCTGTAATGCCGTCAGTGTAGTCAATGCCCAGAAAGGAGTCTCCAGTGGAGGTTTCCTTTGACAATTCATCTTCTTAGGCCCTGTTTTCCAAATTTGTATTACTAAGTCAGCTGGAGGAGGTACACAGGGTAGAGGGAGGCTGCGTCTGTCACTTAGGTGACAAAGATATCCCTCTGGGAATAGCTGGTTCTGATCCTCCCTCAAAGAGAGTTAATTCTGTGATGAAAAACCCCAGCCATTGACCACCTGTACATGTGCGGACCAATAATACAAGTGGATATGCGGCAGACCAATCCTACCATCATAAGGACGTCTGGTCAATGCGCTGGGAACGACAATCCCATAGCAGTACTGTTTGAGCACTTCTACCGACTGGAAGAAGTCTTCCGGGACATCAAATTGTATATTTTGGAGCAGATAGAGAAACTTGGAAAGTACAATCATCTTACATAGGGTAGCTCTGCCCATCAGTGATAATGGGAGGGATCTCCAATGCCTACATGCTCTCTGTACCCCTCCAGTATTCTGTCCAAGTTGTGTTCCTAGAAGGCTGCAGGATCTGTCATGACCCAGACCCCCAGATATTGGAAGCCCTCTGGGGACCAGCATAGCGGGCAGGCTCAGTCCCTAAGGGGACATTGTGTTTACGGAAATATGACTGACTTCTGCCAGTTGATAAATATTCCTGAATATGTGCAAAAAGTATCAAGCATGTGAAGAACTCTAGGGGCCGAACTTTTGGGGTCAACTAAATGCAATAGGTTATCATCCATGTACAGCAAGCTAATGTCTTTCCAGTCCTTGGTCCACCAAAGTCCCCAGAGCTGGGAGTCCACCCTAACACAGCATGCCAATCGCTCTAAAACCAGTGTGAAGAGCAGAGGAGAGAATGTGGGCATCCCTGTTGTGTTGCATGCCCTATGGAAATCACAGAGACAATGACCAATTCACCTTTGTCCTGGGCACCTGGTTAGTGTACTACAGCCTTAGCAGGAAAACATTATGTCCATATCTGCCCATAGGATGTCCCTGTAACAGAAACAAATGTCTACCTGGCATCCAGCGAGAGCAGCACTGCAGACTCCGCCATCTGCTGCCTCCGCGCCAGGCAACTATAAAATCTGTGCAGGTTTGGTTGGGAGGAGCACCTGGACTGGTCCACATCTACCAATTTTACTTGTGTTAGTCTGTTTGCGAGTACTTTATCAAGAATTTTTATTACCTCTGTATTAAATAGGGTGATTTGTCAGTATGAGTCACATTGCTCAGGGGGTTTACCCTCATTTTGGATCAGGACCATTGTGGCAGTTCTCAAGTCAAGTGGAACTGTGCCATCTTTCTTGGCCTTGTGAAACATCTGCCTCAGCGGCTCGCTCACCAGGTGTGCCACACACTTATAAAATTCTGGTAGGAGACCATTGATCCTGACGTCCTCCCATCCCAGAAACTGGCGTATGGCTTCACTAATCTCATGTATCTGAATTTCTGAACCCGCGGGGGATAGCCTCTGTGTGGGAAGGTCACCAGTGAAGGCTTGAAGGTCCACCATAGGGCAGCTCGGTCCCAGGCTGTACAGATCCTCCAGGTGTGTCCCTATGGTTTGGAAAATGTTGTATGCCCTTGGTTGCGGTGGCTTCCGATCCTCCACTAGATAATGGATCCATCTCCTCTTGCGCACTATCCACGCAATCAAGTTTCCAGTATTGTTACGTACTTTGTACAGTCAGTGTTGTTTGGATCTGTCTTGGGCCCTTGCCTCATCTTTCACCCAGTTACAATACTTTCCCCTCGCTAAGGCTAACTGGCATAGTTTATCAGGTGTAGGAGGTCCCTCCCATTTAGAATCACACTGTGCTTAGTGCACTTCCAGTTCAGCAATCATTTTTTGTTTCTCTTTCTTTTTCCCCATTAGGTATGTGAGTAGGCCACCTCTTACAACCACTTTGTAGGTTTCCCATATTGTAGCATCTGAGGGGACTAAGCCAGCATTCTGTTTGAAATAGATCTCCGTGACAGAAGTCAGATGGGTTCTCATGTCCCAGTCTCTCAACTACCAGGGGTTCAACCTTCAGGTTCATGAGACCTCCCCAGGTGTATGAATACCAAAGAATAGTCAGAGATGCCCCATGGCAGATATGCGGTATCACTGAATCGCTTGCCTTGGGTCTGAGGGACCAGGAGATGGTCCATTAGGGACATGGATCCTGCCAATCCTGCCGCATGGGAGTAGCAGCTGTCTGCAGGTCTTGCCTCGCGCCATATGTCTATCAGGCCCATTGCCAATATAGATGTTTTCAATCATGTGTCCTTGCTGGTGGTCTCCAATTACGTGTAATCCTATTCAATTCAGCGTATAATATCATGTTCAGATCACCTCCTAGAATCGTAATCCCAGGTGGAATCTGCATCAGCCAGTCCTCAGCCCTCTGTAGCATCTATGCCTGTGGGCCTGGTGGGAAGTACCACGAAGCAATCGCAATTTGTTCCCCATTCCATTTACTCAGGATCGCAGTGTAACAGCCACCTGGGTCAGTCCAAACCCTCTGGGCCACCAGGGATCGAGTCTTCTTCACCAGTATATCACCCCACTGGATCCCGTGGTAAACCCCAAGTGTGCTAGATATCTATGATGCCCCCTTCTCAAGAAAGTGCTTTTATTAACCACCAAGTGGATTTCTGTATGAGGTTTATGCTCAGGTTCCATCTGTTCAAATACTGTGATACTCTCTTTTAGGTTTGTTTCCGAGGCCATCCACATTCCAGGAGAGCAGGGTGAACTTTACATTATCCTCCCCAGTGTCCAACCTCATTTCTGACAATCCCACCCCTATTGCCAGGACCCTCTGCCCCTTCTAGAATGTAATCCTTATGCTGCTGTGTCAATGTCAACCCTTTAAAGCAATACCCCCCATCCTACATCCTCAGGCTGTGAATGTGGAATAACCGCTCTCCCATGCCTGTGGTGTCTGGCGCCCTTTCTGCCCAAAAATGAAACATTATGAAAATTAAATATTGTTCAGGAACAAGGCTCATGTCTGAGGTTGGAGACTGTCTCAGCTTGTGCCTGTGATTTGTGTTGAGCTGTCCTGTCCGCTCCTCGCCCATGGCCACAGTAATGGTATGTCCCTTCTCAGTAGCACACTCATCCCCAATCATAGGGGGTGTGATCAAAACAAGTTGTGTTTCCACCCGGGGTCTTCTCTGTGCAGGTGGGATAGTGAGGCTCCGCCTTCCAGACCAATCGAATGCTACCCCTCCAACCAGTGCCAGGTCTCCTCCGATGTCTTAGAGCAGCAAATCTTGTCATCTTCCACTAGGCTCAGTTTTGCTGTGAATCGTAGGGAATATTGTAGATCATGCTACCTGCGTTCCACTTTTGTTTTTTTGTTGAAGGAGCATCTCTTGGCTTGTACCTCCTGAGTGATAATGTGGTTCTCGTAAAAGAGCGGCCCCGGTGTCGGGCCACCTTCAGTACAGTCTCCCTGTCTTTAAAATGTGGAAAGCAGGCAATGATGGGTCTCGGTCTCGCTTCAGGTTTTGCTGCTGTCCCAGGTATCCTGTGTACCCTTTCAACTGCAAAACGCAGTGAGAAATCCACGAAGGTCAGCCTGGCGAAGAGGAACTACTCTGTAAATTTCTCCACATTATTGCCTTCCGCTTTCTCTGTGATTCCCACGAGTTGTACGTTGTTGCGCCGTGACTTGCCTTCAGCATCCTCAGCACGTGAGTGGATTCATTTGGTGGTTTCATGGCAGTGTCAGATTTCATCCGTCAGGGTTTTTATGGATCCAAAATGTTTTCTGTCACTGTCACATGTTCTGCCATCCAGGCCATGCCCACCTGAATCGACATGATATCTGTCACCACAGTGTCTATTTTCATTTCCCACACGACCCTTTCCTTTAGTATGGGATCTCGAGTCCCTCCCTGGTCCCCATCCGGTTCCTTGGTCCCCATACAGCTCTGTTGCGTCCCTGTGTTCACCACCTGCATCCCCGCTCTGGAAGGCATATTTTTTTCTAGACTGAGGGAATGAAAATCCCTCTGGCCCTTGTCTCGTACCGTGGGGGTCTGCTGAGTATCTCTGTTTCAGTTTTGCATCACCAGAGACCGGTGGGATTAGAGTTCACACCCCAAGGACCCTCGGTGGTTTCTGGTTGTAGGGGGGGGTTGAGAAGGCTAGGGGGAGACACATCTAGTCGTACGGCTCAGAGGTTGTCCTGGGGCCACAGCATGTATCTGTCCAGAGGGATCAATGCACCCCTCTTCTGTAAGGCCTGATGTATGGCGGGGGCCTGTGTGTCAGCAAGCTAGTCATCTATGGTTCCTCCTTCTCCCACACCTTAAGTCAGGCACTCAGGGGGTAGGATCCCAGTGATCCCAGGTCTCTGAAGGGAGTGCAGAGGGAGGGTGAAGAGAATCCCCCTCTCTGTAGCAGCAGTCAGGGCAGTCAGGGCAGAGGTGTCAGGTACAACCCCCAGCTCCACGTCCGCCTCCTCGTCCGGGCTTTCCATGCTCACCTGAGCCAGCCGCTATCTTGATTCTGGGACCTCTAGCTAGGGAGTATGTTCACTACAGAGCAGGACGTCTTTGCCTCAGGACCACCTTGTTGGGACCCTCCACAGCGTCAGACTGAGTCAGGAATCGCCTGCGGTTCCCCGGGGATAGATTTTGGCCTCAGCAGGCAGCTCGGAGTTGGAGTTCACTTGCTAGGTGCCATCTTGGCTCCCCATCCTAGTCACGTCCCTCCCAAACACCATTATTCAGGAGGAGTATTCAACAGCCCTCTGCACCAAAAGGAGCTCATTGGATTTCTACAGGAGTGTGCCTCCTTTTTCTATCCTTCAGTGTTTAGGTCCCTTCCCTGCAATTTCAGGAATGCTAGCTATACACTTCCACTGTAAGGGAGAGCACCCTCACCTACATCCTGTGCACATGATCAGGCTAGGTGGTTTCAAAATGTAACCTGCAGGCATACTTCATTCTGGTTTACTCTGACACTCACAAAGTGTGTAACACAGACCCCAGATTGACACATGTACATAGACACATGCACTCATGATATCTGCTTAAGCATTCAGATAACACCAGCAAGACTACACGAGTGAGGCATTAGCACAACACTCATCTGACACAGCTAAAACGGTGTGGGCACACTAGGATCACATACAAAATATGCTCCTTACAGTGCGCTGCAAACTTTGAAGTGCTAACAGGGACTGCAGTCTTCAGACATTCTGGAGAGAGCACTTGGTACACCCATCCAGGTCCAGCACAGGCTCCAGGTCTGAACTCAAATCAAGGGACAGCCCTAGGTCTCCGTACACAAGAAAGATTATTGGGATGCTGGGCCCAGCAATCAAAAACCAGGAATACCTGAAACTTGCAGTTGGACCTTCCATGTAAAGAGCATCCCTGCCACAACAAGGAGGCAAAAAGAGTTACGCTTTGCAACATTTGTATTGACGTAACTTTTCAATGGGAAGGGTTGAATGTCCCCTTCCTAGCAGTGGGTTTTTAAAACTAAAAACATGCAATAAGAGAGCATAAAGAAAATGTAATATATTATAATGTATGTGTAAAATTTGGTAATTTTGTACTTAAAAGAATTAAGCATAAAACAAGTAGTAAAGATCGTTCCGGCAGATCATGAAATACAATCCAAGCAAAATATATTTTCTTGCTAATAGACTGGATACATTGTTCAACTACTCCTATATTGATATACTCTTTCTGAATGTATGAAGTGTGTAGAATTAACATAAATATCATGCATGCTTTGTTCTATTTCTTCATACTTTTATTAGAGCAGTGGTGTAAGAAAGGCCCCTGCAGCCCCCGCAGTGCAGGGGGGGGAGAGGGGAAGGCGAGCTCCAGGGGGGCTCCCTCAGCTCAGTACACTGACCTAGGAGCTCCCGAGAAGTCCGGAAGGGGCCCCTCCTTGCACTTTGCAGGGAGGTCCCCTCAAGTTTCCTTGCGCCACTGTCATAGAGTTTTAAATGATTCAATCATTAATTAAAAAAGTAATGAATAAGATTTTTATAAACTTGATTCCAGATGTTCAGTAATTTGTACAGCTTGGTCTCCGGATTTTCTTTTCCATATGAAAATCTTTGCTAATTTATTTTCAGGACATTGTGTTTAATTAATTAAAAAAATTCAAAGCTCTGTATTCTGTTGAAAGGACTTTTTCAGTTTGAAAAGCTTTATTTGGAACAATTGTTAATACAGAAAGATACCAGCAAATATAGAAAATCATTTCAAATATAGCAATATAACAAAGGCTTGTCTGATATCAGATAGAGAAAGAATAGAAAGCAATTTGTAGGATTTTATAAATGGAGAGAGGGGAGGCAGAAGAGAAGGAGGCAAAAGAAGTAAAGGGGAGGAGAGGGGAAATTAACACTGTAAAAAGTAAGGCATATTGGTAAAACATTGTAAATGCATCAATATATATTATCTAGCGTAGAAGTAGTTATAATATAATAACCAGGTAGAAAAATTTTCAGAGGTAGCATGTGAAGGTTTCTTTAAGGCCATGCGGTCCAAGTAGGTGGTAAGGGGTAACCAGAAAAGTTCTCTATTGATAGTCGGTTTGCAAGAGGAGGCAAAGGCAATATCAAGTCTATAAAAATGACATAGAGTATTCCACCAAGATTGTATGGAGAGATTTTTGAGAGTTTCCAGTTAAAGGAAATGTGCTGAAAGGCAAGAGCAAGCATGAGGTCAAAAAGACCATGGGAGTGTGGAGAAAGGACTAAAGAATCAGAAAGGCTACCAGCAGAGGAGAGGTCTAGAATAAGGAATGGAAATTGTAAATAGACGAGAGATATATGACCAAACCTTCTCCCAGAATTCAGAAACTGAAGGACAGAGAAAGAAGAGATGAAGAAGGTCAGCATTAGAAGAACCACAAGTCCAACAGTTAGAGTCAGAAGAAGCAGAGAAGCGTGATAGAGCAACCGGGGCAAGGTAGAGTCTGTGATACAAGAAGAATAGGGATTGGGTAAGAGAGGCAGAACGAGAGATTTTTAAGGATCTGGACTTGAGTTTGTCTCAGAAAGCGACAGACCACTCGCAACCCAAATCCAATTCCCAAGAAAGCTCTACTTTAGTTTTAACGCGAACCGGATTAGGGGATGAGAAAAATTTATAAATAAGTGAAGCTTTAGGGAGGGTAAGAAGAATTATGAGAAGAGGATTTTGGGTAATAGGTGAAGATGAAGAAGAAAGGGAATAATAAACGTCAAGAATAATTGCCATAAGGGAGGTGAATTTTTGCAATAAAGATCGTGGGCAATGAAATAAGAGCTGAAATTGGGGAAAGGAACAAGGTAAAACTCCATCAAAAAGTTGATTGACCCATAGAATACCTTTTAATCTCCAAGTGTTTGAAAAAAATAGGTCTGTTATTGAGAAGGATAAGCGAATTATGCCAGATAGGGGTATTTAAAAAGGATTCACGGGAGATAGCAGTAGGTTGAACCAAGGGTTTCAGAAGAGAACAGGTGTGTCTAAATAAGGGGAGAGAAGTACAAGAAGTTTTGGCAGAGAAACTTACTACTTCATTGAAAGAGAAAGGAGACAATAATAGTTGTTCAATGGAGGACCAAAGGCGGTTAAAGGGTGAAGGGTCTGATGTAAGCCATCTTGAGGCCTGACGTAGGGAGAAGGATTTATGATAAAGACAAAAATCCGGTAAATTAACTCCACCATTAGATTTTGGCTTACGGAGAGATGCTAAAGCAATTCTGGATTTTTTATTTGTCCAGAGGAATCTTGAAAGACACGAGTCAATACGTTTAAAGTAAATATCAGGAATGTGAACAGGGAGCATGGAGAGAATATATATTAAAATTGTGGCTATCATCATCTTGACTGAATCTAATCGCCCCCACCAAGTTAGAAAGAGAGGATTCCAGGTGGAGAATGATTTGTCAATTCGAGATAGGGTAGCAGACATATTTAATTTAATTGAAGAGGCAATGGAATTAGAGAACCAAATACCTAAGTATTTAATTTTTGAACTATTCCAAGCAAAGCCAGTAGAAGAGAAGAAATGGGGAAGACAGAATTTTGTAAGAGGGAGAATTTCAGTTCAGAGTTAATTTTACATCCGGAAACCTGTGAGAAAGAGCTAAATTCAAGTAATAATGGGGGAATAGATGTTTCGGGAGCAGAAATAAATAAAAGGATATCATCTGCATATGCAGAGAGTTTCAATTGGTAATCACAATAAGGAAAACCGGAGATGGAATCATTACTACGAATAGAAGTCAAAAAGGGTTCAAGAGCTAGAACAATAAGAAGTGGGGATAAAGCACAACCTTGACGAACACCACGTTGAAGGGGAAAATAAGAAGAGAAATGACCATTAACGAGGACCGAAGCTTTAGGAGCGGAATATAGCAAGGAGATAAGGGATATGAATTTAGGGCCAAAACCATGCCAATGTAATGATGCAAATAAAAAAGACCAATCGACTCTGTCAAAAGCTTTCTCTGCATCAACAGAGATAGCAGCTAGAGGAATAGAGGGAGAGGAGACTTTATTTAAAACATTGAGAAAGAGGCGGGAGTTATCAGAGGTAAGTCTACCCTTAACAAAGCCACATTGCTCCTTACCAATAAGATGGGGCATGAAGGGATCTAAGTGTAAAGCAAGCAGTTTAGCAAATAATTTATAATCCACATTAACTAGAGAAATTGGGTGATAATGTTTACAAAATTGGGGGTCACGGCCTTCTTTGGGAATGAGGCAGATGGTGGCCTCCTGAAACGTACCGTCTGTCTTACCAGATGAATAAAATGATTGGAAAAGCGTTAAAAGTTTAGGGAGTAGGAGGTCAGAAAAATGCATGTAAAATTCAACAGAAAAACGGTCAGGTCCAGGTGATTAACATTTAGTGAGGGTACCCAAAGCTTTGGAAAGTTCATGAAGGGAAAGATCGTTTTCAAGATTAACAAAGTTAAGATGAGAATTAGAGGGAGCAGGAAGTTTCTCAAAATAAGATTGAATGAGAGAAGGAGTAGGAGGAGATTCTGGAGTGTAAAGGTTTTGATAGAAAAGTTGAAATTGGTTAAGTATTTTGTGATCTTTATATAGGAGAGAGTTATCAGAAGAGTAAATAGAATCAATAAAAGTATGCTCCTTACGTGCTTTGAGGTAATTAGCCAGAAGTTTTCCTGCCTTATTACGACCTCCATAATAACGTGCACTACTACGAAGGAGTATTGATGATTCGTTGTCAGTGGTAGTTTTATTGAAATCAAGTTTAGCTCTTGTACGTTCTGGTGAAATGGAATTATTTGATGAGGTGTAAAATTCATGTTCCAAAAATTTGACATGGGCTAATATAGTTTTCCGTTTCTGAAGATAATGTTTCTTTTTCTTAGAGACAAAATCAATAATGAAACCTCTTGCCGTTGCTTTAAAGGAATCCCAGAGAAGATGAGGGGAAGTACTACAGTTGCAGTTAAGTAGAAAAAATTAATTGGCAAAAGAGCGAAAAGAAGAGGAGAAAAGAGGGTCAGTAAGAAGGGAGTTATTAAAGTGCCTACGGGAAGACTTGGGGCATGGGGGGGAGTAGATCAAGGTCTGTTACAATTGGGGCATGGTCCGAGATGACTATGGGTTCAATAGAAGACGATAATAGGTTTTGAGAAAGATGAGAAAGAGAGGTATGGGAAGGAGAGAAAAAGGAATAGTCAAGAGTATCAGGGTGAGAGATTCTCTAGGAATCAATGAGATGTGTTTGAGAAATGGTATTAAGGAATTGTTTGTGAGTCTTATGGGGTATAAAACAGACTGTTGACTTGCGATCAAGAAATGGGTCTACAATCTGGTTACAATCCCCACCTAGAATAAACCTGTCATCACGATATTGAATACATTTTTGTGTGATTAAAGGCCATAAAGAACAATCAGGTTGTGTAGGACCATAAACATTAAAAACAGTTAAAGGCACAGAATTAATTAATATCTTGGCTAGACTCCATCTACCTTCACTATCATTTTCTTGCGATATGACTTTACATTTTAACTTCTTGTGACATAAAATGACAACTCCATTCTTTTTATTGGTAGATGGTGAGAATAAAACCTACCCACCCAGCTTCTTTTTAATTTAAGTGATTTGGCTTCTGTAAGATGAGTCTCCTGCAAAAGAACTATGTCAGGGTTATAAGAAGCTAGGTGGGAAAGGATTCTCTGTCTTTTAATAGGATGTATAAAACCTTTCACATTCCAACTTGGAATGTGAAAACAGCAAAAATATAAAGGAAACCAACACTACAATAATAAGGAGAGAAAAGAGAATGCCAATAAATATAAGAAAAAGAGGATGATAAAAAAGGAGAAACTTAGAAGAGGAGCTAAAGAAGTATGAGAAAAGAAAGATCAAGGCTACAAAATGAGAAAAAGGGAAAATAGATATAAGCAAAAGAAGGAAGAGAATAGATAGAAGTAGAAGAAAAAGGAAAATATCTGGTAGGCAAAGGGGAAAGAAATGGAAAAGAGGGAGAGGGGAAGAGAAGAACAGAACAAGAAGAGGCAGTACATATCCAAAAGGGATGACTGAGTGGTGACACTCAAAAAGACTAGCCTCCCGAGGTCGGGAGTCCGGACCATACCAGGACGGGAAGAATAGCGGAAGAAAGCCATGGGATATGGGGAAATGAACCAATCTAAATAAATAAACAGAAAAGACAATCAACATCAGTATGATACATAAGGAAAAGTACAACCAGCTTAACATGCAACGAGGAAAGACAATAAATAAAACTAAAGGAATGTATATTGTTTGAGAAGGGTAGATATAAAAATAAGGAAGCATCAAAAAGAACTATGTTAAAACTATTTAAGGAACATCAAAAAGTAACACTGTATAATATCAGATACAAAGAAGTGTGGAGACACTAACAGGAATCCTGAAGAGAAAAAAAGAAAAAACAAAAAAATAAATAAAAAAAAGGAAAAGATAATTGGTCAGCCACTGGTAGAACTGGAAGTATCCATGCCGTTGGTAGTATGCATATGAATAAAGTTTTTAAGTTCCGCCGGGTCTTGAAAAGTCCATGTTTGATTCTGGAATGTAACTTTGATGATATACGGGTGAAATAAACCATATCTAGCATCCAGAGTCCGAAGAGGAGCACGAAGATTCAGGAACTCTTTCCTCCTAGATGCAGTGGCATTGGAGACATCTTGGGACAAAAACACCGTCTGACCCAACCAGGAAATTTGACGTTCAGATCTTGCTGCAGAGAGGACTGAGAGAAGATCTGTAAACTTCAGAAAGAGAATAATGACACCTCGTGGTTTAGCTGGAGCTGTTGAAGATGTTAGACGCGGGCCAAGCCTGTGAGCCCTTTGGATGCTGAGAGAAGTGGTTGGTGGCATATCAAGAAGTTTCGGAAGAAAGCAGAAGAATGATACAGGATCATCACCTTCCAAAGATTTTGGTAAACCATATATACGTAGGTTATTCCTCCTATTCCTGTTTTCTAAGTCTTCCATATGTTGTTGAAGGGTGAGAACCGACTTTTCCAAAGAAGAAATTTGTTGAGAATTAACCTGGATCTCTGAAACTTGCTGCCCCACCGAAGCTACTCTGTTGTCCGTGAAATTGCATTTTGCTGTTGGTTTCCTCCACAAACGGGCTCAATGCGCGTATCTCCTCTAGAAGTAACTCCAGAGAAATTGGAGATGATGGTTTGTCAGAAGACGGAGGGTCATGATTCAAATGTTTAGAAGATGTGGTAGGTGGAGAGGATTTGCTTGAAATAGGTTGCGCCGAGAATGAGCGATTAGAGGTGACTCCAGCCATTTGGTCTGTGTTAGAAGAGGATTCCGATGTTGAGGAAAGTGAAGGTGTTACCATAGAGATATGCTTTGATGGAACAAAAATAAACTTTGGTTTACGCAACTTTCCCATAAATATCTGACCCTCAGAGTGTAGGTTAGGCGATGAACGGTGTTGATGAAGGCAGGCTAAATAGACAATCTCTGTATGGTGGTTAATAAAGACCTGTGTTTGACTAAACAAAGAGGATTCCAAAAAGGGACACCTTTAGAAAACCAAGTGAACAGTAATTTCAGGTTCATGAGAAGGTGAACTACTCACAGACAATGATAGGTAGCCAATATAGGATAAAGAATGAGGATTGTATTCAGGTAGCGCACTGAAAATGTCCAAAAATATCCTCACTCATAGGGAACAATGCAGACAGCAACAAATTCAGTGAGTCTCATAAGAGGATAGAAGAACTAAACCATAGGCAACATTTTTCTCTGTGCGCGCTAAAATCCTGGGTGGTGAAATTCGCGCTCAAAATGGCAGACGTCTTGAGAGAAGAATGCAGCGAAAGAAAAACCAAAGACCATCCTCTTTTATTTATATAGAAAAAGAGCTGCAAGCGGTAAAAGTCAGTGAGACTCATGAAAGGAGCAATGGGCCAAGGTATTGGTAATATTTTCGTCAGAGCATGGAATTCCTGAAAGACAAAACAAGACGCGCATCTAAAATGGCGGGCGCCTTAAGAGACAAGTACAGCAGCAGGAAAGCATAATGCGTTTAAACCAAAAATATCCTCGTGATATGTAGGAAAGAGCATTTAGTGGTGAAGTCAGCAAAAGTCAGTACAGCCCATAGTGCTGTCAAGGGACCGGTGCGTAGAAAGTATTCTCGTCATTAAGCTGAGGTCCTGAAAGGCGAGATGTGCACCTAAGATGGCGGGCAACTTGAGGGAGCAAACACGGTAGTGAAAAAACAATTAAGGGCAAGCTGTTAAAGCCCAAAAATCACCTCAACAGAGACCCCAGACACTCCGATTCAAGATACGGGTGATATTCCTCAAAGAGCTGCACAGGAAACGCAGCGGTCAGTCCGAAGTGCGTCCCGATGCGGGAGAACGGATCCCTTAGGCGGCCATCTTGCTCGGCGCCTTAACCACGCCCCCTCTGTTGAAAGGACTAAAGACAAAAATTGTAAACCAAATATTGTTTTTATTAATATATTTTTATAATTTTATACTTTTCGATAAAAGTATTATAACAATATGTAAAAATTATTTTAAAAATACAATTGAAAAATACTTTTGAAAGATTAACATCCCTTGTTTTTGTAATTAAAATAACAACAATGTAACCATTTCTTAGTTATGAATGGATAGAAACTAACAAAATAACTGATCCCTCTGTCTAACTTCCATTAATTTTTTTCTATATTTTAGATATTTTGGAGGTACAGTTTGCTTCGAACATCAATACCCATGCCTAAAGTTCTAGTCATGCATTTAGTAATCTTTTAAAAAGTGTGTTGACGTGCTGCAATGCACGCTGAATTGCACCAAAGCAGGGAATGAGATCAGCAGATCCATATTTTAGTAGCAATAGAGCTGTCCTCCTGTTTCCCTTTCGTACAATACAGCACTGCAGCTTTGTTTGCTATACTCTTTGATTTTGAAGCAAATAGGCATGAATGATGAAAAATGTTTGTTAAAAAGGTAAATTGCTTTTTTTTCTAACTTTATTTCCATGCAACACAGTACTATCTGACTTTTAGTAACTCTTGGACATAGACTCCTTCGGAACTCGGCAGCCAGACTTACCCTCAACCTCCCATATAGATCACAAATCAAACCACACATCAGGGAGTGCCACTGGCTCCTTATACACAAATGTGAGGGATTGAAAACTCTCCACTCAAACCTTTAAAGCATTGCACAATACAGGCCCACCTACCTGAAGAGTCGCACCTCGATCCACACAACCTTCAGACACCTCAGCTCTGCTGGAGTTTTACTCACTCACATCCCACATATTCACAGAAACAGATCCAGAGGACAGGCCTTTTCCTACATTGCTCACAAACAATGAGACGACCTCCCACTACACATCAGAGACTTCTCCTCTCTTCTGGAAATCCGCAGGAAGCTGAAGATCTGGCTCTTTGATTAATCCCCCCTTGACCCATGAGGAGGCTAGTCACGCGTCTGCTCAGCGCCAGGGCACCCTCCCTGTTGATAATGCTCTCTACAAATTCTGATAGAATATCAATAACAAGCAGGGCTGAACTGGCCATTTTGCTACTCTTGCATTTTCTCTGAGAGCTGCAGGCTAGGAGGCTGCTTTTACAGCTGGATGGGCTGCCATGGCACTCCCATGAAAGCCGCCATGGCACCAGTCCTGCTGTGCACGGCTGGTTTGAACATTTTTGCCGGGGCTGATTTTAAGTTCTAGTTTGGATCTGAAAGCATGGGATCTCACGGGATAACACACATGGCTACTTATCCAAATTGCACATATTGTCACAAGTCATTTACATTTATTAATTTAGTTAAAGAGGTATTTATTAAAGCAATACATGCCACCAAAGCCTCTGCGGAGCGCTGACTATTGTTGTTGCCACATCATTCAAAATATTTAAGGGCATTGAAAGGAAAATATCAGACTAGCATCTTCAAACATAGTAAATAGACTGTTTTAAGAGGTCATGATTGCTTATCGTTCACATTTTTTTTCAAGATTCATATGTGTTATTTTTAGGTCTGGCTTGCCAGCGCAGCTGTCTGCAAGACCTATTGGTAATAATTCTTTAAAA
Source organism: Triturus cristatus (assembly GCF_964204655.1). NCBI lineage: Eukaryota > Metazoa > Chordata > Amphibia > Caudata > Salamandridae > Triturus > Triturus cristatus. Next base: position 789,868,717 of record NC_140590.1, read on the forward strand.
TATACATACAGTGTGCTTTGGCTACACTCAGTTTCACTCATATCTCAAACTATCTCAGAATTATTGCTCTCTCTTTTCATGCTATTGGTAGTTTTGTGTATCATCTGACCGTCTATGGGGTGCTGCTAGTATTTCAATACTTGGGACTATTTTACACATTGAACGCACTCAGAATCATCACCAACTGCATTCTTTATCCCATAGAGTGATGTATACAGAAAGCAACCGTTTTTTTTGGTTTTCCAAGGCAGCAACATTTTTTAGTCAGGACTCAAAATGCAAAACAGAGCTATTGGCTTTGCCAACTCATATTTATTTCTGGATGAATCCGAACAGTAAACGCTGTGTTCTTCTTGAATTTGATTGTGCACTTGGACTATCACCACCACTGCTATAACACACGTTATTAGCAGAGGGTCATTGGTAATGATATAGGCAGGCAAAGCTAAAATATGTGCACCTCGGCACAGCAGCAGCAACCAACCATGACCAGGGCCGGACTGGCCATGGCGGGCATCAGGCGTTTCCCCGGTAGGCTGGAAGGGTGGGGGTTGGTTTTGTTACAAAGGGCCAATTTTGCAGTAGTGCTGCTGTATCAGCCCCAAGTATAAAACAAACCGACCCCCACAGCCGCAAAACCAGCCGCCACCCATCCAGCCTCCTGGGGACTGCTCTGACAAAATTGCCAGTGCTGTTTTGGGTTCCCAGTTGGGCCCTGACCATGGCACACACCTTAAAGTATTAAAGAAGGTACACCAAGCTGAATAAGTTAATAAAACAATTGCTAAAGAGGTTGTGAAACACATTCACCATTCCTCACCCTTCTAGATTCACTCAAAGACAAATATCATGTTTGTCACTAATCTTTTTAAGCTTGGTTGCTCTTTAGTGATTTGGCAGTGGAAATAATGACAGAGTTGTTCTCCTGCAGAGTTTATGCTGGAACACCTATGACAAGTCTTGCAAACGTCAACCTCAGACTCTTTTTCCTTCTTTTTTTTGTAAAACGCGTTAGGTTTTAGATAATTGTGGAATGCAGATTAGAATCAGTGGTGTAACAGTAGCCCCTGCGGTGCGTGGAATAGGGGTGCGATCACCAGCTCTGTGCATGGGCAGGGGGCCCCTGGTTTGAGAGATCCTGACTGGTCCGGAGCATGGGCGCCCCCTTCCATTTATTTTGTAGGGGGGCCCGCTCATGTTTCATTCCGCTACTGATTACAATGTGTAGGTGGATTGATGCATATGCGGATGTGTGAAGCACTCCTGTCTTGGAAACCGACAGGTAAAGGAATGCATAGGTTTGATCAGTGAGGCAGATGGTAATTGTCTTTGAATGGGTTTGCTGCTCTTCGTTTCACTTTTATGCAAGGCGTTTTCTTAGGGAGATTTGCTATACTGGAGTTGGCATCCACACTGTGACTGAACCCTACATGATGATCCAGCTGCACATAATTAAGCGTGGGTGTAGTGCTCCGCTCTGCCCGCGGAGTGTGCGTAGTGCTGCCTACTTTGCGGTCCGCGAAGTAGGCGTAGCAGGCAGGCTACGCACACGCCATGGTGGAGCAGAGTTGCCCGCCACCCGCCTCCCTCCCGCCCTCTTTTAAAATCCCTTACAATGTTTAAAAGCATGTAAAAGTAATGAAAATGACTTACCTGAGCTGCGGCGTCCCAGGGCTCCCTCTTCCTGCTCTATCGCCGACTTCTTCCTCACAAATGCGCATGCGCGGGCACCTGCGCATGTGCATTTGTGAGGAAGAAGTCGGCGATGAAGCAGGAAGAGGGAGCCCCGGGACTCCGCAGCTTAGGTAAGTCATTTTCATTACCTTTACATGCTTTTAAACATTGTAAGGGATTTTAAAAGAGGGCAGGAGGGAGGCGGGTGGCGCGTAGTGGGGCTACGCGGAGTGTGCAGAGTGTGCGTAGATTTGCCCCCACTCCGTGATGCTCTGCGTAGCCCCACTACGCCCACTACGCCCAGGGTTACACATAATGTGGGGCAAATTAGGCCTCATTTATGAAAAGTGTTGCATCGCTGATTGAAAACAGGAATGTGACATTTTTGATTGCGCCCTCCTTGCCACACCTCGGATGCGCCGTATTTACAGTACGGCGCTCCATGTCACAAGGATTGACTAGATACGTCAGGAGTCTGGTGGAATGTGTCGGAAAACAGCTGCAACTCCAACAATGTGTCATTACACATGGGCGAGTCCCATGTAAAAGTGTCTGTGTCAGTCCTTATGCCTGCTGTGAAGCAGGCGTAAGGATTTGACGCAGTGAACTCGTAGAAGTGGCGCAGTGAAATCTCATAGATTTCACTGCACCACTTCTATGAGCCTTTTTTACTGGAGAACGACCACCCTGCATTCATTTTACCTGACGCAGTATAATGTAGCACATGGGTTTGCAAAGTGACGCAGCCACCTAAAGGTGTCTCTTTGGAAATATGGCGCAGTGTAGCGCATTGTTTATGCCACCACAGCATCAAAAAAAAGTGACGCAACTGCAGCGTAAGGCCTCATAAACAAGGCCCATTGTTTGAGAAAAGATATCAAGAGCCACTATTAAGAAAGAACATTGTTGTTACAGACAAGTGCTTAACCTCACCAACAAGTGATGAAAAAAACACCAGAACTATTTGCTGGCAACCAGAGAATTCACATATACTAACTGAGGTCTGCATGCTCAGGATTGATGTGAGAGCTACTGTTACTTCTTCAAGGCGCTCTCAATTAATTTTTATGACCTTTTTGTTTCAAGCTTTTTAGAAGTCTGCTACTTTTATTGTTGCAGTTAATTGTTTTGCGAAGTCCAAAAGGCTATGGCTATTTTTAGTATTTTAATTTGTCTGTTTTGTTGTATGCCTAACCTCGGTGGCTGCTTTCATTATATTCATTTTATTTATTTTGTGCGGTTTATGGAAAGGCTGGTGTACAACCACCACTATCTTTTCCTGAAGCAATAAATAGGGATGTTAGATTGGATTCATTATTAGGGTAGGGGGCAGTAACCGAGCGGATAAATTATTGGAAACAAAAATAATTTTATTTTATCGAAAGGCTGTCTACTAGACGGAGGTTTAAGAGAGTTTAAACACTTGGCAGAATTACAAAATGCTGAAAAGTTAATTGTATTGAAATGTGCTGGAAGCAGCTGGAAGAAAAATAAAGCAATAAAGTCCACTCAGTAAGATATACAAGATACACATTTTACAGATTAGTTTGTGATTAGCATGTTGCCATTCTTAGTTCAATGGCAGTGCCAGTAATAAGTCACTTTGAACACATTTGCGGTGATCATTTTATAAGGAATAAGATCTTAATGAAAAAAAAGACTTATTGAGTCTAAAAAAGACAGTAGTCATGGACCGACGTTACTTTGCAGGCGACCATAAATATTGATACAGGAATTTAACAACCTGAACGTAAAGTTCACGAGAATCCAGTAGCGGCTTGTGGAGGGAGTTCGGTGTGGCAGTGAAGCGGGGCGGGGGAGGGGCAGGGTGGGGAAATGTAAACCCCGGAATATGGATGAACGGAGGTAAGTACACATTTAAATTAATAAAACGAATATTGTTGCGCGCACTGCATCGCAAAATGCGATGCAGCGCGCGCAAAGGAATTCGTTTTATTAATTTAAATGTGTACTTACCTCCGTTCATCCATATTCCGGGGTTTACATTTCCCCCGCCCCGCCTCACTGCCACACCGAACTCCCTCCACGAGCCGCTACTGCGAGAATCTATTTCTATTTTCCAGTATTTATATAGCGCATGGCTACCCAACGGGCCTCACAGTGCTGGTAAAGACCTTCACTCTCGATAAAGATATCTATGAGTCAATAAAATAGATGAGTTTTCAGGAGTTTCCTAAAGGAGATTTCTGATTTCTCCTCCCCAATGTGGGAAGGGAGCTCATTCCAGAGCTGAGGAGCTAGAAATCGAAAGGACCTTCTGCCTCTCCTTACGCTCTTAATCCTAAGAACAAGAAGAAAGTTTTGACCCTGGGAACGTAGTAACGTTTGGGGATGTAGGGAGAGATTAGACCTTGAATTGGCAGTGAAGAGCTGCCAGAGCAGGGGCAGCTGAGGTGCGTTTGGGGATGCTGAAAAGTGCTCATGCTGCTGCTTTCTGTATTATCTGCAGTCGGTTGGTACCATATCTAGGTAAAGGGAGTTCCCGTAGTCCAAGCACGAGTTAATGAGGCCCTGAACTACTATTCTTCGCAGGTTGATGCTAAGAAGTCCAAAAAAGCATGTTGCCAACTTTTTCACCCGGATTTCCATAGTGTGCCTTTCATCGATCCAGAAACCTAAACTCTTCACTGATGGAGCAGGTGCTGAGAGCAATCCTAGCTCCTTTGGCCAGCTAAGTTGATTCCAAAGGGGGTTGTTTCCTACCACCAACACCTCTGTTTTGTCTCATTCAGCCTTAGATGACTGTCCGACACCCAGCTAGTAATATGCTTAAGACAAGCATTTAGCTGCTGCGAGGTGTTCTTAATGCCTGTAGAGAGCACGATGACAATCTGAGTGTCATCTGCATACGAGACAAGCTCAAACACTTATGTTTGCACAATTTCTTAGTATTAGTTTCAGGAGTTAGAGCTCTGCCAGAGAAAGGGGGAAACTGAAAGAGAACTGTCGTGCATCTATCATCTATCTTGCTAATTATAATTCCTGTCACATTAGAAGTAATAAAGTTAATGTTATAGCAGGGGAGTTGTTAGAAAATTAAGCACCAGTAATGAATCCCGATGTTCTATTGAGAGTAGTAGGAGGCAAACACAATTGTAAAGATTTACAGCACTGCGCTAGTAAAATGGATGGTAAACAGCAGAGAGTAATGTGGAAATTGATAGAGGTTCTACAATGGAGATAATGGTGGAAACCAAAAAAGAAATGTAATAATGTTTAAGGTGAAAATGTAGGATATATGTTGGGTTCAAACTTTTAATGGCTACAGTAAAGATTGATTAAGAAATGCTCCCATGACCTACAGGATTGAACTGAAAGAAGGGGACTATATGGCGGTACCACTGATTTCTTTTTTTAATGATCACAACATTTGAAAGCTACATTTGTGAAAAGTTATGTAACCTAGTTTGAACCATTCAGGAAACTACTTGGTAAAAATGTGAACTCTGTGAGGGAGAGTGAAACAAGCGTTGTATTTCAGATGATGAAGAAGGAAATTGTGATTGCACCTTCTTTAATATCATTTGAGGTTGGAAGAGAATGTATGTTTACTAGAAGTGCCAGTAATTATTATATTGGGGCAGTTCTTTTACGCAAGCAAAAATATAATCAACTGATAATTTCTTATGGAACACTGACTCCAAGAGAACTATACCATAATTATTAATTAATAGAACATGAAATGGTTGCTTGTACTTGAATAGTAGAACTGTAAAGCATGTTTTTGTAGGGAGAGGCAGGATTGCGATCCATATGGATCAGAAATTCCTGGTCAATGTATTTTACATCTAGGTACCAAATGTCTCCTTACATTCCCCCAAGCCAGCATTGGCTCCCACTGGCCACAGTCAACTCGAGGGCTGTGGAAGCATGAATGAGTAGGAGAATGTCAAACACAGGGTTCTTCTCACACCGCCCAAAACAGGAAAATGCCATTCTCCTTAAGCAGCGTGTGTGACTAGCTTTACATTGATTTTTGTTAAATGGTTGCCTTCCCATTATTTGTTGTCTAAACTACCCAACTGAAGGTGATATTCACACTTTTTCCTGCAATTCCATTTCTTGGCTCATTCATATATAAAGAGGCTTTGGGCGGAGAATAATGCATTGGAACACATTGGTTCCCTTATTGTATACTGTGTTCATTGCTCTATTTGATCCATGTTTTCTTTTTTGCCCAATTTTTGATTCCTTTATCAGCAGCAGGAGCCCTGTTTCTGCTGGATTCTTTCTTCTGGATGAACAAATACTGGGCTTTTTCTTAATCCTGAAATCAGAGGTTTGGGTGCCTTGCCTTGGTTGTCAACGTCTGTATGATCTGTTATCTTCAAGCAAGAATTACTAATTTCGGCAAGGGGAGTTTTCTGTCCATTATGGCTTTTATTCCTAACTTGACCCTCTTAAGGAGATACTTAACATCTTTCACATGTACATACAAAAAGATATCACAGCACTCTGAATAGGTTTCAATGAAGTTGTCAAATGAATAGAGTCACAGATGCAGTCTGATAGTCCAATAAGTAAGAAGTCCAGTTTGTTGAATTCCAGTATTTTTATTGTGTGCAAGTTGAAATCTTCAACATCATAAGTTAAGTGATGTCATGAAGCACAGCCAACACATGTTTCGTCACACAAGTTACTTCTTCAAGGCTCTTTCTGAAATGAATATCGCTCTAATATTGAAAACAAGTTGCTTTCAGGGGGCGCCACGCGGGTTAAAGGAGTTTACCAGATCTCCCTTATATGACAGGAGCTTACCAAATTTCCTATGAAGGAGCATCTGTTCCTCCTTTTTCACTGTGTTTTGGGTGGAATGCACTTCATAACTGTATTGCCTATGGTCATTTGACCATGTGTCCTTACTAAGGAGCGTTTGTTTCTTCCCATTTACTATGATTCTGACAGACTGTACTGTGTAATTGTATTGCCTATGGTCATTTGACCTCCTGACCTTACTTGATTTATTGTTGGATTGTGGTGTTTTGGGCGTTCTTCTGACACGTCCACTTACTCGTTGTTACTGACCAATTTACTACGATAGAACCCTTTACTTGTGTGGATTCTCCCTGGAGGTTCAAATATAGCTTATCTATTTTTTATCAACTACTTATGCAAGCTTTTTTTATTGGCCAGGGTGGACTCTGTGGAACTCCTGGGTAGCTATGTAAACATCACTATCGTCATGAGCTTGAGGGTCTGTTATAGGTGCTACTCACTTCAGATGTACCAGGAAGATCAGTTGCTCACTGTAATTATGTTTTATTCCATTACACTTCTTTAACTTAATACAATCTTTAAATATCTGTTTCACATTAATCTTTACTCATAATCCATTCTGGGTACTTCCAATATATGACATTAAACTCACTCAGGATGGATGCCATATTGAGACAGGAAAGATTAGATTATCTTTATCCAAAATGGCGAATTAAATCTCACAACATCTCCCATACCACAAACAGGATTTTAAACTCGGTGGCCATTTCATTTTCAACTCTAAATGTAGACGCTACTAAGGAGGGCGAGCACTTCCTGTTCATTTTGATTGATGTTTGCCTTGCGGTTAGAACTCGGGAATTGAAGTCTTTTTTTAGTCCTGGCATTATGCACTCAAGATTCTGTGACATTACTGAAGTAGTATATTCACGTGTGTATTTATGAACTTTTACACAAGGTTTGAAACTGATATTTTTGTTTGTTTACTTTTCATTTTGAATTCATGAATGGTATCAGAAGTATCAGTTTCCTATTAACTTTTTCTGAAAAAACTGTCCTTTCTACCTCAGAACAACTTAAGATCTAGTACGATATCCGTTTTCTGCATGAGTACTGATCTATCTGTACACATTTTGTATTAATATTGTTCTTACATATTATTGTTTATTTCTGATTTATCTTTGGCACACTGTAAACAGATGACACTGCTGAAGAAATAGTTAGCGAATGAAAGTTTTAATTGTCATCATTTATTATTTAGAAAGCGTCCTGATGTATAATCTATGGTTCTAAATACTGTTTTTAATGCTGCAGGATTAGAGGCAGTGCGCGCTAAACATCAAGCAAAATCCTTACTTGTTCCAAGCAGAATGGTGGTATTACACCTAATGTTTCTCTTCCCCATTCCCCTTCCCTCCCAGATGTCTCAGGTGTTCAAAGTATAGAAAACCTAGAGGGCAGCGTAGGCAAGACAGAGAAGTTTCTGGCTCCTGACATTCCTGAGTGCTGGGTGAGTCATGGCATGGACGCTATAAGTGATAGATGGGTTTGTGAATGTATTGCATGCAGCAGACGTGAGACATTTGCTAATTTTGTACAACCAATTTACCCCAAAGTACTTGGAGGAAGTTGGCTATAAATGTTATATGACCTTTTTCAGTGTTTTCCGTTTGTATAGAATCATTTGCTATGGTTCAAATAGATCACCATTCAAAGTAGCCTGAGCTATACATAATAAGTAATGGGACTAAGGAAAGTGGAGCATTCTATGGAAGGTCTTCTGGAAGAATTGTTTAAATTGGATGACATAAACATACAAGGGTGGCACACTTTTATCCATAAGGCAATGATCAAGTGCTTTGCATTTGGTTTACATTTGGGGGCTTGTTGACAGTTTGGAAGACAGGGTACTCTACCACAAACTCTCCCAAGCTATTGGCTCGCCCACTCTATTTAGTGCTAGTGGAGTCTCTGTTGGCTCCACCCCTGGAAACCGTAGGCCAATGGCCCCATGGACTCTGCCGCACTGATTGTTGCTGAACCATGCTGGCAGCACTCTCACAAGCCCTGAGCGAATACCGGAATAGAATTTTGAAGATCAGAACACAGACAGTTTGTAGAGCAGGCAGCCGCCTGCCGAACTGCATCTCCCCCCTTTCAGGTCCAAGTGCTTGTTAACCTATTGGGGAGTCTCTTGGCGCCCGTCTAAGTGAATTGTTTGCATATAAGATCCCCTCAAATTTGAGCATGGGTACCCCGCCTTTGGGTCCAGACTGGGAGGTTGATGGTGAACCCTACAGACTCCGAGTAATGACATGACCTGCCTGCATTACCTTCAACAGAGGGATGTATCAATAAACCATTTTTGTGCACCTTCAATTGTATCGGCCCAAGCACCTTCGTGGCTCTTTTTGTACTTTTGTTCTACCATTGTCCTGAAGAGGCCCGTATTGAAAGGGCCGAAAGGCGTAGACACCATCTATTGTAGGCGCACTCTGAATCGGATTCTTGGATAGTAATATTTGGGACACACGCCAAAGAAACAGAGGCTAAACTTGTGTGGAAAAAGTCCAAAAGACTACATTCTATGATGGACTGTACACACACCTAGGGAAAGACCATATATACTTCAAACAATTGGAAGACAGGACTGAGTATCTAATTGCTACACTTCTCTTTGATTGAGTGCATTTATTTGTATTCATGTGTTAACAGGGCTATTGAATGCCTCTTGTATTTGTATCATCACATGTTTATTTGTAGGGTAATACATGTGTGTATCTTAGATCTAACTGAAGAGAGTGAAGGTTATGGAGCTTGCTCATGAGTTAATAAATAGATCATATTCTGTCATGAATAGACAATTATACCAGTGATTAGTTTGAGTTTTCACTGTGTTGAGGTTTAATTTTGTAATTTGTTCCCATACTATACCTTTTTCTGTTGTCTCACTTGTTCATTTCCAGGTATAGTGGTGTAAATTGGGCAGACCCCTTTTGATGATACCCATAGACTTTGGGCGTAGACTGTCTGCCCTTTTAATGTTCTTTTTTCCTTGTTTGAGAGTGCAGGAAAATCCTGTCAGGAAGTCAGAGAAACGACCCTCGGGTGCAGTGAGAAAACTCCCATCATGTCAGGGACATTTATTCTTTGACTTTCAAACACAAGCTTCTGGCTTGGGTGTTTGTTTTTGGAAAACTAAAAACTTTGCTGTGTGGCTGCATTGAACATGGTCGCCACTCAGCAAATTTGCAGTACCTTCACAGAAGCCGTCTTGATGGCATTAGAGATTATCTCCAAGGGGGCCCGGCTCCAACCCTGACCTCTGTGAGGGTCCAGAGAACTAGTTGAGCGTTGCAGCGTGTGCTTAGAATTGAAGGAACATCTGTATACACTGCAGTAAAGCCAAACCGAAGTACAAACCCGAAGAGGGAAGGAATACTGCAAGTACTGGGAGGACCTTTGGCGCTGGGCACTTCTGTATAAGTTAACTTTACCAGTCTTTTGTAACGTATTTTTAAGATATGTCTATTTCATCTTATGGTATAAGCATAGTTTTCATGTTGCAGTCAGGAACGGCCCGTGCAAGTAAGAGCGTTGAGACGGGGTGGGGTGAGGTGGAGTCGACATACGACAACGAGGAAAAATTTTAAAAAAGACAATCATTTACCTTGTGGTCGCTGCATCACCGAGCCAGCGATGTGGTGAGTGCACGGTAAGAGGTTTTCTTTTTTTTTCTTCTTTTATTTCCCCTCGTCGTCGTCTGTCGACAAAACCCTCCACCGCGCCCAAGCTCTCTTTCCTGCACAGGCCTCTCCTGATGCACATTTCTCTGCCTTATTGACTAAATGAGAAACTCAATTTAGTCATTATATTTTAGAGAAATTAAAGTGACAATTGACTTTAGTGAGCAATTATATATTCCAAAATTTATCTATGATTGCATATAACAACAGTTAACACAGTTTCAACAGCCTTTCATGCACAATTTCTATTTTGCCAAAATGAGTTACTCTCACTTTCCCACATGCAGTCTTGTTTTGCTATGTGTACAATGGTTTTGTAACATGTTTAGTGTACTACAACTTGTCCTTAGGGTGTATGTTCACATATACAAAAACAAATGCAAAGAATATACAAAGAAAAATACTCACGCAATGATTCCACTCTAATGTCTCCGTGATAGCAGAATGCTAGGGAAACTGTTGTCCGAGGGAAGATGCCTGCAATGACCCAATCATATCAACATGCTCCCGTTCTATGACAGACGCCCTGCATTAAAGGCTTTGCATTATGTTTTTTAATCGTGGCAGGCGTTTTTTCAATTATTTTAACATAAACCTTGTGAAAATGTGACGTTTATTACACATTAGATGCCAGAGGGTAGTTGACAGTACCACTCTGTGTCTTATTTGCAAGCCCGTCTGCGCCTGTCAGCATCCCGGAAGTGGCAATCGCCAGCCAAAATGCTCAGGCAGGACCGTCCCATGCGGGTAAGAGCGGTAGGGCAGGGTGGGGCAATGCTGAAAGACGATGAGGGCAAAAAAAAGAAAACCACTTACCTTGCACTCACTGCATTGCTGACTCTGCAATGCGGTGAGCGCAAGATAAATGGATTTCTTTTTTTTTTACTTTCCCTCGTCATTGTCTGTCGACTACCCCCACCCCGACCCATCACCCTTACTTACATGGGCCACTCCTGTGCTCAGTAGATTTGAGAAGTTAAACCTAAACGTGCCTACAGTTGTGAATACCTGGTCAGCTCTACCCCCTCATGGAATTGCTTGTCTATGGCTCTAGATACTATTGGTTCAACTGCCTACCTGTGTGCACAGTGTGGCTTCAATATTAATCTCACACATTCGTGAAAAATGCACACTCTGCAACCTAGGGTGGAGTCTAATACAAAATTAGGTTTCTCTGCTGCCTTAATTAATGCCAGGTCCTTGCCAAGAAATGCAAACAACATCCATGAGTTCCTATGTGAGGAAACTCCTGCAGTATTGTTCGTAACTGAAACATGGCTATCTGAATCATCCTGCCCTACAATGTTCTCTGCAATACCTAATGGTTTCAAAATATGTAAAGATTGTCTGATTGGCAGAGGAGGGGGGGGGGTTGCCATGATTTTTAGAGGGAAGTTTGACTGTATACCTCTTCCAATAGTGGGTCTGGAAGGGGCTAAAACATTAGGTTTTGCCTCACCCTCTCACCCCAGCAATCTGTGGCCATGGCCTTGGTTTATGGACCCCCGGGCCCAGCAGGCCCTCTCCTCAATTCATTGTGTGACGCACACAATTGCCCCTTAGGTACATCCACTTCATTCTACTAAGAGATTTTAATTTCCATGTGGATAACCCAGAGGAGAAGGAAGAGGCCTCGCTAAATGAGAGCATTTCTTCCATGGCACTGTCCCAATCTGTGTTTAAACCTGCACTTCAAGTGGGTCATGTGTTAGATAACATTTTCAAAGATTGCACTGGAAGTAGATATCCCCATTCCCCTTGTCTGGTTGGACCATCATTTGATTAAATTTAGATGGACATCTGTTGGGAGAACTCACCCTCTGGTTGGGCTTGAATCTCGGGTGTCGATAGCTTTCCACAAGATTCACTCAGAAGCCTTTAGTAAGGCAATCGAGGAGAGAAAGCCTTCTGTCTCTGGTGATGTGGTAACTGATGTTGATCTTCTGGATAGCTGGATTAGCTTCACTACCAGTGAGCTAGCTCATGAACAGCGGAAGATCTCACACAGAGGTAAGCCATCATGTCCTTTTTACACCAATTCCCTCAAAAAGGTTAAAAGTGAGTGTAAGCATCATGAAAGACAGTGCAGACAGTCACATAATCCGACTGCTAAAGCCAGATATAGAGCCGCCTTGAAAAAATACCAATAAGAGATTAAAAAGGTCTACTTCTAGGATAAAATTGTTAATGCCGGTAATAAGTCAAGGGAAATCTTCAAAATAGTGAATTCTTCCATGTCGCCAGAGACCAGTGTGGGACGTCTAGTGACCACAGTGGAATGGTGTGAACAGCTGGCTCACTATTTTCAGACCAAGATCGAGAATATTAAAGCCAGCCTTCTTCTTTCCAAGCAGCAGGAGGAAACAAGGCGGGACATGCTACACCCAAGTCCACAACTTGATTCCTGTAGGACCCTTGACAGGTTTAACTCGATTTCCATGGATGACTCTTTCACAGAAATAAACAACCTTAAGTCCAGCTCTCCCATGTCCCCGGGCCTGTGGGCCTTAGGAGCAGATGTCATCAATCCTCTGGTGTACAAACTTTTGAATGCTTCTTTGTCATCAGCCATAGTACCGGTGCGGTGATGGAGGCAAAAATGTTGCCATTTCTGAAGAAACCCCAGGTGGACCCCAGTGAACCTTCTAGTTACAGACTGATCTCTCTGCTTCCTGCCCTTTCAAAAGTTTTGAAGAAGAATATTACCTAAAACCTTTTTCCAATATTTGGAAAATAACAACTTATTGCATCCAAGCAAGTGACAAAATCCCATTAGAGCCCAAGATCATGAAACTGATGTTGTCCAATGTAAGAGCCGTCACAACAACACCCTGCCCTGAAGCAAGCTCAACTTTCTGCTTCTCTTCGGTGCTGGGGGACACAGTTTTTAGGTCTTGCCTGATCCAGCGCATGCGCTGGTCTGGCCGAGACATTTTGTGTACGGGTTTTCAAAGTGCTGCCTGTGGCCTAAAGCTTGCGTGCACGTGAGCGTGCACGCACGCAGCCACCATGTGTCTTTCGTCCACCACGCTTGATCGCGACGTGATCACTTTCTCTTTCGAGGGCCGCGCGGCCATGTCATTTTCACAGCCGCGCGGCTAATGCTTGTTGTGAATGTATTCGCTACATCACACTCACAAAACTACGACTGTGGACGGAAGAGTGCAACGTCCAATTTTTTCGCACGCCAGCCTTCATTCCAGGTAGTCGTGCACAAACGCTGCAAGCACACGAAGGGAACTCGTTACCCTCTGTTAATTGCCGATAGAGCATCGCTGTTGATCCGCATCCCTCCATTCCAAGGGTGAGTTCCCGTTGCGTGGCCTCTTGGGCGATAGAATGGCGCGCGCTGTGTCTTCGTGCATGCTGATAGCCCTCGATGCTTAGCACACGGCAGCGAGAGCTCTGCTAGACTTGCCGGTTACCTGGTTACTGCCAGCAGAGCTCAGTAAATAGCCCAGCTGACGTCAGCGTTGTTTTCCTGGTGAAAGTTCAAGTGGCTGTTTTTTTCGGGCAGCTTTTTTTTTTGTTTTTAATCTGTTATACCTGGTAAACATCGATCTCGCCGTACTCATGGACTAGCAAATCAAGATCTGCCCCCAAGAAAAGTTTTTTTTTCTCTTTTGTTTTGGTCAATAAAATTGGGATCTAATGGCACAGGAGTCTTTCTGCAGTTATTTCCCAAAAAAGTGAAAAGGCAATATATTACACTCTTAAAAAAAACCTTTCTTAAGTAATAGGCTTTTATTTCTTTCTATGTAACATTTTTAAGAGAAAATAATGCAGTTGAACAATATGGAACGTAAAAAAAGCTCAGTGAGTTAAAGCATCTGATGCAGACATCTATGGCACATCGCAGTCATAAAGTTTGACATCTTTGAAATGAGTACCATTTAGCAGGGGAGAGGAACATAGATTAACGCCGCTTAAAGAGCTGAGAAGTGTGGTCTTATTTAAGCATTAAATTGTTCTACATTGCGGTTTTGTGTATCTGGAGAGTAGCATCGCTGGGCCTCCTTTGAGAGGGTTGTTCAGGAAATTCTCCAATGAAACTCACTGTGTAGTGTACGTGACAACTGTTCTTCCTAAGCCTAAAGGGACGCTGAAGTCAACTTTGACTTGGATCAAAGTTGTATATTCGTGCACGAGATTCTAAATGAGACCAATGATCTGACATCTTAATGGGGCAGCTGCTGGGTTGATTTATTGAACTGGTAATACTTTGAAGGCTCAACATATTGCAGAGTTTCTAATACAAAAGGCTGTGATGGAAGTTTGTGCAGGTTGACTGAATGAATGCCACTATATAGCAGCAAATGCCACGTTTTCCACCTCACACATCCATATCCCACTCCAAGTGGTGTACCACTAGGGTCTGTTCTCGCCTCCACCTGCTGTTCAACCTATATACGGACCTCTGGAAGACCTGCGCTATCTTGGTATTGGCAAACACCGATATGCTTTTGGCGTTGTAATTTACCTCAAAATAAACTCTTGTGCAGTTGAAGCCTTTGTTGCATATTGCAAATTACCGAAACCAATTGAAACTCGGTATCAACCCTGTCAATGATAAATTCTTACTGCTTTTACCCTCGGATAACCACTGCCCAGAACAAAACTGGCTTAAGCCCCTCGAGGAATCTTATTTGGTGGAGTAAAACATTTTTGAATTTCACACTATATAATAATCTACACGTTGACAGTCACATCAAGAACATAGTGAGAAGGTCCCAGCAAGATAAGAGGTTTGAAACTGTTCATCGCCAGGAAAACTCTAAAACGAGTGGTTCAGGCATCGATTCTCACCAGGCTTGATTACAGAAACCTGCTCCTCATTGGACTCCCGGATCAAAGCAGTGCTGCATGCCGCCACCGCTTAGAGGCTGGAACTGGTCATACCACTGTGCTGTAAAATGACACCTGGTCGCTCATCTGAAGTTAGGATGTCAAGTTAGATTTGCTGGTTTAATGTATAAGACTGTTCGCTTAAACCCTCCCACATACTTGGCACATATGCCGGTGTCTGGAAGCACATACTCTTCCAGAATAAGGAACTATTCCTGGAAAGCCCCAAAAGCCTGAAACAAGTGACCCTTAAACACGCTTTCTCTGGACCTACTCCTATACTTTGAACTTTAATCTGAGCATAATTTCTACTTTGAGCATATTGAACAAAGAACTCGAGGACCTTCCTAGGAAAGCTGTGATGCTGTTAATTAAACAGACTAACTCTGTTACAGAAGGCCTTCCCTGATATCCACTGAACCAGGCTGTTCTTGATCTACCAGCATTGTACTTTTGATGGGTTTTGCTTAGACCTTTAACAACCCCATTGGCAACACATTTCTCACGGTGTAAGGGCCTGACTGATATTTCAAGGTTCCCTATGTCATTTGTTTAGTTTCCCCATTTCTCAGGCTCAATTTATTGATGCTTCTAAATTATAGCTGTACCAAACGCATGCTCAGCACTCTGATGCCTGGTCCACTCTATATAAAACAACACAAATAATTAAGGTATGTGA
Source organism: Triturus cristatus (assembly GCF_964204655.1). Taxonomy (NCBI): domain Eukaryota; kingdom Metazoa; phylum Chordata; class Amphibia; order Caudata; family Salamandridae; genus Triturus; species Triturus cristatus. The sequence goes on from NC_140590.1 coordinate 789,884,398, forward strand.
AGTTCATTCTCTTCATGCTCTATGGGCGCTTTCCTAATCAGAGGTCTGAAGCTCTTTCCTGAATTTAACTATCGATATTCGTTCTTGGGTATGGAACTGACTTTGCACATGAACTGCCTGGATGATAGCTAGTAGGCTTGCAGACTGTGCAGAGACAAGAGGGCTAGGTGAACTAAGCCAGTCTTCGGGCAGTGCCCAGTGTGCACTTCAGCAATCGCTGGTGCTCAGGGATCCAGACTCACAAAGGTGCTAGTTTTAGACAATCTATATGCCATTTGGCACTGCATGGGAACGTTTGCTTAGCGTAGAGTACAAGAATGTGGTCTCTCATCTGAGCCGTTCTTTATAGCTGAAGCCTTCAATGTATGATGGCGAGGAATGGCCAAAGAAACTCTCTCTTGCTCGAAGACCTGTTTCCTTGGCTAACACTGTGCTAAATCTTGGCCAAACATTTGAGATACCTTATCTGCTTTGTGGTTGAAGCAAAACAGGAGAATGATGGAATAGAACTGTTTACGATCGATGTATTCATTTTTCTATAGATGTGCATGTAATGTCTATGTAATGCATTTAGTAGAGCTGGTTTCATATCACATATTTTAGATGTTGACTTATTTTTTGTTCATCCTGAGAGATTTTGTGGGTTCTTGGTAGTTTGTATCAGTTGAAGCATTTTGCGCTCCCTTTTCTGTATAGGCTGAGAGAGCTGTGGTGAATCGGAAATGTTTACAGATTGCAGGGGCCTATGAGTACATGGAAAATGACTTTGATATAGCAGTAATAGTGGTAACAGAGTTGTACCAGTATCACTAGGCAAAGCAGCGGTATTAGACGTATATTAGGATCCTCACAAGGAACCATTGTGGGTTTTTTTTAGCACAGACGTCCCACAATCTGTTTTCATATGGTTACTTTGAAGGTTGCTTGTGACCGAATGCTATTTGGCCACCTTCCAGCCAGTGAGGTGACACCTGTGCGCGTGGATCGATTGTAAAAATCCAGTGCTTGATATTTGAAGAACCCATTCTACATGTCCTGATACCAAGCTCTTGTATGTGCACTCATTTATTTCACCTTTGCCACGACAGTCGTGGTTCCTTAATATGCATGCTTTGCTTGTGAAATACAACAGCATCATGCGTTATTGAAGTATTCACTATTGTTCACCAATGCACCTGAATCGCGCCCTGTGTGTGATTAGCACAGGTACAGCATTGCACTTCTTGATGCTAGTAAGGTATTTGTTTTATAAATAACAAAGTTTACTGATCAACTGGAGCTGGGGAGACCTGAGGCCTATGAAGACAACAGGTGTGAATTGTTCTCCTTTAGCTACCAATAAGCAGCGAAGGATCACAGCACCAAAACGTGTAGGCGGCAAAGGAGCCAATCACTGAGGCCTAAGGGATGCAGTGGCTGTGTAGGAAGCATTCTAAGAAATGATGAAATTGGGGTATGTTGTTCTGTCAGATGTTCAGTGATGCAGATGTCGGTGGTTTTGGTCTTAGGTGCCTACAGGATCAATCTCCACCTTAGCTGTCTTCTGTGGCTTGTGGTGCTCCCTCCACAATGTTATATTGCTTTCCTACTCACTGAGAAAATTATCCATGACTGACCCTCTGATCTCCAATGCAGAACATTGTCACTCCGATAATGATATTTGAATAGTGCTCTCTACAAGTGTCTTTTTTTAGGTCTTGCTGAGCCAGCGCGCATGCGCTGCTCGGAGAGCATTTAGTATACAGGTTTTCAAAGTGCTTCCCAGGCCTAAAGTTTGAGTGCACGATGGCATGCACGTGCACAGCTGCTGCTCGCACTCCCTCCTCCCTTCTCCCCCTCCCTTCTCGTCAGCTTTAATCAGGCTCCTCTGCTGCTGTCATTCCCCCCTCCCTTCTCGCCCAGCCATTCTTGTCACCTCGGCTTGCACTCACCCCTCCTTTCTACCCTTTCAGCCACTTTGATGTTCTCAGTGAGCCACGCGGCCAATGCTTGCTTGTATGTGGATTTACTCTCGAACCCCTGACCTCTCCGTAAAAGCTTCCTTAATGACATCTTACAATTTGTTGCAATTAAGAAAAAAAACAACGGTCATCTAGATTCAAAGTCAAAGCATAATGGTTTTTAAATCCAATCATGAGAAAAATGGTGCATCTATTTTGTCCATTCAAGGAAACAGGGAATACTCTGACAATTCCATTGGTTCCCAAAATATACCAGATTGCTTCCCAATCGTTTCTACCCTTTAACTTTTGCCTTATAACATGCACATATTTGCACTCACCTTTTATTTAACAGGGAAATAAATGACAGTACCTTACTGTCGGAAGTATATCTTATTTACCAGCCTCGGAAATGTTCCTCTTGTATTTATTACAAGGGATATGTGTAGCTGCAGAGATATAATTACTCGCTAGTGGTTAGAATGCAGAAATCTATGCTTAACTCTCATCAAATCAAATGTAACCACAATCACACACAACCACACACACCCGCAACCACACACACACACAACAATAAGCACACACAGCCACACACAACCACACACACACACACAACCACACACACAACCACACACACACAACCACAAACACACAACCACACACACACAACCATATACACAATAACACAAACACACAACCACGACTACACACACAACCACATCACACAAACACAACATTACACAACCACAACCACACACACAACCACAACACACAACCACACACACAACCACACACACAATCACACACAACCACACACACACAATCACACACAACCACAACTACATGCAACCACACACACCACCACACACACCCTACACACACACATAACCACACACACACACACAACCACACACACACAACCACACAAACCACAACCACACACAAAACCACAAGCACACACAACCACATACACACAACCACACACACACACCCCACACACACACTCCCACACACACAACCACACACACAACCACACACACACAACCACACACATAAAACCACACACACAACCACACACAACCACACATCCACACACACCCACAACCGCACCCTCAACCGCACCCACACCTGCACACACACCCACAACCACACCCACACACACAACCACACACACACACACACACACACACAACCACACACACACCCACACACACACACACACACAACCACACACACACAACCACATACACACACAACCACACACACACAACTACATACATAACCACACACACACACACACACAACCACACACAACCACAGACACAACCACACACACAACCACACCAAGCATTGGCATAGCCAATAGGTCTCGCCTTTGGGACCTTATAAGTGTTTAGCCATGCAACAGTTGATGTGGTTGCACCAGGGATATTGTGCTGCTGTTAGAAATGGGGGTCTCTAGTTGGCAATGGCTGGTCACTGTCCACGTAGGGACTCTTCTTCCTAAGTCAGAGTAAGCAGACTACACCCTTTGATAACCCCTGCTCAACCCTGTGGTAGCGTAGCACGAGCAGCTAGGCTTATCTCAGAGACAGTGTGTGAAGCATTTATGACCATACACAGTAACACAGTGAAGAACACTACAAAGGGACACCACTCAAGTAGTTATAAAAATAAGTATATTTATATATAGACGTAACACAAGACCAATAACAGTAAAAATCCACAATACTAAGAAAATAGGGTTACTCTAAAATTGCTGCAAAAATAGTTCAAGGTGTGCAAAGAGGAGTTCAGTTCAAGGCAGTGGTCTCTGCGACCCTTTTACTCACAAAATACCTGGATTCTGTAGCAAAGCAACAAAAATGTTACTAAGGAGTCGTAGCAATGATTTTCTTCACGCTAACCAGCGATTTGTTGAATCCTTGCCGCAAGGGAGGATGATCCGCTGATTTGTGTGCAGGACAAAGCGGCAAACTTCTGCTCCCTAAGCTAAGCCGGCGATGCGATAAAATCCTTGCCGCAAAGGGAGGATTATGCGCCGAGCCTGTTGCGTGTGCGATCTTGTTGCGATGAAAAAGAAAATGGCGCTCCACGAGGGAGCGACGATCCTGATGCGATGCGATGAAAATGGCGAACACTCGGCGTCCGCTCTGCGATGTTGTGAAGCGATGAACTCGATGCAATGATCTTTGGTTAGCGAGCGTTTCGAGGCCCGCAAACATGCAATGCAATAATCTTTGGGTTAGCGAGCGTTTGGCAGCCCGCCGACAGGTGATGCGATGATATCTGGTAGCGAGCACTCGGGGGCAGCAGCGCGACAATTTTCCTTACGCTCTTCAGCTGCAGCGGCTCGCTAACGGGCGCTAGCGACGATTTTCAGCACTCTCTTCTCCACAGTAGAACTAGAGGCCCTGGAACTCACAGGAGCCTCACCTGCAGATAGAAATCCTCGCTGGGAGGAAACAGGAGGCTGGTGGTGGAGTCTGATGTGCCTGAAACTCCTGCAGGAGGCTAGCTCTCTTCTAGCCCTTGGGTGATTGCTGTAGCAAAAATAAAAGTTCCTTCAAAGTCCTTTTCCTCTTCTTCCAAGTCCAGTAGTAACCACTGCAGGCCAGTCCAAGAAACAGCACACAAGCACAAGGACAGTCCTTCTCCTGCAGATTCCTTCAGTTACATGGACAGAGGTTCTTCTTGTTGTCCAGGAGCAATACAAATTGTAGGGGTTTGGGCACAGATATTTATACCCCAAAAGTCTTTGTTCTCAGAAGCTACAAGTCACTGAACCCAGCCAGAAACAGTTCTGCCCAGCCCTGGAGCACTTTGTTTACCAGGCTGCATCCTTCCTTTCAGAAAGAGGGGATCTGCCATCAGACGTACAGTGGGAGGTGGAGCCAGCATTCACCTTGCCAGGCACAACCCTATTCAGGTCCGGGAGCTACCCCTCCTCATACTCCAATGCAGATCTCTCTATTCAACCCAGGTCTGACTCAGCATTCTCTGCCCCTCCAAAACCAGACAGCCAATACACATAACAGCCGAGCACACTGGAAGGCTAAGGCAAGAAAATACCTACTTTCTAAAAGTGGTATTTTCAAACACAGAATATAAAAATAAACTTCACTAAAAGATGTATTTTAATATTCTGAGCTCAGGCATACTAAATTCGTTTTTCTACCATGTTCTATGGGTCAGTTAGGACTATAGAATGTAATAGCCAAACCTCCCATTCTGGCCTATGGAAACAGGTAGCCTTACAGTAGTGAAAAACGAAATTGGGTGTAATTCACTACCAGGAAATGCTACACACATCAGAGCATGTCCTACCTTACGCATACAATGCACCCTACCATAGGGGTGGCTTACATGAGGCCAAGGGAAGGTTCAGGGGCTGGGAAGTAGGTGCACTTCACAGCCAAGATGGCAGTTCTGGACTGCACACAGACACTGCAGTGGCAGGTCTGAGACACACTTTACAAGCTGCTTCTGTGGGTGGCACAAACCAGCGCTGCAGGCCCACCAGCAGCATTTGGTTTACCAGCCCTGAGCACACACAGGCCACGTGACTAGGGACTAACAGGCAAACCAAATAAGCCAATCATGGATATACCAATTCACATGTCATCTTTACACAGGGAGCATTCGCGCTGTGGCACTGAATGGCAGTGGCACAGCGCCCAGAGCATCTTATTACCAGCAAAAACACAGCGAAAAATGGAAGTGAGACTCACGCCAATGGTGCCAGATCTAAAAGCTGCATAACTAAATACTTAGAAGGTACCAAAAGCGAGACCTATTGGCTATGCCAATGCTTGCTGATTTTGGTGATGGTGCTGTTGATCCAGGAGAGATCCTCCTCCTCCCAGCTTGTAACTGCCCAGAAAAGGAAGTAGAACGAAAGTCACATTTATTGTTTTTCTTTTTTAACAATAATATCAAAGTTTTAAATATGTTACTTTAACATTGTGGATTTTTATTGTTAATATTGGTTAATTCAGTTAATGAGTTTCAATTATTTTCATATTTTTAAATATTCTATAATGTTTTGAATTTTGTATTTGATTTGGGTGTTTTTATATGTTTTTTAGGTTAATATTAATATCTTCTATTTTAGTGAAATTTGTAATTGCTAATTTTTTTGGGTTATTAGGTTTTATGGGGTTTTGTTGCATAGTGTTTTAAATGTATTTTGTATTTATTAAAAATATTTTATAGTGTCACTATTTTTTAAATTACATTTTAACAAATATTTATTTTCGAAGTTAATGTAATTGTTTGAGGATGTTGATTCTTACAAGGATTTTGGGTGGGGCGAGTTTTAAAATATTACTTTTTTATTTGTGAAGTTAATTACCTTTTTAATATTGTTGTTCTTTTTTCATTAAGGAGTTAAAAATATTGTTTTGGTCTATGTTTCTGGTTGTTGGGTTTTATAGGGGTTTTGGGTGGGTAGAGTTTTAAAATGTATATTTTTAATGTTTTTGTTTTGTCTCTTTTTAAATATTGTTTTATTTTTCATTTGAAACGTTTTAAATATGTCAGTGTGTCAATATGTATGTATATTCAAAACTGCGATACTATGGTACTAATGATATTATGGCTTCAAAATTAATTGCCATTGATATTCTGCAATCGATATTAAGGATCCACATCCATCAGGAAATGCATGACACCTTTCTCCCAGAGAATTCTGTGCAGGGTGGCACCGTGGCTCATTGGAGGAGTTGCCTTGTCTTGGAGCAATCAAGAAGCAGCTTCTTCAGATCATACAAGTGTCCAGCCATTGACATGCTTTTGGAAATTGCATCTTACAGCTCAAAGCTGCCAACCCTACCTGATAAAAGGTAAGGTGTTGTGGTATTGTGGTAGTGTACCAAATTAGTTGACGGGGGGGTGTTCTGATCCCAGGCTAATCTGATACTGGTGCATGTTTTCTATAGACACTGGCCTGAGGCGTTCATGGCATTTTATTTAATGGATGCATGAAGATGCATATTCAAGTAAATGGAATTAGCATTGCACCCTGAATGCTTGAGTTGTGTTGTGTAACCCAGTCACCAAGGCTGTTGTGCTTGTGAAATCACAGTAGAATGTCCAGGCTGGGTGGTGCTGGCTTTCTGACAGGGGGAAGAGGATGTCAAGACAGCATGTCCGGTCATGTTTCTGTAGAAGGACTTCCTTAAGAACAAGCATTGGCATAGCCAATAGGTCTCGCTTTTGGGACCTTATAAGTATTTAGTTATGCAACTGTTGCATGGCTAAATACTTATAAGGTCCCAAAGGCGAAACCTATTGGCTATGCCAATGCTTGTTTTCTTTCTAATCACGGCCCCGGTGCTTTAGTTTTAACATTAAAAGTAAAGCGCGGGTGCCGCGATTATAGCAAAAGTAAAGAAATAGATGTTTGTTTCTATTTCTTTACTTTTGCTATAATCGCGGTACCGGCGCTTTACTTTTAACATTAAAAGTAAAGCGCGGGTGCCGCGATTATAGCAAAAGTAAAGAAATAGATGTTTGTTTCTATTTCTTTACTTTTGCTATAAACGCGGCACCAGTGCTTTACTTTTAATGTTAAAAGTAAAGCACCGGTGCCGCGATTAGCAAGCTAAAAATGCTACCGCCGGCCACAGCTTGCAGTGCATTTGCACGAGTGGTGCACACGCAGCAGTAATCACGCCATATGGCGCCTCTGCTGAAGCGCTCACCCGCGCACATGCACTGCAAGCTGTAGCCGGCAGTAGCATTTTTTAAAGCCCTTTCTAAAGTCTCTCCGGTCAGCGCATGCGCGCTGACTCAGCGAGACCTAAAAATGACCAGGGTAGCTATTGCATGAAGTACCACTGAGGCCTCTCTTATATTTAGTTTGAGAGGTGTCCAAAACTCCTGGAATCAAGCCCGATCTAATTGAGTCTCCCACCCTGTTGAGAGCTAGATCTTGGAGGCACTGATGTCTGGCTGGGTTTCAGGTTCTTGATCAGTACTACTGTTTCAAGCAGCCGCCAGTTGCTGATGAATGATATGTCAATGAAGAGTGAGTGTGTTTGGAGGAATCTAGGGTACACAGTACCAGTACAGCACAGGACAGCCTCCTTGGAAAGATGGCTTTTCACAATGTTGCATTTTGTTTGAGAATACACTTTGAGTGAAGAACAATTCCACGTTTCTATACAGTACTGTTGCTTCTGGAAGGACGGGGCATAAGAGACAAACGAGGACAAACATCGGGGTTCGAAGTCCCTTTGACAGAAGTGTTAGGAAACAATTTAGCTGAATCTAGGGACCCTTGCAGAACAGAGTCTGGATGCTCTGGGAGGGGATGTGAGGAGTGTTTTGATGAGCATTTGAAATCATTGCACTCCTACTTAGTTGGTAAGTACAGACTCAAGCGCACGCTCAGAAAAGTAAAAGAGCTTAGAAAGTGAGAAGAGCAATTATTAAAATGCCAACGATTGATACCTGGGAAGAGACCCTGAAAGTGAGAAACCTCTCAGAACCAAACGTTGACTGGGTTAAAGGACTCATCTACTCAGACCCCTGCTCAAACGAGGTCTAAGTTTGTGTCGCTGGAAGAAATAGGTCAGACAGCAAGGGCTCCACAAGTGGAAAGGTGCAGAAGGCATGTGTGAAAGGACATGTAAGGGTTGCCAGAAGGAAAAAAAAGGACGATGAGAGTTCCTCAGTTCTTCAGCTAGCCTTGAGAAGACATCAGGGCCAGAATCTGAAGAACCCAATGACGGAGACACAAAGGTTGCACAGTAGCCAAAATAATGAACTGCTTCTGTCTTGTAAGAATATATTATTTAATGTATGATAAAAAAGGAATTAGGGTATACTCAAGAGCAGCCATTCTTCTGTGTGTTTAGCACTTTGGGGCTACATGTGGGGAATGACTTTGTCCAGTCACAAAAGCAGGCTGGGCAAAATAGATGAGATGAGAGTTGAACTGTGGTTAACTTAGGCGACTCACCTGGATGGTCTCAACCATACCTATAAACAAGAGATCTGAACATGAGATGCCCCAGCACATAGAAGCTTCCATGGCATCAAGAACAATGGTGCTCAGCCCTACCTCAGTTTCAAATTGAGAACCCCTGGCCAGTTTAAGAGGTGCAGCTGTATGACTTTGGTAGCTGCAAAGACGCAAAAGGGTAATGTTGGTGTTCTGCCAAGTAAGAGCTTGGGTGATCTGCGTAAAATGTTTTGTTGTTGTTGGGTGCATTAACAATGTATAAGTAAGAAATGTTTTATGCTTTTGTGGCTGCATCACTTTGCAAACTAGACCATTGTGCTGTGCGCGTTGCTTTGCTAATAAGACTGCTTTAGGTCTGTGTGTGTGTGTGGGGGGGGTGTGTGTGCGCATGTGTGCGTGTGTGTGTGGGTATGTGTGTGTGTCTGTGTGTGAAGGTAGGATTCTATATGTGTTTATTCGTCTATTGATTCACAATACACAATACATGGTACAGTACTTTGCAATATTGTACATTTAGTAATTGCATTGCATTATTTATAGAGTAACAGGACAATACATATTTGAGTGATGTGTTACATTGTGCGTGGGTGATTTCATGCATTAAGGTATAAGTGAAGTGCTACATTGCTAGCCCTTTTCCATTCAACAACACTTAGAAAGCAATTGAGATCTAAATGTGTAAAGGAAAATATTTCTCTGAATAAAATGTTATTTTCCCAAAAGACTCTAAGTGAGGAATCTGAGGGTGGAGGAAATACAGATGGGGTGGTACAGATTCGCTAATGGAACATTAAAAGAGCATAGCACCTCTTTATGTTTTACCGAACAAGACAGTGTACAGGCCATATATCACCTTAACTGGTTAAGGTAATCCTGGGGGTATGCCTTGGAAAGTACAAACTATATGCTATGTCCATGTTAATGGTATTTATAGCTGGCACGTTCACCCGAGGGTCTCTTGGCGCTGAAGTACACTCCAGAAGTAGCATAAAGAATGGGTCGATCTTTGGAATGGGCATCAAATGCCTTCTTAAACAGCCGGGTCTTTAAGGCTTTCATAAAAAGAGGATAACTCAGTAAGTGAAAGAATCTCAAATAGAAGGGTGTTACATTGCATAGGTGCCAATACGGAAAACCTATGGCGCCCAGACTTCAATTTATGACACCTCGACACCACCAGTAGGTTTGCTGTAGGAGAGCCGGGGTCTCTTCTGGGGACATATCTCGACACTCGGTTGGTTATAAATTCTAGAGCGGGATGATGTAAGCAGTGCTTAAATTGTAAAAAAATATAAGTGCCAGGGCTCTCATCAGGAGGCCATTGCAGCTTGCACCACACAGTGCCCCTGGCAGCTGCCAATGACAGTACAAACACATCTACTAACCATCACACTCTTACAAGTGTGACAATTCATACTATTCCAGGCCCCCAAAACTATAAGAATGGCTCGAGAGGCAGATATTAGTCATTGTAAATGTAAATTCAACTAATAAACAGATGTTGGTGTGTTCATACCTAAACTAGCCAGACAGCACCACTATGGGACAGACTGTAATAAGCGCCGGGGCTGGCTCTTAGTTCCGGTGCCGAGCACCAGAAATCACCAGCTCAAATTAAGCAGTGGATGTAAGGCTTTGAAACTTAAGCAACATAATTGAATATGCTGTTCAATGGGTAGCACATGTAAGCGTTTCAAAAGAGGCGTGGTTTGCGTTCTGCTGGAAACTTTACAGGCCAATCTGGCTGAAGCAGTTGAAGCTATTAGCCTAATTCAGCTTTGCTCCTGATGGAGCAGGTAAAGCAAAATTTTGTATACTTCCTCTATTTTGCATGTGAAAATTAATTATGTAACCTACTGATTGTAATTTACTAATGGAATGCAGTGTGAGACTAATTCAACCATTTACATACACAAATTACACGTGGGAAACCGCTATTTGCATGGCGAAATAACTCTGATAGCTAAAATCCGTACGCATATTAATAATAGTACATGTGGCAATAGCAATTGCATGATATATGTTGCTTTTGTGACGTTTGCGTCATCGTGGAGGACCATAAAGGTAAATATAATTGCTTTAAATGTCGCTATATGCTAGGAAAATACTAATATATAAAGGGATTAGTGAGGGTATAACATTAGAATCTTCATTTATTTGTATTAATTATTCTTTTGCGTTTGTTTCGCTTAAGTTGGCATTTGGGCCTACCTAGAAAATGGCACCCGACATGGAGTTCAGAAGTGGCCACCGTCTTGTGAGCGCGATCTCTACTGCGCAGACTCGGATGGCTCAGTGAATCTCCACATAACCTATTCCACACAGTCCCCGGTCAAGGATAGGATCTTGGTGGACTGCCAAAGCCCGGACAGTAAAAACTGGTTTAAATGAACAATTGGATCATACAAGTAAAAACCTAAATTTAGCAACATAAGGACTATGTCATCTCCGGAAACGAACCAGCAAAATCCATGTGAAACCTGACAGACTAAAATTGGACATTTTCAATTAGCCAATCACAGACTTGCTCCGCCTAAAAATGTTTCATGTTATCCCGAAATGTATTATAAAAAGAGTAGTAGAATAGGGAGGGGCTAGGCATTCGGCGGTTACTATGACTGCATACCCTCCTTGACCCCACAGGCGATGACTGATGCTTGCACGACTTCTGGTTCTTTGGCGATCTTTGGGACTGTGACGTGCTGAGCAAAGAACTTTTGGACCTTAAGCTTTGGCCTGTTTATTTGGACAATATAACGGCTAATTCGGTTATGCAGAGCCAATGAATTAGAGAAAACCCAGATAGCCAGAATAGGTAAATATAATGTCCTGTGATTTAAATAAATTGATCTATAAAATTCTAAAACTTTTGATGAAACGAACGTTAATATTATTTGCAATTAAATTTCTAGATAAACAAATATTGATTAATAGAAATTATGAGTTTGTGGTTTTTCGTTAAAGAGAATAAAGGATTCTGAGTCTTAAAATGTGTTTTAGCTGGTTCTTGAACACCATCAACCAATCCAACTAATTGGTCCGTCGACCAAGTGGGTGGAGTGCCTTGATGTTTGAGATTAGAAATCTATAGGTGGCGAATGTTAATGTATTTTCTGTAAAATAACTTTTCCTTCCCTATAGGTTATAAGGTACCCCCCCACATGTCCAGCGCGATCCCATCATCCCTCCTGTGTGCAGACTCGTGTGTTAGAGACGTGTGAGTGTTGGTGTTATGGGCCCCACCAATGAATGCTTGTGTGAATGAGCTTGTGTGACTTAGGGTCTGTGACGGAGGAGGGTAAGTTGTAAATCATCAGCATAGTTAAAGATCCAAAATCCTTGATCAGATAACTCCTTTATTAAAGGTTGTATATATATATATATATATATATATATATATATATATATATATATATATATATATATATATGTGTGTGTGTGTGTGTGTATATCAATCATATTTCACCATCCTCAGAACGCTGGCAGCCAGCAGCCCGGTGCGTACCAGGGTTAGGGGAAACACCAATTGATTAAAAAATCACCATGTCGCAGAGCACTGCGCAACACGCACTCCTTACGGAAAGAAATGCAGATTTTCCACAGTTTTAATGGGAAGAAAATCATGATTTTATTAAAGGCACGGAGGCCAATATTATGCAGTATTCATTTACTGATCCTCACAGAGCAGCAACAAGAAATAGCTAGAATTAGAACATCTACCAAAGTCTAGAACGTTGAACATACATAAGAACCCAACACCAGCAGTCATCTTCCTTCTTTATCCGCTGCGAACAAAAAAGAGTCCCAATAAATAAATTCAAGTCTTCAAACAAAAAATTCAAACTCCATTGTTCCAGAAGTCCACGTCTTCGTCCCCTCCACAGCTCTGACCTACATAGGAAAAAATACAATACGTCAATAGGGTAGGGTAAAATTAGGGAGGGATAATATTAGTCTCCGTGCCTTTAATAAAATCATGATTTTATTACCATTAAAACTGTGGAAAATCTGAATTTTTATGGCAAGGCCCGGAGGCCAATATTATGCATGTTCAAAGTTCATCCAAAACTCTCTGCAAAACATTTTCCACAGGTTTAAAGTAAAATCTCTTAAACGTAGTGTCAGTAGACCAATCAGCCGCTTTCAATATGCCACTTAAACTTGATTCCCTCATAAAAGCTTTAGTTGCCATCGCTCCCCTAACTGAATGCGCCCCGAATACACTCACATCAACCCCTGACTTCCTCATCACCTCCTCGACCCACCAAGCTAAAGTAGGAGCTGAAACCGCCTTAAATGGATTGCTAAAAGAAATCAGAAGTTGTGAACATCCATACTTTCTCAAACCCTGCATTCTTTTCTCATATTCCTTTAAACAACTAACCATACACAAACTACTATGCCCCTCCAAATTCTGATAAAACATCGTCCTTGGCATAGTCTTAGATCTCTTCCTTATCTCGAAACACACACCTTCCGGCTGATAACTCCGAGACGTCACCTCTAATGCTCTAATGTCTGACACTCTTCTAAAAGAAATCAAACACAAAAGCATAGCCAATTTCCAAGATAACATCCTTAAACTCAAACCAGAATTGGGCCCCCAACTCTCCACTTCCTTCAAGACAACCGACACATCCCAAAGGAAAGTGTACTTAGCTCTGGGAGGCAGCTTCAAACGAATACTCTTTACAACTCTTTTTACCAAAGCATGCTGACCCACTGGCAAACCTCCAATCAGCACATGACCAGCTGAAATTGCCGACCTGCTCAAATTCACTGAGCTGTACGCAAATCCACTTCTAAGCAAAATCCACAAATAGTTCACAACCTCCACTATATCAACCGAAACGGGATCCATGTTCCTCTCAATACACCAATCACACCACCTTCGCCATGCCGAACTATAAGCCTTGGTTGTTCCTGAAGCCCACGATCCACAGATGAGTTCTGAAGCCTCCATCGATAACCCTGACACCTGCCATACTCTCCTGAAATCAGACACCTCAGAAGTCTCAACTGCCCTAATATAACAAGATTGTGAACATTCTCCTGTGCATTCATCAATACTTCTGAGAAACTCTGAAGCAACACCGGATCCTCCACCAGCAGATTTGTCACTTCTGGAAGCCAAACCTGAGCCTGCCTAAAGGGGACAATCAACACCATATTCGCCTTCTCTCTCCTCACCTTCAGCAACACTCTCTGTATCATCGAGAACGGAGGAAAAGCATACATCCTTCCCGTTCCCCACTCTTACAAGAAGGCATCTGCCCCTTTCACCTCTGGCTTCCAACTGTAAAATTCTCTCAATTGCGTATTCAACCTGTATGCAAACAAGTCCACCTCCAATGGACCCCACCTCTCCTGAAGACTCAAAAACACTTCCCTGTTCACTCTCCAATTGCTCACATCCCTCAAATACCTCAAATTCCAGTCTGCTTCCACATTGCTCTTCCCTGGAATGTACTGAGCGTGGACTATAAATTCTTTATCCATGCAAAAGTTCCAAAATTCCTTCGCTAACTCCGCTAAACCTCGAGAACATGGTGCACCCAGCTTGTTCACATACCGAACCGCCGAAATGCTGTCCATCTTCAACAGTACCCTCATTTAACTTGCCCCTTTAGAACACTCCTTATTGCAGGATAGAAGTTCCAAACAATTTATATGTAATTTCCTTTCCTCCAGGGACCAAAGACCTCCTGTCGTTATTCCTCCACAACTCGCTCCCCAGCCATGCAAACTTGCATCCGATTCTATCACCATCTCTGGTTTTCCCCCAAAAATCGCTCTCCCATTTCAAGCCTCCAAACTCATCAACCACCACTCCAACTCCTCCTGCGTCTCCTGATTCATTCTCACTTTCTGAGAATACTTCACTCACTGCCTCAAATGATATGCCTTTAACCTCTGTAACGCTCTGTAATGAAACGGCGCTGGAAAAATCCCCTGAATTGACGCTGAAAGTAAACCCAGCAACCTCGCCAACTGCCTTAATGTTATCCATTACACCTTCTTCACTCTCTTCACCTCTCTTCAAATCTTCTTCACTTTGTCCATCGGTAACTTCAATACACATTCCAAGGTCTGTATCTGGAAACCTAAAAATTGTATTTCCTGTGCTGGAATCATACACGATTTCTCCCTGTTTACCACAAATCTAAGTCCTCCAAAACCTTTATCGCAAACTCTGTCTGCTTCAAAGCCAAACACTTTTCCTCTGCCATTATCAAGATATCGTCCAGGTATACAATCATCCAAATACCTCTTGACATCACCTTCGTAAAACACCACGGAGCTGACGTCAGACTGAATGGAAGACCCTTGAACCTCCATCTCCTTCAGTTCCACCTGAACTGGAGAAAATCCCTCTGCTCGACACACATGGGAACCGTCAAATAAGCATCCTTCAGATCCAACCTCGTCATCCTGTCTCCCTCTCTTAACAAATCTCTTAACATGTGCATGCCCTCCATTTTGAAATGGTTGTAACACACCCAGTCGTTCAGCTCTCTCAAATTTATAACCGGCCTCATATGTTTGTCCTTTTTTTCTACCAGAAATATGTTGCTCACAAAACACCCTGGAACATTTTCTGCAGGTTCTATTGCACCTTTCTCTTCCAAAGCTCTTACTTCCTGTGACACTAACTCCTCCTGGTCTTTTGCAAACCTCAATAAGTTTGGACACCTTAACTGCACCGGAACACCTATGAAATCTATCTGATATCCCTGTACAGCCTGCAAGACCCATAGATCTTGTGTTATTTCTTTCCACCTTAGCAAAATGGGCTAGTCTGCCGCCCAGTTTTACAGGGGAAGAAATAGGGTCTTTGCATTGCCTTACCTGAGGGAAGCTCTTCCTCTTCTTTCTGATCGTGTACCACGGCCTTTTGATCTCTGTCTTTGCGGATAGAAACCGCCATGCTCAAACCTTGAGCCGACTCCATATCCATAGCCATAATTGTAGGGTCTGAATCCCCTTGAAAAAGAACCTCGAGTGATTCCTTGCCCGCGGCCGGGGAATTGACCCCACATCCTCCCAGCTGTTCCAAAAACCTTCTTAATATCTTTTTGGGCTTTTTGTAAAGAGTTGAAAGTACCCACGTACCTTGACAAATCTTTAACAAACTCTTCCCCGAACAGCATTCCCTCACTTCTTTCACCAAACTCCTTATTTGCCAGCTCCGCTAACCTGGGATCAATCTTCATTAGAATACTTTTCCGTCTCTCAATGCACAACGCAGCTTTTGCATTGCCCAAAAGGCAGATAGCCCGCTGCACCCATTGGCGCATCTCAACAACATTTACACCTCTATACCCAGTATGTGCGTCTTCACACAAATCGAAAACCTTAGTCAAAGGTCCAAATATATCAAGGAATCTGTCTTGACACCCTTTTAAGCCCTTGTCTAAACCCCTCCTTGGGTCTCTTCCTGATTTGTTCAAGACACTCATCATCTTTGAATCAAGTTCAGGCATATATGCCACCTTGTTTTCTAAACTAGGCCTTGGGCATTCCGACCGAAGCCTGGTTCTCACTTCCTTTGGAATTTCCCTCCTAATCCAACAGGAAATATATTTTGCCACGTGTTCAACTGGCATCCATTGAGGCGATAAAGGGTGTTTTATCAACAAGGGTCGAACATCTCTTCACCCATGGGATCCACGAAATCCCCCAATTCCACTTTAATCTGTTTTACATCCCTTTTCCTCCTTTTTCTCATGACTTCCTCATCATCACTATCCTCAAAACTTGTAGAACATGTGAGTTCTACATCCCCCCTTGTCGAGGAGAAATCACACGCCACCACACTGTGGCTTCTTTTCCTCGCCTTTATAGCAACCTCTTTGTCCTTTATAGCCTTCTCATCAGCATGAACCTTACGTTCATGTCCTTTTTTCTCCATTATCTTTTTTAAATTATTTTTCTTCTCTTTTCTTTTGACATTAGTTTGGTTAAAACCACCTGCAACAACCTCTACCTCTTCGGTAGACCAGAATACCTCCTCTTCAACATGCTTCCTCCTGCTACTCTGCTCGCTTCTTCTCTGTTCGTTTAATTTTTTCTCCACTGTGCTCTCTATTTTCTTCTCTAAATTAACAGACAGTTCCCCAAACATCCTATCCATGTAAACTTAAAATCTATCCTCAAAGACAGATCCCTCACTTTGCTCCATCTACTTTAAATTTCCAAATTGCTTCAAAAACTCCTTAAAATAGTATAACCTAAGCCACTGAATGAATACAAACGTTTAACCAATGTATACAGGCCCGGACTGGCAATGCCGGGCACCGGGCAATCCCCCGGTAGGCTGCCAGGGGTGGGGGCCGGTTTTTGGGCCGGGGGCCGGTTTTTGGGCCGGGGGCCGGTTTTGTTGCTCACTGTTTGCTCTGTACTGTCTCTGCTGCGTGACTGCGTCTCCCTCGCTCGGTGCGGAAAAAAGCAAAATTTATGAACACAATTAATGAATTTAGTGCTGACTGTAGGTCAGTGCTGGATAAATAGCGCGGTGCGCTGAAGTCTCCACCGCCGCGTCTGCGCTGCCTGCTCTTAGTCGCAGACTCGCAGTTCACCCACCTTAGGGGGGTGGGGCGGGTGCGGCTGTTGGTGGTGAGTTGACACATGCGCATTGGAGCTCACGCAATAAAAAGTGCGCGTGATCCCCAGGTTCCAGAACGCAGGCTGCAGCAGAGACTGAGACCTTGACGAGTCGACCAGAGGCCCTCTCTCGCCACCCCATAATTTAATTTATTTATAGCCCCCTAGCCCCTGCCTGTCCCAGTGTGTCCCAGTGCCGCCCGCCGCCAAGTGAGTGTTGTTTTTGCATTTTTGCTAATTGCATTTTCAATCAGATAATGCACAGCAGTAGGAGCGCGGGGTCAACGGGTAGGGATCGACCTGGTATTCTCTGATTGTCGTGTTCACCGAGCTCAGGTTTGTGTATGTAAGTTACGTAACAGAGCAACAGGAGAATCAAGATCAGAGTCTGGTCTGGATTTTCCTTTTGCTCTGTTACATAACTTACATACACAAACCTGAGCTCGGTGAACACGACATATGGGCAACTGCGTGCATTGTTCCGTCCTATGGTGTGGTGGCACTGTAGTGTCAGGGCAGTGTTCCTGGTGCGGGGGAGTCGCGACTCAAGACCGGGCTGGAGCGGGCCAGAAATTTCAAAAGCAAAAGGGGCCTAAGGAAGTAAGGGGCAAGGGGGCTACTACTAGGCACAGGGAGCGAGGTGGTGGCTGGCCTCAGGCCTGGCACTGCAGCCAGCACGGGTTTAGGATTATCGCCTACTGCCTGACACGCGACGCTGCTCCCTGACACTAAAAGCCGCAGGACTGGGTGACTGTCCAGCGCTGATTGACAGTCTAGTTCACGGTGCGATGTGCGTCCCCTGTCTCATTCCTCTCCTTTCTTTTATTTGCTCCCCTGTGAAATGGATCCAAAAAAAAAAACACTTTTGTTGGAAATGTCGTATTTTTCTGTTATTTTATTTCCAAGGTGCAGCTTCGGGAATAAAAGGTTAAAATATGATAAAATAACTAAATAAAGTAAGACAGAGTGGTAGCAAGCTGGCCAGATTGATTTTATTAACACCCAAACACATTAGCGTCACTTTTACAGAGTTTGCCAGTGAAGCGCTATTTTTGTTTTCTTGTCTTTGTTTTTCCTGGGCTTGCACCTAGTGCACCAATCCTGGAGGTGCTGCAATGTGTGGATTGGAGAAAAGAAATGTGTACTGCGGCTCTGCGTCCAGGGATGTGGTCTTTTTTACCCTACTACTGCTTACATTTTGTAAGGATATAAGCAATGGACGTTAAAATGGGTCCATTCAGGGCCTTGTTGTCATGTCCTCAACTTTTCAGGCAAAAGCACTCACTGATTTCTGAATAGTGAGTGTAAAAGCGCTAAGCTAACCATGTTGTTCCTGCTTACATTTCACATGGTTTGCTAATTTTGCATTCCCTTTGAGTGTTTGCTTTTCCAGGATGTTGTTACTATTTTTTGTAGGCCACATATTGCTCTTGTCTAGTGCGTCATTTAAATTGAGCCACATCCAGGTGTTTATAGCCGGCAACAATTGGGTTGTAATTGAAGGTAGTGTGAGTTTTTCTCAGTGGGGCAGTATGGTTTTCAGTGGGGGAGAGGATGTGGCACTATGGCCAGAGCTGCTGAATTTGGAACTGGTGAACCAGGTTCAGCCTTAATAACCAGTCCATTAGACCACTCTCCTGAGTGAGCACAACCCATGCTAGACCTTAGAAGGCTTCGCAAGACCTTAGAAACTCTGGTGTCTTAGCACCAGCAGGCGGATCCTAGCAGTGGCAAGTGTGGTTTAACCTTCAAGGCTTGTCCACCACAATCCATACTGAAGTTCACCTCCAGTCTTGCGGGCAGGCCTATGAAGCAGCACACCCTAGAACAGTGACTGTCATTGAGGTCACAGGACCCTTGAAGGGCCAGCTCTAGGGCAGTGCAACCGGTGTGACCGCACCGGGTGCTGACTTTGGGTGGAGGCATTATGTTTGCAAGTATATTAAGATTTTAAAAGCGCTTGCTGCCTCCTTCCTGGCCTCCAGCAATTTTCGGCATCAATAAAAATGGCATGATGAATCTGGTGTTGAATGTTCTTCCTAGAGAGAGATCTGCATATTGTTTAGTGGAAGTTTTGACTTATGGAAAGGTAGCTCAGAGTGTTAATGTGCCTGCTGCAAAGAACATGTACCATGCAGATCACAAAGTGCACATAATGTAAATAGGTCAGTGGGCTACTGCTTTTGTCAGAGAGATCCTATTGTTACTTGCAGTTAATAAGTTAAAATCCTAACATAGAACAGTGAGCTATTAATGCAAAGGGCACCACCAGTGCTAAGGCCGTCCCTGGCCTTGAGGGCAGTCTTCCTCACTGACCTGCCTGTGCCTGAGGCTGCGAGCAAGACTCCGGCTATGCTAGCAGGCTGCACCACTACCTACCAGGCCCGGTTCTAGAGGGTGGGCCTTAGCCCTCGCAGTCGCAGTGAATCTGCCACCGATGTACAACAACAATAAAAACTGTTAACTTGTGATTTACGATCCTGCTGCAGAGCAACCATTTGTCGGTTGGTAGTTCGTAAATGCAGATAAACTGAATTTTATGGGAATAGCTCAGTGGGTTACTACCTCTGTCACAGATATCCTTGTGTTACTTGCAGTTCAGAAGTTAACATAAGACAGTGACCAATGAACTGTCATAAAAAAACTGCATACAAACTTCGCTTTTTTGTGTTGTGATGTAGTTAGAACTTCTCCATTCTTTCATTATTCTAATGTTACTAATAAGAGTTTGTTTGGGCAGTTATACATTTTTATCAGTAAAGCCAACCCTGACCACTGGAGTACTCTTTAAATCCTGACTTTGTGCTTCTCCGAGTCCCGACCAAACCCCTGTAAAATATACTGCCCACCAGAATGGATGAAGTGATTTCTACACCTTGTAATCCTCATTAGCTTATGTGACATTTCGCGTAAACTGATTTTGATTTATTGTCTCTGTATAATGTGTGCTGCTGTTATGTAAAGTACTGTGACACCTTACACTGATATGAGTAGTGCTATACAACGAATGGAATGGGTATGAGAGGGGCAACGGAGAGATAAGGGGCACTAGTGGAGGGTGGCAGTGAGGGAATACCAGGAAGAGGTCATGGGGTGGGGGGAGCTACAGAGAGATGAAGGGTGTGGGTGGCAGACAGTGAGGGAGGGTGGCAGTGAGGGAGTCAGAGGAGGAGGTCCCGGGGTGGGGGGGAACTACAGAGAGCTGAGGGGCACTAGTGGAGAGTGGGAGTGAGGGAAACCGAGGTGGAGGTCATGAGGTGGGGGAACTACAGGAGAGATGAGGGGTACTAATGGAGGGTGGCAGTGAGGGAAGCCAACGAGGATGTCATGGGGCAGGGGGAACTACAGAGCGATGAGGGGCAATAGTGGAGGGTGGCAGTGAGGGAATCTTATGAGGAGGTGGGTCACAGGCTGGAAGGGAACTACAGAGAGATGAGGGGCACTGGTGGGGGTGGCAGTGAGGGAATCCGAGGAGGAGGTCACGGGGTAGGGGGGGAACTACAGACAGATGAGGGGCGCTGGTGGAGGGAGCGGTGAGGGAATCTGAGTAGGTCATGGGGTGGGGGGCTACAGAGAAATGAGGGGCACTAGTGGAGGATGGAAGTGAGGGAATCTGAGGAGGAGGTCATGGGGTGGGGGGGCTACAGAGAAATGAGGGGCACTAGTGGAGGATGGCAGTGAGGGAATCCGATGAGGGGGTCATGGGGTGGGGGGAAACTACGGAGTGATGAGGGGTGCTGGTGAAGGTTGGCAGTGAGGGAATCTGAGGAGGAGGTCATGGGGTGTGGGAGCTACGGAGAGATGAGGGGCACTGGTGGAGGGTGGTAGTTAGGGTGTCTGAGGAGGAGGCCATGAGGGGGAGTGGCTACGGAGAGATGCTTTATTTTAGCACTATTTACAAAACTCAGGATATAAAAATCATTTAATGTTTGCACATTGTCTTGTACACTTTTTACTCTGAACCTTTGCACAATTGTTTGAAGTTAAGTGCGTTTTTAAATGTCTTTATGCTATTTTATATGAAGAATAAATTGTTTATATTTATATTCATGTTTTGTGCTCGACATTTCATTTTTTAGTGTTCTCTGTAGGAATGTCTATGTTTTATGACTGTGTATCTTGGTGCTCCTTAAGGTAATCATTTACTATGCTTTAAAAGTTAATACAATCCAATATAATATGTAATGAAAAATGTGTTGAAAAATACTTTTTTTTTTTGGCCTTTCTGTCTCCCAAATTTCTTGTGTGGGGGGGACAAGTTCAACCCCCCCAAACTCCCCCTAATAGTGGTTGCTCACTGCGCTTGCTCGTTACACACCATGTGGGGGCTGGTCTCACTTTTATTTCTCTCTGATTTACTACTCGTGCCTATTTTTGGTGCTCTCTGAAAGAATGTCTATGGGTACATATGACTGGGTGGGTAACCTGGTGCTCTTGAAGGTCATCATCTACTATTTACTGTGGTTTGAAAGTTGATACAATTGAATATGTAATGAAAAATGTGCTGTAAAATTCACCATTTTGGTCGGTTGTTTTCCAAAATTTTCGTGGGGGGAAAACCCCCCCAAACCCCCCTAGTAGCGGTCGGGCTCGCTCGATGCGCACGCTCGCTACGCGCTGGACGGAGGCTGGTCTGCAAAATTTGACGGGGGCTGGTCTGCCAAATTTTGCCAGGGCTGATTTCAGTTCCCAGTCCGGCCCTGAATGTATATAAACTTTTCCTCAAAGTCTCTCCTTACTTCCCTATGACTCGATAAAGACAACCTCTTTCCGACGCTCCTGTCAAAAACAGCAATGACCCTTCAACGAACTCCTAATCAGTTTCATACGTGAATCCCAAATTATGGTGTCCCATATTTATAATATGTTCAGATGTGAACAATCCCAACTCTACAAAATGGCCACCGTACGCTACGTAATGCGTACAGCGGCCTGATCTTTCCAAACAAACACCTCAGCTGGTAATACTCGTGCTGAGGTAAAAAACACACGTCGCGTGCCGTGCAAACTCAAACGCACGCTCGCGCTTTCCCTCTGCACTCCAAGACGCTCTTCTTCACGATCCCCTTGAGGCCTGTTAGACTCAGCATGCGCAACTCAACCGACAAACGGTAGGAACTGAATTAATAAGTTCCTTACGTGTAAAACTGAAACAGCTCCAAAAACCTCAAACCATGTTTATCATCCTTCGCGTACAAACCCATCTACTCAATAAATAGTTAACATAACCAACTAAAAATTCCTAAAACTTAAAATCTTGTCTAAATAAATATACAATTTCTCGCGCTTCAAAACTATATTAAAATATACATTTCATATTTAACACAACCCACACTATTATATCCTTATAACATTTATTTAAAATTAGAATCCCAGTAAATTACAAAGGACATTAGAATGAATGTACTTATCTCTCCGTGAGCAGCAACAAAAGAAGGAAGATGGCTGCTGGTGTTGTGTTCTTATGCATGTTCAACGTTCTAGACTTTGGTAGATGTTCTAATTCTAGCTATTTCTTGTTGCTGCTGTGTGAGGAGCAATAAAGGATTACTGCATAATATTGGCCTCCGGGCCTTGCCATAAAATTGCAGCCTGTATAGAAGTTCATTAGTTAGTTTTATTCCCTGGCCAAACTAGCCCAACACGTTTCGGCGTCTATACGCCTTGATCACGGGTAAAAAAACAAAGATTGTTGGCCAGATTTAAGTGCTAGTGCAAATGTAAACATAAAAAGAGGAATCTCAATAGCTTTTTGACCAAAATAGCAGCCATCTTAAACTGTGCATATACATCTCAGTTCCTAAATAACGATGCCGTTCACAAAATGTAAACATAGCATCATAATGAAAATAACATTAAATGAGGAACACATTTACCTTATTAAGAGGCTAACATAATTTTATGTGTTTATGTGTCAAACTAACAATATACATTTTCCAATGTGTACTTTATACATATCTTCCATCTTATAATGTGCAATACGGCATACCCTATTATTAATACTACATTTACGTAATAAATCTCATAGGTACGATTCGAAGATACACTCATTATACATTATATCTTCACTCTCATTTATAAAATGTTATATAAAATGACACGTGCAATAATTACTGTCGCCTCTTACTGCTCATAAATGGCTGCAAATTCATTGATATGAAGACACAAATAAATCCATTTCTCCTAATCACTCATACTCATGTATTGATGAGGCTTGTAATGAATCTCACTGTCACAATCTATACATAACCCCAATGGGTAGGTTATCAGTTTCCGAGGTCTAAAGCATTAACCAATTCATCTTATCCGGAACGGAGTACAGTACCCAGTTATGACCAAGTGGGCCTTTATCTTCCTGTATTATCTATATATATTTATATCACAAATAAACTCCATATATTCAATAACCAACTCCTCCCCAGGGCTAAATTGCTTGTAATGGGGGAGCCTCACTAATGGAAGGAACCAGCGCACCACCTCCCCTGGTAATAAGGAACCAATGCATCAGTAAGGAATCGATGCATTGCTTTGTTTCTCCAGTGCCTCATCTCCCCTGTGCCTGTTTTCATCTCTGATTTTGATGCATCCCAGGTACTTTGGTACAAAGTGATGCATCCATAGCTTCCTATTGTAAACTCTTTTAAAAGAGATATCTTTGCTTGTGTATGTTGGATTTTTGTTGTTTTGGCCTTGTTTTATTCAGATAAATATTAGTCCTTTTTCTAAACTGGTATTGTGTCTTTTTGAAGTGTTTTCACTGTGTTACCGTATGTGTATGTACAAATGCTTTACATAGTGCCTCTGAGATAAGCCTGACTGCTTGTGCCAAGCTACCAAAGGAGTGAACAGAGGTTATCTTGGGTGTGTAACTCTCTTACCCTGACTAGAATAAGGGTCCCTGCTTGGATAGGGTGCAGGCCACTGACAAATAGAGACCCCCATTTCTAACACTGGATGTCAGCAGTGAGGATATGACTTGTGTTTGCACTTTACATACAATGACTTGTGAACACTACTACTAGATTTTAGACAATTGCACAACCACATGCTGTTTTTCTTTATACCTTTTTGAGTTTGGATACTTTTTGAGCTTTCTGCTACAAGCATGTCTCAGTCTAGAGAATCATCAGTTCCCCCTGCAGATTTAATTTTTGAGGAGGACAGGTTGGAGTCCTACAATATGCAGCAATTTAAGCTAATCTGCAGGGACCTCAAGGTCTAGTTCAAAGGTCTCGCCAGAAAGGAGGAGCCACAAAAGACACTGAGAGCATGTGTGGTACCAGGAATGCCAGTGGGCACTCTGTCGATCCTGTTGGAGCGATTAAGGATCAAAACTTGCATGAAGATGT
The DNA here is from genome assembly GCF_964204655.1 of Triturus cristatus. Classification (NCBI taxonomy): domain Eukaryota; kingdom Metazoa; phylum Chordata; class Amphibia; order Caudata; family Salamandridae; genus Triturus; species Triturus cristatus. The sequence continues at coordinate 789,909,261 of NC_140590.1, forward strand.
ACTGATGGTTCATGATCTGCCTGGGAGAAGGTTCCCTTCAAGGCAGGTAGTAGTGTCTCATCTGAAGGTCTGTCTCCAGAGGAGCGGGAAGACAGGTGTGAGGCCAGGAGGCTTGAGATGGAGCTAGAAAGGATCAAAATGCAGAATCAGGAGAAGCTCCAGTTGGATCTGGCCAAGCTCAAAATAGAAGAGAAAAATATGGTCTTGCATCAAGAATTGAATTTAAAGGTGCTGGATTTGAAGTCCAAGTCCAGGATTATTTTGTGGGGGCTGACACTGACCACTGGTTTAGGGGATGTGAGGTCCCTGTAAGGGCATTGGCTGATTTGAGGCCATCGATAAGACACTGTCCTGAGTATTTGCCAGACTCTATGACTTCTCTTTTTTGCATCATGCCCTAGTCTATTAATGTTGGGCAGCTTACCAGGAGCCTTCAGAAATTCTTTGCCATTGAGCTTGATCACTTTTCCACTCTCTATGGGTTGCTCCTTTAGATGTCTATATATCACTACTAAATTGCAGAGGTTATTCATATAATTCAGACATTCTTCTGAATTTGATATTTCATAGAAGTCTCTCCCATGGAAGGATGATTGTTTTCACTTCCTTCATTTACACTTTCTAACAAGCATTGGCATAGCCAATAGGTCTAGCTTTTGGGACCTTATAAGTATTTAGTTATGCAGCGCAATATCCTTGGTGCAACAACAACTGTTGCATGGCTAAACACTTATAAGGTCCCAAAGGCGAGACCTATTGGCAATGTCAATGCTTGTTCAATAACGCAAGCATGTCAGCCCCTATATATACAGATAATAAAGCAGTCAGTCTGGGCAGGGGTAGAGGAGAAGCTATAGGAAGTTATTTTCCAGATCCTCTGTGAGACACCGGGGTCTTTTGTCTGAAATGGAAGCCTTGGTCAGATGGGGGGCATGGAAATGTTGCGCTCCCGTGAAAGAGCTGGCAGGTGATTGGGGTCCCCTGTTAGGGGCCAAAGAGACTCTGAAAGCAGTGCCCCTGTCTTTAACACCACCACACCAGTGTGACTCAAGTAACATCTGCCAGGTCTTCTAGGTGCCCAGAACAACGTCCCAGTGAAAGCACTGGACTTCACTGGCACCAAAGGACGTCATTTGTGTATAGTTGACGCGGCAGGCCCTTGGGCTATGGGGGGTCTCTCAGTGGTGAGCTTGAGTCACCTTTGAACTTCCTGAGGTCCACGCGCCCTACCTTACAGGTCGGCTTCAGAGGAAGCAAAACAACCGTTGTCTAAATGCTGCTTCTGGTTCTTGGGGATCGGAGGCGCCCCCATTTTATCATTTGAGAAAATGTTTGTTCAAGCCACGAAAATGGGAACTGCATTTCCCAGTGAATAAAAGTGCCAGCACTCTTAAACTTTTTTTTTGCCATCACGACGCAAACAAGCAGTTCATGTCAGTGACAATTAGATGGGGGAATCAATGAATATATACAGATGTGTATGGTAATGAGGTCCCCGTGGCATCTTGTTAATGTTCTCAGTTTACAGCTAATAGCTAAAGCACATGCTGAAAAATACATTCGCTCATGTTCTCCTACTGGGGTGTATGTGGGTGTGTGTGTGATGTGGAAGAAGAAAGAGGTAGGGGGTGTGCATCAGAGTGAAAGTGTGTGTGTGAAAGAGAGAATGGGAGAGAGGGAAAGAGTGTGTGTGCGCGGGTGTGTAGACATGCAGCAGAACGCATGTGAAAGACTGTGTTTATATGTGTGAGAGGGCGTGGGTCAGGGTGAGAGAGAATTTCTATGTTTGTGTGTTGGAGAGAGAGAACCGAGAAAGAACTAGAGGCAAACAGAACCAGGCATAAGGGGCAGAGACTGTGTGGCAATGTACGTGTGTGTGTGTGCGTGGTTGTGTGTGTGTGCGCACAACAATGTTTGAGATTGTTTGTGAGACAGGAAGACAGAAAGAGTATGTGTGTATGTGTGTGCGTGCGTGTGTATGTGTTGGAGAGAGAGAGAAGGGGTAGAGAGTATGCAGCATTTAGGAAGGGAGAGACAAAAAGAGAAAGTCTCTGACACAGCAGAAGTCCTCACTGGACAGGGACCGTGACTAGGCCCTGGGAGCCTCCTGAGCTCTGTCAGCCGTGACTCTCGTTTCCAATGCGAGCTTACCTCCCACCTTAGTGACGTCTCAGCAGTGAGCCAATGACAATGCTTATAAGTCGAGTAACACCGTGGGAGAAAAGTTACGCCACGGGTGTCCCGAAACAGCAAGCAGCAAGACTGATGCACCACCCGTATCTTCAGCCCTCGTCGATGTAAAGTCCAGGCGCCCTGAGAAAAAAAAAAAACTTTGCAAAGTCGCAGCTTTAAAAACAATCAAATAAAGTAATGAAAAGAAGCATTGGCCGCGCGGCAGTAAAAGTAACACCGCGCAGCCGTAAAAGCGTAAGTCGTCGCGATCGCGATCACTCTGAAAGCATAAGTGATCGCGATCGCAATGACGCGCTAAAGCAGTGGGGGGAGGGGCATGGCGCTGAATGCTGGCGCAGGAAAGGCAGATGGCTGGGCGAGAAGGGAGGGGGGAATGCGGGGAGCAGCTGTGCGCGTGCACTTAATACAAGAAAAACCCTACACAGAGAGGGAGAGTGTGGGTAAGGAGGGTCAAAGGGATATGTTTAGAGACCAGCTACAGTATGAATCCCCAATCAACAAACATCATACCAAAAAATACTGTGGGTCTAAAAGTTCTGTGTGGATACCTGATATATTCAGTAGAGTGAAAACCATCTGGGGTATACCCAAAAAGGTTGAGTTCCCATCACCCACAAAGGTGGCTATTCATCATCTGGGAACTCTGAGCTAAACCATAACAACCAACCACTTGGGTAATTATGGCGGTTGTATGGTAGTCCCAGTCGTGGGTGACCAAAGGTAGGGTGATGGTTTGCAGTGCCAAGAATATAAAAGGAAAAAGTGCTATTAAAAATGGCTATCAAAACACAAACAATTTTATTCTGGTGCTGTCTTGATGCCACTTTAAAAACAGTGCGTGGACAGTGTAACAAATAACTGTCAGGGTGGCGGTCTACATGTTTCGGCTATCGGACTATGGAGTCCAAGCTCTCATCAGGACCTTATGCGCTACTGCAAAAACCGTGAAAAAAGGAAACTTAAGTAAACTAATAGTTGGGATGGATTCCCAATACGACCTTTTTATGCTAGTCCGTTTCCCTGGATTTTTTTTGGGGGGGGGGAAAACAGGAACCTAGTTACAATAGAAGAGAAAAATCAATCATTTCTGAAAAGTATCAATATCCAACACAAATACGGCTAGATGCAGTGTACTAGCGGTCATTAGCACAATACAAGTAGAAGTATTGTTTACACAAAATGGTAGGCATATCAAGAAGTTGCTTATGTACTTACCCGTCAATTTTCGGGTATGTACCTCGCCTCGCCTGGCATCCGCTCAGGACTGGAGGCACCGCTCTATAAGGAAGAGAGCATCAATACGTACAGTAATTAGCCCCAAGGTAGTATATCCCATTGTGTTATAGTGGGGGGAGGGAGAAACACTTCCACAATGTGTCGTTTGTAAACGCAATTATGAAGGAATGGCAGAATCAAACAGTCTAGTCAAGTGTAATCAACCGCTGATAACACAAATGTCTGTGTATGCTAGCATATTTAAAAGTGTGCTGTAGTGCTGGCACACGATTAGGAGCGGGTCAATAATGCAACACGAGTCTTTTAAATTCGCATTAAGACCCTTATTAGAACAGCCATAGTGCTCGGTAACTGAAGAAGTGAACACTCTGGCTAGATCTAGAAAGACATTAAGACGTGTCATATCACGCTTGAAGACTCACGCCTCACCTATGGCTTATGCGTATGGTATTAATACAATGTCTAAAGACAAAAACAAAAGTCAGATAACAACGCGCTTTAGGACTCACCTCTCCGTCGGTACCCCGCGCTAGCAGCTGAGCTGGAAGGGGAGGTGGCGGACCGGCCGGGGGAGTATCCTAATAAAGACCAAAGAGCGTCCGACTTCGTCACTTTCTACGGGGAGCTTAGAGGGACAAAAACCATGTCTGGTTTCTCAACAGAGGGGAACTTGGGTAATGTAGTTGTATAACAAAGTTCCTCTACGGAGCGTATATCGGCGACATATTGAAGTGTCTGCCGAAGAGGTACAATCAAGGTGTATTATATGACAAACTGATGCGTAGCGAAGCGCAAGTCGTATGAAAGGCCACTCAGCGTACATTACGATTATATGCTGTGAAAGTGTCACCCTAAGGATATGAACAGTGTGATGTCACATATTTATAGGAATAAGGAATTCCAATAATCCGAAAGGCCACTTAGCGTAAATTATAAAATGTATGCTGTAATGGTGGCGCAATCAGGATGTGAACATTGCGATGTTGCATAAAAACCGATGGTATAGTTTACTAAAGCCATAGGTGGTGTCAGTCAATAATGCTAAAAAAAGGGGGGGGGTGTGGTAAATCCTAATCTGTTATCACGTGTTTGTCAGAGTTAGGAATATGAAACCTAAACATAGTTGGGGGATAAAGATGCCATGTGTAATACTCAGAGATCCCAAAGGAGGGGATATTGACTATTTACTCATAATAGACACTCCAGATAAAATGAGTGATGTCCTGTGTACAAGAATGATAGAGATCAAAAAAACTTTTAAAGCTACATCATGTGTTGATGTCTCACAAAGTTGCAGATTACAGGGATGACCATGGGATATCGTCGTTGAGACCTGATAGATCACTTTTGAGTTTGAACACCCATTTTTGTTCTTTTAAGAACAAAAATCTGCTGATGTCTGTAACATGAGTGGGGATGAAGGGTTGTTCTAAGATCACCCATCTCAAATCCTCCGGTTTATGACCCAAAGACAGAAAGTGGTTGGTGAGTTTGGTGGCTTGTTTACTCCGTCTGATAGTGCTTTTATGTTCATTAATGCGAGTTTTGATCTTTCTTTTGGTCATACCCACATATCGCAATGAACAGGGGCAGGTTATCAGATAGATCACCCTTTCTGTGTTGCAATTTGTGTGTTTTTTTAGGATCCATGGTGAATTGGTACCAATATCGATGGTTTTAGTTGACTGAGTTTGAGGACAAACAGAGCACTGGCCACATGGGAAATGCCCCTGTACCGGTGGCAAATTCCACAGGGTATTGATAATTGTGGTGGGTTTCGCCCGTGGTCTTGTGTGGACTAGGTTGTCTCTAAGGTTGGTACCTCTTTTGAAAGAGAAGAGGGGAGGTGGTAAAGCCTCATTCCCTATGTTTAAAATCCGCCAATGTCTCCTGATCGTTTTTTGTACATGGTTAGACCACGTGCTGAATGTATTGACACAGGTCATTCTCAACAATGGTGGTTTTGTTACTGGAGGTTCTAAAAGTGCCCCACGGTGGTTGTTGGTGGCTCTTTTCCAAGCGCGTCTGACCAAGTTCTTTGGGTATTGTCTATCTTGTAGCTGACTAGATAGCTCTTCTGCATGACGATTGAAAGTGGTTAGATCAGAGCAATTCCTGCGAATGCGCAGGAACTGTCCTATGGGTAAATTTTCCCGGAGTGATCTAGGATGGTAACTTTGAAAGCTCAAAAGAGAATTCTTTGAGGAAGGTTTTCTGTATAGCTCACTCCCCAGTCTGCCCTGGTCAGGGCAAATCACGATGTCTAGAAAAGGCAATCGAGTTTTGTCATAAGCTACTGTGAAACGTAAAAAATCGTTCTGTTCATTTAGCCATGCATGGAAATCCAACAGAGAAGCAAGGGACCCATGCCACACTACCAGAATATCATCAATGTACCTTCTCCATATCTTTATCTGCTCTCTAAATGGATTGGACTGTCTGAGTACATTGTGCTGTTCGAAGAGATGGACATACAGGTTGGCTAAGCTCGGCGCGAAAATGCTGCCCATGGATGTTCCTGAGACTTGCAGATAAATTGTCTCCTCGAACCTGAAGAAATTTTCCATCATAGCCAACCTGGCACATTCCATAATGAAATGAACCGGTGTGATGGTGTCGAGGGTTCTCATTTCTAGAAGACTCTCTATGGCTTCTAGAGTCTCCGTTTGTGGAATAGAGGTGTATAAAGATTCCACATCGAAGCTCACCAGTATGTCTGATTCCGTGTCAAAAACAATGTCTGGAAGCAGATGCAGGACGTCCTTGGTGTCTTGCAGGTAACTCGGCATCTCCTTCACGAGCGGCTGCAAAAAGAAATCCACAAAAGTGGAAAGAGGTTCTAACAGAGAGCCTATACCTGATATTATCGGTCGCCCTGGAGGTGGTCTTTGTTCTTTATGGATCTTTGGTAAGACATAAAAGTATGGCATGACCGGGTATTTGGTGGTTAGGAAATTAGATTCTTGTTCTGTGATCCAACCAGCAGCTTGTGCATCATCAACGAGGGTTTTAATCTCTCTCGTGAGTCCGGGAGTAGGATCTTCAGAGAGCGGTTTATACGCTGCAAGATTGTCAAGTTGTCTCAGGCATTCAGTGCGGTATGTCTCTGTGTCTAAAATGACAATTGCTCCGCCTTTGTCTGCCGGTTTTATCGTGATGGAATCATCCTTTGCAAGTGCCATTAAGGCTTGTTTGTCCTTCTTCGAAAGATTATGATAAACCTTGTTTTCTCTGGCATTATAGGTGGTAATGTCTTGGATCACTGCTTGTTCAAATACTTTTACGCGATCTGGAACAAGATGAACTGGAGGGTTGAAAGTAGAGGCAATTTTCAGGCCTGTATTCCTGTCAGGGGAATCATCTGCAAAAGTTGTACGTTCTTTGTCCTTAAAGAAGAAGTGAAGACGTATCTTCCTGAAGAATTTAGCCAATTCACAGCGGAGCTGGAATGGGTCTCCTTCATTGGTAGGGACAAACCCCAAACCTTTATTGAGGACTCGTTGTTCATCAGATGTCAAAACTTTGGTACTAAGATTCACAACTAATTTGTTGTGCTCGTGCTGGTCCCTGGTTGTGGTTGTCCCTTCCTGCTCCGGGTATTCGGTTGTTGTGGTTCCTCCGTTTGCCAATGTACCTGTGGGGGCCCTCTCCTTCTTCCCCGATTTCGTCCGCGACCTGATCCTAAAAAAGGCGGTTGGCCAAAGAATGGAGCCTGAGCTGGAAAAGGAAGTGGTGGTTGGGTAAAGGGAGGTTGGTAGCCCCATGGAGCGGGCGGCCACCAAGGTGTTCCTTGTTGGTAAGGGTGTGGCATGTTTTGTCTGAAATTAGGCCGAGATTGTCCTCTACCTCTCCTCGGTGGTTGTGCATTGTTCTGGGAATCTGAGTCAGTGGAATAGGTATCTGACCCAGACGAAGAGTAGTTGGACCCATATCTTCTACCTTTCCTATTGTACTCAGGTGGAACATACTGCTCATTGGTGTAAGGATGTGTAAGGATATACCTTTTCGAAGGAGAAGCGCGCTAGATCCTTTTTAAATTTGTCTATTTTGGTCAGTAAGATCGAGCACTGTAGCTTGTAGCCAGCACAAAAATGTGGGTAGCACTTTCGAAACCCACCTACTGAATGTCTGCATGCGCTGGGTCAGGCGAGACCTAAAAACGAGTTATTCGAAGACTGATGTGAGCCCCCCTTTTCCTTTTTGCAATTTTCAATTAAACACGTTTTTACTGGATGGCGGTCACCACCGATTCTAAAATACAGACGGCGCCCTGATGAAGGTTGTGTTACATGTTTACATTGGTTGGGTATTTCTGAAACACGGGTCAGCGCACTTCTGTTTATCTATATTCGTTATTCTTCACAAAACACTGTTGCAGCATTCTCATTATTGTATTATAATTATTATTGTAATTTGTGATATAACTTTTTAGAACTTTTTGATCTCTTTTGCTGTTGATGTCTTTTATATGTTTATTTATATATATATATTTCCCTGTAATTTGTTTGGTGTATGAGTCTTTTTTCTTTCATTGTTATGTAGTCAGTCATCTGTGTTTCTGCTTTCATTACATTTACATGAATTTTGTGTTAGTTAATGTATGTGGTGCTCACACACCTTATGTATATATGTAGATATAAAAGAATAATTTTGTATTTAAGATCAATATATTACTCATTTAACTGGTCTACGGTATGGTATCTTCATATCATAAATGTATTGTTTTCATATACAGATTTTGGAGAAGTCTTTATGTAATTTTGTTACTTGTAGCTGTAAGGGCACACAGGGTCCCTGAGAGAAATTAGGGAGCAGGTCTGTGGAATAGCTTCTCTTTGGAAGGGCGGGACATCTTGTTTTCCTTACCAATAGAGGATCAGATGAAGTACCCTGAAATGAAGGAAGCCCTGGTCAGGAGGTATGATCTCACCCCAGGGATTTACAGAGTAAAGTTTAGCAAGAGTACTAAACTTGGTTCACAAACATAGGTTGAATATGTTGATTTCTACTGCAGAGCACTGGATGGTTGGGTGAAGGGTAGTGAAGTAACAGACTTTCAGGGGCTCTACAATTTGATTGCAAGCGAGCACTTGTCCAATTGTTGTTTTACAGAGCTGCGTCAGCACTTGATTGACACCATGCTTACTGACACCAGGCAGCTTGCTTGGGAGGCCACTGGCTCATCACCAGGGTCCAAAAGAAGTTCTGCACAGGGTGGACAGAGTCCCCCAAGATTGGGGGGGGACAAGGGTAAACACCAGGAGTTCTCCCAGGGCAAGGATTCACTGACGCCCAGGTGATAGGAAACAATGGATTTCTTTAGTGAAGCCTGGAGAGAGGGGTCCCTGGAAATGTAATGCTTGTGATGAGGAGGGTCACAAGAGAGGGAACTGCAAGTGTCCAAGCAGGCACAGCCCCCACCAGTGGAAAGGGGACAGTGAGAGGGTCAGATAAACCTAATGCCTGATAACACTAAGAAGTACAGGCAGCGGGTCACCATCAATGGACTGAGGGTAGAGGTTCTGAGAGACACAGGAGCCAATGTGACTACTGTCAGGCATCACCTAGTGTCTGAACAGCAAGTAGTCCCTGATGTACTTCACCAAGTTGTGGCAGTAGACAACAGTGAGCACTTCTGTAAAGTGGCTCAGGTTCCTCTTGAGTGGGAGGGTGGGAGGTCTCAGGTTCCTTGCGAATAGCTGTGTTCCCATCCATGCCTGTGGATTGTGTGATGCGGAACAACCTGGAACACACCACCTGGAGTAAGGTGGAATATAGGTCTCATTTGGAGATGTTGGAATTACCGGAGTGGGTATGCCTGACCGCACGGTCTATGGCAGTCCAGGGTAATCAGAATGACCTGAAGCCTGAAACAGTGGCCCAGGTGCCTGCCAAGAAGAGGAAGGGCAGGGGGTGCAGGAATCCCACTCTTAAAAATACCACGGTCTGAGAGGAGGCTGAACCTGAGGGGGATGCCCCAGAACGTATAGCGAAAGAGGTGGCTGAACTGGGAGACTTGCCTGAGCAGACCCATTGGTAGCAAGAAGGAGGTCCCACTGGGGAAGAGTTCTGCGTGGAGCAGAAGACATGCCTTACTCTTGTGGGTTTTAGGCAGCAGGCCGAAGACCAGTCAGGTGGGAAAGAGTCCAAATCATATTTGATTTCCTGGGAGAATGGTCTCCTCTATAGTGAGTCTAAGATTGCTGAGCCTGGGGCAGCCTGTGTGTTGGTGGTACTCCTGCATTTCAGAACCTTCCAACTGGGTTTGTCTGGTGATGCACCTTTGGAAGGACATTTGGGGCAGGGCAAGACCTTTGACAGGCTTGTCATACACTTTTAAAATTACATGATGCAAGATCCAGAACCCTCTTCCTGTTTATTGAAATACCCAGTATTTTGTGCGGGTAAACACTCCAATGAGGCTTGGACCTTTCGTATCCCAGTTGAGAAGTATTTGATAAAAGATTAGGGGTATCATCTCTTTCAAGGTAAACCAAGATGACAGCTTTTCAATGTTTTTTCATAGGCTCCCTGCTAAGGATGCTATATACCACTTGATGGATAAGTAAACAATTGCAAGCAGCCGACATGTGTTTCACCCCCTGTGGTTATTGAGCCTGGGGCTTTCAAAAAGGCTCAAAAGATAACAATTCCAATTAAGTCTTCTTAATATGTGCCTGGTCTAGTCATATCTGGTCCTGGGTCAAATCCCTTGCTACGGTTTATCCTTGTGTGGTAGTGTTGGCGTGGTGCTAGGGCGCCATAGAACCACACCAACATGACCACCCTTGAGATGACATTACAGTGTTCAGCTCTAGTTGGGAGGACCACTTGCAACACTTCTGGGAAGTTTTGAAGACCCTGTAAAAGGCAGGCCTCACTAACAATGCCAGTAAGTGACAGATAGTGCATAGGCTGTGGTGTACTTGGGGCACCACGTAGGAAGAGGCTAGGTTGCGCCCCTACAAACCAAGATTGACACCATTCTGGCTTGGGCACCCCCCAAGACCGAGAGGTGAGAGCCTTCTTCGGTCCCACCGGGTACTACCGCAAGTTTGTCAAGGGGAATGGCACCATTGTTGCCCCCTTGACTGAGCTGACTACGAGGAAGCAGCCACATCATTTGATCTGGACTGAGGCATGCTTTTGATACCCTGAAGGAGGCCATGTGCACGGCGCCTGTGCACAAGGATCCTGACTCCTCCAAGGAGTTTGCGGTGCAGACTGATGCCTCAGAGCATGGTGTGGGAGCAGTGCTTTCACAGATAAACAAAGATCAAGCCTAGATCATAGCATTCATTAGTAGGCCAAGTCCCCGGGGACAGAGGTGGAGTGCAATTGAAAGGGAAGCTTTTGCCGTGACCTGGGCACTGAAGAAGCTTAGACCCTACTCGTTTGGGAACCACTTCCAGTTTCAGATAGACCATAGGCCCCTCTGAAGGATAATGCAAATGAGGGTGAGAACTCAAAACTGTTGAGGTGGTCTGTCTCCCTACAGGGAATGGACTGTATGGTGGAACAGTGCCCTCGCACAGAGCACGCCAATACTGATGGTCTGTCCAGGTTCTTCTGTCTTAGTGAAGAGAAATTCCCATGAGGTTGGGTAATTCTCCCCACTTTCAGCTGGGGAGGACGCGTGTTAGACCTGGCATCTTTGGGGCGTTTTTCCCCTGTCTTTTTTGCTACTGACCTCCTGTTTTTGACTGGGTGCTGCATTTCGTTTTTGCTGGCTTTGGAACTCTGGGCACATTACCACTGCTGATCACTGCTAAAGTGCAAGTGCTCCCTATGTATATTGTGATTTTGATTGGTTATCCATGATTGGCATATTTGATTTAATGGTAGGTCCCTAGTAAAGTGCACTGTGTGTGCCCAAGGACTTTAATTCAAATGCTACTAATGGACCTGTAGCACTGATTGTGACACCCACATAACTAGCCCTGCAACCATGTCTCAGACCTGCCATGTCAACCTGGCAAGTGCACCCACTTGCCAGCCCCAAACCTTCCCTTTTTGTACATGGGAGGCATCCCTAAGGTAGGCCCAATGCAGAATCATGTGTGGGGGGCAGTGTATATAAAAGGTACGACATGTACTGGTGTTTTTTAAATGTCCTGATAGTGGAATACTGCTAATTTAATTTTGACTATTGCAAGGTCTATCTCTCCCATAGGTTTTCATTGTAGCTCCCTTGTAACCTCTTACAAGTGTAACTTCCAATTTAGAAAAGATTGAGATTTGGAGTATGGGGTTCCTGAACTCACAATTTAAAAATACATCCTTTAGTGAAGTTAGTTTTTAAATTGCATGTTTGAAAATGCCACTTTTAGAAAGTGGGCACTTTCTTGCTTTACTATTCTGTGCTTCTGCCTGCCTGTGGAATACATATCTGGTTTAGACTGACAGTTGGGCTGTTTGTGCATTCACTCTAGAGAGTCCCACAAAGGGGACTGAGGTGTGCCCTGCAGATCCTGATGGCCCATCACCAGACTGATGGGTCTTTCTGAGGTAGAGTGGTGGGAAGTGTTTATAACTGAGACCTGAATATGGCTGTGCCTGTCCTCACATAAAGCTCTCCATCCCCCGTAGTGTGTCTGGAGCCGGGTAAGAGAAAGGCAGGGTCTTGTGCATTACAAAGATTTTACTTTGAGATTTGCCTACTTCAAAGAAAAAAAACTGGCATTAGTACTGGAGCTATGACACCAAAACTTCAGAACACTTCTAGGCTAAGAGGAGATTCTGCCAAGAAGCTGTCAAGAGGGACTACCACTTTACTGTGTGCTTTACTGTGTTGGGCTGCTGCTTGCTGCTTCTATCTTGGGCAGTGAAAGGACTAGACGTTGCTTTCTGTATCCTGCTTGCCTAGGTTCTCCAAGGACTTGTGTGTGCTTGCCTTCTGTTAAGAGGTCTCAGTGCCATCAAAGACTTCATCTGCAGTCCCTGAACTCCTCTACTGATAGTTCTGACTTGCCAAGTGGTGCCATCCCAGTTCTGGGCCCTTGGAGGTAGCTTTTGCTGCAAGGAAGTCCAAAAATCCATGCATGGACCTTCAGCACCTGTTTTTCCTGATGCAGCAACGCTGTCCACTGAAAAGATAGTCGTGGTGTGGCTGAAGAATCACCACAGCGCATACCGTGTGGCAGAAAAGACTGCCGCAGCCCGAGTCCCCAGCACTGTGTTTCTGATGTTCGAGGCACCCATTCTGACTCCCACGCAGGTGCTGCTGTGCGGCTGAATAAATCAACTCATCACCTGTGTGAGCAGAAAGAGGCACTCAGCACCGAAGGAGACTTTATGCTCCAACCAGTAGTGCCCCAGCGGGTGCGTTTGCAGGGTGGTTGAGAAATGGGGACGAGGCCTCCAACAGGGTCTCAGCAATCCCGCTGTGGGGGACTTACTGGTGGCAAAAATAGGGGTTCTTGGCCCCCAAGGACCCTCAGCAGCCAAGGGTACTTCAACCCCCAAGTAGCGCACCAAGAGGTGTGTTTGCAGGGTGGTTTAGAAAGGGGGCAGGGCCTCAGATGAGGTCTCAGCACTATCCAAAATATCCTTTTAGAATATTGTGTCCATTGGAAGTTGAGATGGATTCAGCCCCATTGAAAATCATATTGCAGCATCAGTTTGGGTGGCTCACTTTTCTAGCTTGTATTCCACACTGGGAGAACATAAAATACCAAAATGATCCAGCAGGAATAAAAGCATCTAGCCAGCCCGGTGGAGGCAGAGTGGTAGGAATGCCCATCCAAACAAGTGGATCCACTGAATTGAGTGAATGCCCAGAGTCTTTCTATATTTCATCTGTGGAAATAAGTAAGGCTATTACGAAAATTGTTCCTCATAAAGCACCAAGGCTAGATAGGATCCTAGGAGACTTATTTGTAAATGAGATTGAGATCTGGACTTCATATTTTTCACTGATTATTAATGTCATCATGAAAGGGGCATCCGTCCTTCTGACCTGGGCTGATAAATTAAAAGTCCATAAGCCTCATAGGTAGCTCCCAAAAGCTATTTAGTAGGATAATTTTGGACAGGTTGTAGGAATGGTTAATCTCAAAAGCTGGTTTTTGAGAACGCACTAGTACCATTGACTAGGTGTTCTGACTCCAGCTTCTATTCTGGAAAACGGTCCTTCTAGGGCGGTGATCGACTCTAAGTAGTATCCGTAGGCTTACGGTCTGTATTCGACCTAATGCTCAGAGCTTCTCTTTGGCAGGTACTACCTGAACTGTACGATTTAGTCCCAGTTAAGGGAGGGGTAAGATAGGTCTGTGTCCTTGCCCCCACCTTTTTTACATTGCAATTGAACAATCTGGTACAGTACCTGGATCAATGTGATAATGATGCAAGTTTGGCAAACACTAGGGTCCCTGGTACAATGTTCGCAGATGACATGCTTTTGCTCTCTAAATCACCAATGAAGCTGTAAAGGATATTAGATTGTTTTGAATGTTTTTGCAGACAAAGGGGTCTGGAGATCAACGAAGGGGAAACTCAGTATATGGCCCTCAGCCCATGCCAACCACATGATCTAATCCTTTTAAGGGGGACTCTACTGGAGCGTGTATGTACCTTTGGTCACACTAACAGAGCAGCTTGAATGACACACTCATATAGCACAGCATAGGCTTAAACTGGAGCAATCTACTGGGGGAAGCAAAAATGCACAGAGGACTCAATTTCGTTCCATCCCTCCGGCACTCCAAATTTATAACCACCAGGCCCTAAGAGCAGCCCTTTATGGTCCGGGTCTGTGAGGCCAAAAGGACACGACTACCCTGGTGGCAGTCGAAACCGATACATGCGTTAATGGATGGGTTTCCCTATTAGCCCCACTTGCTCCCCCTTACACTAAATCTGGGGGGCTTAGACCAATCTTTGGTTAGGAGTGAGGGTTATCCTGTTTTGGAGAAGGATCTGGGCCACCCCTGAGCTATGCTCATATCGACACAGCCTAGAAGAAGTGCTACGCATTCCAGGGTCAGGCCACATACCCTGGTTCAGGTATGTATACATGACACTTATAATGATTAGGATTGAGCGACTATGACTGCCCCTGGGGAGGATTGTGTGGCTTCTAAATTATACACACAAAACAAGAACTGGGGGTCTAATGACAAACAGCACAAAAATGATGTGCGAAACTGAACCAACGTGCAACAAACCAAAACTAGCCAAGAGCAGAGCATGGATTACCATCAATCTTACTCGAGGGACAGAGCAAACAGTGAGAGAAAGGTAGCTCTCATGATCATTAATATCATCTGGTGATCCAACTATTGGCAGAGGTGTCTCCCTTGATCATGGGGACTGCCTCGCTAGTTTGAAGCTCTATCGCTCAATCAGACTGGTTAGTGTTAACCAGCGAGAGCTACCTTTCTCTCACTATTTGTCCCTCGAGTAAGATTGATGGTAATCCATGCTCTGCTCTTGGCTAGTTTTGGTTTGTTGCACGTTGGTTCAGTTTCGCACATCATTTTTGTGCTGTTTGTCATTAGACCCGCAGTTCTTGTTTTGTGTGTATAGTTTAGTAATAGGGGATTGGAACTTGGGCAGGTCTATAAATATTTCTTTCCCTCAGACCCTATTTTCTCACTAGGATTATTGGCTTCTAAATTATCCATCAAGTCCAACTATTGGCAATACAAAATGGGAATTTTGCAGTGGCAGTCTAATCTGGGATCCCTGACAGATGCTTTCCTCACATTGAGCGAACATGTAGTTGCCACAAAGCTCTTCCTGTAATTTGGGTATGGGACTTTGCCACTCCTGTCTTTTACTGATAAATAGGCATGCGAGCTCAGGGCAGTAGATTGTCAGAGACTCTCTTGTAGAGCGACCAAAGAAACGGTTGAGCACTCCTCATTCTTCTGCTTCAGAGCAGCAGGGAGAAATCAATATTACCACTGTGCCATAATGTGGGTGTCAGGGAATACACAGATGCATTAAGAATCCTGAAATGACATACAAGACAATGTACAGTCTTCACAGTTTCGTGATTTTTTTGTATTTTTTTTATTTTATTTTAGCAAACAAATAACAGTCGGTGCAGGTCATACAATCATTTTGTCAAAGATTCGTCACATACATGTAGTCAGATGCAGCATTTCTGCAAATAATTGGCGCTAATTACAGTGCTACAGAGAAACAAGTTACATCTATCGAGTGGACTATATGTGAGGTACACCTTTCCCCTTCCTTCTCATTACTTTAGTCACTAACATCAGAGATTGTTTCTTCTTGTGGGGGCTCGCATATATTTCCGCAATAAGCATTCCACTTTCCCCAAATAGGGGCCCATTTTTTGGGGCACCCCCTATGGATGTACACAGCTTGTTCAGTCACCATTGATGTGTCCATATCTTGGCACCATTTTTGCAGAGTCGGGGTCTGCCTGGATCCCCAGTTAAGCGCTTCATTCCTTTATGCTAGGGCCAAACCAAGGGTTACCCAGTCCTGATCTGAATGAGTGAGGTCTGTTGGCTCTCAGATGTTAAGCAGACAGCATTTTGGTTCTGGGTGAACTTCTATCCCTGTGACCTGTGACATGCTGGTCATAATAGATGCCCAAGATGACTGGATGTCTGGGCATTCCCAGATCGTGTGTAGAAACGTACCCGGGAGGCCACATTGCCTCAGACAAAGTGGGGTGTCAGTGGTTCCCAGTTTATGTAAGAGAGTGCGAGTGTAATACGTTCTGTGTAAGACCTTCAGTTGCAATAGACGTAGTCTCGAGGGGATTGCTACCTCCCTTGGTGAGGCAAGTGCCTCCTGCCAGTCCACCTCATCCATGGGTCCTAGTTCTGCCTCCCACCGTTCCTTAAGGGCTATCGTGGGGTCTTGTTGGTTGTTTACTAATTTTCGATATATCAAAGATATGGCTTTTTTGTGCAGGTGATCAGTGAGAAGTCTATCCTCTAATGGCGAGGCTTCTGGCAGTGTCGCACCGCATGGCAATGCGGTTGTCAGTGCGTGCCTCACCTGTAGATATCTGAAACTTTCCATGGGTGCTAGACCGTATGTGCTTTGTAGTTGGGCAAAGGGCACAACATCTCCTTTTTTCCAAAGGTCCCCTATCTTTGTTATCTCAATTAGATCCCATTGACGGAAACCTTTCGTATTGCTCAGTTTGCCCAGCCTGTGTGTGTCCCATATAGGTGTCGCTAGTGTGAGCACCCCTTCCCAACCCAACGCTCGCTGTGCTTCAAACCAAATCCCAACCACGTGAGCCATTGGGCCTGTAAGTGTTGGTCTACATTCTTTATTGTACAATGTCCCCATGATACCTTCCTGGGCAAGTAAATGTCTGTCCATGCGGTATGCGTGCTCCTCCTGCGGCACATGTAACCATTCGTTTATGACCATAAGCTGAGCCGCCGAATAATAGTGTTTGATGTTGAGAAGGGCAATACCTCCATCGTACCACCCCCTCATTAGCTTTTGCATAGGTATTCGACTAGTTTTGCCATCCCATAGTGGTTTGGTCACTTCAGCGTTAATCGCTGTAAAGTATGTGGGTGCTACAGGGAATGGTGTATTTTGGAGGGCATATAAAAATCGTGGGAGCGCCATCATTTTAAAAAGAGCTGCCCATCCAAGTAGAGTTAACGGTAATGAGCGCCAGTATTTAACGTCACTTTGGAGCTTTGTAAGCGATGTTGTGAGGTTTTCAGTTATAAATCGTTGACGAACATGGGTGATATAAATACCAAGGTATTTGAATCCTTTGGTCGCGATCTGAATGTTACAGTGCCTTGGGAACCTCGGCACTGGACTATGCAGCACCGGGGAGGACAGGTAGAGAAGGATATCGTCTGCGTACAGTGAAATATGATCTTCCCACCACAGCCCCCGGATGACCAGGTCCTGTCGGATCCATGCCGTCAGAGGTTCCAGCACCATCGCGAAAAGCAACTGCATCAGGGGACATCCCTGTCTCGTCCCCCTCCCTAACGGGAATTCTGTCGAGATTCAACCATTTACTACCACCTGGGCCATAGGCCTTGGATAGAATAGTTCCATCCATGCACAGAATTTTGGGCCAAATCTCATGTGCCGAAGTACCGCAAAGAGGAATGGCCATTCCACCTGATCAAACGCCATATGGGCATCTAATGATAATATCACAGCGTCTTCTACAATCGTGTCTTTTCGTGCCATTACCAATTATACATCAGAGGGTCCCTGTAATATCAATATCACGGGGAAATAGCAGGGAAAACACAGTAAATTAAACCACAACAAACCCCTTCAAACAAAATTTACAATAGAAGGCTTGTCCCACAAAACAGAAAACACTGTTATATAACATTTAGTGTTTATTATCAAAAAGATTTTTTTTTGTATATAATTTAAAAATATTTACTTTCCTATTAGACTCAATCTTTATATTTTTATCATAGAAATGATTACAGATGAGCTCTTCATCCAGATTCAGAGGAATTTCTAACAATGACGAAGCAATCCATTTAGTCACAGTACATAAATCAACCGTTCAAACATACACATCAAGAACATTTAGAAATAATACATAGAAAAAGACAAAAAAACAATGACCACAAAAATATACATCGAAATCAAAATATAGAACACAAATGCGCCGACGCGCGTTTCGGATTGTCATGTACCATCCTTCCTCAGGGTGCTGATGTTATTTTCAAAAAGGACAGAAAATCCAAACCTAATTAGTACAATATCTGCTTGTTATTTTTCAGAAGATTTCTTGATGCTTCGTCAGTGAAATCTGTGGGAACAATTATAGCCGTCTTAGATTCATCAATTAAGTCATAATATATACATCACAACGTTTCATGGGAGCTTTAGATTGAGAGTCAAGAGTGACTAAGATCCATATAGAATGGGTGCATAAAAGTAATCTTGATCAAAGTGACCATCAAAGTAAACTATTGAAAAAAAAAATGTTGCCACGTGATAAGAATAAGGAGAAAGACTACACCCAGTGCATCCATAAATAGTTTATAAGAAATTCAACTATACATACTTCTAAATCAACTAGTGCACGATTTATGGAGTCCCTGGAAGTTGTCCAGAGATAAAGAATATCAGACTGCTTGAATGATAAACAGTCAAGAGCTTAAAAGAAAGAAAACATATAAAAATAATTCCAATTCTTTCAACTTTTTCCAATCTGGAATAACTATAAAAGAGAGTTCTATAAGAACTATAATCAAACCCACCTAATTGAGATGATATTAGTACATCTCGATATAGGGAAATCTCTCAAAATTAGGATAGTGTCTTTTAAGTATAACAGTCCATGATTATCAAAAGCTGCCTACAAAAGAAAATAATAAATATAAATATAAAGCAATAGTCAAGATTCTCACTAGTAATCATCCAGAGCCGGAACTATACATAAATACATAGAGCATCTAGTGTATTCACAAGTATATGAGACTTACTTTGTATTCGTTAACTTGGATTTCGGTGGATTGTATCCAATTATACCGATATCACTATGGGATACGTTTTCCTAAATTTCCCTTCACACTAGATCCTATCGCCAAAGTTAGTAGAATCTGTAGAAACAGAATGGAAAAAACAGGATCTATATATCGGACAGCTATCTTAATAGGCATAGTCAAGAACTCGCTATTGACTTTCCTGTGTTATTATAACGAAATAAAGTAAACTGAACGACCGATAGTGCAGATGCTTAAGAATAAAATGTAATAATGAGCTTAAACTGGGAAACTTTAGTTTTGGAAAACAAATAGTTGCAACTATCAGCGAATGATAACTACTAACTGATGGCAGTTCACTTTTTGATATAATAGGTAGGGACTAAGAGTCACGCATCTATGGAATAGATAAAGGCCACCTATAACAGATTCAGGCACGATCAATGAGGGCTGAGCATAAAGTGCCAACAAAGTAGAACCTCTAAAAAGAAGCTTATTCTGCCTATTCTCCTACTTACTTGGTCGACGGGGGTTCCCTCACAGAATCCAAATCATCGCGTTTGTTCGAACCAAAAAGTCTCCCGGGTGGTATGTCCCCAAAAAAACACTCGCATTATATAGTGTCAGCGTTTCAATCAAGAGCACGAAACGCAAGGCACCTGAATTGTTTCCGAATACTCCGGTCCGCTATAGTTACTGTTAGCATGGCGCAATGCAGTGGCCATCTTGGGTATTTGGAGATTTTTTCAAGAAATCGAAGAAGGACGTGTAGCGCTAGTAGATTGCTGAATCTAAAAAGACCACACTCAGGCAGAAAGTCGCGCCGCCATTTTTAATTCACAAGAAGAATGTACAATTAAATAGAATCTATAAATTGTTTCTACATCCTAGATCGATATTTACGAAGTAAGGAAGTCCATGTCTGCCCAATTCAATCAACAATCATAAAGATGTCTGCATCCAAGCGGGATACAGAAAAAACGGACCTGACTCTATCCTACATCGTAATAGATGGTTCTTATTGGGAATCGATTTTTAATGAATAGACAGCACTCACAGTGCATCTAGGGATTTAAATGGAACACACAGTCCTCGAGAAAAAATGAAAATAAAACAAATATAAAAAACAGATCAGGGACACCATTAAAGGATGTCCAGCTTCAGACAGTATAGAGTGGCGGCCATCTTGTAGTGGATGGACACGCAGTGAGTTTACTCACGATTTTAATAGATAAATCCGAATTCAAACATAATCAAATATGTATAACGGATTATAGTTCACAATAACATAAGTCCAATAAATGGAAAGAAGAACCAGAATCATAGCAAAGCTTAAAGGTCAATCTAGAATTTGGAAAATAACCTATTATTGGTTACCAGGCAGTAATAGCAGTGCAGACTGTAGGACTTAACTCACATACTCGCATTTTCCCAAGGAAGAGATTCGTTAAGACCTGTCTCAAAAGTCTGCAGTGTATATATCCAAAAGACTTCTCTTTTCATTCTAAGAGCATCAATATTACCATCTTTAGGAGTATGTACATGTTCTAAAATCAACCATTTCAGATCTTTAACAGAGTGTTGGTTATCTAGCCAGTGTTTTACTAGAGGAGCTCCCACACGTTTGTTATTTATGGCAGATTTGTGTTCTCTAAATCTGACCCACATCTCTCTGCTGGTTTTACCCACATATCTCTTGCCACAAGGGCAGAGGATGAGGTAAATCAAATTCGAAGTCCTACAGTTCGTCATTTCTTTAAAAAGAAAAGTCTTATTGCCCCATTGAAGGCTAGTCGAGGTTTTCACAAAAGCACAGGCATGGCATCCGCCACATCTATGTGAACCCAGGATGGGGTTGGTTCCAGTGATAGAACGCAAGACCAATTCATTCCTGTCTGGTAGTATGGATTTAACCAAAACATTTCTCAAGTTCTTGTTTCTCTGAAAAGCAAAAATCGGTTTGGATATCGTCTTGACCTGATTACCAGAATTTAGAATATGCCAAGAAGAATTAATCGCTTGACGAAGTTTGTTGTTGAAATTGGAATGCCTGGTAACACAAACTAGATTATCCTGAGTTTTTTTAGGCTTGGTTTGCAACAGGACATCTCGATTTTAATATTTCGCCCTTTTGTAGGACTCTTTGATTATTCTGTACGGATATCCTCTATTCTGCAATTTGATTTTCAAGTTTTCTGAATGAATTTCGAAAGATTGGATGCTGGTACAGTTCCTGCGGAGACGCAGGAACCGGCTGAAAGGGACACTATCCTTTTGGCTGCGCGGATGGTAACTATGATATTGCAACAAAGGGTTGCGTGCCGTGGGTTTAGTATACAGTGAGGCTTCAATATGTTCATCTATTATCTGAATCCATATATCTAAAAATTAGATTTTTTCCTTGCTGATTTTAGGAATGAATTTAAGATGAGGGTCACAAAGGTTGATCCACAAAATGAATTCAGAGAGTTGTTCCTAAGGCCCACTCCAAATAAAAAAGATGTCATCAATAAATCTGAAGTAGTGTGTGATATTCTCAGAGAATGGGGTCACCTCATTATAGATAAACCTTTTCTCAAAAGCACCCATATACAAATTCGCTACATCAGGAGCACACGCTGCTCCCATGCTGATGCCTAGAGTTTGCTTGTATATGGCTTTATCAAATTCGAAGTAGTTCTCCTGTAATACAATAGCAAGGCACTCCAAAACAAAGAGATTATCTAAGTTATTCCGATTTTCGGCTAGTGCATTTTTAACAGCTTCCGAGGCCCCCGTTTGAGGTATGTTGGAGTACAATGCCTCAATGTCCATTTAGACAAGGAGGTCAGTAGTAGAATTAAAATCTATACCTTCGATTTTATTGATCAGGTGACCCATATCCCTCACAAATGCAGGGAGGTTGCTAACCAAAGGTGCCAGGAATACATCAACAAATTTAGATAAAGGCTCCATGAGTGAGCCAATAGTTGAGACTATAGGTCTAAAAGGTGGGTTCTCAATATATTTATGTACCTTCGGAGGCCATAGAGAACAGGGATCTGAAAGTGATCTTTGTTCAAATATTCGAATTCCTGTATACAAATGCTTCCAATATCCAGAGCTCTTTGAGTAATATCCATGATGTTATTCTTAATTATTTGTTCTGGATAACTCTTAACTTTGATGTAGTTTTCTGGATTGTCAAGCATTCTACATATTTCAGCCTTGTACCTGTCACAATCCATTATGACGATCCCACCCCCCTTATCACTAGGTTTGATAGTAAGATCCTTGTTATTGGCAAGTGCCTGCATTGCCTTGTATTCTTCATAATTCAAATTATAAGGGGGTTTAGGTACAAATCTCAACATCTTATTGATCTTAGTATTCACAATCTTTTTAAAAATACCTACCTCGGGACCCACCTCATCAAGACTAGGGGTAAAAATAGACTTAGGTCTGAGTCCCGATTTATTGTCCATCTCTCTCATGTCACGATTTTCAAAATATCTTTTGAGACAAATTTTTTCTGAAAAAAGAATGAAGATCTTGATTCAGTTCAAACCGATTAATGCCCGTACTAGGTATAAATGACAGGCCTTTTACTAGAAGTTCTTTAGAATAGGTGTCTAATATAGTCTTAAATAGGTTAAAAATAGGGATGGGCTCAACCTGTATAGCAGAGTCTATTCTCTCCAATATTGATTCCGTCTCGTTTGCAGAAACAGGGGGGGTTGTCCGTTGGTTGATATCGTCCCCTCTCCTGGGTTCTGTATCTCCCTCTCATGTTCCCTCGTCGGTTGCCTAAAAAACGGGTGTTTCTTCTTTGTCCCTCAAAGTTAGTTCTCCTGTTACCATAGTTCTCAAAAGTATTGTGACTTCCCTCACCATCAGATTCTGAAGTATCAGAGAAGGTGAGGATTCTGTTGCTGGACCAATACTGATGGTCAGTCTGATTGGTTGGGTCCCTTGAGCCATTATAATATTGAGCCCCCAGATACGGGTAAACTCTTTCTTCAGAAAAGTATCGTATGTCTTTTCGTAAATTCTCTGTCTTTTTTTTGATCAAGTAATCACTAAAGGAGCCCAACTCTATATTAATATCCTCGAGCTTCCGTTTAGCATCGGATTCTCGGATGAGGATTTTGCTAGATTGGTAGGTGAAGGTTCGACTTCTGGCCGTCCACTTTCCAATCACAAGGGTGACAATGAGGATTGGTTCAAACTCCTTAACCTCAAAAAGAAAGCAAAACGTAATGAATCTCATGCAGAATTTATGCTGTAATACCTCAAAGCTGGGGTTATTCCCAATGGCCTTAGAATCAGGAACATACCGGTTCTGTTTGTTGAAATTAGAAAATTCTTGGAACGGTGGTCATTAATAGCAAATAAATGCTCAAGGGACCTTATGATCCTGATAATAGAGATTGCTAGAGAGGTGGTAGATGTGCTTCTCAAAGAGATCGTTGAGATGGTGGAGACTATGAGCAAGAATAATTCAGTGGAAGATGCTAAACGGAAGCTCGAGGATATTAATATAGAGTTAGTGATTACTTGATCAAAAAAAAGACAGAGAAATTACGAAAAGACATACAATACTTTTCTGAAGAAAGAGTTTACCCGTATCTGGGGGCTCAATATTATAATGGCTCAAGGGACCCAACCAATCAGACTGACCATCAGTATTGGTCCAGCAACAGAATCCTCACCTTCTCTGATACTTCAGAATCTGATGGTGAGAAAAGTCACAATACTTTTGAGAACTATGGTAACAGGAGAACTAACTTTGAGGGACAAAGAAGAAACACCCGTTTTTTAGGCAACCGACGAGGGAACATGAGAGGGAGACACAGAACCCAGGAGAGGAGACGATATCAACCAACGGACAACCCCCCCCAGTTCCTGCAAACGAGACGGAATCAATATTGGAGAGAATAGACTCTTCTATACAGGTTGAGCCCATCCCTATTTTTAACCTATCTAAGACTATACTAGACACCTATTCTAAAGAACTTCTAGTAAAAGGCCTGTCATTTATACGTAGTACGGGCATTAATCGGTTTGAACTGAATCAAGATCTTCATTCTTTTTTCAGAAACATTTGTCTCAAAAGTTATTTTGAAAATCGTGATATGAGAGAGATGGACAATAAATCGGGACTCAGACCTAAGTCTATTTTTACCCCTAGTCTTGATGAGGTGGGTCCCGAGGTAGGTATTTTTGAAAACATTGTGAATACTAAGATCAATAAGATGTTGAGATTTGTACCTAAACCCCCTTATAATTTGAATTATGAAGAATACAAGGCAATGCAGGCACTTGCCAATAACAAGGATCTTACTATCAAACCTAGTGATAAGGGGGTGGGATTGTCATAATGGATTGTGACAGGTACAAGGCTGAAATTTATAGAATGCTTGACAATCCAGAAAACTACATCAAAGTTAAGAGTTATCCAGAACAAACAATTAAGAATAACATCATGGATATTACTCAAAGAGCTCTGGATATTGGAAGCATTTGTATACAGGAATTTGAATATTTGAACAAAGATCACGTTCAGATCCCTGTTCTCTAGGGCCTCCCGGAGGTACATAAAGATATTGAGAACCCACCTTTTAGACCTATAGTCTCAACTATTGGCTGACTCACGGAGCCTTTATCTAAATTTGTTGATGTGTTCCTGGCACCTTTGGTTAGCAACCTCCCTGCATTTGTGAAGGATACGGGCCACCTGATCAATAAAATCGAAGTTATAGAGTTTAATTCTACTACTTACCTCCTTGTCTCAATGGACATTGAGGCTTTGTACTCCAACATACCTCAAACGGGGGCCTTGGAAGCTGTTAAAAATGCACTAGCCGAAAATCGGAATAACTTAGATAATCTCTTTGTTTTGGAGTGCCTTGCTATTGTATTACAGGAGAACTACTTTGAATTTGATGAAGCCATATACAAGCAAACTCTAGGCATCAGCATGGGAGCAGCGTGTGCTCCTAATGTAGCAAATTTGTGTATGGGTGCTTTTGAGAAAAGGTTTATCTATACTGAGGTGGCCCCATTCTCTGAGAATATCACACACTACTTCAGATTTATTGATGACATCTTTTTTATTTGGAGTGGGCCTAGGAACAACTCTCTGAATTCATTGTGTGGGTCAACCTTTGTGACCCTCACCTTAAATTCATTCCTCAAATCAGCAAGGAAAAAATCGAATTTTTAGATATATGGATTCAGATAATAGATGAACATATTGAAGTCTCACTGTATACTAAACCCACGGCACGCAACACTTTGTTGCAATATCATACTTACCATCCGCGCAGCCAAAAGGATAGTGTCCCTTTCAGCCAGTTTCTGCGTCTCCGCAGGAACTGTACCAGCATCCAATCTTTCGAAATTCATTCAGAAAACTTGAAAATCAAATTGCAGAATAGAGGATATCCGTACAGAATAATCAAAGAGTCCTACAAAAGGGCGAAATATTATAATCGAGATGTCCTGTTGCAAACCAAGCCTAAAAAAACTCAGGATAATCTAGTCTGTGTTACCAGGCATTCCAATTTCAACAACAAACTTCGTCAAGCGATTAATTCTTCTTGGCATATTCTAAATTCTGGTAATCAGGTCAAGACGATATCCAAACCGATTGTTGCTTTTCGGAGAAACCAGAACTTGAGGAATGTTTTGGTTAAATCCATACTGCCAGACAGGAATGAATTGGTCCAGCGTTCTATCACTGGAACCAACCCCATCCTGGGTTCATATAGATGTGGCGGATGCCATGCCTGTGCTTTTGTGAAAACCTCGACTAGCATTCAATGGGGCAATAAGACTTTTCTTTTTAAAGAAATGACGAACTGTAGGACTTCGAATTTGATTTACCTCATCCTCTGCCCTTGTGGCAAGGGATATGTGGGTGAAACCAGCAGAGAGATGCGGGTCAGATTTAGTGAACAAAATCTGCCATAAATAACAAACGTGTGGGAGCTCCTCTAGTGAAACACTGGCTAAATAACCAACACTCTGTTAAAGATCTGAAATGGTTGATTTTAGAACATGTACATACTCCTAAAGATGGTAATATTGATGCTCTTAGAATGAAAAGAGAAGTATTTTGGATATATACACTGCAGACTTTTGAGACAGGTCTTAACGAATCTCTTCCTTGGGAAAATGCGATTATGTAAGTTAAGTCCTACAGTCTGCACTGCTATTACTGCCTGGTAACCAATAATAGGTTATTTTCCAAATTCTAGATTGACCTTTAAGCTTTGCTATGATTCTTGTTCTTCTTTCCATTTATTGGACTTATGTTATTGTGAACTATAATCCGTTATACATATTTGATTATGTTTGAATTCGGATTTATCTATTAAAATCGTGAGTAAACTCACTGCGTGTCCATCCACTATAAGATGGCCGCCACTCTATGCTGTCTGAAGCTGGACATCCTTTAATGGTGTCCCAGATCTGTTTTTTATATTTGTTTTATTTTCATTTTTTCTCGAGGACTGTGTGTTCCATTTAAATCCCTAGATGCACTGTGAGTGCTGTCTATTCATTAAAAATCGATACCCAATAAGAACCGTCTATTACGATGTAGGATAGAGTCAGGTCCGTTTTTTCTGTATCCCGCTTGGATGCAGACATCTTTATGATTGTTGATTGAATTGGGCAGACATGGACTTCCTTACTTCGTAAATATCGATCTAGGATGTAGAAACAATTTATAGATTCTGTTTAATTGTACGTTCTTCTTGTGATTTAAAAATGGCGGCGCGACTTTCTGCCTGAGTGTGGTTTTTTAAGATTCAGCAATCTACCAGCGCTACACCTCCTTCTTCGATTTCTTGAAAACATCTCCACATACCCAAGATGGCCACTGCATTGTGCCATGCTAACAGTAACCATAGCGGACCGGAGTATTCGGAAACAATTCAGGTGCCTTGCGTTTCGTGCTCTTGATTGAAAAGCTGACACTATATAATGCGAGGTTTTTTTTGGGACATACCACCCGGGAGACTTTTTGGTTCGAACAAACGCGATGATTTGGATTCTGTGAGGGAACCCCCGTCGACCAAGTAAGTAGGAGAATAGGCAGAATAAGCTTCTTTTTAGAGGTTCTACTTTGTTGTCACGTTATGCTCAGCCCTCATTGATCGTGCCTGAATCTGTTATAGGTGGCCTTTATCTATTCCGTAGATGCTTGACTCTTAGCCCCTACCTATTATATCAAAAAGTGAACTGCCATCAGTCAGTAGTTGTCATTCGCTGATAGTTGCGACTGTTTGTTTTCCAAAAATAAAGTTTCCCTGTTTAAGCTCATTATTACATTTTATTCTTAAGCATCTGCACTATCGGTCGTTCAGTTTACTTTATTTCGTTATAATAACACAGGAAAGTCAATAGCGAGTTCTTGACTATGCCTATTAAGATAGCTATCCGATATATAGATCCTGTTTTTTCCATTCTGTTTCTACAGATTCTACTAACTTTGGCGATAGAATCTAGTGTGAAGGGAAATTTAGGAAAACGTATCCCATAGTGATATCGGTATAATTGGAGACAATCCACCGAAATCCAAGTTAACGATTATAAAGTAAGTCTCATATACTTGTGAATACACTAGATGCTCTATGTATTCATGTATAGGTCTGGCTCTGGATGATTACTAGTGAGAATCTTGACTATTGCTTTATGTTTATATTTAATATTTTCTTTTGTAGGCAGCTTTTGATAATCATGGACTGTTATACTTAAAAGACACTGTCCTAATTTCGAGAGATTTCCCTATATGGAGATGTACTAATATCATCTCAATTAGGTGGGTTTGATTATAGTTCTTATAGAACTCTCTTTTATAGTTATTCCAGATTGGAAAAAATTGAAAGAATTGGAATTATTTTAATATTTTTTCTTTCTTTTCAGCTCTTGACTGTTTATCATTCAAGCAGTCTGATATTCTTTATCTCTGGACAACTTCCAGGGACTCCATAAATCGTGCACTAGTTGATTTAGAAGTATGTATAGTTGAATTTCTTATAAACTATTTATGGATGCACTGGGTGTAGTCTTTCTCCTTATTCTTATCACGTGGCAACATTTTATTTTTCTATAATTTACTTTGATGGTCACTTTGATCAAGATTACTTTTATGCACCCATTCTATATGGATCTTAGTCACTCTTGACTCTCAATCTAAAGCTCCCATGAAACGTTGTGATGTATATATTATGAATTAATTGATGAATCTAAGACGGCTATAATTGTTCCCACAGATTTCACTGACGAAGCATCAAGAAATCTTGTGAAAAATAACAAGCAGATATTGTACTAATTAGGTTTGGATTTTCTGTCCTTTTTGAATATAACATCAGCACCCTGAGGAAGGATGGTACATGACAATCCGAAACGCGCGTCGGCGCATTTGTGTTCTATATTTTGATTTCGATGTATATTTTTGTGGTCATTGTTTTTTTGTCTTTTTCTATGTATTATTTCTAAATGTTCTTGACGTGTATGTTTGAACGGTTGATTTATGTACTGTGACTAAATGTATTGCTTTGTCATTGTTAGAAATTCCTCTGAATCTGGATGAAGAGCTCATCTGTAATCATTTCTATGATAAAAATATAAAGATTGAGTCTAATAGGAAAGTAAATATTTTTAAATTATATACAAAAAAAATATTTTTGATAATAAACACTAAATGTTATTTAACAGTGTTTTCTGTTTTGTGGGACAAGCCTTCTATTGTAAATTTTGTTTGAAGGGGTTTGTTGTGGTTTAATTTTCGTGCCATTACACCATTCAGTCTGCGCAGGTTGAGTGCCGTATTTCAGTTAGGTAGGAAACCGGATTGATCCGGGTGTTTTAAGCCCGGGAGGTAAGCCTGAAGTCGCGTGGCTAACGCTTTGGCCAGTATTTTCGCCTCTGCGTTTATAAGGGAGATTGGTCTGTAGGAGCCACATTCCTCCGGGGGTTTTCCCGGTTTAGGGATTGCCACTATGGTAGCCAGGCATTGATCCCTTGGCAGTACCCCCAGTTGGAGACTATGTGTTAACATACGGAGCATGTGTGGCATGAGTTGTGTAGCTGTCTGCTTATAAAGCTCTACTGGTAGTCCATTGGGCCCCAGTGCCTTCCCCGAGTGCAAGGCTTTCACTGCATGTAGGAGTTCCTCACTAGTAAGGTCTGCTTCTAGCTGTAGGGTGTCCTCCGGTGTGAGTATTGCCATTTGAATGTCTTTGAGGAATGCTACGTTTTCCTCAACCGTGCCTGTTGCAAGGGGTGTGTATACTTGCCGAAAGTGTCCCGCCAGTGCCTCGACTATTTCCTGTGGATCCGTTGTGAGTTTACCCGTCTGAGTCTTTATTTCCGCCACCCATCTACTCGCCCGTTCCTTTTTATCAAGCCATGCCAGAAGTTTCCCAGCCTTATCTCCCGGCTTGTATATATTGTGTTTTGAGTGTTTGTATTTTTTGCCCTTGCTTCCTCCCATGCGAATGCTCGATATGCTTGTTGGGCTAATTGTATCCTGTGTGGTGCAAGTGCGTCCGCCTCCCCGACACACTCAGCTTCTACTCGCGACACTTCTTGTTTCAGGGATTCAAGCTGGTGCAGTTTCTCACGTTTGTGATTAGCAATCAGTGATATGGCCTGCCCCCTTATAACCGTCTTGTAGGCTTCCCACAGGGTCACCGGCGACGACACTGTGTGTTCGTTTTCATTAAAATAATGGTTTGTGGCCTTTAACAGTCCTTTGCCGATTATCCATCTTTTCAAGTAGCCTAGATATAGTGGGAAGGTGTGCCGCCTACCCGGGGAGAGCGAGAGGAATGTAAGTAAAATCGGCGAGTGATCCGAGATGCCTCTCGGGAGGTGTGTGATCTCCCCAACCCTTTCAACCCCAGATGCTAGTGTAAAAATGTAGTCAATTCTCGAGAGACTGCCGTGTGCTCCTGAGTGAAATGTGTATTCTTTCGCTGCCGGATGCCTGGTTCTCCACATATCTATGAGGCCCATCACCTCAGTGAAGTCTGACAGTCTGTAGCTTGGCCTCTCGGTGTCTCTGGGAAGCCGTCTATCTACCGATGTGTCCATTGTGGCGTTGAAAACCCTTCCCAAGATTAATTCTCCCTCTGGAAGTGAAAGGAGAAATTTTCCCAGGGCTGGTAGGGCCATGTTGTGCAGGGCTGGGGGAATATAAATTGATACCAGAATGTTTGCATGACCCTCCCAGTGGCAAGCCACTGCCGCAAAACGTCCCTGGTCGTCTGTCCAAGATCCTCGCAGTATTATTGGGAAAAGCTTACTGCATAGAATTCCCACTCCCCGCGACCCTGAGGTAAACTCCGAATGAACCACCATGTTGTAGCCCCATCTGTCTAGTGCCTTGCAGGCGGAACCCACCAAGTTTGTTTCCTGTATAAGTGCCACCACTGAGCCCTTACGTTTTATATATTGCAGGACCAGACCTCTTTTTATTTTGTCCCCCAGTCCATTTACATTCCATGAAAGTATAGAAAAGGGAGTGTGTGGTGTATTTAGTGTTGGGTCACCCACAGTTGATTCTGACACTGATGTCGTCGTCGTTGGGTGTGTCGTCATTATCGTGGGTTCATCATGTGGCGTCCATGAGCACAATGATCTGCACACATGTATGCGTAATGTAAAGGTGGTTAGCACCGTTGCAACTTAAAACAAACAACAATCCAACAAAACATCCCTGTCCCCCCCTCCCTTTCCCTGTCTCCCCCTCCCACCTCCTTGCCTCCCTGCCCGGTGGTACCCCCAACTACCCGCCACCCCAACTGAGCAGAGCGCTTATTCCCCATAACTAGTACTTCCGTAGGGGAGAGAGTCCGTTTGTAGTCCTAAGGAACCTCCCTTTCCCAGAAGCGTGTCTTCTTCCGCAGTCCCCAGCCTCCCGAAAGGTACATAAGTTGGAGTATTACATTGCATTCCTTCATATATTATAGTTATGGTCCGAGTTGTCCGACCTAGCGTTATACAGTTCCCTATCCAAAACACTTGGGCTTGTGCTCGGGCCATAGGTAGCATAGTTCGCTATTATCGAGTCAATGTCTATCAGTGCCTGTTTTCTCTGGTTGCGGGAGAGCTTGATCTTTGGGACTCGCGGAGCCGGTGCTGTTGCTGAGTGTTCTGTTTACCGGATCTCGTCGCTGGGCGCCAGCCCTCCAGCCAGTCGTGAGCCTCCTCGGGTGTGGCGAAGAACCATGTTTTCCCTTCTGCTTCTACTCGAAGTTTTGCCGGGAAGAGCATAGAGTATTTAAATTCCCTGGTTCGCACCTCTTTCTTGACCTCCAAGAAGCCACGCCTTTGCCTGGTTACCGACGCTGTATAGTCTGGAAAGAACGTGATGGTGCTGTTGTCTATGTGGAGTGGAGGGGCCACTCTCGCTGCTTGTAAGATGGCGTTCCGGTCTCGAAAGTTGAAAATGCGTGCCAGTATCGGCCGTGGGGGGGCCCTGGGTTGTGGCTTCCCCCCAGATACACGATGCGCTCTCTCTACGGAGATGAAGCTGGACAGGCCCCGTGGATGTAGTTGGTTCTTTACTAGGTCCTCCACGAAAAGGTCCAACGCCGGTCGTCCCGCCTGTTTGGGCACACCAATAATGCGTACATTATTACGTCTTGAGCAGCCTTCCTGGTCGTCAAGTTTGGCCAGGATGAGTTTATTGTCGGCTTCCAGGCTACGGACTTGTCGCTGCAGTGTGGCCGTATCCGAGGCGAGGGTCCACATAGTGGACTCAACCTCAGTGAGTCGGTGCGACAGTTTGGAGAAATCTGCCCTTATTAGAGAAATGTCTGTGGAGATGGTGCCGATGGATGATCGTAATTGCTGCAGGGTGGTCATGAGGTCCACCAGCGTGACTGCATTGGGATCTTTAGGTGCTGAGGCCCCTGCTTGTGCTGCGTCCGTGGCGGTCTTTTCGCCCTGATCCTTGTTATACATATATTTATCCAGTCTGCCAGCCGGCCCCCCATGGAACACCACTCGGCCGCGGGCACCGCACCAGGATCACAGGGGGGAAGGCGGTAGTCACCGCTGCCTGCCATATGTAGTGTTAGCACGCACGGCCTTTCGGGTTTCTCACCCTCCTCACCTGCTATGCTGGGTCTATGTGCAGCTGCTGTTTTGCGTGCTCCTGCATGCACCGTCGTCCAAATAAAGGGGGGGGCCCAATGCAGGTCGTAAACGTCTAGCGCACTGCGGGCGGTGCGGGTTCCAGTTCAGTATGAGTTGAGGTTATACAATTGAGGCGCTGGTTAAAGCTGGTCCAGTGCGCACCTGTAAGACACCTGAGGTGTGCCCTATCTCAATTGTGGACAACGATGCAGGGGGCGCCAGACCAGTGCTCCCCCTGTGTCTAACAGTCTCTGTATTGGGGCGCACAATGCTTGTCCACTCTATAGTCCCACCTGAGGTGTCTACACCATATCACGCCAGTCAATTGATTGTGCCTACCCTGTGTAGTATTCTCAGCCGTTCTGAACAGGCCGTTTATACTGCTGTCGCAGCTCAGAGGTCGCAAATCACCTTGCCCTCAATGGTATTGCTTCCCGATCGGCGTGTTATGGCCCCCGGTATGGTATGCGCTCCTCCGAGTCTTTGCGCGGGTGCCGCGAGTGTGCCTACTGCACCGGTTGCACCCTGCAGTGAGCTGCAGCCGATTGCCGGTTAGGATATCAGGTCCCCTGCTGACGCCATATGCCGCTCCTCACCTTCTGCTACTAATATTTTAACTGCCGCGTGTCTGGCTCGCGGTCCGGCCGCTTCGTGTGGTGTGGCGACTCAGCGCCTCTTATTCCGCACCAGCCGTGGGTCAAGGAGGCACGAGAGCCCACGGCTTCAGGCTGCGGATGCAGGTCGCTGTGCGTTATTTTATATATCTCGGGCTCTGCCGGCCCCACGGATTCCGGGAGGGTCTCGATGCAGTGCGTAGACCTTCCGGTATCGGCGCCACTTGGGGTGAGGCGTCAAGACTCCGGATCAGTAGACGGATTTACTGGGAAGGCTCCCTCGGTTACGGAGCTCGTTCAGGCCACAGCCATATTGCTCGGCTGCTAGCCACGCCCCCAGTTTCGCGATTTTTGATATTGATGTGGAGAATCAGACAGAAGTTGAGTACCTCGCTAGAAAAATAAGGTATTAATGTTGCAATAATATTCTACTAGACGCCCTATAACTGCCATTAATTATAGCACTTTATTGAGCGAGGATGTATTTCAAGACCCCTATAGGCCTATCATGAAATTTCGCATAGATTTTATAGTTGATTAAAGAAATGGAGTGCATAAGGTTGCATTTTATTACTTTTGTCTTCATATGAGTATTGTACTTCTATTCTTAGCTATTGACTAGATATTATCTTAGGTACTGATGTGTTTTTTATATGCACTTTTATGGTAAACTGCTGAAATAAAGATTTGCTGAAATGCTTACCCTTAGCAGAGTAGAAGCTGAAACAAATAATTTGTAGAACAGAACTCCCTGAGACTTCCATGAAGTTGTGATGTCAATAAACATTCTGCGAAGACACTGTGCAACCACTGTCTTCTATTTTTTCATTCAATTTATGTAGCTAAATCATAAAATTCCATTTACAGTGGATCAATTGCTTTACATATGAATGGTCTGACTGATATGCAGGATTATTGAAATGTGGAAACTCAAATAAATCAGTGACCATTCCAGCACTTCAGAAGTCAAGCGATCACGGTATTTACTGGCAAGAAAACTTCCACCGCATAAAAGAAAAGGTCCCAGTGGGATAATAGGAGAGGGATACTTTGAGGGATCGGATGAGTGCTAAAGACCCAAATGTGAATGTATACATTTAGCTTTTCTATGAGTCATGAGATTAGACCTAACACATTCATGGTGAGGGGACCACATCGCAGCACATTTACCACGACTGTCCCCCCATAAATTAAAGAAGAGTGAATTTGCTCACTACCAACAACTGGCTGCAATAAATCCAGCCCTCACTAGGTAAAGGGAGAGGACAAAATATCAGATTGAGGGAGCATTATTTTCACTTTTTATGCAGATATAGTTAAAAAAGAGAGTTAATGGTTTCAGAATAGATTCTAAAATGATACATTTTTAAAACCTTTATTGATTTATTAAGTACATCAGAACTTTACACCTTTGACAAGCAGCAGAACGTATGTGTGCCTTTAGGCAGGAATCCCATATTAAATACCGCATTTTTTTAGGAATGATAATTGCCCTAATCGTAGCCACATAAAAAGTCGGGTTAAATTAGGATACAGTCCCCGATAACAGTATGACTGGTCTACTGAAAACAGTGCTTAATTAACAGAAATAATATTGTAACAAGTAAATATTATTTCAATCCCACCGTAGATAGTATTAGGTCCTTGTAAACATCAGAGAGTGAGAGCTTTCCAGCGAGCTCTCCTTTTCTCACTGCAGGCATTGAGAATAGTTTTTACAGCAATAGAGTATTTTTTCAGCTTTTCCCATGAAATAAAACACTTTCATCAATGTGTTTAATGGTACTCCAGATAATTCTAGGCGCTTTGTCGGTATTCAGACTGCAGGATTGAATCTAACTGGCATTTTCCACAAAGGGCCTTCCATCAGATTACAGTCAAATGCCCCTTTGCCAGCTATAGCAAATTACTGGTAGTAGTAGAGTGTTGTAAGTGATTGATAAAGGATTTATTCAGAGTAGGCCTGGGCGAAAATTTCCGTTCCGCTCGTGGAAGTTGCGAAGTTTTAGCATGTCCGCATTCCGCGGAGAACGCGGAGATGTCGAAACTTCCGCGATCCGCTGCGCAAGCGGAAGTATTTTCTTGTTTGCACTTTAAAAATGCATTCTCGCGCGCGGTAGCGACTTACTGGATCCCTGCGTTTGCTGACAAGTTTTCCTATCCGTTCGCGTGTGCCACGAGATGTTGGATTGTTGCCAGCCGGTCGCGCTATCCCGCGAGAGTTTGCGATCATGAACACGTAATTCGACCCGGAACTGGAAATAAGCATCGCGATCAAGATGGCCGCGCCCATTAGCGACCGCATGGGCAAGTTAGAGATATATTTCCCCGCGAGCATGCAAAAACACATCGCGAACAGGCGGGAAAAGCAATCTCTGTGTCTTCGCGAAAGTTCCGCATGCTCGCGGCGATTTAGAGCAATTTCGCGATAATTTGCGTAGGGCAACTACGCAAATTCCGCCCACCCCTAATTCAGAGGACCCCAAACTTTGCATTGAACTTTAATAAACCTTTCTTGTAGGTTCTTCCTAGCATTGTAATATCTCTTCCACATCAAATGATTGTCGAAAAGGGGTTCCAAATAGGAGTAATTCAACACAAGGTCCAGTCTCTACATCTATGACCACGGTATTCTTACTTCTCGAGTTTTCAAAAATCATTATTTCTGGTTATGTTTGAATAACTCAAAATACCTTTTTCGTGCAATAAAGATTCAATGTTTCAAGAAAGCATTTCAATCTCTGCAGTGTGCTACCTTTTAAAACCATTTCATCAGCAGAAATGTAAGCTGGCACTTCTATTCTGTTACTTTGGGAACAACATTATTTATTTTGCTAAGTAACTTGTAAATCAGGTAACAGATATTAAATAGGAGGGGTAGCAGCAATCATCCTTGCGTGACACATTTTTTCTATATTATAATACCAGCCATTTGTCTATCCTTTTTCTCAAAACCTTTATTTTATCCACTGCCATTCAAATGTGTATTTGTGTAGACGTAATTTCCATGGTAATTGAACAATTCCATCCCTACCTTGTTTTACATATGATGAGACAGGACCTGGTAAGGATGTTTTAGGGCTTTTCTAGCCTTGTTGAGTGTAGAAACCCTGCCCAGATCACAGGTGAATTATTTTAGACCGTACATCTCAGAAACAGAAAGAAATCAAACCTGCTCACTGTTCCCGAGCAGTACTGTCTGAAAATCAATCCTTAGCTATAAGCAATATTGAGTTCAATTATATCACTTTACACACAGCAGGCGCCTAAAAACAAGGGCTCTGCTCTACATTGAGTCAAAGCAGCCAATCCTGATGGGCTCTAGAACACTGCTGATGCAGGAAGGATGCTAGTTCTGCAATATATTAATGCCTAATGACTATAATGTAGCTCTTGAAAAAAATTCATTTCCCCCATCAAATTTCCTAGAAGGATAGATGACGTTCAATTAGATATTGATGATCCTTCCCATTCGCACTGTGGTTTTAAATAGACAATAAGTCCCACATCATACAAAGACCAGAGGAGAGGGAAGACATGTTGTACCTTCCCCTAGAAGAGCTCTTCACGTGGTGCAAATAAGGAAAGTGGGAACACATCCACACCAATGGTAGATGGGGAATAAGATTTGTGCATCTTTGGGAAAACGGATCATGTCCCTTGTTAATACAGAGACTGAACACTCCTTACTTTGGTTTCACTTTTTAATAGGTCAAAGAAGGATTGATAATGCACACTGTTTGGGATCTCTAAAATTGCCTTTTCTTTTTTGTGATATATGAAAATTGGGTGGACGAAGCGTGGAGGTGACCTTGCCATGGGATGGGGAAGTGGGCAGACTACAGCTATGGACGCAGAACCAACAACTTATCTGGGTGGATGCCTGTCGCCATCCTGACAGAGCTCAAAATGGTTAAGAAAATATTTTTGCTATATTAGCTGTTGGGGAAGAGAGAGGGAGGGGCAGATAACCAGCAGTGGAGTAAGTAAGGGATTGGAGACAATTATATTCTGGCAAACAGGCGCATACACTAAAACACTACAAAGCACACAGACTAGGTTATGAGAAATTACCAATGCCAACCAAATAGAGAACTTAATAACATGTAAAGTTTGGGGTCTCCACTGCGAATCAAAATATATTTTCAAGGGCACTAATAGTTGAAGGGGCCAACCCTATATGCCCCAAGATACCAATTTGATCTCAAATGGTATGATAATGATGGCACATAGACATTATCCAGCCCCAATTCATATCTCTTCAGTAAAGAAATTTAGTGGGGCAATTTTTGGAGTACAAAAGGATCTGTGTTTTGAATAAAATGAATTTATTTGAGACCACAGATAGAGGCAATATTTGTCACAGGTACATTTTATAGGAAGGTCACATTAGTGGAATCATATGCCCCAAAGTCACACTAGAGGCCTTTCTTCGCTCTCTGACTGAATTAATTACAGACAAGGAGCTTGGCGGACAGCTCTGAATGGGAGACTTCAATGTGATTGAGGACCTGACCCTCGATAGGCACACAATTAATAGTTATACTCATGGAGCAATGTCCAGTCAATTATGAGGAGACCTATCTGAGCTGGATATTTGAGATATATGGCAAACCATACATCCCTCTGATAAGGAATACACTTTGTTCTCACACAGCCACAGTCTGCACTGGAAAATAGGCATTGTTTGGGGATCTAATTCTCCGGTAAGGGTCCTGAACAGAATAGAAGTTGGTGTCATAGAGATTTCTGACTATGCCTCAATTTAAAATGTTCTCCATAAGGGATACGATGAGAAGTACTGAGTGTGGCAATTTGACACAAGTATATTAAAGGATCTTGTTTATGGTATCTGGTTTATGGTCAAGAATTCAATGACTGAGGGGGCGTGGCCAGCAGCCAACGAAGATGGCGGCAGCCTAGGACAGCTCCGTGTACGAATCTCCTTCCCAAGTCGATCCTGTCACGAATCCTGAAAGAAACTGCGGTGCGAACACTCGCCACGGCCCAGGAAGACCTGAGCACTGACCCGAAACGATTGTGGCCCGGTAGCAGCAGCTGGTGGAGGACGGAGCGGGGCGCGGCATCCGAGGCCTGCAGTAAAAGGTGAAACCGGGGCCTCGGGTACGCGGAACGCCGGAGGCAGAGGGGGCGCGCATCACTCGCACGCCCGGACCCCGACGACTGCCGTTTTCAGCAGGAGATCGGGCCGGCAGAAGTGAGTGGGGGGCTCGGAGGCACCCGCTCGGGGTGAAATTTGACCGTCCATCTCAGACTTGCTGGAAAGTCTATGCAGGAGAGCGACTGAGGAAACGCGACCGGGCCGGAGGCGGAGGAGCAGCGTCGGCGGACAGGGCGTCCTCAGCATCGCTAAAGCGGAACCCAGACCCCGCTTCATACTGGGGATTAAGGTTTGAGGCGGCTGGAGTGGGGGATCGGTCCACGCGGGACGGGCGGTCGGTGAGTCTGCGGATGCACCGTGGGCCCCGTGTCTTGCTCTGGGCGCTGGAGTGAGGAGGAGAAGGCCCGGCCGATACACCAGTACAGTGGAGTTGAGCTGGGGAACAACAACACGCCAATAGACACTGTCTGAAGGGCCTCAAAGATATCCCTGCATGGACCCTTATTCAAGTTGGCTGAGGAGACCTAGAAAACAGGTGGACTCCCGACTAGGTGACACGTGAGTTGGGTCGCTGATGGGTGACCCAGACTGGGGCTCTGGAGGACAGGGCAGCCCCCGGAAAAAACGTACTCCAGGCTGTGGAGGGGGCTACGCCGCAGGGGCCGGTAAAACCGACAGGCCAGACGGGGGCGTCGCCTCGTGGCAGGCGGCGGCAACTGCCGGCCCTCGCTCCCGGTGTGCCCCCCCCCCGATTCAACCTACCTACGGTGCTGCCCGCCCGATCGACATGGGAGGAAAGGGCCAACGAACAGCGCCCCACACCAAATTAGATAAATATGCATATCAAAAGGGGCATCCGGATTCGCAGCCTCCGCCAGTAGCTGATGGCCCGTGTCCAGCACCTGAAAAACCAAAGGAAGTGACTCTTCAAGATGTGATGGCCGCGCTGACCCAGATGCAAACGTCCATTGGGACAATCTCAACCGACATCACACTGATACGTGCAGATCTATCCAAAATGAGTACAAGGCTAAAGGAGGTCGAAACGACCACGGAAACTCTCGCTAAGGACACGGTAGTGTTGAAGAACAAAATACACACACTGGAAGTCACGCATAAGCAGCTCATGGCGAAGCTTGATGACCAGGAAGGGAGATCCAGAAGGAATAAAATACGACTGGTTGGGGTACCGGAGAGTGTTAGGGGGCCGGCACTGGACCTTTTTGTCAAAACACTGATCACAGACCAGCTACAGCCACGTGGGTTGTCTAGCTTCTTCTCGGTGGAAAGAGCACACCGAGTTCCTGGAGGAAGGCCCCGGCCGGGGGCCCCCCCGCGACCGATCCTGGCACGTATATTCAACTACCGTGACAGGGACACAATCCTGCAGGCTGCAAGAGTAGCTCCTCCAATCCAAGTGGACAATGGGACTGTAGCGCTGTACCCGGATTATACGGTCGCAGTAACTAAACAGCGACGAGACTTCATGGATATGAGAAAATTAAATAATAAAAGATCATGTTCCCGGTTCTGTCCCCTCGCACACTTTCCCTTCTCTGCTGCCCCTGCTTCTTTGTGTCAAAACCTGACTCATTTAATCAAAGCATAAGCAAAAAGAAAAACTGCCTTCTAATACTACTAAAACTTGACAACAAGACAGGTTTTAAAACAGTTATCTGTCAGCAAATACACGATGTTACCAAATGCTTCTCTCACAGTAGTTCCCAAATGCACACAGACTCACAGTGTGATTCTAGACAAACAACCCTATCCCTAGCAGCTTACCAAAACTCATTCTCTGCTGCTCCTAAACAATTCTATACAGCATCCATTTTAGATACAGCATCCATTTTAGAATTCACTTCAGCTTGCCCAGGATCAGCCAGTTCACGTATCTCCTCAAGTTGCACAAGTTTTTGGTTAGTTACACCCACACATTTTTGTGGTTAAGCCGATTCTGAAAAAGGGCCCACCAGCCTTCTCTTTTCAGAGATTGTCACATATTTCAGCTCCCTCCAAGGTTGCCTGTTCATGACGCACTCACCACTCCCTTATTTCTCAGGCACACCAGCTCCCCCACCCTCTGATAAACAAAAATCCAAGCTGTTTCCTTGAAAAGTACGTGTTTATCTGTGTTTTGCTTATGTGCCTTCAGCAATGCTAAATTGCAACGTCTTTCTGCTACGAACTGGGGGGGGCTCCTCCCAATGATTTGTAATATATTGTGAAATGTATATAAACTGTATTCAGTGAATAAAGTGTCAGACCACTCCTGAACTTGCTGGTGAAGGAGCTCTCCCTTATCCCTTAACTCGAGTTAATAAATAAAGGCCCATTTAACTCTTACACCATGGACTCCTCAGTTCATTATTTCATTTATATTGATAATTTATAGAAATTCAGACCTGGTAATTAATTTATTTACCACAGATATAAAAAGGGAACTCCGCAACCGTGAACTCAAATATGCAATGTTATACCCGGCAAAGGTGAGAGTGGAGGCGGAAGGAAAGACATGGTTCTTCAACACGCCGGCAGAAGCCTCTGACTGGCTGGAAGGCTGGCGACCAGTGGGAGACACAAAGCGACCGGGAACCAGGCCTAAGTTCCGATCCCAAACAACATCACTGTCAGGAGAAGACGGACTGGGAGCGGCGGAGGAATCACAGCAGACGGAGACGGGAAGTTTGGCCTGATTCGCGGGCATCGGGGCCCGGCGTGGCCATGGGCTCCCGTCGACGACACAGCGGGCACTTCAGCTATAATATTTGGAGACTGGGCTGAAATACTTTACATTGTAGACTTTTCGCACCGAACTTTGAGATAATCCGGGGATGGGCTGAGGACAAGGAGTGTCGCTCCCCCCTTACGCAAGTACACAGTTATGGGGATTAAGCACTCTGCTGAGTTGGGGTGGCGGGTAGTTTTAAGTACGCGATGCAGGGAGGCAGGGAGGAGGGTGGGGGGAGGGGAAAGGATCATCGAGTTCACTAGAAGTTTAGTTTTAGATTCGATTATCATACACAATATGTTGATAGATAACCTTTGTGGCATTGATGTGATGGGAAATACACGTATTGCACAACATCGTACTGACATAGATGACAGATAAGCCACACGTAAGTGTCCCCACTGACGACGTGGGGCTCAAGATACCGACCCCTCGGGCACCTGATCTCCTCTTAAAAGTGGTGTCCTGGAATGTGAATGGCCTAGGGGACAAAATAAAGCGAGGGCTGGTGCTGCAATATCTGAAGCGCAAATGACTGGCGGTGGTGCATCTCCAGGAGTCCCACTTGACAGGATTGGCCTGTAGAGCCCTAGATAGATGGGGCTTCAAAATGGTGGTGCATTCTGAATTTACGTCAGGGTCACAGCGAGGAGGAGACAGACTGAGACTGAACATCCACACGAGGCGGTGAGGAAGATTGGCGGAGCGTTCCAACCCAGAGCCCAACCAGTGAACTTGTCGAGTCCGAGGTTTTCAGAGTCCCGTTATTCCTCATTCCACTGCGCAGCGCTCCAGTCCGATGACCAGGTCTTCAAGTTCGGCTTCTCGGTGAGTACTACTGGGAATGTATAAAGACGGGTTCTGTGACAGAACACGGTAAAGTTGCACTGATTCTTCAGTGTAAAAAGATATCAAGTGTATTGTTTTCGTAATTCTCATCTTTATAAGGCCTAGTTAAAACACCTTAAAATGCCTTTATTTTCCAAATTACGAGGATTAAGTACCAAGAAAAGGTTATTAGAACAGGCCGTTCCGGTCCCACCTAGAGATACACCTGGACATTTCGGGCCCGATTCACAGAACTAACTTAAGACAAAATCCTAAACTTACTACTTTTGGTATTCACAGAAGTTAGGATTTTGTCTTAAGTTTGTCTTAAGACAAACTTAAGACAAACTTAAGACAGACTTAAGACAGACTTAAGACAAACTTAAGTCTGTCTTAAGTCTGTCTTAAGTTTGTCTTAAGTTTGTCTTAAGTCTGTCTTAAGTTTGTCTTAAGTCAAACTTAAGACAAAATCCTAACTTCTGTGAATACCAAAAGTAGTAAGTTTAGGATTTTGTCTTAAGTTAGTTCTGTGAATCGGCCCCTTCATGTATACTAAACATGGTATAGAAGGGGTAATGTTTTTGGAACTGTGGTCAGATTATACAAAGGATCTAGAACTCAGACTCAGGTGGCCCCCTACAGGTACGTGGGACATGGAGTGTATTATGGCAGTAGAAGAACAGTTGTGGAAAAAGAAAGTAAGGCCTACACAAGAAAAGGCAATTGAATTATGGCGCAAGGAAGAGCATAGGAGATATCAGAAAGAACAAACGAAAATTGAAAAAGGTAGGAAAATGTCAGAACAGGCTAAAGAAAAGAAATTACAGGAAGAGGGCAAGAGAGTTATTACTGAACAGCGAGAAAGAGAAACAAGTGCACTTGTTGAAGGGATTTATCCCGTTCTGCCTACAGAGACTACTAGTGGGGAGATGTGCATCCAAGACAATATGAAAAAGGAAAAAATGACTCCTTCAGAGGCTTTCGTGTCCTCTTACTTAATAGAAAGTCCCCCACCTTATGTGGTTCAACGACAAGCCCTGCAACTTACACCACCAGTACCGACGGGTGGCCAAATGGCCACCGCTCCTCCCTCAGAAGATGTTAAAGACGGGACGGAGGATAAAACGGATATCCCGCTTTTGGAATGTCCCTATGATGAATGCCCCGGGGAGGGTAGAATGGCCACAATATCTTGTAGATTGAGACAGGCCCTAGACGCACTCCAGATAATTCCCAACAGTAAAACACAATTGGACGCAGTTTACGATTTCGTCCGGACGGGCCAAAATGAACAGGCCTTGTTAACAATGATGCAAAATAGAAAGGTCGTGACCAAGCAGACCATGTTACAATTTGCGGTGACCTGTTTTTTGAGAATTTTGGACTCCAGTAATCACAAGGCGCCCAACCATTTGTTGGACCTAAGCGACTTGCTTGAACAGTCCAAGTTCACTAAACACAAACAGCTAGATGAGTTGGTAATACGATTGGTATCGGGCATCCATACCATCCATCAAGATAGGGAAAGACAGTAGAACGTCTCGGAAGAGACGAGTGATGAGGAAGAGGAAGGGAGAACTACTGTCGTGGGACTGGCCCATAGCCATCGCCATCCCGGATTCCCTCCCCCTCCCCCTCATCGCTCAACTGAATACAAAAATACTAGAACGGATACCGCTTCCGCTAAACTGTTCCGGTGCACTGTCCAGTCATTGGAGCGCTGGCTCGAGGACGACCCACCCTTCACCCCACATGAAAAAGAAATAGCACGATCAGCCACTGATTGGATTGCCCAGCACCAACTTTATGACCCTGATATAATAGGACAGATCTTCCTCTCCCTCTCCCTGTCTGATCAAAGAATAGCGGGTATGTTCATGTTACAGCATTTGGCGACACTATATGAAAAAAGATGTCCCCCACCTAAGACAATATATCACTTATTACGTGACTGTGCAGACGGTATTTGGTCCACAAGGGATGAAGAATTCATTACTAAAGTTTTGGATCTAAGACAACGTTACATACAGTTCGAAACTGAAATGTCCGGTGTAGGTACCTATGACAAGGGACAATTTCCCCTGCGAGAGGTACAACCGAGGAGACGTGATGACGGTGTTTTTGAGCGGGTGCACGTATACACCCCTCTTACCAAGTTAGAGATATTGGAAATGAAGAAGATAGTACCACCTCACGAAAAAGACCCCGCAGGATTCCATAAATAAATAAGGGACATTTTGAGTCTAGGAAATTATACTTTCCCGGATATAAAGATACTTCTCAAAGTCCTCCTCCCTGAAGGGATCTATGAGAAATTAATAGAAAAGAATTGGAACTTAGACAGGGGGAAGACAATAGATTGGACAGCACTGGGGACCAAGGACCAAAACCGCCAACCTGGGGAGGGGTTAGGACCCCTAATACGAGAATTCCCCGACCTCCTTATGCAAATATTACCCAAATTACTGACAACGAAGAAGGAGGATTGGTACGCAATTTCAGCCTGTAAGCAAAAGTTAGATGAAAAAATAGGAGATTATTTTGTAAGACTACAGAAATGTTTCGCCATTAACAGCGGCCTCTCCTCAGGCAGTGATGGATACCAACGTCTTTTTGTTGCAAAATTAGTAGAAAATGCCCTTCCCCCAATAAAGAACAGACTCCAAAAAGTTGAGAGTACCTGGCAAGCAAATACCTCTAAACAAATGCTACAAATGCTGCAGTATCACCACAATAGAATTAAAGAAGAAGAAGAAGATAAAAGGCGTGTCAAGGACACCAAAATGAAAGCCCTGGTAGCCCAGACAACAACTGTTGAAAAATAACAAATCCACTGATAAAGGGTCATGTAATTATTGCAAGAAACCTGGCCACTTCATCAGGGAGTGTCCCGTGTTAAAACACAATATAGCAACAGGAAAAACGCCAGCCCGTCCTTATGCCCCTCGAAACAATGAGGCCCCAGCCCCAACGGCCCAGGCCCGACCCCCTACTAACGACCCCGCACAA
Source organism: Triturus cristatus (assembly GCF_964204655.1). Lineage (NCBI taxonomy): Eukaryota > Metazoa > Chordata > Amphibia > Caudata > Salamandridae > Triturus > Triturus cristatus. Next base: position 789,953,553 of record NC_140590.1, read on the forward strand.
ACTCAAATGTACGAGCGCAATGATGAAATATGCCCCGAATATCCTGAATACTCATGAAAGGGCCTAGAGAGAGAAAAAGACTTGCCCCTGATCCCTGTCACGGTGGACCAACGTGGCCCCTATGTACAAGCACACATTCTGGGGCAGGACAGAAAATTCCTCCTTGACACAGGGGCCAGTAGGACAACAATAAACCATGATGAGGTTCCAGGGATACCTCTCTCCGGCTCACATAGTATTTCCTTGGGTTTTTCGGGAAAAACAGTAATAAATAACGTCTCCCAAAATGTTTCCATAGGAGTGGGTCCACTAACACGTACTACAGATCTAGTGTTAACAAAGACCTGCCCCGAAAACCTATTAGGTATTAAAACACTGAAAGAACTAGGTGCCGTGATATGTTGCTCCCCAGAAGGTGTCAGGTTATTCCTGCGAGATTTCAAAGGTCATTTCCTGAAAAAGGAACTGGATGCCAGACTCAAAGTGATCCCGCAGGTATTATGGGCAACTAGTCCTACAGATGTAGGCTGCATGGACATCACACCTCACAAGATTACACTAAAGGAAGGTGTGGTTTTGCCACAAATAAGGCAGTATAAGATATCTCCGCAGGCTGAACTAGCATTACTGCAAATAATAAATGACCTAATTGAACACAAGGTAGTTTTGGAGACAGATTCCAATACTTGCAATTCACCTGTTCTTCCAGTTCTTAAAAGAACAGATCCAACTGCCAAACCTGTCTATCGTTTGGTAGTGGACCTGCGAGAATTAAACAAATGTGTAGTGCCACAATACCCTGTGGTACCTGACATAACATCGCTTTTGACAGCCATAGACCCCAAGGCCACCTTCTTTACTGTCATAGATCTGAAAAATGCTTTCTTCAGCATTCCTATTCATGAGGATAGCCAACACCTTTTTGGATTCCCATTAAATGGCCGAAGCTTCAGATTTACAAGAGCTCCTCAGGGCTATACAGAAAGTCCCAGCATATACAGTCAAGCCCTGAAGAGGCAGTTGGACAGCATCCAGATGCCTATAAACACAACGCTCATACAATATGTAGACGATATTCTCATAACAGGCCAGTCAGAAATAGAGTGCGAAAAAGCTTCTCTCCTGGTTTTACTATTCCTTGCAGACAAAGGACACAAAGTCTCCCCCTCTAAATTACAGTTCTGTGCACAGCAAGTGGCCTACCTTGGGCACTTGCTGTCCAAGAAGGGTAGACAACTCACACAGGAACGAATACAGTTAATCGCCACTATTCCACGTCCAACAACACAGAAAGAAGTACGTGCCTTCATTGGCTTAACATCATATTGTAGACAATGGATTCCTCGGTATGCCCATTTGGCCAAACCATTGATACAACTGACCACTGTGGAGGCCGGTTTATCGGCATCTTTGCCATGGACAACTGAGCATACAGAGGCCTTTGAGCAACTAAAACAAGCACTTTGTCAGGCCCCAGTCCTGGCTACTCCAGATTACACCAAATCCTTCACACTATTTGTAACAGAACGAGGCGGTACAGCACTCTCAGTCCTCACACAGGACCAAGCAGGAAGAAACAGGCCCTATGCCTACTTTTCAAGTACATTAGACCCAGTCGCACAAGCCCTACCTGCCTGCCTAAAATCTGTAGCTGCCACAGCTTTAGCCAGCAGACAAAGCGATGCCATTGTCCTAGGACACCCCCTGACAGTACTTGTACCACACGCGGTGGAACTCCTACTCAACAGAACACAAACACAACACCTTACAGTTGCACGATTAACGGGATATGAGCTGACATTGTTCCAGCCACACATAGAGATAAGGAGGTGTAACACATTAAATCCTGCTACTTTGCTACCCAATGCCACAAATTATGAAGATACACATGACTGTATTAGAATGATAGAGATTGTCACCAAACCCAGAAAAGACTTGACTGATGTCCCGCTATCAGATGTAGATGTTACGCTCTTTGTGGGTGGGTCATGCATGCGGACGAGTACAGGAGAGTTAACGGCAGCTTATGCCATAACCACTGATAGTAGAGTCATAGAAACAAACAGAATAGACACCCTTTCAGCCCAAGCTGCAGAATTAATCGCCCTCACACAGGCATGTAAGTGGGCGAAAAATGTAAAAGTAAACATTTACACAGATTCGCAGTATGCCTTTGGGGTGGTTCACAATTTTGGGACTCTATGGAAGGAAAGAGGTTTTCTGACCTTCCATGGAGCAAAGATACAACATGGACCTTTAATACAGGACCTGTTGGACGCCATACACCTACCGACGGCAGTAGCGATCTTGAAATGCAAAGCCCACACCAAAGTTACAGACGATGTTTCCAAAGGAAATGATCTTGCAGATCAAACTGCCAAACACACAGCCCAGACAGCAGCCACTTCCCATAAAATTCAACAAGACACAGTTCTGGTAGTAAGAGACCCTTCCAAAGACGTCATAGACATACAGGCCCACGCCACCCCAGAGGAAAAGAAAAAATGGACTGAAGCAGGAGGGACAGAGACTGAACAGGGGTGGGTGACAAAAGACAAAACAGTGTGGTTCCTACCTGATTCGATGGTACCCATAATCATAGAAACTACACATAGTCCAGCACACCTAGGTGAGAAAGGAATGTTAGATAGCTTACGACCATTATGGCACAACAAAAACTTGCGAGCTGCCGCGAAACACAAAGTCAGAACATGTTAGATATGTTGTCAGTTCAACCCAGGGAAAGGGGTGTCTGTAGAACAAGGTGGATTTCACCCTCCTGAACATGCTTTTGAGGTCGTACAGATGGATTACATACAAATGGATAGATGTAGGGGACAGAAATACGTACTAGTGGTTGTATGTGCATTGACTAGATGGACAGAAGCCTATCCAGTACCAGATTACACAGCCGAAACAACAGCTAGACAATTGGTTAGGGAATTCTTTCCCCGATATGGACTGCCACGAGTTATCTATTCTGACAATGGTCAAACTTTTTCCTCTAAACTAATGGAACAGGTATCATTGTTGTTAGGGTACACCTGGAAGTTCCACTGTGTCAGGCACCCACAGGCAGCAGGTCTAGTCGAAAAACACAACCAGACACTGAAGACAAAAATAGCTAAGATATGTGCGGAAAAGGGTGTAGATTGGATCACAGCCATGCCGGTAGCCCTTTTCTACATGAGAATGGTAGCACATTCAAGGACCGGACTATCTCCTTATGAGGTAGTTTACGGACGACCTCCTAACATGTGGGGCACACCTAGACCTAAATCTATCACAGATACTGACAGTAATATGTTGACAGATTATCTTGCCGCCATGATGTCTGCACTACGCTCTTGTCGTTCACAGGTGGCGGCTGCCTTTCCAGATCACACCAGTCCCGAAGAGCATGCGATAAAGCCGGGGGACTGGGTTCTCATCCGAAACTTTGATGGAACATCGTCCCTGGAGCCCAGGTGGAAGCAGCCAAAGTTGGTCCTCCTGACGACACGGACAGCGGTAAAGGTTGAAGGAAGGAAAGGATGGCTCCACGCCAGCCATTGTAAAAAGTACTTTGGGGATACTGAGAACATTGTTCAAAAGAAAGATAACGCAGACTATTTGCCCCCTCTTTTGGATCCGACCCCCCAACAAACTTACAGTTCAAAATTACGATCTGCCAAAGTAGCTCAAGTTTGATCAATTAAGTCCAGTCGGTACAGAATGACTGGTGAAGCGGTCAGACAATGACTACTGCTTTAGGGCAGACTGCCTGGGGGCCGACTAAAAAGGCAATAATGAAAAACAAATACTGCAAAATGTTACGTAGCAGATGTACAATGACTTTGATAATTTTGTTTTTGATATGTGTTGTATTGACATGTGTGGGGTGGATACTCCAAGGTACCATCACTACACCAACAAGGACATGTCAACACAACTGCAGAACACACGTACCACACTTTACCCTCCCATGAGCAGAGTCACCGGCTGGCCTTACAGAATAATACTTTTATACAGATGTTACATCATACACACCAGGTCAGCAACACGACTGATTGCTGGGTTTGTGGCCGACTCCCAGCCCACCAGAATAGGGGAGGAATGCCCCTTTCTCCCTTACCCTTCTCCTATAATGGAACATGTCAGGCCTGGGATGCCCTAATGGGGGACATAAATGTTTCCTTAACCTGTCCTGGGGATGGTAAAACGTGCAAAAACGGATGGCCATGGGGAGATTTGAACAAAGCCTTGAATAAGGCCTGTTACCCCGATGATGACGGCGACCTGCAAGCAAGAGGGTCCACGTTAGAACAAGAAGAATACCAAATAGATAATAAGATTAAGACATTCCCATTCCAGATCCTAAACATAAGATCCAAAAGGAATAATGGCCCTCCCTCTATATTGGTAACACCAACTAAAGGCCATCTGTGCATCAGGCATAATGGGTCCCTAAAATTAGGACACAGTGATTGCTCCACAATACTGGATTTTGAGGATTGGAGTAAGTCCTCTTCCTTAGCCTCCCGACACACTTATTTTGTATGTGGCTCCACGGCCTATTTTCGATTACCACAAGGGTGGGATGGCACGTGTTACATCGCGTTCCTCCTTCCACCAGTTTTCATAGCCCCCCCCACATATCATAGGGACCTTCAGCTGTATCAGCATAAACGGAGAAAAAGAACAATACCTCAGTGGTTGATCAGACTGAAACTGCCTGGGAACAGTATGTGGATTTCAATAGGGGATTCTTCTTTTTCATAGGCCCTGTACAAAATAGTAAACTAATACGTAGGCTTACCAGGACCCTGGAGGCCGTCATCAATCAGACCATATCTGCCCTTGGAAACTTGACAGAGGAGCAGACAGCCATAAGAATGGTAACGCTGCAAAATCGTCTTGTTCTTGACATCATACTGGCTGACCGGGGTGGAGCATTCAGATTGATCGGTTCTTCCTGCTGTGTGTATATACCTGATAACTCGCCGTCAGTCTATGCGGCAATTTCCAAGTTGCACAAAATAGCGTCAGACATACACCAAGAGCCTGGCTCCTGGACACTAATGGGATGGTTATGGGGCATGATGTCAGCATGGGGCTGGAAGGTACTTTCAGGACTAGGCCTCGTGTTGATGGTGGTATTGTCCTGCTGTCTCTGTGTCCAGTGTGGCCCCACCTTATGCAGTCTCTGTGCTACATGCCTGGTTCCGAAGCCAATTAATAGAGCGAGAGAAAATGAGAAAATTATGTTGCAAGCCCATGTGGATGGCCTCATGGCCATGGAAGTAATGTAAAAGAAATGAATGAGTTGCGCTTGGGGACAAGGAGGGAATGAGAAAATTAAATAATAAAAGATCATGTTCCCGGTTCTGTCCCCTCGCACACTTTCCCTTCTCTGCTGCCCCTGCTTCTTTGTGTCAAAACCTGACTCATTTAATCAAAGCATAAGCAAAAAGAAAAACTGCCTTCCAATACTACTAAAACTTGACAACAAGACAGGTTTTAAAACAGTTATCTGTCAGCAAATACACGATGTTACCAAATGCTTCTCTCACAGTAGTTCCCAAATGCACACAGACTCAGTGTGATTCTAGACAAACAACACTATCCCTAGCAGCTTACCAAAACTCATTCTCTGCTGCTCCTAAACAATTCTATACAGCATCCATTTTAGATACAGCATCCATTTTAGAATTCACTTCAGCTTGCCCAGGATCAGCCAGTTCACGTATCTCCTCAAGTTGCACAAGTTTTTGGTCAGTTACACCCACACATTTTTGTGGTTAAGCGGATTCTGAAAAAGGGCCCACCAGCCTTCTCTTTTCAGAGATTGTCACATATTTCAGCTCCCTCCAAGGTTGCCTGTTCATGACGCACTCACCACTCCCTTATCGCTCAGGCACACCAGCTCCCCCACCCTCTGATAAACAAAAATCCAAGCTGTTTCCTTGAAAAGTACGTGTTTATCTGTGTTTTGCTTATGTGCCTTGATCAATGCTAAATTGCAACGTCTTTCTGCTACGAACTGGGGGGGGCTCCTCCCAATGACTTGTAATATATTGTGAAATGTATATAAACTGTATTCAGTGAATAAAGTGTCAGACCACTCCTGAACTTGCTGGTGAAGGAGCTCTCCCTTATCCCTTAACTCGAGTTAATGAATAAAGGCCCATTTAACTCTTACACCACGGACTCCTCAGTTCATTATTTCATTTATATTGATAATTTGTAGAAATTTAGACCTGGTAATTAATTTATTTACCACAGATATAAAAAGGGAACTCCGCAACCGTGAACTCAAATATGCAATGTTATACCCGGCGAAGTTGAGAGTGGAGGCGGAAGGAAAGACATGGTTCTTCAACACGCCGGCAGAAGCCTCCGACTGGCTAGAAGGCTGGCGACCAGTGGGAGACACAAAGCGACCGGGAACCAGACCTAAGTTCCGATCCCAAACAACATCACTGTCAGGAGAAGACGGACTGGGAGCGGCGGAGGAATCACAGCAGACGGAGACGGGAGTTTGGCCTGATTCGCGGGCATCGAGGCCCGGCGTGGCCATGGGCTCCCGTCGACGACACAGCGGGCACTTCAGCTATAATATTTGGAGACTGGGCTGAAATACTTTACATTGTAGACTTTTCGCACCGAACTTTGAGATAATCTGGGGATGGGCTGAGGACAAGGAGTGTCGCTCCCCCCTTACGCAAGTACACAGTTATGGGGATTAAGCACTCTGCTGAGTTGGGGTGGCGGGTAGTTTTAAGTCCGCGATGCAGGGAGGCAGGGAGGAGGGTGGGGGGAGGGGAAAGGATCATCGAGTTCACTAGAAGTTTAGTTTTAGATTCGATTATCATACACAATATGTTGATAGATAACCTTTGTGGCATTGATGTGATGGGAAATACACGTATTGCACAACATCGTACTGACATAGATGACAGATAAGCCACACGTAAGTGTCCCCACTGACGACGTGGGGTCAAGATACCGACCCCTCGGGCACCTGATCTCCTCTTAAAAGTGGTGTCCTGGAATGTGAATGGCCTAGGGGACAAAATAAAGCGAGGGCTGGTGCTGCAATATCTGAAGCGCAAATGACCGGCGGTGGCGCATCTCCAGGAATTCCACTTGACAGCATCGGCCTGTAGAGCCCTAGATAGATGGGGCTTCAAAATGGTGGTGCATTCTGAATTTACGTCAGGGTCACAGGGAGTGGGTATACTAATCAATAAACGCTTCCCACTGATGGTTATAGGCTCCCGAAAAGATTAACAGGGGCGATTTGCTGCAATGATCTGCCAGTGGGAGGGAAAAATGTATAACTTGGTATCCGTATATGTCCCCCCGGCGCTACACCAGACTGCCTTTCAGGATCTGGGGGAATTCCTCTTGACACTTCCGCACGGACAATCAATAATGGGAGGTGATTTCAATGCGACGATGGATGCGTCCGTAGATAGAATGCCCCCCAGAGAACCCAGCACTACTAATCCTAAATTACACGAATTCATAGAGGCACTGGGCCTAATAGATCTATGGAGAACTCTAAACCCCACAGGGCGACAGTACACATTCCACTCAGGGGCGCACAATAGCCTCTCCAGATTAGATTACATCTTTACATTGGGGACTGGGCTCACAGGAGTGACCGAAGTCATACACTTGCCCAGGGGCATATCGGACCACTCGCCAGTGCTTGTTGCCTGCGCTGCCTCAATATTGAAGAAACATAGGCTGTTCCCACTCCATCCAGGGTATTTAAAAAACCGTAAAATCAATAAAGCCCTCCTGGCGACGACCAAAATTTTTTTCCCAGAAAATGAGCATTCAGTGACATCCCCCACGACACTATGGGAAGCTTATAAAGCAGCCCTTAGGGGACAGGCCATCTCGGTAGTGGCGAACTACAAACAATCCCAGAAGAAGGAAATAGAGGGTCTAGAGTGGCAGGTATCCCTGGCAGAGGCCGACCACGTGTTGCATACAGATAGAACTACGACGCATAAGGTGCACATGGCGCGACAAGAATACAAGTCATATATGTGGGTGATGGCGAAAACCAGACACCTCAAGACACAACACACTATTTATGAACTAGGTGACAAGACAGGTAGGCTACTGGCCTGGTTGGAACAGAAGGAGCGGGCTAGTAGATGGGTGGCACAAATCCAACTAGAAGATGGTAGCTTGACCGCGGATCCTCAGCGGATCGCGGAGGCACTGGTGGAGCACTACAGAAAGATATATACACAGGAGGCCTCGGCTACAGTAGAGGACAATCTAGAATTTCTCAAAGACATAAAAATGCCCGTACTGGCCCCATCTGTGGTAGAGGCCCTTGAGAAAGACTTAGAGGCGGAAGAGTTAACATTCGCGATAGCAGCACTCCCCACCGGAAAGGTGCTGGGACCGAACGGGATCCCGGTGGAATTATATAAAAAAGCGGCAACGCAGTTTGTTCCTCGTCTACTGCATATGTACAACGACAGCCTAGAGAAGGGGATCCTCCCCAGAGATCAGAGGCTGGCCACTATAGTGGCTATTCATAAACCAAACAAACCGCCGCACAAATGCATGTCCTACAGACCGATCTCCTTGATTAACGCCGAAGCCAAGATTTTGGCTAAAGTGCTGGTGACGAGGCTTCAGGCACACCTAGCAACAGTGGTGCACCCGGACCAGTCAGGGTTTATGCCGAATCGTAATACTGCCCTTAATCTGCGACGACTCCATGGGGTCGTCGCGAGTCAGTCCACCATAGATGAAGACGCCGTCATTCTGTCTCTTGATGCCAGAATGGCGTTTGACTTGGTAGAATGGCCATTCCTATTCGCAGTTTTACAGCACTTGGGATTCGGACCGTAGATCTGTGCCTGGATCCAACTATTATACACACGACCGCTGGCGCAGGTGGTGGTGAATGGCCACATATCACCTGACTTCCCGCTGAGGAGGGGAACACGACAGGGATGCCCCCTCTCGCCTCTTTTGTTTGCGCTGGTTTTGGAACCATTGGCGGCATGGATACGTCAGGACCAGGTGATCCGAGGCCTGAGATGGGCAATGGGATGGGAAGACCGCATTTCCTTATATGCGGATGACATATTATTATACCTGGCATCCCCGGCGCGCTCCATTAATAGGCTCTTAGATATATGTAGATCATATGGGCGGGTCTCCGGGAATACCATTAATTGGGCAAAGTCGCACCTCTATGTATTGCAGGGTTCCCCACCGTGGCTCCCAAGTGGATGTGTAATACAGACAGTGGAAAATGGATTTAAATACCTAGGAATATACGTAACACCTGATAGATCGCAATTCATTGCTGAATATCTCACACAGCCCCTAATACGATTCCGCAGAGACGTAAGGCACTGGCACTCCTTGCCGCTAACACTTCTGGGAAGAGCGTCTCTTTTCAAAATGATGGCGCTCCCCAGGTTCCTGTATGCACTGCAGAACACGCCCTTCCCAGTATCTCCAGCATACATCAAAGCAATAAACACAGAAGTGACCAGTTTACTGTGGGATGGGAAAACACCGCGGATAGCACTCCACAAACTGACAAGGAGCTGGTACGATGGGGGTATTGCACTCCCCAATATCAAAATATAATACTGGGCCTCGCAGCACACGGTGGTTAACCAGTGGCTACATGTTTCCGGTGACGACCCTGCCTATTGCATGGATAGACATCTGCTAGACACTGTAGGAATAATGGGTGCGCTGTACAACAAGGTTAGAAGGCATAATCTTACGGGCCCAACGGCCCATACGGTAAAAATCTGGTTCAAGGCTCAACGTGCGTTAGGATGGGAGGGATAGATAACACGAGCGATGCCGCTATGGGACACAAAACGGCTAGGCATGCTACGTAATACTAAGGGCTTTCGCCAATGGGACCTGATAGGAATCTCACGAGTCGGGGATCTGTGGAAGAAAAAACAAGTAGTCACATTTGCTCACCTACAGGCTACATATGGCTTGTCAGATACTGAAAAATACCGATACCTGCAGATCAGACACGCTCTCATGGCCGCAATCCCACCAGGCACACAGCTAGTGGAGTCGTCGCCGCTAGAAGACAGACTTCTCACAGAACATCTCAACAAAAAAGCCATATCTCAAACGTACCGGAAAATAATTAACAACCAGCCGGATCCCCTGACAGCCCTTAAATCCAAATGGGAAGTGGAAATAGGAGAATTAGACGACACAGACTGGCAGGACGCGCTCTCATCCCCGAAGACAGTAGCGATACCTTCAAAACTAAAGTTGATACAATTAAAAATCATACACCGTACATATTACACCCGAACACTATTATATAAACTGCACCGGACGGACTCACCGCTTTGTCTCAGACAATGTGGAGAAGAGGGGACTCTCTTCCACACCCTCTGGCTATGTCCCGCAATTGTCCGTTATTGGAAGGCAGTTATGCGCACCCTCTCGCAGGTCACAAAAATTACGATTCTCCCAGACCCAAGGAGATGTCTCCTTAACGTATGGGAGCCGACGGATCTAACTCATACAGCGCAAACATGGGTAACACTGGGCATGATGCTGGCAAAGAGAAATATAGCACAGCAATGGGGGTCCCGGCAGACTCCTACCCTTCCTCAGTGGAGTGAGGCAATGGATAATGCAATGATTGTTGAAAAGACAGTATATATTCACAGAGGGTGCCCAAAAAAATGGTCTCTGATATGGGGAGGGTGGAATGCTTATCGTGGGAATATATGTGAGCTCCCGAGGGAGGATCCAGACTCAGAAGTAAGCGATTGAAGGGACCATTGAAGCGGATTGTATGATATTATATAATTTAATTATGTGTGCAGGGAAAGGGGCGCATGGAGGGGTTCAATATAATAACAATGTCATCAACAGGATATATCATATGTCAAAGGACCATATACTTGTTACTGATTTGTTTCTCATGATAATCAATGCCGATAATGTTCTGATTATGTTGAAAAATGTCAATAAACATAATTTAAAATAAAACAAATAAGAGAATTCAATGACTACTAGAGTATATTTGTTTTAAAATACACTCTGATATAGTCATTCAATTCTTGACTAAAGAAATAGAAGGTATGCCTATCTTGATCGTATGGGATGACTTCAAGCCAGTGATAAGAAGCAGATGCATTGCTATTAAGACTGACCAAAAAGGAAATTCAGTCCTTGTGAAAAACAGGTTAGAGCCAGACATTAAAGAGAAGGACAACAATGTATCGGTAAAAGGGCACACTAAATAGTTTTAATGAGCTCATGTTGTTAAAAGGGCAACTCAATTTGCTTCTTACCAAAAATCTGAAAGGACTTTCCCATGCCTTAGAGATTTTATGAGAGAGCTGACTAGGCTGTCATCGTTTCAGCAGGCAGACTCTGCATGGCCAAAGAAAAAAACTAACATACATATCTCTCATCCTCTATGGAGTCAAAACAGCAGGCCTTCCCTTCCTACTTTCACCACCAGGATGTAGAGGACACGATTGATATTAGTGCTTTTGACACATTCTTGGAAGATATTGATTTCCCGTTGTGACTGTGAGTCCACATGAAAGAGGAACAAACTACTGAAAAGTGGAGGGTCTAAAGGTGTGTAAGAACTTAATATTAACAAGACTCTGGGAACAGATGGCCTTTCTGACTCCTGCTATGAACACTTTAGAAATCTTCTAGCTCCACGCTCAACTAAGGTGTCTAGTTATTTTCTGGAAACAGGAGACGTTTCTCCTTCTATGAAGGAGGCAGATACTGTGTAGACAGACATATGATCCGGATAAGCCTGTCTGCTCTTTCATAGACTCATATTGTTACTGAAATTAGACCTTAATATATTCACTAAGATTCTTACCAGCCTTTTGGAATGTTACAACCCTTATTGGATCAACCACAATCAATCTGGATTTATCCAAAACAAATAGATTGTTATCCCCAAGTGCTGGAAAGGCTGCAATGCAATAGGTGATGCAAAACATATATTGTGGTTTGAAAACTTTCAGGCTCTCAGATCAACTCTAGGCTACCCTATAAGTCAGTACATAGCCACAGTCCTGGTAGTCCGGTCGCCCGCTTTGAAATACCAAACTTGACCCAACAGGATGATCATGTGGAACTGTTTGATAGTTACATTTAGCTCGTACTGGAAGAAACCTAATTCCCCACCGATAACGAAAAGGCATACACACCTATATAAAATGGTTTGGGGGCCGGTGTTGACTTATCTTTTTGAGATTGTTCCATCATACTCTGTAAAACCGGCATTGAAAGCTTTAAACCTACTGATAATTTAAAACACAGCAGGAATTAGACTGACTCAAATTTTTCCACTTAAAACAAAGCACTGTAATCAGCATAATGCTTCTTTTGGCCAGAGCCTGCCTCCAGTCTCCATCCCCCGGGACCACTTGATTAGGGGCGTAACACAGGCCCCCGCATCTCGCGCAGTGCGGGCGGCCCTGGGCTGCAGGGGTCCCCCTCAGCACTGTACTCACGCCAGACAGCTCCGGATTAAATCCAGAGCGGGGACCCCTCTGTGTACCTTTCCTTACGCCACTGCACTTGATGCCACCCCTAGGGAAGCACCACCCCCCAGTTTTAAGACCACTGTTCTAGGTTCTTCGTCTTTGTCTCAATGTCTGTGAATTAAACAATATAGATTGTTGATGTTAGAAAAGACAGATTTTCGACAATATGTGTAGAGTATTGCCGTTACTAGATACCAAGACAAGAAATACTTTGTTCGATTAAATCACAATACAAAAGTACAAGTTAAAAAAGCATAGAGTTGCGATGGTGCACCACAGATTATAAAAAGATCCAATTGCAAGACATGTGTCCTGACCAGATAGAATCCAAAGAAACCATAATAGTGGTCTGCATCTCTTTACATTTGTATCTTTTAAGTAAAGGAATCAAAAACTTTTTTGTATTAAAAACAATAAAATTCACCAAAGAAAAACATAAAATGCAATAGGGATTATTTAAAAACTTGTCCTATGGACATAAAAAAATAGCTCATTACAACATTTTCCTAATGGAAAACTAGAAAGATGTTGCAGGGTGCTAACGCTGAAGCTAAACAAAAGTGATTTTTCCCAAGTACTTGGAGTCAATAATAGGTAAAATTCTAATCCACTGTCTGCAGTAAGTTTGAATAATGGCACACTGCCTTAGGGTAGGCTTGACCAGCTCAATAATCTCCCTGTTAGAACACCTATGGTCCAAAAATGAATTATTGAGGTAAGTTTTGTCCGTTTTTTGGAATTCCAAAAGAGTTAGTAAATAAAGATTGCCTACCCAACTCTTCCATTACTGTTTTTATTTATAGCAGCTATTGTATCTTCAAGTAATTATCCCATTTAACTTTAAGACAGTATAGAATAATAATTTGGTTGAAAGTGGCATTACGGTTATTCAATGGTAATACTAATAGTAAAAGGGAGCAGGTTTTATTGTATCGTCAATATAAATTAAACCTAACTCCTCATAGTAGAAGAAATGATGCCGACTCAAAGGTAAAGAAAGCAGAAGTTGGCAAAACTGATTCTCCTCAAATTGGAGATTGATAATATTAGTATGCCCCCAAAACCCTGATCCGTGTGTAGCAACTGGAACATTTTGTATTATAGATTTTAAGGAATGGGAAAATTGGTTTACTGGCTATATTGGTAATGGGGTTAAATAGGGCACCAATGGACTAACAGAACGTATTGACCCTCACTGTGAGACACAATGCACAGGTACCAGGAGTGTCAACGAAAACTTCAAATTAGATGAATTGTGAAATTTTCTCAAGCTCCTCGTTGTTTACATAAATGGTGCACATCCTTGATGTCGCACTTTCACTCGGACTTACTTGAGTTAGACTAGTGCCATGCCAACATCCACGGGAGCGAAGAGCAAACCCCAACTCTCCCCTAGGGTAAGACCATCTCCAGGAAGAGAAAATCTTCTGAACAATGAATAATACCCCACGGAAGAGCAGGGACAATCAAGGGACCACCGGAAAGCCCACCAGCAAGGCCAACGAATCTCAGAAGGGAGAGGCCAAAGGATTAAGTCCAGCACTGTAGCAAAGGAAAATAACAAACAGGGAGAGAGGCAAGAAGTCCAATGTTAATCCCTACAGTTTTAAATATGGTAAGCACCACAAGTGACAGAGAATAATATCTATACAAGAAGGATGGTTGTGTGCCTCCTCATACTCACATCAGCGCAGGAATGATCTCTTCCAAAATCATCTCCATAGTAATCCAATCAAAGGTATAAAAGAAGCAAGTCTCTATTCAGAGGAAGAAAGGCACAAAAATTATAACGGCATCGATTGCCAAGGTAATCATAGAGCAGTTGTTTCTGAATAGTGTTTGTCCAATAAAGTTTTTGTTGTAATCAGTAAAAAAAGCACTGCTCAGTTTTCACGGTTCGTGAGTTCCATAAAACAAAGAAGATTCATGCGGTGCACGATGATATCCCCTTATGATTGCCCTGAGAGGAAAAGAAAAACAAAGTATGTGAATTCCACAAATGCCGAAAACAATCCTGCGAGGGGCTTCGTTATCAGCTGTTCTCGCGGAAGACAAGGACGCGATGCGAGCGCGATCGAGGGTTCCAGGAGAGGATGAAAAGGTGAACGCACGAGCGGCACGTCGGAAACAACAGGGTTCGTGAACGCGATACTCCTCGGAGCGGCGGTTGACGGTGAAGGTACAAATCCAGGAGTAATGGCGCTGATCTGAACTAGGTCCGCGAGAGGGAACTCTTCGGTATTGTGTTGTAATCAGGTAATAATAGAGCTCGCACTCAAACGTGTGTATCTCCAGGGTCCACGGGGGGGGAGACAAATGGCTGAGAAGCAGACGTCCTCAACAGGGGCACCACGGGTTCTCTGGCAAGGATGATGTCCGCAATTCTCGGCCAGCGTGAACACAGGATCCAATGCATAATATTCCAGGGGGACAGAATCCGGATTGCATATAAACATACAATACAGGAATTTCAGGTCAGGCAGAACGGAGTAGTCCGCTAGAGCTCAGTAAGCCAAGCGAGGAACTCAGGGAGGGGCTTCATTTAAAAAGATCTCATCCACCAATGAGCTCTTCCCCGTGTAATATGGGGCGGTACACAACCCTGCCTTCAGAAATGGTGCATTATTGGAGTGGTAGTGTGTTTAAAGGTAGCAAGGATAAAGCACAGGTAGACTGACGTGTAACAGTTCTCCCCCCTAAAGGCCTATTCACAGGTCGTGGTTTGGCAGGGTGTGAAACCTTCTGATTAGGAGGGGTGCATGAACCTGATCAGCAGGTTCCCATGTTCTATCTTCGGGAGCGTATCCCAGCCAATCAACCAAGTATTGTAGTTTGCCTCGTTCTCGGCGAGAATCCACTATTCTCCTGACTTCGTACTCTTGTTGTCCATCTATAGTAATGGGGGGAGGTGGGGGTTCAGGACAGGAAGGTTGTTCGTATTTCTTGAGTAAAGAAATATGAAAAACAGGATGTATTTGGTATTCAGGGGGTAACTCAAGTCTGAGGGCTACAGGGTTAATAATGCGTGAGACTTTAAAAGGCCCTATATAACGAGGTTGGAGTTTCCGTGGTCCTGATAATCTAAGATTTTTTGTAGCCAACCACACCAGATCTCCTACTATGTATGTAGGTGCAGGTAGTCTATGTTTATCTGCTTGCTCCTTCATGTGGCTTTTGGCTCCTTGTAGTTTTTGTTTGGCCTGGTTCCATATTGAGGAGAGTCGTGAATGATGTTCAGATACAGCAGGTGTTGCATACAAAGAAAGAGGAAAGTGTAAGGGTAAACAAAGGGGGTGATACCCGTAGGAAAAAAAAAGGGAGAAATCTGAGTGGCTGAATGGCAGGTGTTGTTGTAGGCGAATTCCGCTAAAGGAAGGGCTTGTACCCAATCACTAGTAACAGTGCCTAACAAACAACATAAGTATTGTTCCAAAGTTTGATTAGTTCTTTCTGTCTGCCCGTCTGTTTGGGGGTGATAGGCTGAAGAAAGGCGGTGATCTATGTGCAAAGCCTTACACATACCTTGCCAAAACCTAGAGATGAATTGGGGGCCTCTGTCAGAAACGATTATAGAGGGTAATCCATGTAGTCGCACGATATGTTGTATGAATATGTCTATGAGCTCCTTAGCTGTAGGTAGTTTTGTAAGAGGTGTAAAGTGACCATCTTGGACAACATGTCTACGACTACTAATATGGTATTATACCCTCGTGTAGCTGGTAAATCAGTAATAAAATCCATGCGAATGGAACTCCAAGGTGTGTGGGGAATGGGCATAGGGTGTAACAGACCCGCGGGAGCACAATGCAGAGCTTTTTGTCATGCACAAGTGGGACACGCTTTCACATAACCGTAGATGTCCTGATTCATCCCCTTCCACCAAAACCATCTCTGACATGTGTATATCGTTTTGTCCCCACCAGGATGTCCTGCCAAGGGGGAAGAATGACACCCGTTCATGATCAGGATACGTAGTTCTTCAGAGGGAACATACAAACAGCCCTAATGGTAATATAAGCCATCTGTGATAAAATTCCTGGGATCCAATAACCAATCTTCAGGTTTAAGGGCGGCACATTCAGTAGCTAGTGTTCTAAAGAAATAGTTTTCAACCCCTAAGTCTCCTATAGCTGCTATCTTAGTTTCAGGAATGATGAGCGGGGGTGTTTCTTCTATGTGTTTTTTCTCTTTTCCCAATCGCGAGAGTGCATCCGCTTTGCCATGTCTGGCTCCTGGTTTGAAAGTTATCACAAAATCATATTCATTAAAAAAAGACACCCACCTCATTTGTCTCGGGGTAAGTGCTTTTGCTGATTTAAAAAACTGCAGATTACGGTGGTCAGAGAATATGGTAATGGTGTGCGGAGACCCCAACAGGTAATGTCTCCATTCCTGAAACGCAAGTTTTATGGCCCACAACTCTCTTTCACCTATGGTGTAATTTTGTTCGGCAGCAGAAAGGGTCTTGGAAAAAAAGGCTATAGGATGAAGAGTCCCATTCTGAGGGTTTCGTTGGGAGAGAACACCCCCCCCGACTGCATATTATGATGCGTCGGCTTCCAGAAAAAAGGGTAGCGCATTATCGGCATGTCGAATAATAGGAGCAGAGACAAACTTTTGTTTTAGCATTTGGAATGCTTGTTCTGCTTTGTCATCCCAATCGAATACCATTCCTTTTTTAAGAAGTCTAGTGATGGGGGTGATGAGGTCAGAAAAGTGATCAATGAACCTCCTGTAAAAAGTTAGCGAATCCCAGAAAGGATTGTATTTCTTTTACAGTAGTGGGACTGGACCAATTGATTATGGCAAATACTTTAGAAGGATCCGTATGTATCCCTTTGGGAGAGATAACAAATCCCCAAAACTCAACTTTTGTTGTGCGAAAAAGACATTTATCAAGTTTGGCAAAGAGATGGTTGTCTTGAAGACGTTGTAAAATCGTCTTGACATGTTGCACATGTTCTTGTTCTGATTATGAAAAGACTAGGATGTCGTCAATATAGACGATCACAAAAAGTTCAAGAAACTCTCTTAGGATTTCATTAATAAAAAACGGAAACGCCGCCGGGGCATTGCATAAGCCAAACGGCATTACACAATATTCATAGAGCCCAAACTTTGTGCGGAATGCCGTCTTCCACTCATCTCCTTGCCTGACACGAATCAAATGGTAAGCTCCACGAAGGTCCAGCTTGGTGAAGATTTTTGCTTTCCGAACCTGATCGAGAAGACTGGAGATGAGGCGAAGAGGGTATTTGTTCTTTATTGTGACCTTATTAAGGGCACGGTAATCCAAACAGGCTCTTAATCCCCCTTCCCGTTTGGGAATGAAAAAAATAGGAGAAGAGACCGGAGAGGTGGAGTGACGGATAAAGCCCTTCTTGAGCGTGTCCTGAAGGTATTCATACAGATACTTGTTCTCTGGCTCAGTGAGTGCATATATTCTGCTCACAGGCAGAACCGCCCCCGGGACCAAATCTATCCTGCAGTCATAAGACCTATGGGGGGGGGCAAGGCTACTGCTATTTCATCATCAAACGCGTCTTTATAGTCATGATATTCAGGAGGTAGCTCAGCTGTGCTAGTGGTCTCCATAGCACAGGATACGGAAGTTTGCCACGTAGGGGATTCTTGATAGCAATGCACCAGGCAATAATGGGAACGTAAGGTGACTTTTCGCGAGACCCAATCAATATGGGGGTTATGCACTTGTAGCCAGGGTACCCCTAGTATGGCGCCAAAGTTGGGAGTGTCTATTAAATCGAACTGGATGGTTTCTGAGTGTCCGTTATCACACACCATAGTAAGACTGGGGGTCTGGAAGGCTAGTAAACCCGAAGACAGTTCAGTACCGTCTACAGCCCTGATCTTCTCTGATTGCTTCTTTGCTAGGAATTCTATTCCTAACGCCTTTGCCAAGGAAATATCTAAGAAGTTACCAGTCGCCCCTGAATCTAAGAGTATAGGCATAGTCTTTCTGTGTTGAGAGGGTAAAACCAAGACTACCATTAGGGTGAAATGTCGAGGTACCAGAGAAAGAGTGTTAGCTAACACCTGTGAGATCTGTAACAAAGAAAGACTTGGAGGGTCGATCCCCTTGTCCTCCAAGTCTTTTAGTTTTCCGATACTGTAGCATAGCCAGTCTGTCCAGGAGAGGCTTTTGAACCTGTCTTAGGTTTAACTGGACACTCTCTCGCATAATGACCCCCTTTACCACAGTAAAGGCATAAATTAATTTTTCTACGTTTCTCTCGTTCCATACTCGATAAAGGGCCCCTGATTCCACCTATTTGCATCGGTTCACTGAGGTCCTTTGACTCTTTCTTCTCTGCTTTGTCCAGCAGAAAACGGGGATATTCGCCTTTTGTCTTTTCACCTCGCCTTTCATTAAGACGGTGATCCAGCTTCACCACCAGGTCTATGAAGGATGAGCAGTCTTCAGGAGGGTCAACTATTTGCGACAGGATGTCTTTTAACTCGTCTTTTAAACCCCTATAGAATAATGACGTCCTCTTTTCTTCAGGCCACTGATTTTCAGTGACCAGTCTATTAAATGTGGTAATGTAAGTCAATAAATCTTTAGATCCCTGTTTCAAACCCAGCAATTCATTATCACTGGCTTGCATGTAGGAATGGCGTGAAATAAGACTTTTCATCCTATCTTTGAATCGTGTTAAGTCAAATAAAATAGGGTCGTCATTTTCAACTAGAGGCACCGCCCATAGAGCTGCGTTGCCTGTTAAATAGGAGATGATAAAGGCAACTTTAGCTGCGTCGTCAGGAAATGAGGTGGCTCGGCACAGGAACTGAAGGTGGCATTGATTCATGAACACCCCGTATTTACAACTGTCTCTGTTAAACCTTTCTGGCATGGCTAATGGAGTTAGGGATGGAGACACTACTGTCACATTAACAGGATGAGTCCCACTGCTCCCAGGAGAAGGATCAGGATTGGAAGAAGAAGGAGAAGAAACATGAAAGTGTGCGGGTTGTATGTAGCTTCTCTTGTATTTTGAGGCTGCCTCTTCTACACTAATCTCTAATCGCTTCTGTGTCTTTAGGTGATCTAGTTCAGTAACTAATCGCTGGTTTTCAGTTCTCAACAGTCGTAGCTCCGCTTGTAAATTTACTACAGCGGAGTCCAATTCATTCATTGTTGTTTCAGGTGTCTCACTGGACAGGGTAGCGTCCATGAGTGCGTTATCCATCTTCGCTCAGGGGATATATCTATACGTGGGCTTGGCTTTCTGTCGCACTTTCACTCTGACTTACTTGAGTCAGACTAGTGCCATGCCAACATCCACGGGAGCGAAGAGCAAACCCCAACTCTCCCCTAGAGTAAGACTATCTCCAGGAAGAGAAAATCTTCTGAACAATGAATAATACCCCACGGAAGAGCAGGGACAATCAAGGGACCACCGGAAAGCCCACCAGCAAGGCCAACGAATCTCAGAAGGGAGGGGCCAAAGGATTAAGTCCAGCACTGTAGCAAAGGAAAATAACAAACAGGGAGAGAGGCAAGAAGTCCAATGTTAATCCCTACAGTTTTAAATATGGTAAGCACCAAAAGTGACAGAGAATAATAACTATACAAGAAGGATGGTTGTGTACCCCCTCATACTCACATCAGCGCAGGAATGATCTCTTCCAAAATCATCTCCATAGTAATCCAATCAAAGGTATAAAAGAAGCAAGTCTCTATTCAGAGGAAGAAAGGCACAAAAATTATAAGGGCATCGATTGCCAAGGTATTCATAGAGCAGTTGTTTCTGACTAGTGTTTGTCCAATAAAGGTTTTGTTGTAATCAGTAAAAAAAGCACTGCTCAGTTTTCACAGTTCGTGAGTTCCATAAAACAAAGAAGATTCATGCGGTGCACGATGATATCCCCTTATGATTGCTCTGAGAGGAAAAGAAAAACAAAGTTTGTGAATTCCACAAATGACGAAAACAATCCTGCGAGGGGCTTCGTTATCAGCTGTTCTCGCGGAAGACAAGGACACGATGCGAGCGCGATCAAGGGGTCCAGGAGAGGAGGAAACGGTGAACGCGCAAGCGGCGCGTCGGAAGCAACAGTGTTCATGAACGCGATACTCCTCGGAGCAGCGGTTGACGGTGAAGGTACAAATCCAGGAGTAATGGCGCTGATCTGAACTAGGTCTGCGAGAGGGAACTCTTCGGTATTGTGTTGTTATCAGGGTAAGAATAGAGCTCGCACTCGAACGTGTGCATCTCCAGGGTCCACGGGGGGGAGACAAACGGCTGAGAAGCAGACGTCCTCAACAGGGGCTCCACGGGTTCTCTGGCAAGGATGATGTCCGCAATTCTCGGCCAGCATGAACACAGGATCCAATGCGTATTATTCCAGGGGGACAGAATCCGAATTGCGTATAAACATACAATACAGGAATTTCAGGTCAGGCAGAACGCAGTGGTCCGCTAGAGCTCAGTAAGCCAAGCGAGGAACTCAGGGAGGGGCTTCATTTAAAAAGGTCTCATCCACCAATGAGCTCTTCCCCGTGTAATATGGGGCGGTACAAAACCCTGCCTTCAGGAATGGTGCATTATGGGAGTGGTAGTGTGTTTAAAGGGAGCAAGGATAAAGCACAGGTAGACTGACGTGTAACACTTGAGTTGTTTGGGCTGCAAGACACAATGTACGATTAGGTTCAATTTGTCTCAAAATTTAAATACTTCATAAAATAACCAAAGCATTGACTAAGAATTTGGGACTATTAGGAGGGAGTCAAAAGCAAAACATTAGCATATGAATGCCATGGAATTCATTTATAGCCTATCTTCTGTATTTCTTGCCCCCAACTAGTCAAGAGAGAAATAAGATTATTTATATATAAAATAAATAATGAAGGGGCAAGGACACAGCTTTGACGCACACCTCACTCAAGTTTCAATTAATTTGTATATTAGCTGTTGCTCCCGAATCTAATCTTTGTAGGTAAATTGGTATGTAATACTGCTAGAAAATCGAATATAAGGATGCCAATTCCCAATTGGACTACATGATGCCAAAGAAGGTATTGGAAAGATCCATGAAGGCCAGGTACAATGGATATCCTTTAGTGATAAGATACTTTCTAATAATGGGATGCAAGTTCGGGCACCGTTCTATTGTACCTAGGCCTTCTATGAATCCACATTGGGCTTCGGAAAGAATGTTTTTATCTTTTGCCTAATCCAAAATTCTGTGTTTTGCAAATTCTTGCCACTACTTTCACCATAGAGTGAATTTATATGGACATGTTACAACAGGGATCAGATCGACTGCTTCTCTTGAAAATAGGGCAATGGTAGAAGTAGCCCAAGAGTGTAAAAATCCGACTTTACATGTGTTAAGCACATTAAAAAGTAATGAAGCGCAAATATCTAGATTAGAGCTGTACAGGTCCATTGGTACTTCATCTGGTCCTGAAGCTTTGCCAGACAGACTTGATTGCAAAGCAAGAGCTACCTCTTGATACTCAAATGTGATATCATTACACACTGGACACTGCTGAAGCCATGAGAGCTATAAGTGTTGCAATTGTTGTTTTCAAGGAAATTGACAGCCTCAGTAGCCAGCGATCTGCGGGAATATGTGCCTCCAAACACGAAATAGACCCACCTTTAACCCTAGTTGAATTGACGGGTTTACAAAACAGTCTGAAATTGTTGCAGCTGCAAGCAACCATAAGATTACCCCAATGGTTTCTCTTAACTTCAACTTTTTTCCGTTTCGTAGCAAGTTTATAACGAGCTCTATTTTGCACTATGTCTACATTATTTCCAGGTTTAGTAGAAAGAGCAGCACATAGCTGTCTATTAAATAAGGAGCATGCCAAATCAAACCATTTAGTAATGCAGGGAGATGTACTGCATATTGGTTTGGGAAGAAATCTTTTAATAAAAAAACTCAACTTTGTGAACCCATAATGGTTTCTTCACACCCGTCCCTTGCATAAAGACACAAGGAGAATGTTTTAGGAGATTACCCCCAAAAAAGATGAAGGATTAGAAAGTTTCCATAATGGTCTAAGGCCTCTGTTTTGAACCTTTAGGGATAGATTATCCAGGGGAAGGCAACATGAATTGATAACTGGAAACTCAAAAACGTCAGTTAGAGGATTGTGATCTACATATCTTCATCTGTTAAAATCTGGTTTGCGATGTCAACATAATCGGCGCCACCTTGTCCCCTCTCAGGCCCGTACGCTCACTTAAGCAGTAGCCATTTTGAAAGCACCATGGCCCCTCTGCCCCTCGCCGATCACCAGCACGTTCCCTTGGCGCTGCAAACATCCCCCGCGCGCCGGCCACCCCCGCTCTCTCATACATGGGCCATAAACCCTCTCCTTCTGCGCGACCCTGCCATGGAACCACATCTCGCGCCTGACCAACACCTCCTTTCATCCCATACATGGTCATACGTCCTTTTTGATAACCCCCTTCCTCTGCGCACGATTGTCCGAACCGATCCCAAGCCATCACCTAGCCCTGCGGATGCAGTTTATTGCCCCCACTGTAAGGGAAACACCTCACATCAAAGGGATTACAGTAGATCAAGGCCCCCACCCCCTGAGACCTGACCAGTCGCACACACCCCCGGGAATTGGCGGAATGTCCACCTGTGTGATAGCCATCTCTTACTGTGGGTGGGGTGGGGACTTCCACTGTAGATATGTGTAGGAACAAGCTTGAAGTGGGGATTCCAAGGATGCCTTTCCGTACATCAAAGTCTTAACAAGAATGTGTCACGTGTAATAAAGCAATAAACCTGTGTATAAGAGGCCAGGCCTCAGAGATGTGGAGAGAGCACCTCGAGACGATACCTTGCTGTCCGATCTGACGTGTTCTGCTCCGACGGAATAAACTTTGTTTCCTGCCTTCCAGTCTCCGGCGCCTGCCTCTTTTGTTGGTTAATTATCGAATGGTATAAGAGGCGATTACCGCCGGGCAATACTTGAAAGGTTATCGACTGAAGGTGCCCCTACCATTTAACAATTGGCGTCCCAAGCGTGGGGCCCATCAGCGACACGTGGATCCAGTGGGAGAGGTCCTGACGACAAAGTGAACCACTGCAACGATCGGTAAGAGCTCCTGCCTGATAGACCCTCGTCTGGCAACCGATCATCCGAACTTCACTGGTTCCGAACAGACCTCTCTCGAGTGATCTACGGTCCTGACTGGGAACCGTCAGGAGTGCCGCGGCAAATACGGAGAATAGAGGACGATCGGGCGCTGGAGGCGGAAGACGAGAAACTGTCCATGCGGTCCGGGTAAGGTCGTGTAACACGACGAATTGCGAAACGATTGATTGATTGATTGAAAATACTAGTATTGCTTACTTGATTGTTCCTTTTGAGATATTCGCTGTCTACAAACGGGGAAGAGTAGAAATACTCTCTCTTCCTTTGCAGATAGTGAAGGGTAGGTAACGCAGACTTTTGTCCCCGTTGTAACCTGTCGTGCCTATTTTTCTCTCCCCACTGATTGATTGTCCGAATATTGATTGCTTTGAAGAATATTGGTTCTTTGAGATACTCTCTGTTTGCAAATATTCTGTCTAGTCTTTGCAAATAGTGAAGGGTAGGTAACGCAGACTTTTGTCCCCGTTGTAACCCGCCGTGCCTATCTCTTTCTCACCATTTGATTGATTGATTGTCCGAACATTGGTTGTTCGATATTGGTTCTTTGGAGGTATTCTCTACTTGCAAATAACGTAGAATAGAGATATTCTATCTTGTCTTTGCAAGCAGTGAAAAGATAGGTAGTGCAGACTTTTGTCCCCGTTGTAACCCGTCATGCCTATCTTCTCCCCACTGATTGGTAGTTGGTTATGCCCGGACCGCTTATTAGAGATGAACCATCCGGCTCCACTGGAAGGCACCCCTAATAAGGACATGTTTACTAAATATGGACTAGTCGCTGTAGCTTATAGCAAACTATGGCATAAATATACAAAGAAGGACTCCGAAAGTCAGTGGCCACTGATGGGATCCTTTGATGACCATAAAATAGAAACGCTAGAAATAGCTCTACGTAGCAATAAAACGACGCCCACTATGCTCGACAGTATCGGCATGTGGCGCAAAGAAACAACGCAACGGA
The DNA here is from genome assembly GCF_964204655.1 of Triturus cristatus. Lineage (NCBI taxonomy): Eukaryota > Metazoa > Chordata > Amphibia > Caudata > Salamandridae > Triturus > Triturus cristatus. The sequence continues at coordinate 789,978,199 of NC_140590.1, forward strand.
AAAAGAGAGAAGAAGTAAAGGCAGAAAAAGAACTACGAAAGGCAGCTCACCTTGTCGCTAGAAAGTTAGAAGAAGAAATAAAGGAGAGAAAGGAAGCTAAACAAAAACAAGAATCTGAAACGTCAGGCCAGTGCCCTGTTAGGACCCCCTCTACGCTCTACCCTGAGTTGCCTTCCAAGCAACGGGCGAACGATGAATTGCTATTAGGTCCTCCGATCACCTATATGCCCCCTCCATACGCTCCCTCCCAACCTATATACACCACACTCCAACAAAATAGTATGATTAAAACGCTTTAATAACTTGTAGGTATATGCAACACTCCAACAGGGTAAAACACGTTAAAACACAACTATTTACATGGCAGCCTGCTGCAACATCCATCCCAAAGCATTCACCGTCCGCGTAACACAGTCCCCGCCCCTCCTTCTTCAAAGTAGCAACATTGCTGTCTCTTAGTCGGCTTTGGGCTATAAAAAGGGCCTACAAAATCCATCTGCCTGTGAGACGGCATCAGTGACGGTCCGTTGTGCGAAGAGGCCGGAGGCAACACGATGCGCCGATACCCGGACGGCATCGAGGTGGTGTCCAGCAAGTTGTTGTGCCGGCCTGGCCGTCCTACAATGCAGCACCGAAAGACGGCGTGGGGTGCCCTGGGGGGAGGCGACGCGAACGGGCCTCCCCCGCCTCCCCAGGTGGAGGCTCACCAGTTGCAGTAGGGCACCCCTTGACGCTTCACTCACCGGCCAGCTGCAGCAGGGCAGCCATTAAACGTTTCACCTGCCGGACGACCACCCAGGCGGAAGTTCCTTTCTGCACCAAGTTTTCCATTAGCGTTCCACCCAAGAAGTGGGCCCCCGCAGTTGGTTGGTCGGGGGACCCACTCTGGTGGCCTTGGTGGAGAACTGCTGCTGCCACAGGAGTCTCAAAAATGGCGGCCGGCTCTTCGGATTCGGGCCTGGTCCACTAAGATGGCTCTGGGCTACCTTGGAACTCAGAAGCTTGCCTGCTCGGGCGTGGGCCCCACCCTTGAAGACGTCCTCTCAGCGTCGCAGATTCTACGGGAGTCATTGGCCCTCGACTCCCGCGGACTTCCGGTGGGGGCAACCGCCACTATCGCTCGATCATTCCACATTAACTTGCCTTTGCCCCGGACGGCAGCCACCTTGTCCCCGTTTGGTGCCGTGAGAGAGACTGATTCAGGGTATCGGCGGAGAGACACGCCTGCTGTCCCGCTCTCCGAAAGGACTACGGCGTCGCTGCGAGATGGTGGTGCCCTCATGCTGATGCCAGTTTCTGTTTGAATTACCAGGAGACACTGTAGTCCACCAACCCGAATCAGTTCTGGTGGAACCTCAGCATGATCCGGTAGGAAACAACTTTGCTTTCCCCACCTTCGAGTCACGATTCATGCTCTCTGTTCTTTCTGTTGGCATTAATGGAAATTTTCTGGACTGCCGAAAGGAATTCTGGTCCGACCGTTAGCTAGTGGAAACATCTAGACTGTACCCTGGACCCACCCGACCTCGCCCCAAAATGGCGCCGATGTAGGAGGGACCTACAACTCCTTATGGCGTCCCGGTTACTTGGTATTGATGTTAAGGGATATGTATACGGTCTTTTTGCACATGACGGGCGGGGAACGAGGAGGGTACTGACTGGGCATGCGAACAACCTTATTTTATGCCAGGTCTTCTCATTATTGATTATTTTTATTTTCGTATTAAGGAAGTATTGCTCATGATACTCGACGCCTCTTGCACCGTGGCCGGCCTATACGGTTGTAGGCCCGTATTTGTGTACTGACATTTCTTTTCAATAAAGGGTTTTCGAATGAATTATGGGATCAGCGTCATAGCAAATCATTAGGGTTGGCGAAAGTTTTTTTAATAATATTGACCAATATTCCCAAACAATAGAAGACAGATAATACAGACCCTTTGCCTGAATTTTGGATTGATGAAAAATTTGTATCCATCACACCTGTCTTCTTTTTTCCCAGAGTTGTTAGAAAATGATTGACTGTAGCTTAAGGTATCTGCCGAATGCAAGGTATGGTACTCTGTCCCATAATATACGACTGATTGAGAAACAACTGCACGACGAGGGAACTCGAATTTAGGGACAAATAAAATGAAGCATCTTTGTATAGTAAAAAAGAAGGATATAGTAGATCCGTGGTATTAAACGCTCCTACAGCTAGCCTGGTACGTGGTAAGTAGAACTTTTTCGTGTTTATGCGCGCTGACGTACTTTGAATGCTGCCCCCCCCTCTCTTTTCTTCCCTGTAGGCTACATCGGAGTTCCGACTGAAGAATGGAGTGGCCATGGACCGCACTATGCTCAAATGTAGGGAAAGACATAGACAAACGTTGTGAGAGGGTGCGTGGAGTGCAGACAACCACTGAGAACACGAAAAACTGTATTGTATGACTGTGCGTACGTGCCCTGATTGTACGGTATGAATGTGTATGTATTGCATATGCCTGGGTCGCTGAAGAGAACGTCTTTTGTATGACTGAAATGCTTGTCTACCGATCAAGGGGATGGGAAAATAAACCCGAATATGGTAACTCCTCGTTTGAAGGAAGGACTCTCCCTCTCCCGGGAGCTAGTAAATTGGAGGGTGACCTACACCAGAAACTTGAAGGGTCATTCCCGTACGACGAACCCGACTTCAACTGATAACCCAAATGTACCACCAGTGAGTCGATTCGTGTGCTGACTAAATAAGAGAAGTTAAGAATACCCCAGGTCGGGACTCATCCAAAACCCCCCCACCCCAAAATGAATTACGGATGATACCGAAAATAGCCCTGTGTCTTCGTCTTAGGTTTCTGTGCTCGATGTATGTACCGTTACACCCTATTCGGTATTTGTGTGTACGTGAACGTTGAATTTATGTTTTCCCCCAGCTTGTGTTCCTGGACGTAAAACTGACTCGTGCTGCTCTATGTTGTGTGTACACCAAGTAGCCTATTATCGTGCACGTCTCTCTCTCTCTCTCTCTCTCTCTCTCTCGTTTTATGTCGTACGTGTACCAAATAGCCTACTTGGTGCGCACGCCTTTTTCTCTCTCTCTCTCTCTCTCTCTCTCTCTCTCTCTCTCTCTCTCTCTTCCTCGCTGAAAGCTCCCTTGCCCTCTTTTGAATAGATGACGAAACAGTACGTCCTCAATATATGTATAATTGGCCTAAACACGACGGTGTTCGAACAAATTGACAGAAGCAAAACGACCGTAGTTTACCACACTACTACCTCTCCTTTCTGTAAAATGTTGAAACTTAATTGGCTGAGAAAGAAAGGACAGGTAAGACGACTGATGTCTCCCAATCTGGCCCTTATCACGGGAACTATTTGTCAGTGGTTTTTGTTTTATGGCTCTAACGACTCCACCTCCATCGCTCAGAATCGCCCCACCCATTGCACAGAAATAGAGCGTCTAAGCACCCCGTCCTTCCAGAATAGTCCCAGTTCTGTACTAGCTGCCCCTGGATATTTTAAGCAATACAGCTGATGACCTTGTTTTTAAAGATACATCGCCTAAAAACTGATAAAGGTTAACTATTGTCTCCAGCAAGAAAAATGTTTAGCTTTTGTTCCTCCCCGAAACAGATATTTGTGAGCCCATGACAGTAGCACCTCGCACTTTTTCATACACTTAGCAGTCCCTGGAGAAAAATATGGATAGACAGGGCTTGTGTTAGAAGAACGAGTCTCTACCGGGGAAGCCGGTTCGAATTTTGCTAGACCAGGAAGTTATTGGATGTCAGACTTCTTGTAACACTTATAAGGTACAGGAATGAACACATAGCAGACCTAATGATGGAAATGTGCAAGAACACTCACAAACCTGCATCACAGCAATGATTGAAGAGTTAGTAGACTTCCACCATAGAGCGACCGATAAACGTTTCCCCGACCACTTGGGGTAGGGAGAGAGAGAATGAAGTGTGTAAATGTCTTCCCAACCAGTTCTCTAAGATTTTGTTTCTTGTACTCATTCAAAGATAACACGTGGTCATCGGAGAAGAGGGGTCGGACGTGACGCACAGCCTGGCTGTGGATCATGGAACATCTATGGCCTCGACCAAGGGGGAGCCACGGAGCAAAAAGAGGCGGGACGAGGCACCATTCTCAGCATGGAAAGCGATAAAAAGAAGGGCTATCCCGAAGCCCCCTGCTCACTGATCAGCTCATGCCTGAAGTCCCAGCCCGTCGAGCCCGATTGATGGGCTCAGTGGTAAAAGATTCTGATCTCCTTGGTCCGCTTTTTGATCCGATCCCACTCCACCCCCTCTTCCCTCGGCCTCCCAAGGCACGTCCCTACTCCCCCCCCCTCTCTTTTCCATATGGGATTTTGAACTTGACTTGACGAAAAAGGAACGAAATGCGGGTACCCCGTCTCAAGGTACCTATGATAAGATCAGTTAAGGAACAGGACAAAACAGGACTGTGATCCGAGAGCAAAGAGTGGTCACACCCTGCAACGTGAAAACCTGGATTTGAGCTGGACCTTAGCTCCACCGCCGGTGCTTAACAGTGCCAACGAAAGAAGAAGAACAATGAGAGCTCACCAGTGATGGCTCGCGGTAATAGGACACTGGAAAGAAGAACTCCCTTGTGGACATTACCCCCCCCCTTCTCTGACTGTAACTCATGTTGAGTTGAAATTCCTCTCCCAACCACCTTTGAATTGACTATCCTCCAATCAAGTTCCCAAGGTCTTTTATCGGTCACTTCCAACTGCACACTAATAGTTAAGAAACATTAACTTAGTATAAATGACAATTGTATAGCATCAGCCGTACACATGACTATGCTGTTTAGTTTGATCCACACGAACTCTAGGCCTTAAGTAATGTACGTAATATTCCTTGTTTTGTCAGATCACTCTTTACGGTATCAGGTTTGTGTTTAAGCGAGCTTCCCTCCACCTATCTCCGGGTCTGACATATGACGCAGCTGATGTAACTCTGTTTGCGCTACCTCCTCGCCTATCACATCAACTACATGTAATTATGTACAATTGTGTCAGATTATTCCTGTCTGTCCTGAGACTCTGTACTTTGAAACAGGAACGCATGAAAGCATTTACGATGTCGTGGCTAAGAATTTAACGAAGATGGATGTCGGCTAGACAAGCTGGCTAGATATGTTGAAAAGGGAGGACTGTTAAAATCTGGTTTGCGATGTCAACATAATCGGCGCCACCTTGTCCCCTCTCAGGCCCGTACGCTCACTTAAGCAGTAGCCATTTTGAAAGCACCATGGCCGCTCTGCCCCTCGCCGATCACCAGCACGTTCCCTTGGCGCTGCAAACATCCCCCCGCGCGCCGGCCACCCCCGCTCTCTCATACATGGGCCATAAACCCTCTCCTTCTGCGCGACCCTGCCATGGAACCACATCCCGCGCCTGACCAACACCTCCTTTCATCCCATACATGGTCATACGTCCTTTTTGATAACCCCCTTCCTCTGCGCACGATTGTCCGAACCGATCCCAGGCCATCACCTAGCCCTGCGGATGCAGTTTATTGCCCCCACTGTAAGGGAAACACCTCACATCAAAGGGATTACAGTAGATCAAGGCCCCCACCCCCTGAGACCCGACCAGTCGCACACACCCCCGGGAATTGGCGGAATGTCCACCTGTGTGATAGCCATCTCTTACTGTGGGTGGGGTGGGGACTTCCACTGTAGATATGTGTAGGAACAAGCTTGAAGTGGGGATTCCAAGGATGCCTTTCCGTACATCAAAGTCTTAACAAGAATGTGTCACGTGTAATAAAGCAATAAACCTGTGTATAAGAGGCCAGGCCTCAGAGATGTGGAGAGAGCACCTCGAGACGATACCTTGCTGTCCGATCTGACGTGTTCTGCTCCGACGGAATAAACTTTGTTTCCTGCCTTCCAGTCTCCGGCGCCTGCCTCTTTTGTTGGTTAATTATCGAATGGTATAAGAGGCGATTACCGCCGGGCAATACTTGAAAGGTTATCGACTGAAGGTGCCCCTACCATTTAACACATCGATAGCCTTGCCGCCAAGGAAATGTCTAACCATGCTTCTAGATGGAAATATAAAGAGTCTATAGTAGACCTGCTACCACACCCCAAAATGTGGACTTATGATTTAATCGAGACCATCAGATTCCAGAGAATAAACCAAATCATGGTTAAAAATATAATTACAGAGCAATGAGCCCTGAGCATCAGATTGGCAAAATCCATTATTTTACGCTGACCCTACATAACAATTGTCATAAGAAAAAGTATTAACAGACAATTTAGCATTAAAGTCACCACAGAGGATTAAGTTAAAGACTTTTTGGGTTGACTTTGCTTACATATTATTTCTATCAATGTTGCTAGATAAATCATAAAAATCTGGTTACCTGTGGAAGACAAATCATCATTATAAAATAAACAAGGTAAACTAAATAATTCTTCCAATGTATAGAGAATGCTTTGATCCCCAGTGCTTATTATCAATTTGAATGGTATGAAAATAGAGGACTAGCTTGAACTGAATTAAGGGTGCCCCCCCTCCCCACGTCTGCCCAACTCTGTTGGGTTTACAAGTTCAGAAAGCATGTATAGCTGTCAAAAAAAAATGTGTAGAGGAGTACGTTTCTTGGAAAAATATATCATTATAACAATTTATGAAAGAAGACCAATCTCCAAGATTAATGCTGCAGTGTTCCCGCTGGCCACCTTTTTGGCCTGCAATATGACCCCGAGTAGTAACAGCAGAATTAATTGAAACTTGAGAATTAAATACAGGGCCAGGGTGTTAATCCACCTACTAGAGTCCCTTCAGGGGATGAAATCGATTATGCCTGGGTTGACCAAGTTCATGGGCCACAGCAGCAATGGAGTCAACAGGCTTTGAGTTGGCCATATTAAAAGAAAAGAGAGATGGGCGATAAAAGAAACTCAGGGATAGAACCTCCATTGAGCTGCATTTGGATAGCCGGTTTTGAGGCCTGCACAGTGCATTTCTAACATAAACTGGTTTCCTAAAATTCACATCTTCACAGTCACCCGGTAGAGATTTCTTTGAAGCACCAATTCAAGAAACTGTTTTGACCACTAAAATTTGATAGCAGTAATGATGTCAAAATTCAAGCGTTTGGATAGCCAGTGAACAACTTTGTTAATACGCTGCATAGCATCCTCTCTGAGGTCAGTACCGGTAATCTATGGATATTTGCAAAAATCAAGACATAAGGACAGGCTTGAGTTCAGAGGAATTTACATAAATGGCAGAGTACCATGTCTGTCAAACCCACCATCTTCTCACTCTATTATGAGTCAGGCGGGCCATCAGGTTTCCGACAGTGGTGGTCTACTGGCTCTGCCATTGGAAACCTTCACTGATACCGTGACTGAGTAGGGGCCGTTGGTGTAAGGATACCACAGCACCCACCCTATTTAGAATGAACAGTCTGAGGTTTTTATTTTTCGGTTTGGGACCAGCAGGTAAAAGCTACTAATTATCCTACCTCAATCATGCCCTTGCACCAGTGGAAAAAAAACATCAATTTGCTACAAGAACCTCTTTAATCTCCCCTTACAAACAACCACTCCCCTTTTCTGCCACCATGCTGGTTGACTAACCGCAAAAAATAGTGCCACACATGCACAAGCGGCCTGCGCTCTGCTAACTGTAACTTATTTACCAGACAAAAACTATTGTGCCTCTTCCAGATTCCGATCATTCAGTCTCCATGCTGCCCTGCAATGGTATTCTCTCCATATTGTACTTCTCGCTTCTGCTCTCCAAGATTTTCTTGAAATCACATATTCTTCTATACATTGTCCATTGTGAATATATGTATGCTCATTTTCACGCTTGAATATCTATACCACCATTCAATCCACCCATCCAAACTGACATAGGTTGAACACACCTTCTTGGAACATGTAACAGCATCTTTGACGTCAGTTCGAAACAAAAGGTCTGACTAAGAATTCAGTAATAATGAAAAATCCTCCAATTTCTGGCCAAATGCTAAAGCCGTAGGAGATGCAATCAGAGGAATTTCCTCCAGAATATGATGGCATGTGATGAATTGTGGAGCACCTCGTGCTGCAGATATAAGCTCTAATTATGAATTGGGCTGAATTCCATGTGGGGATTATCAGCGGCAGGAATTACAGTTACTGAATGGTTTCACTACATGAAATTTTGCCTATTATGAGTGAGCCCCATCAAAGGGGTGAAAACTATGTGGATATGGAATTACTTTGGATAATTCTGCATGGTACTATCTATTCCAAGAGAGATAATGCCCCCCATTTCCCTCCTGCTCTGGCATTCTAGCAGGGTGGGGATAGAGTCTGGAAGGTAAAATAAAACGTTTGTAGGAGACCAGGAGCAAGGCTTGGTGCAAATCGTGGTCAGGTGGAGCAGAACCTCATACGGTGATTCCTCACTGTGTGATTCATAATCAGGGCCACAGTGCAGTGTAGGTCAGAGAAGACTGCAGAGAGTCTAGGCACGGACTTACTCTTATCTTCATGTACTGGTATACATATTCTCAGAAATTTGAGCTCTACCCCTTACTTTTAAATAGATTAGAGGACGGATTATTTAGATCAGGGATAATACATATTTACAGAGGTCGTGATGAATGCCATTGACCCGGAAGTGTAGCCAGACAAGAATCATGCTGAACAGTATTAAATAATCGTGGACTTATGGGACGACTGCGTTCCACAAGTCACCACTCTATTATTATCTTTACTGTAGGTAGTGCAAACAGTTAACAATAAACTAAACTACATCTATTTGCAGATAATTTTAATGTCAGTTAATGTCACCCTATCTTAAACAAAAAACAAATATGCCAAATCATGGGTCCCTTCATCCTTCTACTTTCAAAAGATCTCCAAAAAAGAGCCCCTTGTGGAGCCTGTTGGTATTGCACACCCACCGAACGCGGAGCACGGCCCAATGATGAAGCACGCCACTGCGGATGGAGAGGGTCAGCGCATCCGAGGATAGCCTTTGAACCTGCTGTCGGGCATCTCAAGGATAAAATCACTCATTGAGCACATTGTTGGAAATGTCACACTGTCTTGAATTGATGTATATTGACTTGGGCGAAGGGTGATGGACCGCAATAACCTTCTCGCTCACCCCTCCGCTCTTTTTCCTTCCTAGTACACCCTTTACTATCCAGTTCATGTACCTGATCTCACACCTTCCCTGACCCTCCCACCGACATCCTCAGGCAGCCCAATCACAGACCACAGCCGTACTGGCCATTTTCACACTCTGGCATTTCCCGGGTGGGCTGCAGGCTAGGGGGCTACTTTCAGAGCAGGATGGACTGATATAACTCAACCATGCCCAGTGCTTCGTTTGAGTGGGTGGCTGTAGGCAGGGTCCACCGGCACTCGTTTTTTGGGACCAGGATTTATTTTTGATTCATTAGACTTTGACACAGAACAACAAAGAGAAAGGTGGAAAAAAAGAGAAAGAAGGAGGAACAGAATAACAGAAAAACAGAAAGAGGGAAAGTAGGGAAGAAAATAAACCTGCAGGAGTAAGATAAAGGGGCTTGCATGGCTTGAATAGTGTTGTATGAAAGAGGCGAGAGGTGGAATCAAGGTTCCATGGACTTGTTATTCAATTTAATACTTTACAAATTCTGAGGCACGTTCTAGATGTGGTTCCTGCAGCGAGGGTCTGGTTTCATCGTTTCTACCGAGGCTGACTTTGGTTTCCAGTCCGGCCCTGCCCCACACCACACCACACCCACAGGGCCTGAGATCCGACCGAGCGCGGCAATAAGCAAACTGCAACAAGGCAGAATATCGAAATTACAGCGCACGTTCCGCAGCTGATGGCTCTGAATCACTCTGGCGGGCAGGCTATTAATCCGCAGCGAGAGATAACGGCCGCGCGCGCTTTCTGCCGGAAGTTAATGGGTCCAGGCCCCCAGTGAGGAGCCGGCCATGGCTATTCCGGGGCGCGGCGGGGCGCCTCGCTCGTCCGAAGCCTCCACGTGTTTTATGTCGCTGCTCCCGCGTTAAAGGCTGATTACTGCATTAATCCAACAAATAAAACCGTGGCTCCGTGAACGCCCCCCCCATCTGAGGCACAGGCCAGCTCGGGCGGCAACCAGGCTGAGGAGACGGCGGCCAGCATTCGAAACGGAGAGACATTTGGTTCTGAGAATCCAGGATTTTAAATCCGTTTCCTTATGGATGTTTAACTTCCCCCTTTTTAAAGATAAATACTACAGGCAGATGAGGCAACTAATATTATTATCGATAATAGTAAATAGTAATAATAATACTACAAATGCTACCGGGCTGGGTGAGCTACTCTCTCATGGCAAGTTGTCTCCCACCCTGAGAAAGAAAATTAGACTTCGGTAAAGCTCTGAAATGTGGTTAAAGCAAGTCTTTGGACCTGGTTCACAAACCATTACGCAGCCCTAGGTGGGAAATTACGTCTGACAGTGTGGACTTTGCTCAAATAAAGTCACATTTCGGATTGATATCATTTTATATTCATGAAGTGCAGCCACAGATGCGGAAATGTTGCCAGCTCACGGTAATTGTCCGCTATTCTCGGTTGGTCACATGCAAAAAGAAAAGAACACCCACTAAGGGGGTCATTACGTTGTCGGGCGGAATCACTTCTGCTTGAGTGACACCAACTCGGCCATGGGACTGACCGACACCCGGTCAGAGGTCCCGACAACCCCATCAGGATGCGACCGAACACTATTTGGTCGCATTCCTATATTTTACTGAGGGAGCATGCATTACGGCCGTAAACCAGCCGTAATGCATGCTCCCATAGGGAACTGGGAGGTTAGGTTCATCCCTGCACCATGTGGCAGGCTCCTCAAGGCGCAGGGAACAACAGGGGGGCACCATAGGTGTCCCTTCATCCTCCAACCGGAGGATGTGCACCCCTGCTGGGAGCTCCCCAAGCACACTTTCCGACACGGTTTCCATGTCAGACAGACCGGCATGGAGACCATGTCAGTAACCGTGATTGTAATCTCAAGGGCGGCAAGTGGCGCTCTAGAGATTACAGGGCGGCTTCCAACTGGCGAACTGGCTCTCTGAACCCGTCGGAAGCTAGACGGAATGACCGCTGGTTTACTTTCCGACAGCCTATATCTTAATTAGGCAGTCGGAAAGTAATCTGACAGGCCCATTACCATGCAACTGTAAAGGCTTCGACAGTAGGTCAGTGGCTTTACCAGCTGCATCGTAATGGGCCCCTAACTGTACATTTTGGGAATTTACATATATATTGCTGGTAGTTTTCAGATATAGAAATGTATGCAAATATTCCCCAATGGCAGAATTGTAAGTGTAGGGAGAGAAGAGAAGGGTGTGCACTCATATTTAACTGAGCTCTAGTGGCATTTGAGTACCAGTGGCAGGGCGTCCAGAGAAGTCAGATTCAGGAAACATGGCGGCGGACGGTGGAGGAGGGCGGCTATGAGCGAGCGCCACGGTGCGCTGGATAACTGCTGAGCTGTGTTGTCTGCGATCTGGTGCCGTGGTGAGGGGTGCGACCTCCGCGGAGGCAACCGAAACTGTGTAAATCCTTCACCGCGCCGATATTGGAGCGTGGTGATGGCTGAGAGGGATATCGGGCGTGACTGGCCTCGCCGCTGGGGGCGGATCGCACTCGAGCGCCCGGCTCGGGAGAACGCACCGGGCCACGCGGTACAGAGCCCTGGAACTAAGTGGAGGGACATCGGGAGAGCACTGCCGCCGAAGCGGGTGGCGGGAACCGCTCGGCGACCTGCTCCTCCTCACTGCTCCTATTTTGAATATACCGGACTGGGAGCTGCATTGCCCACCTGAGGCCTTGGGGGGAGTCCGGTGCCTACTGCCTCCCCGACCTTGGCCAAATATAACGGGTCGAGCGCTGCTGGCGGTGCGGCCTTCGCGGGGAGCCGAGTGTGCCTCAGGAGTCGGGGCCACGACAGACGGGTCTGCTGATGCTCATTGGGGCTGCTGTGGAGGCTGCGTGGCGCTTCCTGGTGGGCCGTGAAGAGCGCTGGTGAACATTGGCTTCGGCACAAGTGAGTGTACAAGTGTTGTGGAGGTGATTGTGGAAGGGGACGCGCTCTGTATGGCACACCGCACATGATCGAGGATCCTTGCTGCGTTGCGGAGCACCCGCATCGCCTCCAAAACTCACCAGGACGTTGTTTGTTGGCTGTTGCTCCATTGCCCCAGGAGGGGCTTACTGTGCTGCCTGTTGTCAGGCGAGGGGTACCAACGAGGAGAGTGAAAGCCTAACGGGACTCAGACCCCCAGCAGCCCGTGCGGCGCAACACCTGTGCCTCCCCCCCGCCCACGTGTCTTATTAAAGTAGTGACGGCAACCGCTACGCGGAACGCGAGCGGGACGTGCCGGATGAAGCCCGGACAAAGGGCGGACAGTCTGTGACAGTCTGTGACAGTCTGTGACAGTCTGTGACAGTCCGGGACAGGAAGGGGCTGGAGGCGGCTGTAAGTTGTCACAGCAATAAGGGACTTTGAAAACCGTCGAGCCCAGGTACTTTAAAGCGTACCATTGTTGTAGTAAATTTTGCTACACACAGGCAGTTGTTTATTGGTGGGCGTGTAAACTATCGGGTTGGGTTAATAATGTCGAAAGTAAAACATGCCGCTGGGTCGACTACTATTGATAACTATCTGGTTAAAATAGTGGATAAGATCAATCAGGAACGTAGAAAGTCTTTGGGGCGTGTGGAGTCTTCTATTACCTCTCCCCCCATTTTTCCCGTTCCTGCCCCTTCGGCAAACTCTCATAAGACTATTATTGATCCCATAGATCCGGACATTTCTATTTTGGCGGTGGATCAGGACCAAGATCTAGTTCAATGTGATAGTCCTACCTTGGGGGTTGTTACTGACTCCGAAGTACGTTCGGATGGTCATGTTGTTTCTCCATTGCTAAGTCCTATGGCAACAAGAGTACAGCGAGCCTCACGGGCATGTAAGAATACCACAAAGAAAGTTCAAGCCAAGCGGGGGAAGAGCCGCTTAGATAAGAAAGTTATTCAACCTCCACCTAGTCTTGAGGGAATTTCTAATGTAGACCCGGTCCTTATCCCAGCTACTATTGATGGAGCGTTATTTGACCTTTTGATTAGCACCATCGAATCTAAGTTCGATTTGATAGTCAAACCCCTATTAAACAAATTGAATAAGGTCAACGCAGAGGTTGCAAGATTAGGAGGTATGTGAGATTCATTTATGAACCCCAACATTGGTGACCATGTTAAGGATAAGGTAGTAGGTGGCCCCAATTCTAAGAGTACAACTGAGATTCCTACGGTGGCTATGTCTCATATTTCTTTGCCCCCTTCTGGGGATTCTTGTGAGAAGGGATCTATGGGGTCCACCCCCTCGCTGACTATAGGTCGTAATCTTACATCTAATGTTGATCTGGGGAACGAGGCTACACTAAGTTCTGGGCCGCCTAAAATCAGTGTTACCAGTCAGCCAGATTTACCTCCGGACTGCGCTCCTTATGTGGCAGTTCTGGTTAATGTTCCCCCTGTCAGGGAGAGTGGTTATAACACTTCATACATTGAATCGCATGCCTCTTTGAAAAATAAGACAGTTGATTGGCTCCATAGGGAGTGTGGATTTCCAGTAGCCCTAGCTGATGAAATCATATGTACCAGAAGAGTCAATTGGATCGGTAGCTCATGTAAGAATTGTGTTGGAGACTGCATAGTTGTTAACTTTAGAAACCCTCATCTTGCCTCTATTGTATTGAGAAAAGGTAGTTTAACCAGCCAAAGCAGCCAAGGAATTTATCTCCGTCCCCTTGGTTATTTCTATAGGCATCTGTGTAACAAGTCAATTAAAGATCGTGGGAGGGTGGGGACAAGGGACTTTAATTTGCATACTACCTTTAACGTGACAACATCTAATAGATTCCATCCCCTGAGTAGTTTGGATACTAATGATTGACAGGGTATCGACAAGGTGGGCATAAGGGTAGATGCTGTCCCCATTGAAGCTCCGGGAGGTGAGGTTAATTTAGAGGTAGACGATTTAGAGGGAATAGGAGTTAATAATAGTCCTGAGGTTGATATTATTAAGGACAACAGTTGTGAAGGTCCGGGTCTGGATTTAGATGATGGGGGTGGACCCCCGTCAATGATTAGTGATTCGGCTAATCATCGTGGCCCTATTCCCCTGTGCACAACGCACATTAGAAACTCTAACCCCCGGGTATGTTCTATTGGTAGTTGGAACGTAGCAGGTATTTCCTCAAAGGATGCCTGCCTGGGTTGGTTGGAATTTATTAACCTTTTTAATATTATATGTTTTCAAGAGACCTGGTGTCTGGATCAACCTAACTACAATGGGTACGTTTCCTACCATTTACCAGCTGTGGCATCTCCTTCAGGTAGGGCAAAAGGAGGGCTTTTGGTTTTGATTTCAGTGGATGTCCCCATTGTGGTAAAAAAATATATATCGGTTGGGGTCCACTCCCAGATCTTATGGCTTTACCAGGAGCATGGGAGAAATGTTCTTTTAATAAACTTTTATAATAATGTCTTTGATAACACTAGGTATCAGGTTGTGTTAGCACTAGAGACTGCCCTGGCTGATATTTTAATGGAGTATGATATCGTTTTTGACTACATCTGGGTGGGAGATTTTAACACTGCTGCTTGTCCACATTCCTTTCAAAGGGTATGTGGCTATAATGATAGTTCAGGAGCCGAAGTTCCCCACTTTCCACACGATAAATATGGAGAAGCTTTGAATAAAATCCTAACCACCTATGATATGGAAATCCTGGTCAATGCTAAAGATGATTGTGGAAATACCATCCCTACTTTTAGAGGAAGGAATGCAAATACTGTAATTGATTTTATTTGCATATCCGCTAGCCTTAGCCCTTGGTGTTTATTGCCGGTGGTCGTGGATAATGCGCTAAGCGACCACAACTGCATCACCATTGAGACCTTTTTGTGGAAGGGGAAGCAGGGATCCAATACACATGCCATTGTTAACATTGAACCGTATCGATCTAACGGACCCAGGATTAGATGGAAAGGGGAAAAAGCGGAGACTGTGTCAAACTCCATTGTTGCGAGTTGTTTGGTAGAAATTTGTGCCATTTTAGAAAGTCAGGTGGTTACTGATCAAGTTGTGCATAATTTTATTAAAATTAATTATTTTATAGACAACAAATTTACGAAACATGGTAAGGCTAAGGTATCCAAACATAAAGGGTGGTTCGACCATGTTAGTACTATTGCATTGAAGGGGCTCAAAGATGCTTTACGAGCCAAGCCTAGAGATAACAGCAAGATTAGAGAACTGAGAGCCACCTATCAGATAGCTGTTAAGAATAGGAAGGCAGAATTAAGGGAAGAAGCGTGGGACAAACTCGATCTGGCGGCAGCCACAGCCGATTCTTCTTTATTTTGGGAAACTGTTAATTGTCCGTTCCTAAAGGACGACAAGATGCCAGAACTGACGGCTAATGTAAGTGAAGAGAACTGGGTTTCTCATTTTTCTGAGATTTTTGATTCAGCTAACCAGAAGGACGGTCAGAAAGAAGTCTGGCCGATTATACCTCTGAATATCTCTCTAGCCGAAGTACGGGGAAGTATCAGTATGAGTAACGGGGGGAAGGCCCAGGGCCCCGATGGGGTGCCTATTGACCTATATAAATTAGCCCCTGATTTGTGGTGCCCACTGCTGACTAAAGTTTTTAATGCGGCAGTTTGCATTAGGGTCCCACCTACATGGGAGGAATCCCTTATTATCCCGATCTATAAGAAGGGCGACAGGGGGGATGCGAAGAATTATCGCCCAATATCCCTTCTCGATTCCTCGGTAAAAATAATGAGCAGGGTGCTTTTGGTTAGGCTAGAAGAGTGGGCCGACTCTAACAATATCTTGGCCAATTGTCAGTATGGTTTTAGGAAGGGCCGAGGGACTATTGAGCAGTGTCTCAACCTCGACCTCCTAATAGGGAAGTATACGAGGGCAAAAAAAGGTCATCTTTTTCTCTGCTTTGCAGATTTGAGCAGCGCCTTCGATATGGTGGACCACAGTATTTTATGGGCCAAGTTATTGGAAATGGGGGCCCCAGAGGGTATCATCTACTTCTTGGCACGATTATATTCTAACCTCAGCACCAGTGTTCGATATGGCCCGGGGGGGGGGAATGCACACCCAAGTTTAAGATAGGGCGGGGTATCCGACAAGGGTGTGTGCTTGCACCCCTCCTCTTTACCCTCTTTATAAATGAAGTCGATTCGGTTTTAAAAACAGTGGAGGCAGATGCTCCGATTATTAATGATTTTAAAGTCCCGGTTTTACTCTATGCAGATGATGCCGTTATTTTATCTAGGACGCCCATAGGCCTACAACGTTTGATGGACAAGTTCTCTAGGTTCATCCGGGACAGGAAACTACTGATTAACACATCTAAAACCCACATCTTGGAATGTGGTTTGGGTTCTAAAAAATCCAATTCCTATTTCATTGATAGACTTAAAGTACAAACGGTTAACTCTTTTAACTATCTTGGTATTAATATTAATTAAGAATGGCTGTTGGTCTACCGAGATTGTTTATGTCCGGGCTAAGATGGCCAAATGTGCTAATGGGGTGTTTAAATTTGCTAGTAAAATTGGGGATAAGCGGGTTAAAGATATGTTAACAATTTACCAAATGAGATGTCTCTCGATTGCTTTATATGGAGCCGGAGTCTGGGGTCATTACTCCGCCCTAAGTCTCCAAGTAGAAGAAAATCTTTTCTTAAAGAGACTTTTGTGCCTACCTGTATCCGCCTCTAATGAATTGACGCATAGAGAGCTTGGGATACAATTCCTTTCAGATAATCTTACTTTAAGACCTCTAATGTTATGGCGTGCGGTTTGGTCCAAGGAAGAGACTTCTTTAAATAGAGCAATCATTAGTGATTGTCTCCAATTGGATGATCATTTGAAGATTCCCTGGATCAAATTTGTAGTTAACAGCTTTTCAAAGATTTATGGATTCGACATTAGAAAGGATATGCACATTGCTTCTAGTCTGTCCAAGGGAGAGATGAAACTCATTTTTATGAGCCATATATCTGATGGGCGGGCGAGGTTGGGTGGACATTCTTCTACAAGTATGGTTTATGGAAGGTACTGTGAGATTGTACGATACCAACCGTATTTGAGCTACGTCAATAGAGTTTCTCACCGCTTTGTATTAACCAGATTACGGCTAGGGATTATGCACCATTTGGTGGCTTTCCCCAAAATTAAAAAACACCCAATTGGCCCTTGCCCCTGTGACCATGAATCTGCACAGAGTACCATGCACCTCTTACTGTTCTGTAAATTTTATGGTAGTCTTCGTTCAGTCTTCCTAAAACCTATCTTCTTAAAATATGGTACACGTAATGTTCATGATTCCATGAAGTTGTTTTTTAATCCTAACCCTGATGTCTGCTTTTTTACTGCAACCTTTCTCCTTCAAGTGATCAAAGCTAGGAATAGAATGATTTTTTAACGGTCTTTTAAAATTTATATTGATCTGTATTTATGATAATTGGTCTATTTGATTTGTTTTATGATGTATGTATGCATGTGCTTTTATGGACTTTGTGTTAAGCTCCGAATAAAGCTTTATGAATTGAATTGAATTGAATTGAATTGAGTACTACCAAACATTTACAACTGGTGAATATTTCCTTCAGTACTCGCATTCAGCCCGAAACCTTGCAAAGTCAGAATGTTTGATGTGCTGCAAAAGTAGGAATAACCCCAATGGAGCAACTGTGGCCTTCAGAGGATCTGGGTCTTTGGGCAGATTTATTAAGGATTTGCCTGGTACAAAATTACACAAAGTTGTGTAAAATCTGGGAAAGGTATTTACTTTCCAGTCAAATGGTATTTTCCCAGAGACGAGTCACGAGGGCCCTATGGTGCCCATGTGCTGGGAGCAGTGAAAACACCAACTTTGCTGGGAACTGCACGCTCTCATCTGTGAGCCTTAACCCTGCAGAGCACGTTTCATTGTCAGCAGTGCAGGAAAGGAGGGGGAACGAGCCAGAGCCCGGATCCTGCATCTATCATTGGCCTGGATCCAGGCTGACCTTAGTGAAACATGTTGGATTTGTCCCAGTGTAATTTGTCGACACTGGGAGACATTCAGCAGTGACCTATGTCGTCTGCTTTCCGTTCGGGCAGCAACCTGCTGGCGATGAGGGGATTTTCTTATTTTCACTTCCAGGTGAGCGTAAAGCATTTAAATGGCCATTAGTCTACCTTCTGTTTGACTATCATCCTGGCTCGGAGCTATTTGGAGCCTGACACCTAGATGGCAATACACTGGAGGGAATTGGGCATGGTCCAATGGGTTGGGTGAAGCACAGATCTAACCCAGCGAATGGATTGTTTATAGATCTAGTAGGGAGGAAGTATTCACCGGAGCAGCTGTAAATATAAAACAGTGTTGAGATAGAGTTGCAAGAGACCTGAACCATTGCTCAAAGTGCAGATTGATTTAGTAAAGCAGCCAGACTTATTTGGATTGGTAATAACTTCAGGAGCACTATCCTATTCATATAAGGTAGTTTTTGTCAATGGTACGAGAAACAACAGCAACTGTTTGGGATGTAAATCAGGCCATCCAAATGGTGTAAGCACAATTCTAGATGCCTAAGTCACATCCCCCAAAAACAGTTTGCCAGGGATGGAAACCAGATGGTCTGCTGAATACTACCGCCGCCAAAACACCTGACATTAACTACCCAAGCCATTACAACATACTCAGGAGCCTTCCATTTTTTTTTCTTTAAGGCGAAACACTTGTCAGTTGTCTCGAAGATCTTACAGCAGATATTCAAGGAACACTGGTCAAGAATTCTTTCTAAGCATGACTTTTAGGAATGAGAAGTAGATTATGCAATTATGTATTTGTATTTAAATACATAGGTCTTTTGTATTTTCTTACTTCACTTTTTGGATATGCCATGTGTGTACTAACCAGTTTAAAACATTTTACATGCTTCCCACTATGATTTCATGAATCGGAGTGCTCAGGTCACTGACCACTCAATTTTCAATCCTGGGCAGAGGGGTGCAAGTACCATGGTGGGGGAGGGCAGCATGGTGTGAGTATGGGACAGCATACCTAATATACATTAATAGTGTATAAAGTAACTTTTTTAAAAGACCAGGCCCTAAATATATCATACCGGATGCACAATAGAGTTACACACCTATTGTAAAAGTTGGAATAAATAACGAGAGAGAAAAAAATAATAAGGTTCTAAAGCCATGCCTTGCAGTTTGCATGCAGCTTCTTGATGCTGGTTCATAGCTCACTGTGCTACATTTGAAGGATTGGAATGTTACTTATGAACGGCAAGAAACCAAAGAACCTCTGTGGCAAAAGTAGTAGCCCACTGTGCCTTCTCCATAAAATACAAATCTGTGATCTGCATGTTGCGCACTGTGGTTTGCAGCAGGCACATTCCTCCGTTATGCTACATTATGACTCAAAACTGTCACGGAAAAACACTGATGGCTCCAGCAAGTATATTTGCCACAAGTTATCTTAAGATTGTTATCATCCCCTGAAAATTGTTTGGCACACAAAGATCTCGGCAGCAGGTACCTTAACCCCTTCGCTGCTGCGGACATTCCGCTGCAGCGCTGGGGGGGGCAGGGGGGCAGCGCGGTGGGCCTGTGCTCATGACGGAGCCGCTCCGTCATGAGCCACAGTTGAGCTGTGCTCATGACGGAACGGTTCCGTCATGACTCCGCCCATTTGCGTTGTCGCCCCGCACAGGCGGGGAAACAGCACCGCGCAGGCGGAGCGGCCGCCAACAGGATTGTCATGACGGAACCGTTCCGTCATGAGCACACGCCAACCGTGGCTCATGACGGAACGGTTCCGTCATGAGCGGGGAAGGGGTTAAGCCTGTAAGATATTAAAAAATGCAGGCTTTTTGTGACCAATTAAGAAAGCCTGAACAGATTTAACATCACATTTGTCTTTTTAGCCAATTTCTTTGTGTCAGATTTTAAAATATATAGATATTAGCTGACTCTCTAACTCTGGTTTTCATGATTCTGCCCTGATGATTCCACCCCTCTTCCACTGCCCAACCATGACCTACAATTCATGGGGTCCTGGATTAAATTTTCAATTTCCAGTGCTGATTATCGTCCTCGGCAATAACTTCACATTCTCACATTTTCGAACGTTCAACGCATCTCAATCCTCACCCCAGCAACACCTTTAATTCCAGCACTGGCAGCTTCGTTCATGCCTCGCAGCACCACGTCGCGGTTTCAGAAATAAATGAGGCACACATGCAACTCTCACAATGCATTTCAAGCTTGACCAACAGAACTTCCTGCTATTTATTTTGCTAGGACATAAACACAGCTCTTCCACTGAACCTCAATTCCAAACTGCAGCACCCCTGCTATTCTTGCAATGGCGCATCCTTCAGAGCTCTGATAATGCGCGCCAGCTCTGAACTGAAGTGTCCATATTCTAGCCCAGGGAAATGGCCCATTATTACCACAATCCCCTTCATGTTCTTCCCTCAGTTGTTTACCTGATGTCTTAGGACTCGAGGCCTTCTCCTTCAGCCTCAGTTTGGAATTAGATTTTCCATATGGATGATATTCTCTCCTTGGCCAGTCTGATAAATAAGGTGTCATTCTCTTGCTTATTCTTAGTGCGTGTGTTACATAAACTCTTACCTCATATTCCTGTTTATACGTGCCCTCTGGTGGTATAGTCAGGGCCTCTGGAATTATGCCGCAGAGAAAGCTCAAATTATGCAGCAGGGTTGAGTAAATTAGGCGGCAAGAAAAGACAAATTATGCTGCATTATGTGGCACATTTTGTGATAGTATTATGTCATTATTTAGTCATTTTTATTAAACTTGTTAACACTGTCTGGGCATTAGTTGTACCGCATAAGTACCAGTTTAGCACACAAATATAGCAAGAAGCCACATAAAGGTGGCCAGTCAACCTTTGCAAAGGTCCTTCCACTGTGCGACAACTCGTGTCATTGCGTTTTATCTAACTTTTAACATGAGCTAGAAACAATTTGTTTTGCTAAAATCTGCAGATTATGCAGCAGATGATAGATTCTGTTATGTTTCCTATAGGTACCCTAATATAGGCTCGGGTAACATCATACCCTTTCACCTACATCACCTCCCCTACACTACACAGTAACGAGCCTTTTAGGATTGAACCTTTACCTAGTGATAGTCATGGGCACAGAAGGAGGATTTCCCTGAAGAATAGCGTTCTATGACTTCATCTTTAGACTGACATAGTATGAATGAATATTCATAAGGGTTCTTGGAAACCGGGCTGGGACTACACCACCTTCCTCCCCATATCTATGTACACGGTTCATCCCATGCGTCATCCTCAAATCCAACAATTGCTAACACAAGAAACAAGGGACAAAGGAACCCTATATACTTTCTGTTTAAATACAACACTTCTTGCTAGTGTTAGACAGAGGGAACCAAGACTTCCAGGCCGACACACCGACCAGAGACGCTGAGGCTCCTGCATGCAGACGCTCTAGCTGACAGTGGTCTGAACATCCTTCGCGGGGTGTCCAACTCGAGACCAAGAAGGGCTCCTACATTCTCACACTTCAGGTAATGGGGTTCGACTAAAACCTAGAGGGATTCTTGGCTACACACCTACTCACATTCTAGGTATACTTAGGTACATCTAGATAGGCATCGTAGAAGTACGCGTACTTTCTTTTATCATGTCTTTTATATCCATGTATGTGTACATGACTATTGCAAAATGGTAGAACTGTACTATCTTTTTATATTTACTGTACTGCTGATCATATATCTCTGCTACTGTCTAACGGTTGTCGCAGCACATATAAGTAAGTGAGCACGAGTGACTGAGCGAAAGATAGTACATTGTTTCCACGATTCTGAGGGATGAGGGTTGTCATGGTTTAAGGATGCCAAAAACTATTCTCTCCCCGATAAGAGGAGATTCTAGCGACACTGTGAGCTATCTAATGCAAACAGGCTAACATACGCGGTGGCGGTGCTCTGAGTTAGTCTGCCACCAATCCTACAGTTTATGTTATCCAAACGCACAGGTCCTGCAGGTGTACTATAGGAACTACACGACAATCCCAATAATGAGATCCACAAATAGCTCTGCCTATGCCCCTCATTTCTGACCTCTCACACCTCCTTCCTCTTCAGTAGTGACACCCACTCACAGCTCAGCCATTGGTGCTCAGTCGTGGCTTGCACCAGTTCATGCTTCTACAGTACTGAGGACCAGCACAGGAGGGCAGGGCTGGACTGGCCATAGCGGGCACCGGGCAATCCCCCGGTGGGCCGCACGGGTGGGGGGCGTTTTGTTAGAGGGCCGTTTTTGCAGCATAACTGCAAAATCGGCCCTGTAACAAAATCGGCCGAAAACCGGCCCCTGCAAAGAGCTCGGCGGCACCTCTAACCCCCCGGGGGGGCCGGCCGAGCACTTTGCCAGGGCCGATTTTGGTTCCCAGTCCGGCCCTGGACGAGGGAAAACCGGGGCATATGTACAAGCCCCCATCGCCACCACAACGTCAATTTTTCTGATGCTGTGGTGGCGATAGGGGCATAGCCTTATTTACAAGGCAGCGTTAAGCCACTTAACGTGGCTTAACGCTGCCTTGTAAATAAGGCACCCTTTCACGCTTTGCTTAGCATGAATGGGGTGGGCAGTGGGTACCGCAACAGCCATTGATTTTGACGCTGCCCCCTATATACAAGTGCAAAAACAACAGTTGATGGACAGAATGCAGAACAATGTCATACATTCACCCCAGTACAGAGATCTGGGCCTAAATCCATCGTTTTTTTGCTCACCATGCCATTCCAGTTTGGACCCAGCCATATGCAAATCAGTCTTGACCCTGTGCCTCATGGGAACAGTTCAGCCCGAACTGCCAAGCCAGGTCCTCCCTTGACTGGAAACAAGCATCCTAGGACCGGTTTCGGGGTTTCACCCCTCTTCAGCCAGGATAGCTTGATTCCAGTGGCATGGAGAGCACGGGACTCACGTCTGAGCATAGCCGTCCCACTCGGGGTGACAAATGCAAAAACAACAGTTGATGGACAGAATGCAGAACAATGTCATACATTCACCCCAGTACAGAGATCTGGGCCTAAATCCATCGTTTTTTTGCTCACCATGCCATTCCAGTTTGGAATCAAGCTATCCTGGCTGATGACGGCTGATAGCCAGAAACCGGTCCTAGGATGCTTGATTCCGGTCCAGGGAAGACATGGCTTGGCAGTTCGGGCTGGACTGTTCCCATGAGGCACAGGGTCAAGACTGATTTGCATATGGCCATGTCTAAACTGGGGTGGTGCAGTGGGCAAAAGAACGATGGATTTAACCCAGATCTCTTGACTGGGGGAGAATGTCTGCATTGTCAGCATTCCGTCCATCATTTGTTTGTTGTAACGCTTTTCACCCTAAGTGGGATGGGTATTCCCAGACGTGGGACCCGTGCTCACTACGCCACTGGAGTCAAGCTATCCTGGCTGATGACGGCTGATAGCCAGAAACCGGTCCTAGGATGCTTGATTCCAGTCCAGGGAAGACATGGCTTGGCAGTTCGGGCTGGACTGTTCCCATGAGGCACAGGGTCAAGACTGATTTGCATATGGCCATGTCTAAACTGGGGTGGTGCAGTGGGCAAAAGAACAATGGATTTAACCCAGATCTCTTGACTGGGGGAGAATGTCTGCATAGTCAGCATTCCGTCCATCATTTGTTTGTTGTAACGCTTTTCGCCCTAAGTGGGATGGGTATTCCCAGACGTGGGACCCGTGCTCACTACGCCACTGGAGTCAAGCTATCCTGGCTGATGACGGCTGATAGCCAGAAACCGGTCCTAGGATGCTTGATTCCGGTCCAGGGAAGACATGGCTTGGCAGTTCGGGCTGGACTGTTCCCATGAGGCACAGGGTCAAGACTGATTTGCATATGGCCATGTCTAAACTGGGGTGGTGCAGTGGGCAAAAGAACGATGGATTTAACCCAGATCTCTTGACTGGGGGAGAATGTCTGCATTGTCAGCATTCCGTCCATCATTTGTTTGTTGTAACGCTTTTCGCCCTAAGTGGGATGGGTATTCCCAGACGTGAGACCCATGCTCACTACGCCACTGGAGTCAAGCTATCCTGGCTGATAGCCAGAAACCGGTCCTAGGATGCTTGATTCCGGTCCAGGGAAGACATGGCTTGGCAGTTCGGGCTGGACTGTTCCCATGAGGCACAGGGTCAAGACTGATTTGCATATGGCCATGTCTAAACTGGGGTGGTGCAGTGGGCAAAAGAACGATGGATTTAACCCAGATCTCTTGACTGGGGGAGAATGTCTGCATTGTCAGCATTCCGTCCATCATTTGTTTGTTGTAACCCTATATACAAGGGCAGCATACATAGGAGGCAGCATCACAATTAAGACCATGGAATACCTCGTTTTTAGTTGGAGAAATGCATTATTTCTCCTCGTTTTTGCTTTTTCCATGTGTGCTGCCTTTGGCAGCACACATGGAAAAAGCAAACTGCCATGCATTGTTTATGTACAGGAATGTTCCCCTTCCTGTACATAAACAATCTGTAAAAAAAAAATGCCATTTTGTGAATTTTATGTGTGCAGCATGAAGCAGCACACATAAAAGTGACAAAATCGCATCTTAGGATTGTTTATGTGTGGAAAGGGACACCTTCCTACACATAAACAATCCTCCCCTGCACGCAGACACCCTTGCACTCTGGTGCAAGGGTGCCTGTGTTGGCGCTACACTGCTAAGTGTAGCACCAGCGCAGGGGGAAACACAAGGCTGGCCCATATCCTTGTAAATATGGTGCAGCTTGCGTTTTTGAAGTGGTGGAGTGAGGTGTTAAGCCATGAGGGCTAACACCTCACTCCACCACTTCCTCGTACATATGCCCCCTTTGTGACTGACAGAAAAAACATGAAAGTTGCAAATATGGAAGAAGGAGCCTTCTGGGTACATTGCAGACACACGAGTAGTTCAATCCAAGGCAGTGGTAAAAAGAGATGCAGATGATGAAGGAAACTGATACTTGGGGAGCAACAGGAAGGGCAACCGAATGCGGAAAAGACAACTATATACCGACTAATCATGAAAAATGAGCCGCAAAATATGGAAAGTGGCACACGGATCTGTGGAGGAGAAGACCGGAGAACACAAAAGAAGAAAACTGCACAAAGAAATAAATAAAGGCAGGTGAGAGCGGTGAAGGCAATGAGCATTTGAGGGAAAGCGCTAAAAATGAGGAAATAGGGTGACAGAGACCTATAAGAGGAGATTCAAGGAGCAGCGAAGATGAAGAGAAAAAAACAGACTGACAGAGGCCGTGGGGGGACGCAGGGCGAGCGAAAGAGCGAGAATTCAGAAACAGAAGCTGAGGCAGTGGAGCAGGCTATGTGGGAGAGAGGTAGATACAGGGGGCGGGGGAGGGGTAAAGGGAAAGATTTATGACGTTCCCTCTCTTGTATATTTTCATATAATTGTTCCCTCCAGGTCTCAGATAATGTGGGCTTGCTTTGTTGTTTCAGCACTTTCCTCAGCTTCAATAATTCCTGAGAGAAGGTCCCAGGCCCCTCCCACCACCAGAGACCGCTGTTTTCATTACTTGCACGCGGTATTTCTTATGGGCGAGCTGGGACCCAAATCATTTACCTAAATGACGTTATCTTTAGCAAGCCCTAAATAAGCAAAAAACATATGGAAGCCTCCAGCTGCTCCTCGCAGTGCCGGGCACATTACACCCCGTGGGTGCTCCTGAGCGGCTTGGAACACTGATGAGCGCTGGGTGCTCCCGGGGTGCTTCTGAGGTGTTTGGATCAGTATTTGGTTCTTGTAGTGCTTTGGCTGCAGATCGGAATCGATTGCCACTTTTGCAAGAGAAAAACACCGGCCATTTGTTGTTGTTTTAAGAGTCCAGAAAGACACTTTAAACAACATTGTATGTATTCATTTGTAACAGGACGTTTCTGTCCTTGTTTACATTGATTGTTAGTCATGGCCCATTAATGCAGCTCTACAACACATTTACAAGTGTTTTCTATTTAGATTTTCAGTTTGAAAGAAGTACAGATAAGGATTAAAAATTCCAGCTACAGGTGATTTTGATAATTTTGGTACTGGCCAGGGCACTGCCAGCACTCAGCATTTTGAACGGGTGCAGCACCGAGCCGGGATTGCACAGCGCCAGGTGAGCGCACCCATTCAAAACCTTTTCTAAGAGGTTGCTACCTGTCTAGCACATAGCTGCAAGGGCTGTGGCTGGACTGCTCCAAATAACATTGCCCTGTGATTTAATGGCTACTTCTGAATACATGGAACACAAAAGAATCACCACAGACAGCAGGTCTCCAACTGATAGCAGCAGGACTTTCAGGAGTCTGACTTGGAATAGCACCTAAACAAGAATGGTGTCAGAACTCATGTATTCACTAATACATCCACCTATACATTCATCTCAGTAACTTAAGCACCCACTCCAGAGGTGTCTGTAATTTACACACCGCCCATGCCTTATATGCTCTGTGAGAGAGGGAAGCTTGCTTTGTTACTGTCATACTGCCATACTGTCCCTGTTCTGTGAGGAAGTATAGCTTGCGTCACTGCTGCCCGATTTTTACCTGTTCTGTGATGGGAAAGGTTTGTGTTGATGCTACCCCCGCTGTATTTTTCCTTTGAAGTTAGGAAGCTTGCAATGTTTCCACTCAGGGTGCACCTACTCTATGAACAGGGGTATTTCCAATTTGCTGCTCTATCTTATAAAAATACAAAGGATATTTTTAATGCACTTGCATAGCATACCCGGGCTAGTCAGAAGCTTTGATTTGACCCAGAGCAAACACACTTGTCCTGGAGCCCAGAGCCCGAAACCCTGGTTTCAATCACAGCTTTCCAGCTTGTCGGATGTGTGTGACCTGGGAAAATACTTTTCTTCACTCTGCCTTCTTTTCCATGATCATCACATTTGATCTCACCCTGAAATAATTCAGTTCAGTATGTGCACTGTACAAAAACCGTTATCATACATGGTGTAATACATCACAATGTGGCTTCATCACTAAACAACAATAAAGGCCTTGTATAGGTGGCACTAGTCAACCGACTTACCTCTTCGGTTATCCTACCTCTGCTTCCATCACAGAAACATTTATTTCCAAATTATCTGTGTCCATATTAAAATTTCATTCATTGACTAAAACAATTAGGGCAGAAGTGGAAGGAATGTGATTCCCATCCAGGATCGGAATGCACAATCTCTAATCAGGAAACCCAGTTTCAATCCCAGCTTTCAAGCTTAAGCAAACAGTGTGACCCTTGTTTCTTGAGTCATTGATTAAACTGTCACAGCATAAAGGGTGTGGTATACTAATTCTAATACAGGGCACTCAGTGCTGGTATGTAATCTAAGGTGCTAAAGTGAAACAACTCAAAACACACATTTTAATGTAAAAATTCACACCTCCGCTATAAATTGACTTTAACTTTTTCCAGTATCAGGATCAATTATACTGGCAAACCGCCGGCACAACTATGGGGAGTACATTTGTTCCAAGCATGGCGAATCTGTATATGCACAGCTTTGAGTCTACACATATTTATCCTCTACTCAATCCCTGTGCTGAGAACCTGAAGACGGCATTCTGGTTGCCTGGGAAGGTGACATGGAAACTTTGCACGCCTACTCCGGATGGCTGAATACAAGGAACCCCAACCTCAGATTCACCTGTGAATTCAGCAAAAAGTCTCTACCCTTTCTAGATCTCTTACTATACCCAAAAAAATGGAGGCATTTACTCTGAACTTTCTAAGAAACCAATCGCCAGGAACTCTTTGCAACAGCTTTTATCCATGGGCTTTGAGAGACAACCTACCTGTTGGCCAATTTCTGAGGCTCGTAAGGAAGTGTATTCAAGTGGCCAAGTTCAAAGGCCATGTAGCTGTACTCAGTACCCATCTATCGCAAAGAGCCTACCCTCATAATCTCCTCAACAGAGCGGCAAAGAGAACCAGGAACAACAACAGACAAGCCCTGTTGGAGACACATTCTAAACAACAAACAGACAGACTTGTCTGTGTAAGCACATACAGCCATCTCACTAATACAGTTTAAAAGATAGTGGACAAGGGAAGGGCCCAAAACGTTTTGTGGAGATATTGGAATTATCTATCACAAAATGGCCTGTTTTGGAAGGGGGGGGCCCTGCGTTTTTGGTTCCGGGCTCAGCGGCCTTCTAGGGAAACCTATGAAACCCACACATTTCTGAAAACTAGACATCCAGTGGAGTCCAGGTAGGTGTGGCTAACATAGATCCCCCTAAGTTTTCCTACGCAGAACCCCCTGCAAACCTCAGACTTATCTTAAAAATCACATTGTTCTCAAATGTCTGTGTGGTAAAGTTGTGGGATCACCAGGCTGACACAAATTTCCTACCACCCAGCATTCCACCAGGTCTCCCGATAAAAATGGTACCTCACTCGTGTGGGTGGGCCAAATACCCGCGACAGGCAAGGGCCCAAAACGTATTGTGGAGACATCAAAATTACTTATCACAAAACAACCTGGTTTTGCAAAGGGGCACCTGGTTTTTGGTCTCGGGCTTGGCAGCCATCTCGGGAAAGATACCAAACCCACATATGTATGAAAACTAGACACCCTGGGGAGTCCAGTGAGGTATTGCTTGCATGGATCCCCCAATGCTTTCCTACCCAGAAAAACCCGCAAACCTCAATTTTAGCTGAAAAAAATCACGTTTTCCACACATTTTTGCATGGGATCACTGTGACGGCACAAACTTCCTACCACCCAGCATTCCCCTTGGTCTCCTGAGTAAAACGATGCCTTACTTGTGTGGCAGTCTAATGCAGAATTGGCTAAATCATATTTATTTAAAAAATGTAGTGCCTAGAATTCACTGTGCTACATCCTTAGCACCTCTGTTTTTAGCCCTTCCCAGTCACAGGCCCTTGGCCCACCCACACAAGGGAGGTATCATTTTACTCGTGAGAACAAGGAGAACGCTGGGTGGTAAGATATTTGTTCCAGCACGGTGATCCCACACAAAATTGTTTGGAAAATTGATTTTTTCGGCTACATTTGAGGTTTGCAGAGAATTCTGGATAAGTTGGGGGGTCCACGCAAGACATACCTCACTGGACTCCCCTGGGTCTCTAGTTTTCAGAAATGTGTGGGTTTGGTAGGTTTCCCAAGATGGCCGAAGAGTCCGGGGCCAAAAACCCAGATGACCCCCCTTGCAAAAACAGGTAGTTTTGTAAAAGGTAATTTTGATGTCTCCACAATACGTTTTGGGACCTTGCCTGTTGCGGGCACTTGGCCGACGAACACGAGTGAGGTACCATTTTTATCTGAAGATCTGGGGGAATGCTGGGTGGTAGGAAATTTGTGCCAGCCCGGTGATCCCACAACTTTCCAACACAGAAATCTGAGAACAATATGTTTTTTAGGCTATATTTAAGGTTTGTAGGGGATTCTGGGTAGGAAAGCTTTGGGGGATATACGCAGCCATACCACCCTGGATCCCCCCAGGTGTCTAGTTTTCAGAAATGTGTGGGTTTGGTAGGTTTCCTTAGATGGCTGCCGACCCCAGGACCAAAAATGCAGATGCCCCCCATCCAGCAGAAAACGACCTGGTTTTGCAAGGGGTCGCCTGGTTTTTGGTCCCAGGCTTGGTGGCCATCTGGGGAAAGCTACCAAACCCAACAATTCTGAGGGAGGTGTGGCTAGCATTGATCCCCCTACGTTTTACTATCCAGAATCCAGTGCAAACCTCTATTTTACCTGAACAAATCACATTTTTCTCACATTTCTGCGTGGGAAAGTTGTGGGATCACTGGGCTGACACAAATTTCCTGACACCCAGTGTACCCCCAGGTTTCCCGATAAAAATAGTGCCTCCCTTTTGTAGGTGGGCCAAGTACCCCGGACAGGGAAGGGCCCAAAACGTATTGTGGAGATATCAGAATTATCTATCACAAAATGGCCTGGGTTGGAAGGGGGGCATATGCGTTTTTGGTCCCGGGCTCCGTGGCCATCTGGGGAAACCTATGAAATCCACACATTTCTGAAAACTAGACATCCAGTGGAGTCCAAGTAGGTGTGGCTAACGTGGATCCCCCTATGTTTTCCTACCCAGAATCCCCTGCAAACCTCAAATTTAACCGAAAAAAGCTATTTTTTCTCAAATTTCTGTGTGGGAAAGTTGTGGGATCACCAGGCTGACACAAATTTCCTATCACCCAGCATTGCACTCAGGTCTCCCGATAAAAATGGTACCTCACTCGTGTGTGGGCCAAGTACCCACGACAGGCAAGGGCCCAAAACGTAAATAAATAAAACGAATTTCGTAGCGCGCGCTGCATCGCAAAATGCGATGCAGCGCACGCTACGAAATTTGTTTTATTTATTTAATTGTTTACTTACCTGCAATCATCCATATTCCGGTTTTTAGAACCCCCTACCCTGCCCCTCCCCACCCCGCCTTACCGCCCCACGGAACTCCCTCCACGGGCCGCGGCTGGTAAATTTGAGGTTTACAGGGGATTCTAGGTAGGAAAATGTTGGGGGATCCATGCAAGCCATACCTCCCTGGAATCCCTGGGTCTTTAGTTTTCAGAAATGTGTGGGTTTAGCAGGTTTCCCTAGATGGCCGCCGAGCACGGGACAAAAACCCATGTGATACCCTTTGCAAAAACAGGTTGTTTTGTGATAGGTAATTTTGATGTCTCCCCTGCCCACTAGTGCTCATGACAGAACCATTCCGTCATGAGCACCGGAAGCGTTAAGGGATACTTCCCGTGTGGGGGGTGCTCGGTATGCCCTTACACTCTAACTACATCTGAAATTGAACTGGGCCTCCGAATGCCATGCCAACTCATTAAACACACCAATTGCAACACAGAAGGGGTAGTTTATTTACTTGGATGCCCCTGTAGATAGAGCTACATAGATATGACTACACGGAAGGTCAGGATGAGAATTATTGAACACGGAAGCTCGGTGAGATGTATGAATCCTAAAACGAGACTCACTAGACACTTTCTAGAACATGCCTACACTGAAAATGACATAACATGGGTGTTTCTAGACAAAGCTAAATATTCACCAGTCATGGGCTCCCTGGAATCAGTCCTTTTCTTCTGGGAACAACGCTAGGTCTTTATACTAAGGAGTGACAGACAGGGGTTAAACGATGACATACCCTGGACCAGTCTTGGACATACATCTAACAGGTTTGACCCTTGCTAAAACAACACCAGGTAGGACACGGTTGTGTCTGTGAAACATAGGAACTGTAGATGGATCTGGCCTGATTGCTTGTCTCCCAAAATCTGAATTATCAATCAATTGAAAGGTGACCGATGACAGGTCAGAGTGGACACTATTGTTAGAAAATATGTTTGGAAGTCCTAAACATTACCTCTCAAATGATGAGTATATGTACTGTAACTATGCCCTGTCTTTGTATCCATGAATGATTCCCTTCTGGCTATACTATCTGAATGCTCATAAAAGTTGATCTAACTACAAATCCCATGATTCCATGTGCGTCAGTGACGTGCACCCCGCTTTAGAGATGCAAATCACTGCTTTACCTTTGAAATACAACACAGGTGGCGGCTGATCCTATCCTCGTTGGGACGTCCATTTCGAGTAGTACCGATGAACAAGGTAAGCCATGCTATTAATCGGCTACCTTAGTTTAAGAAGACTTACATGCACGATCACAGTACACTGTAATGTTTGCTAACGGATATTGTGCCCTGAAAAGCACAAGCCTGATTACTGCTCAGACCACACTCAGCCAGATATATGATACGGGTGCCAGTTAACCCATTAGAATACAAGTAGTTTGGCCATATTTACAGTGTAAATGATGGCTTATCCAAAGTATGTGTTATTACTTAAGTTGCACCATACTTCTATGGTCCTATGTGTCTTTTACACCTTACTTTTCAGTTGGGCACTTCTGGATGTACCCAGTGGCTTGACGGTGGACACCACTTTCCTTTAAACTAGGTAAAGCATTAGATGTAACAAGAATGAAGCTACCCATATTATTTATGTGACAGATGAAACACTTTTTGTCACAGATGTGAATGAACATTATGCATCTATGCATGGAAATCCGAACGTAAAAAATAATTTTACTGTGATGTGATGATATGTGTCCTGCACTTTTGATCGATTTCTCCTTTTTAAATTATTTACAGAACGAGGGTGGACCCTAAACATACATGGGCCATTGCCTACCCTGCCTTTTTGACTTCTGATTGGCCAGTATAATTTTTCTTTATCACATTATATATCAGAGTGTCTATGACTTTCGGTCCTAATCAATGCCCTGGAACCCCGTTTGGGGACCATTACGGGCAGAAACATGTTGATCATTGAAAGGGGTATAAATATTTTCACTAAACCCTGGTCCTCATTTTAACCCTATCCCCAGTGGTCCAAGGTATAAAGTTTATTAGGACCCCTGGAGGTAGTTGTACTCACCACTGTATATTTCACCATTTTTTGCACCCTGTTCCTCACTGACCCTACACCATCACTCATCAAAAAACACCTCTGCTCCTCCCCATCTAGGGAGTTGTAGCCCACACCATGGACTTTGTAGTCCGGGTGTAAGTAGGGAACCCCATGATGAAGCATGTCACCTTTGGGTGAGTGAGGGTTCTTGTCCAAAAAGGATCCCTTCCTTACCAGTTCCATCACATATGCACTTGTCAACTTACAAGACAACATTTGGCTTTGCGGTAGTCGCCGGTCCTGTTTTTTTGGGAATACCAGGTGGACTTCTTTGTGAGTTTTACGATTAATTAAGTGGCAGTCAGTGGCAGTTGTTTTAGTTTAGGAGGTCCGTGATGAGCTAAAAACTGCTCTCCTCAGCCTCCACTGCGCTGATTTTCTAGACAGCATGCAACACAGATGGGGTTGTTCAAAACTTTTGGGTGTTGGACATCACTGCCTCACTGCCACAGGTACAGGTAGCGAGGCAGGATATGCTTTGGTGTTGGACACGTAGTTCAAGGTTTCAAGGTCCAGGAACTCCTTCTTCCCACACCTGTTAGCTGCAAGTGTAGCTTGACAGCATGGGCATGACCTGTTTCATTTCACTGACAATGATTACAGTGACTCACCCTGTGAAACATGGTACACGTTCTGGCAGTCTCACCAATAGCACATTGTGAGGCCTCTTCGAGGAGTGAGGCCCAAGGAAATTTGTCCCATCGCCCTCCTCACCCTTTTTCTGAGGCTGGTGAGCATGCCATATGAAGCAAGGACTATACCCATATCTATATTCCTGGGAAGACGCCTAGCCGCATAGGGGCAATATCCAAGCACCATAACATGTTGATGGAAAAAAGAAGTAGGGGCCAATGTTCTGTCCTCTTATTTTCAATCTTGTGATAGTGAGACACCAGTAAGCAACATTTGAGCTCACCACAATTTATTATAAGTCTAATAGTGTACCAAAGGGAGAAAATACATATCAACATAAGTGACATAACTGCACCCAAACTAGGGAACCTATAGCCAGAACACTGTACACACAGTGAACAGTAATACTTGTGAATGCTTCGTAGTGCAAGATATGGAAACCACTGATGAAGAGTATCACCCTAGGTAGGTAAGTGTTCATCATTGTATATGAGTACATGAATGTATGTTAATTCCATAATAGGTTACCTGTTTCTTCAAAATGTTTTCTTTCTTTTTTCTTCTTCCCACCATCAGTCTTGCCTGAGCCAGCGCATGCGCTGCCTGGCGAGACATTTAGTGAGTGGGCCTTTAAAAAGCCGACCACAGCTTTTTGGGTGGCATAGAGCGTGCGGTTACACGCACAGGCACGAGCAGAGGCGCCATCTGGCTTTCCTCTCACTCTACCAAGTGCACGCGCCTCGCTCCGCCTCCGTTCATTTTCCTCCACTTCTCCCAGTTCTTGTGCCTCTTCAATGTCCCTCCCCCTCTCCCACCACAGAGCGCGTCTCGCAGCCGCGGGTATTTTTTTGTCTAACTTTTAGCGCGAGGCTCCGTGCTTGTTTCCAGTGTTTAGCACTGGAAACAAGCATTTTGGCTTGTAGGATGTAAGCAGTCATTGACAAAGGAATGTATGGCACACAGCCAAGATAACTGCAGTTCCACTTTGAAGCCTGCTTTCTGGTGTTAGGTTGCAGGTGGTTGTGTGGGATGTTTGCAAAACTCAATTAAAACCGATGTTTCAAAGTAAAAAAATGTTGCACGTTATTAAAAGTTCCCAAGAGAGTAGTAAACCATAATATGCTCCATGTACATGAATTCGAGTGAAAAGGTTTGCGATTATCCGTGTATTGTTTCTCTAACCTGTAATTGCGGCACAACTTCAGAAGAATGTCGGATGTACCTTACGCTCTTCTAGAAGGTTCTAATGAGACTCTCTTATTTTCATAGACAGGCATCCATCTCACTGTTATTACGAGCTTGTGGAAATGCTTTACTATGCGCAAAACGTTTTAGTCATGAACTCCAACAACGTAGAATATATTGGTGTAAGCAGAGAAATGGTTTGAAACATTGGAAATGACGCACTAAC
Source organism: Triturus cristatus (assembly GCF_964204655.1). Lineage (NCBI taxonomy): Eukaryota > Metazoa > Chordata > Amphibia > Caudata > Salamandridae > Triturus > Triturus cristatus. The sequence continues at coordinate 790,012,896 of NC_140590.1, forward strand.
AGAAATATGACAGTGATATGTGATCTAAAGTCCCCTAGCCCGGCTATTACATCCCATGGCATGCATTATCCCCTTGCTCTTAGGGCTTGCATCAAAATGCGTTTTGTCCATGAGTGCATATGCCTGCTCATTCGCAGCCGCGGGGCCGCGCCATGCGCCCTCACGCTTGTTACTTGGGTCCTTAATCTTGATTCTCTAACTGTGTTACAGGCTCTTCCCTTGGTCCATGCATATCTCTAACGTTCAACATTTCCGTAGTGTATCCAGTGGTGCCCCGCAGTACTCAGTGGCTCTAATTTAAATGGCTTAGCGAAAAGCTTTCCAACTGAGCCGTTTTTCCACTCGTGAATATTGATCTCTTGACTTTTCAACTGTAGGGGGTAGATGTCTCCAAGTGTATGTCCAATAGAAAAAACTGAACCTGCTGACCATCCCTTTTCTCCCACTACATTCTAAACACCATGTGCATCCACTGGTTTAACTCCCACCAGCTCTTCTGACCCCTTCCTGCATGCCTGTAATGCACTTTAAAGCGCTCAGCGGTTTTTCTCTCCTGCTCCAGATTAGTGCCACTTTCCGTTTGCAGCACGCTTTATTCCCGATATACAGATGTTTCTGATAACTAGGCGGGGAAATTCACAGGCTCTCTTGCGTCCAAAGTTGCTCTTTGATTAAGTTACTTTCACACCTGAAGTCCCGTGAAACTTAAAGCAGCATATTTTCGATGGATTTTTACAGGTTTGATTTGTGGGATAAATGATCGATTTGAAAGTAAACAGGCTGCTAAAATGCAATGTACCACCCTGGGAGTCAAAATTTTGCATGTAATTCGGCATGCCCTTTACTCTACAAAACATTGCGTCCAGCAGTTAGAGCCACGCCTATTCCCGGATGGGTGTAAGTGGGTATTCAAAAGATAGTGGACCTTTGTGCCTGTGTATGTCTACCTCACCTTATCTTTAAACTGGTTAATATTTATGTTTCCATTTAAACTTATTAGACTGAAAAATATACTTGTGAGGTGGTTTGCTACCTAGCATTTCCGTAGACTATGCCCTGAAACTTTTCAAGCCTAACGCTACAATCCTTATTTGGCCAGTAATATCTACATATTACTACATTTAATTGATCATTAACTTTAAGTACCTGTTCGCAACCAACTCTTTATTATTTTCGCTGGGTACATTTTTCAATAGGCCACAATACGATGTATATACATATGTTCTATTATTATATATAGAAACCAGAGGGTGTAAATATGGATTTAAAACCATGTTATATGTTGGACTCGTGATCCTGACATCTGAACTTTGACAAGACCAGATTCGACTTTTGGTAATGATACCAGTGTTGTGGTCATTCTCAGTTAGTTAGCTGTCATCTTCACTAAACCAGAGAAGTATGTGTTTTTTTTTTTTAAATGTGTCTGTATAAGTTACATAAACTAAGTTTGGATTTTAGTGACTACATTAATTCTTCTGAGCGTGTGGCTCGTGGAGCAAGTGCTATTTTGAACATAGTGATATCTGAATATCTGATGTGCACAAGCTGTTTTTCTCTGTGTTGTCCTAAGCGTGTGTGTTTTTGTGGTTAGTGCTGTTGTAAGCTACATGTCCTTCCTGGGTTAAAAGCAAGAGTGAAGACTAACCTGTTTTCTGATGTTTTACTTCTTACAGGAGTACTATTGGGCTTCGTGATAGCCTGTTATACCCAAATCGGTGTTGTAGCATATTTGCTCTATAATATGCAAGGCAACTTGAATTGTTTTCCATCATAATTATGGGTTTACCACAATCTACAGTGTGTGTCATCATTTGCAGATTTTAATTTAAAAAATTCTGGCACAAGCTGATAAAGTTACTTAAAACTATTGCTACAGGTTGTTGCCGCATAGTGCCTTTTGCAAATGTTGACCACTCAAATTACAATTGCTTATTGCTGCATTTTGGTGTTAAACCGGTACGAATGAGCAGAAACCTTTTTCCAGACAGTGTTACAATAGCAACAAAATGTGCTACTGTATTTGCCTTTTATTGCAACATTTTTTTATGCAACCATGGTGCATAATTTGGTCTTCCTCTGCCACATAAGTCCAGTGGCCCTAATATTAGAGCACTCAACAGGCGCCGCAACCTGCCACAGCACCGTCAGCCCAGTTTGTGTGTGCCTGTCTCGGTACAGCAACGGCAGGCCTCCGGTCAGTGACTAAACTATTCAGTACAGTACGCTGTTCTACCACATACTTTAAAAACATTGCCAAAGCCAATAGCTCTGGCTAAGCACTTATAAGGTCTCAAAGGCGAGACCTATTGGCTATGCCAATGCTTGTCATTGTATGGTTTCCTTCACAGAAGAAAGTAGCTGAGGCATTTTGCTGCTAATGACCAACTAATGCAGCAGATGCAGCAAAGGTGGGGTAGTCATTGGACTTGTCTGACCCTATTGCCAATAGATATAATCCTCCCAAACCTTCTCGCAACTTTCTGAGTTGCATTCTTTATCTAATTGGCAGACATAATTGGCATACTTCATCCATTCTGCACAAGATGGGGGATCTGGCAAAAAACATTCTTTACAAATTTCTCTTCTTGCCAGTAATACCATTTATAATATCAACGTCTCCCTCGTCTCATTACACACTGCACTTATTCTTCCAAGTCTCTTCCAAATAGTACCAGAGGACGGCTTACCTTAATCTGGCATCTAGTTATTTCTGTGAGGATCTAACTTACATCACTCCAAAAAGACGATAACACAGGTCAGTCTAAGAAAATATGGATGTCATCCTTCCCTTGAGATTCGCATTTCGGGCATATTGGTGTTTTGTGCGTTTGCTAGCATGGGCATGGCCTGCTTGATAGGGTAAGCTATGATTACAGTGTCTCACCCAGTAAAAAATGCAGCATGTTCTGATGGCCTCGACAGTACCACATTGTTAGGTCTCTTCAAGGAGTGAGGCCTAAGGAAATTTGCCCCATAGCCCTCCCAACCATGTTTCTGAGGCAGGTGAAGATGCCATATGAAGCGGGCTATTTCACAATACTTGATGTGAGATTCCTATATTCATGGGGCGACACCTGATCCCATGGGGGCAATATTCGAGCACCGAAACATGTTGATGGAAAAGGCAGTAGGGTCCTTTGCACTGTCCTCCTGTTTTTAATCTTGTGATAAGGAGACACCAGTAAACAGCATTTTATCTCACCCACATACAATTTTAATGTGAGTCAAAGAGTGTAACAAAGCGAGAAGAAAAATGTCAACATAAGTGACATAACCACAGCCAAACTAGGGAACTTATAGCTAGAAGACTGTACAAACTTTGAAAAGTAGTACTTGTGAATGCATCCCAGTACAAAATATGGACCCCACTGATGAAGACCACCACACTCAGTAGGCGAGTGTTCATGATCCTATATGACTACATGAATATATGTTAATTCCATACAAGGTTTGGCTTTTTTTCCAGATGTTTTGTACTTCTTGTATGTTAATGGAAATTGTACAACAGTCCTTTAACGCCCCTCACTCACTCTTCAGTGCATTATCAACCTGTGTTGTACCTGTCCTCTATGTGTGAGAGAATAGTTATATTCCTCGTACTGCTGCCGTATGTCCTTACTTTATTATTTGTGTTCGAGAAGGGTGTGCTGCTGCTGTCCATGTTGTACCTGTAGTAGATTGTAAAACTGTTAGAGATGTTGTATTGTGCCTTTAAGTATTATGTGTACGTTTCAATTGTACTTGACATCATCCAGTTCTGGAATGTTTACTCGAAGTTCAGATTGCAGTTGGATTCAGCTAGGATCGGTCGTGGGTCTCTTCCTTTGAATAAAACTGAGTATCTCAACTATACACCTGACTCTGCTTGGATTTCTGATTGGGAAGATCACCACTACATTAATTGGCGACGCTCGGATGTTGTGACCGGGACCACGTGTTTGGTATTGAAGTGAAGACCCACCGACTTTGGATGATCGTTACATCTTGGATGTTATGCAAAACTGATTTTTTTTTGACAAGTGTAGCCCTGTGAGTACTGTTCTTATTACTCCTTGTTACGTTTGGAGTGTGATACATTTTGTGGGCAAAACACGGAAAAAGAAGCTCACCGTTTGCTCGTCGCGCGCGTGCAGTTTTCAAACGCGCTAGCTTCCCTGCACCCGACAGTCTTAACGCGCTGCTGTCATCATCAGTACGTGTGGACGATGTTATTCGCGTCATAACGCGATGATGTCAACACGTTTGGCGGCCATTTTAATGGATTGGGAAGATTTTCATTGCAATATACTACGGATATGTGGTAAACTCAAGGGCCAACACGATCAGTATTACTGTATTCATTTTTTTGAGTCACCTGGTTACAGATTGAAAGCATCATACGCTTTTGTTGCTTTTTGGACGATTGTTGAAGCAATATATAAGTTAATAGTACTTATATATATATATATATATATAATAAAAAAAATTTTTTTTTTGTTTTTTTGTTTTATTTTTAATTTTGGTATTAATTCGTAATAAACATGGATAATTCCAACAGCACCATTTTGGCTCCACCATGTTTCCTAAAAGTTTCTGGTAAACCACCCACACCATGGCATAAGTGGTTAAGAGTATTCACGAACTATCTAGAGGCTATAGACGCTTTGGATTATTCTCCTTCCCGAAAGAGAGCTATTTTATTTAATCACCTAGGAGACGCAGGTCAACAACTTTTTGACAGTTTACCAGTTGTGCAAAACACTTCAAGTGATGATTCATGGAATGTATTCAAAGAAGCTTTAGCGCGTCTTGGGAAACAATTCAAAGATGAACCATCTATAATGGTTGAACGTCATGTCTTTGTGAAAAGGAAACAATTGCCAGAAGAATCTATTGAAGATTATCTAGCCACATTGAGAGTTCTTGCTACAAAATGTGATTATGGCCTCTATCTAGATACGGCACTTCGAGATCAGCTGGTCTTCAACTGCTACAACAAAAAGATTCAGGAACGGATTTTGACTTGTAAAAATCCTACACTGGATGAAGTTGTTGTCATTGCACGAAGCATTGAGTGTTCGGTTACGTCACAAAAAATTATTGCGGAGTCTGCTACGACGAGTGCTGCGTCTGGTGTCATGTCTGTTGCCACCAATGACAGTAAAGAATGTAGTATTAGTGTTGTCAATACTCGCAATAAGGATCGGAAATATGTTGAAAGGAAACCTAACATTTTCTGTTACAGGTGCGGTTCGAAATTTCATGTGGGTAACAATCCAAATTGTCCTGCTTTAGGTAAAAGGTGCAACAATTGTAAAAAAGTGGGTCATTTTTTTAATGTATGTAAAGTGCCAAGAGATAAGAGCAAAGTTAATTTTGTGTATACAGAAGAAGAAATTTGTGATGCCCTCAATGTAGCCTCCTTATCTGTTGAGGTCAATGCATTGGATGGTAATGTTATCAAAGGACCAAATTGTAATGTTTTAATTGGTCATATTGGTATTGATGTGATGGCTGACTCGGGATCACCAATTACTATTTTAGATGAAAAAACTTTTCATAAGTTTTGGCCCAACACTAAGCTGACTTTCACTGATGTGAATCCAAAAGCATTTGGTGGTTATGATATTATAATGCTTGGTTATTTTAACGATACCATTGAGTTTAAGGGTCGTTTGATTCATACAAAAGTTTATGTAGCTGTGAATGGCAGAGACATTTTGGGGTGGCGTGACCAAGCTAGTTTAGGTATATTCCTTAAACCTGGTCATCCAGAACCTGTTGTTTTGGGTGATTTGCCTATCTTGTCTGTTTGTGACAGCATAACACAAAATCCCACTCTTAAATTGCTGTTTGAGGAATACAAAACTGTGTTTAGTAATGATATAGGCCTAGTTAAGAACTTTGAACATATAATCAAGTTGAAAGATAATGTAATTCCAGTAGTTCAAAAAGTACGGCCTGTTCCGCTCTCAGTTAGGGATGACCTTAAGAAACATCTTGACATGTTGTGCTCTCAGAATATCATTTGTCCAGTTGAATCGTCAGAATGGGTTTCTGCTGCTGTAGTTGCTCGGAAGCATTCTGGAGATATTCGTTTATGTGCGGATCTTAGAATTCTTAACCGAAATATTGTGGTAGATGCTCATCCCCTTCCTAAAATTCATGATATGTTGGCGAAATTAGGTAGCAGTAAGTTTTTCTCTACTATCGACTTACGTTCGGCATATCATCAAATTCCGCTGTCAGAAGAATCTCAACCTCTCACCACATTTGTTACTCATTTTGGTGTTTATATGTACAAAAGACTCCCATTTGGATTGGCTTCTGCAGCTAGCATATTCCAAAGATTAATGGACAAAATGTTTGATAACTCCCCTGGCATTCAAGCCTTTCAAGATGACATACTGGTTCATTCTGAGAGTATAGAGCAACATTATGTTCTTTTAAGAAAGGTTTTAAACACTTTACATACACACGGTATGACTGTTAATATTCACAAGTGCAACTTTCTCACTCAAAGTGTTGACTATTTAGGTCATAATTTATCACCAGCAGGCATCAAACCTAAAGTTGCTCTTCTGGAAGCTATTAGGTGTGCACCACCTCCTACGGATAAGGATTCATTGAGAGCATTTCTAGGGTTGAGTGAATACTATGCTCGCTTTGTTCAGGGGTATGCATTAATTGTACAACCTCTTAGGAATATTTTGAAAAAACATGCAAAATTTGAGTGGTCCATTGATACAGAAAAAGCTTTCACATCGGTAAAGGATTTGATTTTAAATGCTCCTGCTATCAAACCATTTACTTATGGAGTTCAAAGTATTATTACTGTAGATGCAAGTGCCAAAGGGTTAGGTGCGGTGCTTAGTCAGATCATAGATGGACGTGAAGGCACTATTGCATTTGCATCTCGTACTTTAAGTTCAGCTGAAATGAATTATAGTACAATAGAGCGGGAAGCCTTGGCTTGCACGTGGTCTGTAGAAAAATGTAAAACTTATATTTGGGGGACAACATTTTTTGTTGTATACCGACCACAAACCCTTAATATATATGTTAGGCAACAGTTGCTCCAACAGAGCATCGTCACGTTTGATTAGACTTCTAGCTCGGTTACAAGAGTATAATTTTGACATTGAATACATTCCTGGTGGGAAAAATGTGCGGGCGGATTGCCTGTCGCGGATCCCCTTGGCAAATACACAAGATTTGGTAAAATCAGAGGATGACTATGAATGTGTATATTCCATTCAAGATGTGATACAAAATTACAAAATATCGCAAGATGATTGGATTAGTCATTTTTCAGATGATATCTGCTTGCAAAATGTAAAAAAATATTTAGTCAAGGGTTGCCCTTCTGATCGTAATTTATCGCTGGAAGAAAAAACCTTTTCTCAAATTGCCCCAGAGTTATCATTCTCTAATAATATCTTGCTGCGCCATGACAAGTTTGTACCTCCAAGAGGCATTCGCCACACTATAATAAAGTTGGCTCATGAGGGGCATCCTGGGACCACTGGTACTATAAATAAGATCAAACAAACTTATTGGTGGCCAGGCATTGACAATCAGGTTAGAATACATGTTGATAAATGCCCTCAATGCCTTTGCTCTGATAAGCATTGGAAGACTTCGAATGCACCTCTTTGTCCAGTTCAGTGGCCTAGTGGGGCTTGGAAGAAAATAGGTTTGGATTTTTCAGGACCTTTCTCAGCTTTGGGTACAGAGAATAAATATTTGATTGTTGCAGTTGATTATTATTCCAAATGGATCTATTTTTCTTTGGTGAAAAATGCTGATTCCAACACTGTCATTTTATTTTTGCAAAATTTGTTTTTCACTGAAGGCACTCCTGAGCAAATTGTAACTGATAATGGTTCCCATTTTACTGCTTGTGACTTAAACACATTTTTAGAGGCTTTAGATGTCAAACATGTTTTTGTCCCATTGTACAGTCCATCTTCTAATGGTCTTGTTGAGCGTGCTAATCGTTTGTTTAAGGAAGCTATTCAAACTGCCTTTTCAAATGGCTTAAACATTTCCTCCTTTTTATTGCAAAAGGTTTGGAATTATAACATTACACCACATAGTACTACGGGAGTTGCGCCTTTCATTTTATTGAGGGGTCGTATGTCTGCTTCTAAACTCAATCCTGCTTGGCTTATGGAGAAATCTGTCCAATCTCCCGTTGATTTGCACAAAATCAGAGATCAAGTTAAGAGGAAGCAAGAGATTTATAAGCATAATTATGATTGTAGGATGCATGTATCTGATAAACCATTACAACCGGGAGATTGGGTTATCATTAAAAACCCAATCAAGGTCCAAAAGGGTCAGTCTAAATTTTCTGCCCCAGTTCAAGTGATAAGGGTCTCACACATGGCTGTTTTATTACATGATAGAGGGTGGTGGAACAAAACTGCTCTTATCAAAATAACCAATGCACAAGCTAAAATTATTTTGGAAAACAAAAGAGACAATCTCTCTAATGATAATTCTGGTTCGGATTGGTTTGGGGTGTGTGAGAATATGTCTACTTCACGTGTAGCTCAATCAGTACATGACACATCTTCTTCTTCTTCGTTTTCAGGACAAGGGGATTCACACTTTATTACATCTCGTCCTGTTTCTAACAATTTGCGTGGTGAAGGGGGAGAGGGTGATGGTGTTCGTAATATGAATTATGAGGGACGGTTGAGAAGACTGCCTATACGTTTTCGTGACTATGTCATGAATTAAATGTATTGTTTCTTCATCTTATTTTGATTTTTTTAATCTCTGTGTTTATTTTAATGTGTAAGTTTAATTCTGTAATTGGTAGCTATTTGCATTTCATAATTTGTTTTTTTTTTAAAAGAGGAAGGATGTGTAGTATTGTAGTAGATTGTAAAACTGTTAGAGATGTTGTATTGTGCCTTTAAGTATTATGTGTACGTTTCAATTGTACTTGACATCATCCAGTTCTGGAATGTTTACTCGAAGTTCAGATTGCAGTTGGATTCAGCTAGGATCGGTCGTGGGTCTCTTCCTTTGAATAAAACTGAGTATCTCAACTATACACCTGACTCTGCTTGGATTTCTGATTGGGAAGATCACCACTACAGTACCCTTATTGTGTTGAGATTAGCTACACAAAAAGATACATTTTGCCAATGCTGGTTTTAAGGCTTGATATGAATGAAAAGTTTAACCTTCACAAAATATGTGAGCAGAGTTTACAGTTGAATTTAAGCATTATTTTTTTGTTTTACCACAGTATAATTTTTAAACCATTACTAACTAGTGGCCAATTGTTGTGGAATTGCAGCCAACATCAGTTTGTATGGTAGGGCAGTGGTTATTAACCTGTACTATGGGGTCCCCTTATAATAATGAAGTGTGAATAAGTAAAGAAGCACAACGTAAAATTTACATTTTTTAAACATTCTGTAAAAGTGAAAGAAGTTGAAATTTGAGACTAAAAATTAAGTTGGTATCCCCAGCCATATTCATGGAAGCAGTGCAAATGCATCAAATAGAATAGTGTAGATGGGTGGCCTCAAGCTCCAAACTTTCAATTAAAATGTTGTTCTTCAAATATTTGTTTGTAAATTAAATAAATAGTTCATCACATGTATTTGATTGATGGATGCTTCTTTCTTTGTATTGTGTATTGTTTTGCGGTTCTAATCACCAAACTTGCTTGGGCCATGGTCCCCGGACCCTAATCGAGGCTTGGTGGGGTTCCCAGATTCCAATAAGGATTCAGTGTGGTGTTCCCATACTCCAGTAATGATTAAATAGGGGGTTCACAGAAGTCAAAAGGTTAGGAACCACTGGGCTAGGTTTTTCAGTCCATGATAACACTTTTAAACATAAAACTACAAGCCCCACAATGCATTGTGACCATTGGTTTAAGAAAACTAAAATAGATGAGACTATCCTCTGCCCTAATGCCAAAGTGTTGAGTTGTGAAATGCAAAATAAAAGTTAGTTTCTGGCTTTCTTCCTTTTTTCTTGCAGGCAAGCGCGGATTAACAGTGCAGTGGGTGAGAGGGCAGAGCTACCTTTCAGGTGCAATTGGGAGCATCTCACTGTTAATCAGCTAACATCAACCCTCCTTAGATAATCTGCAATGGGTGTCATTCACCAGAACAACGTGAGCAGCAAGCAACAGTTAAACGTCTCTAATGACACTCAGGAGAATAATGCCATGCCATTGCTCTTCCCCATCGCATCTTCATCTTAGAATGTGGCAGGATTTATGCATGCTACACCACTACTGTGAAGTGCCCTGCTTGGACAAGTACAAATGAGGGACAGAATGCTGAAGTATGTCAAACATTCACCCCAGTATAGAGATCTGGGCCTAAATCCATCTTTTTTTGCTCACCATGCCATTCCAGTTTGAACCCAGCCATATCCAAATCAGTCTTGACCCTGCTTCCCATGGGAACAGTCCAACCCGAACTATCAGGCCAGGTCCTCCCTGGACCCAAAACAAACATCCTGGATTCTGGGGGGGGGGGGCATATACTTTGTAGGGGGGCCACCTCAAGTTTAGTTACGCCACCGGGACAGTAGTGCGGCTTCTCGTAATGAAGGACTCTTGCAGCCCCTCCGAGGGCTGCAGAGTAGTTTGTAACAGTGAAAGGATGTGGGTCTACCCTAAATTTGAGGACTGTTATCTGAAGAGCACTGGTCGGCTGTTGTCTGGTGATTTGGTGAGGCTAAGCAGCTTTTCATACTTCTTGATGCATTCCGTGGTCCAGCTGAACTAGTGATCGCAGGGATGGGTTCCTTGCTATCCCTTGGTGTGGGAAAGGGCTATTTCCATTGGATGTGGCTCAGCTGCTGGTGACAGCGTTGTGATGTTGGCTGTGGCTCAGTTCGTTATTATAGTTTTGGCCTTCAGTGCAGAGGCAGGTTTGTATTCCAGAGTGCCCAGATGTTCATTAAGGGACCGATTGTCAGCAGCAGTTGTTATAATTTCAAAATAGGAATGACCTAAGGGTCTGCGGTGAACATTAGTGGGTGGTGTGGTGCAAATACCCAGTGCAAACTGCACACAACAAAAAAGTGAGAAAAACATAATTACTCTAGGGGTTTTGAGGGAGGGGTGCCAGCTCCCCAAAAAGGGAGCATCATTTATACCTCGTGATTTGCTAAAAAGCTACAGGATCTGAAAGGACATTCAAGGAATAGTCCAGCTTCCTTAATCGCATGCAACGCTAGTCAGTCCCTTACCAGGGATTTTGGCAAATTATGCTCTGCAAGAATTTTTTTAAAAATGAAGGCTAACTGGCATTTTTCAGTATGATCTCAATAAACTTGTGAAAATTCAAATAGGCAATGGCAAGACCTAGAGGTCTAGTCTGCATGCTAAATACTGATAACAAGCATTGGCAAAGCCAACAGGTCCCGCCTATGCAAGATCTATAGGCTTTGCTAATATATTTTAGCAATCTTGTACACCAGAGTGGCGGCTGTTCAGTGGAGTAAAGGAGAGTGGTGTGGATTGGAGTGTCATAAATTGGAGTAGAGTTGAGTGTCAATGAGTGGCATACAGTAGAGTTCACTGGTGTGGAGCAGAGTGAAGTGGGGCGTCATGGAGTAGCGTACAGTGTTGTGGAGTGTCATGGAAGGAGTAGAGTGTCGTAGAGTGGAAGGGCCAAAGAGTTGAGTGTCGTAGAGTGGAGTACAGTGTCAGAGTTGAGTAGAGTTTCTGGAGTGGTACAGTGGCGTAAAGGGTGTTGCATAGAGTGGAGTAGAATGTTGCAGAGTAGAGTGGCGTAAAGCCGAGTACATTGGCGTGGAGTGGCATAGAGTGGAGTGTTGTAGAGTTGAGAGGCATAGAGTGGAGTGGCATAAAGTGTCAGAGCGGAGTGGCATATAGTGGAGTTGAGTGGAACAGAGTGGAATAGTGTGTCATAGAAAAGAGAGGAGTAAAGTGGCATCAAGTGGCAGAAAGGGAGTTGCATAGAAAGTCGTAGAGTGGAATAGTGTTGTAGAATGGCATTGGGTGGTGTAGAGTGTTGTAGAGTAGAATGGCATGGAGTGGAGTAGAGTGTTGTAGAGTAAATGGCATAGAGTGGAGTAAAAAGTCAGAGAGGCACAGTTTAATGGAGTAGAGCATCATAGGGTGTAGTATCATGGAGTGGAGTGTCGTAGAGTGAGGTATAGTAAAGTGGATATATGGACCTAGAGTGAAGTGTTGTAAAGTACAGTGGTGCAGACTATATGGAGTTCAGTGGCATAGAGTGCATTAGTTTTGAGTGCATTGGTGTAGGGTGCATTGGTGTAGGGTGCAGTAAGGTAGAGTGCAGTAGCAAAGAATAGAGTGGCGCAGAGTAGATTCCAGTGGCATTGAGTGTGATGGCGTAGAGTAGAGTGGCACAGAGTGCAGTAGAGTGGTGTAGAGTGGAGTTGCATAGAGTGGAGTGGTGCAGGGTAAAATGAAGTAGTGCAGAGGTGTGGAGTAGAGTGGTGTAGAGTGGAGTGGTGCGGAGTGGTGTAGGGTATAGTTGCGAAGAGTATAGTGGCATAGAGTGCAGTGGTGCAGAGTGCAATGACATAGAGTGCAGGTGCGCAGAGTGCAGGGACATAGAGTGGTTCAGAGTAGAATGGCATATAGAGAAGTGGTGCAGAGTACAGTGTGCGCAGAGTAGAATAGAGTGGTGTAGAGTGCAGTGATGTAAGTACATTGGTGTGGAGTGACGTAGTGTGCAGTGGCATAGAGTACAGTGTTCTAGAGCATAGTGGCATAAAGTACAGTGGTGCAAAGTAGTTGGTGTAGGTGCAGTAGCGTAGGGTGCATTGGTTTTGAGTAAACTGGTGTAAAGTGCATTGGCGTAGAGTGCAGTGGTTTAGAAAACAGCGACATAGCATAGACTGCATAGAGTGGTGCAATGTAGAGTGCAGTGGTGTAGAGTGGCATAGAGTGCAGTGGTGTAGAGTAGATTGTTTCAGAGTAGAGGGGAGTGGTGGAGAGTAGAGTATAGTGGTGCAGGGTAGTATACAGTGGCATAAAGTAGTGTCGTAGACTGCAGTGGCATAAAGTAGAGTGGAGTACAGTATAGTGGTGCAGCGTTGATTGCGGTGGCATAGAGTGGAGGGGTGCAGAGTGGAGTACAGTGGCATAGAATGCAGTGGCATAGAGTGCAGTGGTGTAGAGTAGATTGTTTCAGAGTAGAGTGAAATGGTGGAGAGTAGAGTGGTGCAGGGTAGAGTGGCGTGGAATAGAGTAGTGGCATAGAGTGCATTGTTGCAGAGTGGAGTGGCGTAGAGAGGAATGGTGCAGAGTGAAGTGGCCTAGATTGGAGTGGCAAAGAGTGCAGTGGTGAAGAGTGCAGTGGTGCATAGTAGAGGGGGCATAGTAGAGTGGGGTAAAGTGCACTACCATATAGTAGAGTGGTGCAGAGTGGAGTAGAAAAGCATAGAGGGCAGTATAAGAATGCAGTGGTGCACAGTAGAGTGCATTGGTGTAGAGTGCAATAGAGTGGCGCAGAGTAGAGTGTAGCATCATAGAGTAGAGTGGTGCTGAGTAGAGTGGCATGGAGTAGATTAGCATAGAGTTCAGTGGCACAGTTCAGTGGCACAGAGTTCAGTGGCATAGAGTTGAGTGGCAGAGAGTGCAGTGCTGAAGAGTAGGGGGTCACAAAGTGCTGTGGTGTAGAGTAGAGTGGCGTAGAGTGCATTGGTGTAGAGTGCAGTGGCATAGAGTGGTGCAGAGTAAAGTGAGAGACTGCAATGATGCAGAGTAGAGTGGCTCAGAGTGCAGTGGGGTAGAGTAGAGTACAGTGGTGTACAGTGTAGTAGTGCACAGTGGATTAGCTTTGAGTACAGTGGCGTAGAGTGTATTGATTTTTAGTAAAGTGGTGTAGTGCGTATTGGTGTAGAGCGCAACGGCATAGAGTGCTGCGGTGTAAAATAGAGTGGTGTAGTGTGGCATGGCATAGTGCGGAGTGGTGCAGAGTGGAATAAAGTGTCGTAAATTATTTCAGAGTAGAGAGAATTGGCATAGAGTGTAGTGGTATAGAGCAGAGTGTCGTAGAGTGCAGTGGTGCAGGGTAGATTAGAGTGGCTTAGAGTAGATTGACGTAGAGTGCAGTGGCATAGAGTAGAGTGATGCAGAGTAGAGTGGCTTGGAGTTCAGTGGCATAGATTGTAGTGGCATAGAGTTTCATAAAGTAGAGTAGCAGAGTGTGCAGTGTTGCGGAGTATACTGCCGTAGAGTGCAATGGTGTATAGTAGAATGGCATGGAGTGTTTTGTCGTAGAGTGCAGTGGCCCAGAGTAGAGTGGCGTACAGATCAGTGGCGTAGAGCACAGGAATGCAGCGTAGAATATTGTGGCATAGAGTGCAGTGACAGAGTACAATGGTGTAAAGTGCAGTGGCGTAGAGTATAGTGGCGTAGGGTGCAGTGGTGCAGAGTAGATTGGTGTAGAGTGCATTGATTTTGAGTAAAGTGGTGTTGAGTGCATTAGCATAGAGTGTAGTGGTGTGAAGTGGTACAGAGTATAGGGGAGTGGCACTAAGTGCAGTAGAGCCGAGTGCAGTGGTGAAGAGTAATTGTAATTGTGACTGTATTTATATAGTGCTTACTACCATAGAGGGGATTGGCATAGAGTGCCCTGCTGTACAGTGGAGTGGTACATACAGAGTAGGGTGCATTGGCATAAAATGCAGTGGCACAGAGTCCAGTGTTGCAGAGAAGGGTGGCATAGAGTGGAGTGTGCATGGAGTGTGTAGACTGCAGTGGCAAAGGGTGCAGTTTGGGGTAGAGTGCCTTGGCATAGAGTAGAGTGGGGTGCTAAAGAGTAGAGAAGCATAGAGTGGAGTGGTGCAGAGTAGAGTGTTGTAGCTTGGAGTGGTGCAGGTTAGAGTGGAGTGGGGTACAGTGGAGTATGCATGGTATGGTAGCATACTGCCATTACAGACAACACATCTTCAGTTGAAATGACCATTACATATGTACTCACATACAGTTTTACTGATAAAAGTATAAAGCGGAAGCGCACAAACGATAATGTGTGGAAATGTCATCACCCAAAGTATTGATTTGACTGTAAGCACAGTTCATTTACAAACATTTACATTTTGTTGTTTGCTAAAAAAAATAACATTCTACAGCCTTCGTCAAGCAGACCCTGTGTACTCAGCATGATCTTCACATAAATCCTCTTACATTGAAGTCGGAGAAAGAAAAATAAACACCAAGCTACCGGGAAAACACAGCCTGACATTTGTCCTCTGTCTTTAAATACACAGCAAATGTAACAAGATAAGAAGAAGATTTAAATGCCTATTTAGAGAAAGTGAGTTCGTAGAAGAATACAGCAAACAAGTTTTGGTCAACGGGAGGGATGAACTTGAGCTGGACAGCCTAAAGTAAGCAAAGCCAGCAAATAGAAAGCCAGGAAATGTGAGTTACAAACCACAAAGCCAATGATAAGCAACGGGCATAATACATTCCTAGGTCTACTTTCTGAATGCACCTAAGATGTCTTTAGAATGCAACCTAAAAAACGTTAAAAGTCTGCTGCAGTGAAAACAAAAACAGTTATTTTCCGTATGCAATGTATCTATGAAATAAAGAATTTGATGTGTAATGATTCAGTATACCTTTGAGATGTACAATTACTGGCATTGTATTGCAAGCCCTCAATGGAAGGTGAAATTATACACCAAACAGACAACAATATCGGGTGAGTGAGAATTATTGCTCTGGTAGGCCAACATTATCTGTTTATATATTGGAAAGAAATTGTAGCAGAGGTCGTGCAGGCAGTTGCTCAGTCAAGCCAGACCTAGAAATCTGGAAGTGCGATTCCACATATCTGGTAAGCTTTTGCATTGTATTGGCATCTTCTTTCACGTCTACATTCCACTTCCTTGCATCTTTAGAGTTTGCTTATGTTTCTTATTGAAATCTATGCACCAAAACTGAGACCCTGTGTGAAAGAAAGGTGCAGACTCAATCGTGCCGTTATGTTCACTTCTTTATCAAGTAACCTTCCATATGGTCTTATCCAAAGTGCATCGTCTTTGAAATTAAAAGCACTTTATTCATTAGATCCTAACCTTGACATCTGTACACTGTAACAGATTACACGAGCAGTGTAGGCACTACGCAGGAGGACAACTTCAAGTTCAAAGTGAGTTAAGCAAACTCCCATGCTCCCCACCCCTTAAAGATTTTCCTTTCACACCATGAGCATGCAGTTCAGACTGCAAAGTCTGATGGGCCATATCACGGGAATTCTCAGAGTTTATCAGTTTGAAACTAAGCATGTATGTGCATGCTGCCCCTTGCACATCATGTGCAAGCATACTCAGAATTCCAGTCCAATACAGGGGGCATCTCAGATTTAGGATTTTCTATACATCGGGCATTTAGACTCCATGCACATGGTGTTGATTAGCCTTGGTCTAGAAGTGCCATGCCTTACATACCATGTTGATTGGCCCAGCTCCAGAGTTGACAACATTAATATATCATTTGGGGTGGCATAGGTATAGAAGTTGCACAGTCACTACATCATGGTCATACTAGCTCCCACTATTGAGTCTACGATTTCCTCTGAATTGGGATATCAAACTCAGTTTTGATTGAGTGCCCATGCATACTTGCTGGACCAGATTTTGCCTATGTGTGACCCTCTTACATATCATGTGCAAGTATTGCCCAGACTGCTGAGCGTGCCAGTGCAGTGTAGGGGACACTTCAAATTGAGGTTCAAATTGAGGTTCTTCCAAGAATGGGCTGTCAAACCCGGATCTGTACTTTGAGAATGAGCGTGCATGCTCTTGAGTGTGACTGTCCAGGGATCAGAAGTTTTCCATCTTCAGCATAATATTCATCAGTTCTGTGGTTCAAGTATGCATTAACATGATGTGGAGGTGGGGTCACGTCGAATCCCATGCAAGCGCACATCATGCTGTTGCTGGCCATCTATTTTCCAATCATTCCTCTGCAAATGCAGCCTGTCAGTGTAACCAAATGCGATCTGTGCTGAGACTTTCATTACATTTCGGCATCATTCTGTCCCCATTCCTCCCATGCAGAATGTGGGATGCGAGGGCATTCATGAGCCAACCTAGAAATTTCAGTTCCATGAAACGGTGATATAAAAGGTGGTGATATTCACTCACTATACCATAATGGACATGTACAATGTTTGAGGTCAGTAAAATCCAGTGCTGCACTGTCAGAAAGGTCAATGAATTGTCTCTCTCTCT
Source organism: Triturus cristatus (assembly GCF_964204655.1). Classification (NCBI taxonomy): domain Eukaryota; kingdom Metazoa; phylum Chordata; class Amphibia; order Caudata; family Salamandridae; genus Triturus; species Triturus cristatus. Next base: position 790,030,107 of record NC_140590.1, read on the forward strand.
TTCATCTTTGTCCTCCCACCCTGTGTCTTCACTCTGAGCCACCACCCCTGCAGTCCTGCAGAAACCCTTAAACCCAGCGATCGCGGTGTGTGGTGACCTGGTGCTCCCAACCAAAGAAAACCTCTGCTACCCACTCTGTCGTTGCTGGTCGCTTTTCTTCCAGAATTGTTGCTCCATCTGATTGGAAGAGTGACCGGGGATGGGGAGTGTCAAAATGGGAGTGGCTAGTGAGAGGGACTGGGAGTGTGAAAGGGCCTCGAAGGGTGAAAGATATAGAGATGCCATAAGGACTGTGAGTGCAATGAGGACTGGACAGGGAACGTGGAGGGTGGGAGGGACAGGAAAGGTGGCAGGAACTGCGTGTGTGAGAGGGTCTAAGAGAAGGACAGGGACTGGTAGGGTGCTTGAACCTGGGGGTCTAATAAGAACCGGCAGGTTGACAAACACCAAGAGTTTGACTGGGAATGTGATAGGGTATGGGAAGTGTGTGAGAGATGTTCACAGTGATCGGAAAATGATCGTGTGACAGACACTGGAAGTCTGACAGAGATTTAAATGCTCACAAGGAAGGGAAGAGTGACAGGCAGCAGCAGTTTCTGGATGATTCAGAGAGTGTTAGTGATGGGGGTCACAGGGAAGGGGAGGGTCACAGCAATGGAGAGTGTGACAGTGATAAGGAATATGAAATCGATTGGAAGGGTGGCAGGAATTGATAGGGTGGTGAGTTAGAAAAGTTGCAGAGATATGATTGTGACAGTAGATGAAGATTGGAACGGTGACAGAGACTGGTAATCCAACAGGGGCTCAAAGAGCCTACTGTACTGTTATAATGTTTCTACCAACTAAGTGCATCTGAACAACATAAATGTCAGAATATGGGACTCGGTTCACACAAATCATCAGGAAATGTTGGCCTAATTCCTATTGAGCTCACAGTGCCACATCTGAACCTATAAACATACTAGGGTACCAGATGGTATCAGCAATCCCGAGCATGATCACTCTTTATTTCCCAAGGAAATCGTAGAAACAGATCTACCCTTTCGTTGTTTACTTTTGCATGCCCAAGGTAAACACAAGAAAGACACAAATTGTTTTTTTAACCATTTATTGAAACAATTGTATTCTTGTATAAAAAGAGTGTGCTGCAGAGGAAGCAAAGCATTGTAACTAATGTTACAAGAATGGTGAAAAAGATAAACAGTTCAACCATAACAACATTACTATATAATTATATGACAATCCTATTACCTAACACTACCTAAACATTTCAAGAGCATAGTGGGAGCACCCTCTGCCAGATCCTTTGGGATAGCCTATCCCCCATACCTTAGTAAGATGTATCAGGAAGTCGGCCTATGTAGAACAGGCTATCGTCCTTTGCAGGATAAAGGTCAGAGTCAGCAGGACTGCATCTCATCTACAATGCATCACCTTCCAGGACAATCCCTGCAGAAGCGCTTCTCTGTCAAATAAAATGCACAGACTATATAACAAAAGCACTGTTCCAATCATACCGTGTCAAAGGTGCAGAGATGATGCGATGGTGTGTCTGGAACCTTAGAGCGATTTCCAACCAGACAACCAAATACAAGGGCATTTGCGCTCCATGTTCCTAGATGGCCAGAGTGTACAAGCAACATAATAATAATGCTTTCCAAGAAATTACATTATCACATAAGTGTAAAACATGTAAAAAGTCACAATTAGAACAAGATGTCAAGCTCAAGCGTACAGCTAAAATGGAGACTGAGAGCAGGCTGTACTGTGCCCCACAGTAGTACCGTTACTATCCTGGCCTCACATTGATTAGCATCATTTGTTGAATGTAACCTGAAGAAGAAATTCAAGCAATCCCTGTGGCGAGAGGCTGCCGGTGTGGAGACAACTGTTGCCTCTATTAATGCCAAATACTTGTGTAGGAACCCTGGGCCTGATTTAGTGGCCACAAATATTGCTTAATGCTTCACCTGCAACAGCAACCAAGTCTCATTTGCTGCCCTCACCCAACCTACTTTTCTGGCAGGGGGAAGCAAAGCTCTCCCCTGCCGCAACAGTTCGTCAGCTCTCTCCCTTACCCTCCATTCCCTTAGAACACTCTCCAAACACCCCACCCGCCGGCCCTCCACCCCACTGCACACAGGAGCCCTGCTCCCATTTAACACCGGCTGAGAGCAGTAAACACATAAAGAACATGCACAATAAATATATAAACTCCTGTGATAATTTATTTTAGGGTCTAAAGCTTATGGTAATGCAGATTAATATCACATTTAAAGGACAGGACACATATGGTGCCTTACAAAACACCAAGGACCCATCATAATAGGAAAATATTTTAACATTACTTAGAATTACCCGCTATCACACAGTTGTTGTAAGATTAGACAGTAAGGAATAAAAAGTGCATAACCTGAAAACAATGGCAGTAAGTAAGTAGGACATTATTAAAATGAGAAACCTCTAATGAGGCTGGGATGGTAAACCATGGTCAGGCGCAATTGACTCCTTCTACAGGCCATAATAACCATACGACACAGGGTGGGTCCCTGTGGGTTTACCCTCAATAAACACTATATTCCTGGAAAAAACATATAAGTAAATGGATGGTTTTAGATACATTTTATATAAATCAGGGAAGTACATTCAGGATAGGAGATGGCCCCCTGTCTAGGGGATTATAGAAATATAGCATAAAAGTGCTCTTTTGAGGGAAAGATGAGCAGGTTGGTTCTGGGGACTCAATGTTTTTTCTACAGTGAATACTGATCTTAATGCCTAAAGAAATTTAAACAACTCTCCTCCAAATATTAGATTTCAAAATGTAGATTATTGTTGATGCACTGTGCACCTAAACCTTTGTGGGGGGTGTAAGTCATCAGGCACCTGAAAAATATCCACCATGGCAGGAAAGAATAGAGAGACAACCCCTTCTCTTGTCCGTGCCACATCCATAACTGTGAGGGAATGTATGACGTTACAACGCAAACATTTACAACGCATGCCTTTACAACACAGTTTTTACATCTCACCATCCTTTACACCACATGTTTTTACAACACATGCCATCACAATGCATTTTTAGAAACTACATTTACAACACATTCCATTACAACGCATACCATTACAACGCATATTACTTTTAGGGCCACAGTAGGGTAAGTGTTGGATAGTGTAGGGGTAAAAATTACTATTCCCACTCTAGTGAGTGCAATAGTAGGGTAAGTGTTGGATAGTGTAGGGGTATAAATTACTATTCCCACTCCAGTGAGTGCAACAGTAGGGTAAGTGTTGGATAGTGTAGGGGTAAAAATTACTATTCCCACTCCAGTGAGTGCAACAGTAGGGTAAGTGTTGGATAGTGTAGGGGCAAAAATTGCTAGTCCCCATTACTTACCTTATAATGCGTTGTAATGGCTTGCGTTGTAGTGACATGCGATGTAATGGCTGTGTTGTAATGGTATGTGAAGTAAAGGATGTTGCGTTGTAATGACTGCGTTGTGAAGGTAGTGCGTTGTAATGACTGCGTTGTAAAGGTTGTTTCCCCTGTGAGGCAATGAAGTTCTAGTGCTCCCTGGTGCCGCAGCACATCTCAACAGAGCTCATTGCAATTCACTTAAACCTTCGAGAAGCCTTGAGAGTCCCTTGGTTATTTCTTCAAGGGAAAATGTTTGCAACTAGTGTTATAGATCGGAGTATTATGCCATACTGAACAGCAGATTGTGCTTGATGCAGGAGCTACTCTACGGTAAAAAGCAGACCTATCTCACAGGAGTAAGTGTGAAGGTTTGATGGACCAAATAGAATGTCATACAGAGCTATCACAATGAGGAAATCAGTGGGGCTGCAGTTGACCACATGGGAAGGAAGCCTGATTTGGTGGTTCTGCCTTTAATGAATCGGGATTGAGCTCTCCTAATGGTGATGTTTCTGTATTACATTCTCCTCGGTCCAATCTTCACGCTTACTACCCTGAGTTAGGTCTTGACTGCTTGACCACAGCCGTCACTGGAGAGTTAAGAAAACTTAGGATCCTTATTTGAAAATCTGAGGGTCATTTAGCCGGATAGCCTGCCAGGTCTCCATTCCTCAGGCAGAGTACCGCCTCCCATATTTTGAGACCTCTGTCAGACATCCCGGGAAGCTCTGTACCTTCAGCAGAGCTGCCATTGCTGAAGCTACATTGAAGGCAGATAAGCTTTACTTAATGGGAACCATATTTGATGCACCCACTCAGCAAGTGATTTTGTTTTAAGAAACAAACTTCCAAAGTGAGAGTTTGTTCCTTAAGAACTAATGCCCTTGAAACACAGGGAGCATTCTCTCTGCACATGCGGGCCATTGGGTATTTTCAATTCTCAGACCACCATGTCTCCCAAAGTAGTCAGAGGTCGAACAAATAGGGCAGGTGAGTGTCACTTCAATCCGATGACCTTGAGGCAGATGGGTCATCATGTCACAGGTTTACACCAGCAGAAACAGTGGCACGTCCAGTGTAAACACAGTGCTTCCACTGACTGACTAGTGGGGATACCATGAGTTTGGCAGGGTAGAATCACTGGCAATATTTTGTAAACAGATTTTATTGCATTCATGAGTTATATGACATTTCCATCATTCCATTACCTCATCTTGCAATGACAATGGGCTATCTCAGTCCATATTGTGGGAAACATCCCATATTATTTACTTCTGTTTCAGACTCCCATTGCCTCAACTTCGCCTTCCCCTTGTGAGTCGCAACTAGTCATAGGCATGTATCCAATTTAGTCTCGTCTTTGATATGGGGTCATTATCAGACTAGGTCCCCTCCAATTGGTCTTACAGACGATCCTCCTGGTGTGTAGTCCTCCAAGGTAGTCATTGCACTATGGGCTCCTAGGTGCAAGCAGAGCCCCTGGTGTAGATTTCCCTGATTCCAGCCCAGGGTCCTTTATTCTGTCAACCATCGCCTCCCAAGCTCTGGCCTTCTCTATCGAGCCGATCCCTCTACGAGCGTCTCTATGCAGGACTTTCCCCTCACACCCTGCGCACCTCTTCAGCTCTTTTTCCATGCCTCTATCCGGGGCCCTCCCTGGGCCTTCAAATGTCTCGTTATTTCCCGTTAGCCAGGATAAAGGCCAAGTCCTGGTACCTACTATTAGTCTTAGTTTTGGAGGGATGGGAGAACAGACTTGAGAGGCAGTGGGCTGGTCGTTTCAGTGATATCTGCCACTACTTTAGTAACTTCTTCCCACTAGTTGTGCAATCTCGGACATGACCAAATCATGTGCATCCTCTCTGCCTGCACACGGGCATGCCATATCTTCCCTGTGGAAGTATTTATTACTATGCCCAGGGGTTAGATACGCCCTGTGTGGGATGTAGAAAATAATCTGTCAGAAACTGGCATTTCTAATACCTTGGGGCTTCTCACAAGTATACTCTCCCAGTTTTTATCTACTATGGGGGTACCTAAGTCCTCCACTCAGATGTCCCTCAGTGTGGTCAATGATTGGAGAGTGTCACCTTGTATCGCCCTGTAGAGACATGGGACCGCTTCGATTTTACCTCCTGCCATGGAGCTATACCTGCAAGCGCTATGGTGTTTGGGTTCTGAGGTGCCAAACCTCCAGTGAAGCCAGAGGGAAGAAGTGGCCCTGGGGAAGGTCCAACCCTGCCCAAACATCTTTGAATGGGAGAAGCTTCCCCTCTCTGAATAGGTTCCCAACGTTAGTCGCCCCGCCATTATACAGTCCCAATTGCCCTCCACTGTCCCCCATGTGGTAGGATATGTAGCATTTTCATAGGGAGGACCGGAGAGTAAGGGACCAGGATAAGTGTTTTCAGGAGGCACCTTCTCCAGAAGAGTCGCACCACCTGGAGCTCTCCTGTGATCTCAGTTGGGACTTGACCCACCCTCAGCAACACCCGCAGTAGTACGTCCAGGTCCGGTAAAAAGGGTCCAGTCTCATAGTCCTGTGACTGTCACCCCGCCAGCCACTGCGTGAATCACTGTAGTTGACCTGCTAGGTAGTATATCTCGAATTCAGGGACCTCTAGACACCCGTCATGCGCTGAGTGCTTCATCGTCGATAGGGCCCCCTCCCCAGATAAAGGACACAGTAAGAGAGTCCAGCTCATTAAATTGTGGTTTCGGGATCCATGTAGGCAGGGTCGTGAAGAAGTATAACAGCCTAGGGAGCACTACCATCTTTAGGAGCGCAACTCTGCCAGCTGTAAGGTTCTGGATTTTCGCCAGTTGAGCCCTGACAACATCCTAATTTAAGTTATCAGTACCCTGGACCCCTCCAGGGCACTCTCCACATTACCTAGAAAAATGATGGCTTTAATTATGGACTGGAGGCAACGTATGTTAAGCAATGTGTTGCGGCCTGGGATGAATCCCCCTTGGTCAGGGTGTATGAGGGTGGGCATAAATGGCAGGAGACTTGGTGCCAATTTTCGACTCAATATTTTAAAATCTAGATTGAGCATGGACATAGGTCTGTATACTCTACAATCCTATGGTATTTTACCGGGCTTGAGGAGGAGTACTATCAGAGCTTCCCGCGTGGTCCGGGGAAGGGATCCCTCTGTTCTAGCCGTCTTGTACTGTTCCACTAATTTAGGTAAGCAGCATAGAACTCGACCGGGAGCCTGTTTGTACCCAGATTGTTACCCCTAGTCAGTCCCTTGACTGCCGTTCTAACCTCTTGTATGCTAATGGCTGCATCCAATGTGTCCGTGTCATCTGCAGTGAGGTTCGGGAGGGGTAGTGCTGTTAGGAAATCTTTGATCATCTCCCTGTCCTACCCCACTATGCTCTTGTATAGGGTGGCATAAAATCAGAGAAAACGATGGTTAATGTCGTCCTGCCTACACATTTGGTGGCCTGTTTCGTCCCCAATTTCGACTATTGGTGAGCCCCTTCGGGCCTGCTTTGCCATTGAGGCCAGCGGAGGCCTTTCAGCGTGGGTCCGTTCCATATATCTTTTGTAGTCAAAACACCTCAGTTTCTTGACCTGGACTGTCACTTTCTCTTTGGCTTCTAATAAGGGTTGTTGTAGCTCAGGGTGTCCCAGTCTATGTGTTTCTAAGGTCCTCAGTTCCCGTTCTGCCCCCTCTACCTCTGTCATCAGGGTACACTGGACCCCTATAGACGCACCCATGCATCGGTCCCTTATTACTGCCTTGACGGCATCCCATTCAAGTAATTTAGATGATGCCATGTCACTATTGTCTGTGAAATAATGTACTATCTGTTCCCTATTTTCTTCTAGGAGCACCTGGTCTTCCAATGCTTCAGGCTTGAGTCTCCAGGTAGGTATATTCGGGCGGGGTCCCCATTTCAGCTGCAAGAGGACCGGATTGAAATGGTGTGTGTCAGATATTATACCCTATGGGCTAGCTTATGGATGTCTGGGGTAGATAAAAAGGTGTTGAGTCCCACATGTAGGTCGTCTTAGTGTGAAAAATAGGAGTAATCTTGCGTTGTTGGGTGCAATCATCATCATGTGTCTATCAGCCCCCAGATATTCTGCCAGCTTGTGAAGGCACTCGCAATGTGGTGCACAGGTGAGTCTCTTAGTGGAGAGTGTGAACGGTCTATTAGAGGATCTGCTATGCAATTGAAGTCACCTCTCATGATCGTTGAGTGGATCAGGTAAGGAGCCAATGTGCCCGATAGTCCGGTCAAGAAAGCACCCTGATGTATATTAGGCCCATATATATTTATTATCGCCACATCACGGCCATCTAGCCTACCCGTCACCACAACATATCGACCCTCCGGGTCTACCAAATGCCCTGTGTGCTGGAAGGGAAACCCCGTCCTGATCCAGAGCAATACTCCTCTGGCATTTGCTGAATAGGAGGTATAGTATGCCTGACCCCGCCATCTGCGTTTAAGAGCAGCTCCCTCCATGGCCAGTAAGTGAGTCTCCTGTAAGAGAGCAAGAAGGACACCCTGCCTGTTCAAGTAGGACGTTTTCTTATAACGTTTTGCCATGATGTGCATCCCCTGATGTTCCACGTTAGGACTTTATATGTCTTGAGTTTGACCACTGATATGCATTGCATAAGGTCCAGTGCTCTGTCCCCATTCTTATGTCCCCCACCTGATGAGGTAGGACCCCTCCTCTGATCCCAAACATAGTGGTCCCCGGTAGGCGACTCCTGCTAGCTCTCACAACTGAAAAAACATTTACAACCCAACTCCCACACCCCAGGACAAGTGAATGGTCCCCCCACATCCAAACCTATGTAAGAAATACTCATGAAGGCCTCTGCTAGCATCCTAGGTGGGAGGTAAGTGAGTCGTCCCAGCCCTCCCTGACATTCCGCCCTACCACTGTATTCTTCGTCTGATCCTTTTGCGGGCCCTGGACAATCTGGTAAAACCCACTATACCCTGAACTTGGCTGCTCATAGTCTCTATCAGTACTTTTAACCAGCCTCTCCTCCCCAATACTTGTGTTCCACAGTATAGTTCAAATTATTTCATCAGCTGTCACAGGGGTCACTGTGGGAAGATCTTGGCTGAACTCCCCCTGCACAGGCTGGAGCTATGTTGTGAACCAAGTTTTTTGTGCTATCCCTGTCTGTGAGGACATCTCACCGACCCCATTAGCACTTAACGATGCAACTGCTGACACAACTCTGTCTCTTTCTTATTGGGTCACGGGCCGCTGAAGATCTGGCCCTCCTCCCTCACTGGCCAGTCCGCCTCGAGTGCCTCTCTCGTGGGGCCTGTTGAGGCTGTTGATTTATCCAGTCCCATACACCTTGCTGTGTGCTGAAGAATTTTGTGCCAGCCAGGGTCACCACTCTGAGACATGCGAGGAACATATCATTGCGTAGTAGATTTCCATTTGACGGAGTTTCTTGTTTTCTGCTAGGTAGGTTGATCGCTTGGACATCTCTAGAAAAATCAGGAAATATTCTAACCGTGCTGTTTTCCACCTTCAGCTGTACCTTCTATCAAGCTTGGCGAAGAATATGATCACAATCTTTTTAGAACTGTAGTCTTGGCACCACTGGAAGGGGGTGGGGTCTTGCGGGCACTCTGTGGGCTTGTTCAATAGCACAGTAGAAGGAGTGGTCCTCCTCCACCACCTCCTCTCAGATCCATCTCTCCTGGGTTTCGACTATATCATTGCCCTTGATTATTTGGGGTAGTCCAACTATCCGTATGTTGTTGCAGTGTGGCCTGTTTTCTGCATCTTCTGCCCTTAGTTTGAGTGTGCGGACCTGTGTCTCTAGGACGGCAAGCCTGTCGGTTGCTGAGGACAGGGCCGGAGATATGTCTGTATTTCTTTTTCTGTTGTACTGACCCGTTCCGCCTCTCAGACGACCCATGTCCTCTCTGAGGGTGTCTATTTTAGTCTCTACAGCTGTCTTAGACGCCGCTATGACTTGCAGAATATGTTGAAGAGTGGGTCCGTTGAATAGATCAGTTTGTGAGGGATGGCTAGTCTTCGTCATCCTGTTCTCCCCTGCTCCCTCCTGTGTTGGCCCTGCTGGTTCAGGGTCTCTTTTGCGAGTAACTTTCCCCATGGTAGAGGCGGCAATGGGTGAGACCCCCCTTCTGTGATTATGTTGGCCGAAATGAGGCACTCAGTTGCGCCGCAGTGGCCACCATTCGCACTCTGTTCCTCACATCAAAATTGTAGGGTTCCCAGAGAATCACCCCTGGGCATTAGCCATAGTCCTCCAAGCGCCACTTTATCCCATCGTCAGGGCCTCAGGTGTGATTCAAGGATAGTAGGCCTCCTCATCCTGCAGCACTCTCAAAGGACTCCATCCATGCAGCCACTCCATGCTGGTGTCCTCTACTGCCCCTTTGGTACATGGTGGCACTTCATTGCATTGGATTCATCCACTTCTCTCCAGGCCTATGTGTCTAGGCAAGAAGCTAGCTCCCAGGACTCTCCCGAAAACATACAGCTCCGCCCTTCCTGTCCGGGGGGGCTCTGGTAGTATCACCTGTTACTCCTTGTCAGGGCTGCCTTCGCTACTTGCTTGGCTGTTCACTGTAGGCCTCCCCATACTGGGTATGTGTCAGCAATCTGCTCTTTCAGGGATGTGGATCCACAAGCGGCAATGCGGTCTGTGGCCTATTTGGTCACCATGGTGGTGATGTTGCAGCGCTCCTTTAGCCCACCAGAGGGTCTTCGCAGTAGAGAGGGGGGGGGGCCCAGGCCTCTCTCCCCAAGGCATGTTCGAGGCTCTTCTGCTCTCGCTGCCCTTTCATGGCTCACAAGAGGATGTCCATTGATTTGGGATCCAGGTCCCCCACTTGCCCTCACCACCGGGGCATCCCGCAGCAGACTTCTGCTCGCCTCTCCACGGGTGGGACTCCTCCCACCCGCTGCTGGCCCTTGTGGTAGGGATGAAGGGGAGCTCAAGCCCCCCCGCAACCACCGGCAAGGGATTCTCTCCCCCAACACCACAGCTCTCCACGCAGGTCATTCACAGGTCCCCCTGGGTCTCCGGGAGAGCAGCATCCAAGGGCCGTCTCACGTCCACAACTTCCAGGGCCACCCACGGCAACCGCAGTTCCGTCACTCCTCTGTGGGAGTTTCACTGGCCCTGTAGGGTGCAGCACTGTGCTGCCGACCGCTGCTGGATGCCCCATTATACGTGCTCCATCACAGCTCGTTTCAATGCCCCAGGTCGTCTCTCATCCAGGGTTTCCCCCTGTTCCCAGTCAACAACTGTCGGTCTCCTCAACTGCACGGCCCGGGGCAGTTCTCACTCCACCAGAGCCCCTCCTTGTGCGATGTAGGATTATCAGGGGGCTCCTTCTATCAGGCTCCACTGGGGCAGAGCAGCCTGCAGTCTACTCATAGGCCACGGCTGCCATCTTGTCGATACCGTCCCTCTGCCGCCGCCCCACCATCAGCCTCTCCAGGCAGGTGTAAAAGCTATTTTTCAGTGCCTCATCAGTATTGCAGGTTTTGGGAGTATATCGGGTTGCGTTGGAGCTCCAGAGCCCGTCAATATATGTAAGGAAGGCGTCTGTCACTGAGAGCGCCATCCAGTGTTGCCTACTCCATCTGCACCAGGCCACACCACCAAATCACTGTCAAGGTATGAAAACTCCTAATAAGGACCTGATTACTTAATAGACTACAATGGTAGTGGAGCTTGGGGTAGGACATTCGACAGCCACGCACTCGATGATTAGTGGCCTGAAGCCAATGGGCATCACTTCGCTACCCGCTGTTGGGGTGTGGTAATTCCCATCTTATGGTAGGTCAGAAATTTACTTCACACTTTTGTGATTATGGTGGGGTATGGTTACTGAGCATTTGCACTTTACCGAGCCACCCTTTGAGTAATCCAGTAAATTGGTCCTGATGAATTGCCGTGTTCTTTTTTGACATTTGATAGGCAAGAAATATGTTGACCTCCACGTAATCTTTTAGAGCTAGTGTGGACCACCATATCCACTTCTAGCCACCCTTCATTTTTACTCGTAACAAAGGAACCCAGATATTAAATTTGGCTTTGAGTTCCCTTTAGTTCTTTTTAAAACACTTCACACCAGACCACTCACATTTACACTGCATCTCATTCTTCACATTGGCAAGTCAATCGAAAGAACTCTGGCCCCCCTGCATGGCACTAGCTTACATTTTGCAAATATTGAGGCACAACATGGCATTGCAGTTGCCATACAATTATTGGATGTATGATGTTACAATGCAAACTTTCACAACGCATACCTTTACCATGAGGTTTTTACAACGCAACTCCCACAGCAACGCATGCCATTACAATGCAAGCCATTACAGCGCATTTTCCCCATTACATCGAAAATTACTATTCGAACACCGCTGGGTACTTACCTCTGGGAAAGTGCTGGCCAGTGAGGCAAATGCGCTTAATGGCATGCATTGTAATGGCATGCGTTGTAATGGAACTTGCGTTGTATTGACTACGTTGTAAAGACATTGCGTTGTAATGCCTGCATTGTAATGGATCTTTCCCATCATTAATAAAGGGCACATAAGTGTATTTCCTGGACTAGAGGAGGCCCATAACGTGACTGACATATTGATTTACCTGAGGTCCAATATGGGGACTGACTGGCGTATGTGTGCAACAAGGACACATTACACTAGAGGTGGGCATAGGTTTCAGCTATGCTCTCGAAGTTTGGCGCAGTGAGTACATTTGACTTCAGCAAAGAGGACAAAATGTCAAATGGCAAGCTGGCACGCAGGGTAAGGCAGGGGTTAGAGTGCAATTCTGTCTGTTGCTTGGGATATGGAAGAGGATAAGGGGGCAGAAATCCGCCCACTGTCCCACTGTCCTGCAGGGCATTTTGTGCCAGCAGGAGCAGTTTCCCACTGCCACAAATGATTGCTGAAATTTCTCCTCTATCTTCAAAAAATCTTCACAAGTTTTGAAGTTTGCGAGGCTCATAAAACGTTTTTACAAGAAATTGCAAGTTGCAAGTCAGGTGACTGCAGATTTCCACATAACTAATTAACTAATCACAGCACCGTTCGCCATTCAAGGAAAATGGCACCTAATCTGGGACAACAGCTGACAATTTGGGAAGCCCGTGGCACATCATGGCATCAATTGGAGTATCCTGATCATTGACTGACATCATGGCATATAGTTCCATTCAAGCGATATTTAGTCTTGTGATTTACTTATTTAAGGAGTTTTATAAAGTGCTCACATGGCATCTAAAAGCCACTTCAAAGCACCAAGAGAGTAAGAACAAGTAAGAAAGGAAAAGAAAGGCTGAGGGAAGACGAGGCAAAAAGATTAGAGAAGGGAAGGAGAAGCAGATTAGGACGCTGCTTGAGGACAGGGGAAGAAAATTGTTTTAACTGGGCGGTCTCAGCTGGTAGGAGTAAAAAATGCATCTGTGAACAACAAGGTTTTCAAGTCGCTGGATAGGCGAAGGCTCTCTTGATTGTTCAGCCTGGATGGCAGAGTACTCGAGGGATCAAAGCACTTGTTAGTTTGATGATATGAACTGACAAGACGAAAGGTCTGGATTTCCTTGACATCGACAATTAACAGTTGACGATCTCAACTACAGAGTTAATCCGTGCTTCACACTACATTTCCTGGTCCAAGGTGATTCCCAGGTTCTTAACTTTCATTGATTGGACAGGAATCTGCCCAGTGAATTTGGCCAGGTGAATAGCAGCAAGTCGTATATGTTTTGGGTCTGTTATTGAAGATGGCGGCCTCAGTCTTGTCCCTGCTGAGGCATGCGAGACTGTCTCTCGTGAATGATCCAGTATGTTCCATGCATGCCTTGAATTTTTTTTGATTACATGCATTTTCATTTAAGTTGAGGAAGGTTTGAGAATCAGCCACATACAACTGGACGTGTAGTCAATAATTGTGCCTGGAGGCACAAGAGTACATTAAATAGCAAAGGAGAGAGCAGCAACCCTTGGGTACCCCATATTTAATTGATTTCGAAGTGGATTCTGAGCAACCAATTTTGACTTGCTGGTTTCTGTCAGGGATGACTGATATTCCCCAGTCTAGGGCAGTGCTGGACAGACCCCTCCAATCTTTCAATCTGCAGAGCAAAGTTCAGGGTTGTCTGCTGCTCAGATGTCGAAGAGAATCAACACTGCTGGTTGGTTGTTGTGCAGGCCTGAGAGGATGTATTTTAGTATAGATGTCACTGCTGATTGTGTTCCATTTTCTGGCCCGAAACCTGTTTGGAGGTCGTGAGGAAGTCTTGGCTTCTAGATGTTTGGTCATTTTTTTCTTCAAAAATCCTACTGGGAATGACTGCATTAAGATGGAGCACCGGAGCACATGATGGTGATGGCCAACCTACTCATCCTTTATGGGTCCCGGAGCAGCGTGCTACTCGTCGAAAAGCGCTTTGAAGCCTCGTCAGGGCTAGTAAGGGCTATATAAATGCAATTACAAACAATACAATACACTACAAACATATGCTGAAGAACTAGCACGCATGGCAATGACTTACATAATGAAAGGGCAAGCTGATGTTTACACACCAAATGCTGGCATTTTCAGATTGAAACAAACTGATATTTAGGGCAAAATTACCTTAATTCATACAAATGAAGAGGAGGTGGGCAAACGTACTCTTGTTTATTTAAAGTAAAAGCTAATACTCGTGGCACGACGGCTTGATAAATTAATGTGTTTATTTACAAGGCATTTCAACCGGATACTTAAGTGATAGTCAGTATTCGTGTGGGCCCCGCTCCTGCTGGAGTTGTGCATTAATCTTGTTCACAGAGGCCACGTTCTTCCTGCAGGAGCTGTTATTCCAAGGCTCCCGAGCAGCATTTTGCGATTTTCTGTTGACAAATAGATTCTTACAACCTAATTATCTTTCTGGATATTTGATATGTAGGTCCTGAGAAAATTAGTTTTGATGCCTGAGTCGGAACAATCTCTAAGCAGGCCTGAAATTGTGAGATCTTTGTAATTTGTGCAATGTTTCATCCTCTCATTCCATAGCTTCCAAAAAGCTTCTTCATCATGTGAATGAATCTACTTTAAAAGGGTGTATGGGAAAATAGAACGAAGTGGAAAGGAGAAGTAAAGGGAGCTTACTCCTACTTTTTGAAACATGGCAGCAGGAGGTGCCTGGACGAAAAGCTGGAGTCCAGCAGATGCATTCATCTGTGCTTCCACTGCCACCTGTTCATCTCAGAGACACCTGGGTCATTATTGAGTTTTGACCTTCCCTACGTGCTGCCCAGGGTACCTTTCAGTAGGCAGCAGTAGCTGTGAACTGGAGCCACACTCCATGTTATGACAGCTGCCATCACCATCTGTTTTGTTACACTGCATGGTTTCATTCCAGATGACCCCATAGTGGTTCTTCGTGTGATCCTTCTTTCAGGGAAACAACCTTTACAACGCAGTCATTACATCGCAACATCCTTTACATCGCTTGCCATTACATCGCATGTCACTACAACGCATGTCATTACAACACATACCATTACAACACATACCATTACAACGCATAGTTTTTACCCTTACACTATCCAACACTTACCCTGCTGTTGCACTCACTGGAGTGGGAATAGTAATTTTTACCCCTACACTATACAACACTTACCCTAAAGTTGCACTCACTGGAGTGGGAAAAGTATTTTTTACCCCTACATTATCCAACACTTACCCTAAAGTTGCACTCACTGGAGTAGGACTAGTAATTTTTACCCCTTCACTATCCAACACTTACCCTACTGTTGCACTCACTGGAGTGGGAATAGTAATGTTTACCCCTACACTATCCAACACTTATCCTACTGTTGTACTCACTGGAGTGGGAATAGTAATTTTTACCCCTATGCTATCCAACACTTACCCTAAAGTTGCACTCACTGGAGTGGGAAAAGTAATTTTTACCCCAACACTATCTAACACTTACCTTAAATGCAATGTAATGGTATGCGTTGTAATGGTATGCTTTGTAATGGTATAATGTGATGTAATGGTATGCGTTGTAAATGTAGTTTCTGAAAATGCGTTGTGATGGGACGCGATGTAAAAACATGCATTGTAATGGATGTTGCGATGTAAAAACTGCGTTGTAAAGGCATGCGTAAATGTTTGCGTTGTGTCATCATACAGTCCTTTTTGCATGATGTAACATACCTACACCTAGCTTCTTCCCAGTGTTACACTTCAACTAAATAGAATGAATAGCAATGCATAAAGGATTTGTATGATTTTGTAAGGGTGTGCGAAATTTGTGTAATTTCCTTTTACATAATTAAGTGATATTAGGCAACAGTGATGTGAAATTATGTGAAATGTACACCTGGCATTTAGCACACATTTCACGCAAATAAATAGGGGAAAAACTGAAGTGACATGACCCACAGCCACTCGTGTTCAGGTCATTCTAGTTATTCCATGCTCCCATGCTAACCTTGGTGAGAAATGGTGTAATTTCAGAAATTTCATGTGGTAAGTGTAGCTCTAAATTCGCCAAATTATGTGAGATTATACACATATAACAGAAACTTCACCTGGGCCTAGTCGTTTGTACCTCCTTTCATAAATTGGGCTCAAAAGCTCTTATTTAATTGTGTTGTTATTCCTTTGACTTTTTTAGTGCCCAGTTTACAGTGGTGAACAAAAAAAATGTAAATAATGCACACAAATATATTTGACACCAATTTTTGCATTGTTACCACCTTTTCCTAATTTACTTTTGATGTTACCACCAGTAACTGCAAGCATTTTACTTGAGCGAGTGAAGTGTGCTATCAGCTCTAAATCAATGCCTGTAAACGCATAAAATAATTTGTGCCTATTTGAAGTGTGAGAGGTGTTGAAAAAGACACTTTATCTTACATGGAGTTTTTAGTTCCACTGCAATGATTTCAAATGAGCTAGTGTTTGAAATTGAAAATCATGGCCACAATCCCAGACATTTAATGTGCTGTGGTTCCAGTTGAGAAAGTTTTGTTTGTCCCTGAAAATAGGTATTGTAGGAAAGTGCCCTTTTTGTATGGTCACCCCTACACTTTTCCCTCCAATGCTGATGGTTTTGACTCTGAATGTGCACTGGTGCATGCTAACCAGGCCCCAGTGCCAGTGTTCTCTCACTAAAATATGATGAATGTGAATTGGTAATCCCGATTGGCAGGGACTTTAACCCCCTTAATAAATTACTGGTAAGTGGTGCCAGTAGTACCCAGGGCATGGAAGTTAAAGGGGCCACTAGGGCCTGCAGCACTGATTGTGCCACATTGAGTGACCCAAGTAAAGAGATGACAGCCGGTCGGCGATTGCAGACTGCAGGAACAGTCTCATTCATTCATATAAATCAACCCCACACATGTTATTCCTCTTTACTTCTTTAAGAACTATACTTAAGTAACTCACTAATGATGGCACGGATGATGGAACTGTGGTGGTACATAAGAGATGAGGTCTCAGCGCATGTGCTGTCCATTAGAGACATTTTGTTTACACTTAGTCGGTATGGAGCCCTCTCATTACATACCATTAGTGGGCTTCAAAGCCACTCTAAATGCTTGCTTCCTGCTGGTCAGTTCTGTGGTTGACACTTACCTCTTCTTGCATATGACCCTCTCCTAGAGCATGGCTGAAGTACTTGTGTCCTTACATTGCTCACACTTTTGGGACCTATTTTATTATTTTTGTTGAGCCACTCAATCTACTCCACTCCAATGTACCCCACTCCACCCTAATCTACCCCCACTCTACTCCACTCAAATCTACCCCTCTCTACTCCACTCTAATCTACCCCACACCACTCTACCCCACTCTCCCCCACTCCACTCTACCCTACTCCAGTCCACCCAATCTACCCCACTCCACTCTGCCCTACTTAAAACCACTCAATCAACCCCACTATACTGCACCCCAATCTAGCCCAATCCATCTACCCCAATCTACCACACTCCACTCTACTCCAATTTACCCCACTCCATTTCACTCCAATCTATTTCACTCCAATCTACAACACTCCACTCCAATATAACCCACTCCACCTCAATCTACCCCACTCCAGTCCAGCCCAATCTAGTACACTACAATCTACCTCACTTTAATCTACTACACTGCACTCTACCCCACTCCACTCCACTTCCCCATTCCAATCTACCCCAATCTACCCCACTCCATTCCAATCTACCCTACTCTAATCCACCCAATCTACCTCACTCCACATACGCCACTCCACTCTACCCAACTACACCCAACTCAAACCTACCCCACTCATTCCAATCTAACCTACTCTAATCCACCCAATCAACCCCACTCCAAGTACCCCACTCCACTCCAATCTGCCCCACCCCACTCCACTCCAATCTACCTGAATTCACCCCATTCCACTCTTCCCCAATGTGCCACATTTCAATTTACCCCAATATACCTATATATCTCACTTCACTCTACACCAATCTACCCCAATGTACTAAACTCCTATCTCCTGCAATCCACCTAAATATACTCCTATCTGCATAATCGACCCAAATCTACCCCGTCCCATTCCACTCCAATCTACCCCACTCTACTACAATATACCCCATCCCACTCCAATCTACCCCACTCCTCTACAATCTACCTTATTACAATTGACCCCACTCCAATCTACCACACTCCAATATACCCTACTCTTCTCAGCTCAATCACCTCAGTCTACACCTCTACAATCTACCCCACTCCAGTCCACCTCACTCTACCCCATTATACCCTACTAGAATTTACTCCATTCTACCCCACTCCACTCTAAACCAATCTACCACACTCCACGCTACCCCAATCTATCCCACTCTACTGTAAACCAATCTATTCCACTCCATTCTACCCCAGTCTATCCCACTCCAAACCAACTTACCCCACTCCAGTCTTCCCCACTCCATACTACTCCAATTTACCCTACTAAAATCTACCCCATGCCACTGTTTAGCCATGCTGAACAGCAGCCACACTGGGGTACAACGTGGCTAAAACACATGCTGAAGCTAATAGCTCTTCCATAGGTGCAATCTATTGTCTTTTCCAATGCATGTTTAATAAGGCGAGCCCTGGGGGATGGGGTCCCAGGAGGGAAACCAGCCAACGAGGGGGGCTGGGCTTGACCCCTCCACCTTCTGAAAATCAGACAGGAGCCTCAGGAGGGGGCCATACATGCTCTCCTCCCCCAAATATATCTACTTCTTCCTCCCTGGTCCACCCAGGGTGTATGGAAAAAAAACAAGCGCAGGAGATCGTGCTTGGTTTTTTTCCGCATAACCTCTGCGAATTTGTGGCAACATTTAAAAAAAAAAACATTTTTGGGCCCAGGCAGCCCCTGTGGACCCTCGCCACTAGGCCTAGGTGGTCAGGGTATTTCTATCCTGCCCCTTTGTGTTTTTTTTTTTTTGCCTTCTTCCTGGGTGAAGTGGTGGCAGTCACAGCATTGCTGTTGGTGGGTGGATCCGCAGTGGCTCTGCATCTCTAGATACAATTACATCTTGTGTTCTTTAATAAGTCCAAAACTACTGCACAGATTTACACCAGATTTACAAGCACTCTTTCTGGAGACAAGTATAATTGTGCATTTTAAAACTTATATGATGTCCCATTTACAAATCATTAAAGGTTGGGGTGGAAAAAGTATTCCATCTTAAACAAGACGAATGCTGAGTGCACCTGATGTAAGTTGCAGAGGTATGTTTGAAAGTAGTTTAAAGTAGTTTAAAGCCAAATCCTGTTCTAAAAAATCTGTGAAGAAGGCCAAAGCTGCTGTTGACAATAAATTAGCCATCAGTGGATATCTAAGCACATGCCAATGTTAAACTGCTGTAATACAGTTTTATAGTCACATCCGATAAGCTGTGCATGTTTATTTCTAGAACTTCTTTAAGATTTTGAGGCTTTGCAAATTATACAATGATGTAGAGGTAAATGTATCCCACTTAGAGGTGGTTTACCTCATACTTGTGTATGAGGGTATTTGGAGTAAAAAAGATTACCAGTTAGTAATTGAATCATTACTAGGGGTAGGCGGAACACGCAGAGTGTCACTCCGCAGCATTCTGTGCAGGTACCTAAGAACACAGCAAGATTCCGCAAGCAGAGCAGCTCAGAACATCACACTGCTCGTGGTGATTTTTAGCACCAAGAGCTGGTCTTGTGCTGTAAAATTAGCGCAAACAGCACCAAAGCAGTGCGCCAGAGGGCACTGCTTCTTTATGTCGCTCAATTACATTTTCTACAGAAGCAACAGCATTCTCAACACGAGCGGCAGCTTTCTCAACGCGAGCGGTAGCAACCTGCCGCAACCGCCCGTGTTGAGAAAGGTCACCAGGAGGTGGTCTAGTGCTCGATTTTCTCACTCACGCTCGCCAACTTAACGTTGGAG
The DNA here is from genome assembly GCF_964204655.1 of Triturus cristatus. Taxonomy (NCBI): domain Eukaryota; kingdom Metazoa; phylum Chordata; class Amphibia; order Caudata; family Salamandridae; genus Triturus; species Triturus cristatus. The sequence goes on from NC_140590.1 coordinate 790,049,953, forward strand.
AGACAAGCGTGTAGAAAAACTCCACTGAGTTTCCGAAACCCCACGCTCCAAGTAGAGTGCAGAGAGGGCAAAACTCGGCAAACTCCACCGGAGAAGTAGAGTTTACCACCCACCCCTAATCATTACCTCCTCAACCCATTTTCTCATACCACTACTTTACTATATGAGCATATAGCAGAGCTATTAACCACAGCCTGATTCCCTGGCACATAACAAAGTTTCAAACAACGCAAAAAAAATGTAATGCTACTCTGTCACTCCATTGTATGACACTCTATTCCACTTTACGACACACTACGACACTCTACAACACTCTATGACACTCAACTCCTCTCTACACAATTCCCTCTATGCCACTGCACACCAATTTACTCCACTGTATGACACAACACTCCACTCTACAATACTCCACTCAATGACACTCCACAACCATCTACTCCATTCTATACCACTCCACTCTATGACACTCAACTTCCCTCTACAACACCCTACACCACTCTATGACACTCTGTTCCACTCCTCCATTCTACACCTCTCTATTGCACTTCACTCTATTCCATTCCATTCTACTACACTCTATGCCACTCCACCCTATGACACTATTTCACTCTTCACCCCTCCACTCTAAAACACTTTACTCCACTGAATGTCAATCCACGCAACTCCACTTTGTGCCCTCTACTCTACGCTATGATGCTTTACTCCACTCGATGGTAAGCCACTCCACTCTAAGCCACTTCACTCTGCGTCACCCTACTCTGACACTCAACTCTATTATAATTTACTCTACAACACTCTGCCCCAATCTACTCCACTCTACCCGACGAATCTCAACTCCACGACACTCCACTCCACTCTACCCCACTCTACTCCACTCTTTGCATCTCTGCTCCATTCTTTGCCACTCCACTCTATGACACTCCACTCCCTGCCACTCTCTTCTATGCTACTAACTTTTATCCATGCTGAACAGCAACCACACTGGTGTACAACATGGCTAAAACACATTGGCAAAACCAATAGCTCTTGCTTAGGCGAGACCAATTCACTTTGACAATGCTTGTTATCTGAAGGGACCTGCCACCTTTGTTACGCCCAACCTGTTGATGACAGCAACCAAGCTTGGCATGAAAAGGGCCTAAATATAGAATATAGAGTGCTAGTTTCAAGTACTCTGAAGGTAAATTTAGATGCAACAAATATACAGAATACCAATATCTCCACTGAAATGTTTTAATGTAACAGCACAGTAGTAAGCACATATGTTTTTCACATTGTTTGTTGGGTATCTTATGTAATGTGCTGCCTTTAGGTTATTAATAGGTTCCAATACTCTGAAATTATTTGAGTGAAAAACATTAACTAAGTAAACCGTAATTATTGATTTTCTGAATAATATGTTGTTAGCTTATTCTTTTGAACAAAGAGAAAAAGTGCTGTTACATTAGTGTTATTAGATGACTCATTTCAAATTGTGACCGAATCATCCCTCAGGTATAATAGACACAGACAACTGACAATCAAGTAATTGCTGAGCGTGCTTCTCGGCCAGGTGCCACACTGAGAGGCCCAACCAGGAGAGCGTGGGGCTTTATTAATGCAAAACATGAAGAGGGCATCAAATGATACAATAAAATAAGTACTAGCCAGGGGCATCCAGCGTCAGAAGCACTTCAGTGCAATCCTGTGGTGCAGTCAGACCTGCTTGACCTGCTGCTGTCCTCTCTTCACTCCATGCTCCAGTCCACCACTAACATCCAATCACCCTATTCTCAGCAGGCAACAGTGATACCACAAAAGATCGCAAGAAGTGAAACCTGCTGGCAGGCACACGGTAAAATAGCTCCTACACAAACGGAAGTATCTCAGAATAGAACGCTGCCTCCGCTGCGTAAAACTAACTGACTGACCAAAAGCAATCATTTCCGGACAGTGCTTAATTTGAACCGGTGGTTTCCAGTACTCAGCACCAGCACATAAATTATGGCAGTCTGACACGTGGTGGCACTGTTTGTCTGATTAAAAGATCAGCGCAGCAACACTTGTTAATTAATTCAATATACTTTGAAACTTACTACTACCTGCCGTCCAAGCCATTCCTATAGCTTTGGGACCTGGAATAGCCTAAAATGTCACACTTGTAGGTGGATGATGGTTTATAGTTGTGGTGGCACTGTCATTGGCAGGGGCATTGGGTGATGTACGCTGCAGTGGCCTCCTGAGGAGGGCCCTGGCACTTAGTTATTTACAAATTAAGCACTGGTTCCAGGTAATCGCATAGTAATAGACTTGTTAAAACCATGTACAAATATCGACCACCTGGGACTGCTTGTAAGTACTGAATCAGAGTAGGAACATATTCACACATAGATACATTACACATTAGTCTAAATTCCTTAGTCCCAGATGTTTGTGGTGGCAGTGAAGGCGTGGGACAATAGTCTGCAGATAAATTGAGCCTAAGTATCCTCCATGGGTCATCAGTCATGTCCAAGACACAGCTGGAGGAGAAAAAACATTGCTGCTAGACAAAAGAAACAATGCCCAGTAACATGTTCACATGCAAGGCAGACTGAAAAGGCTGACTGAATAATGGATGAATACGCGTGGAAGCACATTACATTACTTTCAGGAAACTGCACTCAATTACCCCAGTCTCGCTGTTCAGACAGTGGAAACTGCACAGATACTGCTGTTCAGTTTTGGACTAGGGTAATGGGTAGTGGGAAATGAGGAGATCAAACATCAATATTAATTATTGATATGTGCAGCTGTCAAACATACTCATTATTCCTTCTGTTACACACAGCTAAATTCGCCCTGCTTTAGTGTGTGAGCGCGCCTCAGCCTATAGGCTTCCTGTTGAATGCGAGTGAAGCTTGTATTCCTCCATTGGAGTGTGCGAAAAGGTCTTGCACTTGTGCTCTTCGTCCTGCGTGTGCATGACGTGCTTCATGGAAACAGGCAACTCCGGCTGTGTTTCTGGCCCATGCCTTTCCCGTAAACGGCTTCTATAACCAGTAACTGCATGGGAGGGAATATATGATTGTTTAAATCCAGCATGTGCCTGTAGAACGCATGTAAGAGACGCTTACCCCTGACCTTCCCCTTCAGTCTTCTCCAACTTATACACTCAAAGGACATGCTACCCAGGCCTATCAAGGACGAGGCAGCACGCGTGAGAGGTAGGCAGCGTAACACAAGGACCAGTGCTGCTGATGTCTGCTCAGTAAGGTCAGGTGTTGTACAAAGGGACCAGAGTCTGGTGTTGACTGCCCGGTAAGGTCAGGTGATGTCTGCTCAGTAAGGTTAGGTGGTGGACAAAGGGACCAGAGGCTGGTGTTGACTGCCCGGTAAGGTCAGGTGATGTCTGCTCAGTAAGGTCAGGTGATGTGATGTACAAAGGGACCAAAGGCTGGTGTTGACTGCCCGGTAAGGTTTGGTGATGTCTGCTCAGTAAGGTCGGTCAGGTGATGGACAAAGGGACCAGAGGCTGGTGTCGACTGCCCGGTAAGGTCAGGTGATGTCTGCTCAGTAATGTCAGGTGATGTACAAAGGGACCAAAGGCTGGTGTTGACTGCCCGGTAAGGTCGGGTGATGTCTGCTCAGTAAGGTCAGGTGATGGACAAAGGGACCAGAGGCTGGTGTCGACTGCCCGGTAAGGTCAGGTGATGTCTGCTCAGTAAGGTCAGGTGATGGACAAAGGAACCAGAGGCTGGTGTTGACTGCCCGGTAAGGTCAGTTGATGTCTGCTCAGTAAGGTCAGGTGATGTACAAAGGCACCAGAGGTTGGTGAGCTCCGGCCAGTAAGGTATAGATATGTACCAGAGGCTGTTGATGTCTGCCTAGTAAGGTCAGGTAATGTATCAGAGGCTGGTGATGCCTGCCTAGTAAAGTCAGGTGATGTATCAGAGACTGGCGTTGCCTGCCTAGTAAGGTCAGGTGATGTATCAGAGGCTGGTGATGACTGCTCAGTAAGGTCAGGTGATGTACCAGAGGCTGGTGATGTCTGCCTTCTGTAGTTAGGTGGTGTACTAGAGGCAGGTGATGTCTGCTCAGTAAGATCGAGTTATGTACCAGAGACTGCGATGTCTGCCTAGTAAGGTCAGGTGATGTACCAGAGACTGGCGACGTCTGCCTCGTGAGGTCAGGTGATGTACCAGAGGCTCATGACGTCTGCTCGTAAGATCGAGTGATGTAGCAGAGGCACCAGAGTTGGTGATGTCTGCCCAGTAAGATCAGGTGATGCGCAAAGAGACCAGACACTGCCAATTTCTGCTCTGGGAGGTTAAGTAAATGTGCCTGGGGTAGCAGAGAAGAGGCAGGCAATGCATGCCTAGAGCCTGGGCCAACAGTGCCTGGCAAAGTAATGCCTGCTAGCGAACCAGGAGGAGCAGAGGAGGGGCTGGAAATATCTGCAAATGAAGTTCGGGTGATGTGCGTCTGGGACCGAAACACTGGCAATATCCTCTCCTTAAGATTGGGTGATATGCCAAGGGGACCACAGACGGTCGAGATTAGAAGCCAGTCCATCTGCCAAGATGGTCTGCTCTTGGTGAAATCTGACCAGTCTGCAGCTGGTGGTGACATGACGCGCCCAGGAGCAGGGAAGGTTTCTGCATCTGGCGTCATCTGCTCAGTAAGGTCAGGCCGTGTGCCCAGTGGGGAGTGTGGTAGCAGGATGAAGTAAGGACGATACAGCATTTGCAAGAAAGATCTATCCCATCCTCATCGCCAATTGAAGTAAGGACGATACAGCATTTGCAAGAAAGATCCTTTATTGCTGAGGAGCATCCACAAGTACATCCATCTCTCTCCAACCCCGATACCGGTCTCCACGCAGTGGAACCCGAATCACACTCCAACCCCAAACATTCCAAACCATGAGGATGCACAGCAACTCGTTACCGAGCAACACAACACAGTAGGAGACGGAAAGGGGAGATACTGAAACCCTCATTTTCATACATCTAAGTGGTGCGAAGGTCTGGTTGGGGCGCCATGATAAATAGGCTTCATTATAAGATGGTTCTACCCGTCAGCACGCGCTATGGGTAATTACAGCGGCGGCACTGGAGGCGTCACACACTCCCCTGAAATTATATTAGGAGGAGAAAGTGGATTACGCGGAGCATTGTAGCAGCCCGGCGCTGCCCCGCCCCTCGGGTTAAATGTGTGAAGGGCTCCAATCCTGATATACATTCCTGGTGACGGAATGGAAGAAAAAGAGAGAGAGAGTTTCTGTCCTTTTTCAATGTCTGTGAGTGTCTGTCTGTCTATGTGTCGTATTATCTGACGTTATCTGTTACATGTCAGTCTGAGAATATATTAGACTATGTTAGACTGTTCCTCGTTTGTCTTCCTGTGTATGTTTGATGTTCTGTGCTGCTGTCCATTTCTGTCAATGTCTGTCCGTGTCTGTCTGCTACTCTTCCCTTTTCTCCCCGTTTATATCTGCCTTTGCATGATTTATCTGGCCATGTCATTCACTCTGTCTGTGCCTGTAAATATCTGTCTATACATGTCTATCCTTGGCTGCCCGTTGCCGCCTTTCTGCCCCTTTCACGCGTTATATATATCTGCTACTAGTCCGATTGGTTTGTGTTTGTCACACAAGTTACTTTTCTCTAAAAACAACACATGATATTTTGTCCTATTTATTTCACTGCTGTTTCTCACTTACATTTGATATGTAGTTTGTCCTTTTTCTATTAGAAATGTTCCGTTCCTGTGTTTGCCCTATCCTCAAACATGCTTTATTGAGTAGTGTACAAAGGACTCACATCTCACACAATAGTCATATTATCATATTGTGACACATAGCACAATTGAGACACCGGTTGCAAGTTATCATTTATACACTTTGCGGATTCCTTCAGGCGCCTACCTACAACAATAGTTTCTTGCTATTATGAAATTCTCAAACCTATAATTTGCTTTATACTTGCTGTTTTTTTTTTAACATTAGTAGAAATATGTCTCCTCCTTACCTGTGAATTTACAATTACTGTAGATTCATCCTCTTTTTTAGCTTAAATATATATAGATTATATATATTTATTTCACTGCAAAAACAAAGGTTAAAGGGTCGCTATAGAAAGGTGAAAATGTCAGGTAAAAGAAAAATGTTTTAAACTAACAAACCACTCAAATTCACCAGTTATAGTTATCTCAAGTAACTAGAATTTGTGCCCTAAATTAACAGTAACTCGCACCCTCACTATGCACAGTGTTGCTATCAAAGATGTAATTTCAGATGTCATTAGGGATGCTATCAATGGAATCATTGACCATGCGCTGAGTGCTGTAATATGTGAGGGTACAAGCACTGCATGCGAGGGTGCAAGTTATTGCAACTTTAGGGCACAAGTTCTAGTTACTTGAGATAACTATGACTGGCAAATGTCATTGGTTTTGTTAGTTAAAAATGTAACTATAATGTCTCTTTAACCTTTTTTTTTCCAGTGAATTTCTAAGATTTATTTTATGTTAAGTAAGATATTGTTACAAATCCTAACTATAGCATCACTTTATCCTTTGTTTGTTAAGTAATTTCGGGTTTTTTTAAACATAAAGTAAGCGGTCCATTGCTCTGCACCCAACCTCTTGCAGGTGCCCAAACCACTGCGGGCACCCAACTCCCTACCCTCCATCATGAATGGGCTTTACTCATGCACACTTTGGGGTGGACACCCAACCCCTTTTTTTCAATTTTGCTGAGCCACAGATCCATACATCTGGTGTGATTCTCAAGTGGGCCACAGTAGGCCTCACAGTGGATTCCTTCAGGTTGCGGCCAGGCAATCACAACGCATGTTTGAGCTCATGGATCCGCGATCCACAGCAGTGGTTTTGCGCTGGAACTTCAGCATGAAATATACATACATTTGTATCCTCAATCTCTCCAAGACTACTGAATGCATGCTTTCTGGCTCAAGATCTAGTTTTCTATCAAATTTAGTGTATTTCCATTCAGCAGTTTTTGTGGTCTCCCTGTTTAATTTTCCTCTGAAAAGTTGCATGGGGAAAACGCATTTTGGGAATTGCAATTTTCTTGGCCCAGGCTTGACAAATGATACCAAAGCTTTGCAGGAAAAAGCTGAGGTGGATGAGACTGTTTTTTGAAAGTTTTGTGAAGATTTGTCAAGAGGCGCCAATGTCATTAGCAAACCAAAATATCAATTTCCTATGGAAACATGATTCTAAGTATAACTACCCAGTTGCGATATAAATATATATGTATGTGCCTCAAATGTCCAAAGTAACTTCCTTTTTTCACAGTTCTCTGGTGTGTACAGTACTTACCCTACCTTCACATAATTCTGGATGTCTAACAAATGTAACCCACGGAATCACAGCAAAGTAATAGCGTGGCCTCCATTCAGTCTTTAGCAAATATTCACCTTCAGCCACTAATAAGTGTTGTTAGAATACAATCTTCCACTCTTCCAGTGAATGGCTGCTTCACCAGCAGTGGTCATATGAGATGGAAGTGGACCAATGTTTTGCATTGTGGCACTAGTTTTTCTCTCTTCTTCCCACAGTTATTAAGGTATCGATCTGAAAGGAAAAAGGCATGTGTTCCAACATGCTATACCTCACTATACAATGTCACTCCTCATCTGATATAATACAAAAGACTATAAATGAATAAAATTGGTATTCCATGGGTGTGCAGATCACTGTGATGTTCACTGTACACAGTACTAGGCTTTAGCGATATTGTTTGAATGTATTTATGTATTTATGTTTGTGTTTATGTATATGGTGGTTCTGTAGCGCAAACCTAGCCAACCCAAAAGGCAGGGGGACACTGTGCAGGGTCGAAGATAACTACAGAGCCAACAAGCAGGGGCGTAACACAGGCCCCCGCATCCCCTGCAGTGCGGGGTGCCCCCAGCTGCAGGGGGGCCCCCTCCGCCCAGTACTTAGGCCTTAGAGCTCCGAATTAAATTTGGAATGGGGGCCCCTCCGTGTACCTTGCAGGGGGGCCCCCTCAGCTTTCGTTATGCCAGTGCCAACAAGTGATAGAAGTAGCTGGGTTATGAATGGTTAATGCATTGTGATGCAGTGTTCTTTAAAGAGATGAGTTTTCAGCGGTTCTGATGGATACAGATATGCTGTTCTAGATCCTGGGTGCATAGATGGAAATGGTCTTCTGCCTTGTTTTGTCTTTTTTATCCTTTTTAGGCTGCGGTGTGATGGTGTCCTGGCTGCAGATGTGTCAAGAACCACCAGAGATGGTGAGCTTGTGTGCAAGGTAAGTGGAGGTGCTGGTTATTAAGGTTTTGTAAATTATGCACCTGGTTTTGAAGATGGCATGGGCCTGCCAGGGGATCCAGTGGAGTTCCATCAGGATAGGGGTAGTGTGGTCATATTTCTTCAGGTCTTGAACAAAACATGCCGCAGTATGTAGCATGCGCTTAAGGAGAGGCAGTGCGGAGACAAAAGGCCATGGAGTGGGGTGTTACCACCATCCAGATGAGAGAGCATGGTTCCTGGAACAGTAGTTCTAAGTCACTTTCTGTAATAAATGGTTTTACTTTCTTTAGAAGAGACAGATGGTACCACCGGGCTATCTTTCTCTGCAAGGTGACTGCAAGTGAATTGGCATTCAACTAAAGTTAGGGTTCTCATCCATCAAGGTTCATGCCATTGAGACAGGTTTCTGCTGTTTCTTGTTTGTTGTGTTGACAAAAAACCAAACAGAATTCTGCTTTGGCTGGGCTGAGTTTCAGTTAAGTGCTAGTCAGGCAGTTCTGGTTGATATGCAGGAAGCGTTTGAAGCATTGGATGTCAGGAGTGAGGAAACTTTCTACCTGTTCTACTTGTTCCTTCTGTGTTGCATCCACTGATATGGCGCACACATCACTACAGTGTTCATTTGAGTTGACTCACTGGAGTCCACAGTATTCTTGAGACTCATAATATCCCCTTTTTACATTTGTGCTTCACCTTCATTCATACCAGGATGACCATCGCTGTCAGCCTTCATCTTGATGACTGCACCATGTTACATTACTAGCACATCCCCCAACTCAACACATTGTTGTCAGCCTGTAGAATGATGTTTGTAAGACATATGATGCTCCCTAAATGCCCATGTCCTGCAGATTGGTTCATGTTTATAAAATGACAGCCTAGAACTGGACCCGAATACATCCATTGGTTCCCATAACATAGGGAGTACGCGTCAACCATGTATAAATGCATGTTGTGGGTACAAATTAAACAACATAAATATTTAATTTAGTAGTTGTCTCGCCATATCATTCATCTTGAATACTGGCACAGATTTTCTGGTTGTCTTAGATGTTATGTAAATTCAAAAACTGGTGTTTTCAGGCAGTGCTGAATAATTGTACATTTGAAGTAATTACTCTGTGGTGGTTTCACACATTCTTCACAGAGAAGAGTCACACGCCTCTAGTCTAGAAGCGACTAACTACAGACCCAAAAGTAGTGTAAATGCCAATGTATTGTAAGATGTAATTGAACAGAGTCACGCCTGCAAGGCAAGCTAGCAACTTCCTACAACCTAGCTGTGCATAGGCGTTCAACGTGGAGCAGGTAATACATTTCAATTCCACACCTACAGGTGTGCATGAAGCATCATATTTCAACAAGTATCTTTAAAATGGAATAATATTCCTGTGCTATGGTGTCCATTCATGAATTTAAACATGCTTATGAAGTTCTAGGGTTGCCTCAACTTACGCATATGTAGGGGCAAGTGGAGGTTCACTTACCGTCCCTCACAGAATGCTGTTCTATCTAAAAAGCCAATAGAATGTCAAGGAAGATGCGGATCATGAATCGGAATTAGTGACTCTGGGCCAGATTTTCAAAGCTTTTTTCAGCTCGCAAACACTCTGATTTGCAGAATCGGGTCGTTTGCAACATGAATAAAGCATTTTTAAATGTGCTATTTGCGATTCGGCAAGCTATTACCGAATCTCAAATTGGGTTTGCAAGTCGCTATTAGGAAGGGGCATGCCAAGGGCATCCCTTCCTAACAGTGAGTCACACTGGTATGTAGGAATGTTTTGTGACTGGGAATGCTGTCGCAAAACAACTTCAAGTTGGTGGTAACCCATTCGCAAACAGTAAGAGGTCCCCTAGAGGCCCCTTCCTCATTTTTCTTTTTAAAATGCATCCTGTTTTTCTTTAAGGAATGGGTCCCTTGTGACCTATTAGGAATCGCTAATGCATCTGAGACACATTAGTACATTTCATTTTGCGAGTCTCTAATTTCGAGTCACAAACATTCGCAATTAGAGGCTCGCAAAATGAAATGTTTGTACATCTGGCCCATTGTACCACCTAGTTATGTTTGTTATTTCATGCACTTAAAGGGTTGTGTAGACTTGTGTGTATACACCTTTCAACTTAAAGGATGCCTCACCCACATGTTAATACCCTGTGCTGTTAATTTGTGCTTTTAGACTACTGTGTTGATTTGTTTTTATACAAAGCTCCCTTCCCGCTTGAAATGCACATAGCACTGATGGTGCTGTGTGCACGTACAATCCAGCACCCAGGCACTCTTGCTTATGTTTGTTCAGTGGAGCAGTTGGATAGGAGAAGTGTCAAGTTTAGTGAGCCTCCCTGATGAGCAAGGAATGAGGCTGTACCAGGGAGTGGTGGCGATGGAGACAGCAGACTTGACCTGCATCAGAACAGGGTGCCAGCGAAAGCTGGCAGAAGCTAGACCTACATTAACTTTTGATTTCATACCCAATTAATATCTGTATCATGTTAGATTCCATCCATTTTCATTCATCTGCTCCATAGCACACTTTCTGTCTAAGGCGAATCCTTGACGTGGGTGAAAAAAGGGCCATGGGTAAGGGAGCTACTGTGGTAGCTCTCCGGGACTGGTTAGCTGGCTAGTGGCCAGCATCAAACTGCAGGCCTAAAAGCAGCGTATGTGAACAGAGTCGGTACACCCTTTGTGGGAGTCAGTTCAGCAGGGGCTGCCGCTCATTACTTGGAGTCTATTGAATCCTCTGGCCAGAGGGCTCCAAAGCCTTTAGTCTGTTGCACAGAGATACTAAATATGAGTAGCAGACCGAGTTTAGAAGAAGAAATCTGGGTAAATGGGTTTATAGATATTTGGACCTTTCATCAATACCTCCACTTACAAATATTAACCATCACACCCTTCCAAGTGAGACAATACGGACTATTCCAGGCTACCCAAAGCTATAAGAATGGTCTGGACGGCTGGTGTTAACATTTTATATTGAATTTTGGATTGTTAAATACTTTGTTGCTGGGGGGCGTGGCTAAGCGCCCGAGTATGGCGGTGCTCCGGTGAGGCTCCTGGAGCAGAGGCAGTGATTTTGTGCTCAGAGGCTGCTGTGCGCGAAGCTGGTAGGCGGAAGGCTTCCCTAAATGGACGCTCATCTCTATATGGCTCTGCTTGCCGTTTTCTAGAATAACAACGCAGCTATTTTTAAAGGTAAACGCTCAAACGCGAACCGTTTTACCGCGGCCGCCATTTTGTTTTGTTTTTCTTCCCATTTTTGCCGATTTTGCTCTCATTCACCTCAGAAGCAGCAAAAGATGTCATATTTGCCAAGCATTTCGACCAGAATTGCCCACACATGCTGCTTCTTTGTCCTTATTTGATTTTTGACTTGGTGAAATAATCAGCTTTACCTCACCATTCCACGCGCTGTGTGACAGCTGGATGTTACCGCCATTTTGAAGGGTGCTTCAAGTTTCCCACAATTTGATGAACAAAAGGTCACAACATGGAGTTTAAATACTTTCAAGATGTTCTTTCTTCATGTATATTGTTCTCCTAAAGTTCCTTCCTGCGCTCTACATGTTTTTAAGGGGAAAGAATATTGCGCAATAGGTTTATGTTGTTGAGGACAATGCATTGAACCTGGCTCTAAAACTTTTTTCAACAGTGCACGGGGCATGTTATTTCGTCACAGTCCCTTTGGCTGCATCATCTACCCTGTGCTGTTGACTCTTGTCGACCGAATATTTGTTCTTTATGGTCTGCACGCTGAACTTTTTTCTGCATTCATCTCATAACTTAATGGGTAGAAAAAAGTACTCCCTTTATACTGTAACTAAATCAAAATGCTCTTTCATTAAAAACTCAAACCTCTTTTCGGAACTCTCTAAACTGGAAGATCCTGGTATCCTTATCTCAGAAGACTACAGTGCAACGATGGATTCTGCGTCAGTAGCCTCAGGAAAGTCTATTGTAAAGCGTCTGAAAAAGGACCCCCCTTCGCCACCCAAACCACCTTCTCCAGTTTCGATGGAGTTATTGCTACAAGAGATAAGAGCCCTCAGGCCCTTTGTTGAGGAAACACATTCCAAATTACAAGTCCTGTTGGATAAATGGTCTCAACTCGATACCAGACTTACAACAGTGGAACATACTATGTCCTCTTTCACTGACACCCCCAAGACTGTCACGTCCATGCAATCACAAGTGTCATCACTTCAAAAACAGATCGAGGACCTCGAAAACCGCAATGGAAGGAACAATATTCATATTTACGGCCTGGTGGAAGGGGCAGAAGGTACAGATCCCATCGGTTTCTTCAAATCCTTTCTCCATAAGATCCTACACCTATCAGATGACACTGTGTTAAACATTCAACGTGCCCACAGACTTGGCAGAGTTTCCACCAGCAGTGCCTCTTCACAGCGGCCTAGAGGGGTAATCCTTTACTTCCTTGAATACACGCATCTTTTGAAATTTCTGTCAGCCGCCAAAGCCATCCAACGAATCTCTTGGTCTGGATCATCATTGTTTTTCGCACAGGATTACTCTAAGGCTACAGCAGCCAGACGCAAAGCTTTCCCTAACTTGAGACCTGACTTACGCTCCTTGGGAGCTAGATATGGTCTTTACCATCCATGCCTATTTAAAGTCACCTAAAATAATAGAACAACTTCTTATGAGGATCCATTACGTCTTCAAAGCTTCATTAATTCACACAAGACAGACCTCATGGAAGCTTCAGGACCTTCCTCCTCACATATCACATGATTTCTTTGACTTTCACATTTGTCTTCCTGTTGTTTCTTTAAGTACAGGAAAGTGCTAATATTTTACAAGTTTGTTTCCAATTTACTCTTTAAAGTTTTAAAAAATTTGAATACCGGTTGTATTGTTTTCTTCTCAAGTTAGGTGTTCTTGTCCTCTTAGTTTATTGTTCATCATTCAGGATAGTGTTAAATATGTCACTCTCTGTTTTTTACAGCTGTATCATCTTCTTGGCGTGACTCTCCCCTGATTCGGTCCAGTCCTCGCTAGACGTCTCGGCTGCTCCATGTGGTTCTACCCACCCCCACACTTGTGTTCCCTTTATGTAGGTATGTTACTTGTTTTGTCTCTTGTTCTTTGTTTTATTTGGTTTTTCCTTTATTATTTCTCTTTGAGTGTCACTATTTGTATTGTTGTTTCTTTCATGTTTATTTTAAGGTTTGTAACTATTCCTCGTCTTATATTTATGTCTTTGCATTACTCAACTATTATACTCTTCTTTCTTGGTTTTACTATTGCTATTCTTTGTTCTCGGCTTATCTCATCAAGTTTCCGTTTCTTTCGCTCTCTTGTACCTGAGCTAACTATCTTTCTTACTTCTTTCTCTTTCTCTATATACAATGTTAGTTTTAATAGCTCGGATTTATCTGTCATATTTCATATACCTTTCTCCCTTTTTGAAATTTTATGTCTTTAAAATTAATTTCATGGAACGTTAGGGTATTGAATTCTCCCATTAAATGGCAACAAATTTTAACCCATTTAGCTAAATTGAATTCTGATATAGTCTTTCTACAAGAAACGCATCTCACCGAAATTGAATCTTTGAAATTAAAAAAAGGTTGGGTAGGAGAAGTATTCTTTTCTCAAGGGGCCGGTAAACGCAATAGAGTCATGATACTTTGTCGGAAATCACTTCCAGTTAAACTCATTTCACAAGACTCGGATGCTGATGGTAGATGGTTAAATGTCAAACTGTCTCTTAAAGGTGTTCCTGTCTCTCTTTTGAATGTTTATGCACCCACCGGTGGAGATACTAATTTTTGGCATACCCTAGCTAAGCAAATTACTCATTGTATTGAAGATAATTTTATATTGGCTGGCGATTGTAATCAGATTTATGACCCGTTTGTGGATAGATGTTCCAAAGTTTCTTTTGTCCCCAATAAGCCTCATAAATCTTTTGTTCACACAATTACTCAGCATAAACTCCTAGATGCTTGGAGGCTGTGTAATCCGATGACTAGAGAATATACCTTTTATTCGCCAGCCCATCAAACTCAGTCACAAATAGACTACATTTTTATTTCACATAATATCTCGCAAACCCTCACACACATGCAGAAATTGGCCCCATTCTCTTGTCAGATCATGCCCCTGTTTCAATTGGAATTGACATACTACCTAAAATTAGTGCACCTAGAAGATGGCGCTTCAATAATTCTCTCCTTTTAGATCCAGTTTTTACAACCTCTTTCATTACTTTTTTTAATGAGTTATATGCTATAAATCATAGTGACTCCTTGCCATTTTCAACTGTTTGGGATGCTTTTAAAGCTTCAGCAAGGGATTTCATCATTGGGTATGTGGCCAAAAAACGAAAAAAAGCACGCAAGATTACAAATGATCTTCTTCTTGATATTAAGAGATTGGAGCAACATACTACACATCACACTCGGAAGAATACCTTACAGCTCTTATAAATGCCAAAATGCAATTCAATAAAAGGTCCACGGACGATGCCTCATTATACCTTTTAAAGTCTAGTGCAAAATTCTATGGAGGCAAAAATAAAGCAGGGAAATTATTTAAAGATCCGTCATAACAAATTGAATATTGAATTTATATATGACAAACACTCTGTTCTAAAATTTAAAGACTCGGAGATATTAAACGAGTTTTCACTTTTTTATAAATCCCTATATACATCCGAAACGCATCCTACACACCAATCATTATCACATTTTTTCACTGCTATTCAAAAAGCTCATGGAAATCCTGATGACCTATATTCCCTGGAAGCTGACCTAACACAACAAGAACTTTTCAAAGCCCTCTCTCTTCTTAAAAAAGACAAAGCACCTGGCCCTGGTGGTTTTACTGTCGAGTTCTATGTGTACTTCTCCAAACTCCTAATACCTAAATGATATGCCCTAGTAAGCTCTTTTTGTTCGCTAGATAGGTCCTCTGGCTCCTTTTCCGAAGCACACATATGTCTTATTCCTAAGGAGGGGAAAGACTCCCAGCATTATAAAAACTATAGGCCTATCTCCTTAGTCAACATCGATTACAAATTTTTTTCCAAAGCTGTAGCTGTAGCCATACGTTTAGACTCTTATCTACCGCATTTATTGGGTAAAGAGCAATCCGGTTTTGTTAAGGGACATGTTATAACAGATAACACACGACTTTTCTTTAATGTTCTATCCAGATCATCCCACCTAAAATATCCCTTGGCAGCCATAGCATTAGACGCGGAAAAAGCGTTTGATTGAGTAGAATGGAACTACTTGTTTTACACTCTCAAATGGTTTGGAGTAGTGCGACAGGGATGCCCCCTTTCTCCTTTCCTTTTCAATTTGGCTCTAGAACCCTTTCTGTGTAAGTTACGCCAAAATCCAAATTTATATTGTTTCCAAACACATAATTCCCACATTAAACTTGCAGCTTATGCTGATGATATTTTGATTTTTATGTCAAAACCGGAAGAGTCAATTCCTGCTTTTTTAACGGAAGTGAAGTCTTTTTCCCTAATATCCGGCTACAAATTGAATAATGACAAATGTGAGATTCTGCCCCTAACTAACTATACTTTTAGACCAGATTTTAGTGCATCTAACTTCACGTGGAATCCCAGGCATATTAAGTATTTAGGACTATATTTTACATCTTCATTATCGGACACAGTTACACTATGTATGAACAAGTGTATTCAAAAACTCTCAGAATTAACTACTAAATGGCATCCTCTTTACTTATCCTGGTGGGGACGCTTAGATACTATAAAGATGATGTCGGCTCCTATAGTCTTATATACTATCTCTAATATACCAGTTACTATACCTGCTAACATATTTAAGAAAATACATTCTATACTCTCCTCCTTTCTGTGGAGTAACAAACAGCCTTGAATGTCTTTATTAAAATGGATTAGACCCAAATCAGAAGGTGGAGTTAGGTTCCCAGACTTTCGGGCCTATCAGAGAGCTTTTCTTTTGGGTCAAGCCTCTTTTTGGCTACTTGACTCCACAGATAAATGCCCTCTTTGGACTTCACTTGAACGTCTATTTTTATCTCCCTTCTCCTTTCACGAATATCTTTCCTTCTCACGAAAACCTCAGTCCCTCTCCACTCCCATTATCAAGGTCACCTCCAAGCTCCTGGAATCAATTCTTAATTCCACCTGTATTACCTCAGACTCCTTTCTTAATTCACCAATTTGGCAAAACAAAAACATACTCATTCGTAATAAACCCTTCTATTGGAGGTCTTGGAGACAAAGGGGAATATCATGGGTGTATCAATTACTCTCAGGTCCTGATTTTATACAATTTTCCTTACTTAGTACATCCTTCAATCTCCCTGCCTCATTTATCCAAATGTACAACCTCCTTAAGAAAGCAGTGATGGATACATATACCCAACTCTCCATTTTAGCTGATACCCCTAGCTTACCAGATATTTCCTCATGTCTCCACACTCTGCTACAGTCCCAGCCTAAAGCTTCCACCATATATAATTATTTACAAATCAGGTGCCCCGACAGACCGAAGTCCAAAGTTGAACAATTATGGGAACGGGACCTTATGACTTCCTGGCCCTTATCACTTTGGGCCAAAATATGGATCAAAATACGTAAATCTTCCAGGGCAGCTAACATGACACAAACACTGTTCTTCGTATACAATAGGCTTTTATTTACACCTGCCACTTTAAGCAAAACCTTTTCGACTGTACCCGATTTATGTTGGACATGCTCATCTTCAAATGCTGATTTATTCCATATGTTATTTTATTGTCCATGTGTATATACTTTCTGGCAGCAAGTTTGGTCCCAAATTAATTGAATTTATGGTACTACGTTTACTTTTTCTTTTATACATGTTTTTCTTGGAAGCTTGTCGCACATTTGGGAAAATTCTAAGTTTAATATCAAAATCATTGATTTGTTACTTGCGGTTGCTTTTCAACAAATTACCACAAACTGGAAAGACTGTACGAAGATTTCTTATAAGGCTTGATGGTATGCCGTGTGTCATAACCATAGATTAGATACCTCTTTTGTTTACCCTATACATTTGGCAACAAAACATTTACATTTGTGGTCACCTGTTACAATGTATATTGATGCTAGCGCCCAATGGCACACCTTGCCACGCCCACTCCAGCAAGAGGTCCCTAAGCCACCTTGAAACTCCCAAACGTTCCTAAACATGTCTTTACTTTATTGTTGCTTCTGTTCCACTTACAATGTTTTACTTTTTCTTTATCTGTTTATTGGCCGACTTCATTGTCCTTTTAAGACGGATATGTAATGTAACAACAGAATTTAATATTTTGTATTGTATGCTGAAACCTCAATTGTTTCAACAAAATATCTTCTGAACTTAAAAAAAAATACTTTGTTGCTGTACTCTCCTCAAAAGTATAAAAACAGCACAGCCACATGGTGGGCTGTTATAAGTACAGGTGCTGAGAATCACCGAGCACCAGTACTATTCTAAAACTCATCAGTGTTGTTGAACATAGCTACTCATAGGGGCAATAAGGTTACAAAAACTCAAACGGCTTGAATTTCCCCATTCAAGGTTCCACAAATGAATTAGTTATGTACATAGATGTCCAACGTCTTTTCGTCTTAGGGTCCGATGCCGATGTCGGATGGACCGGAGTCCGTCCAACATCGGTTGGGAACTGGAACCGAACGGCATCCTGTAGTCAGTTCCAGCCCAGCAAGTAGGATGCAAATGAACACTGTTAAGTCGCATTCCTATTCTTCACAATGAGAGCATGCATTCCGACCAGAATGAATGCTCCCATTGTAAAGAGCTGAGGTGCAGTTCATCCCTGCAACCCGCGGCAGACACCTCAAAATGTCTTCACTGGGGGCAGGGATCAACAGGGGGGCACCATACATACCCCGTAGGCCACCATCCGGAGGCCTTACACCCATGGTGGCCCTGCTGGGGCCCTCAAAGCTAGATTTCCACACCCTTTCTGTGCCGTAAAGGTTGGCACAGAAAGGTTGTTGGAATCTGCGATCATATAATCCCTCAGGCGGAAAGAGCCGCCTGAGGGATTACTGGGGGCTTTCCGAATGACAGACAGATTCTCCGAGCTGGTCAGAGGCCATTCGGAAATCCGTTTCGGGTTTCTTTCCGACTGACCCCATCAAAATTAGTCGGTCAGAAAGGAATTCAAACAGCTGATTACGATGTTGTAGGAAACTGCTCCGACCAAGGGTCGGAGCCGTTTCCTACGGCACCGTAATTAGGCCCATAGTTGGAATTTGTGATCCCATACTTTTTTTAATGTGTTGGCAGGTCTGAAAACATGTTTAATGAAGGAGACAATGTACCCCGGAATAGTAGCTAGGGTTGAGTGAGGGTGGGGGGCTGTTATGTGAGGTAAGTTTGAGGTATTAGCTTAACTTGTGATTTTCATATTTTTTTTGTTTTTGTGATGTTGCCACTATTCCACCCAATCAACCAGAGCTCCCCTTTAATATTATATTCTGCAGGGAATTTCCTGGGTGTTTTTTACATGTGCAGTTTTTTTTAAGGGTGAAGGCAAATAGGGTGGAGAGAGTGGGGAGGCTTCTGTCAGCTGTCCTGATCCTCCTTGACTTTAATTGTTTTTGGAGTGAAGGAGGCTGGGGACTGCTCACCCTTAGTCCTTTATTCTGTTACTAACAGTGCTCCGGAGCAGGTGTCCCCTGTCCTGGGCATCGTGCTGCTTTACGGTACAGGATTCTGGGAAGCTCTCCTTAACACTCCACATGCCAAATGGGGGTGGAACATTTTCACCACCTGCACATTGCCGAAGGATGGGGCAGATGTTTTAAAAATAATCTCCACCAGACCTTGAGCAGGGGCATTGCATGCTGTTTATTCCGCGCCCCACCCCGCAGCCTGCCCAAGAGGGAGGGTGGGAATAAAACATTATTTGAATCTCTCCTGATTTTCACTAGCACCAGAAGTGATTACCAAGTTAGGGAGCAGTGTGTTAAGGCCCCTAGGAGTATTACTGCTTCCTATTGACTTTGCCCAAGGTCCAGACAGGGGTCTTATTATTTTAATCTCCCCACTGCATGGTAACATTGGGAGACAATCAAACAAATAGATATGTGTTTGAGCAATGCCGAAATTTTTATTGAAATTGCAATTTTGTTGAAAACTAAATTCTATTTGATTTGACTAAGGGCAGGCGCTCAGTGTTCCCCCTCTGCCTTTCCCAAGGATACAACATGTTTTTGTAATCTGTTCCATTATTTACAAACATTCTAAGAGACTAAAGAATAGTATAGAGGTAGAATATTGTATCCATCCCACCTTGCCTTATGGTGGGGTGGCATCTATTGGCTCTTACCACCCTATCTTACCATCCGGCAGGGGCGCATGTTTGTCTAATACCACACCTTGCACAAGTGAGGTGGAATATGGTTCTCATCTGGTATCTACTTTTCCTCCCTTGTGACTGCAGGAGGTGTGGTTGCATTGACAATGTCCACTCTTGGACAATGAAGATGGGGTCAATGGCATTTCTTTCATGCTTTAGGCAAGGCCTGGAGGGCTATGAGTCACTGGGGCATATACAATATTGGACGCCCACCTGCCGGTAAAATGAGAGGGCTGAGGCATATACTATGCACCCCCTGTGACTCCTAGGCAAACAACCTGTAAAACAATACCCCAAGCCTCACCATTAGGCACGGTGCATAGGCCATGTAAATAATATAGGAAGAGGGCTAACTATTCTTCCCAGCTGGTCAGCAGTGCTGGGGAGGGCTTCTTTCTTTACAGCCTCACCTAGCAAGGCCAGGTGTGAGCACGAACGACTATTTTCTGCTGGTCAGGTCAGGACTGATCAAGTCACCAGTCTTCACCGCATTCTGCATGCTAGGGGCCTGAATTTTGAAGGCTGTCCTATCCGTGACATTTAGGGAAAATTGGTCAAGGGGAATCGTAATTATACAGGGGAAATAATTGGTATTTCTTATGTACTATGGCTGCCCATTCTTTCTTTCCACATTCTTTGGGGGGTATTTGCAGGGTAATTGGAGTGATGTGATTGTGCCGCTGTGGTGTTTTTCCGTATAATTCTAAATTTGCTGCATTTGGCAGATATTCCATCATCTGCTACATAATCTGCAGATTTTAACAAAAATGTTCTTGTTCCTTGCACAAACAAGACAAAAGTTACTAAAAACGCAGTAATGTGTGTTGCCCCGTGCTGGAAGGCTCTTTGCAACGGGTGAACTGGTCAATTTTCTGTTAGTTATTGCTATATTTGGGTGTTCTACTGGCATCAGTGAGGTGAAACCAATGTCCAGGCAGTGCTGACAAGTGTAAAAAGGACAAAATAATGAAGTAATATTATCACAAAATGTGTGATATTAAGCCACATAATTTGCCTTTATGTGCCGCAAAATTTACTCAACCCTGCTGCATAATTCTAGTGGTTCTGGGTATTTGGTAACACCCCACTTTGTAACTGTCTACAGGGTATTGAGCCACGCGACCCCTGCCCAGATCCTGATTTTCAAATGTGAGGATATCACTGCTAGGTGCCCTGTAATGGAATATGTCCCTTGGTCCAGGCAGGGAGGGAAAGGGCTAAGCCCACCTGCCTCACCAGACATGGGCAAGGGAAAAGCAAGATATATATCCCCAACCCTTGTGCAAAGATGAAGGAGGGCATGCACCTACGGTGCCCTGGGGCAAGGTGGCACTGTATACAAGAATACACCTCCCCACCATTGAGCAAGGTGAGCAGGTAGAAGCCAGCAAATGCCCCCTCAATCACTGGACAAGGTGTCGGAAACCAAAAACCTAATTGTCACACGTTGATGTTGTAATCTGTCCTGATATGTGCAAACAACAGTGGAGGTCAACATGGGGAGAGGATGTAGCCTTATGGCTAGACCTTGCGACCTCAAAGCTGGGGAACTGGGTTCGAGTTTCATCAACGACGCTCAACATCCAGAGAATCTGGACAAATCACTTAGGGGCAGATTTATGAGGCCCTTGCGCCTCATTTACGCCGCCGTTGCGTCACTTTTGTGACACAGCGGCGGTGCAAATCCTGCACCATGCTGCGGGGTATTTACAACGTGACGCATCTGGGAGATGCGTCACGTTGTAAAGCCCTGCGCCAGCAGTAGGCGTACCTGTGCAGGGGGGGGGCGTTCCGTCGCAGGAACGCCTCCTAAAAGTGGCTGAGTGAAATCTACAAGATTTCACTCAGTCACTTTTGAGCCCATGCTCCGTCAAAACCCTGCGCCTGCTTGAAGCAGGCGTAAGGATTGACGCAGCATTGTGAAGATAGGTCCCCACAAAGCATTGCTGGAGCTGCGTCGCGCTTGCGATGCAACTCCAGCAATGCGCCACTTTTACGGCACAGATGCGTCACGCATCTGTGCCGTTTTTGCCCCATGGTGCGCCGCATTGTAAATGCGGCGCATCCATGGTGGCGGAGCTGTGGCGCACAATAACTGGCGCATCCCTGCTGATATGTAGGGCTGCGCCAGTTATTATAAATCTGCCCCTTAATCTCCCCGTGCCCAACAAAAATGGATGTGTCCTCATTTAACGCAACTGGTGCTCGTGTAAAGCGCTCTGATACCTTCTGGTCTAGTTCGCGCTATATAAAACTCTAAACAAAAACAAACAAAAAAAAAGGTAGTCTTCAGATTGCCTTAAATCTGAGGAATTCCTTTACATATTGGAACCTTTATCTGTATTTGTAAATTTAACAAAGTTATAAGAATTTGTGTTTTATGTAGCACTTGCTGCAGACGATTTTGACAGTTTTTAATGCTGGTAACAGCACGTGCTCTAATTAGTTAACTCAGTGATACTCACTTTATCAATCTCCAAAGAATGAAAGAATGTCAAGTGTTGAGATGTCCTTGTTGCGAATAAAACCAGTTTCTTGCAGATTACTCATAGATTCATACAGACGTCAGAATGCTGCTATTATTCCCATGCATTTACACCTACATATCTTGTGCACTGAGTACATAATAGACAGAGCCTTGTTTATTGAAGCAAGTGCCTGTAAGCCACGGTTTCTTTGTTGAATTTAGTTATAATGTAGCTTTTATATAGCACTACATTTTACGAAGAGCCGCACAGCACTGAGCAAATAAAACAAACCAACACTGACATATACGGCCCTGATTTACTAGGATTCTGACTTTCTTCAGCCTCTGAAAACCCTTGTAAATTAAACCTTTTTAAGCAAAAGAAAGATTTATTAAATCCTACCCTGCGTTCTAATATTTCCATACATGCTTTTATTTATTTTTTCTTAAGAAGGCAAAATCCTTCTCATATAAATTGCTTCTGTCACCCCCACCGTCTCTGTCCCTAAATTCCCTTGTGACAGCAGCTTTTGTTCTCAGTTTTTTGCTGTGGTGGAGAGTTTAGATATACTCTGCCGTTATTTAGCACCTATTCCCCACCCCGTTAAGCAACCAAAGTCACTGCTGGGTCTCATGCAATTAAGGAGGCGGAATGTAAATAAGTGCGCAGAGCCTTGTGCAGCTGTGACTAGGTGTGGGCAGGTCCGGGGACAACTTTGAACGTGCCTGGCCAACTTGGTCTGTCCCTTGGTGCCAACTCTGCTTCTTTGATGATGTCACAGAAAACGTGTTCAGTATCAAAACAGAAACTCTACTTCCTTTAGAAAACGTTCGTTCTCCTTGTTCACTGCGCTTCAGCATTACTTTCACACATTCCCACTGTCCACCTGGCTTGCACCCAGGTGCACCAAAGCAGCGCCCGTGGTCTCATTTCCTGGCATGGCTCTGCTCCTGCTCTCTCGGAGATGCATCCCTTTACCTATAACTTAAAGCAAATACAACACCTAGCAGAATTGTTAAAGCACTGATGCTTGGCAGAGCCTATTGGAAGCATACTGACCATGACCCCCCTGAGCCCATTCTCTTTGTATGTCCAGATTTAATACAACCTAAGACACATGGACCAAAATATCAATCAGGGGAATTGTAAGCACGCTACTCACCCGTGAGGGTCTCAAGGCGCTGGGGGTGGGGGGCAGCAGTACCATTTAGCCAAAGAGCCAGGTCTTGAGGGCCTTCCTGAGGGAGTTCAGGGAGGGGGCACGTCTGATGTCGATTGGGAGCCCGTTCCTGGTCTTGGCCGTAATGTAGGAGAAGGCTCTTCCCCCTGCTTTGGCTCTGCAGATACGTGGGGTCTCGGCGAGGACAAGGTTGGTGGATCGGAGGTTTCTTTTGGGTATGTGGAGGGTGAGTCTGTCGTTGAGGTATTGGGGTCTGGTGTTGTGTAGGCATTTGTAGGCATGGGTGAGTATCTTGAAGGTGACTCTCTTCTCGAAGGGGAGCCAGTGGAGCTTCTGTAGGTGTTGGATGATGTGCTCGTGTCGAGGGATACCGAGGACGAGTCTGACAGCGGTGTTCTGTATCATCTGGAGCTTGCGGAGTAGAGACTTGTTTATGCCTGCGTAGAGGGCGTTTCCATAGTCCAGCCTGCTGGTGATGATCGCGTAGGTGACTGTCTTTCATGACTCGGTGGGGATCCATTTGAAAATCTTACAGAGGATGCGGAAGGTGTTGAAGCAGCTGGAGGCGACTGCATTGACCTGGAGGTTCATGGAGAGGGAGGAGTCGAGTGCGATGCCAAGGATTCTGGCATGATCCGTGGGTGTTGGGGGCTGCTGAGGGAGGTGGGCCACCAGGTCTTGTTCCAAGCTGTTGGGGTGGTTCTCTAAGCTGAGCTTTAGGCAGCTGTTGCTCATCCAGGCTGCGACATCCTGCATTCCTTCCTGGAAGCTGAGCCTGGTGGTGGTGGGGTCCTTGGTGAGGGAGAGGATGAGCTGGGTGTCATCTGCGTAGGATACTATGCTGAGGCCGTGCTTTCGAACGATGGCGGCGAGGGGGGCCATGTATATGTTGAAGAGGGTTGGGCTGATCCATGGGGGACTCCGCAGTTGATTTCCTGGGGCCGGAAAGGAAGGGTCGTAGTCTGATCCTTTGGCTTCTGCCGGTGAGGAATGATCGGATCCAGTCGAGGGCAGTTCCTTGTATGCCGGCGTCATGTAGTCTGGTGGCGAGTGTGCGGTGGGAGACGGTGTCGAAGGCAGCTGAGAGGTCGAGTAGAATCAGGTCTGTGGTGTGGCCTTGGTCGAGGAGGGTGCGGATGTCGTCTGTGGCAGCGAGTAGGGCGGTCTCGGTGCTGTGGTTGGTGTGGAATCCGGATTGAGAGGGGTCGAGGATGGCGTTGTCTTCGATGAACTTTGTCAGTTGTGCGTTGACGGTCTTCTCAGTGACTTTGGCTGCGAAGGGGAGGAGCGTGATGGGCCGGTAGTTCTTGAGGTCCGTCGGATCTGCTGAGGGCTTTTTGAGCAGGGGCCTGACCTCTGCGCATTTCCAGTCGTCGGGGACGGTGCCAGTCTTGAACGTGGTGTTGATGGTACATTGTAATTCTAGTGTGATGGCGGTGGCGGCTCTGTGGTAGATGTGCGGTGGGCAGGGGTCCGTAGGGGCCCCTGAGTGGATGCTCTTCATGGTTGAGGCGGTTTCTTTGGTGGTGATCGGTGTCCAGGAGGAGATGGTGGGCTGGCTGGTATTGCACGTGGGCTGGATAGCTGCAGGATCAGGTGTATGGTCGTTGAAGTTGTCATAGAAATTTTTGATCGTCAGGTGGAAGTAGGATCTTAGCTTGTCGTAGAGGTCCTGGGAGGGGGTAATGTCCGTTGCTTCGCTGCAAGGCATGGTGAATTCCTGGATGAGGTTGAAGATTTCCTTGGAGTTGCCTGAATTGGCGTGGATTTTGTTGTGAATGAAGGTCCTTTTGGTGGTTTTGACGCGTTGGTGGTATTCCGTCATGGCGTCCTTGTAGGTGGTGTAGTTTTCATGAGTCTTATTGTTTCTCCAGTTTTTTACCAGGCATCTGCAGGTGCGTCTGGTTACTTGGAGGTCAGTGGTGAACCAGGTGGCTTTCCTGGGCCGTTGTCTGTCAGAGTTGCGTAGCGGGCGAGTTTGTCTGTGCATCTGGAGATCCATGTGTGGAGTTCCTTGGCCAAGAGGATGGCGTTGCTCGATGCAGTGGGGGTGTTGTGGTTGAGGGTGGAGTTAAGCTGCTCCTCGGTGACTCTGCTCCCGTTCCTTGGTGGGGGGCGCGAGGCGGGTTTGGGCGGCTTGAGTTTGTTGACAAGGAAGTGTACGCAGTGGTGGTTGGTCCATGGGGGTTGCGTGGTGTGGCTGAAGTGGACGCTGTTTCCTCCTGCGAAGATGGGGTCGAGGGTGTGTCCTGCCTTGTGCGTCGGTGTAGTGACGAGTTGTTTCAGTCCGATGTTGGCAAGAGATGGGTCGCTAGGGTTGTCGAGGTGGAAGTTCAGATCTCCGATGAGTATGTAGTCCATTGCGGCGATGGCGTGGGGTGCGATGAGGTCGGTGATGGTGGTGGCGAAGAGGGCCCATGGGTTGGGGGGGTCTGTAGGCGAGGGTGCCACGGAGTATGGAGTTGGGGCTGATCTGGACCTGGAAATTTGGCGGCAGGGAAGGTGTCACTAGAGGTGGTGAGGCGGAGGGATTCTTTGTGCACGATGGCGAGGCCTCCTCCGGGGTGGTTGGGGCTGTCCTTCCTCCGGATCTAGTATCCATCCGGGATGGTGATGACTATGTCAGGAGCAGAGGAGGCGTTGGTCCAGGTTTCTGTAAAGAAGGCGATGTCGGGTGAGAGGATATCCAGGAGTTTCCAGATCTCCACGGCGTGTCTGTGCATGGAGCGCACGTTGAGGAGGATACATCTCAGGACGTCGGCGGTGTTGGCTTCCGGGGTGGTGGTGAAGATCTGGCGGCAGTGGCAGCAGGAGAACTGGCCATGGGTCGTGTTTGGCATGGACTGTTGGCAGTTGTTGTTCCTTCCGGGGTTGAGTGCGAGGAGTGCGGTTGGGTCGTAGTGGTGGATGGGTCGAGATCCAGAGTCTCTGGCACTGGTCGCGTCACGGACGGGCGCAGACGGGCTTGCCTTCGGCGCGCCTACTGGGTACGTCGTGCAGCGGCTGCCATTAAAAAGAGGAGGGGGGAAGGATGATCAGCTGGGAGGCGGGAACCGAAAGGGGGGAAGGGGCCGCAGGAGCAGCTGCGGCGGAGAGGAAACAAATGCGCAGACTAAGCCAGGCTCAAAAGTACGGAGAACAAGTACAATGATAAAGATAATGGCACAATTACACTACGTGAGAAACGGAAAAACAATGCTAATGGCAGGGGTCACAAGGCAAACAAAGCACAATTGTGATGGAATGGCACGATCACACTCACGGCAAGCAGTGAAACTGGAGCAGAAGAGCGGGCACAATCGCAGGCCTGAAGCAGCCTCGAACACCTCCTCCTGGAGGTCCTGGGAGTAAGCGGTGGCTGCGCGGATGGTGGAGCTGCTGGGGAGAGAGCAGATCTCAGACCAGAGGTCAGAGGGAGTGAGAGATGTAGGTTCTTCTGGCACTCACTCAAGAAGGTATTGCTGGGTTCAGTTCAGACATTGATCAGTCAGTTTTAAAACAAGGCATCATGCCAAGGGTTATGCTTAATCATAATCTTCAACATATCACAAAGGTGGGATTCATATTAAATGTAACACGCACAGTCTTCCTCTCTAATCAGAACACACTGCTGCTGGAAAGAGGACATTCTTGTCTCTCTCGATATGATACCTAATGGGTGAAGCGCAAAAGAAACCGGGCACACAAACCTTTGACTTGACTGTGGTGAAATCAAACATTTAAATGTCACAGTATTTACATGGAAGGCAACTAAAAGATGTCTTTAACCAGTTGGTACTTTTTCTCTTTGTTGCAGGACACAGACAGAGATAGCAGTACCGCGAGTTACAGCAGAACTGTTTGTCTAAGAGGAATACTCTTGATATCAATTTCAGCTCACTCTCTGTAATGAGGCGAGTTCAACACGCTTTTATTTTAATCCAAAATGAAACGATGAATACATGTATTCTGAGATGTTCTGATGGATATAGTAGTGGGAAACTCACTTTGAAAATTAGAAAGTAGTGCTGGCCAACAACTTAATTTTAAAAAAACATTGTGTCACGCTATATACGTAGGTGCTGGAAAGTTGATACAGGCAGTAACTCAGGTATTCAGAGATAAAGAGATTCAGAGATAATAAAAAGAGTGCAAGACCCTGATCAGCAGTCTGTGGACTAAAGGAAGGTAGAGACGCATGTGCCTCCGATTGCGTTGATATAATGGTTTGCCAATTACTTGTGCTCTAATAATTAAATGAGACATCAGCGAATTATGGGGCTAACATAACAATTGCTCATCAGGCATTCATCTTCCTTCAGAATTCTTAATACACGTTGCTCGACTTGATTAAAGGGCTGCCCCCCCCAGATGATGATCAATGAGCTAGAAACTTGTCTACCTTCTTTTGGGGGCAGTTAATGTGTAATCCTCTGTCAAAATATATTTTCAGTATGCCACACTGTACAGCAAAATACTCTGTGCCCCCTTCAGCTGATATCTGCCTTCTGATAGGACGTCTGAGTCTGGTGATTCTCTAGTGTGCCTTAATTCTCCCCTTTTAATACATTTCACTTTCTAGAACAATTATGTGTATATAACTGACCCACAATAAACTGGCCTGGATATGCTTAACTCCTTCCCTCCCACCAACACTGCACCAGGATCATTTACTTAGCACTTTTCCTAAGGTGGATAGCTGTCATACAATGGTGCGCAGCTGTCCTCTCTGGCAGACCAAACATTCTAGGTGCAGTACCAACCTTGTACTACAAAGTCAAATTGGCTAATAATTCTACATTCTAAGCTGACTATGGCCTCTACTAAAACTATCCAGTGGTTTACAGGTTAGAAAGCATAATAGCACCTCCAGAGTTACATTTTATAATTCCAATCCTATCACTAAAAGACAGGTAAGCCTTGATAATGGTGACATTTCCATATCAAACAATACTTGTAGTTTATGATCTGAGCCAAACATGAACCCCCTCATCATGTCTACCTATGGAGTGTTAAAGTAACACACTAGCATCACCATAAGCACCTTCCATTTTTGGTTATCTTATATAATGCATGAAGATTAGTATCATTTATTTTTATATCCTGCCACTCATTTCCAAGTACTTATGCATGTGTGTATATGGTATTTGTATAATGCAAATATCGCCAAAATACAGTGAGCCACTGAATAGTGCCAAAGTCAAAAATATAATCCATAAAAGATTGGAGAAGTAGCTGGGTTCTGGGAGTAGAAGTGATGTATTGTTTTGGGAGCAAAAGTCATGAGCATCAAATGCAGTGTTTAAGTAATGTTCATTGTTTTACATACATATTGGGTTTAGGAATAACCAGCTAATCCCTACCTGGTCCTCTCAAGTTATTGTTAGAATGCACTAACCTGAACTCTGTGTTCAACGGTGTTACAAATGGGGTCGCTAGTTGGCAGTGTTTTGCAATGTGCCCAAGTAGGGACCCTCACTTTAGTCTCTTTTAAGGGGTTACACAGCGAAGAGAACCCCTGCTCACCCTCTTGGTAGCTTGGCATGAGCAGTCAGGCTTATCTCAGAGGCAATGACTAAAGCGTTTGTACATACACACAGTAACACTGTGAAAACACCACCAAATGAGTCCCCGTCAGTTTAGCAAAATAAGCCTATATTTAGCTGAATGAACTAAGAACAAAATAAAAAAATCCAATATACACAAGTAAAGGTATCACTTTTCAAAGGTTAAATAAGTTCAGCCTATAGGACTCTATGGGTGCATTTCATTTAGCACAAAGTGCCTTCCATGCATCAAATTTCAAAGACAAAACAGGCACAGGGGAGGTGAGGTGCTGGAAAACAAAGCAATGCGTCGGTTCCTTACTCCCAGTGAAGGTGATGCATCGGTTCCTTACCGCTAGGCAGGGGAGGTGATGCGTCAGTTCCCAACTGTCAGGGGAGGTAATGCGTTTGTTCCTTACTGAAAGGGGAGGGGATGCGCCAATCTCCAGACATGTGGCCTCGGTTCTTTACTGCTAAACAACGTTGATGAAGAGACAGCATTGAGGGACAATGCGCTGAAAATCCAGACATTCTGTGTCGACGTGATGAAGCGGGCTCTGCGTCAGTTTCGCAGCCGTGAGCAGGTGATGCATTGATTCTTCAGCAGCGAAGCAGGTGCTGCGACGGAGTCAGAGAAGGGTGCCTCGGACGTCAGTGACACTGCTCAGGACTCGGGCTGCGGTGATTTTTCAGCCACAAATCAGGCGATGCATCGATTCTTTAGCTGCATATCAGTGCTGCATTGGAAAAAGAGGTGCTGAGAGTCGACACAAGGAGTTTCTCTTCAGATCACCAGATTCTGATTGCAAGGGCCCAGGAAATGGTTTCGGCACCACTTGGCAAGTCAAGGCTCCCAGCAGAGGAGCCCAGGTACTGGTAGGTGAAGTCTTTGATGGCCTTGAGACTTCTTAACAGGAGACAAGCATGCACAAGCCCTTGAAGAGCCTTTGAAGCAGGATACAGAAAGAAAAATCCAGTCCTTTCACTCACAGGAGAGAAGCAGCAAGCAGCAGACCAGCACAACAAAGCAACAAGCAGAATGCTACACGAGTGTAGCGAGTTCTACAGCATCCAGCTCTTCTTCCTAGCAGAATGTCATTTAGCCCAGAAGTGTTCTGATTTTTCGGTGCCAGAGGTCCAATATTTATACTCCTTTCTGCCTTTGAAGTAGGCGAACTTCAAAGGAAAGTCTTTGTAGTGCATAAGACCCTGCCTTTTCCTGACCTGGCTCTAGACATACTACAAGGGGTGGAGACAGCTTTGTGAGAGGATAGGCAAAACCCTATTCAGATGTCAGTGACAACTCCTCCCACCACTTTAGCTCAGGAAGGCCCATATGCAAGGCACACCTAAGCTTCCTTTATGTGACTGTCAGGAATGAATACACAAGAGCCCACCTGTCATCCTAACCCAGACATGGATTCTACAGAGAGGCGGAGGCACTGAGTGGTAAAGTAAGAAAATAGCCACTTTCTAAAAATGGCATTTTTCAAACATGTAATTTAAAAACCAACTTCACCAACAGATGTACTTTTAAATTGTGAGTTCAAAGACATCAAACGCCGAATCTCAGCTCCCAATTAGAAATTAAACTTAAAATATACTTCAAGGCAATCCCCATGTTACCCTATGGGAGAGATAGTCCTTGCAATAGTGAAAAACGAAATTAGCAGCATTTCACCATTAGGACACGTAAAACACACCGGCACATGTCCTACCTCTTAAATTCACTGTACTCTGCCCATGGAGCTGCTTTGAGCCTACCTTAGGGGTGACTTACATGAAGTAAATGGGAAGGTTTGGGCTTGGCAAGTAGGTACACTTGCCAGGGAGAAATGACAGTTTTAAACTGCAGACACAGACACTGCAGTGTCAGGTCTGAGAAATGTTTGCAAGGCTACTCATGTGGGTGGCACAATCAGTGTTGCAGAACCACC
The DNA here is from genome assembly GCF_964204655.1 of Triturus cristatus. Classification (NCBI taxonomy): domain Eukaryota; kingdom Metazoa; phylum Chordata; class Amphibia; order Caudata; family Salamandridae; genus Triturus; species Triturus cristatus. Next base: position 790,080,702 of record NC_140590.1, read on the forward strand.
AATAGCATTTTATTTACAAGATCTGGGCGTGCCAAGTGCACTTTACCAGGTGCTTGCTAGTAAATCAAATATGCCAATCATGGATAAGCCAATCACCAGTACAATTTACACTGCAGCCCTGGGACACCGCAGTACAGAGGTAAGGGGTTTTAAATGTATTTTTTATTAATGTTTACTTACTTGTTAATGGGAGTGGAGGTGGGTGGCGTAATGGAGCTCCACTGAGTTTATTTGCGACTCCGTGAACCTCCACGTAGCCCCGCTACGCCCACTACACCCAGGTTTAATTATACAGCCTTAGTAGAGAGCATGCCCAGCCTCCAATCCCCTGTCTGAGCACTGAACCGCAGCGCTCAGACCAATCACAACGCTGCTTAAGGCAGCGTTGTGATTGGTCAGGGTTTCTGGAAGGCTGGGTGCTTCCTGCTGGAGGAGAAACAGCGGCTGCGACTGCAATGGCGACCTCCAGATAAGTTTTTTTTCTTTCCTAACCCCCACCTTCCTTCACCCCCTGCAACTGTTCCCTGCCTAGTCAAAAAATATATATATATATGTATATGTATATATATATATATATATATATATATTACCTACTGGCGGTCGCCAGTAGGTAGTTATAGTTAGGACCACGTTTCCATAGGAAATCCGCAACATTCTATTTTGAATAACTTTGGCGCCGGTCGACGAATCCTCGCGAATTTTTTAAAATAGGTGGGGCGCTACGCTCCGCTCCTACCCCGAAAGTCTCGGGGGGATTCGTCAAGCGGGGGCTGAGATAAAAGGGGGGTCCCAAAACGCGTTTTTCCCATGCATTTTTCCATAGGACCTTTAGACAGGGCTACAGCCCGAACGGCTGAACAGAATTACTTGAATTTTGGCAGAGAGGTAGTCCTCAGGTCAAGGAAGTGCCTTTTGTAGGTTTGGTGTAAATCTGTTCAGTAGATTCTGAGAAAATAGCCTTTAAATCAATATATATATCTGAGCCAGCTTACGGTGCGCTTACGGTACGCTTACCGTACGCGTACGGTGGCGTGGCTCTTAGATCTTAGTAAACATTCGAATCGGCCGAAACCAGGAAGCGGCGGCCGCCATTTTCTCTCTCGCACTGAGAGTGATGATGAAAATACAAAGCACAAAAACATGTAAAGGGGCTGTTTAGACAGCTCCCACACACATAGCCAAGGTGGGGGGGTCCCTAAAGATCCCCCAAGGCCAAAAACGGATTTTTTTTTTTCGCTAATTTCGCCGATTACGCTTACCGTACGCGTACGGTAAAAAATTATATAAAAAAAAAAATTATCCACACTCTCCCCACCCCGTGTGCAATTGGTGGCCGAAGGCCACCAATTATGCATGGCTTATAAGACAAGAGAAAAACTATAATATTTAAAAAAAAAAAAAAAAATTATCCACACTCTGTCCACCCCGTGTGCAAATGGTGCCCGAAGGGCACCATTTGTGCATGGCTTATAAAAATTACGAAAAATTAAAATATTACCTTTCAAAACGAAGTGCATCATATGTCCTCCATGTGCGCACGGTGCGCGAAGCGCATCGTGCGTACATGGCCCATCTAGCGTAACGTGGGCACGCGGTGCGCGTAGCGCACCGCGTGCCCACCGTGCGTGCACGGCACTAACTGCGTAAAGTGGGCGCGCGGTGCGCGAAGCACACCGCGTGCTTACTGTGCGCGCACGGTGCGCGCACGGAACGAACTGCGTTAAGTGGGCGCGCACGCCACGAATGGCGTAAAGTAACTTAGCATTTAAAAAACCGTACAAATTCACTGAAAAAACCATAGGTTTCACACACGTTATAGTTAGGAATTAGCATTTAAAAAACCTTGCAAATTCACTGAAAAAACCATAGGTTTCACACATGTTATAGTTAGCGGAAATTTTACTGATAAAAAACCAATGAAATTCCCCCGTTATAGTTAGTGCAGGCAACTATAACTCACGCGACCGCAATCTTCTGCTGATGACATATGTGTCTTTATGAAAAAAAAATATTTGTAATATATGTATAGCTAAAAATGTATGGAAGAAGACATGGGCAAATAAGTGTCTAAATACAGTATTAGCATCAGCAGAGGATTGCGGTCGCGTGAGTTATAGTTGCCTGCACTAACTATAACGGGGGAATTTCATTGGTTTTTTATCAGTAAAATTTCCGCTAACTATAACATGTGTGAAACCTATGGTTTTTTCAGTGAATATATATATATATATATATATATATATATAACACATCATTGGCCAATGAAACCTTTTTGTTGCAATGATGAGTCTTAATGGTTGTTTGATTTGTCACACTGACTCAGCTGTTTTAATGAAAAAGTTTAGGCGACAATTTGAAGCTTTTTCTGTATTTCACTTTTAAAAAAATATCAGCCTCACGGGAATTAATGCTTTACATTATCCTGTTTCTCGCACACTTCTAAGAATAATTAACACTAGTACAACCTGAATTCGTAACAATGTCAGAAGTGTACTATGTAAAAAAAAAAAACTAGGGCCTGATTATGAGTCTGGCACGATGGCGAGGCGGTAGCGGTCTTCTGACTGCCCTATTACAACTGGGGCATTCGGACTGCCACTGCCCCACGCAACCACCAGGGATCAGACTATATTGCGGCCCTCCCAGTGGTCTGAGGGCCGCAATATGGTTGGTGGCAGCGCAAAGAATATTACGACTTTCCTCACCACCAGTGGTTTTACGGAGGTTCTTCCGCCATGAAACTGCTGGCGGAGAGGAAAGGCCCCCTCTTTCCCTTGTGCATGAGGGTGTATACAAGGGGGCACATGTTGTGACCCCTGTAGTTTTGCACCCCCAGTTCCCGCATGGAAGGAATGAACAACATGGTGCATTACTTCCCATGCAGGAATGTGCACTGGCGGTCTCGCGACGGTGAAGTTTAAGGCTCACTATGAGCCTTTAAACTGCACAGCTGCGGGACCTCCAGGCTGCCCGCACACCAGACCACGAAAAATACTTGTAATCGGGTGGGCGGCAGTGAGTTTTGGCGGTGCGAGAGTGTGGCAGGTGCATGCCACCCGCTCCCTTACTGCCAAAACCCATAGTCTGGCCCTTAGTAAGATGATTTGCCATCGCCTTTTACCAGGCCAATTAAGAGACCAGGTGGCAATGGCTGCACTTCAGCTGACAACACCAGCTGAAAGTCCTGCTCACAGACAAGCACATCACTGCATTCATGGCTGGCCTTGTTTCCTCGTCTTCTACACTCCCACCCCACTCCTAACCACCTTTGACCATCTTTTGCATGGCGTCTCCCCAGATTTTGAAACACACAAAAAATACTTGGAGTTTAATGAAATCAAATCATCAAAGAGCATCAACCTGATGCAGAAAATCTGTCTCTCAAACTCAAAACAACAAATATTTTTTTTAGTACGAAAACGTTCACCCACCCTTCATCGCAGGTTTCCTCCTCACACCATAAACCACATTGTACGGTGCTGGCTACAGCTCTCTGGCAGGGAAGGAGCTCTTAAGAATGAATGCCCTATGGGAACAATCATGAAGGTGAAGGGCAAAGTGTGAAGAAAAGATAGTGGATTTTTTTTTTCAACTACCTGCTGGTGGAGCTAACAATGTCTTTATTAATGTCATCAAGGGCTAGGATTACAAATAAAGGGGAGATTGTTCAACACTAATTTAAATGACAGGTCAATATGTTTCAGCCTCTACTGTCCCTACATTGTGTGACCTAAGCTTTTCATCAGGGCCACAAGGTACTAGTCACTCTGCATAATTATATACAAGAAAGTAAAGTAGTTTGTTACAACCAATGGTCCCCGCAATTACAAAGGATACACTGTTGTCTGTACCTGAAATAGAGTAACACAGTCTAGACAGCACAAAAAAGGATTAAAAACATTGATACTCTCAAAAGGTCTTCTGTGAATCATTATGCCCAAAATGTGTTAGTAATACATCATTGTGCCTGAAGTTGAACACTCCACGATATTTGCAAAGCTGTTATCAAACTCGTGAAGGTGTTTCTGTACATGCTCTAACCCTTACAGGTTGGACTAAGGACCTCAGCTCGAGGCCTTCTGGCAGAAACAGAAAAGGCTGCAACTAAAGGCACACATTATATAATTTTTTCAAAAGACAATCATTATTCAATATGTCTGTAGTTGAATTGAACATGATTGTCACCCACACATACATTTCTTACATATTTTAAGGTTGATATCTAAAAGTCGATATTGTGGTACTACACACAATAGTTTTGACACCATCTCCTGTCTCAGTCCTGGGCTCATGAGGATTGTACCATGTTTTGTTCACACAGGACAGGTCCTTAAGAGACAAAGTAATACTGGTGTTCAGCTCATTTCTAAGTGCTGCCAGTTACATCCAATAACTAAACTGAGGCACATAGCGATGGGGCATTTTTCTCAGGCTCACACAATTTTGGGTGGTGCAGAGAAGTGGGATTATAGCGAAAACATAATTGTCCCAAATATGGGAAGTAAAAACTATGCCCTGTCATCTCAGACATATCCTTTGACATCAACCTGTGCAGTAATGGATGCTGCTGCCCATTCAAAGCTCTTAGCATATTGTCTCAGCTTCCGCTGAGTAACTTACTATGCACTTTAAGGTAGTGCAGAAACTCCCATTTCAATGGTGCCTTAATGGTTTGACCTGTCATTCTCAACTTTTGCACTCTATGTAGAGTACACCGGGCCCCTCATTTGTTTAATTGCCTAACCATTAAAGTGAATGACAGACATCCAGAGGAGAAAGGTCCATGTTAGAATGCATTTAATGTCAAGCGGGCCCTGATGGCTTTGATATGTCCAATGGAAGGTAGGTATTTAGAAGCATTAAGTTAAGATTGCTACTTTTATAAAAGCTCTTTGGACGAGGCTATGAGACTTCCAGCAGCACCTGCCAAACTTAAACACACAGTTGCGTACACACCCACACGCACACACACACACACACACACACAATTGTAATCACTCATGTCTATTAATTCCTTGTGACAATTCACGAGATGAGGTTTGTCTTACAATGGTAATGCAGTGTTATGGTTTGTTGTGTCTGCTTCAGACTTTACATGTGTGTTTGATCATGTGCGTGTATATTTATATTCTCCTGTTGTGCATGTATTTGTACTCCTGTGTGTTTATGTGTGAAAACAAAATTTGGTGCATGTAATTGTTACTTCGACCATTTATTTATTCTATGCCATTGAGCTCCTTTGAAATCATTTGTGCAAGTGGCTAGGTCTGTGTGCCTGGATTCGTCTGTGTGGTTGCCTGTAAGTGTGCGAGAGAGTTTCCAGACGTACAAATATGCTTTCCTTTGAACATGCAGGGTTTGCTTCCGTTTTTTATTAGGATTGTGCCAAGTTCACAAAGATCGACGTGAAACTGAACATTTTGTGAAGGTTTCAAACGTTTTACTTGGGACTTCATGTGAAAAAAGAGAATTTTGCAGGAATAAAATTCCAAATGGAATATTATCTCAGCAAAAAAAAAAATAGTGCAGTGGCTGACACGCTTCACAGAAAAAAGCATTTTCGACAGATCTCCGCAAAGTAGCAGAGAAATACATTTGCAAACACTTTCTTCCACATGAATTTTATGCAAATATGTAAAACACTTGTTTTTGAGAAGAGAACCTGTGGAAGACAACAGCGATTTGAGTTCTTTAAGTTCAAACTATCATCCTTGACCTCATCATTTTTTATACGCTTTTTCGCACCCTGCATTAGTCATGCTCCTGGCCATTTTCTATTATTGTATATTGATATTCGGATTTTATTGACCTTACCTGTATTATTATTGACCATTATACCACCAAGAAGATTCAGGTTTTCAGAGGAAAAGATGAGTGATTCGTACTTTTCTCTTCCAAACACCTTCCAGTGAATCTAGTGGTAGGTGAAAGGCCTGGTAGAAGCTACTCCCGCCTTAAAATAAAAGTCATTGATTGGGCACGTAGTTTCAGGGGAAAATTGCAGAAAGTTTATTTAGCACAAAATAAATATTGAAAGTATTTTATGTTACATTTTAATGTAAATTCATTTTAAATATTTTCTTTAAATGAAGAACAAATTAAACAAGACTACGGATTTTTAAATGACTTTGAATTAAAAAATGTATTAATGGAAACTTATTTAATTACAATTATTTTTCAGAAGATTAAATTAAAAAACAAATTCCAACCTTAACAAAATATGTTTGTTGTACAATAATAATTATTAAAAGTGATGTATACAATTAATTGCAATTTAATTATGTTTTAATAAAATGTATAATTATGTTATATTTAAATTGAAAAAATGTTATTAAAATATTTTATGATTAAATAATAAATATGTACATTTTGTATAAATTATGTTAACATTACTTTATATTTATTTATATTTTTAAATAGTTTAAATATCATTTAATTTTACATTATTTTCTATGGAGTTTTATTTTAACTCCAAACCTCCATTATTCATTATTTTTTATGGGAGGGTGTTGCAGGACCAATGGTTAGCCATGTGTAGTGCTGACTTCATACTGTTTTGTTTTTAGTAGTAACTTGAACTTGAAGTGTGTGACTACCGAAAAGTAGTAAACGTACACAAAAGTGTAAACTCACCCAAACATGTAAGCTACCTTTGTTAATTAGGTTGTTAGTTTTATGTGTAAAAAGGATTTTGAAAGGCTTGAATTGCAAATAAATTATTAGAAACCCGTTTGGGATTTATGTTGAGTATGATCAGGCCTAAAGACCATAAGGGTTTTTGGTCAGTATTAGCTAAGGGCTGAAAACAATCTGCCAGTGACCCTAATTGGCAAGGCAAATCACTGAGCGGCAGTAGACCATCCACATTAATTCCTTATTTGGGGACCCAAGTTGAGGTATACAATTGGATGCTAGTAATAATATATCTGCAATGAGTGTTATGGTTGCAGTGACCTTCAGCTTTCTTTGCCAGCAGAGTTTTCCAAGTCCCGACATGAGCAGCCATATCACTCAACTCACCCTTCTTTGGTGTGTGACACTTGGCTTGCTGCTATTGCGAGCTATTATTGTACACAGATTAACATATTCTACTATTCCTCATATGAACAGTGGTGCATCTTACAAATCCACATATAATGATGTAAAGGCCTCACCATCCTGGACATTTAGGCGATAGCAGGCCACTTGCAGGTTTTCAGACAGAAATTGAGACACAGTGCATGCCAGTGCATGTCACAGGAGACACTTCTGATGACCCTGGGTGGACCTAACGGACATTTATCTGATCATCTGTACGCAAAGTGCACATCATGCGCTGCTCCCCTATCACTTATGGAAACAATATTCAGAATTGATACTAGTGGCCTGCAACCAGTGCAAGCCACGAGTGATGCCGCTGTCAATCCTGGTTGAAGTCTATCTCGCAAAGTCTGAAACCTGTCTGCCACTGCCTCCTCTTGATGACAGAGGGATGAATGTCACTTCTAAGCTGGGCACTACCCTAAAACCTCAAATCCCCATATACCCTAATTCCTGCTCTTTCAGCTCTTACTTCCTCTGTCACTTCACTTAACCTAACACACTCCTCCTACAGACACTAATAGATGTCACCTCAACCATCTACTACAGGTACCTAATAACTCAGTACTTCTTGGGTGACACCACAGATCATCTACAGGGTATTTTCTAGTAGCTTAGCACAGTCGCAGAGGCTAAGAGTCTGTCGCTCCTGTGTTGACCACATTCAGGGTTTCCTGGTGGGTTGGCATTGCCTCTGAGAGCTGTCATTATGGCTCAACGCTATCTCCAGGGGCTGGGATTCTGTCATTATTAGAATAACTGCATGTGCAGTTATATTGGTACCACTATTGCCATAATGTAGCTATACAATTGAATTACTGCTTGCATGACCGCTCGCACACTTCACAACTATATACACAACACAATCAACTGAATGACTGCCCACATAACAAATTGCAGAACCTCTTAAAAGAACATATGGTATGACAGACTGTATACCACTTTGTGACAGTTTTGTGTAACAGATTGAACGACAAATTGTATGACAAGCTATCTGCAAACCTGATAAACAGCATGGCAAATTATAACTGAAATTGCATGACAAAAGTCTATAATGTTATAAGAATCCCATGGGATAGCGTAGTATCCATCTGTAAAGCGTTTCATTACCTCAGCAGGGGTGGGACGCGCCATATAAATGCCAACACAATACAATTTCTTTTCAAACACCTTTACGGTGTGAAGTTTCCCATAGACATCAAAACACACAACAACTTTAATCTTCATAAATAAAGAATTGTGGAATTAATTTGCATGAACTGCATGTTGTAAAATTCATGAGACTGCAAGAAAAGAGAGCGACAAACTGTAACTCACGCGCATGGCTAAATCACTAGTACTGGCCTGCCACATGATGCATGCTACACCTACAGAGCGCGAGCGCTTCTGTGACTGCTCAGGAGTAGTAACAGCTTTACCATACCCTGCCATTTCTGAGACGATAGATTGTTTAAAATTGGCAAATTAATGTCTGTATTGAAAATTACTTCTACTGTTTGGGCCAAAAAGCAGTTACTATGTTTTGCAGGTAGTGAAAGAGGTGCCAACTAAAGGTGGGCGAAACACTGTAAGCTCAATCAAGGCTTGACCCTGAAGCCTGGCTCTGGCTCAGCTCGAGGTCCTGTTGGAACCTCGAGCCCATAACGAGCCGAGCTTTCATGCGGCTGATGCGTGTCTCCTCCCTTTACCCAGGATGTGGCGTTATGGCCAAAGCTGCCGACCAGGTCAGAGTCTCGGCGTTGGCTCAACATCATGTGATTCCGGCTAATTACTTTTCTCCCCCTGCCTGGAAACAATGCATGTGACCTCATGCTATATACAAACTGCAGAAAAATGCACAGGGATAAAAACAAAGCCTTTACATAAGTAAGCATAAATAGATACCCTTTCAGTAGCTAACTTGTACAAAGTAAAAATAGAAAACCTGGATAAATCGTGAAATACCCACTTACTTTTTGTGAGCTTAGGCAAATAATTTATTTCACCAAAGCTCTTTTTTCGTTTTTATTGCCTATGAAAGCTCATATTTAAAAAATAACACTTTTAATAAGTACTTCCCGGTGCAGTGCTGTAATGGGATTTATTAATGTCAAAGCTTCACATGTTAATGAAATACACTTTCTTTTATGTTGAAGTGGCTTTTATCATTTTTTTTCTGTGGTGTTTATTGTGTGATTCATACAGCAAATATTTGAGGGCTGGGCTTGTGCACTGCTCTAAGATCCGAGCCAGACCCTTGACTCGGCTCTGCCTTGTATCGCCCTGCAAATCTGTTGGCTCACCCACCTCTAAAGCTAACCTTTCCTTACAGCGTACTGAAGCATAATGTATTCAACTCACAATTTGTTTAATAGCACTTTTGTATTGTGAGTGCAAGCACTTCTCCAAATAGTTGCCGTTCAGTCTACAAGACTGTTTTAAAAAATACAACATTCTTGTTGAACAAGCAGGTTTTATTGTTGCACCTTGGCCAACCTGATGCTGATCAGACAGTTGATTGCAACATCTGTTCATTCTGGGAAAAGATTGCTTGGCTCTTTTGTGGACTTTTCAGTGGCTTTTCAACTTGTGAGTCGGAATATATCATGTGCAACACAATGTAAAGTGAGAATAAATTCTGGTCTGTTGCCTATCTTCATGGCAAGCAACAGAATCAAATTCAGCCATGCCACTAAACTCACCTGGACTGACCACAGCATCTTCCACTTCTACAGCACAGGCTCATAAGCACTCGCTGCGAATGGAGTAAAATCACCAAGACCCAATGGAGAGCTGCCCTCAGCACCACCAGACCCCCACCACAAGCAACCTGGAGCATCCAAACCTTCTCTGGCTGGATCTCAACTCCATCATAACCAATTAAATCCACTAGGAAACCCACCAAACATACTAGCTGGTTCACTCCCGAACTCCGCACCGTCAAAAGTGTAAGCGCCTTGTAGACAATGGCACTCCAGCGGGAACCCCTCAGAACTCAGCACTTTCAAACCTGCCCCGGCAAATACCACCACCACCTCAAAGAAGACAAAAAAGACGTCCTAACCACCCACATCGAATCCAGTGGCAATCACACTACAGAATTATTCAGCATCATCAGAGACTTCTCCTGCCTGTCAGCCACTGAGACCTCGATTCCCCCTCCCAAGCACTTTGCGACTCCCTGGTAGACTATTTCCACAACAAGATAGCAGACATCTACAATAACTTTGGCTCGCAACCAATCGATCTTGGCCACCTTCTGACCCACTCCGGCAACTCCCACAGCCTCCTCACCGAATGGACACCACTCACCACACCTATCACCACAATTATCTTGTCTTTCATCCACTCCAGAGCACCAACAGATCCCTGCCCCCACCCCGCCTTCAACCTGAGACATAAGGAAATCAGCAGCGCCCTCACTGACATCCTCAACTCACCCATCACCGCAGCCTCCTTCCCTGAAGCTTCGAAACACACAGAGGTGAAACCCCTCCTGAAGAAACCCTCCACCGACCCCAACGAGTTCAAGAACTACAGCTCCATCTCGCTGCTGCCCTTCCTGGCCAAAGTGTTGGAGAAAGCCAGCAATGACCAGCTCACAGACCACCTTGAAGAGAACAACTTACTCGTTGCCACCCAGTCCGACTTCCACCCCAATCACAGCACCAAGACTGGCTTGAAAGCAGCAACTGACAACATCAGATCCATCCTCAACCAGGGCGAGACAGCAGTCCTGATCTTCAGTGACCTCTCAGCGGCCTTCGACACCGTATCCAACCACACTCTCATCACCAGACTCCACCACATCGGCATCAGAGGAAATGCCCTCAAATGGATCCCCTCCTTCCTCACAGGATGCAGATAGAAAATAAATTAACAAACTTTCACCTCCACACCCAAGAGCATCAACTGCGGAGTCCACCAAGGATCATCCCTCAACCCCACCCTCTTCAATGCCTACATGACTCCACTGGCTGACATCGCCCACACCAAGGGACTCAACATCATCTCATAAGGCGATATCACCCAACTTGTCCTTTCCTTCACGGAGTCCACTGCCACCACTAGAGTCAACTTCCAGAATGCAATGACCAATGTCACCATCTGGATGAGTTCCAACTGGCTGAAGCTGAAAATAGACAAGACGGAGGTGCTCATCATCAGGAAGAACACCTCCCCATGGGACAATACATCGTGGCCCATCACACTCGAATCCTCATCCACTCCCACCAACAACACCCCCAAACTCAGCATTATCCTAGACATCTAACTCTCCATGAAGCGCCAGGTCAACGCAGTAGCCTCCTCCTGCTTCTGCACGCTCCGCATGCTCCATAAGATTTTCAGATGGATCCACGTCAACACCATGAAAATAGTTACTCAAGCCCTCGTCATCAGCCAACTGTGCCACAGAAATGCTCTCTATGCCGGAACAACATCCCATCTCCTCAAACTTCTACAGACTATACAAAATGCTTCAGCCAGTCTCATTCTTGACCTCTCCAAATGGACCAGCATCACCTCCACCTCAGAAGCCTCCACTGGCTCCCTGTCCAGAAGAGATGCCAGTTCAAGCTGCTGACCCACGCCTACAAGGCCCTCAGCCACATCAGACCCTCCTTCATCAGCCACCACCTGACCTTCTAACAGCCGACCAAACAACTCCAATCCACCTCCCTTGCCCTTTCACACACCCCCCGCATCTGGCAGAGCCTAAACAGAGGTCGCTCTTTCTCCTACCTCAACGCCAAGTCCTGGAACGACCTCCCGATCCACCTCTGAACCTCTCTCTCACTCGCCGATTTCAGGAAGGGACTGAAGACCTAACTCTTCGAATATAGCTCCCCATGCCCCAGCCCCTCAATACCCCCAAGGTGATAAGCTGCTCTGTACAAATACTGATTGATTGATTTGCACTGATAATAATATTTCATGTTAACACATGGGCGATTATTAGTCTTGGACAATATTGAGACCAGTCTAGAAAGGTCATGAAGGCTGACCAATTTCAAGAGGGTGAGTGTTTGCCCCAACCTTCTTCAATTTATAGGAGGTTTTCCCTGACATTTTAATAACCAATTACCCCCCAACAAATTGTCACTGCCAATGTTAGATACACAGATCATTTGGTCCTTGAGCTCAGGTTGTTGCTACTTGATCTGCGCTAGTATAAGACCGAACACTTCCAACAACTAAATTATAGGAAATCTAAGGTATAAAGGCTTAGAAGAACTAACTCAGATGTTCACTGGTCAACAAACAGCAAGTCAACTGATCAACCTAATGAATACAGCTATAGCCAATTTGCTTTTTTCAGTTTTAAACTAAACATCTCAGTTAAAAGCACTAAATCTGAAAGTCTGTGCGCACAGTACGGTATCGAGACATGTACCAGATATTTTGGACTCTCCCTGATTGAACCCTGATGACGACTCTTTCCAGTAAGATTTCAATTACACTTTTGCAGGCTGTCACTTTTGATAACGGAGATTTAATTCTGCGCTTGAATATGATCAGATATGACCAGCTCAGACGTCTATTACATTTAAGGCAATCTGCTTCCTAAATCTTGCTGAGATCAGGACTCAGTCGAGTGGCTTTGGAAATGCAGGCTGACAAGACTGCCTCACTATATTTCCTTCATCTGGGTAATTCTCCTGGAGGCACAATAGCAACCTTACTCTAGTTTAACATGTCCTTCTCAGGCTCTTGAAAGGGCAGTTATGCACCTTCTTTGGTCTGCTTACTGAAGAAATACGTTTTAGGGGGGGTCTGGCAGGCAGCACAATTGTCTACCTAAATAACAATAGCAGCAATACAGTGGAAACAAGCATTGCCAATGCCAAGAATTCGTGCCTTTCCAGTCATTCTTGAGTTTAGGCCCTGAATTCCTCATAAAACATTCCCTCTCACGCATCCTTGCACTCATGCATTTCTAATCGACCCCTGGACTCATTCTTGCATGCGACCACTGTCTACAAGAAAACACACAAAACAAACCGCAAGTATATGCAAAATAATTAAATTATAAAAGTGGAAAAATAAAAACAATGCTGCTGCATAAACGTGGTGGCCAAGTGCTTGGAAGTAAAAAGATACACATATCCATAGTTTGTCATTTTGGAATAGTACTGCGTATAGTGTATCATTGCTGTACTGGTTCAATATGGCTGTCGTTGTTTCTAAGTATGTGGGGGCAATCACGGATCGGGAAAACAATATTACACCATGGAAAATACAATTTCTAGATAGCAACCTGTTTTAGGTTGCTTGTGTTTTGTTTCAAGGACAACCTGGACTGTTTCTATTGGAGCAGGGCCAAGAATGTTTTGCAAATGACTGGGTACAAACTGAGATGGCATGAATTCAAAAAAATGGTGGACTTGGATACGGCCCGAATTACCAGAGTGTGAGATTAATTCAAGCATTCATCCATCACTGGATTGGTTCACAAGCCAAGCCTCAAATGTGCACTCAATTTTAGGTGAATTGGCACATGTAATCAGATAAACTGGCATCAGAGGGCAGTAGAGGCAATGACTGGATTGAGCTGATCCATTGCCATGTTCTATATGCTGTCATGGGTGAAAGCAGAATGTGAATGACACTCAGCAGCACCATGCCTAAAAATAAATTATCCAAACCCCCCTCTATTAATAATATGTATTTAAATGTGTGTAATTCTATTAGAAGAGCCTGAAAGACAGCAAAAGCTGTCAGGTCAGAACCAATATGGCCTGTAGACTTTATCATTCACTTGTAATCATAAAAAACCCAGGGAGACCGAAGCTTTCTTCTGACAAGACAACCATCAGGCATTCTGTTATAAAAATGCAAATATGTACACAATTACGGTTGACAAAACAGTGTACAACACCTCCATATAGGATCCATTAAGAATTATTGGAATGGAAATCTTCTATATTCTTGGTTTGTCAGAGGGGCTAACCAGCACCAAAATCCATGCCTACTGTGGCAATCTGTGGGATTCTATGTAATGTAAAATTCAACTGCTTCTAACACATTCATACCACAACAAATAAGTCAGTCCTACTTCCTTTGCCCTATTCATTTCATAATAAGCACATTAGGCATACAGCATATGAAATATTTGTTCCTAATCAACCAGTTAAGACTATAGCCTTTATCATTGGAGTGTCACCAACGCCATCACTGGCCTACAGTATTGAGCATAAGGCAACCATGGCATACAGAAATCAAGTTAACTGATAAGTACAAAATTACATTTGATAAGATAATATGTATTCCTCCTAAAAAGGCCTTATCTGGAATATAAGTGCAAATATTCTGCCTCCAGGCTTTGTCAGATTGGATAACCAACACCAAAACCCTTCATTATTATGGTAATCTGTGAGATTGCATATATGAAATGCCTTTCTACAGACTTTAATACAACTTCATAATAATCCACCCATAAAGGCATGTCAGCTTTAAGATATGCTGTTCACAATAAATGTCAGGGCACCTTTATCTTGACTTTTCATGAGTTGCAGGTCAAACCTAAGGCATCAAGCATCATTGACTTGCCACCATGACAAATCCAGGCTTATGTCACGGAGCATAACCTTTCAAAGAAGGAATAATGTGCAATACAAGTACCCTTTTTCAGAGGAAGCACACAGCTTCTGTCCAATCAAATGCTGATTTTAAGAGAATCAACATGTAGGCAGAGCCAAAATCCCTGTCTCAGGAGTAATTCTTAAAGTTCTTTTTCTGTTGATCGCATAAGTACTAACAACAGCTGCAGTGTGAAGTAAGACCTAATAAAAAACATAAGCTTTGTTAATGGCTGAGAGGCCCTAAGGAAGTTTATATATAATAGTTTGCTATCTCAGAGACATTTAGGAACTCACTCACAAAAACATCATAAATATACAACCCTACGTGTATTCCTGTGCACTGATGCATTTGTACGACTTTTGTGGATTCACAAACCCTCCAAGCACTAAGAATGGAAAACTGCACCAGTTGCAGCTTGCAAGATACTAGTGGAAAAGTAAACATTTTTTTCACGTTGCTATTTCTGCAGCACAGATTTGTTTTCATAAAATAATTCTGTATTGGGTACGTCCGTCTATGTGCAATTTCCTATTTTGTCTTTGTCTTTACTTCTCAATAGCAAAAGTATTTTTCCATGTGAAGAAAGGCATTTCCTTACTTCCCTATGACGTTTAATGCTGTTCCATTGCAGTTTCCACACAGGGAAAGGGTTTTACTCCAGCTCTTGACTAATATATATCTACAACCCTTTTCATGATGGGAAAGGGTTGTATAAGAGATTGTGACTGCCCACAAACAGACATATATGTGGTCAGTCACAAGCTTTCAAATCAAATCATGAATTGGTCCACCCACATCCCGTCTCTTGCATAGGAATTACTCCTACATTTTACTACACATGTGTGAGGTATAATTACATGGGAGTAAATGGATCTAAGCCTACAAGGACACTTTTTTTTAATGTCTTGCAGAAGCAGATGCAGCCATTATCAAACTTGAAATTACTTTGTGAATTGGGACCATAGATCTTAAATCTCCAAGTTATATTTTACCGCTACTAAGTCACAGTTTTTTGCATTTTACTTTACTTTATACTAATTACAGGCTCTAGGTAAAGAAACCACATATCTACAAAATGGATCCTATGTGTGAATATGTTGTTCATGTGACTTATGCCTAGAAACTTTCCATTGTAACACATGTGTTTACCTAGGCTTTTTGGACCTTACTGGAAATGTTTGAAGATTCAGAAATCTGAAAAAACCCACACTAGATTCAATGCACAACTATGTGATCAGACCAACACACCATCTTCTGCATTACTACCAATAATGCTTCAGAACATATTGCAGCATGAAGACAGCTACATTATAAGTCGTGGATGCCCTCCTGTCTACAGCTACAAGTGAACCATGCCTCCTAATATGCTGACCCTCTCAGCTGCCTTCAGCAAAGTTGATCATCCCATCATCATGACTGATTGATTGAAACATTTATAAAGTGCTTCTACACCAACATATACATCATAGCAATATGAAACTATCCAACGGTGGAACAAGTAGTGATTTCCTGGCCGAAACACTGCCGAGAAGACCTAAGACAAAAGCCACATTATTAAAGATTTCCTGTAGACAAGATGCACACTCTGAAGTCTTGAATGGTATTCACTGATGTCCTTCACTGATTCTCCACCTACCTATTCAACCAACACCAGTTTATTTATCTGGAAACCTGCTGGTCCTGGAAGATCGTTGTTGGACCTGGCCCTTTTTGCAGGGTTATCCCCAAACTATTTTGTCTGACCTGTTTTTGTTGGATTTAGGACTCTGGGCACTTTACCACTGCTAACGAGTACTAAAGTGCGATTCACTAGTAAGTCACTAATAAAGTGCACCAGGTGTGCCCAGGGCCTGGAAATAAAATGCTACTAGTGGGCCTGCAGCACTGATTGTGCCACCCACATGAGTAGCCCTGCAAACCTGTCTCAGACCTGCCACTGCAGTGTCTGTGTGTGCAGTTTAAACTGCTATTTCGAACTGATAAATGCACCCACTTGCCAAGCCTAAACCTTCCATTTTACTACAAGTAAGTCACACCTAAGGTAGACCCAAGGCAGCCCCCTGGGCAGTGTGCGTCCCATTTAGAAGGTAGGACATGTGTTGTTGTATTTTATATGTTCTAATAGTGAAATACTGCAAATATAGTTTTTCACTTCTGTAAGGACTATCTCTCCTATAGGGTAATACAGGGATAGCCTTGAAATATATTTTAAAAGTAATTGCCCATTGGGAGCTGATAGAGATTTGGAGATTGGGGTCTCTGAACTAACAATTATAAAAAAACATATTTTGGTGAAGTTGTTTTTAGGTCTCGCCTACGCAGCGCTCATGCGCTGCTTAGCAGGGCCTTTAGCCGTCGCTCTGCTCATTTTCAAGCACACACTCGTGCTTGTGGCGTCATCAACCTTGCGGGAGCGAGCAGGGGCACGCCACAAGCACAAGTGCAGTGCTTGAAAATGAGTAGACTGCCGCGCACGCATGCACCACTCCCGGGCTCACCTCCTGCTCCCCCTCTCTCTCACGCAAATTCCTTGTTTTGTCATCTTGTGGCTGACTCATCTCCCCGATTTCCCGATTTAACTTTATCACTGACAGCATGTTTTAATCAATTCCCTTTGGGGGAATTAAAAGTGAAAGCCCTTAATTTTTCAAACAGTCAAAATTTTTGAAATGCTTCTCATTTGTATGTGTCTTTTTAAATAACTTCCGATATTTCACTCATATGGTGGAAGTTTTGTTGAAGCAAAATGTCCTGTATCACCATGCTGTATGGATCCTATCGGAAAATGTGCCAGCTATTTGAACACCACGTCCAACACCACCACCACGTCCACCACCACGTCCACCACCACCACAACGTCCACCACCACCACATCTACCACCACCACCACGTCCACCACGTCCACCACCACCACATCAACCACCACCACGTCCACCACCACATCCACCACCACCACATCCAACACCACCACCACCATGTCCACCACCACGTCCACCACCACATCCACCACCACCACCTCCACCACCACCACATCCACCATGTCCACTACCACATTCACCACCACCACATCCACCACCACCACCACCAGGTCCACCACCAGGTCCACCACCACCATGTCCACCACCACCATATCCAACACCACCACGTCTACTGCCACTACGCCTCCACCACCACCGTTCACCACCACCACGTCCACCATGTCCACCACCACGTCTACCACCACCACGTCCACCACCACCACCACATCCACCACCACGTCCACCACCACCACATCCACCACCACCACATCTACCACCACCATGTCTACCACCACCAAGTCCACCACCACATCCACCACCACCACGTCCACTACCACGTCCACCACCACCATGTCCACCACCACCATGTCCACCACCATGTCCACCACCAGGTCTACCACCACCACGTCTACCACCACCACCACCACAATGTCCACCACCATGTCCACCACATACACCACCACCACATACACCACCACCATGTCCACCATGTCCACCACCACATCCACCACCACCACGTCCACCACCACCACATCCACCACCAATGCGTCCATCAACACCACCATATCCACCACCACATCCACCACCATGTCCACCACGCCCACCACCACGTCCACCACCACCACATCCACCACCACCATGTCCACCACCACCACCATGTCCACCACCACCACCACGTCCACCACCACCATGTTCACCACCACATCCACCTCCACCACCACTTCCACCACCACCACATCCACCACCAAGTCAACAACCACCACCACATCCACCACCACCACGTCCACCACCACCACCACATCCACCACCACCACATCCACCACCACAACATCCACCACCACCATGTCCATCACCACCATCCCCCACCACCACGTCAACCACCATGTCCACCATGTCCACCACCACATCCACCACCTCCACGTCCACCACCACCACGTCCACCACCACCACAACCACCACAACCACCATCCCCACATCTACCACCACCACGTCCACACCACATCAACCATGTCCGCCACCACTTCCACCACCACCACGTTCACCACCATGTCCAACACCACGTCCACCACATACACCACCACATCCACCATCACATCCACCACCACGTCCACCACCACCACATCCACCACCAAAACATCCACCACCACCACGTCCACCACCACCACCACGTCCATCACCACCACATCCTCCACCACCACCATGTCCTCCACCACCACCATGTCCACCACCACCACGTCCACAACCACCCTGTCTACCACCACCACCATGTCCACCACCACCACCACATCCACCACCACCATCACCACGTCCACAACAACCACATCCACCACCAAAACATCCACCACCACCACGTCCACCACCACGTCCATCACCACCACGTCCATCACCACCACGTCCTCCACCACCATGTCCTCCACCACATCCACTACCACCACCACGTCCACCACCACCACATCCACCACCACCACCATGTCCACCACCACCACGTGGGTGTCAGGGCGTCGCCTCACTGCTTTCTCGCAGTGCGAGATGCAGAAACATAAAATGCTATAAATACCATTTTACGTTTCTGCTTTTCACACTGCGAGAAAGCAGAAGGGTATGCCCAATTGCCTGGTTGGGGGCGGGCAGGTGGGTGGTTCAGGGAGGAGTGGCTAGCCCAATGTTATGGGCACTGACCAAACCAGTCATAGCACTCTCCGTTTTCTTCAGGTATGCTGCTGCACAGCATGCATGAAAATAACGGCCTCCCCTAAGATGCCTGTAAGGACGGCGCCCTAGCCAATCACAATGCTGCCTTTGCAGCGTTGTGATTGGCTTAGGGGAAGAGAGGGAGGCTGCCTGTCACAGCTTCCTGTTTTCAGGAGAGCGGGAGGCGCAACGCAGGAGTCCGGCCCGGAGGAAAGGTAAGTTTTTCTTATTGTTTTTTAAATTAAATTAAATTAATCCCCCCCACACCGCACGACCCCCTCCCGTCATGCTGGCCGTGACACTCCCGGGGGTCATGCAAGTCCCCGCTCAGCTCAGTGCAGTGCTAATTTCACATAATGGGAGCCGGCCGTGAGGTCAGGGATGATTCACGTGTTCCAGAGATGGTTGGTTCTGCTCTGAATAGGAAACTATGGATTATCTGAAGCAGTTACTCATGCCCCTTCCGTCGGGCCCTGGTGCATGCACAAGGGTTGTGGTGAATTCCCTTCCCTCAGCTGTGTATGTAAATTTGGTGCTGAGTGTCTGATGCTCCCCTGCCTCCGACAGTCCATCGCTCCGACTGGCACCACAGCCCGGATACCCTGGGCTCCAGCTCCCATTGAAGCCCGCGGTGAGGCTGCAAGGCACCTCTTTCAGTGAGTACACAGCGAGGGATGGCATTTCACGTTTCTTCATTGGATAGCAATTACCTACATATATTTTTAAAGTCATGGTCTCACGAGGGCACACCAGCTGGCCACTCTATGTTCTGTTTTTAAAACGATAAGAATGCGTTTATTTTTTAATTTAACGAGGACTATATGACTTTATATTTCGCAATCAATTCATTTGAAAAGATGTGCAACGGTGTCTATGTTTTGTTAATTACATTCGGTGTCTATGTGTTAATTACATTTTCTGGACTAATTTTGTGCATGGGGCAAGGGGGTCGCTGGTACTTCTGCTTATGGGCAATGTTGGACCTATCTGGGGTTATTTTTTTTTAAGATACTACAATGGAAAATATTGCTGATCTTATTCACTCTTCTGACATAATCGATACGCAATGTTCAGAAGGTATAGGCAGAAATGATTTCAGTCTGTTGTGTTATGTTATGTATGCTACGTCAACTTATTTCATGTCCAGGTCTTGTGTGCTATTTGTTATGCCAGTAAATTCTGACAAGTACTAGGTTTTAGGGAGGCAGCGCCGAGATGCCCCATAAAATTTTGAAGAGGTTTTCTTTTTGTCAGCATGAACTGTAATTGCACGACCAGTGTCCCATTTTACCCTGCTCGTAAAAGCTTAGCCTTTGTTGTTGTTCCTCAGGCTGCAAAAGGTGAATTGAATTCACAAATATTGCATTTGCCACTTATTGGAAACTTGCAAAGTTAATTAGGAACCTCACTTAATGTTGCCACACAACGAGCGGTGCCTTAGGTGGTTCAAGTTGAGAGCATGTGTGGAGAACAGGTATTCAAACTACAAGGCTTTTCCTGCTTATTTTTTTTTAGGGAAAGTTTGTGGACTGTGGACCTGATGTGCCCAGATACTAAAATATGATCAGGCACAATGCAAATGTTAAGATATTTTCAAATGCTTAGACTAATAATACCGATATTGTGTTTTTGGAAGTGCACAGATGTATATTTGAAATATCTGCACATTTTTCTTAGTTTCTTTTCATCTTAGTTTCTCAGACAGCCCAGTGCGAGGCACCTTTTACTGTATGACAGCAGCAAACCCAGAACATTATTTATTAGATAGTTTATATTGCACACCTGCAGGTATTTAATTATTGCATTCTGCTACAGCGCTTCATGTAGTATTGCTTACTTGTAGTAGTTGCTTGTCACCTATTTATTAAAACGGCGAGGTCACATTTCATCTTTGACCATCATATTCCCACCACGTCCTCCACCACCACCATGTCCACCACTATCACCATGTCCACCACCACCACATCCACCACATCCACCACCACCACAACGTCCAACACCACCACATCCACCACCAAGTCCACCACCACCATGTCCACCACCACCATGTCCACCACCACTACCACCACGTCCACCACCACCACGTCCACCACATCCACCACCACCACAACGTCCACCACAACCACGTCCATCACCACCACCATGTCCACCACCACTACCACCACATCCACCACCACCATGTCCACCACCACCATGTCCACCACCACCACCACATCTACCACCACCACATCTACCACCATGCCCACAACCACCACGTCCACCACCATGTCCACCACCACCACCATGTCCACCACCACCACCACGTCTACCACCACCACCACCAAGTCCACCACCACGTCCACCACCACCATGTCCACCACCATGTCCACCACTACCACCACCACATCCATGTTCACCACCACCACCACGTCCGCCACCACGTCCACCACCACCACATCCACCGCCACCACGTCCACCACCACATCCACCGTCATGCCCACCAGAACCACATCCACAACCACCACCACCACCACGTCCACCACCACATCCACCACCACCACGTCCACCACCATGTACACTACCAAATTCACCACTACGTCCACCACCACCACCATGTCCACCACCACCATGTCCACGACCAGTATGTCCACCACCACCACATCCACCCCCACCATGTCCTCCACCACCACCACGTCCTTCACCACCACGTCAACCACCACCACATCCACATCCACCACCACCACATCCAACACCACCACCACCACAATGTCCACAACCACCAAGTCCACCACCACCACGTCCACCACCACCACCACCACCATGTCCACCACCACATCCACCACCATGCCCACCACCACGTCCACCACCACCACATCCACCACCACCACCACATCCCCACCACCATATCCACCACCAAGTCCACCACACCCACCACCAAATCCACCACCACGTCCACCTCCACCACATCCACCACCACCATGTCCACCACCACATCCACCGTCATGTCCACCATGTCCACCACCACATCCCCACCACCATATCCACCACCAAGTCCACCACACCCACCACCATGACCACCACCACGTCCACCACCACCATGTCCTCCAACACCACCACATCCTTCACCACCACGTCAACCACCACCACATCCACATCCACCACCACCACATCCAACACCACCACCATGTCCACAACCACCACCAACAAGTCCACCACCACCACGTCCACCACCACCACCATGTCCACCACCACATCTACCACCATGCCCACCACCACATCCACCACCACCACATCCACCACCACCACATCCCCCACCACCACATCCACGACCAAGTCTACCACACCTGCCACCATGACCACCACCACATCCACCACCACCACATCCACCACCACCACATCCACCACCACATCCACCACAACCACCAACACATCCACCACCATCATGTCCACCACCACATCCACCACCACATCACCACCACCACATCCACCACATCCAGCACCACCATGTCCACCACTAACACCACATCCACCACCACCACGTCCACCACATCCACTACCACCACAACGTCCACCACCAACATGTCCACCACCAACACCACATCCACCACCACCACATCCACCATCACCATGTGCACCACCACCATGTCCACCACCACCATGTCCACCACCACCATGTCCACCACCACCATGTCCACCACCACCACGTCCACCACCACCATGTCCACCACCACCACCACATCCACCACCACCACATTCACCACCACTACCACATCCACCACCACCAAATCCACCACCACCACCACATCCAACACCACCACATTCACCACCACCACCACATCCACCCCCACCACCGTGTCCACCACCACCACGTCCACCACCACTTCCACCACCACCATGTCCACCACCACCACCACGTCCACCACCATGTCCACCACCACCACGTCCAACACCACCATGTCCACCACCACCACATCAATGTCCACCACCACGTCCACCACCACCACCACATCTGCCACCACCACATCCACCACCACCACGTCCACCACCACCATGTCCACCACCACCACCACGTCCACCACCACCATGTCCACCAACACCACCACGTCCACCAACATCCACCACGTCCACCACATTCACCACCACATCCACCACGACCATGTCCACCACCACCACATCCATCAACACCACCACATAAACCACCACGTCCACCACCACCACCATGTCCACCACCACCACCACCACGTTCACCACCACATCCACCACCACCATGTCCACCACCACATCCACTGCCACGTCCACCACCACATCCACCACCATGTCCACAACCACCACCACCACCACGTCCTCCACCACCACCACCACCATGTCCACCACCACGTCCACCACATCCAACACCACCACATCCACCACCACCACATCCACCACCACAACCACCACCACGTCCACCACCACCATGTCCACCATGTCCACCGCCAATACGTCCACCACCATGTCCACCACCATCATGTCCTCCACCACCACCATGACCTCAACCACCACCACGTCAACCACCACCACATCCACCACCACCACGCCCACCACCACGCCCACCACCACGTCCACCACCACCATGTCCAACACCACCACTTCCACCACCAACACGTCCACCACCACCATGTCCACCACCACCACCATGTTCACCACCATGTCCACCACCACGTCCAACACCATATTGTCCACCACCATGTTCACCAGCACATTCACCACCCCGCCCACCACCATGTCCACCACCACCACGTCCACCACCACCACGTCCACCACCACCACATCCACCACCATCTCCACCACCGTCTCCACCATGTCCACCACCACAATGTACACCAAAACCTCGTCCTACACCACCATGTCCACCATAATCACATCCACCACCACCAGCATGTCCACCACCACCACCACTTCCACCACCACCACAATGTCCACCACCACCACATCCACCACCAGGTCCACCACCACCACGTCCACCACCAGGTCCACCACCACCATGTCCACCACCACTACCACGTCTACCACCACTTCCACCACCACATCCACCACCAACAACACATCCATCACATCCAACACCACCACGTCCACCACCATCACAACATCCACCACCACCACATCCATCACTACCACCATGTCCACCACCACCGCATCCACCACCACCACATCCACCACCACCACATCCACCACCACCATGTCCACCACCACCACATCCACTATCATATTTACCACCACCACATCCACCACCACCAGGTCCACCACCAGGTCCACCACTACCACATCCACCACCACCACGTCATCTACCACCACATCCACCACCACGTCCACCACATCCACCACCACCAAGTCCATCACCACCACATCCACCACCACATCCACCATCACATCCACCACCACCACATCCACCACCACCACGTCCACCACCACATCCACCAACACACCCACCACCACATTCACCACCACCACATCCACCACCACCACATCCTCCATCACCACGTCCTCCACCACCACATCCTTCACCACCACATCCACCATCACCACCACATCCACCACCACCACCACGTCCACCACCACATCCACACCACCACATCCACCACCACAACCACGTCCACCACCACATCTACCGCCACCACCATGACCACCACCACTTCCACCACCACTACATCCATTACCACCACGTCCACCACCACGTCCACTACCACATCCACCACAACCACCACCACATCCACCCACACCACCACATCCACCACCACATCCACCACCACGTCCACCACCACATCCACCACCAGCACATCCACCACCACTACATCCATCACCACCACGTCCACCACCACCAAATCCTCCACCACATCCACCACCACGTCCACCACCACCACCACATCCACCACCACATCCACCACAACCACCAGCACATCCACCACCACCACATCCACCACCATGTCCACCACCACATCCACCACCATGTCCACCACCACCACATCCACCATCACCACGTCCACCACCACATCCACCACCACATCCACCACCGCCACCATGTCCACCACCACATCTACCACAACCACCAGCACATCCACCACGTCCACCACCACATTCACCACCATGTCCACCACCACCACGTCCACCACCACATCCACCACCACATCCACCACCGCCACCATGTCCACCAGCACTATGTCCACCACCACCACTATGTCCACCACCACCATGTCCTCCACCACGACCACATCCTCCACCACTACCATGTCAACCACCACCACGTCCACCACCTCCACACCCACCAGCACCACATCCACCACCACCACGTCCAACACCACCACCACATCCACCACCACCACCAACACGTCCACCACCACCATGTCCACCACCATGTCCAACACCACACTGTCCACCAACATGTCCACCTCCACCACATCCACATCCACCACCACGTCCACCACCACCACCATCTCCACCATCATGTCCACCACCACCATGTACATCACAACCTCGTCCTACACCACCAAGTCCACCACCACCACATCCACCACCAGCATGTCCACCACTACCACCATGTCCACCACCACACTGTCCACCACATCCACCACCACCCTGTCCACCACCACCAAGTCCACCACCACTACCACGTCCACCACCACGTCCACCACCACATCCACCACCAACAGCGCATCCACCACATCCAACACCACCACGTCCACCACCACCACAACATCCACCACCACCACATCCACCACCACCAACATGTCCACCACCACCGCATCCACCACCACCACATCCACCACCACCACATCCACCACCACCATGTCCACCACCACCACATCCACCATCATGTTCATCACCACCACGTCCACCACCACCAGGTCCACTACTACCATGTCCACCACTACCATGTCATCCACATCCACCACCACATCCACCATATCCACCACCACCACATCCACTACCACCACATCCACCCCCACATCCACCACCCCCACATCCACCACCACCACGTCCACCACCACCAGGTCCACCACCAGGTCCACCACTGCCACGTCCACCACTACCACGTCATCCACATCCACCACCATGTCCACCACATCCACCACCACCACATCCTCCACCACATCCATCAACACATCCACCACCACGTTCGCCACCACCACATCCACCACCACCACATCCACCACCGCCACGTCCACCACCACCATGTCCTCCACCACCATGTCCTCCACCACCACGTCCTTCATCACCACATCCACCACCACCACCACATCCACCACCACCACCACGTCCACCACCACCACCACATCCACCACCACCACCACGTCCACCACCACCACCATGACCATCACCACCACCATGACCACCACCACTTCCACCACCACCACATCCACTACCACAATGTCCACCACCACGTCCACCACCAAACCACCACAACCACCACCACATCCACCTCCACCACCACATCCACCACCACATCCACCACCATGTCCACCAGCACATCCACCACCACCACGTCCACCATCATGTCCACCGCCACGTTCCCCACCACATCCACCACCACCACATCCACCACCACCACGTCCACCTCCATCACGTCCTCAACCACCACCATGTCTTCCACCACCACCATGTCTTCCACCACCACCACATCCACCACCACCATGTCAACCACCACCACATCCACCACCACTACGTCCACCACCACCACCCCTTCCACCACCACCACCATGTCCACCACCACCACCACGTCCATCACCACCACATCCACCACCACATCCACCACCACCACATCCACCAACACCACCACCACGTCCACCACTACCACTTCCACCACCACCATGTCCACCACAGCCACATCCCCCACCACCACGTCCACCACCACATCCACCACCACCACGTCCACCACCACCATGTCCACCACCACCACATCCACCACAACCACCATCCCCACATCCACCACCACGTCCAACACCACGTCCACCACTACCACATTCACCACCACCACATCCACCTCCATGTCCACCACCACATCCACCACCACCATATCCACCACCACAACATCCACCACCATGTTCACCACCACCACCACCACATCCACAACCACCAGCACCACCATATCCACCACCACCTCCACCAGCAACACCACATCCGCCACCACCACGTCCACCACCACCACGTCCACCACCACGCCCACCACCACCGCCATGTCCACCACCACCACCACCACATCCACCACCACCACATGTACCACCACCACCACGTCCACCACCAACAAGGCATCCACCACCACCTTATCCACCACATCCACCACCACCACATCCACCACCATGTCCATGTCCACCACGTCCACCACCACCATGTCTACCACCACCACCATGTGCACCCCCACCACCACGTCCACCACCACCCTGCCCACCACCACCACCACATCTACCACCATATCCACGTCCACGACCATGTCCACCACCTCCACCGCCACATCCACCACCACATCCACTACCACCACCATGTCCACCACCATGTCCACCACCACCACCACGTCCACCACCCCAATGTTCACCACCATGTCCACCACCTCCACATCCACCACCACCACATCCACCACAACTACCACGTCCACCACATCCACCATGTCCACCACCACCATGTCCACCACCACCACATCCACCACAACCACCACCACCACCACTCATGACAGGTAAAGTGTCACTGTAGGGCAGGGGTAATATGAGTGTCAACCCCAGCTGTACATGGGACATTTAAGGATGTATTGGGTGCGAGAAGACGGTAATAGGGGCTAGAAGTATTACACCAGACCCAAGATACATTTTGAAGAGGTGCAATGTCACAGGGGCTCCTGTAAAAGCACTTGCAGCATCTCTACCTCACAGTCACATACCTGCATGAGCCACTCACTCAAAACAAGCATTGGTTTAGCCAATATGCCTCGCCTTTGGGACCTTATAAGTGTTTAGCCATGCAACACTTGATGTTGTTGCACCAAGGATATTGTGCTGGATAACTAAATACTTATAAGGTCCCAAAGGCGAGACCTATTGGCTATGCCAATGCTTGTTTAAATTGCGTGTTTGAAAATGCCACTTTTAGAAAGTGGGCATTTTCTTGCTTAACTATTCTGTGCCTCTGGTTGTTTGTAGAATCCAAGTCTGGGTTCAGATGACAGTTGGGCTCTGTATATTCACTCTAGACTGTCAGATAAAGGGAGATGAGTTGTGTCTTGTATATCCTCATGGGCCAACACCAAGCTTCTTCCTGAGCTAGAGTGGTGGAAGGAGTTGTCACTGACACCTGAATAGGGCTGTATCTGTTCTCACCAGAGCGGTCCCCACCCTCATCTGGTGTACCTGGAGCCATGTTAGGGAAAGGCAGAGTCTTGTGCACTACAAAGACTTTCCCTTGATGTTTGCCCACTTCAATGGCAGAAAGGGGTATAAGTATTGGATCTCTACACTGTCAAATCAGAACACTTCTGGACTGAGGACATTCTGCCAGGAAGTGGATGCTGTAGGAGGAACTGCCACTCTGCCTGTTACTTTGTTGTGCTGGCCTGCTGCTTGCTGCTTCTGTCCTGGGAGTGAAAGGACAAGACTTTGCTTTCGGTATCCTGCCTTTCAAGGTTTTCCAAGGACTTGTGTGTGGGTAAACATTCTAAATATCGAATTTAAAATATCGAGATGACAAAATATCGAGTTTTAAATGTCGAGAGGACAGAATATCAACTGTCAAAAATAGAGTGGTGCAGAATATCGATATGCAGGTAAGAAATATCATTTGTCATAATATCAAAGTTAGTAATATTGTTAGTCATAATATCATTGTTGAAAAAATATCAATTTTTTTAGTGTTTTAAATGTTAGTATATGTGTTAAAAGTATATATTATTTTTGTGATGTATGTTTGAAGTTTTTTAAAAGTAATGAATTTTATGTTAAATTATTTTTGCTTATTTTAGTTCTGTAGCGGATTGTGGGTTTATAGGGGAATAGGGTGGGAAGTAATTTAATATATTAAGAATTTTTTCAGATTAATTAATTATATGTTAATTAATTTTTGTGTAATTTTATTCCGTACCGGCTTGTGGGTTTATAGGGGAATATAGTGGGAAGTAATTTTATTTAAATAAAGTAATTAATATATTAATTAATTAATATTTTTGTATTTAATAATTTATATTGTTTAGTGTGTTAATGGATTAATTAATTATAAATTGATTAATAATAATTAATGATTTATTGGTAAATATGTTAATTGTGTTAAAAAAAGTTATTAATTAGTCATTAATTTGATATTAATTAATAATACTTAATTTGTAATATGTTAATTGTGTATTTTTGTTAGGAGTGTGTTGAGGGTTGATAGGGGAGTAGGGTGGGAAGTAATTTAATTTTTATTAATGCTTTATATTTTTTATATAATATTTATTTAAAGTTATTTTGTAGTGTTAATTGTGTGAATTAATTTATATTTGATGGTTATTAATTGTATTGTTAATTGCTATTAGTTAATTAATTAATTGATAATTATGTTAATTGATTCATATTTTACAATATTGGTGGTGACGTTTATAGAAGCATATGATGGGAGGTAAAAAAAAAATGAATTGGTAATTAATGTTAATTATATTGCAAGAGTGGGAATACTAAATTAATCCCCTACGCTATCCAACAACTTTCCCTACTGTTATACTTGGTGGAGTGGGAATAGTAAATTATTCCCACCCGCTATCCAACACTTTCTCTACTGTTGCACTCGCTGGAGTGGGAATAGTAATTTTTACCCTTCCACTATCCAACACTTTCCCTACTGTTGCAGTTGCTGCAGTGGGAATGGTAATTTTTACCTTCCCGCTATCCAACACTTTTCCTACTGATGCACTCGGTGGGGTGGGAATAGTAATTTTTACACACCCGCTATCCATCACTTTCCCTACTGTTACACTTGTTGGAGTGGGAATAGTAAGTTTTTACCCATCCGTTATCCAAAATTTTCCCTACTGTTGCACTCACTGGAGTGGGAATAGTAATTTTTACCCTCCTGCTATCCAACACTTTCCCTACTGTTACACTTGGTGGATTGGGAATAGTAAATTTTTCCCACATGCTATCCAACACTTTCCCTACTGTTACACTTGGTGGATTGGGAATAGTAAATTTTTCCCACATGCTATCCAACACTTTCCCTACTGTTGCACTTGCTGGAGTGTGAATAGCAAGTTTTACCCACCCGCTATCCAACACTTTCCCTACTGCTGCACTCACTGGAGTGGGAATAGTAATTTTTACACTCCCGCTATCCATCACTTTCCCTACTGTTACACTTGGTGGTGTGGGAAAAGTAAATTATTCCCACTCGCTATCCAACACTTTCCCTACTGTTGCACTCTCTGGAGTGGGAATAGTAATTTTTTCCCACCCGCTATCCAACACTTTCCCTGGAGTAGAAATAGTAACTTTTACCCTCCCGCTAAGCAACACTTTCCCTACTGTTACACTTGTTGGCGTAGGAATAGTAATTGTATCCCCCACGCTATGCAACATTTTCCCTACTGTTATAATTAATGTAGTGTGAAATATTATTTAAAAAAATAATAATAATTTTAATAATTTAATTTATTATATATAAAATGAATGTGCATATTTATATCACAGGTTTATTTAGATAGATATGTAATTATAATTGTAATTATGTTTTTAGCATTTTATAATTAAATTTAATGATTATTTATTAATAATATTAGGTTAATATATATTTAAAACAAATATGCATGTTTAATATTTTTTACATTACATGTATTATTTATTAATGTTACCATTTATTAAATAATTCTAACTATGTTTTGTTTAATTATATTTATAATTTAATTAATTTAATATTATTTTTAAGACGTTAAAAAAATTCGATATTTTATACAACTATATTTTAACAATGATATTTTAGTATCGATATTTTGATACTTACCTTTATGGAGATAGGAAGTCGATATTTTGTCCATCGATATTTTGGACACGATATTCTGGTACCTCGATAATCTGACTGACGATATTATGTCAGTGATCCTTGTGTGTGCTTGCCTCCTGTTAAGAAGTCTCAGGTCAATCAAAGGCTACACCTATCAGTGTATGGGCTCTTCTGCTGAGAGTCCTTATTGGCCAAGTGGTGCCATATCCAGTCCGTAGGCCCTTGGAAGTGGAATCTGGTGAACTGAAGAAGAAAATCCATGCATCGGCTCTCAGCGTCTGTTTTTATCGATGCATCACTACAAACTTCGATCCATCGCCACTACCAGTACCGGAGCATGGTCCCCGTTCGGTGCATCGACCACGGCTTTCAGATGCAGGCCCCAGCTTTCTGTTGCAGAGCGCCAGAAGAACCGCCACAGTCGATGACGCACCGCTCCAACTCCAACACAGCACCTGCTCCACCGATGTGGAATTGATGCAGAGCGTCTGGATTTTCGATGCATCGTCCCTAGGCACCGATTTCTTCATCAACGTTGTCCAACTGTAAGGAACAATGACCGCGTGTCTGGAGACCGACACATGACCTCCTGTTCTGGTGAGGAACCGACGCATCACCTCCCCTGACAGTGAGGAACCGATGCATCACCTCCCCTGTGCAGCAGTAAGGGATTGATGCATCAACTCCCCTGGCAGTAAGGAGCCTACACATCACCTCCCCTGGGATTAAGGAACGGACGCATCGCTTTGCTTTTCCGGCGCCTCCCCACCCCTGCACCTGTTTCCTCTTTGCATTTTTACGCATCCATTGTACTTTGTGCTAAAAGTGGCCCATCCATAGATTTCTATGGACTGAACTGATTTAACCTTTGAAAAGTGATATCTTTACTTGTGTATGTTAGATTTATGTCTTTATGTCCGCACTCAGAGCGAATCACCGCTCCGAGTGCGAACATAAAATAAATGCCCTTTGTGAATTCCCAAAGTTGAAAACTTGGAGGTTTCGGTCTAAGTTTCGACCAAACGTCTAAGTTTACCTTTGTCACTCGGTCCCACTGTATGTAATGCATTTGCAATGAATTGTTGAATGATTGTTAACAATGTCAAACATTGCATTTTATGTATTTGACAGATAAAAAAAAGGTCTTAGGATCTTAAAGCAATAAAGATATACTTACTTTACATTTGTATTATCTGGAATATTACAAAACATGATTAACAACTAAATCTTGGAAGTTAAATGTACATTGCTAATATAATAGTGTGTCTGGTCGCACGCCTACAGTGGACAGCACCCATGACATCACAATGGCAGCTTCCATGGCACTACTAAACATTATGAAACTCACAAAATAGTATGTCTAGTATCTACATTAGAAAAGAGGTAAAAGACAAGATGTATAAAATTTAAGTGTCCCAAAGGAAGAGCGCTTCTTTAAGGACAAGAACCCTCACTCTCCCGAAGGTGATATTCTTCATTATTGGGTTCCCTCCTCACACCAGGACTGCAAGGTACCTGGTGTGGGCTCCAACTCCCCAACAGGGAAGGGCTGAGATGTTTTGAAAAATGATGAGCAGATATTAGCAGGAAGTGAGGGGCAAAGCAAAAATGAAGGAAAAGGATAAAACTATAAGAAAGGATAGAACTAAATGAAAAGTTGTCTTGGAACCTAATGCCTTGAGCAGTAGCCCTACCACACTGTGCATGCCTGTTGATATTTTCTCCACTCTTCACAATGTAATAAATATTATTTCTTTGCTAGGCATGCACTGCTTCTTCAGTAACACCTTTTTCAGATGGGAACATAACTTTATTTGTTTTTACAGGAAAATGACGACCTTGTGACAGACCTGGAACCCCGTATTTCTGCAGGCTTGAATTATAACCTACAAAAGCGGAACAGAGCTCATGTTCAAGAAACACATAAAAATAATGCACACAATCCCAAAAAGTGTATGAACTGGACCTGAGATTAACGTGGGTCGGTTGAGACATCCATGGGTCAATGATTCCTCATATGCTGCTGCACTGACCCATACACCCTAAGCTTATTGCCTATGTATCTCCCAGCGCTGATGGCCCATGAGTGCATCTATATAGATATTCAAATCCCCAAGTAGTATCAGGGGAGTAGGCCAAGAGGCCAGCTTCACATCCAAATATTCAATGACTGACGACTTGTCCAGATTGGAGACATAAATAGAACAGGAAGTAAAGCATGCTCCAGCCACCAGACATTCCACCAATGCCCACCTCCCTAATTTATCCGAAGGTTCACATTCCTTCATGCCAAGATTGCCACTCCCCTCATGGTAGTTCCATTCGCAGTGTCCACCACAAGTGCCTAGCCCAGGGTTTAAAGCAGATCCTTTCTCGCCCCCTCGATATGTGTCTCTTGTAGACAGACAATGTCTGCACCCAAAGCTTTCAGCCCCTCTCCCACCTTAACCCTTTTAGGCCAATTGTTCAATCCACAGACATTGGCGGTGCACATACGCAGTTCCCATATTCGTGTCATTGAAATATCTAATGAATTTGATACACACTGATTTGGTGCCATGATTAATTCATCAATCTCACCAATTTTCTTTATTCCAAAGATCAAAACTTGGGCAAATACTGTAGGCCAGCTCTCATCTCTCTTAAAATTCACATTCAAATTTCAACTTTTAACCCATCCTTTACCTCACTCTGCAGTACCCCCCAAATACCCTCTCTCCCAGCCCTTCACCCCCTTCCACCTTTGAGAAGCAAGCAAACCCATACTGGTCTGTGTGATGGTTTGTGTGTCTCCCTTTGGCCCGAGCCCAACCGAGACCTGTTAATTAAAGACCTGAATTAATACAGTACTGTTTGGTTGATTCTGTCCTAGGGTTGTGTTGTTTTTACGAAATCAAAAATGTTATCATTACCTCTCAACTCCACCCTGGACTCAGCTTTCAGCTTTCTTTTTGTTTTGAGTTTTTCTACATATTCTTTCTTAATTCTTCTTTGGAACCCGAGCTTCTTCTACATTTCTTAATTGCTTTTAAATGTGAAATGTAATGTACTTTCATTGTTGTGTCAGAAAAAGTAATTTGTCGTATGTTTGCTTTCTTTATGTGTTCCGTTGATCTTTGAATATGTTCATTGAAATAATAACATGAACTGATGAATTTGGAAACTGAAATCCTTATTTAAAAATTAAAAAATTAAAAATGAATTTGTTTTCCCTCCAATCACTATGAGTGCCATGTGTGATTGTGATGAGTGATTAGCTGAATAGTTATCAGCATTGCCATTGTTGTTGTTGTGTGGACTATTGTATAGGCCTAGCCTTGCTGATTATGGGCCAGAACCCTTTATTGATTTAAAGAAAGCAACTGCATTACCGCCATCACTGACCTGCTCTCCCATGTCTCCAGAGCTCGCAGCTGGGGGGGGCCCTCTGAAGCTGTCACCATCGGTTAAATTGGGTCTCCAGGCTGCCACTATCCTGTCCCTGCAGCTGATACCCCCATCAGGGACCGAGCCTGCTCCGACACACCAACCTTCTCCTGAGTTATACAGCCGTCCACTTGCTTAGTCACAGTCTCCTGCACCTCCTTAAGGGCTGTTGACTTGCCAATGTACTGAAATTGAGCTGTTGATGGCCCTTTCTCTCCCAGAGTAAATTGTAAATAGTCCGTGATTGTTGGTCTAGTCCCGGAAGAACTATCAGCTTGATTGCTCAGCGCTCCTGGCTTGCTTCTGCCCCAACTGCAGCGGGTCTTCGTCAATGCTGGGAGTCCCTGCATGTATAGTTTCTGTTTCGGTCTCCCTGCAGCCTCGCTATGGGAGCCCATGGCAAGTTTCTATGGGCCATGCTGCTGCCGATGGCCAGTGTTGCTCCGCCCGAGGTTTTGTTGGCCTAACTTTCTTGGAGGCCATTGTCCTACAGGCTCACAACTGCCCACTTCTCCAGGCGCAGCCGTCCTCATGCCTGACGTTGCCAATAACTGTCAGCGAATGCAAAACAGTAGTGGCAGATGGACACACTGAAAGGAGCCTGTTTGCTTTTCTTAGCAAGCAGACCGGCCTCCAGATGTTGCAGCCACGTCCATGGCCCATGCCCGAGCAACAGGATTCAACCTGGGGCCTCTTGGTTCCGCTTTAGACACCAGACTGGCTTGAGTAGGGAGAGGAGCCCGTGCTCGGTCGATCATGCAGCCACCATCTTTCTTCCCCTTGTTCTGTATCCCCAATGTACCTATTTCTCGCACCCTGATAAGAAATCTGCACAACTTGGTTGTTTTCTGGTCTCTGCTAAGCTGACCGGGGAGGCTCGCATTGAGAGGCCTCTAATGAAATTCTCAGATCCTAGCCCCCTAATAACAGAGCTCCAGGTAGTGCCACTTTAGGACAGACTCAAATATGTCCTTTACAATAGGGAGTTGCTTTTCAACCCGGAATATATAGCACATATGAATAGATGGCTAGCAGACTTTATAGAAAGTAATAGAGGGAGCAAATCTGTAGGTGTAGTCTGAGACTCATTGAAGGCCAGAATTATAGGTGAGACCCTCAGTTTTAGTCTACACATGCAGAGAACACATGCACATAAAATGTGGGCATTGTTTAATGAACCACGTGAATTTGAAGTCCTGCGAGTTCCGACAATAGCAGAAGGGAAAGAAGAGCAGGGGGTCCTCCAAAAGATTTCTCTAGTTAAGGCAAGTATCAACGATTTCTATATGAAAAGTTAGCTGAGAAATTTCTGTCTCAAAGGGCGGAGAGCTATATATATAATGAGAGTCTAGGCTGGCTACTGGCATTGCATATGCAGCAGAAAGTGGTTTTTAGTGGTATCAGTACCATAATGGACAATGATGGGCAGGTGGCTAGCACCCCAGAAGCTATTGTAAGCATATTCAAGGAGTATTATGAAACACTTTATCGGGCAAAGGAGCTTCTTCCCTCAGTAGATGTTGAGCAGTATTTAGACTAAGTTAAAAGTGGGGGCCAGAGGCAGAGGAACAGGCAGTCCAGGATGCCCCAATTACCTTGGAGGAAATTAAATTAGCACTTAATTCCCTAGCAATGGGGAAGGCTGCAGGACCGAACAAGACTCCATATGAATTTTATAAGGCATTTTATTCTAAATTGGAGAGGGATATGGCTCATACTTTTCTCAAAGCTCATCAAGGACCCCTGGCTCCAGTCTCATGAACAGTGACTAAGATTGTGGTATTTATGAAAAAGTAGAAGCCCCCATTGAACTCAGGCTCACACAGGACGATTTCATTGATTACAAGTGAAGCAAAGATATACTCTAGGACATTTGCAACAGGGCTGGGTAGAGTCATAACCAAAATGGCGTCTCCCTGGCAGCATGGCTTCATCCCGGGCAGAGGGACCACTAATCATGTTAGACGGGCAATCGCCTTGTTTGATGCGGCTGGGGCATTAGAGTTCCCCTTGGCTATGATCTTGCTTGATGCTGAAAAGGCTTTTGATCGGGTCACATGAGATTATCTATGAGTGGCTCTCGGGCGGAAAGGGATAGGTCCTGGTTTTATCACAGCTATTCAGGCACTATACCAAAAACCAATGGCAAGACTGCAAAGAATGGGGAGGAATCAGACAAGATCCAGATTGTGAGAGGCACAAGGCAGGGATGTCCATGTTCACTGCTCCTATTTGCCTTATATAGTGACCCGCTGATAAGAAGGCTCGAGGAGAATGTTCTACCTGTAGTGGTACATGGAATTTAAACTAAGATATTGGCATATGCAGATGGCATTGCATTGGCTACACCTGGCCCTGTGGTAGCCATAAGGGAGGTAGAAAGTGAAGCTGAATAGTTAGGGAAAATTCAAATGGAAGACAAGCACAGTGTTAATAGCGTGGCATACTTGGGTGTAAACATAATGGCTAGAGTGGAAAACATTGTAGGATAAAATCTCACTCCTATGTTTACAAAAAGTAAGAGGGATCTGAGGCAGAACAACAACTTGCATTTAAAACTAATTGGTCATTGCAATGTAACTACAATGTTGTTACTACTGAAGGTCCTTTATCTTTTAAGGGCAATCCCGATAGAGAGCTCTAACATATTTGATGCTTCCAATGGCTAGAGGTGGTTGGGCGGTGCCTTCAGGCATTATTATTATTGGGCAGCAATGTCCCGGCATATGGGCATCTTAACCACTGGCAGGCAAAGGACCCGAGGAATTGCCTTCCATCTATGATCTGGCATTGGGGGGAGAAGTTCAAGTGAAAGCTTACATTTTAGGAATGTTGAGTCAAGCTATTTTAAGAAATTTAAGTTTAAGGTGTAAAAGGCCACACATAGGCGCCGATCACGATCCTGTAAAAACCGGGTACGAACCGTCGGACGGAGCATATTCTCCGTCCGATGCGTACCCGGTCGTCAAAATATACAAACGTGGAATTACGATTCGCACGGGAACACCATTTCCGTACGAATCGTGAAAAACCCCGACCGAACAAAATATACCTACAAATGCGATCCGGGAAAGCGCCGACCTGACGTCGGGACGCTCGCAGCCTGCCATTCACGAACCAGGAATTACGATTCGCACCGACGTCATCCCGCACGGTGAATATTTTCCGGCTGCCAAAAACTGCCGGGAAATCAGGACGACGCGAACAAGGACTACCAGTACGCGACGGACAGACAGGACGACGCGAACAAGGAGGACCAGTACGCGACGGACAGACAGGACGACGCGAACAAGGAGTACCAGTACGCGACGGACAGACAGGACGACGCGAACAAGGAGGACCAGTACGCGACGGACAGACAGGACGACGCGAACAAGGAGTACCCGTACGCGACGGACAGACATGGACCCGAACCTACGTGTCATCCCGGCCCTCATAGCAGTCGACCTCCTCTACAGGTTCGGACGCAGACGCCGCAGAAGGTCAGAACAACTAAGGGAGGGGGGAAAGTGGGGGGGGGTGGCAGGACCAGGGCAGGCCACAACCCACCCACCAAAGTCACACAGCACACATGCCCTGAACATACCTGACTCCCAGGCCCTGGTCACTACGAGGGGTTGGGAGCGTGTCCAGCTAAGCCAGCGACCGCCACAACGGAAGTCCTTCACGACGTGAACCGGTAACACAACCAGACAGGTACGTCCCGTACCCACGCCTGAAGAGCGTGGGTACGAGTCGTACCACGCCCACACCCACGTCACCCCAACAATGGCGGGACGGCTCGTACCCACGTGGCAAAGGCCTGGGTACGGGCCGCACAAGCATCACATAGCGTGGGGACGGATATGTACGACCCGTACCCCCACCCGCGTACGTATGGAGCGTACCCCCACCCCAACAGTGTAAGTACGACACGTACCCCCACCCGCGTACGTATGGAGCGTACCCCCACCCCA
Organism: Triturus cristatus; assembly: GCF_964204655.1. Classification (NCBI taxonomy): domain Eukaryota; kingdom Metazoa; phylum Chordata; class Amphibia; order Caudata; family Salamandridae; genus Triturus; species Triturus cristatus. Next base: position 790,119,397 of record NC_140590.1, read on the forward strand.
ACAGTGTAAGTACGACCCGTACCCTCACCTCGAATGCATGGAGCGTACCCCCACCCCAACAGTGTAAGTACGACCCGTACCCTCACCTCGAATGCATGGAGCGTACCCCCACCCCAACAGTGTAAGTACAACCCGTACCCCCACCCGCGTATGTATGGAGCGTACCCCCACCCCAACAGTGTAAGTACGACACGTACCCCCACCTCGAATGCATGGAGCGTTCCCACATCCGTGTATGTCATGAGCGTACATATTGTGAAATAGGAGGGGTGTGTGCAGAGTCCTCCCAGCAGTGCCCAGAGACAGGAGGGGTGGGGGCCTATCACTCCCAGCAGTGCCCTGAGACAGGAGGGGTGGGTGCAGAGTCCTCCCAGCAGTGCCCTGAGACAGGAGGGTGGGGGCCTATCACTCCCAGCAGTGCCCTGAGACAGGAGGGGTGGGGGCCTATCACTCCCAGCAGTGCCCTGTGACAGGAGGGGTGGGTGCAGAGTCCTCCCAGCAGTGCCCAGAGACAGGAGGGGTGGGGGCCTATCACTCCCAGCAGTGCCCTGAGACAGGAGGGGTGGGTGCCTAACACTCCCAGCAGTGCCCTGAGACAGGAGGGGTGGGTGCCTAACACTCCCAGCAGTGCCCAGAGACAGGAGGGGTGGGGGCCTATCACTCCCAGCAGTGCCCTGAGACAGGAGGGGTGGGGGCCTATCACTCCCAGCAGTGCCCTGAGACAGGAGGGGTGGGTGCAGAGTCCTCCCAGCAGTGCCCAGAGACAGGAGGGGTGGGGGCCTATCACTCCCAGCAGTGCCCTGAGACAGGAGGGGTGGGTGCCTAACACTCCCAGCAGTGCCCAGAGACAGGAGGGGTGGGGGCCTATCACTCCCAGCAGTGCCCAGAGACAGGAGGGGTGTGTGCAGAGTCCTCCCAGCAGTGGCCAGACACAGGAGGGGTGTGTGCAGAGTCCTCCCAGCAGTGCCCAGAGACAGGAGGGGTGTGTGCAGAGTCCTCCCAGCAGTGGCCAGACACAGGAGGGGTGGGTGCAGAGTCCTCCCAGCAGTGCCCAGAGACAGGAGGGGTGGGGGCCTATCACTCCCAGCAGTGCCCTGAGACAGGAGGGGTGGGTGCAGAGTCCTCCCAGCAGTGCCCTGAGACAGGAGGGTGGGGGCCTATCACTCCCAGCAGTGCCCTGAGACAGGAGGGGTGGGGGCCTATCACTCCCAGCAGTGCCCTGAGACAGGAGGGGTGGGTGCAGAGTCCTCCCAGCAGTGCCCAGAGACAGGAGGGGTGGGGGCCTATCACTCCCAGCAGTGCCCTGAGACAGGAGGGGTGGGTGCCTAACACTCCCAGCAGTGCCCTGAGACAGGAGGGGTGGGTGCCTAACACTCCCAGCAGTGCCCAGAGACAGGAGGGGTGGGGGCCTATCATTCCCAGCAGTGCCCTGAGACAGGAGGGGTGGGGGCCTATCACTCCCAGCAGTGCCCTGAGACAGGAGGGGTGGGTGCAGAGTCCTCCCAGCAGTGCCCAGAGACAGGAGGGGTGGGGGCCTATCACTCCCAGCAGTGCCCTGAGACAGGAGGGGTGGGTGCCTAACACTCCCAGCAGTGCCCAGAGACAGGAGGGGTGGGGGCCTATCACTCCCAGCAGTGCCCAGAGACAGGAGGGGTGTGTGCAGAATCCTCCCAGCAGTGGCCAGACACAGGAGGGGTGTGTGCAGAGTCCTCCCAGCAGTGCCCAGAGACAGGAGGGGTGTGTGCAGAGTCCTCCCAGCAGTGGCCAGACACAGGAGGGGTGTGTGCAGAGTCCTCCCAGCAGTGCCCAGAGACAGGAGGGGTGGGTGCCTAACACTCCCAGCAGTGCCCTGAGACAGGAGGGGTGGGTGCAGAGTCCTCCCAGCAGTGCCCAGAGACAGGAGGGGTGGGGGCCTATCACTCCCAGCAGTGCCCTGAGACAGGAGGGGTGGGTGCAGAGTCCTCCCAGCAGTGCCCTGAGATAGGAGGGGTGGGTGCCTAACACTCCCAGCAGTGCCCAGAGACAGGAGGGTTGGGGGCCTATCACTCCCAGCAGTGCCCTGAGACAGGAGGGGTGTGTGCAGAGTCCTCCCAGCAGTGCCCAGACACAGGAGGGGTGGGTGCCTATCACTCCCAGCAGTGCCCAGAGACAGGAGGGGTGTGCGCAGAGTCCTCCCAGCAGTGCCCAGACACAGGAGGGGTGTGTGCAGAGTCCTCCCAGCAGTGGCCAGACACAGGAGGGGTGTGTGCAGAGTCCTCCCAGCAGTGCCCAGACACAGGAGGGGTGGGTGCCTATCACTCCCAGCAGTGCCCAGAGACAGGAGGGTTGTGTGAAGAGTCCTCCCAGCAGTGGCCAGACACAGGAGGGGTGTGTGCAGAGTCCTCCCAGCAGAGCCCAGAGACAGGAGGGGTGTGTGCAGAGTCCTCCCAGCAGTGCCCAGAGACAGGAGGGGTGTGTGCCGAGTCCTCCCAGCAGTGCCCAGAGACAGGAGGGGGGGGGCCCTATCACTCCCAGCAGTGCCCTGAGACAGGAGGGGTGGGTGCAGAGTCCTCCCAGCAGTGCCCTGAGACAGGAGGGGTGGGTGCCTATCACTCCCAGCAGTGCCCAGAGACAGGAGGGGTGTGTGCAGAGTCCTCCCAGCAGTGGCCAGACACAGGAGGGGTGTGTGCAGAGTCCTCCCAGCAGTGCCCAGACACAGGAGGGGTGGGTGCCTATGACTCCCAGCAGTGCCCAGAGACAGGAGGGGTGTGTGCAGAGTCCTCCCAGCAGTGCCCAGACACAGGAGGGGTGTGTGCAGAGTCCTCCCAGCAGTGCCCAGACACAGGAGGGGTGTGTGCAGAGTCCTCCCAGCAGTGCCCAGAGACAGGAGGGGTGGGTGCCCATCACTCCCAGCAGTGCCCATGGGAGTGATGGATGGTGTAGCCACAGATACCATGCCCACAAATGTCAGTCAGGTGCACAAAGACCCTGCAGTACATGTACCACATGTGTGCGAGGCTGGGAGTATACGCATGCATAGGGCCAAAAAGAAAACATGTCCACATGAAGTCATGTCAATAGGCCACATACACAAGTACAATGACTACCAAGGATGCCACGAATGATGCAGGTGGAGAATGGCTCAGCATGCATGTGCAAAGGTGAAGGACTACGTCACACACCCAGCTAATGGACACACAGCTCTGCGCTAAAGTCAGGGGACACCCTGCAGGGAAGAAGTCAGGGTACACAGAGGAAGGAATACACCTTGGGACAATTGCAACATGCAGCAACTGCTTACATGAATGGAGAAAGGTAGCTAACACCGTGTGATGGCACACAGATCCCAGGGTCCCCCCTATGAGCAGCACACTACTACATTTCCCACACACCCAACACATGACCAACACCCACAACCATGTAGCACCCCCACCAACAGCAATGCCAGCAAAGCAGGAGTGTTCCAAGGGCAAAAAATAAATAGCTTTATTCAGCATGAGCAAAAAACTAGTATGAAGGAAGTCCAATATTAACAAAGCCCATAGGGCAGTCCAGGAGTCCCAGCTGGATGGGGGACACAGTGGGATGCGTGTCCCCTAGCTTGCCTGCACAGTTACAAGCCGTTGTCTTCCACAGGGGTCAGGGCATCATGTTGGGGGGAAGGAACAGGCACCGCAGGGACAGGAGGGCGAAGGGTAGGCGACGTGGGTGCAGGGATGGAGGACTCCACCACAGGGGGTGGGGCAGGGCCAAAGGTGGATTCTAGGAGCGCGGTGCACACCTCGGCAAGGTCCTCCAGGGACTCCCCTGCACCCGAAGGAACCACAGGCCCCAAGGAGGGGGGGGTCAGAGGGATGGGTCGCAGCGCCACTGGGGGAGGGTGTGGACAGGGGGGGGACTCAAGCACCCTGACCGTGGACCTCCTTGACCGCTTGCGGGGTGGTGTCACTGTGGGGCTCAGGGACAGAGCGGCCATGAAGGAGTCTTTGGGGGAGATGTGGCCAGGAGAGCTGAGGGGAGGGGATTTGGAGGGAGTGGATTGGGTGGAATGCGGACTCCCACTCTGGCTGCGTGTCACACGTTTGCCCCCGACCCAGTGGGTGTGCCTACTTCACCCTGTGTGTGCATGTCAGGAGGTGTGCGGCGGACCTTCCCTGCTGGTGTGGTGCCTGTGTCTGTTGTGGTGGGTGCATGCTTATGTCTGGGTGTATGTGGGACAGGCATGGGAGTGGGAATTGTGGAAGGAGCAGGGGTAGGGGGTGAGACGTAGCGCTGCAGGAGACCCACTGCTGCAGTCAGTGTGGAGTCTATGGACCTCAGCAAGTTGCGTTGGTCAGCCTGCGATGAATGAATGCCCTCCAAGTATGCCTCCATGTTGTTGAGGACCTGGCTGTGGGCATGGAGGACATTAAGGATCGCAGTCTGACCAATCTGCAACTGCCGCTGGATGTCCACAGACTCAGCATTGGCGGCAGCAGTGGAGACAGGGGCAGGGGGTGCGGTGCCTGGCAGGAAGGAGACATGTGGTGACCGGGCACGTTGGGAAGGGACACGAGCACGTGGGAGGCGGCTGATGCCAATGGAGGGGGCGGTGCCAGATGTAGGGCTGCTGTCAGATGGTGGTGCAGCCACCGCCCACTCGGAGAGATCATCCTCGGACCCGTCAGCTTCATACTCTGTTGTGCCAGTCGACAGGTCCCCGGGTTCACTCTCCTCCGCCTCAGTCCCACTCGAAGTGCCAGCCCCGATGTCACCGCTGGCACTGGTGCTCGGTCCCTCCGCGCCGTCTGTGTCCATGTCTCCCTCCGCGTCCCCCGACGATGCTGTGGGCAGGGTGAAGAGACAGAAATTAATCATACACCTGTATACATATGTCACATGAGTCAAATCTACTTAGGTTACAGTGCATAGCCTGAAACAAAGGATGAGTTACAACTACAAAACAAGGTACATATGTAGGCCCTGCAAGACACAGTTGTGTGACCCACCATGCCATGGAAAAACTATGGAGAGCATGACACAATAGCAAATGAGATGACATGGAATTTTGACTGAGGAGCAAGGCCCTGGGGACAATACAGCACTGCATCTGCACCACACAGCGTGGCAGGAAATTGGGATGAGCAGGGACCATATCCAGGAACCAGAGGCACATGCAGCATAGGTAATACTGATAACATGCCCACCCTGACTGGTACGCTGCACCTTGAGTGTATGTCCAGACAAACATCACACACTGGCCAGTCCGAGCAAGGAGATTACAGGTTTTGACATGTAGGCCATGGCCGCACCACCCACCCCCTACATGAGACAAATCTGTGGAGACACAGGAAGCACTTACATCTCTTAGTCTGGGTGAAATACACATGGGATGCAATAATTCAAGATTGCACACCAAATACCCAAGGTGCGCCTGTCCAAATAATCATGTACAAATGGGCATCATCAGATGATTGCTACAAGACACACAGGCAATGGCCACCGTGAGTATGTACTTGGAAAATCAGGTCAGGCTGGACAGTGGACACTTGTAATACATCTCACGTCAATAAACATGGTGCCAGGGGACAATGGCACAGAGCACAACCTATGCTGTAGACACAGAGATTGTCGACATTCTCGGATTACACACATGATAATTAGGAAAAGATGCCCCTGGGGACAGTAGTGGCCACACAACTCCATGCTCCTGAATGGAAATGACTGCAACACACGCTAACATCCCTGCACTATGCGTAACGCACACTCATGCACATCATGTCACAGGCCACCACATGGGACATGCCTGCTGGAAGGCCTCGCACTCGAGAGATTACCTCCCATGTCTGCAATCAGCATTAGTGCCAACTTACATGGAACCCACAAGTCCAGAACTGGACAGGGCAGAGGCAAGGTCACTAAACCTGTTACACACCACCCCCACACATGATGCTGCAGGCATTGTACACTTGGAGAATGTGTCAGGCTACATAACTTTGTGATGGAGTGACTGCACAGAGACCAGTGAACACATTGCAAGGTGGGGAAGGGAGGCAGGAGAGGCCTGCAACACTGTGGGTAACAGGATCTGCACAGCACCATAAACCCTGGAAGTGTATCCATGGAACAGTGCACTTACAAATGCTGGTGAAACACAACAAACACACACATGTACCTACCCCCTTCCGGCTGCTGCATCTCCTGTAGGCGCCTGTCCAAGTCAGGAAAGACCACCGCCAGCACACGTTTCTGGATGTGGGAGAGACGGCGGCGCCCGCGGTTCTTATGGCTCTCAGGTGAGTCCCCCAGCAGGACCCGTGCGATCCTCCGCGTCCAGTACCGGATATCCTGCCAGCGTTTCCTCACCTGGGGCAGGCGCCGCTTCCGACCATCCGCACTCCTCACGGCGCTGACGGCGTCCAGCCATATCTTCTCCTTGGCAGAGGCGTCTACCTGTGAGGATGGACAAGTGACACTACCTCAATACACCTGGCACATGTCACAGGGACACAGATTATAACACATTTGCTGTTTCCAACAAGGCATAGTATGCATCCAACGCATTGCACCTTTGTCATAGGGACATGATCCTCTGGGGGAAGGCCAAAAGCAGTACGTGCCATTTAAAGGACACAGGTGGAATGAGGGCAACTACACAAGCAATGATCCAGGCTCACACTGTGCATCACACCCACCCCTCCTGTCTCTGGGCACTGCTGGGAGGACTCTGCACCCACCCCTCCTGTCTCAGGGCACTGCTGGGAGTGATAGGAACCCACCCCTCCTGTCTCAGGGCACTGCTGGGAGGGCCCTGCACCCACCCCTCCTGTCTCAGGGCACTGCTGGGAGTGATAGGAACCCACCCCTCCTGTCTCTGGGCACTGCTGGGAGGGCCCTGCACCCACCCCTCCTGTCTCAGGGCACTGCTGGGAGTGATAGGAACCCACCCCTCCTGTCTCTGGGCACTGCTGAGAGGGCCCTGCACCCACCCCTCCTGTCTCAGGGCACTGCTGGGAGTGATAGGAACCCACCCCTCCTGTCTCTGGGTACTGCTGGGAAGGCCCTGCACCCACCCCTCCTGTCTCAGGGCACTGCTGGGAGTGATAGGAACCCACCCCTCCTGTCTCAGGGCACTGCTGGGAGACATCAGGCATTCCCCCCCCTGGGACCCCCCCTACAGTACATAGCATGTGTGTCACACCTGGACACAATGGCAGAAGTCGCAGTCACAAAAAAGGGACACAGTCTGTGCCAGTGGACACTGAACTCACCTGATAACCTGGTCGCCCATACAGCATAGGGTACCGTGGGAGGATCACATCCACCAAAGCCATGTTCTCCTCCAGGGTGAATGGCTGTGACCTCTCCACAGCCCTTGACATGGTTCCAGGGAATCAGTAGCAGCAGCTGGGTCGTGGAATACAGAGATGTGCAGGCAAGTGCTCCCTCATGGGACCTGGCTGCCTTATATCTGCCTTGCTGGCCCATCTCATGCACAGGAGTACAGAGTGATTGGTCACTCACATATGCATCCTATGTTTCCTCCAATCCCTTCAAACCTAGCAGTCTGTGGGTTCTCAATCTGGTTTTTTTTTCTCCTGCATGATGTCAGCCCCACAAACACATTGCAACAAAGTAGATTCATTCCAACTGACTTCTGCTGTGCACCTTCCTGAACAAAATCAAAATTTGAACTTGGTCTCCATGACAACCAGCATGCATGTAGGCCTTAATCCTTGTCCCTCATGTGTCCCCTATGTAATTTGGAGCTTCACACATAGGTACGGTGCGTTCCGGGGCCCTAGGGCACCCCAAATGCATAGCAACGGCCCGTACACGCGTGCCTACGTTCACTATCACTATGGGTGTCCTCGCGTATGCGTACACGTAGTTGTACGGGCCGTACACACGCCTGTACTCTCCCTATCACTATGGGTGTCCTCGCGTATGCGTACACGTAGCTGTACGGGCCGTACACACGCCTGTACTCTCCCTATCACTATGGGTGTCCTCGCGTATGCGTACATGTAGTTGTACGGGCCGTACACACGCCTGTACGCTCCCTGTCACTATGGGTGTCCTCGCGTATGCGTACACGTAGTTGTACGGGCCGTACACACGCCTGTACGCTCCCTGTCACTATGGGTGTCCTCGCGTATGCGTACTCGTAGTGGTACGGGCCGTACACACGCCTGTACGCTCACTATCACTACGTGTACGCATACGCGAGGACACCCATAGTGATAGGGAGAGTACAGGCTTGTGTACGGCCCGTACAACTACGTGTACGCATATGCGAGGACACCCATAGTGATAGGAAGAGTACAGGCATGTGTACGGCCCGTACAACTACGTGTACGCATACACGAGGACACCCATAGTGATAGGGAGAGTACAGGCGTGTGTACGGCCCGTACAACTACGTGTACGCATACGCGAGGACACCCATAGTGATAGGGAGAGTACAGGCGTGTGTACGGCCCGTACCACTATGGGTGTTCTTGCGTATGCGTACTCGTAGTTGTACGGGCCGTACACACGCCTGTACGCTCACTATCACTACGTGTACGCATACGCGAGGACACCCATAGTGATAGGGAGAGTACAGGCGTGTGTACGGCCCGTACCACTATGGGTGTTCTTGCGTATGCGTACTCGTAGTGGTACGGACCGTACACATGCCTGTACGCTCGCCATCACGATGGGTACACATACGGCAGCACTCCCATAGTGATATGGGAACGTACACAGGCCCTCTTAGCAGCAGTACGGCGGTTTTCACACATCACAGTGGTGACAGGCAGCACACAGGAAGGAATAGGGCGGACATACTTGTCCATGGATGGACATACTTGTCCATGAATGGACATCAAGGCATTGTCTGTGCATTACTACATGTGTGGGGCACAGGTGTGACAGGCTGTGATGTGGCACATTACTCCTGAGTCGAGAAGGCACCAGATGTATGATGAGATGTGTACAGATGTAATGTGTGACGGTACAATGTGTGCCAGGCATGCCCTTGACTCCTTGGACATGTGTGCATGTCGTACTGCACACTTGGGATGACCGACACTGGCATGGCACGGACACCAACACACGGAAGTGTCCCCTGATGCCCGTTACAGGGGTTACCACACCTGACTTGTCACTACCCACGGTGCACGATGTGACTATGTCATGTATGTGTGGGGGCTTCCCATTTGGTTGATGTTGGAGCACCCTCAAAAGCTGCAGCTGTTGCAGCAACCAACATGTGTCTGTGTGTAGATTGACATTGCACACTGTTCCGCACACCATGCCACATGTGGTTTCGGATGTGAGATGCGCATGTATGCATGGGACACGGAGTAGCGTGACAAGGACATGTCTGCATCCTCTCAATGAATGTGTGGTGAGTCATGACATGTGCACCTTCATGGCAAGGTGTGTGGGCTTTCCTAGTGTAATGTCATGTGACCTGTGGCTCTAGTGTTCCGCTACCAGTCTCTGCAATCGGCCTCCTACTTCTGCTGATGTGTGGGTGTATGTCACTCCTGTCTTGCGTCTGGCTGTTCACTTGCACTGGGACACAGCTAATCCCATGGCATGGCATGGGGAGGTTCTCAATCTCCGTGTGTAGCTGTGTCTTGGTAGGAGTGTCACCTGGCAGGCATACGTGTCCAGGGCATGTGGCACATACCTCACTCTGTATGTAGCATATGTGTATAGACAGAATAACATGTGCTCAGTACAAATGATTTGTTGTTGTGGTGCACTCACTCTTCCTTGTCACTTCCAAATTACTGCAGAGCGCCGCCTCTTCCCCGAGCAATGCCGGACTTGGCTGCCATGCGGGAGAATGATCGGATCCGGTGCTACCGCTTCCCACGACGGTTGATTCTGGAGTTGACGGCGAGACTGGCACCACACCTGCAACCGCTGCACAGGTATCCTACGGCACTGACACCCAAGCTGAAGGTAATGGCAGCCCTACATTTTCTAGCCACGGGTACCTTTCAAAATACCATAGCTCATGTTGGTGGCATGTCCCAGAGCATGTTCTGCCGTGTGCTGCATGATTTCTTAGAGGCCATGTTGATTCACCTGGATGACTTCATCAAGTTCCCAACCCCTGAACAGATGACTGGGGTCAAGCATGGATTCTATGCCCTGGGAGGGATGCCCCATGTCATTGGGTCCATAGATGGGACACATGTAGCTTTGGTACCACCACACGCACGGGAGGTAGCGTACCGCTATCGGAAGCACTACCACTCCATCAATGCCCTTGTGGTGTGTCTGTCCAACATGGTGATTTCACATGTCTGTGCTCGTTTTCCAGGATCAGCACACGATGCCTACATCATGAGGCGTAGCAGGATGCCTGAAATGATGATGCAGCTGCGCAACGAACGAGCATGTGTTGTTGGTGGGTACAGTCTGTCTGTCCTGTATTTTGCATAGCCTACCAGCACGACCGCTTCACCACTTCTAACGATGTCCATGTGCTTCCCATGTAGGGGACGCTGGCTATCCCAACATGCCATGGCTGCTCACACCTCTCCGCAACCCCATCACGCCGGCCCAGCTCCGCTACAACACCGCCCATGGCCGGACAAGGCGAGTGATAGAGAGGACGTTTGGCCTGCTGAAGAGCCGATTTCGGTGCCTCCACAAGACCGGCGGCGCGCTCCCATATGCCCCTGCGAAGGTCTGCAAAATCTTCATGGTCTGCTGCATGCTGCACAACATGGCAGTTGAGAAAGCTGTGCCACTCATCCTGGATCAACATGACGAGGACCATCCACCCGTGGAGGACGAAGGGCTTGGCAATGGGGCTAGTGATGTGGAGGATGTGGAGCCGCAAGAGGACATCCGGACTCGGCTCATACGCGACTTCTTTGCTTAGTGGTGAGTACCAGTGTCTGAGTGTGCACGCATTGGTCCCCGTGTGGCATGTGTTGTGATGTGTGTCTCCACCTGCATGTATGGCACGTGAGTCAGAGGTGTGTGTGGGTGTGTCACTGGAGTGATGGTGCCAGTGATGGTTGTATTTCCCCAGTCATAATTGTGACCTAGCATGTTGTCATCCATACATGTGTCGAGTAAATTCACATGCAAGTGGCTGTGCTTTTTGTGGCTGACTTCTTGTGTGTCTCTCTTCCCCAGGTACTTGCGCATGCCGTCTGCTGCTTGCATTGTTGTGGCACTGCTATTCCTCATGGACACGTCATCGTGTGCTGACTCAGCGTTACAGGCACGGACACGTTTGGAAGTCTCCATAGGGTAAGGGATGCATCAGGGGTGTATTGGGTGTGGCAGTTGTTCACGATGTATGCACACTGCCCCTGTTGATGTTTGGTTCCTCTGCAGACATGTAGCATCACCATGGTACACATAACATGCAGCTGGGTACACCTGAATAGATGGTCAGACTTGTTGACAGTCATCAGTGATGGGATAGTGGATTGTGATGATGGCATCAATGTGTGTAACACTGCCCTCGGTCACATACGGTTTGCATTGGCTTGACATGGTGTGGGACTTCTACATCAGCGGATCTATGGTGTATGGCAGGATCTCCGTGAGCAGCTGTGGGTGTTTAGCTGTTGGCCGACAATTGTGTGCCAGTTCCATGGCTATCACGCATTTGTGCTGCAGAAGGGGGGTGCCAGTGTTGGACCCACATGTTACTCCACATGAAGTGTTCATGTGTACTTCAAGTTGCCTCTGCAATCCCGAAAACATGACTAATAAAGGTGTCCCTATGCCTCCAAGGTGCCTCTTCTCAGTCAATGCTGGTGTGTTGCCACGGTGCATCCAGCATGTTTGGCATGGTTTCCCCTGATAGAGGCTATGTGTCTATGTGTTGAGTAGCAAGATGCAAGCTGTGTGTGTGGGCTGAGACTGTGTATTATGCATGATGTCCATGACTGTGTGGGTATTGTGACATGTGCCATCCCCATGCATCCAACGTTGGCCAGGCCCCCATTCTCTGCATCCACCGGACTCAAGCTTGCAGGACATGGTTCTGCCACCTGTCTACACATACCTGGGTGCCCCCCAGGACACTGGACTGGATCCCTGACCTCTGCGCATGACTGTTGCTGTACTCAATGTGTCTGTCAGCACGGTTGTTCGGCCACCCCCTCAGCTGGTTGGGCCCATCACGGGTGTGTGTGGTGCTCCATGTCTGTCTTGCCTAATACACTGTGGCCCGTGTGTCCTGTGCCAGACTCAGGCCCCAGGGTGTGGATGGTTGAAGTCAAAAGAGAACTCTGGCATGTTTAGACTTTACAAGACACATGTAAGGTAATAATGCAACCAGCAGGCATCTTCTCTTCATGGTGTGAATTTTTATTTTTGGGGGGGGGGGGTATGACGTGAGGGGCTTTCCGGGAGTTTGGAATCCAAAGTTCAGTAGGGGAGTTGGTGTCCTTGCCATTGGAAGTCCTCAGAGTCCATGCCACAGTCTTTGTCTACATTGGTCAGACAGTGACCAGCAAGGCCATGTGGCAGAGAATGTCTCTTGATGCTGTGATGCTGTTGCTCCAGTGGGCCAGGTGCCAGGCCAGGTGTCCTGGGAGATGGTGATGTTGCGCCGACCCTCACGGTCTTTTCCGTGGACGACCCGCCCTCCTGCGGGGACCCTCAGAAGCAGGCCGTAACGACGTCTGGGATGCTCCATCGGATGTTTCCTCCTCCTCCTCCTGATCCGTCCCTGTGGGTGGTGATGTTCTCCGCCTTCTGGCACAGGGAGGGTCGGCCATGTTGTCGGCCATCCGACGGAGTGTATCGTGAATTCCCGTGTACGCCGTCACGAGCTCAGCCTGTCCGTCCTCCATCCTCCGTTGGTGTTGCAGTAGACAGGCATGTAGCTCCGCATGTTGCTGGGCCTGCTGGGTCTTGATCCCCTCGAGGACGGACACAACCTGGGCCAGGCCCGTGGTGTCCTGCCGGTATGTGTCCAGGATATTTCGGACATGGGAATACACCGGTTCCACAGCCAACTGGTCAGGCTGGCGCCTCCGCCGTCCTCCACTCCCACCACCCCTGCCCACTTGCACCTGGCCTGCCCTTGTGGGCACATCGGGTCTCCGGGACCCCTGAGGGGTGGCATTTGCGTTGTCGCCTGCCTCCTCCTGGGTGCCCGGGACACCGTGTCCCTCCTGGCCAGCCTGGCTGCTTTGTGGTGGTGGGGCAGGGATCCTGGGTGTCTCCTGGGATGTGGCAGGAGTGGGGGTGGTGGTTGGCCCCGTTGTACCTGACGCAGGTGCTGCAGGTGGTTGGACACCAGAGGGGCCAGGTTGGTCGGGGTCGTCCACAGAGTGGTGAGAGTCGTCGCTGCCGGTGGGATCGGCCTCCCGCAGATCCGGGTCCTGTGAGTCTTCCCCCCCAGTGTTGGGGGGTGAACCACGACGTTGACCTGTGTGTGAGAGAGACAATGTTAATTTTGGTCCATGCAACATCCATGTTTCATCAGTTTCAACGTTGGCACATTTCCTCTTGGAATTAGGATCTGTCTTGCATTCCACTCACAGTGCACTTGTGCATGGGTGTGTCCCTTGGGCACCCCTTTTTGTCCCCTTTAACTATGTGTGGCACAGTCTTACTTGCTGCGTCAAGTGTGACTGCAGTCAGCAGTGGAGTGGGCAGGTGTGGCGAGCCATGCATTGGCGCCTTCCGTGTAGCACTGTACATGTGCACATGGAGTGGATCCACACACTTATATAATGCAGGTAGCTGTTGTTGTGCTCGTGAACAGGTTGTGACATGGCCCTGTGTTTGGCCATGGAGAAGAGGGGGGGTTCTGGCACTGGCCACCCTTGGCTACATGCACGCAGTCTACCTGCTGACGAGCAGACATTCCCACACACCACACGGCTGATTTGCTCTCCCTGTGTCTCCCTCCCTCTCTGTCCCCCTCTCCCTCCCTCTCTGTCCCCCTCTCCCTCCCTCCATGTGTCAGCCTCCTCCCTCTGTCCGTCTCCCTCCCTCTCTGTCCCCCTCTCCCTCCCTCTCTGTCCCCATCTCCCTCCCTCCGTGTGTCAGCCTCCTCCCTCTGTCCGTCTCCCTGTGTCTCCCTCCCTCTCTGTCCCCCTCTCCCTCCCTCTCTGTCCCCCTCTCCCTCCCTCTCTGTCCCCCTCTCCCTCCCTCCGTGTGTCAGCCTCCTCCCTCTGTCCGTCTCCCTGTGTCTCCCTCCCTCTCTGTCCCCCTCTCCCTCCCTCTCTGTCCCCCTCTCCCTCCCTCTCTGTCCCCCTCTCCCTCCCTCCGTGTGTCAGCCTCCTCCCTCTGTCCGTGTCCCTGTGTCTCCCTCCCTCTCTGTCCCCCTCTCCCTCCCTCCGTGTGTCAGCCTCCTCCCTCTGTCTGTCTCCCTGTGTCTCCCTCCCTCTCTGTCCCCCTCTCCCTCCCTCTCTGTCCCCCTCTCCCTCCCTCCGCGTGTCAGCCTCCTCCCTCTGTCCGTGTCCCTGTGTCTCCCTCCCTCTCTGTCCCCCTCTCCCTCCCTCCGTGTGTCAGCCTCCTCCCTCTGTCCGTCTCCCTGTGTCTCCCTCCCTCTCTGTCCCCCTCTCCCTCCCTCTCTGTCCCCCTCTCCCTCCCTCCGTGTGTCAGCCTCCTCCCTCTATCCGTGTCCCTGTGTCTCCCTCCCTCTCTGTCCCCCTCTCCCTCCCTCTCTATCCCCCTCTCCCTCCCTCTGTGTGTCACCCTCTGTCACCTCAGCCCAGCTTCCTGGGCACACACTGTTAGCAGATCTGTGAATGGCCCTTGGCTTGTTGATGTGAGTTTGTTTCTGATCTCCAGGCACCCATTGGGTGTAGTGTGTGTCTCTGCGCTGCTGCTGTGGTGGTGTGTGCTGCCACTCTTTCACAATGTTGGCTGTTCATTAGCTGCTGTCATGTGCAAAACAGTGCCTTCACCCCCATGTGTTGATGCAAGGCGTCCGCCATTTGCTGGCGAGTCTTTCCTGTGTGGGGACACAGTGTTTGTATGGCTGTGACCTAGGCCATATGGGCAGAGGGCATTGTTGTCTGCTTCTGAGTTGCACTATGTGAATTTTGGGGCCCACACTCCCGCCATCCGGGTTACCGTGTCATGTGTTGGTGTCTTCTGTGGCCTGTGACTTGACATTGTCCAGCTGGGTGCATGGGGCATGGTGGCGGCAGTGGCATGTGCGTGTTCATGGAGTGTGGTTGAGTCATGCGATAGCTTGGGGTGGTTGCGTGCCTGTTAGTGATTTTGGTTGTGGATGACGTTCCCCCCATGTGAGGTGCGTTGTTTGTGTACTCACCCGGGTCTCGGAGTCCTCCTAATCCTTCGACTGCCTCCACCGGCTGTATGGCCATCACCCTCTCCTCCCAGGGCTGGTAGTGTACGGGTCTGCGGGAGGGCCCTCCTCCAGTGGCGTTGGCCTGGTTGTGTTCCTCCAGCATCTTGGCTCGGACCCTCCTCCGCAGATCGTACCACCTGGCTTGGCATTCATGCCTGGTCCTTCTGGTGTCCGCAACAGCATTCACAGCATCGACGATGGTCTGCCACATGGCTGTTTTTGCTGCAATGCTGGTCTGTCTGACCAATGTTCCAAAGAGCTGTGGCTCGACTCTGAGGATTTCATCAACAAGGACCTCCAACTCTCGGTTACTGAACTTTGGATTCTTGTTAGTGGGCATGGTGAGGGGTGTGGGTGTGGATGGTGGGGGGTGTTTGTGGATGGTTGTGGGTGTGTGGGTGTGGTTGTGCAGGTGTGTGTGTGTGAATGTGATGAGGGGGTGTTTGTGAAGGTGGTTGTGTGAAGGTGTGCAAGTGTAAGGTGTGGTGAAGCTTGTAGTATGGTTCTGTGGTGTCTGGCAGCAGTGAGTCTGTTGCAAAGGCTCATGGTTTGTGTGTGTGGGCCCTTTTTATTGGTCCATTGGTGGGTGTGGCTGTGTTTGAAGTTTGGGTGGGTGTGTTATAAGGAGTGGTGGTGTTTTGGGCCTCTGTTTGTTTTTGGCAGTTGCAGGTCAGTGAATGTGTTTTTTTAGTGTTTGTTGGCCATGTTTAGTGGCTTTTTGCCATTCGAATAGTGTATTCTTGTGTTGTTTTGTTTTGTCCTGGTTGTGTACGTGCGTTTCTAGCGTGTGTACGGGGTGTACATGGGCCATTTGGTTGTACGGTGCTGTCCTTGTGTGTGGCTTGGTACGACTCGTACATGCGGTTGTGATGTTGGGGCCTGGGGTGCGCTCCGTACTTAGGAGGTTGGGGTGGGGGTGCGACTCTGACGTACACGGGTGTACATACAGGGGGGTAGGACACGTACAGGGGTGGGGGTACGACTCGGACGTACAGGGGTGTACATGCACGGGGGTAGGACACGTACAGGGGTGGGGGTACGACGCGAACGTACTGGGGTGTACATACACGGGGGTAGGACACATACAGGGGTGGGGGTACGACGCGAACGTACTGGGGTGTACATACACAGTGGTACGACACGTACAGGGGTGGGGGTACGACGCGAACGTACTGGGGTGTACATACACGGGGGTACGACACGTACAGGGGTGGGGGTACGACGCGAACGTACTGGGGTGTACATACACGGGGGTACGACACGTACAGGGGTGGGGGTACGACACAAACGTACTGGGGTGTACATACACGGGGGTACGACACATACAGGGGTGGGGGTATGACGCGAACGTACTGGGGCGTACATGCACGTTGGTACGACACGTACAGGGGTGGGGGTACGACTCGAACGTACTGGGGTGTACATACACGGTGGTACGACACGTACAGGGGTGGGGGTACGACTCGGACGTACAGGGGTGTACATGCACGGGGGTAGGACACGTACAGGGGTGGGGGTACGACGCGAACGTACTGGGGTGTACATACACGGGGGTAGGACACGTACAGGGGTGGGGGTACGACGCGAACGTACTGGGGTGTACATACACGGTGGTACGACACGTACAGGGGTGGGGGTACGACGCGAACGTACAGGGGTGTACATGCACGGGGGTAGGACACGTACAGGGGTGGGGGTACGACTCGGACGTACAGGGGTGTACATGCACGGGGGTAGGACACGTACAGGGGTGGGGGTACGACGCAAACGTACTGGGGTGTACATACACGGGGGTACGACACGTACACGGGTGGGGGTACGACGCGAACGTACTGGGGTGTACATGCACGGTGGTACGACACGTACAGGGGTGGGGGTACGACTCAAACATACTGGGGTGTACATACACGGTGGTACGACACATACAGGGATGGGGGTACGACTCGGACGTACAGGGGTGTACATGCACGGGGGTAGGACACGTACAGGGGTGGGGGTACGATGCGAACGTACTGGGGTGTACATACACGGGGGTAGGACATGTACAGGGGTGGGGGTACGACGCGAACGTACTGGGGTGTACATACACGGTGGTACGACACGTACAGGGGTGGGGGTACGACGCGAACGTACAGGGGTGTACATACACGGGGGTAGGACACGTACAGGGGTGGGGGTACGACGCGAACGTACAGGGGTGTACATGCACGGGGGTAGGACACGTACAGGGGTGGGGGGACGGCTCGGACATACAGGGGTGTACATACACGGGTGGGGGTTCGACACGTACACGGGTGTACATACAGGGGGGGGGTGTACATTAACGGGGAGTGCGACTCGAACGTATGGGTGCTGGGGGGAGTGTTGGGCGCGTATGCAGGGACATGTCTCCATGGTTGCAATGGGAGTTCGGTGCGGACGGTGTTTTTACCATACGGTTGTGAGATCGGACGCACGGGTTGGATCGTGATTCCTCGGTCGGACTTGACTTTTCACATTTGTACGGTAAATCGTCCGAGGACGTGTCGGACACATTTTCCGACCCGAGGACGTGTGGGGAAATATTCCGACTGCGGTTCGTATGGACTTTTTACCATGCGAATCGTGATTGCCAGTTTGTACGGCACTTGTACGATTCGTACGGTAAAAAAAACGGATACGAGTCGTACGGGGAATTTTTTTGCCGGATCGTAATTGGCACCATAATATTTGGGTGCAGGTTAAACAGAAGCTGAACATAGGGTTGTACAATTATTATACTCCACTCTGGCGTTCATCAATCCTCCCAACTGTATTCCATGATAAAACTGCCTCACATTGGAAAAAGCTGGAATAGGAATACTAGGAGATCTTCTCAAGCTGGATCAAATATACTCATTTGAAGAATTGCAACTCAAATTGGGTTTACAAAATGAGACTTATTTAGGTATTTGCAGATAAGGGAATTTGTGCTGAAAACAGACAGAGACGAAATTACTATGGAGGGGGTACTGTTATTGGATCAACTAGGCTGTTCTGGGGGAGATCAGGAAAATCTATAAAGTTTTATTTGATTTTAATGCCAGATGATCTTGACAAGCAAGCTGGTTACTAGGATAGGAGACTAGCAGCTAAAATGACGAAGTTTCTGAAATCACTGGAGATGTGTCAGGAAGTGCTATTATCAGCAGGATCGAAAGCCCAACACTATAAAACACTATTCAATATCTATTACATGCCATCTAAAATTTCTATATGGGGTAAAAATGGTATCTTTCTGCCCTTGCTATAGTAGCCACGATGCAGATTTAGGGCCTCATGATGAGTTTGGTGGTGTGGGAGCGGGGCAGTTTACCACCGCACTGCTCCGCCAAACGCGAACGCTGCCCGTCTGCCAGATTGAGATACAAACCGTTGTCAGACGGGCAGGCAGCGTGGCGGTCCCACAGCAGTGCAGAAAAAAGGCTCAATGAGCCATCAATACTGCCGTGGCGTGAGACTGCCACAGAGCATTCCAACATGGCATGGACTGTAAAGTCCATGCCGTGCTGGAACTGGAGGGGTGCTTGCACACAGGGGGGCATAAACATGTGCCCCACTGCATGCACCTACATACAGGGCCCTCTTTGTTTCCCCTCTGACAGCATTTACATGGTGGTGCTGACCGCCATATACGGCTGGTGGTCGGGAAACTCAAAATATGCATGGCGGTGCCGCAGCAGCACCGCCAGCATATTTTGAGACCTTGACTGCCGCTCCACCAGCAGGGAACGCGGTTCCCCGGCAGTTGCGGTGGTCAAATGGTGGTCCGACTGACAAACTTATAATACGGCGGTCAGACTGCCAGTGAGGCATGGCTGAAGTGCCACCGCAGTGCCCCCGCGAGTCTGGCGGTCCATGGACCATCAGACTAGTAATAAGGCACTTAGCACATATGTTTTGTAATTGAGTAAAATTGAAGACCCTCGAAGGAATCAGACAGTATCTGAGATCAGTGCCTAATACACAGGTTTTGATGACGCCACAGCTAATGCTGTTTGGCATTGATAAGAGATCCGTAAAGGACAGCGGGAAACATTTTATTTTTGTGACTATTGCGGCAGCACGCACATGCATTGCCTTGGCCTGTCTTAACTCAGATCCTCCACTCATCATCAATGGCTAGCCAAGCTGCTTTCCATGTACCACCTGGAGAGTAATTTATATCGATGAAAGGGTCAGAAAGCACGAACGCAGGGAGCTCAGGTCCAGGCACCAGTAGCCAAATGGATTGCCAGAATGGATTCTACTGGGGCTAGCTGCACTTGAAAATGTTGGCGACAGGGTAACAATAATCAAATACTTTGGATTTATTATTAAGGAATTAATGGAGAAACTATCATTTAATGAGCTTTTTGTTTAGGCAAATTATTCTGTAATGTGTGCTTAGATGAATCGAGATATGCATTCCGGTAAAGTTATGAAATGTAAAAGAGAAGTTTATAGTTGTTTATATACTGGATTTGGCTTGATGCTGCTTTGATGAATAAAACTAAAGAAAAAGAATGAACCTGAGATTTTCAAAGAACAGTAGCATAATGCATTGTAGGCCAAATAAGTACTGTAATGACACCGACTAAAATGAATCGATGACTTAAAATTGAATTGCTTCTGTTATATCCATTTAGAATCAACCCTGGCCGTAGTTCGCGTTGTCACACTACGTGTAGCTACGCGAAGTGCACTTTGCACTACGCACGCTACGCGTAGCTACGCGAACTGCGTAGTTCGGTAGGGAAATGCTGTTCGCAATGATTGCACAGTGCCGGATGCTTGTCCGCACTGTGCAATCATTGCGAATGGCATCATGCACAGTGCAAGCGGTCGTTTTCTGCCACTCGAGTAGATTTGAACTCGAGCTGCAGCTTTCTCAACGCAGACTGGAAATATCTCATCGCGAGCGGTCGCGAACATACGCGACCACTCGAAATGAGAAACCTGACCTCCCCGCATTGAGCATCTCACCGGGAGGTTTGCTTTTCACGCTCGAGATCGGCAACTTGATGTTGCCGATCACGAATCAGGAAAAAGTCTCGCCCGGATGTTGATTTTTCTTGCTCGCGGTCGTCACCTTGACGTTGAGGACCATGAGCGAGCAAAAAATGCCCGCTACGTGTTTTTGCACTGTGCTACATGCGATTTGCGTAGCGCGTAGTTGCGCAAACTATGCACACTCCGTGAGCATAGCGTAGTTTTCCGCCCAGGCCTATTTATAATTCCTTCTGTATTCTTGTGTATATATAATTCTGGTGGAATGCGCCTTGCTCCTAGGCAACTGTCTCCTGCTTGTTATGGGGTTCTGGAATGTGTATTAAGAGCTGTTACACCGGGAGCAGAGAGCAGACCATCAAGGGCTGTTTTCCTTCAATTAACTTCTCTTCCTAAAGACTCTGTGGGACTTGTCTTTACAAAATTGGCGACGATCGTGGGATCAACAACCCAGTAAGGATATTATCCGTTTGGATGGAACATTTTTTTTCTCCTGCACCTACAGAAAAGAAACAGAAGAAAACAAACCTACGGCCCTTGAATCCATTTCACTGCCGATAGCCACTTACTCTTCAGGCTATTCCGAAGATCTACTTACAAGGTGTGTCGTTACTTTAATTTTGGGGACATCTGGGACTGTACCTGTGTCACAACTGTTAACCGCTGTCCTCACGCTGTACTCATTCTGTGTTTGCTCGCGCCATCCTGCTCGAGCCTTCCTCAGTGTCCTCGTTCCTGTGTTTGTGCGCGCCATTCCGCTCGAGCCTTCGTCAACGTCCATGTTCCTCGGTCTCCGGACGTGAGGGGTCTTCCTTGTAATCACGCACTACGCGTGCGTGCCGCCATCTTGGTTTGGGACTATTCCCATTATACTGTGAGCGAAATCGGATCGGATCCAATCGGAAATTTTCTTTACAAATCAGGCGCTTGTACGCCTGCAACATGACTTGCATTCTTTGTCAGCTTTCTGTCACAGCTGATCTCTGTGGTTACGGATGTTTGCTACGCTATGCATTGATGAGAATTCAATTCTTCGACATCGGAGCTCGTCAGCTGACATTTACTTTGTGTGTCAATTTCTATTAACGGTGACACACTCACCTTCATTTGGAACGTTAGTTATTATTGCACAGATTATTATAATTATTTGCTCTTAGCCAGTACATCTTATTTAGCCTTTATTTTTTTGCACTATGACTTCCCAATCAATTTTTGCACCTCTACCATTTTTACAAGCCCTGGGCAACCAAGTATACTGTGGGAGGACTGGAAGGAAGCTTTTGAAACCTACCTTGAAGCCATTGGTGGGGATGTCTATGTTGCAAAAAGAAAATTAGCCATACTTAAACATTCATTGGGTCAAGAAGGAAGGAATGTATTAAAAACATTACCTGGGGTTAATGATATTACAAATGTTACAGATCAAGCTAGTGAAAGTGGGGATAATGACATAGATGTTTATGAGATAGCGGTAAAGGCACTGAAAGAAAATTTGGGCAAGAAAACTAGTGTAGTAGTGGAGAGACATAAATTCTTTCCGCGAGCTCAGCTCCAAAGCGAATCTATTGAACAATATGTAGCTAATTTACGGAAGCTTGCTGTTAATTGTAAATTTAAAGATTTAAGAGACGAACTCATTAGAGATCAAATGATCAATAGAATGTTTAATGCAAAGATCCAAGAGAAACTTCTAGACATGAAAGACCCCACTCTAGAAAAAACTATTGCAATAGCCAGAAGAATGGAAAACACCTCCAGATATGTAAAAGAATTAGGTAGTAATTCTACCAATAAAGAGGTTCATGATGAGTCAATACATCACATAAACAAATCTAGCAAGCAAGCTAATAGACTGGTTCATCCTAAACCTGACGAGAAAAAGTTATATCAGTCTAAAGTTAGATCCAAATATTGTTTTAGATGTGGAATTCCTAAGCTGATGCAAGCCGTTGCCCTGCGGTCAGAAGCAAATATTACAGATGCAAAAATATCGGGCATTATTCTAGACTATGCCAGGGTACCCCTAATTTTCAGCTTGATAAGAAAACCATTAATTTAGTAAAAGAGGATGATTTTTCTTGTGAAAGTGAAAACGATGAGGTAGAGTTATTAATGATCGATTCTTCACAAGTTGGTAATTGTGATGGGTCCAAAGATGTCTACCGTCCTCCCAAATATCTAGTTGACATCAATGGTACAGAAGTTCATATGTGGGCAGATTCATGTTCTCCATTCTTCATAATTGATAAAGCCACTTGGGAAAATGTCACACCAGAAGGTTATTGTGGTAATAGACTTTCTGTTCTAGGTTATGTTTTGACTGAGATTTGTTTTAAGGACAGAAATACTTTGGCCAAGTTTTCTATAGTAGAAAAAGTAAAATCGCTTCTTGGATGGAAGGAACAACGTGCTTTAGACAGTGTTTTAAATCCAAACCATCCTGAACAAGTTTTAAATATAGCTTCATCTAACAACAAATGGGTCACCACATTTCCTAATCTTTTTAAAAGTTCACTAGGATGTCTGAAAAGATTTAAACACCGCATTATTTTAAAAGACAATGTTGTGCCCAAATTACACAATGTATGTAATGTACCACTGGTTTTAAGGCAAAGGTTGAGAGAAGAACTACAGAGACTGTGTATTGAGGGAGGGATTGAACCCATTGAGGCGTCAGAGTGGTTATGTCCGGTCGTTTTGGCTAAAAAACCTAACGGTAAGATCAGGATGTGCATTGATTTGAGAGACTTAAATGAGTGTATATGGCTCGATCGCCATCCTCTCCCCAGTATCAATGTAATGTTGGCCAGCGTTGAAGGAGGTGCATACTTTACCACCCTAGACTTATCCAGCGCATACCATCAGGTTCTTTTACACGAGGGAAGTAAACATCTTACTTCTTTTATCACGCCTGAGGGAGCATATCAATTCATTCACATTCCATTTGGACTTGCTTCGGCTTCCGCTGTTTTCCAGAGAGTGATGCAAAAAGTTTTGTCTGGTGTAGAGAACACTTTGGTATTTCAAGACGATGTATTAATTTGGGGGCGTGATGTTGCACAACATGATAACATTTTAGAAATTGTTTTGAGTAAATTAGTTGATGCAGGGCTCACCATTGGCCTTGAAAAAAATGTAATCTGTGTGTCGGAGCTAGAATATTTGGGCCATACTCTTACCAAGGATCAGTTTAATTGATGCCATCGAAAAAGCACCTCCCCCAACTGATAAAGAATAACTCAGATCCTTCCTCGGTCTTGTGGCGTAATACTCCAAATGTGTTAGTCATTTCTCTGATAAAATTCAACGTTTAAGAAATCTCATGAAGAAAGGCGCACAATTTATGTGGTCTAATGAGTGTCAAGTAACATTTGATGTTAGGAAAAAAAGCCATAGCAAGAGCTGTTTGTTTAAAACCGTTCAATCCTGATGATATAACTATAATTTCAACCGATGTTAGTAACTATGGTCTTGGTGCTGTTTTGATTCAAGTGCAGGATGGCAAGGAAAGAGTCGTAGCATTTGCTTGTCGCACGTTAAAGGGAGCTGAACATACCTATTCTACAGTTGAAAAGGAAGTGTTGGCTTGCTGGTGGGGCATTCAACATTTTCGTATATTTGTGTGTGGTATTAGATTCACATTACGTACGGACCACAATCCATTAGTAGATTTATATTCCACGATGGGAGCAGGAAAAGCCACTCCCAGGATAGCCAAATGGCTTTACGGCCTACAAGAATTTTCTTTCGATGTTAAGTATGTGCCTGGTGTGAAAAATGTAAATGCTGACTCGTTGTTCAGATTACCTATGGAAAGTACGCAATTCAATGATGATAAATGGATGATTGCTGATGTTAGTGATGTGTGTGGTGCAATTTCTGAAAGGAGTGGATGTCTACTGCTAAAGAAGATATCACCATAAAAAATCTCATTGAGGCTCTTACACATGTTCAAGGGTGAAAATTTCATCCCGAATCTTTAGGGCCTTTCAAACTTATTTGTTTAGGAATTTGCCATTGTGAACAACTTTGTAAGGAGGAGGTGTCGGCTTGCTGTACCCCAAACTCTAAGAGAAAGGTTATTAAAACGTATGCATGAGGGTCACTGCAGCATGTCAGCCATGAAAAGGCGCATTAGGAAGGATTTCTGGTGGCCAGGTAAGGACACTCAAATTGAAAGATTTGTACATGATTGTATTGCTTGCGCTGTCAGTGATAAGTCCCATACCACCCAAGAGACCACCATTGATCCATTAACTTTACCCAAATCACACTGGGAAAAACTTGCCATTGATATTTGTGGTCCCTTTGAAACTCTTGGCACAAGTGACAGATTTGCCATTGTTATGATTGACTGTTTTTCAAAATGGCCTGAGGTAACATTTGTAAAGGAGGTAAAGACTAGTGTTGTAATAGCTTTTTGTGAGGACATTTTTTAAAAGGGAGGGTTGTCCTGCTGAAATTGTTTCTGACAATGGTCCTCAATTTATCTCTGCGGAATTTGAGAGTTTTTTTATCTGTGTGGGGCATTAAGCATACCAAGACCCCTGTGTACCATCCCTGGGGAAATGGTTTAGTTGAGTGGTTTAACAGAGTGCTAGTTGAGAGCATACAACTTGCAGGTAAGAGTGGTCTGCATCATAAACAACAGCTTAAAGAGATGTTATGGTGTTACAGAACCACTCCGCATTCAGTCACTAAAGAAACCCCTTTCAGTTTGCTCAAGGGAAGGGTACCTTGCACTGTAGCTGTGCTTGCCTGGATGGATAGAGCACACAAATGCAATGTAGATCATGAAGAAGTAAGAGTTTGTGTCAAAAAGTACCAACATTCTTATGGTCAAAGACATAACACATGCATTCACAAACCTTGTCGACTTTTCAAGTCTGGCATATTGGTAAGAGTTTATATCAGTGACAAAACCAAAAAGGGTGCTTTTAAATGGTCATGTCCTAAGGAGATTGTGTATGTTAAATGTAATTGTGTAAAACTTGCAGATGGAAATTGGTGGAACACTAGAAAAGTATGTATCTGCAATGCCACTGAACAAGAAGAATGGTTGAAACTCCAATGTTAATGTTAATGTTAATGTTAATGTTATGGGGTACTTATAAAGCGCAAACAATCATCCCAATGGGATATCACGGCGCTATGGTTGCAGACAAAATTGCGTAGGTAATGCGGGGAAATGCCAAGTAGTTACGTTTATTAATCGGGTTTGGGGAAGAGGAACGTTTTTAGCTGTTTCCTGAATGATAAGTAGTTAGTTGTGAGTCTGAGATGTACAGGTAAATCGTTCCATCTGTTGGCCGCCAGGTGAGAGAAGGCTCGCCCTCCCATCTTTGCGGTTTTGACGCGTGTGGTTCTGGCTCTAGCAGTGGATTGAGAGCGTAGATTTCTGGATGGGAAGTAGAGTGTGACTTTGTTTTTTAGGATGCACGGGCCTGAGTTGTGTAGTGTTTTATGTGTTGTACAAAGTAGCTTAAATAGAGCTCTTTGTCGAATCGGCAGCCAATGCAAGTCCCTCATGCAGCTCTTGGCTGAGTCAAATTTTCTTTTATTACATATCGCTTTAGCTGCGGCATTTTGTACAGTTTGTAATTTGGTAAAGAGATAGTCATTCATTCCTACAAACAGAGAGTTTCCGTAGTCTAACCTACTCATTAGTAGGGATTGTGCCAGAATCTTTCTGCAGTCCAATGGTATCCATGGAAAGACTCTCCTCAGCATTTTTAACATGGCAAAGCCTTTGCCACATGTTGTGGATACGTGGGTTTTCATGCTTAAGGCTGTGTCCAAAGACACCCCTAGATTCTTGGCAGTTGGAGTCGGGTCTGGGGGGGTGCCTAAAGTTGTAGGCCACCAGCTGTTGTCCCATAGCTGGGGATGTCTGCCAAATAGCATTATTTCAGATTTGTCAGCGTTGAGTTTCAGACAATGACTATGCATCCAGGTTGCTAAATCAGTAAGGCAGTTAAGTAGTCTGCCTTTGGGGTCATTCTCCTCGTCCAAGGAAATCATCAGCTGGGTGTCGTCTGCATATGAGCAGATCTCGACACCCCATTTTCGCCCTAATTTGGCCAGTGAGGACACAAATATGTTGAACAAGGTCGGGCTTAGCGAGGCCCCTTGTGGGACCCCATATTTGATGTTCCGAGGATTCCCTTTGCTGCTAGGATTTCTAGTAGATGATTGTGGGGTACAGTGTCGAAGGCCGCCGAGAGGTCCAAAAGTATCAGGGCCACTGTTTTCTGAAATTTTTCGATTGAAAATCTTTTCCAACTCTTGGTTTTAGATGAGGTCCAGGTTCGAGATTTTGAATTTTTGGAAAAAACTTTGACCAAGAACTCGATTAAAGAATGATCTGTCCAGATCAGTGGTTTTATAGTGTTGATTACAATGGAGTCTATATTAGAAAAGAATAGATCTAAAGTGTGTCCTGCTGTATGTGTGGGCTTATCGATCCTCTGCGTAAGTTGTAGAATTTTCATGTCCTCTAGTAATTGTCTAGTAAGGACATTATTACCGTTTTCATAGTGTATGTTGAAGTCACCTATCAGTAGGAAATTTTTATTTTTGAGGCAGACTGGCATGATTTGTGCAAGGAGTTGGGCACAAAAATCCAACGTGCTGCTTGGGGGATTGTAAATTATAGCTCCTCCGAGCAGAATGTTGGTGTTGATGGATATCGAGAAGGCCATAGCTTCATGACTGTTGGCCTGTGTGATTGCCTCCTGTCTGCAGGAGAGGGAGTCTTTAAATAATAAAGCTACCCCCCCGCCTCTCTTCTCTGTCCGGTTCAGGTGAAGTATTTTATACTCATTTGGGAGGGCAGTTGCGATATCGGGAGCGCTGTGGTGATCAAGCCATGTTTCCGTTATGAAAGCTAAGTCAGGGTTGATTTCAGTTAGGATGTCCCATATGTCCGTGGCGTGTCTGGGAAGTGATCTGGCATTGATGTAGATGCATTTCAGGATAAGATTTGGGGTGTTTGTTATAGTGGGCTCGAGTCCTGGGAGTTCTTATTCCACTTCTAATCAGAAGATTTCACAAGGTAAAGATACTATGGATCCTGTCACAACTCGTCACTCCTCCCGCACCATTGTTAGACCAAAATTTCTTGATGATTACTCATGTGATTAATCCCTTGTTCTCAACTCGTTAGGATCTTGTTTTTTTGCTTATTTTGTTTCCCTAGGAAGGATATTTATCTTACGTTTTTTTTTAATTCGTTAAGAAGTGAGATATGTTATATCCATTTATAATTCCTCCTGTATTCTTGTGTATTTATAATTCTGGTGGAATGCTCCTTGCTCCTAGGCAACTGTCTCCTGCTTGTTATGGGGGTTCTGGTATGTGTATTAAGAGCTGTTACACCGGGAGCAGAGAGCAGACCATCAAGGGCCGTTTTCCTTCAATAAACTTCTCTTCCTAAAGACTCTGTGGGACTCGCCTTTACAGCTTACAGGTTGTTTTATTTCCAGAACAGTCCTTTAGAACTAATACAGTTCAATACGTGAGTTACTGTACTCAATGTTTCCCCCAATTTTTTTAAATGTTTCTTTTTTATAGAAGGCACCTTTAAATGTCTGTTAGTATCATTGGGCTCACTACATGCTCTCATGTACATATCTGCTCCAGTAAAGGCCTGTAAAGATCTGCTTTGGCTGCACCTGCTTTGAACTTCTCATGGTTAGTTGATGGCACCGAGAAGTCTGAGGCAGCACTTTTATTGAACCTGTAAAATGTGCTAGTTTGCTGCAGACAATCCAAGATGGCTCCGGGCATCTCATTGATGGTGGTATCTGCACCAATGCGAGCACCTGGTTGTTGTCCCCCTGTGCTTGGAAGCAGAGTCCGCTGCCTGCGCCAGTGGGCCTGTTCAGCGGAGTGTCTCTACTGCTCCACTTGTTTGGATGCACAGGAAGTTCCATTAAGAATATCTATGAAAGAGGGCCTCACTTGAGGTCTTAGCAAGTGCTCTACTGCAGATCTCTGATATTCTGTCTCTGCTACCTTACTTGGGAGACATTTCGCTAGCAACATGCTCTTAACTTGGAATGTATTCTGCTCTTGGTGTAACCCAAGGTGATGTGATGTAAGTTTCTTCCTGAATAGTCTCAGTAAGCAGGTTGGAACAGTAAGAGGGGTAGCTTGGCAGCCTCATTCCCTAAGCATTTGGAGAAGAAAAGGATGGCAACAGTGGTTTAGGAGAGGGGTTATTGTCATTAAACCTGCATATGACAAGCAAGCGTCCCAGGTGTTGCCTGTCCGTCATAGCAGTGTTGGGCGCGGCGTCAAACAAACACAGTCTGGATTAATACTGCAGATGAGCTCTGCTGGTCACTTAAGACTATGGAGTGGTGGGAGCCTCCATGCACGGAGAAGGTGATGCTGAGAACCATGTTTCCTGAGGCAGAGATGGTCAAGTGGGCACTGTAGGGAAGGAGAAATGTATTGCATTGGCCAAGAACGAATATGTGGCAGTAAAAGAAAAAACACAGAGGAGTGTAGGCAGCCGTTAAGATGGCCACTGTTTGTTTACGATGCACTGAACATGTGTGGTATTGCACTGGTATTGTGCAGGATCCGGCCGCGGCCCGTGGAGGGAGTTCCGTGGGGCGGTAAGGCGGGGCGGGGTGGGGGAGGGGCAGGGTGGGGGGTTCTAAAAACCGGAATATGGATAATTGCAGGTAAGTAAACAGTTAAATAAATAAAACGAATTTCGTAGCGCGCGCTGCATCGCATTTTGCGATGCAGCGCGCGCTACGAAATTCGTTTTATTTATTTAATTGTTTACTTACCTACAATTATCCATATTCCGGTTTTTAGAACCCCCCACCCTGCCCCACCCCCGCCCCGCCTTACCGCCCCCACGGAACTCCCTCCACGGGCCGCGGCTGGCAGGATCTCAACGGGGATCTTATGCCAATGATACAGACCAGCCAGCTTTGAAGGACTTCTCACCAAATGAGAAGAGGTGAAAGGGCCATAAAGGAGACCAGATGAAGAGGGGTAGGGAACTTCAGCAATGTGGTGTCTGGCTAGCCATGGGGAGGCTTCTTAGAGGAAGGGACCATGTAGAGGGACTTTCGCTACATGTCAAGCAACACCCAAGAGTCGATAAAATTGCCACCAATATCATGGTGGGGTTGCAGAATACCTGATAGATAGACATCAGCTGTTTCGAGGCTCCACACACCAGCTGGAAACCCACTCTGTGCAGGAGTCCCAGCTCACCTTGTATCCCGCCTTGTGATATCGGCTCTTCACCTGTGACTTTGTGAAGGGAGACAATATTGTGTGGCACACGGTGGCGCTGTGTGAATTCACAAATCTGATGATGCTTTCTTCCAGACTCTCCACCTGGGGAACCATTCAATCTCAGAGATATATTTAAAGAGTTTGTTGTTTGAACCTGCACTGATTGAGTGGGCCCCACTACTTTTGAATGTTTTTAACAGCTTAACCCACGCCACGCTACCAGACACATGGGCTAAGAGTATCATAGTCCCAATTTTCAAAAAAGGAGATCGGTCCCAGCCTAGTAATTATAGGCCGATCTCATTAATTGATAATACCTTAAAAATATTGGGAAGAGTCTTGTATAATAAAATTTTAACCTGGACAGAGGAAAATAGTATCTTAGAGAACTGTCAGCTAGGCTTCCGTAGCAAGGTGGGTACCAACGAGCAATGTCTCAATCTTAATTTGGTTTTCGAGAAATACACCATTGCACGGAAGTCTCCGGTCTATTTGGCCTTTATGGATTTGTCCTCAGCGTTTGACCTTGTTAATAGGTCGAAGCTCTGGGCAATTCTTTGGGCATATGGCTTGGACGAACGTCTGGTACATTTCCTAGCGCACCTCCATAAAGACCTTCAGGCGCAGGTGCAGATCGGCATGGGTAGCGAGGATTCGGGAGCCATTAAGGTAGGAAGGGGGGTCAGACAGGGTTGTGTCTTGGCCCCCCTCCTTTTTATCATCTATATTAATGGGATGAATAATCTGCTTAAAACCTCGACCTATGACTTTCCTATGATTAATGATAAAACTCTCCCCGTGCTATTATACGCATATGATGCGGTCCTCATATGCCGCACTCCGAACTCTCTGCGTAATTTAGTACAGACTTTTGTTGGGTATATGGATAGCTTGGACCTATGTGTCAATTTTAATAAGTCATTTTAATGTCCTTTGGTCCTGGGAAGCGACAGTTAAGTTCTATTGTAGTGGGTAGCCAGAAACTGACAAGCACCCGTACATTTCCCTATCTTGGGTTGGTCTTTGCTGCGAACGGCTCCTGGACTGAGCATCTTGCTCACTCCGGGAGCAAGTTCTCAAAGGCCACCAACTCAATCCTTAGCCTTCCCCGTCCAAAGACCACTGGTGCCATATCAGCCATTTAAAAAAAGTTTACATTACAGTGTGTCCCTGTGGCTACTTATGGGGCTGAGATTTGGGGTATCGCAAATTGTTCCTGTATCCAGCAGGAAGAAAATAGGTTTTGCAGGAAACTTTTGGGTATCCCAATCTCTACCCCACAATATATTTGCCACAGAGAACTCAATCCTAATTTTATATCGGATTTTATACGTGCCCGTACTGCCCTTTTTTGGCTACGGGTATGGAAGAACCAGGCTGCCTCCCTCACTAGAGAGATTATTAATGACTGCCTTATGTGTGAGAAAGGGATGGAAATTCCCTGGTTGAGTGGAGTACACCAAAGCCTGTGCAGTGTTAATAACAAAAGTATTTTCTTAAATCCAAACATAGCTGACACCGTGCCAAAAAAGGAGCTTAGAGATGTTCTCTACTCTTTATATAATACAGAAAGGCTTGGTCTGGAATCCAAGAAATCTTCTGTTCTTAGTTATATGTCTATTGAACAGCATCACCATCCCCTACCTATATATCTCACCCTACGCATGAGCCATTGGGAAAGGAGCCTATTATTCCGCCTTAGAGCAGGAACTGTCAGATTTGCACTGTGCTTTCCTCTTGGCTACCACCCTAATCTTGATCACGGACCATGCCCTTGTGATGGGGTGAGTGGCCAATCAATTTTACATTTTTTAATTTTTTTGTAAGTATTATATAAAATATACAAAGTGGCTTTTAAATCCATTTTTTTTAAAAGAGAAGAACTATTAGTCTGGACAATGCCTATACATGCTTAGTCTCCCTGGCTGATGAAGAGCCGACCCTCCGCATAAGCACCTTTTTGAGAACTGCCTCCAGAGCACGTAAGACTATGCCCGATCCCTGAGTTTTTATCTGACTGACTATCTCTGTGTAATTGCTAGCTGATATAATGTTTTATTAACAGTAAATTATTTATTTATTACCAATGAAGTTCTTTTTTAACCTGTCATTAAAGTTATCAAATGCTATAGTTATATTACTACAAATGTTTCATCACTATGTACTGTCAATCCTCCATTTGTTATTTATTTTATGATGTTGTGCTTTTATGGGTATTAAGTTACCCGAATAAAGTTTATGAACTGAACTGAACTGAACTGAGTGCAGTTGTCAATATAACACTTGTTCTTTCATCCAGCTCCTCGGCGCCATACATTGAATATTCTATCCCGGTGATTGTGAGAGTACTGCTCGTCTGATTGTTTCCGTGATCTGGCTGCAGTGCTTTCATTAGCTCCGAGTTGGAATCATTTTTCAGAGAAGCATTAAAGGGCCCGTTACAAGTCCCCCAGTACTCCCGGGCAGAAGAGCAGCACCTGGCGTTTCCTGTCCCCGGGGTATTGCCTGGTATAGTCAATTCCAAGTCCTGGTATTACAGGTTCAGCACAAGTTGACTCCCATGCGCATATAAGAAATGGGGCCTAGGATGTGGAAATCGGTGCATTTACAGCGATATCCGCATTTGAACCTCTAAATCCCCGTATTTTACCAGCGTATTACATGGAGGATTACTCCAGGTTAAATAATGCGGCATAACTTCACCCAGGAAAACAGGGTGCGGTACAGCTACACCACTTGTAATCTCCTTTCAGACGAAAACTCCAGTATTTGTTTAAAAACCGAAATATAGGCGAATCGTAACAGGGTCTAAAAGTGTTAGCATGCTTTACTGGGTTTGACTGACATATAGTAGAGGGGAGGAGGTCCCCTATATAACTTTCACTAGCCAACAAAACGTTATTTCGGTATATTCTGTACTGATTTAATCTGACTCTGGGCAAGAAAGTCCTCGCCATAATTATGCATTTTCAATAATTTGCTCTGCTTGCGGAAAGGTGGGAAAGGGCCTCATGATTTTTAGATTTACAGCCAGCTTTCACAGTCTGCAGATGGAATTTTTAATTTCTGCTGCATGCGGAGAGCAGGAGAATGTCTCCGAGCATCTGCAGGCTTGATTTATTGCCTACAAAAGCGGGACACAGCTCGTGTGCAGGGAACACGTGTAGACAATCCCGAAAACGGTATAGAATGAATCTGAGCTTTCCAATGAACAAGTAACATCCTGCATTGTAGGCCAATTAATTACTCTAATTACACCAACAAAGACGCATCGATGACCTCAATTTTAATTCTTTCCATATAATTGGAAATTGTCAGTTTTCAACATGTGTACCAAAGGAGCAAATCATGTCAGCCTGAGGAGTCACATGTATGTTGAAAAGAGTAGGTCTCAATGCTGAGCCCTGAGGCACACCGCAGTTTACCTTCAGATAGGCAGGAGATCAGCCACTACGGTACTTGGTCCCCACTCCACTAGTGAACAGACAGCTGGATATGATGGTGCGAGAGACCGTACCACAGGGATCTAACTGGACTAGGGCAGCAGGGGCACCTTCAGCCAGTAGCATACGGATGTCATTCATGGCAGACACAAGAACAGATTCAGTACTGTGGGATGACCAAAACCTTTCTAAGCCAGTTTAAGGATGTTGTGATCTTCAGCAAAATCCTATAGGTAACGATGTGTTAGTTTAGTAGGTAAAGGTAGCAGAGTAGTCCTGAAATTGACCGGAACATCAGGATTGTCCGCATAGTTTTAGCAGTAGACTGATGATACCTTTCTACCAGGTGGTGGGAGTGTGTTCTGTGGACATCGACAGGTTGCACAGATATGCCAGCGCAGGGGCGAGAATCACCTTGTAAGACTTTTAAAAAATTCCTGGACATGGATCCAAAAGGGAGCTCGATAAGATCATGGTCAACTTGCTAGAAGTGTCTGACTGCGACAGATCGGATGAAAGCAGCAGGTCTTTGAGAGTGGAAACAGTATTCAATACCCTCAAAAGTTGATGCAGAATAATGGGGAGGAAGGAAGTGTTTTGGAGAGTTTGCAAAATATTAGTAATTTTTCATAGAAAATGTCAAGTAGGCTGGAGCAGAACTCCGATGAAGGAGTGATGGTGAAGGAAGTAGCCAACAGATTGCAGTGTCATCCACAGTTTTAAGCATTTCTTTTGCTTTATTAGGAGCAGTGCCTATACTTGTCAGATAATATGAAGCCTCCTGAGTTTATTGTACTGATGTACTTTAATCAGGTACAGAGATTTACACGTGTCATTATACAAACTGGGAAAGAGCCATTCCATTTGTTTACAATACAGCTTGGCCTCTATGAGCTCTGAAGAAAACCAAGGGGTTGAAGAAGAGGCTCTCTGAGGAGGTTGTCACTGGGTTAGCTTTATCTAAAGCATCCAAGTTCCAGTTGTTGACATTTTTAACGTTGGCGTCCAAATTCTCCTGCTCAAAATTGAGAGTGGAGAATTCAAAATAGGATGCGATGCGTGTAAGGAACATTTTAAGCAGGATCTGTCCGTTATGGGGGAAGGAAGTAGAGCTACTCTCTGGGAAGTGCTGTTGATTTGAATGTTGAATGACAAACAGAATTGCTTAAGGATCGCTCCATAACAGACTATTGAACCCGGTCCCAGGATGCTTGTATCCTGTTCAGGGAAGACCTGGCTTGGCAGTTCGGGCTGGACTGTTCCCATGAGGCACAGGGTCAAGACTGCTTTGGATATAGCTGGGTCTGAACTGAGTTGGCGAAGTGAGCTAAAGAACGATGATGGATTCAACCCAGATCTGTGACTGGGGGTGAGTGTCTGAAAAGTTTCAGAGTTCCGTCCATCAACTCCTTGTGTTTTCTTTGTTCGCCCTAAGTTGGCAGGGTATGCCCAGAAGTGGGTCCATTGCTCACTTTGCCCCTGGATTCTAGCTAGTCTGGCTGATTAGGGGTTTACCCCGAAACCGGTCCCAGGATGCTTGATTCCAGTTCAGGGAAGACCTGGCTTGGAGTGTCTGAAAAGTTTCAGCGCTTTGTCCATCATCTCCTTGTGTATACTAGTGCAAAGGTCAGATAACTTGTAAAAAGTCCTAAATGCACAAATGCAGCCAAATGTATCTCTGGGAATAGGTTCCAATAAAAACACTACCATTTTGCCTTTGAAAATGTGAATAGCATCTGTAGGGGCCATTGTTTTGCAACCTACGCACACTTTATGAGTCTTCACAACTCTTGACACTCCAGTATTTCCACAATGTGTCTTTACTTCTCCCACAAACATGGACAGCGCCTTTGTTTTAACATCTGTAACCTTCAGCCAATATCAATAGTCACCACAAGAATTACCATTGGTCCTAGACAAGAGTCGCAAGACTCAGCTTTCCTAAATGGCCATACTTACTGGTTTATCCACCCTCTGAGCCTTTAGACTAGCTCGCATCTCTGCCTTCTGGCTTTCTTTGATCCCTGCCTACAATCTTGCTTAAATCCGTGCTTTAAAGGATGTCTTTAGCCATGCTGAAATCTCCGCTGTCAGCCGTTCTCTAGTCTACGTCTTTAGTATTGTCTTTAGTAATGTACGGTTCTCTCTGTTTAGTCTTACTCTGAGCTCTGCCTTCAGCCTTACTCTAATTTCTACCCCAGGTTTGCCCATGGTTATAAACCTATTTAGAGGGTAATATGTCCAGCACCTTCAAGTAACAGGTGTTTTGTAAGTCGTGAAATCAAGATCTGAAGTACTAATCCCAATTCCCCCACTTGATTGAAGAGGATGATGTGGGCGACACACACTTTATCTACCTGTCCTTAGTCATCTTGCCTGGCAAGTTTGGGAGGCTTTAGAGGTCCTCTAACCCATGCACCATAAAAAACATTACAAAACAAGGACATGCTTGTGTGTACAATGTACTTTACTCCCTCAAAACCTCTACCCTCTCCTCCTCCCCACCTACCCACTAACACACTGTCACCCTCAGAACATGATCCCTCACCTCCTCCTATGTCTTCCCTTCACATACTTCATCAAATGTCTTCCCTTCGCATACCTCCTCACGTCTTCCCTTCGCATACTTCCTCACCTGTCTTCCCTTCGCATATTTCCTCACATGTCTTCCCTTCACATACCTCCTCACATGTCACTTCACATACCTCCTCACATGTCTTCCCTTCGCATATTTCCTAACATGACTTCCCTTCGCAGATTTCCTAACGTCTTCCCTCCGCATACTTCCTCACATGTCTTCCCTTCGCATACTTCCATACATGTCTTCCATTCGCATACTTCCTCACGTGTCTTCCCTTTGCATACTTCATCACATGTCTTCCCTTCGCATATTTCCTCACATGTCTTCCCTTCACATACTTCCTCACGTCTTCCCTCACATGTCTTCCCTTCACAAACTTCCTCACATATCTTCCCTTCACATACCTCCTCACATGTCTTCCCTTCGCATATTTCCTCGCATGTCTTCGCTTCGCATACTTCCTCACATGTCTTCCCTTTGCATACTTCCTCATATGTCTTTCCTTTGCATATTTCCTCACGTCTTCCCTTCGCATATTTCCTCACATGCCTTCCCTTCGCATACTTCCTCACATGTCTTCCCTTCACATACTTCCTCTCATCTCTTCCCTTCACATACTTTCTCACATGTCTTCCCTTCGCATATTTCCTCATCTGTCTTCCCTTTACATACTTCCTCACATGTCTTCCCTTCGCATATTTCCTCACATGTCTTCCCTTCACATACTACCTCACATGTCTTCCCTTCACATTCTTCCTCACATGTCTTCCCTTCACATACTTCGTCACATGTCTTCCCTTCACATACTTCCTCTCATCTCTTCCCTTCACATACTTTCTCACATGTCTTCCCTTCGCATATTTCCTCATCTGTCTTCCCTTTACATACTTCCTCACATGTCTTCCCTTCGCATATTTCCTCACATGTCTTCCCTTCACATACTACCTCACATGTCTTCCCTTCACATTCTTCCTCACATGTCTTCCCTTCACATACTTCGTCACATGTCTTCCCTTCACATACTTCCTCTCATCTCTTCCCTTCACATACTTTCGCACATGTCTTCCCTTCGCATATTTCCTCATTTGTCTTCCCTTTACATACTTCCTCACATGTCTTCCCTCCGCATATTTCCTCACATGTCTTCCCTTCACATACTTCCTCACATATCTTCCCTCACATGTCTTCCCTTCACATACTTCCTCACATGTCTTCCCTTCACATACTTCCTCACATACTTCTTCCCTCACATGCCAATATATAAAATACTTGAGTCTTGCGTATCTCATGCTATGCACTCCTTCGCATACCGCTTCCGCACACTTGACCACATACCCCCACATATCACATCATTCACGATACCCACCTCAGAACACTTCCGCTCACATAACTCCACTTCACATACTCAACCCTGACACACAGACTCACTCACATGCACATACACAAACATGCACGTGCGGACTGCACGCACATGCACACAATCATTCCCTCCCGTAACACCTCCCCCCCCCCCCCCCCCCTCACGATGATGGGAAGTCCTGGAGCTGTCTGAAGGGCATTGACAAGAACACCGCCCTCCCTCTAGTCTCCAGACAGCCACACTCACGTCTCTGACGACTTTGACATTTATGAGGAAATGAGAAATCCAGTGTAGCGTGTTTACTGAGCGCATTACCCTGCGCAGAGCAGGGTGTGCCGGGCACAGCGACCGACAGGCTCAGGGTCTGCTAATGTCTTGGGGGTCCCAAGAAAAGCGAATCCGCTGCTCTAATGAGGACACGCCGGGCTCGGTGACATCTTGCAAAATCTCACGGTCTCTGGTGCAGATCTCGCCGACGACTGCAGGAGCTTTATAGAAACCGGGCACATTGAATGGGCATGCACTGCACGCGGCCCAAAAGACGCCAACTCCATGGGCCTGCTCCTACAATGCCAGAACTTTAATTAACCACAGATTACCAATTTCTAAAAAACAACAACTCAAAACTCTACGATTACCAGCCGTATGGCGTCTTCGATTCAGGCAAACATGTGTTTTACTACATACCATGGCTCGCCTTGCTATGCAGTGTACTTTCATGGCATCAATGTTCAGTAGCCAAACGGATGATACGGACAACTAGAAGTCCACGAGCCACACTGCTCTAGTTAATTTGATGTCAAGTATGACCGGTGATGTCATAACGCACCACGTTATCACTGAATATAGGCGATGTGATAACAGATGACCAGGTCTGTACTAAATCTAGTGCTTTAGGTAGGGTGACCAGAATTTTAGGCAAACAAGCATTTGCAATGCAATAGGTCTCGCAATTATAAGAGTTTGAGCTATTGGCATTTTAAAATTACAATTCCTTTTATTTATGTTTTGGTCTTAAAACAAACAAAAGGCATTGTCATTTACAATGTTAGTAGCAGAAACTCGCCTAAAAGCAGTGTGTGGAGTGCAGCAGTGTGCGGCGTGCAGCATTGTGCGGCGTGCAGCAGATGTGGGCGGCGTGCAGCAGTGTGCAGCCTGCAGCAGTGTGCGTTTAATTTAAGTGTGAATTTAAGCTAACGATTTTTGGTGTTTTAAAGCGCAAGATTGGGCCCAAACGCAATGCAGCTGTTTATATGAGCACGAGTTACGTTACAGAGGGATAAAAGCAATATTTTGTTATTAGGCAGATAGTGATTAAGTAATGTGCTTATACCCACAAGAAGCATTTCCGAGCCAAGACTCGAACTTTGCTCCCAGGGACAAAGTCTGCAGATGTTTCCCTTAAGCTACATTTTCACTGCCTATTGCCAGGGCCGGCTTTAGGGCAGTGCGATTGGTGCTGCTGCACTGGGCGCTGACATGTGGAGGGGGCGGTGGCCTCAGGGTGTTCTGTGTTTAGCAATAACTTCTGATTGAAGCGATGAGGGGTACTTTTGCTGGGTGTCAATGAGTAAATCTGAGAAGGAGGTTGGTGGGGGCGCCAAAAATAATTGTCTCACCGGGCACCACCAGTGCTAAAGCCGGCCCTGCCTATTGCTAATAGTAAAATACAGCAGCATCCTAAATTTGTACCTATATCAGAGCATGTCACAACCTCAGCATATTATTAATGGTGCAATACAGCAACCTCCCAAAATAAGTAATAACATTGAGTGATTAAGGCTAACTCCCATGCACTTTAAGTAAATATAACAGACAGTTCCGTTCCTGCTTTTTATGGTGAGTTCATGTTTACTATGCGAGCAAAATAGTGAGTAAAGTATTCTGCACATGCATTTTTACATGTAAATGTTTGTGTAAGCAAAATGTAAAAAGAAAGCTAGCAAAGGCATTGAATTAACTTTGGACGTTGTTTTATAAAAATTAAAGGATAAAAACAGTGTGCCACTAAGTCTGGAGTGGCCTAGCAGCTTTAAATTGTTTAGGAATCTGCTGTGAAAGGAAACAGCAATCCTACAATAAACTGAAAGTTAGCCTCCTAATTAAGATAGTTATCAGTGTTGCTGTGGCATGTGGCACCCTTTCAGCTGAATGTGTTTGAAAAGCGTTCACACCTTGGTTTCGGAAGAAGACCGACTTATGCGCCAAGAAGTCTGGAGTGGTGTGAAACGTTTGAATAGTTTGTAGATGTGTTTGATGTGGAGTCTGCAGTGGTACAATAAAGAGAAACGTCGCCTCCTGGTTAAGATCGTTATCACTGGTAGGAGCTGTATATGCGGCTTTCATCAACTTGTACATATTGATGGAAACAACAAGGTGGGAAGTTTCAAACTGAGACCAGAATGTTGTTTTAAAGTTCCCTTTCCGTTCCCGCTCTAATAGTTGCACTTTCAAAACGTTAAAATAGGACGTGCATCCTTGAGCTCTTTAGGAGATGGGCCACTCTGTGCGGCCTGGAGGAGCTACCGCAAAGCCACACCACTGACCATCAAAACCGTTCACATTCAGGCAACGCGTTTCCAGGCAGAAACTTGTAAAGGGTTAGTGCTCACGTTTGCAGTTAACAACATCGCTAAAAAGTGGAAACTTCAAATAATATCAAAGGAATGAAAATCGCGTGTCCTGAAATAAATCTTCTAGGTGTCCTCTCATTTGCCACCTGTGGATATCTAGTGCTCCACTGTAGAGAACAAAACAGCATATGGATGCTGTGGGGATAAACGTCTTTCTCTCGACACAAACAAACAAACAGCAGGAAATGGCGAATAGAGGGAAAAAGTAAGTCTGAGACGCAGTCAATTACACACTCCTGTAAAAAGTGAGGAGGCATACAGTGTTTAGAGAGTTGCTGACTGCATAATTCTGTGCTATCTACAATTCATTTCCTCCACCACCTCCTCTAGTCCCACCTTACAATGGCTGAAAAGAAAATGTTTTTTACGACAAACAGAGCTGCGCTGCATCGCCGCTTTCATGGGAATTATTGCCAAAAACGTGAGAACAGGGTAAAGAACCTCGAAAACAACCAAAGCAGACAGATGAACGCAGTTAATATTCAGGCAGTGCTGATCCAGGAGGATAGAAAAGCAATTAAATATGGATGACATCCGCCATGACATAATCTAAAATTATTTCTGCATTTAAAAAAAAAAAAAAAATTATTGGTGTTAACTGACAGTGCTACACAGTCAACCCATTTGTAATGGGTCATAAATCTGATCCTCAAGCGCAGATATGGCATATCTCTTGGGCCTGGGAACAGATGCTTCATAAGAAAGCCGAAGTTATGCTGCATTACCATTTTTTGTACTGAACCTCTGGTACCTTCACTTGTTCTACCGATACTGTGGCTTGATGGATAAAGCTGATCTGCCTTACAAGGGACCATGAGGAGAAACAAGTACGTTGTAACGAGACCCACAGAACAAGCACTCTTAGACTGCATCAGGACATGACGCACATGTAGCGTTTCACAAACGATTTCACGAACACAATAATTACACATGGTGATTCCGATCCAAAGTTCAACACGTAGAACACTGCAATGCCTGCGTTATACCGTCAGTTTATTCTCCACCAAAACAGGTCCTGGGCTAGCGTCCCTAACTGGGTTCGGTGCGTGTATTCATGACGGAATTAACTTTACTCTCGGACCAGTGCACGAACAGATGATATAAGTACTGCATTTCATGCAACATCGCAGAAGTTCGTGTCAACCTACTGTTGACCGGATCACATGACACTATCATTCAAAATAGGGCACACATTCCAGAAGCGTTCTGGGGCCGCAAGTGGGATTCTCTGAGGAAATAAAAGTCAAGCAAGACCCTCTCCGTACTGGAGGCCTGCTATGGGTTCACATAACCGCTACTCGATGTTAAAAGTAAATGTGCTTTCTGGAAAGGCTCCCTCTAGCTAAGACTAAGGCTACACAGAGTCCCTTCACAATACAACTCACATCGATTGCGTCCACAACAAGCGTGAGGTACAGGCATGGAAAGAGTAAGGGAAGGAGGGGAACGATAGAGGCATGGAGGAAGGAAAAAAATAAAGGAGAGGCATTCATGGAGGGAGGAAGGGAAGCGGCCGTGTGGCCGCGAAAGTGAAAGTGATCGCGATCACGAGTGCTTTCAAGCTGCCAAATGGTGCGCGCGCCCGGCCGGCGCACATGCACTGTATTTGGAGGCCTGAAAGCACTGGTTTGCACTTCCAGAGCCCCCATTTACAAAAGCTCTCGCGAGAGCAGCGCTAAAGCGCTGTCTCAGGCGAGACCTAAAAACTGGGACATTCCCCAAAAATAG
Organism: Triturus cristatus; assembly: GCF_964204655.1. Taxonomy (NCBI): domain Eukaryota; kingdom Metazoa; phylum Chordata; class Amphibia; order Caudata; family Salamandridae; genus Triturus; species Triturus cristatus. The sequence goes on from NC_140590.1 coordinate 790,160,678, forward strand.
AAGAAGGACTACAATTTTACTTCAACACAGTGCACAGAATGACAGTGCTCCTTAGCAGAAAATTACAGAAAAGGCAGTAAGAAAATACATAAAATGCCATTTTTAAAGCCAGTTGCATGCCTGTTAATTAAATTGCTTTCCTATAACAGCTGCTAACTATCCCTGCTTTGCGAAACATAAAAAAATACCTCCCACCCTTTTCAGCCAACCCTCTCAAAAAACCGGGACAAGAGCTCAATTTCCTGAAATCTGCCGGGACAGCTGTCGAAAAACCGTGAGTGTCTGGGCAAATCCAGGACGCCTGGTCACCCTAGCTTTAGGTAACATGATCTCAAAGGTTACCACTCAAGATGAGGTTATAGCTTTCATCAATGTGATGTCACAAATTACCAGTTAGTACAATGTCATAGACAGTGCTTTAAATGGGCCATACTGTCCGGTACGGAGTACCGGCACTTTTTTTCTTTTGAGAGAGTGAGTACCGGCACTTCACAGGAGAAATGCTATACTTTTAAGTGGAGAGTACCTGCACTTCTCAGAAACAAGCAGGTACTCTGGTACAGAGTACCTGCACTTCTATTTTTCCATTTCAAGCACTGGTCATAGATTACTAAACTTCAATTAATTGCTATGGATAACATCCGTGGGAAATGAGCAATTACAAACCACTGCAGTGTCATGAATTAAGTACTAGGTCTAAAGATGGCTTATGTTAAATTCAAGGGCTATGGCGAATGTGACATCAGAGAATAACAAGTACTGTAATCAGGGATTACCACTCAGTATAGTGTTGCTATTGTTAATGACGTATCAAAGATTACCAGGTTTAAACCAAATCCCAATTCTGTTGTCAATGTGTTTTCACAGAGTACCAGTTTATATGATGTCACAGATGACTCCCTACTCGATGTGATGTCACAGATGACTCACTTCTTGAGATTGTTCCTCTGTCCTTTTGTTATTTTCTTTGAAAATCAATAAAAAGATGTTTTAAAAAAAGATGACTCACTGCTCAATGTTATGTCACAAATGCCTCACTGTGATGGCACAGATGACTCAGTACTCAATGTGATGTCACAGATCACTCTGCTCAATGTGATGTCACAGATCATTCACTACTTAATGTGATGTCACAGGTGACTCTGTACTCAATGTGATGTCACAGATCACTCTGCTCAATGTGATGTCCCAGATCATTCACTACTCAATGTGATGTCACAGATGACTCAGTACTCAATGTGATGTCACAGATGACTCACTGCTCAATGTGATGTCACAGATGACTCACTACTCAATGTGATGTCACAGGTGACTCAGTACTCAATGTAATGTCACAGATCACTCTCTTCTCAATGTGATGTCACAGATCATTCACCACTCATTGTGATGTCGCAGATCATTCACTACTCAAAGTGATGTCACAAATTGCCAGGTCTCAGATCAATCCTGTTGTTATTGTCAGTGAGATGTCAAAGATTATCAAGTATTGCTGAATCCTCACATTTCATTCAACGTAATGTTTCAGATTACCAACGGGTGGGACGTCCCTGAATTTCAGGCTACTGCTGCTATTGAATGCTGAGGTCATTGTGCCATCACAGACAAGGTTATGTCATAGATATTTCCAGTCTTTTGCTAAATCCAAGTGTTTTAATCAACGAGAGGTAAAAGAGTCCCAGTGCTACTGTTAGTGTGCTATCACATATTATCAACCAATATTATATTACTTTATAATATACATAACAAAACTTCTTCTGAATTCCTGTGCTAGTCAAGGCCACACAAAGTTATGCGACAATAGAGGAACAATTTATGTGGTAGATTTGACTAAATTATGCAGTAAAGGAATGGCAAATTAAACGGCAACGAAATGCAAGTTATGCTGTTATCACTCTATTAATGACATATTATGAGGCATCTTCTGTGACATTATGATTCTTGTCAAATTGTTGTTCACCAATAAATAATGATTTTGTTTTGCATGGAAACTCAAAACCCCGTTTTGTTAATATTCTCCTTTCTTCCACTCGGAAAAAAATCTGTTTGTATCGCATTTAAGCATTATTATTATTAAATGTTGTTTCTTTGTGTAGAGAAAACCCCACCTGCTGGGGATGTTAGCACCATCTGGGTGAAATTGCCTTCTTCTTAAATGACTCGATCAATCTACTTGTGACACAGGCTGTTAACTTTTGCACAGTGTCTGACACAGTTTTACAGCCTGTATGTATTATTTTCAATAATGTTATGCCCATTTGAAATAGGAATGTTATTTTTGATCAAACTCTACAAACGATGTAGCAGATGGTGGGTACATGGCCAGTGAGGTGAATCTATATTTTTGCAGAAAGCACCACGGGTGCCCTCATTATTGTCGCTTTGATGTCCCACATTATGAAGAGCCGAAGGGGAACAACTGAATTCCCAATCTGAAAACCCTAAGGAGCCAATGCTGGTACATTCAGATACTTTGTGAAATCTGAAGGTACAGTTCGAGCTGGTCACTGCACTTTTCAGACAAATACCTGCACGAGAATCTAGAATTTTCCCAGCACAAGGTATCTGGGTTCAGAATGTTATAGAGGCTGTTTTATATTGTCCTTAGGAAAAAAACACTTTATTTCAAGCAGACAGATTCAAAGAATTAATATGCAATGCTCCTCAGCAAAATAGATCAAATGGTGCACTTTAACCCCGTGCTGGTGGGGGACTAACAGCTGTTCAACATCCATTGCCCATTGTAATTAAAAGTGAATATTGAAAATGCAAAAAGACTGAAATAAAGACCAAAAGAGTGGGCTGGGGGTTGTGGCTGCGAGGCCGTATCTCCAGGCAGGCGGGCACTTCCATGATGCAAGGTGAGGCAAGAGGAGTCTTATGGCGCCACCTTGTGGCTGTGCCAGATTACTGAATATAAACAGTGGGTTTATTTATTATTTATTTATTTGAAAAGTTTTATATAGCGCGAACAAGACCCAAAAGGGTATCAGAGCGCTGTACAGAGTTGTCGCCAGTAAGTATACAAAACATGGGGGGGGGCGCTAGATGGCGCATGGCAAGATGGCCGCTCTGTAGAGCAGCTCTGCTGGCCGAGCCCATTATCCTGTCACAATCCTTCACCGTCTGGCTTTGCTCACTGCTGCATTGTTGTGTCCTGTAAGGGGAGCTCGTGCGACACACTTCGCCAGCAACTGCGGACTGCGGAGACATCTTGGAAGCAGATTGCGGGCGGGTGCAGTCCCAAGACTGCGGCGACAACGTGGAGGGTCGGGATCGGCCTTGCAGGGGGAACTAAGGTAGGCCATGGGGGCACCGGCTTTGGCCTGTGATCGGAGCGGGGTCGCTGCAGCGCTTGACTTGTGCCCCGGGGACTGCGTGGTGCGGGCTGGGGGCTGACAGACTCCTTTGTGCGCGTACGTAGCGCTGAGGGAGCAGGCTTCCCTTAGGCCTCTGCCTTGCGCCCTACTGGTGCGGGTGTGTGCTTGTCTGTGCTGCCCTCCCACTGTTGCGGCCGGTGACTGGGTCTCTGTGGGGCTGCCTGCGGTTGGTGCTGGGAGGCTGGTTTGCGGCCCCAGGATATCGGAGACGTGGGTTTATCTTCCCGCTGGGAGGCACAGCGCCCATTGCTGCACGGCCGCCTGCTGGGTGCCTTTGAACACCGTCAGCTTTCGGCCTGGTGCGGCCTCATGGTGAAGTGAAAGGAGCGTACGGCACCAGCGCGGTTGTGTGGTGCTTGCAGTGATTTGTGGACCCCAAGTGTAAGTCAGGCTGCCCCTGGTGATCCTGAGCATTGTGGTGCTGTGGTGTCTCGGCCTGGTGGCGCTACGGGCCCCAACCTTAAGTGCAGTGGGGAGCTGCGAAGAGCTGATCAATTGCAGGACTGATTGGCTGCCCCCAACTTCTCCTCAGCCTTGTGGAGGCGATATCGTGCTCGACTACGGCCCCCCTGCTTTTGCCACTCCTTTCTCCGAGACATTGACTGCCTCTTAATGATTAGACGCCCGGTACTGCCTCAACTCTGCTAGCCGCTTATGCTGCACTGCTCTCCCCATTCTGCAGCTGTGCCATTACACCAGCCACGGACAGCAACTACATTTCTCTTGGTGGCCCGACTTTGATCTGAATCCTGCTGTCTGTCTGGCATTCTCCCTGAGTGCATGCCAGGCTGGCGTTACTGGATGCGGTTTGCAGGTCCACTGAACAACCCTGATGCTGTGGACTGCTCTGTGCACCCTTCCTGTTGCCATCTCTTCATATCCCTGTGTCGATCTGGCTGGAAGAGAGGGTCTGAATTCCTTTTTAAATCTCCTGTCCGGGCTTAGCTCCAATCATCACAGGCTGAGACAACATCATTTGGTAAATCCGACCGCGGGAAGCCGCGCCTCACGTTTGAACCACGCAAGACCAGCCTCAACATGCAGCCTCCGATTCGGAGGCAGACGCTCCCGCTGATCATCTCACCAACATTGACAAAACCCTTCTTGCGGTCCAGGCTAGCCTCCAGTCCATAGATGGGAAGATTGACCCTCTGAACTTACGCATGGATCATATGTCGGCAAAACTGGAGCAGAGCTGCGAGTGTACGCATTTTGCAAGCAATTTATCTAGAGTCATACTGCTGGTGATAGGTCGAAAATTGTTTGGATCTGAAAGGTCTGCATTTAGGTTTCATAGGAATGGGAGTAACCTGCCCAATTTGTAGGCAGTCAGGAATCTTTCCCTGTAAGAGAGATTCGTGAATGATCTTGGACCAAAGAGGGAGAAAGGCTGAGATCAAATCTTTATAGAGCTTGGTGGGTACAGGATCACCAAAGTGGTTGGAGGGTTTGATGGATACCATGTTGTGAAGTATCTCATTGCAGTCTGGTAGGAGAAAACTGCGCCAAGAGGCGTTGTTTTTGAGAGAGCTGCCCAAAGGCGAGTATATTGTCGTGAAATCTTGTACCTCCCCTGATCTTGCGGGCGGCATCTTGGATAAAGAAGTTGGGGTGGTAGGTAATAGCTCCAGCTCTATTTACCTTGCTTTATCAGCGAAGTGAGCTGTAAAATCATCACAAGGGAGCAGGGGTAACGGAGTAGAGCTCTGGTTAGAAGATTGGTTACCTTGTTCTTGGGTTCCGTTGGGTAATTCCATTCTTAAAGAAGAATTGTGCAATGTTGAACAATCTAAATCAGTATAGATGGGTCACAAAGTGATACCCTTTCAGGAGGAGAGTCTCTTACTAATTAGAGATCTCTAGTTCACATCACCTGAAAGCAAATGCAATGCCTATTTTCCAGGGATAAATTAAAAACAGAAAGTCATAAAGATCAACCAAAAAACCAACACATGACACAAAAACAATTCTGTTATGATATATTCCTTGTCATATACCAAACGTATTCATCAATTTTCATCACTTTGCTTTTTGATTACAATCTATGGAATCTCATCAACTTTGATTACTACTTTTAGGCCAAATGTTCAGTTAGGGTTCACTTAAATGGATGCTGAAAGTTTGAGTAGCTTTGTGCTTTTGAGGCTGGCTTCAGCCAATGATATATACAGTGTCCACTGGTGCGCTGGAGCGACCATACTCACGGTTAGGGGTTGAGGTCAGTAGGTAGACTTTAAGTGCTACTATCTCTAAACTGACCAGATATAGTGGACCCTTCAGGTTGTCTTTGGGTTACTGGGACTTTGCAGTCCCAGATTGGAGTGGCGAACCAAATTCAGCGGCCTATGGCTTAGAACTAGTCCTGGGTGTGAAATTCCACTCCACTCACAGAGTTTCTCCCACTCCATGCGCCGAATAGTGCACAGAGTTCCGAAAAACCCTGCATAGCGAAGTTTTTTCCTCACTCGCCAACGGTAAGTTGGTGAGCGAGGAAAATCTTACTCCAGACCACCAACCAGCGAGATTTCTCAACGTGGGTGGTCTCAGATTGTCACTACTGCTCGCATTGAGAAACCTTCTGTTAGTGTTGAGATAGCCGCAGCTCGAGTAGAACATCTACTGGAGCAGCAGAAAGAAGCAGCACCCTCTTGCACTGTGTGTGGTGCCGTTCGTGCTGATTTTACAGCATGGGACAAACACCTGGCACTAAAAACCAGTGCAAACGGCCTGACGTAATTCACTCCACCACTTGCAAAACTCCATGTAGCGCGGCGGAGGAGAACTCCGCCCAGGCCTACTTAGAACTGGCCAATCGCAGTCAAACAATTTCAGTCCTTGGTGTGTTGGAATCTTGAGAATCACTTGTCCCTGGGTTGGGGCTAGAGAGGGAACTTAAAGGGCAGCTATCTTAGGACCTGATCATAATCCATTATCATATACGCTGGTGGATCCCTAGAGGCGTGGCACACCCTTTTGTGATGGGTTTGGGGCTTCAAGCGCTGAGTAGGTTGCAGTTATCTTAGAGTCCAGCAAAGGCTCCAGTCCAGCATTCTGCATGGCAACCAGTTGTTGATATGTTGTGCCTCACTGGGCAGAGGTTGTTTGGCAATCAGTTTTTGATATTTAGGGCCATATGTACAAGGACTGGCGAAAACTATCGCTAACGTTAGATAGCTGCAGTTTTCTTACCGCTGTGTACCGCTGAAAACTATCACCATGTTAGCGACCTATTTACAAGCTGTTGCTACATGGCGAAAGCATCAGGGATCGGCGGCGAAAACTGACGCTAACATTAGCGTGATGGCGATAGGAATTCCGGTGTTACCATGATGCGAACACGCTGGCTACGAAACGATCAGAAAATATCATGTGACCTTGAGGAATGTTCATCACAGAACTCCATATCATAGGATTTCGCCACCACATAAGGAGCATATTCACTACATATATGAGCCCTGAAGAAGTCTCGTGTGAGACGAAACGCGTTGGCTACGGTTATATGAATATATGAATTACCAGATCTCTGCGATCAAGACAAATAAAGAAGAAAACCCTACAATTTGTGTCACATGTTCTGATTACATGAGAAGTGTATAGTGTATAGTGCTGAACCTTTTGTGTTTATATATGTTGATGTAGGATTTCATCCTACATTTTTGGGAGTAAAGAGGGGAGTACTCTCTGGTTTCGTGCACCACTATTCACTGACTACAAGAACCACTGATATTTGCTGGGTGCGGATTTAATTAGCCTCTACCCTCATCCTTGGACCTGCGTATGGAGCCTGGATGCCTCACTGGACCTGTGTCTGGAGCCTTGATGCCTCGCTGGACCTGCGTTTGGAGCCTGGATACCTCGCTGGACCTGCACCTGGAGCCTGTATGCCTCGCTGGACCTGCGTCTGGAGTTTGGAGTGGGATGCTGAGAAGCTGTGGAGTCAATCAGCCATACCTGGTGGTGAAGTCTGGCAGATCACATGGAGACACGTTGCTCACCTGTGTGAGAAGACCGCCTTGAGCCCCTTGGAGCTGTGAATGGTAGAGGTGCCCCTGCGCACCAATGTAGGGAGGTCTGCATCGCATACTATGATCCAACACTACATCGGGGTGTACGGAGGGGTTTTCCAATGGTGGGCGGTGCCTCTCTGCATCACAGGCCGGATGATGTTGCGCTGGCCAGAAGCTGTGGAGGGTGAGGCCTCTGAGCTGCGCCGAACTTGTGTGGTGGGAGCGCTGTAACTTCACGCCTAAGGGGGCCCTGCTGCATCAACTGCATCGGGTAGTACACCAGCGGACTTGTCGGTGACTGCTGTACCAACCTGGCTGAGGCTCCTGCTGGCTGAGTCACAGATTTGGATAGTTTGCAGCGGATTGCGCCACTGTGTCAATGTCCAGGTAAGGAGAGGGTGGGACGTGTAGCAGAGGAGGCCCAGGGTCGAGTCGACCAGGCCTAGCACCTGTAGATGACGCACCCCCAGTGGCAGCTCATCCACTATGGTGGAAGAGCGTCGCCCCACTGCTTTCAAGCAGTGCAAGAAAAGGAAAAATCATCACATGATGTAATCGTGCTATGTTTCCTTTGCGGGTGGGTAGTGCTGCTCCACTCACGAGCCGGGCAGGGGCGGAGTGGCATGCCCACTCAAGTGCGCATCAACTGTTTGGTCGGCCCACTCAGGCCGCCCAAAGCAGTCATGTGCACTGTCCTGTTCGCAATGCAGTCTGCATTACACCCTGTATGGAGAACATGCCCACCCCTCCAGCCCCTGGCTGAACGCCTTGTCCCAGCATCAATAACTAACCCCAATGCCGCATTGCAGCGTTGTGTGTCAAAGGTATATATACGACGCATACCATTACATCGCACTTTATTACAATGGATGCTAATACTAGGTATATTGCAACAGTAGGGAAGGTTTTGAATAGCGGAGATGTAAATATTACTAATCCCACTTCAGTGAGTGCAACCCTAAAACTAACCCTTGCACCCCAAAGCTAACCCTGAACCCTAAAATTCATATTTGAGCCACCAAAACACACCCTAAAAATCATATTTGACCCAAATGCACACCACAATTTTCATAATTGACCCCCAAAACACACCCCAAATTTCAAAGTTTACCCCATAATACACCCTAAATTTAATCTCTGACACCTAAAACCCACCCTAAAACTTAAAAATATCCCATTACTGACCTCACAATGCGTTGTAATGGAATGCTATGTAAATGCACCTGCGTTGTTGGAGTTGCATTGTAAAGGCATTATGATGTTATGCCTGTGTTGTAATGGACGTCTCCCGTGCCAAAGGCAAGCCATAGGCAAGCCCATCTGTGTCCGTCTAACCCTGGAAGCGCTCATCACCAAGCACCCTTCCTCTCGGACACTCCACCGCTACAACGCCAGCGCTCTCCTCACCATCAACCCTGAACGCCACATCGCCTGCCAGGACCAACCTCTGTACCCGATAGGACATCGCCATTTCCATCACTGATGGCTACTAAATCACCCTCAAGGACGACCCGAAACGCCCAGGAAAAGGCATTGCCATCACCTACAGAAGACCACTCCGGCTGACCATGCACTCTAATGACCCAACGGTGACCATGGAACACCTCAACTTCCAGATCCAGACCAACCCTCATCTGCAGGCCCCCCGGGCCATGGACCCCCATTCTCTGATACCATTGTAGACAACATTGCAAACCAGGCTCTCCCATCCACCGACGACATCCTACTCAGTGAACTCAAGTTCCACCTGGAGAGTGCCAGTTGCCAGAAAATCACCCCCATCTGGGGAAGCTCCCCAACATCAGAATCAAGCAGCTAGTCACTGCAGCAAGCCACATAGCAGGACACATGGTTGAGCACGTCTCCTTCACCAGCGGGAACTTTAACTACAGCCACATCACCGGGCACTCCTGGACTGACCATCATTGTATACATCACGTCTTCACCATGCCCACAGCACACCACTGCCATCATCGCCACCCTTGCAGCTGGATCAAGGCCACCAAAGAACGTCTTGTCAACTCCCTCAGCACCACAACTCCGCCAACGCTTACAGACGATGACACCGCAGCGTGCATCCGCCACCGATGGATCTCCAACTGTGCCGACATCCTGGCACCCCTCAAGAATGGCACTGCTTCAGTACCTTGATGGCAGGCGTAAGGGTGACTTAGTGCCAGAGGGATAGGCTGGCCCCATGTATTGCTGGAGTTGAGTCATGGTTGTGACACAACTGCAGCAATGCGTGACGGTGGCGCAGACTGACACTTCAGGATTCCAGCCATATCTGTCATTACTTGCGTCATGGTGCAGTGTCCAATGAATACAGCTCATCCATGGTGTTGCAAGAAAGAGGTAGTGGAAAGTGTTGCAACGCTGTCTTGTCGCAGCGCTGCAACACTTTTCATGACTGAGGCCCAGGAATGCGCACTATCTTATTGATGGTAGTTTTGTTGCAGGGCAGCGCAGAAACATTGCTTGCAGTGCTGTCCAGCACCAAAACCTGCTGAAATGAGGCCCCAAGCGTTATCTCCATTTTTAAGACCAGCTATTTTCTGGTCTTAAAAAACTGCCTCTAACTGCAATTAGCGGCTGTTTTTTTGGTCCTCCAAAGTTCAGGAATCCCTTTGTAAATATCGTAAAGTGGGGCTTGCGGCGTTTTTGCATGGGAACGCCTCCCTTGCATGTCTTTATCGCTAACAGAAGTGGCGATCTTTAGAACGGATGTTTTTGCCGGAAAACTGCCGCTAACAGAGGTTAGCGGCAGCTTGTACATCAGGAAAAATCTCACCGCTAAACCGTCGGAAAAGTGCCGCTAAGGCGGCGATTAGCTTCTTGTACATATGCCCCTTAGTTTGTTCTTTTCCTAAAGCATCAATAAGATGTAGGAAATTGATGGAGGGCTGAGTAGCGGGCCTCCTGTCGTTCTTTTGTACACATTAAGTCTAGTTTTTATTTAACATATTTTGATTGATCTTATAAATGTATTATTACTTTATTGTAGGCTTCCTCAGTACATTTATTTTTATTTTTAAATGTGTTTTAGTGGATTAAGGATTCTGTTTTATTAATTCATTGCATTATCTGCCAGACTAGGAGGCAGGGCCTTCTCCTGGGTATTTGGTTGGCGCAGCATACACTTTTATAAAAGGTAGGATGTTTTGGCTATTGTTTTTATGTCATTGTAGCTCAAAATATACTGTATTCCTTTCTAGTTTTTCCTAAACCAAATAAAGATGAATTCAATTGATATTCGATGCCTTGTCTAGAAGAGGTTGCTCTAGGCATGTGTTTTCAAGGGCCATCACAGCTTGCTCGGGAGATCTCAGTCCCACAGCTCGACGCAGGGCTGGATGGAGCCCGGAGAGGGTTTGTGCCAAAGAGTTGGATTCAGTGGGAGATGCAGAGGATAGGAGAACATTAGAGGCAGCAAGAAGACACAGGAGGTGACAACTGCCACTGAGATCCCTGGACAGTCGACTTTGCAACAACAAAGAAAGAGGAGATATATCTCACTAGTAATCGCGCTGCCTTAAATGATGGGCAAATGAGTCCTAATTTAAAGACACATCTAATGATGCCACCCAAGCCCTGGCAGAGTGGAGACAGGCATCCATTCCCCCATGTTTCATACTGTTTTAGAAGAAAATGTACCCTCACTGACCGGAGAGACGGCTATGAACTGAGCATGTATTACGGAAAGGCACATACAGCAAGCTCCTAAGTGCGGAAAATCCTGCCCCACCCCCTCCCCGGGCGAGAACCTATTAAGCGGAAGGGCTTGGAGAGTGATTATTACATGTCAGGGGGCATTCGGTCAGCCCAGGGCTCAGCCTCAGGGTTGCTGACCTTAATCGCGCGCAGACGCTAAGACTCGATGAAGGGGCCTCGCGCAGGCAGCAGAACTGATTCAATTTAGTAATAAGGAAACAGAGCAGAGCAGATAAACCATGGTTTTAGGGGGAGATCGCAAGTGACCGCCCAACTGAGCACCAGCACATCTGGAGACAAGGCATTCCAAGCGGCTGTGCTACCCACAATGCCCACAGCATCGTGATTACTGGGTCCCAGATGTCAGAGGAGTTCTGTAGGTGCAACTTTCAATTAACATTAATTGAGGGGCTTATTGGGGTTCAGGCAAAAAGGTATGTTGCTGATTCTCTGCAAAACATTGCATTGTGATGTGACATTTATATAGCGCTTCGTACACTATTGTGGGGGTACTGAAGCGCATCATCGCATGGATAGCACGCTGCAGTATGAAGGAGAGAACATGGTTAGACGGGCGTGTGCTGTGCTGCATCCGTGTTCTTCTTTTCAGCAGTTTTTTCCTTTGAACCCGAGCAGAGAAAGAAGTGATTCGTGAATGAGCTGGCAGCGTCAATGCCACCCATGGGGCCCTCGTAAAGCTAACGTACGAAGCTCTTCCCCGCGTGCTTGCTTGGGAGTTCCTACGGGACCCAATTTACCTCAGACCCCCAAATGCCGTCTCGCTGCAGCTCCTCCCCAGCCTTTGGCTAAACACTCTCCCGAAGCGAGACACCTGCCAGGCGGGCTGTCACCTGTCACTCATCCGGAGTGGCACCAGCACTTTGGGGGCTAAAAGTGAATCACATCTGACGCATGGAGAATCCTTGAAACTGTCACATGCTTTGTGCCCAACAGCGTTTTAAATAATGCCTATCTGGATGCAGTGCTTAATTTGTGAATGAATAAGCGCCTGAGACCAACTTTTGTCTCAGAAGCGCGTCCGCCTCTCTGTTGAATTCCAGGGTGGCCGGATGCCAATGATGCCCAGCCCTAAATTCAGCGCCACCTCTTCCATAAGCTCCCATACTCTGGCTGCCTCTTTTTTTTTTTTAACAATGATTTTTCACTTTGTTGGTGTTTTTCGCCTTTCTCTTCCCCTTTCTTTCCCCTCTCACTTTTTTCCCACTCATTCCAAAGCTGATACTATGTGTGAGCTGAGGACAGCTGTGGAAGTGTATAAAATGAGCACTGGCAAAGCCAATAGGTCTCACCTTTGGAAATGAGTGGCTTTACCAGTGGCAAAACTCCTTCCAAATCAACTAAGGTCATGGGCGGAGGAAAAATCATTAATACCAATAACTCAAACCGGATTTCACTCAGGGTGTTCGACACTTGATAATATCGCTTCATTGGCCTTATTAGGAAAAAAGGCAAGCATGCAGAAGATAATGCTATAGGCCTGTTTTGTGGATTATTCCACACCATTTGATAAAGTTAACCGGAAAAGGCTGTGGAGTAAATTAACAGCATGGGAGATTGATCTGAACCTTCTGTATTTTATTATTGGCCTGCATTCAGAAACATGGCTCAGGGTGAAATTGGCTCATGATAATACATTATCACCAAAAATGGATACCACAAATGGTCTTAAGCAAGGCTGTATCCTTGCACCACTGTTATTTTGTTCGGATATTGCAGATATAGATTTGATGCTAAATTCAGATATGGGCGTGGCACCTAAATTAGGAGGCAAAAAGATACCATATCTAGCATATGTGGATGATATAGTAATCTTGTCCCTAAGTCCAAAAGGACTCCAGTATCAACTGAATCAATTACACACGTATAATACAGTGAATAGTTTGATAGCTAACTTGTCTAAAACGAAAATGGTGACGTTTGGACAGTCTATACAATCTAAAAAGTGGACCTTAGGAGAAAATTTAATTGAGGTAGTGGAACAATATAATTATCTCCGCGTAACCTTTGACAAAAAGTTATCATGGTTAAACCATAAGGTCAGTATCAGGATCACAGAGGACGGGGTCGGAAGCGACACGCAGGGCAGCAGATGAAGTATACAACACCAGCGAGAGAGAGCAAAGTGGAGCACGGGGAAACAGAAGCACACAGTGTCACCTCCACTTTTTGCCTGGTATCTGATGCAATTTTGACAGAAGCGCATTGGGTTCCTGCTAGCGCCAGACCTCTTTCCCTAAAACTGTACAATTGTTTCACCAATTTGCAATACCTTTAGCACCCCTTGTAAGTCCCTAGTAAATGGTACCCCTGGTACCTAGGGCAAGGAGGCTAAGGAGGATCTGTAAGGGCAGAAGAATATATTGGTGCCACCTTAAAGGACCCTTCAGGACCAACATGCAAACTGCCATTGCAGACTGCGTGCCATGGTGCAGACAGGACAGGACATGGCACACCTCCTGTGTATGCAGTATAGGTAAGTCACACCTACAGCAGGCCTTACAGCCCTAAGACAGGGTACACCATACTAGATATGTGGACATACCTGCCTGAGCAGATATGCCCCAGGGATATCTAAGTTGATTCTTGGATATTACAAGTGGACAGGGAAGCCATTTTAAGAACATGTGCAGGACACTGGTGTTTACAAGTTCCCCAGCTGCATGATGGCTTCACTGAAACTAGAGATGTTTGGTATCAAACATCTCATATTAATAAATGTACACTGATTCCAGTGATGGATTTATTAATGCATGCACCCAGAGGGCACATTAGAGGTGCCCCCTGAAAATTTACTGACTATTAGTGTGCTGACTGACTGGTGTAGACCAGCCTGCCACCACAGACAGGTTTCTGACCCCCTGCAGGTAAGAGTGCACACTCTCTGAGGGCAGAAACAATGCCTGCTCCATCTGGAGGTGTTTTCACCTCCTCCATGCAGGGTGGCTAAGTGATCAGCATTTCAAGGCAGGAGGTGTCAAAGGCCTCTGCCCCCTTTGATGTGGGACCCAAGGGTTCCCCAGACAGGTGAAATCCCACCCCCTTCTCCCGGCGTAATTGGCACCAGGACAGGCGGGAAAATAAGCTAGTTAAAGGGATTGTGCCCAAATATGTAGAAGGTTATGACATCACCAAATGGTATACACTGGGTACTGTGATCTAGTTTCCCCAGCAGGCGCTGGAATGGCTCCAACCCACAAAGACTGCCATGATGCTACAGGTGGCGCAACCTTTGGCCCACATTGGGGAGTGTCTCAACTAATTCTCCCTTTTAACTCTGTGCTAGTCAGTTTGGAGGAAAAAGCCACATTAAAGTACTCATCAGTGGTGACACAATACACCACACAGTGTTTATAACTATTAACTTTTACTGTAATCTATCCAATTTGACCAGCACGCATTTAAGAGGAATAAATTGCCAAGTCGAAAGAAAGTATCAGTGGAGTAAACGGCAGGAGGAGGTAATGTGGGTAAGGGAGTTAATGTGTGTGAAGTATTGACAGACACACACAGAGCTACAATATCATCCTTCACTTCAGTTAGGAGAGCAGCCAAAGGCCGATGCCGGCTCCCATCATCTCGCTGGAGAGAAGGTTATTTTAGGCCTGCACTGGCTCTCGCGCGCTTGCAGGAGAGCGACACTAGGCATTCTCTGGCTACCTCACCTCCTGTGAGACAACTCTAAGTCTATGTGGGCTTCTGTCATCTTGCATGAGAGCAGATCTAGGGATAAGCTGACTTTTGTCACCTAGCGTGAGAGTAGCTCAAGACCTACTCTGGCTCCCTTTACCTCGAGGGAGAGTCTCTCCTGTCCAGTAGCCTCCTTCACCTCGCAGGAAAGCAGCTCTAGGCCCAATGGGCTCCAGTCACCTTGAGAGAGAAGGGGTCCTGGCCCCCATCACCTTGCAGAGGAGGGTGCAGCTGTAGGCCCACAGTGGCGCCCCTCACCTCTCAGGGGAGAAAGCTGTTCTAGGCCTTCACGGACTCCCCTCACTTTGAAGGAGGGTCCCCGGGCTCCAGTAGCTCCTATCACATGGAGAGGAGAGAGCTGCTCTAAAACCAGACACTCTTGACTGCCGTCATGTTGAAAAGCAGAGACACCAGGGGAGGGGCATGGCTAGGCCCGCTGCTGATTGAATTGTTCCAGCAGGCAGCGGTTCATCCTTCCCTGTCTCCGAGGCACTGACCTTCATCCCCAGCATGTGTCTCCTCTCTGCTGTTATTAGAACAGACCTTGTCAGAGCCACACAGGGCAGCGAATGGGCAGCCGGGCGTGAAATACGGACTTATGAAGATAACTCCAGCCTCCTCGCAAGGAAAGAGAAGGTGGTGGACAAACAAAGGCAAGTGCTTAACCACAGAGGGCAAACAAAAGACAGCCACTGGGGACAAAAGAGAGAGTCTGTGCACTGAGGGAAGGGGAAGCAACCTAAGCACCAAGGATAAGAATGGCAACTAGTGGGCAGGGGTGGCAGCTTGTAGATAAAGGTCGAACAAGGCAGTCTGTGAACGGAGAACGAGGGACGTCACCTGTACACGGTGGAAAACAAAGGGAGGTAGTTTGTGTGCAAAGGACAAACGGCTACAGTCACAACAGCACATAAGTAAGAACAGCTTTATGGGTCAGGCCAAAAACAGAAGAGTGCACACTGAAAAAAAGGTGGCCTATATCAAGCCTAGAGCCTTGCACATGGGGTGTCCTCCATTCAATAACAAGGATAAGAATGGCCACATCTTTTCACGCGGTTGCCACTGGATCATTATAATTACCTCCACATTTCCATTAGAACAGCATTCTTGGTTTGCTAATAACTTTGGCCCAATTTGACACATTTTCACCAAATTGTTCACAAAACAATGTTTATATACCTAAGCTCCTTCCTGAAAAGTTTCAGGGTGATCCATCAAATGAGAGCTGAGAAAAAAGGGGTTCCCAAAACACATTTCCTCATGCAATTTTATATAGGAAAATTAGTAGGCCTGGGCCAAAATTCCGTTCCGTTCGCGGAAATTGCGATATTTTGGCATTTTCGCGTTCCGCGGAAAGCGCGAAAATGTCAAAATTTCCGCATTCCGCAGCTTAGCGATAATTTTTTTCTTGCTCGCGCTGTAAAACAATACATTCTCGCGCGCGCGCGATCGCCTTACCTGAATCCCTGCGTTCTCCGACAAGTTTTCTTGACCCGGTCGCGTTCTCCACGAGATGTTGGATTTTGGTAGCCATTTTGCGCTGTCTCGCGAGAGTTCGCGGCCGCATTCAAGTCATTTTTCACGCGATCACGTCATTTGTCGCGCGATCACGTCTTTCTTCTCGCGATCATGCACCGCGCGAGTACGAGAAGATTGAGATCTCGAACATGTCATTCTACATCGCGAGCCAGAGAATGAGGACGCGGGCACATGAAATCGAACGCGAACAGGAGAAAGAGACCGCGAACACGTCATATCCAACGCGACAGGGACAATGAAGAGAACGCGATCATATCGTTTTACGACACGCCGGCGGAAGTAATGTGAAGCTCGAGAACTCAACAACGTAAAATTTACAATTTGGAGAGGAATATCGGCTCTAGCAGCATGAAACCATCTGCAAATACTGATTTTGGATGAAAAGAACTCCTTACATTCACATTTGGCTTTCCTTTTTTGTGCAAGGAGTCATTTTTTTACAAGGTGGAGAGGGGGAGGAAGTGACACAGATTCTCCAACTTCCTGTTCCTGTCCAGCAGGCTCCTCCCAGTGCTTTGTCCATCTCCTGCTCATTCTGCCTTTGGATTTGGAGCTGGAAAGATCACTCTTTTTGTCTGCTGCATCATTGCAATTGGTTTTCAGGATTTTTGGAATAGGATATTTTACAAGTAAGTGGTTGTTGTGTTTGATTGTGGGCATTGCAGTTGTTGTGTAACTACAATTTATTTTTGATAATTAATTATCATCATTCCTTTTTTTTAAATTTTTATTTTTATTTTGTGGGTTGTAGTAGTAGGCCTGAGCTAGCCATGGGCATGGCCTCATGGGTGTGTGTGTGCATGATGAAGCAACTGTTCCTTTTGTTTTTTGAATATATTTCATTTTCAATCACATTTAGGGCATGGATGGCATTGGATTGAGTTGGGGAAGTGTGTTTTTTGGGGTGGCCTTGCTGATGTTGTTGGGCCTGGCCATGTGGCTGGTGGCCATTTTGAGGCCTAGGCCTGCAAGCTTGCCTGGCCTTGTCTGCCAACAGGCCTGCTTTCATCCACTGCTACCAGAGCAGGTAGCCACAGCTTTAGTAATCTACTGTTTTCTGTGTGCTCTGTTGGATTTAGACATCATTTTGGGCATGGATGGCATTGGATTGAGTTGGGGAAGTGTGTTTTTTGGGGTGGCCTTGCTGATGTTGTTGGGCCTGGCCATGTGGCTGGTGGCCATTTTGAGGCCTAGGCCTGCAAGCTTGCCTGGCCTTGTCTGCCAACAGGCCTGCTTTCATCCACTGCTACCAGAGCAGGTAGCCACAGCTTTAGTAATCTACTGTTTTCTGTTTGCTCTGTTGAATTTAGACATCATTTAGGGCATGGATGGCATTGGATTGAGTTGGGGAAGTGTGTTTTTTGGGGTGGCCTTGCTGATGTTGTTGGGCCTGGCCATGTGGCTGGTGGCCATTTTGAGGCCTAGGCCTGCAAGCTTGCCTGGCCTTGTCTGCCAACAGGCCTGCTTTCATCCACTGCTACCAGAGCAGGTAGCCACAGTTTTAGTAATCTACTGTTTTCTGTTTGCTCTGTTGAATTTAGACATCATTTTGGGCATGGATGGCATTGGATTGAGTTGGGGAAGTGTGTTTTTTGGGGTGGCCTTGCTGATGTTGTTGTGCCTGGCCATGTGGCTGGTGGCCATTTTGAGGCCTAGGCCTGCAAGCTTGCCTGGCCTTGTCTGCCAACAGGCCTGCTTTCATCCACTGCTACCAGAGCAGGTAGCCACAGCTTTAGTAATCTACTGTTTTCTGTGTGCTCTGTTGAATTTAGACATCATTTTGGGCATGGATGGCATTGGATTGAGTTGGGGAAGTGTGTTTTTTGGGGTGGCCTTGCTGATGTTGTTGGGCCTCGCCATGTGGCTGGTGGCCATTTTGAGGCCTAGGCCTGCAAGCTTGCCTGGCCTTGTCTGCCAACAGGCCTGCTTTCATCCACTGCTACCAGAGCAGGTAGCCACAGCTTTAGTAATCTACTGTTTTCTGTGTGCTCTGTTGGATTTAGACATCATTTTGGGCATGGATGGCATTGGATTGAGTTGGGGAAGTGTGTTTTTTGGGGTGGCCTTGCTGATGTTGTTGGGCCTGGCCATGTGGCTGGTGGCCATTTTGAGGCCTAGGCCTGCAAGCTTGCCTGGCCTTGTCTGCCAACAGGCCTGCTTTCATCCACTGCTGCCAGAGCAGGTAGCCACAGCTTTAGTAATCTACTGTTTTCTGTTTGCTCTGTTGAATTTAGACATCATTTAGGGCATGGATGGCATTGGATTGAGTTGGGGAAGTGTGTTTTTTGGGGTGGCCTTGCTGATGTTGTTGGGCCTGGCCATGTGGCTGGTGGCCATTTTGAGGCCTAGGCCTGCAAGCTTGCCTGGCCTTGTCTGCCAACAGGCCTGCTTTCATCCACTGCTACCAGAGCAGGTAGCCACAGCTTTAGTAATCTACTGTTTTCTGTGTGCTCTGTTGAATTTAGACATCATTTTGGGCATGGATGGCATTGGATTGAGTTGGGGAAGTGTGTTTTTTGGGGTGGCCTTGCTGATGTTGTTGGGCCTCGCCATGTGGCTGGTGGCCATTTTGAGGCCTAGGCCTGCAAGCTTGCCTGGCCTTGTCTGCCAACAGGCCTGCTTTCATCCACTGCTACCAGAGCAGGTAGCCACAGCTTTAGTAATCTACTGTTTTCTGTGTGCTCTGTTGAATTTAGACATCATTTTGGGCATGGATGGCATTGGATTGAGTTGGGGAAGTGTGTTTTTTGGGGTGGCCTTGCTGATGTTGTTGGGCCTGGCCATGTGGCTGGTGGCCATTTTGAGGCCTAGGCCTGCAAGCTTGCCTGGCCTTGTCTGCCAACAGGCCTGCTTTCATCCACTGCTACCAGAGCAGGTAGCCACAGCTTTAGTAATCTACTGTTTTCTGTTTGCTCTGTTGAATTTAGACATCATTTAGGGCATTGATGGCATTGGATTGAGTTGGGGAAGTGTGTTTTTTGGGGTGGCCTTGCTGATGTTGGGCCTGGCCATGTGGCTGGTGGCCATTTTGAGGCCTAGGCCTGCAAGCTTGCCTGGCCTTGTCTGCCAACAGGCCTGCTTTCATCCACTGCTACCAGAGCAGGTAGCCACAGCTTTAGTAATCTACTGTTTTCTGTGTGCTCTGTTGAATTTAGACATCATTTTGGGCATGGATGGCATTGGATTGAGTTGGGGAAGTGTGTTTTTTAGGGTGGCCTTGCTGATGTTGTTGGGCCTCGCCATGTGGCTGGTGGCCATTTTGAGGCCTAGGCCTGCAAGCTTGCCTGGCCTTGTCTGCCAACAGGCCTGCTTTCATCCACTGCTACCAGAGCAGGTAGCCACAGCTTTAGTAATCTACTGTTTTCTGTGTGCTCTGTTGAATTTAGACATCATTTTGGGCATGGATGGCATTGGATTGAGTTGGGGAAGTGTGTTTTTTGGGGTGGCCTTGCTGATGTTGTTGGGCCTGGACATGTGGCTGGTGGCCATTTTGAGGCCTAGGCCTGCAAGCTTGCCTGGCCTTGTCTGCCAACAGGCCTGCTTTCATCCACTGCTACCAGAGCAGGTAGCCACAGCTTTAGTAATCTACTGTTTTCTGTTTGCTCTGTTGAATTTAGACATCATTTTGGGCATGGATGGCATTGGATTGAGTTGGGGAAGTGTGTTTTTTGGGGTGGCCTTGCTGATGTTGTTGGGCCTCGCCATGTGGCTGGTGGCCATTTTGAGGCCTAGGCCTGCAAGCTTGCCTGGCCTTGTCTGCCAACAGGCCTGCTTTTTCATCCACTAGGATCAGAGCAGGTAGCCACAGCTTTATTGATCAAGTGTTTTCTATGTGATCTGTTGAATTTTTAGACATCACCTTCCTGAGAGTGTAGTGTGGCTGTACACAGTACTAGTAGTATAACATAGCTCTAGTTAAAAAAAATTCATAAATGGCTAGACTATCTTTTGTTTGCACTAGTACAGTACTAAGTAACTGAACCCCAAAAACAAATGCAACATTTCACTGATGTTCTTCTCCTGTCTTCTTTGCTTTTAGGTGCACAAAAGACAGAGTAGGAGGTGTCATCGGCATCACCTGGCTACCCGTTGTACTGCCAGCCAGACAGAAGTCCTGCTGCGCATCACGCCGACGTGTGACCAGAACTTGTTGTGCATCTGCCTCCTGCCTGACGTCGGAATAAGATGGCCCCAAAGAAAGGTACCAGGTCCAGTACCAAGAAAGTTGCTGGTGAGAAGAAGGAACAGAAAAAGGAAGTGCCATTAACCACGACTGGTGGTGTGCCGGCCAAGGTTTTTTTTGGCACCAAAGCGTTGTCCGGGAACCAAGCTGGGAGCAGCACAGCGGTCCAGCAACCCCACCAACCTAGGCCCAAGGGCTTTACTGTCGCAGAGGTAGCCAGTCTACTAACGGGCAGCGATGTTGAAGAAATGTCATTACCGCAAAGTAGTACACAATCAAGTTCAACGCAGGCGCAAACTCAGCAGATCAGTGTGCAGCCGCAACAAGAACAGCAGCAGCAGCCGCCGCAACAAGAACAGCAGCAGCAGCCGCCGCAACAAGAACAGCAGCAGCAGCCGCCGCAACAAGAACAGCAGCAGCAGCCGCCGCAACAAGAACAGCAGCAGCAGCAGCCGCAACCAGAACAGCAGCAGCAGCCGCAACCAGAACAGCAGCAGCCGCCGCAACCAGAACAGTAGCAGCCGCCGCAACCAGAACAGCAGCAGCCGCCGCAACCAGAACAGCAGCAGCCGCCGCAACAGCCCACCATAGTAGTTGTTGCTCCTGACGTAGGGGCATTTCAGGAAATCGAGCTTCCTGCAGACAAAGCGGAGCGAAGTCAAACCACTGTTTCAGAACATCTATTGTCTTCCAGACCACCAGCAAGGAAAAGGAGGCTTAGTCCATCATCTTCTTCTTCAAGACCCGCTTCTGATGATCGTGATGACACTTGGGTCCCACCAGCTCGGTCTGAGAGTGAAGTACGCCACAAGACATTGCTTCTGAAAAGGAAGGTCCCAGAAAAACTTAGATTTATGGAGGTAGATGTAGAAGAGGGGGGTGATGATGTTGATGAAGACGAGCCAGTCATCACGCACATTACTCCCGCCCCAAAGGGATTGGAGACCGACATTCTAACCCTATCCAGAAAGGCTGCTACTGAGCGGGATGTAGCACGGATCTCACCAACACAGGTTACACCACCACTACCTCCAGCTGCCATATTTTCCAAGGCCCGGCAGGGACCTACATCCAGCTCAACCACCTCAGTAGGAAGTGGTAGTAAAAGTCACAGTGTAGGTGGACAGGGTCACATATTTTCAAGCACCCCCTCAAGTTCATCTGGTGTTGAAAGTGGCACATCCAGCAGTGCCAGAAAGTTCTCCTCCCCAGTTTGGGACTTCTTTTCTGTTAGCGCCAAGGAGGAGAACGTTGCTATATGCGCAATTTGTCGGCAAGGTGTTCGGCGTGGTAAGCTTGGTACAAACTATGGTACCGGAGGACAAGCAAGTCAT
This sequence comes from Triturus cristatus, assembly GCF_964204655.1. Taxonomy (NCBI): domain Eukaryota; kingdom Metazoa; phylum Chordata; class Amphibia; order Caudata; family Salamandridae; genus Triturus; species Triturus cristatus. Next base: position 790,182,537 of record NC_140590.1, read on the forward strand.
CTCAGAATACACCACACTATTGTGTGGGAGGATCACCTACTTAAGTTAAAAGAAAGTAGGAAAACTAAACCCTTTGAAGTTGGTCAGGAATCAGGGAGCGATATTATTGTGGTGGCAGGTGAAGAACAGGGAGGCATTTCTAGCCCTGTCTCCAGTAGTGCAGTCACTGCAGTGGTAACGCCCACATCCTCCTCAGTAACATCAGAGTGGCACCGCAGTAAGAGCCATACTCAGAGTGTGGGTGAGACACCAAGGCGACCGGCGAGTACCTCAATGAGACAATCTGTGTCGTTGAGCCTTAGTGGGTTAATGGCACCACTAAGGAAAGTAAGCCAGCCTACCATTGACAGCATGTTTAGGTTGGAGGGGCAGTTCCAACGCAACCACCCAACGGCACGATTGTACAATGCGAAGCTGGCTAAAATGTTAGCGCTGGACCTTCTTCCTTTTTCATTTGTGGAAGGGGTGGGTTTCCTTGAATTTGTGTCTGCCATCTGCCCGAAATGGAAAGTTCCAAGCCGGTCCTATTTCGCAAGAATTGCTGTTCCGGCACTACATCATGATGTGCTGGAATTGGTTGGACAAGGTTTGCAGAAGAGTGCTGTGCACAATATCCACCTGACAACAGACATGTGGACCAGTTGCCAAGCCACAGATTACATGTGTATCACTGCACACTGGATCTCTTTTGTGGGGGTTAAAGATCAACTATCTGCACGAGGTGTTGTTGACACAGCTGCGATTTTTGAAGGTACTCGGAAACATGCAACTGTAGCCATGTTCGCCATGGAGAAATCTCATACGGCTGAAAACATTTTAGAAGAGTTTCGCACCAAGGTTTTGGAATGGCTGCAGCCCAGAGGGCTTGGTATTGGTTTTGTTGCCACAGACAATGGCAGTAATGTACTTAAGGCCATGGAACTTGGTTCCTATTTCAGGGTTCCGTGTTTGGCACACTGCATAAACATTATAGTGCAAGACTTTCTGAAAAAAGAACCCATAGTAAGCAATTTACTGTCCATCTGCCGAAGAATATGCACTCATTTCAGCCATTCTTTTAAAGCTCGGAAGCAGCTGAGGATCCTCCAACGTGAGCGTAGGATGCCAGTCAAGGCACTCATCCAGGAGGTGGCAACACGTTGGAACTCAACGTATTACATGCTTGATCGTCTGTACGAACAGCACAGGTCACTCAATGATTATGTCTGGTACAGAAGCAGTGATGCTAGTGTTAAAGGCATGACCCTTCAGAGGGAGCAATGGACCCTAATTCAATGCCTGACTGAGATGCTGTCTCCTTTTGAGGTCTTCACACGTGAAGTCAGCAAGGAGGACTGTACAATGGGCCAAGCTATCCCATTGTTGCAAATGCTAGAGCATGAGCTGAATAATGTGTCTGAATCCTACAAAGGTGTAGAGGACAGAAGGCAAGCCCATGACTTGGTGGAGAGCTTATCCAGGCGCTTATCAGAAAATGTAAGGATACAAAATAAAATTTTGTCACAAAAACATTACATTTGTGCCACAATTCTGGATCCACGTGCAAAATTAGGACTATTCCTTTCTTTTTCCGACACTGATGTTGCCCGCTACAAAAGTTGTATAGCTGAAGCAGCCATCAAGTTTGAAAACGAAGGGCTGCTAATTAAAAGCCCGCCACATCAACCCACAACAAGTACTGATACTGAAGCAGGCCATGCAGAATCAAGTGCAACTTCGTCGGCTGAGGGCAGTGCGGTTGGCTCACAATCGCAACACTCACCATCACCATCGACTACAAAAACAATAACTGGATCATTCGGCCGAGTACAATCATTATCAGATTGGTATGTAAAGATGGGCCTTAAGCACAGTGCCGATGCACAGAAAAAACAGCACAAAAGCTTACCAGCAGCAACCCTGAACATTGAGCGGATGGTCCAGGCCTATCTGGACGACCCAACAGAGGTGTACGTTGATCAAAACCCAGTGCAGTATTGGTATAGGAAAAGGAATGAATGGCCACAGCTCAGCAGGCTGGCGATAAGCTATCTGGCTTGCCCTGTCGCAAGTGTCTCTTCCGAACGTGTTTTCAGTGCTGCTGGTTCCATTGTAACCTTGAGAAGGACCAGTCTATCTCCCAAAAACGTGGAGAGGTTAACAATGATCAAAATGAATCAGCACTTCATACCACCGAATTACACAATGCATGAATCAACAGAGGAAGATGAGGACAGCGGCTCAGGTGACGGAAGTATTGTGTCAGATGATTACCTACTACTGGAAGATCCCCCAGAGTTTGAGGACGAGCTATACTTCCCTGACAATTAGGCTCGCACTTACTGTCTTCCTCCCTTTTTCCCCCCTTTGTTTGTGTCTGTTGTTCCGGTTATAAACTTGTGAATCGCAACCAATGCATTATCACCGTCTTCTAATCTTCTAATTTAAGATACAAGTTTCAGGTGTCTGCCATTTGACACTACAGTCCTCAGAATCCAGCTCCTCCGCTCGATCATACTGCATCTCCTGGTCAATTCCATTTCCCTTATGAATGATGATAGGATGATGGTAACAACAAATTCAAACTTTCCTCATCCTTCCAAAACAAGTGGACCATGAATCTGATGACTTCTATAGCTATCCTCCTTCAGAGCCGAGAGAGACTGGCCATTAACTGAAAATAAGATGCAATAGGTAATGATTGATGCCATGCATTGGCCGCAGAATAGCAGACTGAATGATGTAGATTTTGTTGTGTGTGTTGCGCATGAATGAATTGATGTAATTGTGCACTGCCACTAATCAACATTCTACAGAACACACTAATTTTCCCCTTCTGGCAAACAAGAAATGTGTACTTCTCCTGCATCTTGGTGATACATTGCTTTTAATTCAATACAGGAAGGGGACTCACTCAATCTGCGCAATGCAAATGACTGTGACTTAACAGCACCGTCCATCATGATGATGGCGAAAGAGACGGCCTGCAGCGTTAACGAGATGAGATGCAACAGGTAATGATTGATGCCATGCATTGGCCGCAGAATAGCAGACTGAATGATGTAGATTTTGTGGTGTGTGTTGCGCATGAATTGATGTAATTGTGCACTGCCACTAATCAACATTCTACAGAACACACTAATTTTCCCCTTCTGTCAAACAAGAAATGTGTGCTTCTCCTGCATCTTGGTGATACATTGCTTTTAATTCAATACAGGAAGGGGACTCACTCAATCTGCGCAATGCAAATGACTGTGACTTAACAGCACCGTCCATCATGATGATGGCGAAAGAGACGGCCTGCAGCGTTAACGAGATGAGATGCAACAGGTAATGATTGATGCCATGCATTGGCCGCAGAATAGCAGACTGAATGATGTAGATTTTTTGGTGTGTGTTGCGCATGAATTGATGTAATTGTGCACTGCCACTAATCAACTTTCTACAGAACACACTAGTAATTACTAATTTTCCCCTTCTGGCAAACAAGAAATGTGTACTTCTCCTGCATCTTGGTGATACATTGCTTTTAATTCAATACAGGAAGGGGACTCACTCAATCTGCGCAATGCAAATGACTGTGACTTAACAGCACCGTCCGACATGATGATGGCGAAAGAGACGGCCCGTTAACTTAAGATGAGAAGGAACAGGTAATAAATGATGATAATTAATGGCATGCATTGGACACCTGACTCTGAGCTATTGGTCTTTGTGTTTGCGTTGTTTGTTGTGCACAAAGTGATGTCAAAGTGTACTAGTGGTAATCTATCTTTCTGTACACAATAAAGAATGACTCAAGTCAGTAATATTTATATTTCTACTCTTGTTGTGTTATAAAAATTACACTTGTACTGCAGGCCGATCTTCAGTCAGTAGAAGTATCAGAGCTGATGATGAAGTCAGGAGGATGTTTCATGAGTGGCATAAAACGGAAAAGCCTAAAGGTAAACACGTGAACAACAACCACAGCACACCCAAATGTCTGTGTAGAAGTTGAATAGAGTGTAGCGGTGGGATGACTGCAGTGCATTGATTTTACTAACTTTAACTGTAAAATGCTATGTCTGGAATGGATAATGTGCTTTGCGTTTGTCCAACTCTTTGAGAGAAAAAAAAGGACTCTAAAGTGTTAACGTAGGATGTGCTAATGGTAAGCACTGTGGGCCTGATCTCTCCTGTTACTGTTGAAGGTCTATGCTGGAAACAGACTACAGTAGAGATGATGCATATGCATACATGCCACCTCGGAAAGTGTTCTTGTTGCACTACACCATCACTTGTGCATTTGTTTTCACTTTCTTTCTGAATATCCCCTTTGGTTTTCAATCTAAAATTACAGGCCAGGCCTTGTCCAAAACTTTGTAAAACATTACAATGCATATTAATTACCTTACCAATCAATCACCTTTTTATTCCAGCCGGGCAGTGGCGAGTGGTGAGGCGACACACCCAAGATTGATGGACGAGAGGAGCAAGAGGAATGCCGAGATGCAAAAAACCAGTCCACATTTTTGACCAGGATAAGACAGTAACAGTATCCACTTTTCACTTCTTTTAAATAATTTGATTAATATCTTGTATACATTCTTTACAACAGTGTGTTCTTGGAGTTGTTATTATCAATCATCATTACGTTTGCTCTGTGTTTACGATTCTTCACTACCAATATTTAAAATTTCTATTTGCTATCTGTTAAAGTATTAAGGCCGGAACAGAACAAGAAATAGAAGTGTATGTAATCCGGGTCTCATCATGCATGCATTTCCTTTTTATACCTTAACATATGGAATGGATATGGTATGGTAGTCTTCAATGATTGTCGTTTGTTTGTCTATGTATGCATACTGTTTTTCTATGTCAAACCTTTCCCAAAATCCCCCTTCCCATCCAATCAACGGACCCTAACCCTCTTCCCCCGGGCTGTGTGACTTATTGTCGAGGTGTAACTAAATTAAATGTACACCAATACTTAATCACACACTTGCTGGGGCGGATGTGGTGAAAGCAACACTACTTCAATTTCAATGCAGAGCGATGATCTTCTTCTGCTTGCCCACCCATGAGTAGGATATTTCACAGGTTATTTTATTTAACAAAGGAACATATACCTCAGCATGAATTGCCGGCATTGATTGGATTTGTTTGTTGTCATTCCTCATATACAGCACTAACTGTTAGACTGTAGGCATAGTCAAGTCGACAAAACTATAGTTTGTAACTCTGTCTAGTAGGCTATCCTCATAATAACCAGCATTCAGTTTTTTTGTCAAATATTTGAGCATATAATTGTTGCTCGGTAAATTCTGTGATGTACTTCATTCAACTACTCCTCTAACAGTCTCTCAAAGGCGATTGACTATCTCCTTTTCTTTTTTTGGAAATGCTGCCACCCTGCCAGTGTATACTACTACTACTATACTACCACCACCACCCCAATCATGGCATGTATGAAAAAGGAAACCATCTTCACCATGCAGCCAGTGCTGTGCCACAGTTGGACATAAACATCAAGCACCGGTAAGAGAGAAGTTTGGGGGAGGCAGAATCAATAATGGACATGTTGTCAATGATGTCAGTTTCAAACACCACTCCAAAGAATGCATAGTAGGACCAGTCAATGAGTGAGGTGTGTCGCATCTATCTGTTTGTGTCTTATACAGTCAGCAAATTATTGAAATCAAACACACGCTATGGGCGGCCATGCACCAGCAAAGAAACAGTGTGATGTAAAACAGTTACCCCACCTACAAAACATTAACAACATTGCATGTAACATAGAAAAATATATTTAATTGACCCTAACAAATAAACTAAACCCACAAAAGCTAACCCACCCACCTCCCTAACCCCAACGACTGTCCATAGAAGTAGAGAACGCCCAAACGAGTGAAGAACGAACAGGAATTAAAAAAGGGGCAGTGACAGGGACTAACTGGTGGGGCGGGACTGGAGGAGGACACGAATCTGGTCCTCTAAATGGGCGACGCGGCGTCTAAGGCCGCGGCAGTTGCAGCCACAGTGGGGGGGGGCACCGGAGATGACACGGTGGCGGCGGGCAGCCGCCCGGCGGTGGCGCCGTACCGCTGGAGGGCGGTGGCTGGGGCCCGGGGCAATGGAGGAGCCTTCAGTAGCTGCAGCAGCCTCCTCCTTGGCTAGGACCACCAGCCGCCGGTATTCCTGCTGGATTGCCTCCAGCTTCCGGCGCCGTGCCTTGGCGGCCAACTCCTTACGGTTGACTTTCGGAGTTGCTGTGTATCAAAAAGAAAAAAACAAGACAATTGTAAAATATAGTCTTAATAAAACAGTAGGACAAGGTAATTATTTATACACATAGTGGCATGGTAGAGTAGCACTATAAAATAAAGCACAGTAGTACATAACATTTTAAATGTCGCCCGTCCTTCTTCCTTCCACCTGTCTTACACTTTTTAGTTGAACAGTGCACCAGGTGCTCTTCTCCATAAAACTTTCAAAGCGGAGTTGAAATCAGATAGATGAGGACATTGGTTACTCAATACTCCGGCTCCTAGTCCTATACCAATTAAAGGGAATTCTAGTCTTCTAGTTCACTCTTCAAACGTCCCCAAGAACTCATACTTACTTACGACATCGGATAGCGGGCGGACTTTGTCCGCCCGCCATCCGACTGCTAAAAAGGGTGGGGGTCCCGTGGGGACAATTAATTAGGATGATGCGCCCGGCACAGTGGCGGGCGCACCCTGTTATTTTAAATTTAAATTCTGGTTGGCTTTGCTGAAAGCAATGCTAAAATGTTGTGCTGCTTTTCCAAGCACAACATGACGGGCCTCGCACGGAGCCTGTCACGTTTTGCTTTGAAAGTCGGGGGGGTACCATAGCATCGGTAGGTACCCTCCATGGGGGCCCCCAAGCATACTCTGCAATGTGTGCATGCCTTTCCGTGGCGGACGGCAATGTCGCCACGCAAAGGCATTCCAAAATGCAGATTATATGGCTGCCGGTGTGGTGAGAGAGACACCACCGCCATATTGAACCCTTTTCCGCCTGGACATGTCTGAATATTTTCTACAGGGATGGCGGGAGGTTTGCCCCTGCTGTGACGGCAGTGAATTCCAGCCAGCCCGGCGGGGGCAATACGCCCACCATCCTAATGGGGCCCTAATTCACAACTGTACAGTATACATATACATACAGTACACCTTTGCAGTGAGTGTGCTGTCAAGTTCAACAATAGTTAAAGATTATGAATCTAACTTACCACCGCCTGCCACTGGTGCTGCCACTCCCCCTCCGTTGCTATCTGCAACTGCCGCATCCTCGCCCTCGGCGTCGCCTTCGCTGGCCCCAGCAATGGTGGTCGGTAGTGCGCCTAGAAAACATTACACATTTATTAGGCGACATATACACCTCCCCCCTATTGATCAGTAGCAAGGTTGAAAAATGAGTTAATACTAACATAAATCACTAGTACAAATCAGGTAGTAGTAGAGTAGACACTAAGTTATATGATCATTGTAGCATTTGCTTGATTAGCCCTAGCCATGCACATGTGACGTTACCTTTACCTTGCAGCTTCTTAAGACACCTTTGAGCCCACATGACCTGCCTCACACTGCTGCTGTCTAGTCTACGCGCTGCGTACAAGCGGTCAACAAACATTAACAAGCCACTTTTTTAGGAAGAACTGGTGTACTACTGTTACTGTTAGTCCATATTGCTTATCCATAGATGCTACACATTTTGGCACGGCTGAGAAATGCTTGCAAGTTGCAATATACTAACGCACACCATTTCTTTTTTCGCATTACAGACGCAAGATTCCCTTCTACGAACCAGAGCTTCTGAACGATGCACCAACTACCAGTACTAGGTTCTTCTGAGGTGAGGGGTCCCTTCACTCACATCTTCATTTATAAATGTATATAAACTAAATTGCTATGGGATGGCGGTGCTGCCTTCCACCACTTCAGTTATCATGATTTAATTCCCAACTGTATAAGTGTAACAATGTATATTGTTTTAATGTTATTGATTTGCCGGTTGGTGCTGCTAAGAAAACAGTGTACAGACCTTCTCAAATTGAAATAAAAATTTTAAACTTACATAGACTTTGTGGTATTTGGTGTGGAGTGGACTAACTTACACGAGTGAGCAAATTAAAGTAAGGGTGTGCATGTGAATTGCTTCCACGACAGAGGTTGGGTGTGCTATGTTCTGGGTTGTCTACTTGTTGGTTATCTTGGAGGGAGGGTTCCGAGACCTAATAGGTATGACAAGACAGTACTATAGTCAAGCAGTGGAATTGTGGTGGGTGCGGAATTTCTGATTGAGGTGTGCAAGGAAGGTCCAACCTACCATCACCAACATCCTATTTTCTGGTGCAAATGTATGTGCAAGATCCCTACAACAGTGGTATGTCCTATAGGGTATCATATCAAAATATTAAGAAATCTGGTAGGGCTGTTGTTGCTGTGAATTTTCAAAGCCTAAACATCAACAAGAGTAAAAAGTAGTACAAGACAACGACCCAACGGATTGTACGAGCTACTGGTGAATATGAGTTTTATATTACAACCTTTCACAAAGAGTGGCACTGGCCAACTGGGCAAGACTAGCTACTACAGTACAGACAGACAGACTGATAGTATGTAGTAGTACTCAGTCATCATAGCGGAGGCAGGGATAAGCTTTTTGAAACCGTACAGATCGAAGGATAATTGGTGGTAAAAAAATAGCATTTGGAAACACACTATAGTTCGGGAGAAATGGGGCAGTAAAAGTTATGGAATAAGAAATATTATTAAAAACAAGAAGACTTACTGGGGCCAGCAGAGGAGCCCTCAGCGGTGTCCTCCTGGTGGTGTTCCTGTCCCGCCGACTGCCCAGTCCCTGCCCGTCTGCCCCTGGGTGCTGATGAACAGGAAAGATATAAGAAAGAGACAAACATTGATGGATGGTGTCAACTTAAGCAAATACAATATTTTTCAACAACGGTCAAAAAACACTTATGTAAACAATTGCAATAACTACATTGACCGATCTCATCTGGTCAACATGTAATATCGGGGGATTCGCAGTTCGACTACTTAAGTTACTATTTATCAACAGTAATCCATTCTTCCATTCTGATTCCAGAAAACTAAGTTACAAGTAAGCCTAAGTATTAGTACAACGTACCACCCAACCTAGTCCACCTATTCCAGGCATGCCAATTGTACATTAAGTATGCATTTCCACTGTATTCCTCAACAATGTGTATGATCCAATCATGGACACATGAACATGACTACATTTTTTGTATACACCAAATTTTGGTTTGATTGATGCTGATCTGCTACTGCTAAGTAACTGCAAAGCCTACCTCCACTCATTGAACAAACTAGAAAGGTTCTAAAGACTGCCGTACTAGCAGCACGTCACGTAACTGAGTGAGGGGGGATCACGCATACCACTAACCAATTAGAAGCTCATACAAAGTACCTAAACCTATGTATCAATCCGCCCCTATCTATTAGTGACAGGACAAAGTAAGGAGTGGACGTGAGTCACTGTAGCATTACGTAACTTAATTTCTCTAAAATAAACTCGTAAAGAATCACGCTAAGCAAGCGCAAACGCAAAGCTGCAAACAAGTAAGATTAGTAGTAGCGCAGAAGAGCACCTGTGTCATAATCACAGAAGACTTTTAAACGTTATTAACCTGGAATGTATTGCAAGCAGCAACATTCTAGCTGGTTGGAAGGAAAAAAAGATATTCGCAATATATAACATAGAGCAGAAGAACAGACACAAAGTTGTAATAATTAAATAGGTACTCACCAAGCCCCGGGACCTCCACTCCTAGCAGGTCCAGCAGGTCCTGCTCACGGTCCAGGATGTCGGACCACCGGTGCGTCAGCTGTGCCTGGGTGCGCCGGACCCCAGAGATGCGCGACACTGCCCGGCGCACCTTCCCCCACCGCTGCCGACGCTCCCGGAGGCCGTACCCGGACCCCGGCCTGCCACCTGCTGCCAGGGTTGAGGGGAGGTGGCGCTGCACAAAGAAAATTAGTGCAGCCAACTCCGCCTCCCCAAATAAGGCCCGTGCATGCACACCTTGTGGGCGCCGCCTTCCGCAAGGAAGGCGGTCGCGGCTCTGGCTGCGCCGGCGAACAGCCCTGCCCTTGGACATGGTTCTGGGGACGGGGCGGGAAAGAAAAGGTAAAATAAATAAAGGAGTAAAGGAAATAAATAGCGGGCAATACAAAGAGAAAAAGTAGCTAAAAAACAAAAAAAAAGTACACAAAAACCAAAAATATAGAGGCAGGAAAATAGTTAGAGAAATAATAAGTAATAAAGATCCAAAAAAAGTGGCTATAAACAAAGGATTGAAAAGATTTAGGGAGGATTGAAAATCAGGCCCCAGAACCATGCAATAGAGTGGAAAACAAGATGGCCGCGCCCCTTGCGACCACGTGCGCAAGTTCGCGCGATATTTTCTCCCTGAGCAAGCAAAAAGCAACGCGATCAAGTAAAAGCGATCGCGAACAGGAAATATCGACCGCGAACATGCATTGCGCGACCCGGAACAGGAAGTAAACAACGCCAGAGGGCGGGACAAGTGAAAACAAGATGGCCGCGCCCGTGAGCAACCGCATGGGTAAGTTGGCGACCCGCGAACACGCAAAAAATACCGCGAACAGGCGGCAAAAAAACTTCCGCGTCTTCGCGATATTTCCGGCGTGTTTGCGGAGATTTTCTACATTCTCGCGATAATTTGCGGAAGTTAATTCCGCAAATTCCGCCCACCCCTAAAAATTAGACACAGCCACAGGCAAAATAGCTTAATAGAATTCCACCAAATTTGGCAGAAAGAATCTTGGTCAAGAAAGTGTGCTTTTTGTAATTAGGTATAAACCTGTTCAGTAGTTTTGGAGAAATTAAGGTTAAAAATATAAGTAGATTTTACACCACAGAGGATCAGCACAGAGGGCAGATCTAGAAATGAGATCTAATTGGGTGCCACCACATCAATAAGATGTGATTGGACCCATTTTATGACTTGTGACTCAATCCTCTGTTTTGAAAATAAGTATAAAAACATTTAACCGTGCAGGATGAGGATACCCTGCCCCCTTAAGGCCTAAGGACACCCCTCCTCGCTGTCCTCCCCAACCAGGGCCACATACTTTTTAACTTTTACAGCAATTCTGCAGAGGATCTGCAGATCCATGGCAAAATAGAAAATAACATTTTCCCACTTTTTTTTAAAGCCCCAGCGTGGGCCAGGGCATTTGGGGGAGAGAGGGTAGTGTTGGCGCATGTTTCTACCTTACATACCATTCATGGAACATCCAGTATGTCGGGTCTTGGTTTTGCGCAAGATTCGGTTACATTGATGCAGTTGTGGTCGAACGATCCCTCCTCACCTCCCTCTGGGTTTGGTAACAAAGACGCAGAATTTAATGTGTTACATCTACAGGTGAAAACATTCTCTGCTGTCAAAATGATTATTTCATAGTGGGTTAAGTGGCTATTTGTAAATTGCTGAGTTCTGATGCGGGTCATGACAATTTTGATAGGGTGGGGCACCATTACAATCAAAGGGTAGCCCATCACAATTCCTTCCATCTGCTGTATACTAAGGATCACCACTGCAACCACTTTGAGATAAACAGGAAACACTGCTACAACAAGATCAAGAATAGCTGAGAAATACCCAATGGGGCGCTTAGTCTCCCCATGGGCTTGTGTTAGTACAGACAAAGCACCCCCATCACTTTAGTGACAAAAGAGCACAAATTATTTTGTATAGTATGGCATCATAAGAGTGGGTGTGCTATGAAGCAGATTTTTGAGCTCCTGAGAGGCCTGCATGCTTTCATCATCCTTTTGTATCTGGTCATTGACACCAGTTTGTGTCAGCCTGATCAACGGCTTAGGCAAAAGGGAAAAGTTTGATATCCATTGTCGACAGTAGCCAGACATGCCCAAAACATCCTAATTTCTCTCTAGTTGGTTGAAAACTTCACCTTAAGGACTGACTCTTTTGGAACACTTTCCTTGTTACCTTCTCTATCCCACGTCCCAGGAACATGACTTCCCTCTGACAGTATTGTAATTTCTCAGGTGAGACCCTATGTCCATTTTCTGCCAAATCGCTCAGGGCAATCATGTCTTGTTTGCAAGCTTCCTTAGTCATCGAGGTGATCAGGAGTCCTCAATGTATTAGATTAGTGTTAAACTACACGGTCTGATTAAAGTATGAGAGACTTTAAGTATACCCCTATGGAGTGCAACACCACACAAGGGTCTTCTCTTGGAACTGGAACAGGAAGAGAAACTGTCTCTCTGTGTGCAACCGGACTGAGACGAAAGCTTCACATAGGTCAATGGCTGTGAACCATTCAGCCTCAGGGGATTTTTGGAATAAGATTACAGAAGGGTTTGGTACTACACAATAGCATGGAATGACAATTTGGTTAATCTTTTAAAGACCTTGGACAATCCTATACTTATTTATGGACTTCTGCAATGCCATGATTACCAGAGTTACAGGGACTCTCTATAACTTCCTTCAAGATGCACTCTTTTAACATGTTCTTGATGGCAGGGGTGTGAGAAAGTGCCCTCTTTCTGCATGGTAGCCCCCACATTTTGCTGAACTGGTGATGTGCTTTGACTCAGTGTGCCCTGGGCTCCTGCCAATCAGGTGCATAGGGCCTATGTTCTTTCCCTAAACCTGCATTAAAAACAAAACCCAATTGGCATCTCTGGTCACAGGTCAGTACCTGGTAAATGGTACCACAGGTACCCAGGGCACTGTGACCAGAGTAGACCCCTAAGGGCTGCAGCATTTATTGTGCCACCCTTAGAGACCCTGTACCACTACACTCACACACTGCCTTTGCATGCTGTGTGTTTTGGTGCAGAACAAAGTGAAGAGTCGACATGGCACACATCCCTGTGTGCCATGCCTACAACCCACTACCTGGCATAGATCAGTCACCCCTCTAGCTGGGTGTACTACACCAGTGGTGAGGGTACAGGTGAATGAGCCCTGTCTCCCTACAGGGTCTAAGTCCATTCTTAGACATTGTAAGTGCAGTGCTGCCATTAAGAGTATATGGTGCTGGGAGTTTGTCATTACAAACTCCACAGCACCATAAAGACTACACTGAAAACTGAGAAGTTTGGTATCAAACTTCTCAGCAAATTAAACCCACACTGATTCCAGCGTGGGATTTAATGAAAATGCACACAGAGGGCATCTTAGAGATGCCCCCTGAAAAACAACCTACCACTAGTGTCCAGGGTGAGTGGCTGCTTTCAGCTGCCACCACCAGGCATGTTTCTGGACCCCTGGGTCGAGAGCCCGCTGTTCTGGGGGCCTGAAACAATGCACATCCTGGGACGAGGTGTCAAGCCTCCTCCTCCCCCAGGATGGGCAAGGTTAAGGAGAAGCTTATTCAAAGGCTTGCCGCCTTTGTGAGCTTTCCCAGGCCACTTGCTGCTTTCAGCATCTGGACCCCACTGGTTCTGATGCCCACTTTGGGTGGGAGACCCAGCCTGAAAAACAAGTGAGGAAGAGAGGTGTGCCCACCTCTGCCAACTCCACCCCTCAGGTGGGGGAGGGCTAGGTGAAGCACAACTCTCAGTCTTCGCCATCTTACAGATGGGGGGACCCAGCCAACCAGGGAAAGGCTTATGCCCCCCCTCCACTGGAGGGTGGCATAATAGGGGATGTACCCACTCCAGGGAAGGGACCCATTGGTCCCAACCTTTTTACCTACCTGTAACACTCCTAAATCTAGTATTTAGGTGCACCCCTGAACCTTGCTTCCTAAGACAATAACCTGCAAGAAGAAAAGAAGAAGAAGGACCCAACAGCCGTGCTGCAGCTAACAAGAGGAGGACGCCCACTGATGTGGTCCCAGCCCTACTGGCCTGTCCCCACCTGGAACCTGCTCCAGCGGAATCCCGGTGTGTCCTGCAGTGGGCAACCTTGACAAACACGGAAGACCTGCCTGCCTTAAAACCCAAAGACTCTGCCTCCTTTGAACACCGGATTTGTTCAAACAACAGACTCAAGTTCTGCAAGGATCCGTGGGTCTACACCACTCTGCACCCGATGCCCACGGCCCAAGTTCAAGTGGCCCAACACCAAGAGGCGATCCCCCCCAGTGATCCTGACCTGAGATCCTGCGACCGTGACCTGCCTCAAGCCTCCAGCTGACGCCTGCAGCCTCAAACGGGAAGGTCCCCCAAACCGCTACCAGGAGCTGGTAAGAAGATCCGACCCTAAAATGCACCCTGCACCCGATGCCCTACAGGCTTTGGGCCGCCCAACCGACGGTGCCTAACCATGCCGCAAGATCCCAACTTACTTCTCCCAGTGGTAGTCGCACCCAGACTCCCCATTAAAAGCTACAGGGCTTCCGACGCCAAAACAGCACTCTGCACCAGGCCGCCCCAGTGCCACTGAGGCTGCATCTTTTGTGCTGGCTTAAACCCCCATTAACCCTGGGCTTAAGTGCAGCAGCTTTGCTCCCACAACCCAGTTGCCTGCTCGTCAGCAGCCACCAACCGGAGCCCCCTCTATCCCCCATTGGATAACATTGGGCCTCAGCACTCTGCACCTGGCCGCCCTAGTGCCGCTGAGGGTGTAATAAGAGCGCATCTTTGACCATGGGGAACCCCTGATTCTAACCACAGAACACCAACTCCCACAGTACCTACCTTTAAGCCGATAACACTATTTTCCTCCATTGGATAACATTGACTGTTTTTCTATGAAAAGTTTCTAAGTGTGAAGTTGAAAACCTAATGAAATTCTTTAAAATTGTACTAACTAACAAAAACGCTTGTACTTACCTGTTTACAAGAAATGTCTCGGTGTAGCATTCAGGAATATCACACTGTGTAAGGAAAGTAAACTGAAAGTAATGTACTGATCATTTTACTAAAAAGCCCATTTAAAGTATATGTACTGTATTTACAGAGCATTGCATTTCTCAGTAACAATACTATAAGTCAAAACAAAGTGCATATACAATTAAATTCCAAATTGTATTACAACTGTATATTCACTGCAAAGTATGTATCACTTACCTGTGCCAGGCTTGCTTGGTTTTAGGAAATAAAATAACTAAAAGAATATTTTTGTACAAAAACAATTGGTCTGAAATTCAGTCTTAGAGTGTGTGAATTCATTTATTGACTGAGTGTGTACAACAAATGCTTAACACTGTCCTCTGATAAAGCCTTACTGCTCGACCACACTACCACAAATAGAGAGTGAGGTGCTATATACTTTACCTCTGCCTACCTTCTGGGTTCCTCTGGGCACACTATTCCTCACTTTGGTATATTATATATAGAGCCAGCTTCCTACATTGGTGGATCAGCGGTGGGATATACAACTTTGCATTTGTTGGACTACTTGGTTACCACCTGATCACACGACAGAACTCTTAAACTGTCTTTAGAATTCTGATTTTTTCAAATTGGCATTTTTTTGCAAAATTACTAAAAGTCTTGCTAGGGCCTTGGTTAAGTCCCTGTAGAACTTTAGAAAAATACAAAGTCACTTTAGCTAGGGTTATAGGGGTTAGAAATCTTTTTTTTTTAACAATGTCTCAAAACAAGAACCCAGCTGTTGTGAAAAAAAACACAATGCCGTAGAGAACCCAGTTGAGGAGTTTGGCCTCACCCCTGACCTTCACTTGTCTTTCAAGGAGGTGAGGTCCCTATGTAAAATGAAAAAAATAGCCATTCCACCAAACAAAAGCTCCAGGAGCTGTTGGCTGGGTATGCTAAGGACCACCCATCTGAAAATGGTGAAGACCAATCAGATGAGGAAGAAGAGGAAGGGGATGACCAGGTAGATCACCCCCCACACTTCATAGGGAGAGAAGGGCCCCAGTGGCCTTGAATCCAAAAATCAACCTCTTAGTACTTAGAAGCCACACAGGTGGATCAGGAAAGATTCAATGAAGAGGACAGCCTTTTAGCAAGGTTGACCAAAAGAATGGATCTAGAGACCAGGTTGCTGGCTCTAGAGAGAAAGGGAGCAGAGATGGGACTATCACCCATCAATAGTGGCAACAATTTACTCAATAAGTATAAAGAGCAATCTTATGAGCCTAAAATCCCCAAAGAGATTGTCCCTAAATATGAAGAGAGTGATGATATCACAAAATGGTTCACAGCCGTTGAGAGTGCTTGTGAAATGAGAACAATGAAGAAGTCACACTGAGGGGCACTCCTTTGGGAACTGTTCTCTGGTAACTGCAGAGACAGACTCCTGACCCTTTCTGGGGCAGATGCTGGGTCTTATGACCTCATGAAGATAACTCTGAATGAGGGATTTGGACTCCCTACTGAGGAATATAGAATTAGATTCAGGGGGGCTCCCAAAACCCAAAACCAATCCTGGATTGACTTTGTAGACTACTCAGTTAAAACACTAGATGATTGGTTAACTGGACACAATGTGCATGATATCAATGGACTTTACAATCTGTTAATGAAAGAACATATTTTAAGTAATTGTACTAATGAAAAGTTACATTAGCATTTGGTAGACCTAGGTCTAATTTCTCCCAAAGAACTGGGAAAGAAGGCAGACCATTGGGTCAAGACAAGGGTGACAAAAACAACCACAGGGGGTGACCAAAAGAAAGAGGTTACAAAACCTCCCCAGGGGAAAGGTGGTGAGAATCCCCAAGATAAAAAGTCTGAGTCTTCAAAAGGGCCCCAAAAACCTGTACAGGGGGGTGGGTCCAAAAACTCTTCCCAATCTACTAACACATACAGGGGAAATAACGTTGATCCTTTAAAGACCTGGTGTAACAACTGTAGAAAGTTGGGATACTTAACTAGAGATGCTACTTGTCCTAACAAGTAGCCCCCTAGTCCTAGTACAGCTATTCCTGGTGTGACCAGTCTCCAGATGAGATCAACAGTATGCCAAGAGAAAAGTGGGTTACACACTGAAGCAGTTCTAGTTTCAGAAGGGGAAGTTGAGTTTGCCACTGTAGCTGTGTGGTCACCCAACGTAAATAAGTATTTGCATTACCCTTGGATTCATGGAACTAGGATGGAAGCTATGAGGGATACAGGTGCCATTGTCACTATGGTGAGAGATACACGGATTTCCCTTTAGCAATACTTGATTGGGAGAACTTACCCTGTCACCAATGCTAACAGTGTTACCACTAGCCATGCAATGGCTATGGTGACATTAGACTGGGAGAGTTGATGGCCTGAAACAGGTAGTGGTCTCTCCAAAGCTACCAGCTGCATGTCTGCTTCAGAATGACCTGGAAACCTCAGCATGGGCTGAGATTGAATTGAAAACCTATGCAGCAATGGTGGATATCCTTGAGATGGTGTGTGTAACTACAAGAGCACAGAGCAGAAAACAGGGTGAAAACGAAATGTTGGAGCCTGAAAGTATGGCCTAACCTTCCAAGAAGAAAGGTAATAAGACTGGGAAACCAGCTTATGTACAGCAAAAGGACCAGGACACCTCTCCTCAGGGAGAGGACTTGGACACCCCAGAGGGAACTAAGCCCATGGAGCTTGGCGTTGAACTCTTGGGTCCAGGGGGACCCTCTAGGGAAGAGCTGTGCCTTGGAAAGCAGGAATGTCCAACTCTTGAAAGCCTGAGGCAGAAGCTGCTGCACAGGAAAGGGGAGATGTCAGTGGTACCCACAGAGTCTATTGGGAAGAACAGCTACTGTACACTGAGGCCAGAGACCCCAACCCTGGAGCCACTAGGAGAGTGTTAGTGCCTCAGAAGTACAGGGAGTTCCTCCTAACTTTAGCTCATGACTTCCCTCTAGCTGGGCATCTGGGCCAAACCAAAACCTGGGAAAAGCTAATTAGCCACTTTTACTGGCCCCAGAATCCTCAGAAAGTAAAGGGGTTTGTCAGCTCCTGTGTCAACTGTCAAGCCAGTGGCAGAACAGGTGGACACCCAAAGACCCCATTGATACCACTACCAGTAGTTGCGGTTCCCTTTGAAAGGGTAGGCGTGGACATAGTAGGTCCACTTGAACCTCCCACAGCATCTGAAAACAAATATTTTCTAGTGGTAGTGGATCATGCCACTAGGTATCCTGAGGCAATTACCCCTAGGACTACTATAACTCCAGCAGTAGTCAAGACCCCCATTGGTGTCTTCACCAGGGTAGGGTTTCCTAAGGAGGTGGTTTCAGACAGAGGTTCCAACTTCATGTCTGCCTACCTCAAGCACATGTGCAAAGAGTTTGGAGTGCAGTACAAGTTTACTACAGCCTATCACCCACAAACCAATGTCCTTGTTGAAAGATTCAACAAGTTATTGAAAAGCATGATTATGGGGCTCCCAGAAAAACTCAAAAGGAGATGGGATGTCCTCTTACCATGCTTGTTTTTCACATACAGAGAGATGCCACAGTAGGGAGTAGGGTATTACTGCTTTGAACTTCTGTTTGGCCATCCTGTAAGGGGACCACTCTGTCTTGTAAGAGAGGGCTGAAAGAAGCCTCTCCAAGAACCCAAACAAGATATTGTGGACTATGTGCTTTGCCTAAGGTCCAGAATGGCTGAATACATGGAAAACTCATCCAAACATCTTGAGGCCAGCCAGGAGTTTCAGAAGCACTGGTATGACCAAAAAGCTGCACTGGTAGAATTTCAACCTGGGCAGAAGGTGTGGGTTTTGGAGCCAGTGGCACCAAGGGCTCTCCAGGACGGATGGAGTGGCCCTTACTCTATCCTAGAAAAGAAAAGTGAGGTCACTAACTGTGAGAAGTTGGCCTGATATATGCTGTCCACTAGTTCTAGTGGGCACCTTGTATCAGTCCAAAAACCCCTTATTGGTTATAGGTTAAAGACAACCTTTATTGAAAGCTATCCTAGTGGTAGCTATGGAGAGCAGCCTTCAGGCTAAGTCTTGAAGGAATGTAAAGCAGCTTGTTTTACCAGTCTATAATCTCTTGAGTCACTAAATGAAAGATATCCACACCAGGTATGTATATAAAATATATGCATTTATTACTAAACACACCCTCCTAGTCTCTTTATGAGATAAGAGGTCAAAACACATAAGTTACACTTCAATAATCACAGTAAAATAACACAAATACACGTCAGGCCCCAGGGCGAGCCAAACCATATACTAAAACAGTGGTATAAGAACCACGACTTAACTAGACGCAAGGCCTAGAGCCTGTAGAATCGCTAGGACCCCAAGGAACCACCCAAGGTAGTGACACAGGGGACACACGGGGGCCGTGTGCAGTGTGTGAACACAGCCACGAGCTCCCGTTAGCTTCTATGGGGAAAGTCGCAGTTAGATTTTTAAAGATTAGGGACACTTAGAATTGAGTCAGGACCAAACCCTTTTGGACTTAAGAAGTTCTAGGGCTAGCACCCAGGGGAGCACCGGAGTACTCGTGTTACCTCACCCAGGGAAGCCGGGTGCATAGGTGTCTTTTGGTGTCGGGTCGCATAGTCGATTTCAATGTGAGCTGGCGAAGAAGTGCTGCTGCCGTGAAGATGTGAAGTGTCTGAAGAGATCCAAGCCAGGATTGAAGATGAGAAGAACCTGAAAGCAGAGGGGACAGAGTCTGGGTCTCTTGCCAGTGACCAGGAAGGCGATGAGCAGATGCCCACCGATGTTGGGTGATTTCAGGTGAAGGAGGTGAAGCTTGACTCTTCAGCCACGAGGACCAGGAGGCGTTGAGGACAATCAGGAGCTGGATTCGAGCTGTCCCATGAAGGATGTCGAGTGCTGCAGCGTCGGTGCCCGGATTGGACACAACCAGCCTTGGAAACAGCGACCCACACAGAAATGGGAAAGATGCTTCATGTAGACCAGCAAGGTCTGTGGAACTCACCACTTGGAAGGGAGTCATGGCACGTCTGGAGCAACCAGGAAAGCCCAAGGAAATGCAAAGTTACCCCCTCAGAGACCCACCAGTCAACGGACCAGGGATCGCAAAGGGACCTCAAGACGAAACACAAAATGGTGGCCCACGGGTCACTCGGAATGACCAGGCTGAAAATCTTCAGTGGATTTAGTGCTCGAGGTGGGGGCTACAAGTCAGCCCAAGCACAACTTCAAGAGACGTCAGGAAGTCAATGCACTTGCAGAAATGCACAGTGACCAGGAGTTCCGGTTCCACGCTACTCACGAGGGCTGAGGGTCTCAGCTTTGCTGGGGACTCGGGTTGGCCTCTGAGACGTCTGGAATTCCTCTTCCTGGGCTGCAAATACTTTGGAGTCCGGCGGGAGTTTCGATGATGCAGACCGGCAAATTGCTTTGTTGGTGCCTGCCAAGCAGGGGAGTCACTCCTTGACCCCAAGGGAGATTTCTTCAGTCCTCTGGTCTTGAGCAGAGCGTGGAAGGTCCAGGATTCAGCATCAGAGTTTTGTCCAGGGTAATCTAAAGTCCTAAGGACAGGGGTCCCATACTTATACTAAGGTAGGGGGTTGGACATACTCTGGGGACCCACCTATGGGAGGGTTTGGAAAGAGGGGTGGCTACACCGATTTCCTTTGTCCAGTTTCGCACCAGAGCAGGGGCTGGATGCCCCTGAACCGGTTAGAGCTGGACTATGCACAGGGACATCAAGTGTGCCCCCAGTGCAGGACTTCAAAGCACTCAAAAAGTTCTCCCACCCAGCCCCAATGCACATCAACCTGTCTGGGAGGTGGTTACACCTCCATGTGACAGGAAACCTATTGTCCAGGCCTCCCCTGCCGGAGTTTCAGTCAGCAGCAGGAGGCCAGACCCGTGTCTGTGGCTGCAGCATCCATTTTGTGATGCCAGGGCTCTGTTACGTTTCTACCGGGTATACCAGTGCTGTCATGTCTCTCCCTCTAGAAGGGTGGGATCATACTCCCACACCAGTTACTGGTGTGGGGGTATGATTCCAAGGTGTTTGACACCAAACACAACATGTTTCCGTGCAGCCAGTCCAAAGTTAGCATTTACCGTTTGGTTATAATGCACTTAAGAGTACATGGTCAGGCTGCACTACCAACAGAATCAGAGATGGGTCTCCAATGCTGCAGAGGGGCTCTGCTCATGCAGGGGCACCTTCTCACATAGGAACCAAGCACCCTGCCTTCAGGATTGATAAGGCCTGCCGTAGGAGTGACTTATAGGTTTATATGTGGGTATATGGTAAGATATAGTGAACCTATATCTCAGTAAGGGGTGCATTCACCACCTTACCCAGGCTGCAGTAGCAGACCTATGGTGTCATTTTGGGTGGCTTTCCAGGGGTGGCATAATACATGCCTCAGCCCCTGGTAGGCGTCTGGGGTACCTATGCCCTGGGTACATAGTATACCATATACTAGGGGCTTACAAGGGCACCTCAGTTCCAATCTGAACTGTACCTAAAGTACATGGAATCATTTTAGAGAGGAAGCAGCTAGGCTGGGGCCCTGATTAGCAGGGTCCCAGCCAGACTAAAGTCGAAAAACTGTGAAACACAAGCAAAAAGTGGGGGTAAACATGTGAAGCAGATCCTACTCTCCTACACTTACTTGGTTGACCTGGGCACAAGCAGGACACCCAAAAGGGTGATTCATGTGAACCGCCTTAAGCTTTTCCATGATAGGGCTGACATCACCATGCTGATGGTGACTGATGAGGATCCGGAGACAGAGAGTGAACCTCTCCCTGACCTCCTGCCATACAGCCCAAAAGATGGGTCAGTGGATGGAGTTGTCTTTTCAGACACCCTCTCTACCCAACAGCAGACTGATTGTAAGCAAGTCTTGCAGCAGTATGCAAAGCTCTTTTCCTTGACCCCTAGTCAGACAAACTGGTGTACCCATGATGTGCATACTGGTGACAGTTCACTTGTCAAAAACAAAATCTATCGCCAGTCTGATCAAGTCACAGAAAGCATCAGAGCTGAAGTCAGCAAGATGCTGGAGTCAGGGGGTATTGAACCCTCTGAGAGCCCCTGGGACAGCCCAGTGGTTCTAGTCCACAAACATCATTCACGGGGTGGAAAGAGAAAAATGAGGTTATGTGTGGACTATAGAGGGCTCAACTCTGTCACTTAGACAGTTGCTCACCCTATCCCAAGAGCAGATGAATTGATAGACAAACTATGTGCAGCCAAATTTCTAAGTACCTTTGACTTAACTGCAGGGTACTGAGAAAATAAAGATTATGACAAGGCCTATGTGTCCCCTATGTGTTCCCCAACGTTTCGTGTACATGCATGTACGCCATGCATTTTCCCTCCATGGCCTGTCAACCATGATGCCTATGCTATAACGTGGCCTGCCATCAAGTCTCCCATGAGAGAAACGACAAATCTGCACTGAGGCCTACATGTTTTGCATCATGTTTTCCTGCACTCGTGCCATTTTCATGAAAGCCCATTTTGTGGCTCAGCCGGAGCCCGAAAAGAGGTTTCAGGCCTCAGACGCTCTGAGAGCTGCAGCTGCGTATCCTTGGCCTCGCACACTTGGGCCTCAGCCAAAGGGGCCCAGTCCGGGGTGCCGAGATAGTATTGAGCACGGTTATCTGCTTACTCCTACTGAATCACATTCCTGCCTGGAAAAGGAGGAATAAACAAAACCCGCCTGCAAAGGATAGAGCCTAGCCTTTCTGTCTCCCTTTCAGTGATTGCAAAACTCACGTCAGTGAAAAGCCCATAGCCCCCATGTAAGGCCCACGCAGTGAATAAAGAAATAGAAGCCACATCGGCTCTTGGTAATGGGCAACCTATGTCACAGATCAGTTCCTGCTCCGGACTTTAGATATCAGATAATACAAGATGTGCTGGTCGTCCTGACACTGAAGGCCTCTCTTCCAGACTCCCCGGCTGCACAGCAACCTTCCCCCAGTTACACGTCAGTTACACGTCATGCTCGAGTTGAGCACAAGTAAGGCAAAGTTCCAGTAAAGTTCCAGCTGATCACGCAACCCCCTCCAGGTACCCACCCACCTATGACACTCACCTATGACTCATCAAGTGGACGCCCAAATGGACACCCACCTTCACGCCTACTTACACGCCCACATGCTCTTATCTCATTCTCTCTTGCTCTGCCTGAAGCGCTCCTGCTTACGTATAATATTGAATGTATATATACTGTACTCTGTGAATAAAGTTTCAGAAGACCCTTCCTGATCCCTTGTGCTGATGGAACCATTCTCCCTATAACTCGAGTTATTGGAATAAAGCCCTTTTGAACCTGATACCACGGACTCAGCCTCTTGCTTTATGCATGATCCTATTGATACCTATAGAAATTATGAGTGCGTAATACTTTATCTACGACATTTATATGGCGCCCGAACAGGGACGAATCCCCTTCCCCACGCGCCGGAGATGAAGGTCCAGTTTTGCCCCCTTCTACAGCCGTGACGGACTTCAAGTGTACACGTCGTGGGTTTTCCCGCCAACTCCCTCAGGCCAACGGAGGAGACGGACTGCGACCGGGCATCCATACGAGGCGGTGAGGATTGCGGATCGTCCCGACCCAGAGCCCACCCTGCGAGAGAGCTGTGTCCGAGGTTTCTAGAGATCCGCCAAAGATACGCCATTCCCGCGCATGCGCAGCGTCGAGTGTCCGAGGCCTTCAAGTTCTGCTTCCCGGTGAGTTTCATGGGGGTTGCATAAAGACGGGTTCATTTAATGAACACGGTAAAGACGTGTCTCACTTGTGAGACCGGTATGGTTGTGCTGTATTCCAGTGCATAGAGTTTTCAAGTATTCAAGTATACAAGTGCAGGCATAGAGTCATTCAAGTATTCAAGTATTCAAGTATTCAGGTGCACCGATTCAACTGTATGAATGTTATTGTCTTAGTCAGGTTCAGTTAGGTTTGAATGTGTCGGGTTTGTATGTAAGATTGTTTCATTGTGATTTTGTTTTTGGTTACATTTCAACATGCCGTTGTTTTCGAAACTGCGTAAAATAGGTACTAGGAAAGGTGTATTAGAGGAATCAGTTAACATTCCGCCTAGAGACACACCTGGACATTTCATGTACTGTAAACATGGTTTAGATGCCGTGTTGTTTTTAGAGCTATGGGTGGATTACACGAAGGATTTAGAGACACAGTATAGATGGCCTATCACGGGAACGTGGGATGCGGAAAGCATTATGAAGGTAGAGGAAGAGCTATGGAAGAGAAAATGTAGACCTGCTCAGAAGGATGCCATTGAGTTTTGGCGCAAGGAGTCACATAGAAGAACAGAGAAAGAGTTCCACAAAGCAGAGAGAAGTAGACAGGAGTCTGAAAAAGCCAAAGAAAAGAAGTTACAGGAGGAAGGGGAGCGGGTCAAAAGAGAACAGGCTGAAAGAGAAAGAAATACTGTCGTTGCTGGTATTTATCCCGTCCTTTCAGAGGAACTAGCAAGAGTGGCCCCAGTAGAAAGACCCGTTAGAGTGCCACCGCAAGTACCCCGAAAAATAAGACCAACAGCATCCGAAGCGTTTGTTACCACCTACCTAGAGGAATCCCCACCAGCATACCTAGACGGATCTTTCCCTGCACCCCCAACACAGGCCCAGCTGCAGGAGCTCGAGGACGGCGGGGAGGGATCCGGGACAGCATCAGGAGGGGGGCCGACTGTAAAGGTAGACATCTCCGAATGTATATACGATCCAGATCCAGGAAAGGGCAATATGCTCGTGATTTCACTAAGACTTAGACAAGCAGTCGCATATTTGGAAAAATTACCAGATATGGATAAACACCTAAAGAAAATGTACAATTTCATAAGAACAGGGGAGGGTCCTGAGTGCATAGCAGAGGCCACACAAAACAGAAAAGTAATTATTAAGAACTATATCCTTCGTTTCCTAATTAACTGTCTGATCAGGGAAAAAGACGAAGGTGACGGGGACGTACACCCTTGTTATATAGGTTGGAGTGATCATAGAGATGCCGGTCAGCATGATAAATCAGGACAGACAGACAGCATGTTGACCAATATCCGAAAGGCAATAATAGCCTCACACGAAGCAGGACCGGACGGAACGGCTGAGTCATCCTCTGATGACGAAGCCGGGGACAAAGACAAAGTACTATACGTGGGCCATGCCCGACGGTTCGAGAGGCCCAAGGGCCTCAATTACCGTAAACAGGGAACGGCTATAAAAGAAAGATATTCCCTTGAAAGTTTATTCCAAACTACCGAAAAGGCCCTGAATAGATGGATAGGTAACGACCAGCCCCTCACCCCGACCGAAAAAGAATTAGCACAGTCAGCCACCCTGTGGGTGTCCCAATATGATACATATAATAATGATATAGTAGCCCAAAGGTTCTTGAGCCTCCCACCAAACGAACAGCGCATAGCTGGTGTTTACATGGTCCAACATTTGATTACGTTGTATGAGAGTCAATATTCTGATCCCGGTCTATTGTATAAGTTGCTGGACGACATAGTACTAGACAGGTGGACAAACATGGGTACTGAATTGATTAATGTCATCCTAGATCAGCGACACAAATATATAGAATTCGTGACTAGGTCCCTGCTTCCCGCTCCACCCCATGATAGGCGACAGTTATACGACAAGCTGAACCCCCTACGAGAGGTTCATCCTGTAAAAGATACAAACAATGTGCTACAACGGGTGTATGTCTACACCCCCTTGTCGAAATTAGAGATACTGGAAATGAAAAAGATGTTGCCCTCCCATGATAAAGACCCGGGGGGTTTTCACCGAGAACTAAAAGACATTCTCCGCTTAGGAGAGTATACATATGCTGACATTCTAAAATTATTGAAAGTACTATTGCCTGCTGGTATTTACGAGAAGCTTAAAGAAAAGGACTGGGAGGTGGGAGAGAAAAAGATTAGCTGGGATGTGTTGGAAAGAGAGGATGCAGCCAGAGCCCCGGGGGTTGGTCTGGGTCCCGAGCTAAAGAATTACCTGAACTCCTTGTACAAGTTTTGCCTAGATTATTAGTTACTAAAAAGGAAGACTGGGATGCTATTTCAGCCTGTAAGCAGAAACCAGACGAGGACACAAGCGATTTTTACTCTAGGTTTGAGAAATGTTTTACTATCAATAGTGGCCTTAAGCCCGGTAGCGAATCCTATCCCCATCTTTTCGTGAGCAAACTAGTAGAAAATTCCCTACCCGAGATTAAGTATAGGGTACTGAAGGTTGAGAGTACTTGGCAAGCAAACAGCCCTTCACAAATGTTACAAATGTTACAATATCACCAGAACAGAATTAGAGAAGAACACGAGCAGGAAAAGAGACGCATGAAAGACACAAAGATGAAGATGCTGGTGGCCCAATCGGCACCGGCAAACACAAACACGAACAAAAGTAGCACGACACCAGTTAAAGGGAACTGTAATTATTGCAAGAAGCCAGGCCACTACGTAAATGAATGTGCAGTCCTGAAACACAATATAGCTACAGGTAAAACAAAGCCACGTCCATATCCTCCCAAGGAAAATAACACGCATCAGACATCAGATACGTTTCCACCGCCGCCACCGCCAGTCCATGCACCTGCACCCACCCACGCTACAGCACAAATGTATCAGCACGCTCAACCTAACTATCCAGAATACCAAGCATATTCAGGAAGGAGCCTAGAGAGGGAATTCGACTTGCCCCTTATTCCAGTTCCTGTGGACCAAGAGGGTCCCTATGTACATACACGTTTACTGGGACAGGATAAAAAGTTTTTGATTGACACTGGGACGAGTAGAACTACCATCAGTCATTCCGAGGTTCCAGGGGCACCCCTCTCGGGCTCAAAGAGCATATCCCTGGGTTTTTCAGGAAAGCCAATTATTAATGAGGTTTCGGAACCAGTCTCTTTAGGAGTTGGTCCACTGATACATACAACAGACTTACTGCTTACTAAATCATGTCCAGAAAACTTACTTGGTATAAAGACATTAAAGGAACTGGGAGCAATTATCTGTTGCTCGCCAGAAGGAGTGCGACTGTATTTACGTGATTTCAAGGGACATTTTGTAATAAAAGATTTTGACATCAGGCTCCAAAATGTACCACAGCACCTATGGGCACAAGGTCCGACTGATGTCGGTTTCATGAACATTACACCACACCAGGTCACCCTCAAAGCAGGAGTAGTGCTGCCACGGATACGACAATACAAGATCCCACCTGAGGCTGAAGTAGGGTTACTGAAATTAATCGATGAACTCATTGCACAAGGGGTGGTGGTGGAGACTGATTCAAACGTATGCAACTCACCTGTTCTTCCTATTCTTAAGCGAACTGATCCCAAAGCACCACCTGTCTATAGATTAGTTGTGGACCTGCGAGAATTGAACAAATGTGTAGTCCCACAGTACCCGGTGGTCCCGGACATTTCTTCATTATTGACTACTATTGATGCAGAGGCTACGTTCTTTACAGTTATCGATCTGAAGAACGCATTTTTCAGTATCCCAATACATCCAGACAGCCAATATATTTTTGGCTTCAGTTTAAAAGGCCGCAGCTTCAGATTCACAAGAGCACCACAGGGCTACACAGAGAGTCCTAGCATCTACAGTCAGGCACTCAAATGGCAACTAGACAGTATTCATATGCCTACCACTACAGCACTGATACAGTACGTAGATGACATTCTCATCACAGCAAGATCAGAAACTGACTGCGAAGATGCATCAATCACGGTTTTACACTTTCTGGCTGACAAGGGGCACAAAGTGTCCCCTTCGAAGTTACAATTCTGTGAACAGCAAGTGGCGTACCTTGGGCACTCGCTGTCCAAGGAGGGTAGGCGACTGACACCGGAACGTATTCAATTGATTTCTGGCCTTTCACAGCCCAAGACACAAAAGGAGGTACGTGCATTCATTGGCCTCACTTCATATTGCAGGCAGTGGATTCCCCAGTATGCTTACATAGCCAAGCCCCTAATGCAGTTGACGACACAGGAGGCAGCTTCTACTAATGTCCTCCCTTGGACACAAGAACACACTGTGGCATTTGAAGAATTAAAAAGAGCTTTATGTCAAGCACCAGTTTTAGCGACCCCTGATTACAACAAATCTTTTATGCTTTTTGTGACAGAGCGGGATGGAACAGCACTATCTGTCCTCACACAAGATCATGCAGGAAAACACAAGCCCTGTGCTTATTTTTCTAGTACATTGGACCCAGTAGCCCAGGCTTTGCCTGCGTGCCTAAAATCTGTTGCAGCAACGGCCTTAGCCATAAGACAAAGTGACTCGATAGTGCTGGGCCACCCCCTGACAGAACAAGTACCGCACGCAGTGGAGGTTCTCTTGAACCGGACACAAACCCAACACCTGACTGTAGCGAGACTGACAGGTTATGAGCTGACGTTATTTCAACCACACATAGAGATCAGACGATGCAACATACTGAATCCTGCTACTCTTTTGCCCTCTAGTACAGAAAACGTTCCACCACATGACTGTGTTGAAGTGATACATACCGTGACTAAACCAAGACAAGACTTGACAGATGTTGCACTCCCAGAGCCTGACCTAACACTCTATGTTGACGGCTCATGCATGAGGACGGGGGCGGGAGAATTAGTGGCAGTGTATGCAGTGACCACTGCTACTGAAATCATAGAGACTAAAAGAATAGACATACTGTCAGCACAAGCAGCAGAGCTCATCGCTCTGACACAAGCATGCATAAGAGCTAAGCACTTGAGAGTAAACATTTACACCGATTCACAATATGCATTCGGGGTAGTTCACGATTTTGGAGTACTATGGAGAGAAAGAGGTTTCTTGACCTCTCACGGGGCCAAGATACAGCATGGCCCCCTTATACAAGCCCTTCTGGAAGCGATACATTTACCGACAGCCATAGCTATCCTGAAATGCAAAGCACATACTAAAGCCACAGATACCATTTCTCAAGGCAATGATCTGGCAGACCGAACTGCTAAACAGACAGCTCAGACCCCACTAGACATGACGAACTCACAGATACCATCAATGACCAAAGCCATGACTGTCAGGGATCCTTCCAGGGATGTACAAGACATACAGACACATGCTACTCTAGACGAATTAAAGAAATGGTCGGAACAAGGAGGGGTACTGACTGATCAGGGTTGGATGACTAAGGGCAAAGCAACATGGTTTCTTCCTGATTCGATGGTACAAGTGATCATAAATACCGCACATAGTCCTGCACACTTAGGAGAGAATGCAATGCTAGACAGCTTACAGAATATCTGGTTCAACAAGCACCTGCGTGCAGCAGCGAAACAAAAAGTCAGAACATGTATGATCTGTTGCCAATTCAATCCAGGTAAAGGCATTCCGGTGGAACAAGGTGGATTCTCTCCACCTGACCATCCTTTTGAAGTCCTCCAAATGGATTATATCCAAATGAACAGATGTAGAGGTTACAAATATGTCCTGGTAGTTGTATGTGCACTCACAAGATGGACAGAAGCCTATCCAGTCCCTGATTATACTGCTGTAACTACCGCCAGACAATTGGTGCGAGAGTTTTTCCCACGTTATGGATTACCGCGTGTCGTATATTCCGACAACGGTCAGCCTTTCTCCTCTGAACTCATGAAGCAGGTGTCCCTTCTGTTAGGGTATACCTGGAAGTTTCATTGTGTGCGACATCCTGAAGCAGCAGGCCTTGTAGAAAGGCACAATCAGACTTTAAAGACAAAACTAGCAAAGATTTGTGCAGAAAAAGGTGTAGATTGGATGGTAGCCCTGCCGGTTGCCCTCTTTTACATGCGAATGGTAGCCCATTCTAGAACTGGCTTATCTCCTTACGAAGTGGTCTTTGGTAGGCCACCAAATATGTGGGGCACTCCGATGCCTAACAAGATTACTGATGTTGATAGTAACATGCTGACAGATTACCTGGCTTCCTTGATGTCTGCACTACTCTCTTGTCGTTCGCAGGTTGCCGCCGCCTTCCCTGACAACACCCAGGTCAAGGAACACTCCATCGCTCCTGGGGATTATATTTTAATAAGGAACTTTGACAGGACGAGTCCTCTTGAGCCGAGGTGGAAGGCGCCGAAGTTAGTGCTATTGACGACGAGGACAGCCGTTAAAGTCGAAGGACGGAAAGGATGGCTGCATATACACCACTGCAAGCGCTACTTCGGGAATAACAACTCTTTTAAAAAGGAAACAAACTTTTCAGACTTTGAGCCCCCTTTACTAGAGGAGACTCCTCAGCAGGAGTACAAAGCTAAACTTAGATCTAGAAAGCCAGACCCCGTTTGATCAATTAAGTCCACTAGGTGGTGAATCGGTTGAACATGTATTCTGACTTGCATAAGATCTCGGACAATGATAATCATAAAAAGAGCAAGATGAAAAGCAAATACTGTAAAATATTACGTGGTAGATGTATAGTGACTTTGATTTTTCTATCTCTTCTGTGCATCACGATAATATGTATCAGCTTAATACTACATACTATTTTTCCTCCTATTGCCTCACTCTTACACTCCTCCACTAATGATACCATAAAGCACCCATTTAGTGATCTGCCATCCTATGAGCTATCCTATCGACTTGCCCTGCGCAACAATACCTTTATTCAGATGCTGCACCATTCACATCAGACTAGCAATGCTACAGACTGCTGGGTCTGTGGCCAACTTCCCCCGTATCAGAAGGTGAAGGGAGTGTTGCCTCTTTTCCCTTTTCCGTTCTCCCATAATGGTTCTTGCGGAGCATGGTTTGCCTTAATGACATCCATCAACGGTGATGCCAAAGAATGTCAAGACAAGGAGTGTAGGGGTGACTGGGTATGGGGTGACTTGAATAAAGTCATGAATGAAGCATGTTTCCCAGACGAAGAAGGTCTTCCCCAAAGAAAAGGTACAGATCTAGAAAATGAAGAGTATCAGCAAGGACCCTCGACTTTATAATGTTGAATGTCAAGCCCATACACAATGTAGGTCCATCCTCAATTACAATCCTGCCAGTAAAAGGGGACTTGTGTGTCAGAAAAGAAGGCTCAGTACATTTGGGGCACAGCGAGTGTAATACTATAATAGAGTTTAAAGACAAAGGAAAGTCCTATTTCAGAGCATCACGACACACCTACTTTATTTGTGGCCAGACAGCCTATGTACAGCTGCCCTTAGACTGGGGTGGGACGTGCTACATATCATTTCTTTTACCACCCGTTTTCTTGGCCCCATCGAACTATCATCAAGATCCCCAACTAGCACTTATCAGACACAGACGAGGGCTCGATGCCTCCGGCATTGACCAGACCGAGACAGCTTGGGAGCAATATACAGATTTCAACAAAGGATTCTTTTTCTTCATAGGTCCCGTCCAGAATAGTAAACTTATCCGCAGGCTAACAAGGATTCTAGAAACAGTTGTAAAAGAGACTGCATCAGCCCTGGGGAACTTGACCCAGGAACAGTCTGCTGTGAGAATGGTCGTTCTTCAGAACCACCTTGTTCTTGACGTCATCCTGGCGGATAGGGGCGGGGCTTGTAGAATCATCGGCTCCAGCTGTTGCGTTATTATTCCTAATAACGCACCATCTGTATACAAAGCAATAACAAGGATCCACAAGATTGCCCAAAGCATACATCAAGACCCAGGCACGTGGACTTGGTCCAGTTGGCTCTGGGGAGTAATATCGGCATGGGGGTGGAAAGTGTTGACCGTCTGTGGGTTAATACTACTAATGTTATTCAGTTGTTGTCTATGTCTGCAGTGTGGCCCGGCCATTTGCGGCCTGTGTGCTACTGCATGTGTTCCACGTCCCCATATACAAAGCATTGAAAATGGAAAAATAATGCTGCAAGAACAGATCGACTGTCTCATGAGAATAGATGTGACATGAAGGGTCCACTAGGGGACAAGGAGGGAATGAGAAAATAAAGATTATGACAAGGCCTATGTGTCCCCTATGTGTTCCCCAACGTTTCGTGTACATGCATGTACGCCATGCATTTTCCCTCCATGGCCTGTCAACCATGATGCCTATGCTATAACGTGGCCTGCCATCAAGTCTCCCATGAGAGAAACGACAAATCTGCACTGAGGCCTACACGTTTTGCATCATGTTTTCCTGCACTCGTGCCATTTTCATGAAAGCCCATTTTGTGGCTCAGCCGGAGCCCGAAAAGAGGTTTCAGGCCTCAGACGCTCTGAGAGCTGCAGCTGCGTATCCTTGGCCTCGCACACTTGGGCCTCAGCCAAAGGGGCCCAGTCCGGGGTGCCGAGATAGTATTGAGCACGGTTATCTGCTTACTCCTACTGAATCACATTCCTGCCTGGAAAAGGAGGAATAAACAAAACCCGCCTGCAAAGGATAGAGCCTAGCCTTTCTGTCTCCCTTTCAGTGATTGCAAAACTCACGTCAGTGAAAAGCCCATAGCCCCCATGTAAGGCCCACGCAGTGAATAAAGAAATAGAAGCCACATCGGCTCTTGGTAATGGGCAACCTATGTCACAGATCAGTTCCTGCTCCGGACTTTAGATATCAGATAATACAAGATGTGCTGGTCGTCCTGACACTGAAGGCCTCTCTTCCAGACTCCCCGGCTGCACAGCAACCTTCCCCCAGTTACACGTCAGTTACACGTCATGCTCGAGTTGAGCACAAGTAAGGCAAAGTTCCAGTAAAGTTCCAGCTGATCACGCAACCCCCTCCAGGTACCCACCCACCTATGACACTCACCTATGACTCATCAAGTGGACGCCCACATGGACACCCACCTTCACGCCTACTTACACGCCCACATGCTCTTATCTCATTCTCTCTTGCTCTGCCTGAAGCGCTCCTGCTTACGTATAATATTGAATGTATATATACTGTACTCTGTGAATAAAGTTTCAGAAGACCCTTCCTGATCCCTTGTGGTGATGGAACCATTCTCCCTATAACTCGAGTTATTGGAATAAAGCCCTTTTGAACCTGATACCACGGACTCAGCCTCTTGCTTTATGCATGATCCTATTGATACCTATAGAAATTATGAGTGCGTAATACTTTATCTACGACAGTACAAGCAGATTGGCATGGCAGCATTCTTCACACCTGATGGGCATGCTTTATCGGTTACCTGTTATGCCCTTTAGTTTAAAGAATGCCCCTGCCACCTTCAGGAGGTTGGTGAATCAAGTCCTTGCTGGATTGGAATCCTTTAGTGCAGCTTATCTAGATGATATTGCTGTTTTTGGTTCCACCTGGCAAGATCACCTGATCAACCTTGGGAAGGTTTTAAAGGCCTTCCAAACTGCAGTCCTAACTATCAAGGCATCCAAATGCCATCTAGGGCATGAAAGTGTGGTGTACCTGGGCCACCTAGTTGGTGGAGGCCCAGTGCAACCCTTACAGCCCAAGACCCAGGCTATCCTGGACTGGGCAACTCCAACAGCCGAGAC
Organism: Triturus cristatus; assembly: GCF_964204655.1. NCBI lineage: Eukaryota > Metazoa > Chordata > Amphibia > Caudata > Salamandridae > Triturus > Triturus cristatus. The sequence continues at coordinate 790,215,844 of NC_140590.1, forward strand.
CCAAGTCAGGGCATTCTTTGGCTTGACTGGGTACTTCAGGAGGTTTGTGATGGGATATGGGTCCATTGTGGCTCCTCTTACAAAACTTACCTCCAAGAAGATGCCAAAAAAGGTCAACTGGACAGTTAGTTGTCAAAAGGCATTCAACACCCTGAAAGAGGCAATGTGCTCAGCACCAATTCTCAAAGCTCTAGACTATGCCAAGCAGTTCATTGTGCAGACTGATGCCTCTGAGCTAGGGATAGGAGCGGTCCTATCCCAGACCAATGATGAAGACCAAGACCAACCTGTTGCTTTTATAAGCAGAAGGCTTCTTCCCAGGGAGCAGCGTTGGAGTGCCATTGAGAGGGAGGCCTTTGCTGTGGTTTGGTCCCTGAAGAAGCTGAGACCATACTTGTTTGGTACTCACTTCCTAGTTCAAACTAATCACAGACCTTTCAGATGGCTAATGCAGATGAAAGGTGAAAATCCTAAACTGTTGAGGTGGTCCATCTCCCTACAGGGAATGGACTTTGTAGTGAAACACATACTTCAGACTGCCCATGCCAATGCAGATGGACTTTCCAGGTTCTTCCACTTAGAAAATGAATACTCTCAAGGGAAAGGTTTGAAGAACCAGAACCTTTTGGGCCTGGCGGCGCAGGGTACGCCTTAATCTCCTGGGTTCTCCTGCTCAGCTACACAGAGACACGGGACACTCTATTAGGCGTTAGAAGATCAGATTTATTAGCTGCAGCTAGTACAGTTGTCCCAGAAGTACACAAGGTAGGTTCTCAGGAGACTGCCACTTCACTCTGTGGCGCACAAACTTTTATACCATATAGATAATATATACATTAACCAAGTATACACCCAGCACATACAAGAAAGAGCCAATAAGGAAAGTTGAAAAACAGGACAGAACCAATAGGAAAGATTTGAAAACAAAAGTGTCAGATGACTCGAAGAAACCTCTCCTCCAACTGTGTTTGTCACCCCTCCCTCAAACTAATTTATTAACGGATTCGTAACAAACTTGCAGGTGGCGAGATACGTTTGTGTGTGTGTTGGCGGACAGTTGTGAAACGAGAGAATGCTAGCAGAGGACAGTGAAGGCCAGACGATAAGATAAAGTCAGGAAAGAATAGTGTGAACCAACAGATAGTTGAGACGGGGATTAGGAAAACCAGACAGGGATTAGTGTACTCGGCCAGACCTAACACCAGCTTTGTAAATAGAGGCAGAAGGACCATTTCGACACGAAGCTGCAGAAAAAGCAGAATAGACTTTGTTCGCCGTGCTGCCTGAGTGATGGCAATACAAAATGGCGGCGGAGCACAAAATGGCGGGTCGACTCGATCGCGATCGGAAATCGAAGTTGCTCAGACCCTCCTTTTGCCAGAACTCAGGCAAGGTAGACTCATGTTAATCTGAATCAATGTCGATAGCCATGAGGTCATCGAGTTGTTGCTGTAACATCATTCTTATGTTTTCTGTTCTTGGCGATTTGGGCTTAGGGGTGCACATAGTAGCACATAGGTCGCAGATGGCGGGACCCCAGTGCATACAAAGGCAACAGGAGAAAATAATGGTCAAAATTATTCCGAGAAATGTCAATACTTTCCAACCCCACTTGGAAGTAGTCCACAAAACCACTCCGAAAAGGACCAATCTCCTTCGTCCTGGTGAATCGACTCAGAGATTATATGCAACTTGGAGATAGCTTGGTATACTGTCGGAGCGTCATTAGGTATGAAAATACAGCAACTTGACCCGATCAATTTGCACACTCCACCACGATCTGCAAGAACAAAATTTAAGGCAACTCGATTTTGTAAGGTCATAAGACGGTCCGCCTGTAGTTCTGCCGTGATATTACTTAAGGCTCCTACAGTGATGTCTATTGTGGTCTCTACAACACGGACCAGTTGCCTTATATTTCTGCTGTTGGCCATTGGACCCCAAAAAGGAAGGAATCCTTTGAGGAAATCTCCTCCCTCTTGTCCTGCTGTGTCTTTCGAATCAATAATTCCTCTGCCATATCTGTTTCGATGATAGTTTGCAGAAGCGGTGTATGTAGGGGGAAGAAGGAAAGCTATATAGCAGGTACCAGAAAAACCCATTGGTAACCATGTGTAAGCTCTATTGTGGCAGATAAAATATGTGCCCTGAGATGGCACTAGAGGAGGCGAGTTCTGAGAGGAATAAACGTACGTGTGGGAACAGTTATTTCTTTGTATGGTGTCAGAAGAGCGATCATTAATTTGTGGACAGAGATTTCCCTGATGAGGAATCGTCCAAATTGGTGGAGATTTTCTTTGTTTGACTTTATCACTAAGACTAGTGATATAATGGGTGACGTTCCAGTTTGTATACGCTTTTCTTTCATCAATGGAAATCCTACTATTTTCCATGATTTTAGCCATAGCTACCATTCCCTTAATTAATGAGCCATGACTAAAATCCGGACCACCAATATGTGAACTAATGGAGCGTTTGAACTTACTTTGTTAGGCATTAGAGAAAATGACAAAATAAGCCCAAGCGGAATCCTCATAGGAGAACGGAAGAACTAAATATGGCATTCCTTTCTCTGTGGTATGTGGCATAAGTCCAGTCGTATTGACCACTAACTGGTGGTGATGTAACAATTGGACAAAGGAATTGTTGTAGTATTCATTTCTTCTAATGAGTTCATGTTGAGGAGGGGTATGAAAGAGATGTGGAGAGACAGTAGAAGAAGGCGAAGAGGAAGAAGGAGAGACAACTTTTTGCTGCAGAGCATAAACAATCCAACCTGTAAACGCCAAAATAATACATAATAGGATAACGACACATAAGGTTATATTAAAACGACTGTACATTAATTTACAGGATTCTTTCTTCATTTCATCCTTTCTCTCTCTTTTGCCTAGTGTAGTTTCCATCTTTCTAATGGATGCTCAAGGCAATCTTCCTCGATCACTCAATTATGATTATCTGCCGTCCTATGACACTGCAAGTCCTGCAGGCCTATGGCCACTACTCAGGTCACAATTAAGCCTCCTACCGTGACCCTGCAACCGGGACAGAATACTACACAAGAAAGAAGAAAATCTTAAGTGTTCTTTTGTCTAGGTCTCAGATTGTATCGTTCTTTTCCAGGAGTGTTTTGATTTTGAAACAATGTTCGTGGATTGGTTGTATCTAAGCGACGATGCGATGGTATTGCTTCTTGTAGAAGGTCGTCGTCCTCTTTCTCAGACAGTGTCCCACTCAGGTGTGCATTACTAAAGGGTACGAATCGTGGAACCTTCTCACTTTCAGAATCACCAATGCCTCTGCGCACCCATTGATCGTAAGGTAAGGGCAAAGGCACTTTCGTGCAATGCACGCCGTGAATCCAATTTTTCTTTCCTTCAACTTTAACTGCTGTTCTCGTGGTGAGCAAAACCATTCGGGGCTCTCTCCATCTGGGCTCCAAATTTCTCGTTCTTTGGAAATTCTTGGTGCAGACCCAGTCACCTGGTCGGATGGAATGACCTGGGTCTGCGGAAGCCTCTGGTAAAGCACTTTGAACCTGTTGATGGAGAACACGCAATTTAGTCGTGAGATCATGCAAGTAGTCAATCAACATTGGATATGGCAAGTCTGAGTATTTCTTAGGGCGAGGGACTCCCCATACATTAGCCGGGCGTCCAAAAACCACTTCGGAAGGGCTAAGTCCCAAACGAAAGTGTACTGCAGTTCTGGTGGACAGAAGAGCTAATGGCAAAGCATCGGGCCAATTGAGTCCTGTACTAGCCTGAACCTTTGCTAACTTTAACTTCAATGTACCGTTGTAGCATTCTACTAAACCCGCTGATTGTGGATGATTTGCCGCATGAAACTTTTGCTTGATACCAAGACCCGCACAAACTTTTTGCATGACTTGGCCAACAAATTCGCTCCCATTGTCACTCCAGACAATGCGCGGCAAACCAAACCTGGGGAAAAATTCTTTCAGTAGAACTTTAGCTGTGGATAAAACTGTGTTGTCTTTTAGAGGGTATGCTTCTATCCATCTTGAAAAAGCACATACTACCACCAGAACATATTTGAGGTTGTTGTATCGCTCCATATGAATATAATCGATCTGCAACACCTCAAATGGATATGTTGGAGGAGCAAAGTGACCCGCTGGAGTTGGGGTTCCCTTTCCCGGGTTGTACATCAAACAAACAATACAATGTTTCACTATATTGTCTGCACATTTTGGGATTTGTTCATTTAGCCACACTGGAGCCAGAAGTTTGCATATACCTTTTGCACTTAAGTGGGCTGGACCATGTGCCATAGTAACCACTGGGAGCACATAGGCATCTGGTAACAGCCAACGTTGGTGTTCAGATAATTCCACCCAACAACACATCTCATCTAACATTCCTGTACTTTCTCTCCACTTGCTCAACTCTTTCTCCGTAGCCTCTTTCTGAATCGCTCTTACACTTTCCACTGTATCCTCATACATTCCTCTCTCTCTAACCCAATTTGCAGGACCCGCCACATACATTCGACTTGTTGCATCTCTCGCTGTCTTTTTCGCTACTTCGTCTGCAAATGCATTTCCTCGACCAACATCATCTGTAATCTTTTTGTGTGCACTACACTTCACAATCGCTATTTGGGTGGGTAAGGCAAGTGATTCAAGGAGATCAGTCACTAACTGACCATGTTGTATTTTGGTGCCATGTGAAGTGAGAAATCCCCTTTCCTTCCAAAGACGCCCAAAGTTGAACGCTACACCAAAGGCATATTGGCTGTCGGTGTACACATTCACTCTCTTCCCTTTTGAAAGTACATATGCTCTCGTTAAACCTATCAATTCTGCTGCTTGAGCTGAATTATGCCTAATATGTGCTGTTTCTACAACTGTATGCAAAGTAGTTACAGCATAGGCTGAAGCTGTATCCCCATTAGGCATTTTAAAACAAGAACCATCTACCCATAGAGTTCCATCCGGATTCTCTAGCGGTGTGTCTTTCAAATCAATTCTTCCTTTAGTCCCTTCCTCAGTACGAAAGAAACAATCATGTTGCTCCTCAACACTTTTATCATCTGGAAGGGGCAACAGAGTGGCTGGATTTAGGGTATTAGATTGTTTGATGTGTACATGACTAGCCAACAGCGTCAGCTCGTATCCAGTTAGACGAGCGCTCGTAAGATGCTGCGTTTTCGTTCTATTTAGTAAGGTATCTACTGCATGTGGTACCATGACAATGAGAGTGTTATCCAACACCACTCCAGCAGACTGTCGAATAGAAATTGCTGTCGCTGCTGTCGCTTTGAGGCAACTTGGCAATGCTTTAGCTACTGGGTCTAACATAGCCGAAAAATATGCGCATGGCGGCTGTTTGTCTCCAAATCGCTGTGTCAAAACTGATAACGCACAACCTTCTCTCTCGTGAACATAGAGAGTAAAAAGGCTTATAGTAATCAGGAGTACCCAATACAGGAGCGGAACACAGAGCAGTACGTAAATCGGTAAAACTCTTTTGGCACTCATCAGTCCATGGAAGGGGCTGAGGCGTATCTTTTAAAGTGAGGGCCAACAAAGGTTTAGCTATCAGAGAGAAGTTAGGGATCCATTGCCTACAATAAGAGGTGATACCTAGAAAGGCACGTACCTCCCTTTGTGTGGATGGCACAGACATTTGCGTAATCGCCTGAATTCGTTCTGGCGTTAATCGTCGTCCCTCCTTTGATAGGAGATGACCCAAGTAGGTAACCTCTCTACGAACGTATTGTAGTTTGGAGGGTGAAACCTTATGATTCAGATCAAACAAGTGGCGTAACAATGCAACAGTAACATTTTTGCAAATCTCTTCTGAATCAGCAGCAATAAATAAGTCATCCATATATTGGATAAGAGCAGCACCAGACGGCAAATGGAAAGTATCAAGATGACATTTTAAAGCTTGGCTGTAAATGGAGGGACTTTCACAATAGCCTTGAGGTGCGCGCTTAAACCGGAAGCTTTGGCCTCCAAGAGAGAAGCCAAAAATGTCCCTACTCTCTTCTGCAATGGGAATACTAAAGAAGGCATTCTTTAGATCGATAACAGAAAACCAGGTCGCTGTAGAAGGTATCATTGTCAACAAGGCAGTGATATCCGATACTACGGGAAACTGTGGCACAACAATTTTATTTACCTCCCGGAGATCAATCACAAAACGATATACAGGTGGCTGAGAAGGATCAGTTCGTTTAAGAACAGGAAGAATGGAACTATTGCATGTGTTACCTCTTGTTTCTTCAACCACACCCTTCTGAATCAGGTCATGAATGATTTCCAAAAGCGCTTTTTCACCTTCAGTAGAAATTCTATACTGCGGGATGGCGGTAATTCTACATTGGGCTTAAGAGTAACAACATAAGGTGGAATCTCAAGACAACCCACATCGTTCGGACCCGTGGCCCAAAGCGTTGCTGGAAGAGAAAGCAATTCAGGTGGAAACTGATCTTTGGACAAATACATTGGAAAAGTCAGTTTCTGTCCTAAAGTAAGGTGTACACCAGAAGGAGAAAAATATATTGTAGCATGCATTCTTTTCAATAGATCTAAACCCAACAGATTCTCACCGCAACCATTCGTCAAGAGAAGTGGAGCTTCCAAATCATAAGGGCCAATTGTAATAGGCAAAGGGCAAGAAACTGGGTTACGAACAGGGGCGCCAGAAAATCCTACAGAAACATTCGTTAAGCCAGACAAAGGTGCCCCAGGGAGTTTAGAATGAATGATAGAACTTCTCATCGCCCCAGTATCTAGAAGAAATGGCTCTGAAACACCCATTGTAGTGACGTTAACATAAGGTCTATTCTGATCTACTGGAACCAACACAACTCCCTTACTTTGTCCGTGGCTGTCCTAGTTGGCATGGAGACTCTCATCTCCGTTTTCAATATAATGATCTTCGTTGTAATACTGAGTAGACCTAACATTTTGCTGATCAAAATAGTTCACAGAATTGGGAGAAGGACGCTGTTCTTGAGTCAACATACCTCGACCTCTACCTCTGTTTGTTGACTGGAGGCCAGCACGACCTCGTGGAGCAGATAATGCTCCATTGCGCTGCAATAAAACCAGACAACTATTCTTAAAATGACCTTCTTCTCTACAATAGGCACATTGATTAGGTCCTAACAAAGGTCGCGGAATATATGATTCAGGTTTTTGATACAGCCTCTGAAACTGCGGAGGCTGTTGAAACTGAGGCTGAACATAGCGTGGAGGATAAGCTTGTTGCAAGAGGACCTTTGTTTTTAATTCTTTCGTCTTCTTCTCTTGCTTTTCCTTCTCTTCTTTATCTCTGTTTTCATAATATTGTGCAGTAGCCAATATCTGGGCAGAAGAAGAAACAGCCCATGAACTTTCAGAATCTTTCAATTTGTGTGACAGCTCGGGAAGCAAATTAAATACGAATTTGTCCACAAATAATCGCTGTCCACCCTCTGTAGCCATATCTTGACCACTATGATCGATAAATGTCTCCTCGAAACGAGTGAAGAAATCAGAGACACTTTCATCTTTCTTTTGTTTGCATGCTGCTAGTTTATCCCAGTTAACTCTCAATGCAGGCACCATAGTTTTCATTAATGTAATAATCCTACCAGGGAGTTCCGAAATCAAAGCTTCAGGTTTTGCACCACCCACTTGGTCTCTATCTGTGGTAGTTATAACATTCCAAGTAGCACCTAATTCCTGTACGTGATTCTCCTTACGAATCTTAGCCCATATTGTCTGTGGGACTACATTTCCCATCAACATGTCGATATCTGCCAAATTCATGATGCAAGCGTCAACTGTCTGTGATAATTCTTTGTAATAACCTGCAGGGTTCTTACGAGGATCTGGTAGAGTCTTCTTAAGAGCCAAGACTTCAGATCGTTTCAATGGAACATGTACCCATATACGTTGAAAGTGAGCAGGAATAGCTCATTAGCACCTACTGCTGCAACCTCTTCCTTCCATACTGGAGGAACCTCTCTCATGGGATAGTTTTTCAGTGTCAACCTAATCGACGGATCAGAATCAAGAAAAGCCTGAGAGAACAATAAGGATCTATGAGAAATAAGTGTCCTTACGGCTTTCTCAACTTTAAAACCCATAATAAGTCCTTTATCAAAATTAGTCTAAACATCTAACAGGTCTTGTGGGATCGGACTCGAATTCACATCTTCCCATTCTTTAAAGAGAGTATCGCACATTGCATTAAAAACATATCTCTGCGTAGGCGCATTCCATTGTGAGAAAGTAGGCATAATATCGGACACACTGTATTGAGGACCCTTTTTGATCCATTTACGTGCGAGAGAGTCTAGCCTTTCTCGTTCTTCAAAATCTGGGAACTGACTACGAGACTGTCTTCGAGCAAAAGCCGGAGACACATTAAAGCTCCAAAGAAAGGAGATAGAATACGAGTGACAGTGTCTGTGAGACGCTTACGCACAGACGAAGAATTAGACATAAGAATTGGAGACAAAGTATTAGGAGAACTGACAGGAGGATAACAGATAATTGCAGGAGGAGCAGAAGGCAAAGGAGATCTAAGATCAGAAGATGAGGGCAAAGAAGTTGAAGTTAATGGTAACACTGGCAGAGGCGGTAATACTGGAGGAAGCAAATGCGGAAGAGCCGGAACAAGCGGAGGTACCACTGGCGGCTGAACAGGCTGTAACAATTGGGGTGCATTAGCACTTTGTGCATAGGGCGGAGGCAACCTCAATAAATGGGACATTAGGGGATCTTCTTCTATATCTTTCTTGTTTTCAGAAGGGGAAACAGGCAGCACCGGATAGCATTTATCTATCGCCATTCGATGCTGTCTTTCTGAAATTTCAGTCGCATTATCAATTTCATCATCTTTGAATTGTTGAGCAGCCTGTATAATCGTCATACCCTGTGCTTTCCTATCTCGTTTGACTTGCTTAATTTCTTTCTGTTTGGCTTCCTTACGCCAAAGGCGGAAAGAGTCAAACATTGCCGGCCGGGCTTTTCTTTTGAATAGGACTGCTTCCAAATTATCTAGCACATCAGGATCAAAGCTACCATTTTCTGGCCATTTTAGAACACTATCTTTCTTCGTGTATCGGGTCCATGCCTCATTAAAGGCAATGGGGCCAATACCATGTTTCGAATAGAGCTCATATGTGGGAGTTCAAACTGAAGGAATTGGACAAGAGTCCTCAAGTAGGGAAGCCCTATTACAACCAAAACAACAAAATTTTCCAAACTTAGTCAGACCAGGCATCTCACGATTTTACCTGACTGTTCACAAACTTCAAGGGAGTAAAACTCAGTTTACGCAGCACAAATGCACTTACCCTCGGTTTCGATTATTGCAATAGTCGAATCTAAGGACTAGGAGAAAACAACTAAGAACAAGAAGGACAAAAATTGTGGGTGCGACCCACGAAAATACTTAACTAAGGACGTCTTCTCACACCAACAGAGGCCCGTCTATCGTCTCGACTTACCATACATCACCAAAGAAAGGGCCAAGGCAGGGCGGCAGTCAGGGCAGCGGTCGTTAGTAGCCGTCAGGAAGGAGTAACCGCACTGTAAAAGACATTCGGACCACTTTCGACATACAGGGGTCGCTTGACGTGGCTCGCGAATCCTCTGGAATTTTCCTGCGGGGTTCCTCACGACCTTCAGGCAGAACCGGTACCACTAAAGCCGCCCCACGTTGGGCGCCAGTTGAAGAACCAGAACCTTTTGGGCCTAGCGGCGCAGGGTACGCCTTAATCTCCTGGGTTCTCCTGCTCAGCTACACAGAGACACGGGACACTCTGTTAGGCGTTAGAAGATCAGATTTATTAGCTGCAGCTAGTACAGTTGTCCCAGAAGTACACAAGGTAGGTTCTCAGGAGACTGCCACTTCACTCTGTGGCGCACAAACTTTTATACCATATAGATAATATATACATTAACCAAGTATACACCCAGCACATACAAGAAAGAGCCAATAAGGAAAGTTGAAAAACAGGACAGAACCAATAGGAGAGATTTGAAAACAAAAGTGTCAGATGACTCGAAGAAACCTCTCCTCCAACTGTGTTTGTCACCCCTCCCTCAAACTAATTTATTAACGGATTCGTAACAAACTTGCAGGTGGCGAGATACGTTTGTGTGTGTTGGAGGACAGTTGTGAAACGAGAGAATGCTAGCAGAGGACAGTGAAGGCCAGACGATAAGATAAAGTCAGCAAAGAATAGTGTGAACCAACAGATAGTTGAGACGGGGATTAGGAAAACCAGACAGGGATTAGTGTACTCGGCCAGACCTAACACCAGCTTTGTAAATAGAGGCAGAAGGACCATTTTGACACGAAGCTGCAGAAAAAGCAGAATAGACTTTGTTCGCCGTGCTGCCTGAGTGATGGCAATACAAAATGGCGGCGGAGCACAAAATGGCAGGTCGACTCGATCGCGATCGGAAATCGAAGTTCCTCAGATTAGTCTCGTCCTCTTTTGTTTTGGGGGGGTGGAGTTGTGTGAGAAAGTTGCCTATTTCTGCATGGTAGCCCCACTTTTTGCTGAACTGCTGATGTGGTTTGACTGAGTGTGCCCTGGGCTCTTGCCAATCAGGTGCCCAGGGCCTATGTTCTCTCCCTAAACCTGCATTAAAAACAAAACCCAATTGGCATCTCTAGCCACAGGTCAGTGCCTGGTAAATGGTACCACAGGTACCCAGGGCACTGTGACCAGAGAACACCCTAAGTGCTGTAGCACTTATTGTGCCACCCTTAGAGGCCCTGTACCACTACAGTCACACACAGCATTTGCAGGCTTCGTGTTTTGGTGCAGAACAAAGTGAAGAGTCAACATAGCACACATGCAAGAAGAAAAAAAGAAGAAGGACCGAACAGCCGTGCCGAAGCTAACAAGAAGAGGACGCCCACTGACTTGGCCCTAGTTCTACTAGCCTGTCCCCACCTCAAACCTGCTCCAGCGAAATCCCGATGTTTCCTGCAGCCAGCAACCTTGACAAATCCGGAGGACCTGTTTGCCTTCAACCCCAAAGACTCTGTCTCCCGTGAACACCGTTTTTGTTCACACAACAGACTCCAGTTCCGCAAGGATCCGTGGGTCTGCACCACACTGCACCCGATGCCCACGGCCCGAGTTCGAGTGGCCCAACACCAAGAGGAGGATGACCCAGTGATCCTGACCTGAGATCCGGTGACCCCTGACCTGCCTCAAGCCTCCAGCCGATGCCTGCAGCCTCAAACCGGAAGGTTGCCTCAACCGTGACCAGGAGCTGGTAGGAAGATCCGACCCTAAAAGGCACCCCTGCACCTGTCGCCCCACGGCCTTGGGTGGCCCAACCAACAGTGCCTAACCAACCCCCAAGGTCCCAACTTACCTCTCCAAGTGGTGGTCTCACCCAGAAGACCTTCGTCCCCGAGCCTGCATTGCTTTTGCAAACCGGAGACACGCTATTGAAAGCTACAGGGCTTTTGACACCAATATAGCACTCTGCATCCGATCGCCCTAGTGCTGCTGAGGGTGCATCCTTTGTGCTGGCCTAAAACCCCATTTGCCCTGAGCTTAAGTCCAGGAGCTTAGCTCCCACAACCCAGTGGCCTGCTCATCAGCAGCCACCAACCGGAGGCCCCCATCCTCCATTGGATAACATTGGGCCTCAGCACTCTGCACCCGGCCACCCTAGTGCCGCTGAGGGTGTAACAGGAGTGCATCCTTGACCCTGGGGGACCGCTGAGTCTAACCCCTGTACACCAGCTCTCACAACAAAGTACGTACCTTTAAACCAATAACACTATTTTCTTCCAAGAGATAATATTGACTGTCTTTCTATGAAAATTTGTAAAGTGTGGAGTTGGAAAAGAAATTCTTTAAAATTGTACTAACAAAAACGCTTTTACTTACCTGATTACAAGAAATGCCCCAGTGTAGTATCCAGGAATACTACACTGTGTAAGAAAAGTAATCTGAAAGTAATGTACTGGTCATTTTACTAAAAAGACCATTCTAAGTAGATGTACTGTATTTGCAAAGCATTGCATTTCTCAGTAACAATGCTGTAAGTCAAAACAAAGTGCATATACAATTACAATCCAAGCTGTATTACAACTGTATATTCACTGCAAAGTATTTATTACTTACCTGTGCCAGGCTTGCATGCTTTTAGGAAATAAAATAACTAAAAGAATTGTTTTATACAAAAACAATTGGTCTGAAGTTCAGTCTTTGAGTGTGTGAATTCATTTGTTGACTGAGTATGTACAACAAATGCTTAACACTGTCCTCCGATAAAGCCTTACTGCTCGACCATACTACCACAAATAGAGAGTGGGGTGCTATCTACGTTACCTCTGCCTACCTTCTGGGTTCCACTGGATTCTGTGTACACTATACCTCGCTTTGGTATAGTATATACAGAGCCAGCTTCCTACAAGGGGTGATGCCTGCTATCTCCCGTCTGTGGCAAGACAGCATTAGATCAAAAAGTGATCTTAAGGGGTTTGGCATCTTTAATCAGCCCAATCTCCCTTCCCCTAAAATCCCAGACTTCCTCCATCACAGTGTCTCTCAGATCTATTGGAAAATCCTCTCTTGTAACAGCTGGGTACAACCTGCCGACAAGCTTGGGGGACTGCAACTTGAACTTTACTTCAGCTGCCTGTGTTTCAATTCTGACCCCAATCTGGGTGTAATAGATGATACAATTGAGTTTGCAACGAAGGTCTCATCCTAGCAGATTTACGGGAATGGAATCACATATAACACACTGGTCCCGAATGGCTGCTATTTTCACTGGAACAGAGACGGTGATTTGATTGGCGATGCTAATAACTTGGAATTCTTTTCCTGAGGGTGGTAGGTTAGGGACCTCAACTGTCCTAACTGTTTAATGAGTGGCTCTATTACTACCAGAAAGGATACAGGATGTTCATTAAGCTCTCCATCCAAATATGGTCCACTCTGATCCACTTCCAGAACTGCAGCAAATACACACTTCGCCTCCCCCCTTAGGCACTGTCATTGGTCCTGATTTAAATCTGAGGAAGTCTTGAACATGATAGGAACCAAAACACCTCGGGTCATCAATGGATTCTGAGGTACCCTGTGGGTTGGTTAGGGACACAGGGGGTGATGAATACCCCCTTGCATCTGCGTTGGGTTAAATTAATTTGGCTAAACTCCAGATTTGAGGACCTTAGGGGCTGCCATGGGAGGTCAAGTTATTGGAGGAATCTCTCCCTGTCCTGCTGGATTCATCCCCTGGGAATCCACCACAATTCTTTCTGGATTGTAGTGGGACTCCTGCTTCCAATGCCACACCTTGTTGCAGATATCACACTGTGTAACCTTCTTTAGGGCATTTATACTCACTCCTGATGAATTTCCTCGACGTCTTCCCATTCCCAAGACATTCCCATTATAATTCAAAGAAACATCTTGCATCACTGTTCCTAAATCTCTGCAGTATTTAGCATTTTGAAAGATCTCATCAACTGTCATGCTCTGCCAACAAAGGACATCCGGGATAGTTTGGTTACTAATCTCTGCTCTTAGATCACACACCTAGGTTATTAGAAACCCACCCATGTTCTCTCCCAGCGTATCATTCATTCCACTCTGCTCTCAATACACCTGCGTTAATCTCTCAAACAAAGCATGCACTGACTCTTTCAGTTCTTGGAAAGTTCAGAAAATCTTAGACCAGTTCATCTTCTTTTTCTTTTCCTGTGCTTCATGTCCTCCTTGTACTTAGTTTTCACTACGGTCAAAGGGATTTATCCCTGCCACCCGAGGTAGTTCTTGGGTAGGCGGATTGACTGCTCTCTTACACTCTGCCCACAGATCCTTTGGGACTGCCATTTCAAACAATATGTCCAAGTTTTCCCACAAGACCTTGTTAAGCGTCACAATCTGTTCCATCTGAGTGTACCATTTATCAGGATTCTCTCTACGCTTTGGCAGAGTATTTGTAAAATGGAGAAGGTCCGATCGAGACCATGTGACATGTACATAGCGCAGGGAAAAGCATTTGTGCTCCTACCCAACAGGAGAAGAAAGGCTCTGGCAGGGTCGGAGCACAAATATTTTCCCATGTCTGCACTTTCGTGGACAGGCAAACACAGATTTGCCACGCCCAGCGAGAGCAAAAAGAAAAGCTGCCCCTGTCCGGTGAGAGCAATGTCGGCTCCTATCCAGGATAGGTGCTGCGGGGGAGCTGAAGGGGCTGTGGTGGCCATAAGACCCTGCTCCCACAGCTCTTAACATTGGAAATGTGGGGTGCACAGTGTTGGCACCGGGGCATCCCACTGTTAAATAAAAATATCATCTCCCCGCATGGCCCCATAGAATGCAGGGAGCTGGCAGGGCCTCAGCAATCCTGGGGCTCCCCAGCAGCCCACATCATAAAAAATGTTGTTGGTTGCCCAGGGTAGGCAAAGGGGCACCCCAGTGATTAAAAAAACTGTAGTGTTGCCTGCTCCAGCATGGCCCCATTCAATGGGACCGCTTACAGGGAGCCACCAGGGCCACAAGGTCCCTGGGGTTCCCTCCTCAGCCCTCAACAAAAATTAAAGCTGTGGGTGTTGGAGATGGTGGGGTCTACAGAGACACCCACAAAAATACAAAAGCCAAGAAAACAAAAAATGGGAGAGTAATAAATGAGCTTCCGGAGTTGTTCCTTTATTATTCACTGCTCCTAGCCAGGAGTGCCCCATAATGGCCTTCATGGGCTAATTCACATATATTTTGCTGATGGTGGTGCACCAAATATGGGCAGGGGATCCACCAGCCTGTTATTAAAGTGCTGTGGGGGGCTGCAGGAAGCTACGTCCATGTAAGGGTGCAAATGTGAATCCAAGGAAACCCTATTTTCACCTGATTATTTGCTTCTTCATGTCACAGATAGTAAAAATAATTTCATCCACTGTTTCCCAGGAGTACTTTCCACTCCAAGTTTTGTAAACAGACCCATAATGACAACACTTTCAGGAGTGTATTTGGAAGAGCAGGCTTTGTCATCTGTGACATGTTGTATCAGGAGGTCCAACCTCAGCAACACCTAAAAGCCTACAGAGAGGGCAAAACAAATTAAAGGGGGTCTTTTTTGTTTCTTATTGTATTTTCATTTGGTAATTTTAAATATTGAAGCACGTACAAGGAACACTGTGTTGAATTTCTAAGGGTGATTAAGAGTGTTGAACCATCTTTAGATGCACCAAAAGCATCCATATGTTTTCCAAAGTTCATACTCGCACTACTTAGTGAAACTTGTGTAATTTCAGTGGAATAAATTACACAAACTGCCCAAAAATATGTGAAAATGCTAGTCCTTAGCCTCAATTTTGCATTAGAAAATTGTGTGTGTGATGCAAACACCAACCACTTGTGTTCAGTTCAGTCACGATGATCATGTGCTCCTATGATACCTTTTTTTTTAACAACAAATTTTATTTGGTTTTTCATTGAAAGGACGGGCGATAGCCCTACAATGACCTGTAGGAGAAAAAGGTTTGATATCACAAAAAATCCAGCACTTTGACCAATTTCCAACACCTGCCAAATATGTAGGTGGTACAACTCAAACAAATTGCAGACATTACTAGATCTCAAGACATGAGTATATTATAAAGTAGCATAGGGATCCATTATCAAACAATGCGGGATAGTCCGGGCAATGAGCAATGGAGAAAAAAAGGCACCAATCAGGGGTCTGCAGGTGGTAAGGGGGGAGCTCAATTCCTCGTTATGACGCCCACCGGGTCCAAATCTTTCTGTGTTTAACAGGGCAACCCCGAGCTAGAAATACTGCCATTTCTGCCCCCATACATCTATCTAGTTTGGTCTTCCATTTGCCCAGTGTCGGAGGAGACGACCCTTTCCACAATTGTGCTATGTCTCTCTTGGCGATAGTGAGTGCTAAAAACAGTAGGTGTTGCTTATACTTATTTCCCCCAATGTCATCCGTGCTGTGTAAGAGGAAGAGTCGCGGGTCCAGCGGGAGTTCCCACGCAAGTACCTCCTGAAGGCAGGACCTAATTCTGCACCAAAAGGGTTGCAACGCCATGCAACTCCAAACAGTAAGCAAAAATGTCCCCTCCTCTCGGTCACACCGCAGACATGAAGGGGACTGGATAACTCCCATCTGCCAAAGTATGGTCCGTGTATAGTAAGCCTGGTGCAAATATTTAAATTGTATCAGGCGGTATCTTGTAGAGACCGCCGCACCCCGTGGGCTACCGATTGCTTCAGCTCAGTCGTCATCCGTCAGATCAGCAATGTCGGCTTGCCACGCCAGCCGTGTCTTGTTGAGCGTTGTCTGTGTATGGGTCGTTAGGGTCTGATATATTTGCCTGATCTTGTGGAGGCCTAAAACTCCCATCAGCAGATGGCCCTCTAATGGGTGGAATTCTGGAAGGGTCTCAAGCGTGTGAATCAGGGGAGTGAGTGCATGACGGAGTTGGAGGAATTTGTAGAATTGTGTTTTGTGTAAGGTGTACTCCGCCTGTAGTTGCTGGAAGGATTTCAGTGTAGTACCCTGCATCACATCACCGAGGGTTGATATCCCCATTAGATCCCATGCCCGGAACACCCCCAAGGCGGCCACTGGGCGGAGGTACGTACCCTGCCATAGTGGGGTTGCCCAAGTGAGCTTCCCACTCCAATCCATCTGTCGGACTTTAGCCCGCCACAGCTGTATCATGACTCTACCTGCTGGAGGCATAAAATCCAGGCGTGTGGCACAATATAGGAGTTGAAGGAGGGGGGTCCGTTCCATTGCTGTATGCTCAATCGCAGATGCCGGTTCCGTGGGGGGGTTATACCACCATCCATTTACCACGAGAATGTGGGACGCCACATAATATGAATAGATGTCTGCTGCTGTGATCCCCCCACAATATGTGGATTGCACACATGTGTGGAGAGCAACCCTGACCGCCCCAACGTTCCAAAGATTTTTTTTTTGTATGGCGTTGACCTGTGCGAGTCAGGAACGCGGAATATGATAAGGGAAGTTTTGGAGGCGATATAAAATCCGGGGCAGTGATACCATCTTGAAGATGGCCGAGCGCCCATATAAGGACATGGGAAGGGAGGACCATATTGCAGTTTCACTATTTAGGCTTGCAAGCAGTGGAGTGATATTATGCACCCATGAGACTTTAGGGCATGGCGACACGAAAATACCGAGGGGGCAGATTAATGTTCCCTGGCGCATCCCTGCAAATCAGCATGGATGCGCCAGGGAAGATGCGTCACGAAAGTTTACCCTTGCGCCACAATAGATGCGCCGCATTTACAATGCAGCGCATCGTGGCGCAAGGATAAACAGATGCGTGACGCATCTGATGGCGGAAGGTTGGCGCATTGCTGGAGTTGCGTCGCAAGCGCGACGCAGCTCCAGCACGGCTCGGGGGTGCCCTATTGTTACAATGCTGCGTCAATCCTTACGCCTGCTTCAAGCAGGCGCAGGGTTTTGACGCAGCATGGCCGGAAAAGTGACTGAGTGAAATCTTGTAGATTTCACTCCGCCACTTTTCGGAGGCGTTCCTGCGCCGGAACGCCGCCCCCTGTGCAGGTACGCCCACATGTGGCGCAGGCTTTACAACGTGACGCATCTCCCTAGATGCGTCACGTTGTAAATGGGGCGCAACATGGCACAGGGTTTACGCCGCCGCTGCGTCACTAAAGTGACGCAACGGCGGCGTAAAAGTGGCACAAGTCCGTTATAAATCTGCCCCGAGGTACTTAAAGCCGTCTGTTGCATGGGATAGGTGTGATGCCCACGCATCTCGGCCTTGATGACCGCACACTGGAAACAGCACTGATTTTGCAGGGTTTGTTTGTAAAAGAGTAGTTTCCCGAACACTCTGAGGATTTCCAGGATGCGGGGCCCGGAAAACCAGGGATCTGTCATAAAAAAGAGGACATCGTCCGGGTATATCGTGATACAGTCTGATCGCGATGGGGACCATTCAAAGCTGCGGAGAACCGGGTCTCTTCTAACCCACTCTGCTAAGGGCTCAACCGCAAGGGCGAACAAGAGTGGGGACAGGGGACAGCCCTGCCTAATGCCTCTTTGGATAGGGGAGGGGCGTGAGCGGTGCCCAGCTATTCGGACAGATGCCGTCAAGTTTGTATAGAGCAGGCATACATATGCAGTGAAATGTGGTCCAAAATTAATCGCTTCGAGGAGTTGGAAAAGGTATACCCAACTGAGTGTGTTGAGAGCTTTGTCAATATGGGCCAACAGCATGGCAGCCGGCCGACTCAGCGCTGGGGCTACTGCTAGAGTGCTATGGACCCTCCTGATATTATGACGGGTAGCTCTTTGAGGCATAAATCCCGACTGGTCAAGATGAATCAGATTCAAGACGCACATACGTAGGCGATCGGCAAGTACTTTCCCCATCAGTTTAGGCTCAAAATTAATGAGGGAAATGGGGCGGTATGAGGAGGGGGTCTTCCGGAGGGCGGCCGGGCTTGAGGAATAGAATATTTCCGCATGTCATCAATCCAGGGGCAACATGGTTAAGTCCTCAGCCTCCTGAATTGCTGCCAATAGGTGAGGGCCTAATAGGTGGACGTTCAGCCGCAAGAATTCCATAGGGAATCCATTGGAACCTGGGGCCCGCCCCAGGTGTAACGCATTGAGGGCTCCAGTCAGCTGGTCCACTGTAATTGGAGCCTCCAATTGTTCGCGCAGATGGTCAGGAAGCTTCCGCAGTGGAATATCTCTCAGAAATTTGTCAATTAGATCGGCCGAGATCTGTTCACGTCATGCATATAGGGTCGTAAAATTTCTCACAAATTCTCTGGCTACACCCTTTGGCGAGGTACACAAGGACCCGTCTGCTCTGCGAATAGTGGGGAGGATCGCTGGAGGTTTATCAGCCTGGCAGAGCCGGTGGAGCATTCTACTTGATTTGTCACCCCATTGATAAACCCGGTGTTGTGATGCCTCCCAAATTTCTTTGACCTCTCCCATTAGATATTGCTGTAGTTCCTGTTGCTCCTGTAGCAGGTTGCGCCGTACAATAGGGCTAGGGTCCTGGTTAAGCTGCAATGCTAGGGCCGTCTGGCACGATTCCAGAGCCGCCAGTTGCTCCCACCGTACGTGTTTTTCATTGGTGCGATTTCTAATTTCAGCGCCCCGAGCGGTAGGCCTGAGGGCTTCCCACAAAATGCATTGGGGTGGGGCGGAAGGGCCATTGGAATCCAGATACATAGAAATAGCCATGTGGAGCATATCTTGATAGTCTGGACACCAAAGATGCCAGGGAGTCATGCGCCAGCAAAAGGGGGGCTTGTAAGAGTGCGTGTGGAATTGCAGGGTGACCGGGGAGTGATCAGAGAGCCCAAGGGGATGGTGAGTTACCTGTGAGAATCGATGAAGGAATAGGTGAGGGGCGAAGAAGTAATCTAATCGAGATTGTGACCCATGGACTGCAGACAGGTATGTGCAGCCTTGCTCTGTGGGGTAATATTCCCGCCAAACGTCTGCCCAACCCAGGGTGGATACCAGTAAACTCAATTTAGTGGGACCCAGTGATGGTTGGTGATCAACACTGCGTTGTCGGTCTAGTGGCCCCATTGTGTCATTCCAGTCACCCCCAAGAAGGGTCAACCCTCAGGCAAATCCCCCCAGACTCCAGTGATCTTGTCTATGAAAGTCGTTCCCAGCGGGGGGGACATATATACTGCCTATAGTAACCTGTTCACCATGCAGCATACCCGTGACGCGACGAATAGGAGTCTGCCCCCGCGATCTGTCCTGTGACCAATGTGTTGGAACTGGACCCTGCGGTGTATTAAAATAGCCACCCAGTGAGAACCCCTGGTGAACCCCGCGTGATAAATGTGATGAAAACCAAATCGGGCTAGGCATGGGGTGCCTAGGAGGTGGGTTTCCTGCAAGAGTAGAATATCAGCGCCGTACCTCTTAGCTTGACGCAAGACAGTGCCCCGTTTTACTTTATTCAGGAGACCCCGGACATTCCACGATACCACAGTAAGGTCCCCGAAAGGGGTTGCATCATCCAGCACAATTATCCCTCATCTCGAAAGGCGTAGCAATGAAGAGATCGAAATCTAGAGATCATGTCTGTATATAACATAAAACTACATTCCCCTAAAGTTCCATCACCTCCCATCAGACACTGCCAAAAACTAGGAGTATCTGTTGCGGTATGAGGCACACCAGGCTCCCAACAGGGGAACCCAGAGCCCCCACAGCAAAGGCACCCTACCCTCCCAGAAAACATGAGAACAAGGGGGGGGCCCAAAGAGTCTTTGGCCTGGTAGTCCCATGGACCTAGCATCCACGCCCACTCAGAGGAAAATACATTCGGAGAGTCTTAGTGAACAGCGATCGATGTCAACTTGTAGTCGGCTGCCAGCTGTGCATCGAAGAAGCTCAGGGGGGTCGCTACGGGCTCATGGACAGACTATCAGATCCGGAGCCATGTCGTTTCTTAGATTTGGTCCTATAAGACCTGTTACGTCGTGATCTACATGAGGAATCTGAGTCCAGTAACGGCGGGGAACCTGGCCAGAGTTGGGGGCGTCCCTCCGCCCAGACAAAGATGGCCTCTGGAGTGTCAAAGAAAAACTATTTGGAGTTGAAGATCACCCTCATCCTGGCTGGATATAACAGCATATATTGTAAGTTCATGTCACGCAGCTTGCGCTTCGCAGCTGAGAAAGACTGGCGTTGTTGCTGGACAAAGCGTGTATAATCCAGGAACACCATTATGGGCCTCGACTCGTGTTGAATGCGGTCTTTGTGTGTCCTGGCATATCGCAAGATTGCATCCCGGTCAGTGAAATTCAGTATTTTGGTGATAACTGGTCTAGGATTTTCGCCAGAGGGAGGTTTTTGAGATAGGGCCCAGTGAGCGCGACTCCACCACAAAGCATGAAGACAGTAAGTCCCCTGGCATGAGGGCGGTGAGCCACTGAGTGATAAGGTGGATCATGGAGGCACCCTCATACCCCTCTGGCAGGCCCACAAAGTGCAGATTGTTGCGTTGTGCTCGGCCCTACGCATCTTCCACCCGGGAGGCCAGCTCCTGTCACACAACAGTAAGTTTATTGACTTTTTTCTGGAGGGTGGAAACCATGTCGTCTACTGTCAAGACCTTCGCCTCCGCCTCCATGATGCGGTCAACAGCCTTACGGAGATCCTGGTGCAAGAATGAAACTTCGGACCCCACTGCACCAATCTTGGTGTCCGGTACAAAAGACAGTGGTCCTAAACTTATATTTAAATTGAATCAATCAAAGGTTATGATTTAACATATTATTGAATAAAGTACTCAACATCAAAAGTGCAACAAACGACCATAATCTGGTTCACCATATATTTATTTACAGCAATTTTGTGAAAACCAGACAGTAAGTAATACAAATAGCAATTTGAGAAAGGTTGCTCCAGAGGGAGACGTGCAATAAAACAGAGTGCTCAAGAGTGAAGTGATGAAGAGAGATACTTCAACGGAAATGTATAGGAAATTCAATATGTCAAAGCAAAAACAGGGGGGACCGGTTGCAAATCACCGTCCTTAGATAAACTGGCCCAATTTAAATTCACACAAGATTGTTATATCAGTTCTCACTAGAAATCAATTCTAGGATGGCACGTGAAAGGACAGGATTATGGGTCCAGGCTTGGGTAAATAGGCGTCGAAGTTTCGATCCAACTTGTGGCCAAAAGGGCGTTTGATTCCTCGGCCTGGCGGATCTTCATCAGGACTGGGCTGGGCAACCCATCAATTAAAAGTGAGGACAGAAGTCCATGGTTCCTTTAGTGAATCCAACACGGGGGTATGCGTCTCCAACGTAATCTTCACACTTAGTTTCCAATGAATATGCCCCGGTGGCGTCAAGGAGATGATTGCGATTCCAAGCCAATAGCAAGAGTCGTAAATTCAAAAGTCTCCGGGGGTTAGATTGACAAGCGCGCCTTCAATCCGCGGCCATCTCCAGGCTTGTAACAATGCCTAATCGCAATCATCTCCTCGACGCCACCGGGGCATATTCATTGGAAACTAAGTGTGAAGATTACGTTGGAGACGCATACCCCCGTGTTGGATTCACTAAAGGAACCATGGACTTCTGTCCTCACTTTTAATTGATGGGTTGCCCAGCCCAGTCCTGATGAAGATCCGCCAGGCCGAGGAATCAAACGCCCTTTTGGCCACAAGTCGGATCGAAACGTCGACGCCTATTTAACCAAGCCTGGACCCTTAATCCTGTCCTTTAACGTGCCATCCTAGAATTGATTTCTAGTGAGAACTGATATAACAATCTTGTGTGAATTTAAATTGGGCCAGGTTATCTAAGGACGGTGATTTGCAACCGGTCCCCCCTGTTTTTGCTTTGACATATTGAATTTCCTATACATTTGCGTTGAAGTATCTCTCTTCATCACTTCACTCTTGAGCACTCTGTTTTATTGCACGTCTCCCTCTGGAGCAACCTTTCTCAAATTGCTATTTGTATTACTTACTGTCTGGTTTTCACAAAATTGCTGTAAATAAATATATGGTGAACCAGATTATGGTCGTTTGTTGCACTTTTGATGTTGAGTACTTTATTCAATAATATGTTAAATCATAACCTTTGATTTATTCAATTTAAATATAAGTTTAGGACCACTGTCTTTTGTACCATACAACACCCAGGTCCTTGATTACTTTGGGTTACCCCGTTCTTTGTAATGGTCAATCTTGGTGTCCAGCATGTCCCTGACACTATTAATCGCCGCTAGGAGGGCCGCATTTTCGGGTGTCGAGCTTGCCGCCTCACCGCCCGAGGAGCCCCCAGTGGGTGCGGTGAACTGATCCAGGGTACCCTGTTTGGGGCCAGCTCTGCCGGGCTTGTCCCTGCCCATCGTAGAGGAGATCAAAATGGTTACAGCCGCTCAAGGAGGATAAGCTGTTGTCACAGGGTCGTATACGCACAGAGGAAGGTGTTGCCACAATGCGGGGGGACTCTTTTGGATCATGAAATGCCTCAATCAAAGGCCTCAAGACGAAAGTGTCTTAAGATGGAGGGCCACCAGCCTGACCGGCCATGATCCGCCAGAAACCCGTCACCTCACACTCACACCTCCCTCGAAGTGCGCCCTCCTGCAAAGGTTCTGGTCACCCCCTCCGTGTGGTTCGTGGTGGTCACACCAGGCTAATCACGACTCATGGAGGGGCCACAGGCCAGGCGGCACCACGTGCCACCACGTTGAGGCGGGCCACGGGGTGATCCTCCCTACAGTCAATGCCTTCCTGCCAGGACCCTCTCCAGGCTACCACAGGCCGGGCGCAACAGAAGAGGGAACTCAGGCAGGTCGAGGCCACGTCGTCCAGTCATGGAGCAGTAGGGCCGCAAACCCGACGTCCAGGCTCTCCCCCAGGTTGACGGGAGCGTGCAGCCTGCCGTGCCAGGGGATGCAGGAACAGGAATCAGAAGAGAGGCCCGGCACGGGCCCGCCCGCAATCACGATGTTGCTTTCTGGCTGGGGGGGGTGCACCGCCTGCAGGGTATGGACGGGTGGGCCCTTGGCAGCTATGCAGAGGGCGTCAGGCATGACGTGGACCATCGCTACCACAGAGCGCTCACCTCAGGTGCTGCGGCCCACCCCCTGTTCCTTCCGTTGTACCTCACTCTGATGGCCGAGGCCGGCTGGATATCGGCGGGGCTGCGCACCACATGCGGCCTGCACAAGGAAGTGCCGCCTGGATCTGATCGCTGGGAACCCTCACGGCAATGATAGCCTCCACGGCCCAGCAATAGTCAGGTGTTCAGGGCCCCGGCCGCGTAGCCTCACAGGAAGATCCTGGCTGCACCGATTCTCAGGCAGTTGTGGCAGATGGCGGATCCTCGGGTGGGGGGAGGGGCCAGCTCCCGCTGTCGCCGGGCCAAGTCCACCACTGTTTTCCCCCCACAGGGGCCCCGGGTGTCAGGTCGCCCCGTTCTTTACTGTACCGCTGTCATTCGGGCCAGGTCTCGCCCTCGAGCTCCGCCACGATGGCTCTGCACTGCAGCCCGGGTGCTGGAAGGAAGACTCGGCCGGCATCCCACCTGCATTTGCTTGCCGGACACCGCTCCCTCCATAGCTCAGCTGCCACCTGCAACAAAAAGCAAGGCTCCCTACTCAGGCAGGGGCACACACCTCACTGATGGAGCACCTCTGAGCAGGATTTTAGCAGGATTTCGATCGGATTACGGCGCAGACGCGCGGAACCCGGTTAGGCTTCATCCCCCATGATGGCTCTCCAGGCCACGCCCCTCCATGATAGCCTTTTAAACTGAATGAGATCTTGTTTAATGTAGGCCTGGGCTGTGAACTCTGCTCTGTTCCCGGCGTTCCCACACTATGGGCTCCGCGGAGCACGGGAGGTCCAAAAAACTCTGCTCCGCCTAGCTGAGTTTTTTCTCACTCACGTTCATCTACGTTAAGTTGGTAAGCGCGCGTGAAGAAAATCTAAAGCTAGACTCCCTCCAAATGAGATTTCTCAACTTGGGCAGTCGCGGATGGTCGCTACCGTTCTCGTTGTGGAACCTTCCGTTCATGTTGAGGAAGCTGCCGCTCAAGCAGAACTTCTACTCGGGAGGCAGAAATAATCATTGCCCTCTTGTTCTGTGCGTGGTGCCATTCACACTATTTTACAACGTGGGACAAACACCCAACATTAAAATCAGCGCTATCTGCGTGACGTAACGACTTCGGACACCTCGCGCAGTGGAACTTTGTGAACTTCCCCCAGGCCTAGTTTAATGCCAGTCCAATACATTGAAGCCAACATGCTAGAAATAGCACAAAATTTCTTACTGTGGTCTCACAGTAGGATTTTTACGCGGACCTACTTTTGTTTACATGGCGTGATGCAACTGGAATGAGGTTGGGCATTAAACATGTAATGCGAAATGTCTGAAATTACGTGACATTATGTCACCATAAGCGAACTATTGCCCGGGCTGCGAGCAATGGCATAGCTAGGCCTTTTGCCGCCCATGGCAATCCCAGCCTTTGCAGCCCCGCGGTGGCCGTAAGAGCAGGGGGGTGCTGGCGAACGAATCCTGTGTTTACCACCGCACACAGTCACAGATAAGAGCGGAGGGGGGGTGCTGCCGCAAAACTAGGATCGCCCCCCTTTACTATGCCACTGGCCTCGAGGCAGTGCAAAGTCAATTCTTCTTCGAAATGTGGATTCACTTATAAATCAGAACTATGTATATTTGAATTTCATTCTTTTCAACATTTGCATACCTCTATTGCCTTAAACATTTCCCCCTAATGAGCGATGGGGTCTCGCGGAACACACAAGCAAAATCACTCTTGGGGCCCCCTTTTACAAATAGACGTCTAGTAGATGGTGACTGAGCATCTTCAATTCGCTCTTTAATTTAACTGAATACATTTTATCTCTGGGCTTTTTCATTATTCTCCCAGAGTAGGTGCGCAGAGTGAAGGAGCAAAACTGATTAACCTTCCAGTGTTCAGATCAATAACGTGTGAGACATTTAAGCTTATTTGCTTCCAAAAGATTTGGAAGCTCGCTGGCTTTTCATACAGTTCTCTTCGAAGGCATGCACCTTTTGGCATTGCTTATGTTGCACTAGTGCCCTTCCTGTCTAAAGTGATGTATTCATAGTACATTCTGTCATCAATTCTAATGTAATAAGAGCATCGCAACCTGTCCAAGGGTACCGCCAAGTTCCGATCATAGAAAAGTTGTGGATCTGGGGTTATGAAAATCCGGAGATACCGAAACCCGTCTTGAGCTATCTCCACCGTGCAACCCCAAGGGTAGGGTGACTAGATTCTCAAAACAAAAAACGGGGACAGGTCATAGACATAGAAGTAGGACTACGGTTTGCAGTAACCATCGACATAAAGGTAGGACTATTTGACAGCTGCCATGGACATAGAAAAAGGACTCTAATGACAGCTCCCTCCACAGACCGAGATGAAGCATTACAGACGACAAATCAGAGGTCTTTTATTGGCTGTAACCATTAATTCCATTTAAACAGACTTTGCCTCAACATTTGCTATAGTTGGTGACCACGGCTTTAGTGCTGGTGGCGCCCTGTGCGACAGTGTTTGTTGGTGCCCCCCCAAGACCACCTCCACCACGGATTCTCTCACTAGCACCCTTTAACAGTGACCAAGTCTCCATAACCACACTCTCTCAGATGCATTGAATTAGTTATATAGCGCCACTCATACCAGTGTAGGGTGTCCGAGCACTTCGCATCACACACACATTACACAGAGACAATCAATCATGCATGTGTAATCAGTGTATAGGAAATGTTACATAAGCCAAAGGACTAAAAGTGTAGGGAGTCACATGTCATCCATACTGGCAGGCAGTATAGTTTAAGAGTGCTTTGTGTGGAGAAGCACAAACGCAGAGTCGAAAAAGAAACAGCATAGTTGGGAGTTTTCTTTAATAATAAGAATCGATTTCTAGCCAAATTATCCCTTTTTGCAACATTAATCAATGCTCTAATAATGTATACTTTGGTGTGTGTATGCAGTTCTAGGATGAAAGTTAATAGCTCACTATTCTATATCAGGACTTTAAGTTATAAATTGCAAGTAACAAAAGGATATCTCTTTTGAAAGCAGTAATCTGCTGATCTGTTTACATCATACGCACTCTGTAATCTACTTGGTACAGGTTCTTTGCAGCAGGCATGTTAACCCTCTACACTAACTTCACCGAAGTCAAAACCTCAACTATACAAAATGCTGATCTCTCTCCAGGAAGATTATTAATCACAGGAGTTATCTTGACATTTATGTGAGGCCTGGTAATTGCTGGGGGTAAAGAAACGCTGCAGCAGGTGCTTCAAAAGCATAATAAACTTTAAAACACGGCGCCCCCAGGAAGCCAGCTCCCGGTGCGGTGGCACTAGCACCGCCCTAAAGCCGGCCCTGGACACGAAGTACAAACAGGTTACTGTTTCTAAACAAGGATATAAGCAGGTCCTGCAAGTAGGCTTTTACAAAATAAAGACATTCAAAGACGCACTGCCATCAGTAGCTGTTGGAGCAGGAGCGCTGCATTAACAAAACAAAGGTATCTCTGGAAGCACCCTAAGTGACCGGCATTCAGGTGTGAATGTATGCAGATTGCATCCTTTGACTTCTCGGCCTGGAGACAGAGGTCACATTCAAAGCGCTGAACCTCGCGCTGTGGAATGAAAGGAGCACCTCTCCCCACCCCCCATCCCATTCAAAGCCCGATTTCCCTTCCTGCTACAACGCTCACCTAAACGTCACGCTTTAATCAGTGCAAAGAGAGCATGCACGCGCATGCTCAAACAACCGAAACAAATGAAAAACCGGGACATTTGTATGTTTAACCCGGACACTGTTTAAAAACCCGGACATTTCATTGAATTGGAGAAAACTGTCGGGACACGGGGACACTTCTCCAAAAACGGGGACCGTCCGGGGAAAACCGGGACGTCTGGTCACCCTACCCAAGGGAGCTGAGGGGCCGGACCTCGAAGGATAAAAAGTACCGATTTACTCCAGTTGATCACATATCCAGAGTATTTCCCGAAATTTGTAAAAATATTTAACACACTATGCAGGGACGCATATAAGGATGCCAGATACAGCAGAATATCATCGGCATATAACGATATGCGGTCATCGATCCCATCCAACCACTGTTTTTTTAAAGTATTGAAAAAACCCTACCAGAATTTGCCAAAAATAGAAACTGAAAACAGGAGAGCCTATGTATGAACTAATCATGTTATCGCCGGTCAACTGCGTGACAATCAGGAACCGGTCTATCATTAGTTATGATGTTATCATTGCACCTCATGCCAATTATTATGTAATCAGGACACATTTACGTTACTTATGATGTAATCATTCTGCTGTGAAAATAGTTGTTGCCAATGTGCACTCATGTATCAAACTTCAACTTAACGTTATAATCCACAAAGTGCTTCAAACACCTGCGCCATGTCCACAGGCGCTCAAAAGCAAAACTGGGTATACATGCAAGAAGAGAAATCTCTTTGTGCTGGTGGGAGCACTATTTACAATACCGTGAGGTAACAATCCAAATGTTTTATTACGTGATTCAAGCTTGTAGCCAGAAGTTAATTCAGTTGTGCGTAATCTTTATTCATGAAGTGCATTAATCATCATGCACAATCCAATGTAATACTTTCACCAGTAGTTAATATTCAGCAGAAACCCAATGCATTTCGGGTCATACATCGACCCTTCGTCAGGGGTCATATCTTGTTACTGCAAAAGAACGGAAACAAGAGGCCTTTCAGTATGGGCTGTTTAATTATTTATGTGAGTTAGAATAGTGCCCAAAGCTTTAAAACCGAAAGTGAACGTGCACTAGTGCATGGACGAAATATAGGAAACTTCAACCCAAGGTTTAAGTGATGTCTCCGAATTAAAACAAAAGTGATATCGCCGTGTTAAAACAAAAAATGTGAAAGGAATTGCAGTGACTCGAGTTGCTTCCATGAAGATACAAGATGTGAAACTATTAATTATAGGGTCAAAATGCTATATTTGTGCTGTCTCAAAATTCAACTAGACACAGTAGTTCTCGTGTGCGAGTGATTACGCATGCTTTAAATTGCTACCCAATACATTAAAGTGGTTTTAAACTTATGAAAAAATGCTCTGGTGAGTTGGTTCTATCGCTTGCGGCGCCTTGGAATGCCGCGTAGCAGTGTGAGTGCTTCATCATTACGTTTGACGTCTAACGTAAGGCGTCTTAAAGGTGCCCGAGTTCAGGGCTCGAGTCGGGGTACCACGCGGGTGGACGGCGTCCCCCCACTTATTTTACCAGGTTTTTCCGGGTGGACGCCGTCCCCCCTGCCCAAAAGCTGGACAGCATTGTGTGAGCAGAGAGCCCGGGTGGAAGGGAAGTTTCCCGTAAATTACCAAAGATATGCTAATATTTGTAATTGGAGACTTTAAGAGGCACCGGTGGTGTGTGCAGGCTGGAGTGATTGGGAGGCGGAGCGAGCAGGCGTTGGCAGTTAACGCTTGGAATGTGTGTCCTTCTGTATCTTGTGCACTTTTGAGCACTTCGTTGTGCAACTGGGGCACCCCCTCGGGGGAGTGGGGGGGAGGGGGGGGGGTTGCAAAGGACATCGAGGAACAGACCAGGGGTAGCAGTGCTGTGAAATGCCCCGTCATCTAGAGGCATATGAATACTCATGAGATTCCTGTTGTGACGTCACTTCCGGTGACAGCGTCCCCCCACTTCTTTTCATGAGATTCCTGTTGTGACGTCACTTCCGGTGACAGCGTCCCCCCACTTCTTTTTTTAGGACTTGTGCCCTGCCCGAGTTTAATAGTGATCGTGTAGCTGAGCCGTGTTAAAGGCGAATTAGAGACATACGGCACTTATTGGTTTCTGCTGAATATTAACTACTTGTGAAAGTATTACATTGGTTTGTGCATGATGATTAATGTACTTCATGAATAAAGATTACGCACAACTAAATGAACTTCTGGCTACAAGCTTGAATCACGTAATAAAACATTTGGATTGATACCTCACGGTATTGTAAATAGTGCTCCCACCAGCACGAAGAGATTTCTCTTCTTGCATGTATACCCAGTAATCATTCTGCTGCCTACTAGTGATGAGAAGTAAAATGGACGTCACTTCCTGTGACATCATTATTTTCACTCTGTAAATGACACTTATGCTGAAGGATCCTCAGCACTGTAGAAAAAAGTTTTTTTAAGATAGAAAACTCTACATATTCAGCACATTAATTCAAAAGAGCATTCACCAAACATTAATTATTTTAGCTTGCATAAAGCACAAGGATGCCACGTTCTTAACAATGCTTTTTCTACCACCAACAGTTTCTGTTAATCATGACAGACGAGCCAGCATGCACACCCTTCTTATACTAAAAGAAGCGGCCCTCTTTATCTGCACAAAGGAGCTTGTCCCCAAATAGGGCTTTATTCTGTGCTCCCCACTGAGGCCACTGGGCGCACCTGTGTCCAATAAGAAACAATCCTGCAGAGCGGAACTGTACATTCATTACGTATTTATTATGCATGG
Source organism: Triturus cristatus (assembly GCF_964204655.1). Classification (NCBI taxonomy): domain Eukaryota; kingdom Metazoa; phylum Chordata; class Amphibia; order Caudata; family Salamandridae; genus Triturus; species Triturus cristatus. The sequence continues at coordinate 790,245,912 of NC_140590.1, forward strand.
GTCTCACTGGGAGACACTTTGAAATTCAAGACATGGGATATAAAAAGATTTAACATGTTTGAGATTCTTCAAAACGCTCAGGATCCTCTCGAAACAGCTGCTGCTCCGAGAATATCGTCTATGATGCAATCATGCGTTTCAATGAGCAGCGAAGACAAAGGTTTTAATGTTTTAATTTGAGAATGATGGGCTTCTACATTTCACTGTGAATTGCATTTAAATATGTAAGGATTTTGTTTCCTGAGAAAGACAAGCCTTTCCCGAATTCATCCTTTGGCGATAACAAGATCTGGGAAAGCCTCTCACATTTTTATGCTTGGATATTGCAAAGAGTGGGTGAAAGTGGGCCAGTAAACTTTAGCACACTCAAATGACTTCAGTGGCCCAGACTGGCAAGCGGGATGTGCAGGCATCAGGTAGGTACAGGGCACACGGCAGTCAGGTAGGGGGGCGCGATTCTTTATTTCGCGGTTGTGTCTATATCCATAGGCACGTGCGCATGTCCTTTGCTGGCCTATGTCTGCTCCCCCAATCTCTATCCTGTCCCCTCTTTTGTCTCTTTGGGTAAACTCTCTTTTTGGAACTGCACTGAGGGTACACCCTGCCTTGGGAGTAGCATCTAGTGGTCAGGTGGACCTTCCCGCTTGCAGGGTCGCCATGTCTTTCTCATTTTCTTTACACCAACCTCATCGCTAGAAAGAAAGAACTGGACAGCTGGTGGGGGTACTTACTTACTCGCTTGATTACATCTCTTTGACTAGCCACATGGGCATTTTTTTTGCTCAAAAATGTTTTATTAAATTCTAAACACAAAATACAGAGGATACAGGGGCAAATCATAATTGAACAAATAAGTAAATAAATAACGTAAGAAGGGGTGAAAAGGTAACAGTCATTTGGGACATTAAGTCACAAGAGGTGCAGAGTCTAATACATGGGTACTCACAAACTTTCTCTTGGGGGCCAAATTTACAGTGTGGTTTATGGCCGAGGGCTGCACCGGTGGGGGTGGGGGCAGTAGGGGAGGGGGACGGGGCTAGAGCCAAAAAAAAACTATGCTCCCTCTCTCTCTCGCTCTGTCTCCCTCCCTCTCTCCATCTCTCCCTCCCTCTCTCTATCTCTCCCTCCCTGTCTCTCTCTGTATCCCTCCCTCTCTCTATCACTCTCTCTCTCCCTCCCTCTCTCTGTCTCCCTCTGTCACACTCACTCTGCTTGTCTCCCTCTCTCTCTTTCTCTCTGTTTCCCTCCCTCTCTCTCTCTGTCTCCCTCTCTCTCTCTCTCTCTCTCTCTCTCTGTCTCCCTCCCTCTCTCTCCCTCTGTCTCCCTCCCTCTGTCTCCCTCTGTCTGTCTCTGTCTCCCTCCGTCTCCCACCCTCCTCCCTCTGTCTCCCGCTGTCCGTCTCCCTCCCTCTGTCTGTCTCCCTCTCTCTGTCTCCCTCGCTCTGTCTCCCTCTGTCTGTCTCCCTCCCTCTGTCTGTCGCCCTCCTCCCACTCTCTATCTCTCCCTCTCTCTATCTCTCCCTCCCTCTCTCTATCTCTCCCTCCCTTTCTCTCTCTCTCTCTCTCCCTCCCTCTATCTCTGTCTCCCTCTGTCTCACTCACTCTGCTTGTCTCCCCCTCTCTCTGTCTCCCTCCCTCTCTCTCTCTCTGTCTCCCTCCCTCTCTCTGTCTCCCCCCTCTGTCTCCCTCTCCCTCTGTCTCCCTCCCTCTATCTCCCTCCGTCTGTCTCCCTCCGTCTGTCTCTGTCTCCCTCCGTCTGTCTCCCTCCATCTCCCTCTATCTGTCTCCCTCCCTCTGTCTGTCGCCCTCCTCCCTCTTTCTCCCTCCCTCTGTCAGCCTCCCTCTCTCTGTCTGCTTCCCTATCTCTGTCTCCCTCTCTCTGTCTCCCTCTCTCTGTGTCCCTCCCTCTGTCTCCCTCCCTCTGTCTCCCTCCCTCGGTCTGTCAGTCTCCCTCGGTCTCCCTGTCTCCCTCGGTCTCTCTGTCTCCCTCTCTCTCTGTCTCCCTCTCTCTCTGTCTCCCTCTCTCTCTCTCTCTCTCTGTCTCCCTCTCTCTCTGTCTCCCTCTCTCTCTCTGTCTCCCTCCCTCTCTCTGTCTCCCTCTCTCTGTCCCCCTCTCTCTGTCTGTCTCCCTCCCTCTGTCTATCTCTGTCTCCCTCCCTCTGTCTCCCTCCCTCCATCTCCCTCTCTCTGTCCCCATCTGTCTCCCTCTGTCTGTCTCCGTCACCTCACCTGCTGCTCTCTCTCCCTGCTGCCCTCCGTCACCTCACCCACTGCTCTCACACCCTGCTGTCCTCGTCACCCTCTGTCACCTCACCCCGTGTGTGTCACCCCGGGCTGAGACTGCTTCCTAGGCACACACACAGCTGCACCCAAGTACTTCACAGGTCTGTAAAAGACCATTCAGTTGTTAATGAGGCTTTGTTGTATTTCACCTCTTCTTAGCGCCCCTGCATCTCCAGAGGGGAGATGCAGGGGCGCTAAGAAGAGGTGAAATACAACAAAGCCTCATTAACAAGTAAATGGTCTTTAAAAGAATCGCCCGGCCCCCATAGCTCCGCGCTGCTGCAACTGGCGGTGTTTGCGAACACTCTTTTAAAAAAAAAAAAAAAAGCACACGTACGATGTCTGCAAGGTCCGCGGGCCGCCAAGGAAGGCTTGCCGGGCCCCGCGGGCCATACTATGAGTACCCGTGGTCTAATATTTGCAGTGAAACGGTACAAAGCTTACCATACAAAGAGAGGCATGTTTAGGTTATACACCGAGCAATCTACAATGCGGAGGTATGCCCAGCATACAGTGCTAAGTTTCTAAGGCACAGATATGGAAGAGCACAAATCATACATTTTACATTTCACATTGCAGAAACATAGTATAAGTGGGTGTCCGCTATAAGTTGGACAAACTTCCATAATGCATTGCACTACACAGAGCAACAGCCCTTTTTGTAAATTAGGAATGGTATAGGGTTTGCGAATGACAAGTCACCTTACATATATGTTATATTTATAAAGGTGCCCCTGGCATCAAGGCTTGCGAAATGAATAATAAGTTACCTAGGTCGGGAAGCCTTGGGTTGGGAGTTGAGTAAAATTCAAGTTTGTTGAGCATGTGTTTAAGGAGGTTTATTGGTGGCGAAATAATGATCTGACGTTTTCCATATGGGTCTAGAAGATGATTTCCATGGGAAATGAAGGAGTGCTATGTTTTCTGCTCCCCTGATGTGCGATACCCAATTGATCCAGGTACGGAAGGAAGCCTTGGCTGTATTTTTACAACTAGAGAGGACTATTTTAGTAACTGATTTTAGAAGAAGATCTAGCAAGGCACGATCAGCTGAACAATTAAGGTTGGAGTCGGGAAGCCTTTAATGAGAAAAGAAAGTTATTTTTTAGGTCAGATTTTTTAGGTCGAGCCTTGGCAGCGCATGCGCTGGTCTGAAGCATGTTGTATTGGAGTATGGAATAAAGCCCCGCCCACTCTCCGCCCATATTTGTCATTGGCTTGTGTTATTGTTCTTCGTAAATGCTGGCTTCTGATTCGTTAATAGGCTTGGTAGTCCCTCCTTAGTACCACCTTGTCTTTATTTGCAACCTCCCATGAGGACTGGCCCTTTTACTTTGGTTGTTACACAGTACATCTTTTTTAGTCTGTAAGCACAATTTTCCCTAATGAGTTTATCCTACAGCAGGCACATCATGCTTTCCTGCAACATTCAGCACACCATGCATGCTTTTACTTTCCGAGAAGCCAGGGACAATGGCTACCACTTCTTTGAATAGGTCTCGCATTTACAAGAGTTTGAGCAATTGGCATTGTAAATGACAATGCATTTATTTATGTGTTAATTAGCAAAACAGATAAACAAAAGGTATTGTCATTTACAATGCCAATCGCTTCGACTCTCGCAAATGCGAGACCTATTGCACTGCAAATGCTTGTTTAGGGTGGCAGTCAAATAGCTTTGATAGAAATGCGAAGACTTTGCCCCAGAAGGGGGACAGTGATTTACAGTGAAGGATGAGGTGTGCAAGGTCTCCCTTCTCCTCCTTACAATTCAAGCAAGTGGGGTTTTCCAAGATTATTAAGGAGTGTAGTCGAGATGGGGTAGTAGCCAGAATTTAGTTTGTGAGAGAACAGGGAGATTTTTTGAGATGTGACTGATTTCCAGATAATGTTCCAGTCTGAATCTGCTATAGGATTAGAGGAGTGGTTTTACAGGTACGTTGTTTATTCTAGTTTAATTTTGTTGTCTTCGGTAGTAGGCGATAGAGGTTGGACACTTGATGTCCAGATTTGTTAAGGTTGGAGACAAATTCAGGTAGTGATGGCCTATTCTGGTGGCGTTTAGATTGGAGATGGCCATTTTAATTTTGAGAAAGTTGTAAAAGTCTAATTGTTCTAAGTGAAATAGTGATTGGAAGTCAAAGAAAGATAACGGCATTGTCCTCAGGGCCCAGTTGGTGAGGGAAGTAGATCCCTTTGTTTATCCACAATGGCCAATACAGGGTTTTGCTTTTATATTTGATGTTTGAGTTGTTCCAGAGGGAAGCTATAGTCAATAGTTTTATACAAGAGGCTATCTTTTTGTCAATTTTTAAAAGGGCATTTTAGTGTCCTAGAGTATGTACTTAGAAGCAAAGAGATGTTTAGTGTTGTTTGTAAGTAAAGTTAATGGGTTTAGGTTATCTAATATCACCTTTTCAAACTACAGCCAGACTGGTGTGTAGTTATCTAGGGCTTGGATCCAATATGTGCCTTCTTTGGCAAGAAAGGCAGTTTGGTAATCTCTAAAATTGGCCAGATTAACACCACTTAATGTATTGTGTAGTCTAAGTTTACTGGTGAAAGTAATCTGATAGGAGGAGTGGGAGCATGCTAATAAGGTAGTTAATTATTGGTGTAATCATAATTTTTATCGTCTCTTTTTTGCCCCACCACGTAATGAATTTTGGTGACCAATTATTCAAGAGTTTTTTTGTTTTCTGGCGGGTGATTTTTTTGTTAAGAGGTTTAACTTCAGATTTAGCCGTAATTAGCTTGTAGTCTGAGAATTCAGAGTAAAGGTATATGGTGGACATAAGGACTTGGATGGAGGGGCCTGTATTTTCAGTGACTATCAAAATATCATCCGAGTAGGCGACCCGTTTGAAGCACTTACCCTTGGAATCAACTCCTGCGATGTTTGGGTTCCTTTTTATGTCTAGAAGAAGACGTTTCAAGGCTTGGAGGAATAGGGCTGGGGAGAGTGGGCAACCTTGTCTTGTAGCTTTCTGCAGGTTAAGTGATGCAGAGATACGAGTGGATCGATTTTGGTAGAGGGCCATGATCATTCTTATGAATTTGTCCCCTAAATTGAAGGCTTCTAGACATTGTTTGAGGAAGGTCCATGAGATTCTGTTAAATGCTTTTTCAGCATCTAGTGTTATTGCGACAGAGGCCGAGGCAGACTTTTTCGCATTATCAAGGACATGACATAAAAAGCACGTATTATCGTTTGACATAAGATTTTTGAGGTAGCCTACTTGGGAATTACTCATTAACTGGAGTAGGTAGGTGTTAAGAAGTGTAGTTAAGATCTTCGCATAGATTTTACAGTCTAAATTTATCAAATAAATCGGTCTGTAGTTTTTGGGTAGTAACGGGTCTTTCCCATCTTTGGGGATCACAATAATGTTTGCTTTAGCAATAGTACCCGAAACAATGCCTGATTTAGCAATGTGATTAAATAGGGATAACACGGTTGGTTAGAGTAAATTGGAGAATGATTTGCAGAATTTGGCTGTATAGCAGTTTGGTCCAGGAGCTTTGTTTTCTTTCAGTGTATTGATTGCGTTTGATATTTTAGACATAGTTATGGGTTTACTGAGGGTCGTTTTACCTTCTTCTGGTAGTAGGGGAACTTGGATTCTATTTAAATAACTTATGCACATGGAAGGGTCTAAGGCTTGATCACCCCAATACGGTGTTTAGAAAATTGTTTGTAGGGTCTAGGATTTTCTCTGGATTGTTTTGGGTTATGCTTTTGGGATCCTTAATTGCTGTGATCTTGTTTTGATTTTGTTTGTGTTTGAGGTAGAAGGCTAGCAGTCTACCAACCTTGTTAGGTGCAGATAATTTAAAGCCTTACAAATGTGTTTATCCACATCCACTATCGCTCAAGGTTTTGTTATACTCATATTTCTTCTGTGTAAACAGAGACAATTTTGTTTTGTCAAGGTTTCTAGTATGTGTCATTTCGAGTTGTCTTATTTCTGACTCTAAGGATACAAGTTTAACATTTTTTGCTTTATTGATTTTCATTTTGATCTCTATGAAGGTACGTCTAAGTGTAGCATTAAGAGCATCCCATAATGTTTGCATGTTTGTGTCTGGGAGGCCATTGATTCTGAAGTAATTCATAATTGTCTCTTCAATGTTTGCTCTGTTTTCGGGGTTGGACAGTATTTTGTTGTTAAAATGCCATAATATGGTAGCTGATTTTGCGTTGGTCCCTGCTAAATGAGTGTTGATGCAGGAGTGGTCAGAGATTAGTTTTGGAGAGATGTTTGTTTGTTTGGTCAATAAGGTGTGCACAGGGCCAGAGGTGAGAATGCAATATATTCTAGTGTAGGAGTTGTGAGGGGCTGAATTGAAGGTGTACTCTCTTGAGTCATGGTGTTGCAGCCGCTAAGTGTATTTAAGATTGTATTTGGAACATGTTTTCAATAAAACTTTGTGGGATTTTGAGGGATGTAATTCACAGGCTGACTGGTGATCTACTGTGTCTAAGGGCAATTTGAAATCTCCTTCCAGGATGATAAGATTTTTTCTGGGTAAACGGCCTATCTTGTTACATACTTGCTCCTAAAAGACTGTGTCATCATTATTAGGTCTGTATACATTTATGACATTAAATAAGTCTTCATCTCTGTGACGGGTTTAGATCAGTAGCCTGTCTTCTTCGTCCGGGCTGTAGGATTCAAGCGTAATTTTGGAATGTTTGGAGATTGAAGTAATAACCCTGTTCTTCTTATTTTTGACTGAAGAACAGACCACCTCTGGAATCCAGTTGTTCTTAAGAAAAGCGGCATCTTTCTCAGACATTTTGGTTTCTTGGAGGAGAATGATGTCTCGTTTTGATTTTGCCAGATAATACAAAAATTTGACGTTTGATTGGGTGGGTTAGACCCTTCTCACTCAGGGAGACTATTTTAAGGTTGTCTGCAATTTTTTGCGTAGTCATTTTAAAGGGAGAGATAGGGAATAGAAATTGGGAGCTGTCGTTGTGCCTGACCACCAATCTGAATTATGAGGAAAGGTAGCAGGGACAGAATTGCATAGGTCGGTGCTTCTACTCCTGGATGCCAGGATTATGTTTAGACTGTTGTGACAAGTTGACTCTGTGGTGTGTGCAGTAAAAGGTTTCTTAAGGGAGTGAACAGGGAAAAAGTACAGAGCATAAAGTAATACGAAAAGAGACATAAGCAATAATAAAACCTCAACTCAACCCACCTGGCCCAGAACCCATAATCATTGGATGTAGGAGGTGAGACGGCATGAGCGACCATCCTTCAGCATGGAGCAATGCTTACCTAAGTAATAACATGAGCATTCTAAACATTAAATATATAAATATATATATATATATATATATATAGAGGTTGAGGCGTTGGGGACTCAAGGGACGCTTTAACACTGTATTTTAAAGGGGACACCAGCTGCTACACGGCCCCACTTTTTGCGAGGCAATTTTTCAGCGCTCACTGTAGCGAAAGAGATCCTGCTGCTGTACTTACCACCAACGTGCATTCTGGGAACTGTAGTCGTGGCATGGACTGCAGTGGCCTTGAGCAACAGGGTCAGCTGATCTCCCTCCAATGGGAATGCCACAGCAAATTCAAAAGTGGGAGAAGGTGGAACCTAGGTCAACGAGCGGCATTTGAGGAAGGCGATATGCCGAAATGCATTATGCCCAGCTGTTACCTGTGAATAAAGGCTTCCCGACAAGAACCCTGCTGTGTCCTTGGATTGCTTTGAATGGGTGATTGTTTTTGTTTATGTTTTCGCGCCGGCCAGCAGCGCGATACAAGGACCCACCTTACAAGTGTCCTGGGGTTTCGCTGGCAAAGTGACTGTGTGTTTCAAGGTATTGAATTCCCCCAGGACCACCTCAAGAACGGGCCTGGCAAGTGGCCGCTGCCAATGCAGCCCGTGACTGCACGGGGAAGAGGGATGATTACACTCTCTTCACGGCCCAGCTTGTTTCGTGCATTGAGTTTGAGGCGTTGGGGACTCAAGGAACGCCTTAACACTGTATTTTAAAGGGGATATCAGCTGCTACACAGCCCCACTTTTTGCGAGGCCATTTTTCAGCGCTCACTGTAACGAAAGAGATCCTGATGCTGTTCTTACCACCAACGTGTATTCTGGGCACTGTAGTCGTGGCATGGACTACAGTGGCCCTGAGCAACAGGGTCAGCTGATCTCCCTCCAATGGGAGTGCCACAGCAAATTCAAAAGTGGGAGAAGGTGGAACATAGGTAAATGAGCGGCATCTGAGGAAGGCGATATGCCGAAATGCATTATACCCAGCTGTTACCTGTGAATAAAGGCTTCCCGACAAGTACCCCGCTGTGTCCTTGGATTGCTTTCAATGGGTGATCGTTTTTGTGCATATATCTATATATGTATAAATATATATATATATATATATATATATATATATATATATATATATATATATATATTCCAATCTTACGTTGAAAGTACTCCAATCATCCCGGAAAAACAACGCTTCACGGCACCCAATGCTTTTAAGGCAGAGTTTATTGGCAACACAAAACTCTACGCGTTTCGGGAAAACTTGGTCCCTTGTTCACGATGCTCGTGAACAAGGGACCAAGTTTTCCCGAAACGCGTAGAATTTTGTGTTGCCAATAAACTCTGCCTTAAAAGCATTGGGTGCCGTGAAGCGTTGTTTTTCCGGGATGATCGGAGTACTTTCAACGTAAGATTGGAATAGTTTGGGTTTCGCTAACCCGTCACGGCCCGCCATCACCAAGCGGCTTGAGTTGAAAGCGAACTCGTTTGTTGAATATATATATATATATATATATTCACTGAAAAAACCATAGGTTTCACACATGTTATAGTTAGCGGAAATTTTACTGATAAAAAACCAATGAAATTCCCCCGTTATAGTTAGTGCAGGCAACTATAACTCACGCGACCGCAATCCTCTGCTGATGCTAATACTGTATTTAGACACTTATTTGCCCATGTCTTCTTCCATACATTTTTAGCTATACATATATTACAAATATTTTTTTTTCATAAAGACACATATGTCATCAGCAGAAGATTGCGGTCGCGTGAGTTATAGTTGCCTGCACTAACTATAACGGGGGAATTTCATTGGTTTTTTATCAGTAAAATTTCCGCTAACTATAACATGTGTGAAACCTATGGTTTTTTCAGTGAATTTGCAAGGTTTTTTAAATGCTAATTCCTAACTATAACGTGTGTGAAACCTATGGTTTTTTCAGTGAATTTGTACGGTTTTTTTAAATGCTAAGTTACTTTACGCCATTCGTGGCGTGCGCGCCCACTTAACGCAGTTCGTTCCGTGCGCGCACGGTGCGCTTCGTGCACCGTGCGTGCACAGTGAGCACGCGGTGCGCTTCGCGCACCGCGCGCCCACTTTACGCAGTTAGTGCCGTGCACGCACGGTGGGCACGCGGTGCGATGACAAAGCAAGAAAGCACGTCAACAAATCTGTTTCTGCTTTCCTCCGTGACTATGGTATGGGTGCCATTTACCACAACAACTTGCGTTATGACATGCAAGACATTTATAGAGGAGATGGTGTGCACTTCAATGATGAAGGGAACAGAGTCATCCTCTTGAACCTTAGACTCTGCATCGGTACTTACTTGTAGGTACCACTAAAAAATCATTTCATAAACACAACGGCTCTTTTTAGAGCCCCCTAATATCTAAACACTTAAATCTGATTTTCATTTTTTTTTTTTTTTTTTTTCTACCGTACGCTTACCGTAAGCTTACCGTACGCGTACCCCGTGATTTTTTTTAAAATCAATAAATGTTTTCTTTGTACTTTACAGTCCTTCTTTGACCCCCTCACAAATGTAAGGGGGTCTGTAACTCTCCTCATTGCCCCCTTTTCCTGTTTTCACTCTTTTTTTTCTGAGTGAAATACACAAAATGGCGGCCGCCGCTTCCTGGTTTCGGCCGATTCGAATGTTTACTAAGATCTAAGAGCCAATCAGAATCGCGCTCGCGCACGCCACCGTACGCTTACGGTAAGCGTACGGTAAGCGTACCGTAAGCGGGCTCAGATATATATATTGATTTAAAGGCTATTTTCTCAGAATCTACTGAACAGATTTACACCAAACCTACAAAAGGCACTTCCTTGACCTAGGGACTACCTCTCTGCCAAATTTCGAGTAATTCTGTTCAGCCGTTCGGGCTGTAGCTCGTTCTAAAGGTCCTATGGAAAAATGCATGGGGAAAACGCGTTTTGGGACCCCCCTTTTATCTCAGCCCCCGCTTGACGGATCCCCCCGAGACTTTCAGGGTAGGAGCGGAGCGTAGCGCCCCACCTATTTTGAGAAATTCGCGAGGATTCATCGACCGGCGCCAAAGTTATTCAAAATAGAATGTTGAGGTTTTCCTATGGAAAAGGGGTCCTAACTATAACTACCTACTGGCGACCGCCAGTAGGTAATATATATATATATATATATATATATATATATATATATATATATATATATATATATATATATGTATTCACTTAAAAAACCATAGGTTTCACACATGTTATAGTTAGGTGGACATTTCACTCGTAAAAAAACAATGAAATTCCCCCGTTATAGTTAGTTCAGATAATTGTAACTCGCGCGACCGCAATCCACTGCTGATGACGTCACATATTACATCACTCATGACATGGTCAGTGGCATCACTGATGACATCACTGATGACATCATCCTTTTGATAGAGTGGCGGTCGCGCGAGTTATAGTTATCTGAACTAACTATAACGGGGGAATTTCATTGTTTTTTTATGAGTGAAATGTCCATCTAACTATAACATGTGTGAAACCTATGGTTTTTTAAGTGAATTTGCAAGGTTTTTTCAATGCTAATTCCTAACTATAACGTGTGTGAAACCTATGGTTTTTTCAGTGAATTTGTACGTTTTTTTAAATGCTAAGTTATGTATTTATTATTATTTTTTTATATATATTTATTTTACAATAAACTACGTATTAAAACATTTTTTCGGTTTTTCACCATGCGCGCATCACGCGATTTTTTAAAAAAAAATTAAAATGTTTTTTTCTGCCTTCGGGGTCCTTCAGGGACCCCCTGACAAAGGCTAGGAGGTCAGGAACTCTCTACCCTGCCCCCTTTTCACGTTCGCCACCTTCCTTTTTCACTCTCGCACTCAAAACAAACAAAATGGCGGCCGACACTTCCTGATTTCGACCGATTCGAACGTTGACTGTCATGTAACCACCAATCAGAATTACGCTCGCGCACGTTAGGGTGCGCGCACCGTGCGCGCACGGTGCACGCACGGTGCGCGGCTATAGATATTTATGTACTTTAACTGCAATTTTAAAAGGAACTACTGAACAGATTGACTCCATATATGCAAAAGGCACATCCCTGACCTGAGGACTACCTCTTTGCCAAATTTCAAGTAATTCTGTTCAGCAGTTCGGGCCGTACCTTCGACTAAAGGTCCTATGGGAAAATGCATGGGGAAAACGCGTTTTGGGACCCCCCTTTTTTCTCGGCCCCCGCTTGACGAATCCCCCCGAGACTTTCAGGGTAGGAGCTGAGCGGAGCGACCCATTAGTTTTGAGAATTTTGCGAGGATTCGTCAACCGGCGCCAAAGTTATACAAAATAGAATTTCGAGATTTCCTATGGAAACACGGTCCTAACTATAACTATCTACTGGCGACCGCCAGTAGATAATATATATATATATATATATATATATATATATATATATATATATATATATATATATATATATATATATAAATATATTTGGACGACGGCGGAAGGGCAACATTGATTTTGCTCGATCTGTCGGCGTCGTTTGACACGGTCCCACACTCACGGCTTCTCACACGATTTGCCAAGATAGGGGTCTCAGGCACTGCTTGGGGCTGGCTTAGGTCCGTCTTGGAAGGACGTGTCCAGCAGGTCAGGCTTCCGCCGTCCTCTTCCGCTCCCCAGACAGTGACCACAGGTGTCCCCCAGGGGTCTTCTCTTAGCCCCCTTCTCTTCAACATTTACGTGACTCCTTTGATCTATCTGCCAGAAGAATTAGGGGCAAAGATTATCGCTTACACTGACGATACTCAGCTCCTTTTTCCATGGGAGAAAAATACGGACTCAGTATTGATAGAGATCAGGGTATCTAAAATATGCCCACTTCCACGGATAGAGTAATCACACAGTTACACGCACATACATACATCATACGCTAGGGCCCATTTCACTAACACACGCTCAAATACTCTACCAGCAATAAACCTGTGGAAAGAAAACACTAACACCCTGCATCAATATCAGGTCGATCAGATCTGGTTTAGTGACTGTCCTAATCAATACCATAATCTACACAACATATACAATAATGATCAACAATATAAACCCAATAATTGACAAGAAAGAAAATTCAACACCATGTTTAAAATTATATTGCTTTATCTAAAATTAGTCAAAATAAATCAATCAGAATAAATCATTTCTCATAGTTACCTATTCTAACTAAGTGTCAGAACGGGTCAGGACAAGTCTCTCGGTAAAGTCTCTCAAGACGAAGTCCTCAGCATCAATCCTCAGCAACGCAGCTTCACGCAGCAAAGGTAAAATGGCAAGTGGCAAAAGGGTGGCAAAAGAGTGGGGAAAAGAGTGGGGGAAAGAGTGGGGAGATCCCTCCCTAAGCTAACAGTTTTTATAGTGAAAAATACAATGGAAACTCACATTAAGTTTGCAATATACACTGAATCACTGAGCAGAGCGAGAAGGAAGAAATGTAACATTGCTACATCTGAAAATCTCCGCTCAGGAAAAGTCACAAGGCGGAAACTACGGAACAGGAACCAAGAAAATAAAACATGTATCACATTTAATCCGGCTTCTCCTCGGCCATCGAGCCACAGTTCAGAGTTTTCCTCTAAGGCTCCTTTGTCTTTCGAGATTGCCAAGGACACTTTCACTTTTCTTGGAGAACTCCCAAAAACTGCTGCTGTCCTCATGGAAAGTTTCATAGAAGGACCATGGTCAGTCAACTTCAAGACCATTTCCAGCAGGGGTCTCCCTCGTCACGTCTTTCACATATTCACTCGAGGCCAGGCTTCAAAATTAGCCATCATGGATTAGGCCTCCATAGGCCACAATAGACCATCTCAATTAAAAGAAATAAAAACAACGTTACTACAGCATAATGATTAAACAGTGTTAACCCCACTAATACCCTTATGTGTATGCATTTATCTAGCTTTTGCAACATAAAAAAGCATTAATTCAGACAGCGTTTTGTGCTCAAAATAAACAGCACACAGCAACGTTTAAACATGAAAACTTGCACGTTATTTTTTAGAAAACAAAAACAGCACACACATGCTAACCCTCGTGTAACTTTCTCTTATGTTAAGACAAACGAATTGATTAATAAAAACACACTTGCACAAGACAAATAATTAATTGTTATTTATTAATATTTAATAAAACGCATAGACATACTAGAGCTTCAAAAAGCCCCTGAATTTTCTAAATGAAAACTCTGCTCCAGCAATCCCCCTTTGGTGATTTTATCACCAAATAAACCCCCAAAAAAAATTAGTGAAAATTTAGTCCCATTTTAGGAGAAAACAGAAATGTCTTTTCCCCTTACACAACATTAAACACCAGTCACTCTTTCATCATCTCTCTTTGTCTCTAAATAAACACTCTTCCTCAATTCTTCTAGTTCAATTTCTTGAGGTTCTCTTTTCAACTTCTTATTTTTCCTTTCCTTATTCAATTTCTTTTTCCCTCCCCTGTTTTTACAACACACACACACCAATCTTATTATTAATAAAGCCACAATTATACAAGACAAGGGAAACAATATTCTACCTATAATAGTACTACCTATTTTTGCAATAAAATCCTTAACAGCTATCATTTTATTAGCTATTTTAGTCCACAAACTCCCAGCTTCAAGTGGTACTAATTCTTCATGCAAATCAGTAATATTTCTGATATAGACCTTCAGGTCTTTACTTTCGTCAGGAATGTAAGTGCAACAATGTTGAACTTTCAATATTCCACAAACTCCACCCTCCTTGGCCAATAGAATATCAAGGGCAAGTCGATTTTGCATAGACATGGCACGTACGGCACTTAATTCCGTATTCACCAAAAGAAACCCTCCTGCGGTATTTGTCGATAAGCGATCAACCACTGTGGACAGTTTCCGAATTCCATAAGCATTTAAAGAAATTCCCACTGCTGGAATCAAAACCCCAAAAATATCACCCACAATTTCAGACCAAGTTTCTCTCTTAAAACGTGTTAATAAGTTAATATCTTCTACATCTCTTATTTTATCTGTATGAAAAATCTTAGGAAAAACCAGGCCCACATAACACGTGCCATACCAATGGTCAGGCAACTTGTAATAAGCCTTGTTCCCACAAACATAGTACACTCCTGGAAAAATCGTATCTTCTCCACCTCTGAAACCCCAACCTGTCGCAACGAAGTATGTATCATGGCACTCACTAGTTCCCACAAAATATGTATCATATTGGGATTTCCTTCTTGTAATGCAAAGTTTACCCTTCTGCGGCGCATCTAGAGCTAAAGTTGGACTAGCCCCATTTCTCAACTCTTTTCCCATTTCAATGTCCCAAATTGTCTCACTCACTTCATATTTTCCCCCTTTCTCATGCATGTTCACTCTCCTTTCCTCTACCATATCCAGGAAAGCTTTCTCCTCTTCTTTCAAACTGCAAGTTAAATTATTCTTAAAAATGTAATCTAATGTTAATCCTTTTTCTTCAATAAAAATCTCACCAAAAGTGTTAGCTTCTTTAGCTGGATTCAGCTCTTTGTTCATTGGCAAGTGCCCAAAAATACTATCTCTGTTAGACATCTTATAATCTATTTTCCCTAACAAATAAAAAACACTACTCAAAATACTACAGGAAATACCATATGTAGCTGGTAAATGGTGATAAGTAACACCCTCTGAGACGGATGCAGGTAATTGCATACAGACGTAGCAATCCCTTACTTCCATTGTCTTCACATATTCATATAACAGTTTAGAAAAAACATTACTAGAAAAATTATTAATTGACCTATCTTTGTGTATGTAACTACTACTTCTAATTGGAACTACTTCTTGTGAATTCTTCTCTACATTTGTCACATTTTCTATATTCATTCCAAACTCTACTCTAAAAGTAACTAATAAAACTAAAACACCCCATAGAAGCATTAATAATCCAGTACAACAGCAGCACATTCTACACCACCTCTTAAAGAAGGCACATCTATTTCTATTATCCTCTATGTTAGCCATTTTAGTTTAGCCTGCACTACTCCACTACTGTTTGAACTTCTTCAATTTCTTCAGCAATTCTTCAGCTTTCCGTTTATCCAAATGATTTCTTCGTTCACTTGATCCAAGTGAATCCTTCTTTCACTCAGTTTGGATACTTGTCATTCTTCACTTCAATTTCTTCAACATCAAATTGTATCAGATCTCCAACATCAAGATCCTCAGTACTCGACTCTTCCCCAATGTCAGTCAAGAGTACTTTCAGAATTTCACCAGTGTCTTCCTCAACCACTTCTCTCAAGACCACTTCCGGATTATCTCGAGTCACTGTTTCTTCTTCTCCTCCTTCAGACAGTGCCACATAAGACCATTCCGGTGATCTGTACTTTTGGTTGGGTCTTCTTACTCTTTTTATTTCCACTGGTTCGTTTGACTCCTTTGATTCTTCTCCTTCAGCTTTTGAACTTTGACTCGAAACTTCATTTACTTGTTCAGCTTTCGATGTATTTGCTCTTATTACTCTGTATCTCAGCCTCTTAACTCTGTTGTTAGGCCAATGGTCTCCTCTTAACACTTTTTTCGGTTTTATTTCTTTATTACTTCTTTCTCCAATCCAAGTTCTCTTTCTCAGAACTCGACCCTCCGTTTGTTCATCCTCATCATCTGTTTCAAGTGCCTCTTGTTTCCGTTTTCCAGCAGCTTTCTTCTTCTCCACAGATTTTTTCACCAATGTTTGAGACTTCCCTACTCCTGTCCCTCCTCGGGTCTCCGACACGCAATCTTCTTGCTGTCTACTTGTCCCTTCACCTAGCTCCTCATGAATGTTCCCTACACCTCCTCGGGGGTCTTCCGCAATCTGTCCCTCTCTATCTTCTTCTGACCCTACTTCTTCAAGTATAATCTCAAGTGGTTCTTCAATCTCCTCCTCTTCTGATTCAGGAGTAATCTCTGTGTGATTTCTTTTTTCTTTTCTTTTTCCTTCGCTGCTGTTTGAAACTTCAGGCTCTCTTACAGAATCTGATCTCCTTTCTGATACTCGCAGTGGTTCATTCGAAGCTCTTCCTACTTCTTTCCCCACTGATTCTGTATCTTCATCATCACTGGAATCTGACTCTTCAAAATACTCTTTACCAGTCCCTTCTTTCGGATTTGGAACTCTCAGAGTATGACTTGCATGTACCCAGTGCTTCACTCCAGCACACTTTACTGCAGTTGTCGTAGTCAGAATAACTTGTCTCGGCCTTCCCCACCTTGGAATCAAGCAATTTCTTCTTCTGTGTACCTTAATCCTCACCCAGTCTCCTGGACTCAGATCATGGGCTTGCTTCTTCTCAAGTGTGGTAGCTTCTTCTCCAACCTGGTGAAACACAGAATGAACTGCGTCAGCCAGGCCTTTACAGTAATCCAAAATCATGTCATCAGTTATTGTCACCAACTTATTGACAGGCACGAATGCATGGCGCATAGCACGTCCCATGATTATCTCATGCGGGCTCAAACCAGTAGTTCTATCTGGAGTAGATCTCATTGTCATCAGAACTAGAGGCAAAACATCTGGCCATTTCATGCCAGTGGCTAAGCACATTTTCCCAATCCTATTCTTGATTGTGCCATTAATCTGCTCAACCACACCAGAAGCCTCTGGTCGGTATGCACAATGTAGCTTCTGCTGTATTTTCAATGCTTCACAAATCAAACCCATGAGCTCATTCTGAAAGTGTCTACCTCTATCAGACTCAACTGTTACTGGAAACCCGTACCTAGGAATCAACTCCCTCAACAGTAACTTTGCCACTGTTAATCCATCATTTCTTCTAGTCGGGTAAGCTTCCACCCACCTTGAAAATAAACAGACTACCACTAGAACATACCTTAGTCTGTTTACTTGGGGCATTTCAATGAAATCAATCTGCATTCTTGTAAAAGGACCTCCTTCTCTGCCTATTGTTCCCAGACTCACCACTGTCTTTTTCCCAGTGTTAAATTGCTGACAAACTAAACACCTCTGACAGATGCTCTCTGCAATTGTCCTGAACTTTGCATTGTACCAGGTCTGCTTAAACGACCTAACCATCGCGTCTCTTCCCAAATGTCCCTGGCCATGATACATCCTTGCCATTGACGACAAGATAGAGTTAGGCATCACTGGTCTGCCATCTCTGTAGACCCAAACATGGTCTGTTTCTCTTGGAGCACATCCTGCCTTAATCCAATCTTGTTTCTCTTCATCTCCTGCCTCATCTTGTAACTGTTTCACTTCATCCCAGGTCTCTAGGACATTAGTAAACATCACAGAAAGAAAAGACATTTCCCTTTCTCTTTCCCTGTTAATGGACTGATTTGTCTTGGCACAATACTGCGCAACATCATTTGCGTACCTGTTTCCAATCGTTATGAAATCCTCCCCCTGACCATGGGCAGCACATTTTACAACTGCTAACTCCTTAGGCAGCTGTATCGCCTCAAGCAATTTTCCAATCATTTCAGCATTCTTTATTGGAGTTCCACTCGATGTCAAGAAACCTCTTTGTAGCCAAAGTTGGCCAAAATCATGCACCACTCCAAATCCATACTGACTATCAGTCAACACAGTCGTCCTCAAATCTTTCCCAATCTTACAAGCTTTTGTCAATGCTATTAATTCAGCAACTTGCGCAGATTTTACTCCTTTCAATGGTGATGCTTCCATGACCTCTGAAACTTTGCACACTGCATATGCTGCACATAGCACACCATCATCATTCCTCAAGCATGATCCATCCACAAACAACACATGGTCATTCTCAGGTAAGGGAATATCCCTTATGTCTGGTCTCGGTTTCGTACAGTACTCAAGCACATCCAAACAATCATGATCATCTTCCATCTTTATACCCACATTTTCAATATCCGGCAAGAGTGTCGCTGGATTCACATTCACACATCTCTCAAGAGTCACATTTGATGCACCCAGTATCACTTTTTCATACTTAGTCAACCGACTATGTGACATGTACTGAGTTCTGCTTCTTGTCAAAAGAATTGCCACATTGTGAGGTACGAATACCCTTACAGGATATCCCATTATGATTCCCTCACTCTGTTCCAGGCTCCTGCATGTTGCAGCCACAGATTTCAGACAACCTGGTAAACCCACAGCTACAGGGTCAAGTGTTGATGAGAAGTACGCAATAGGCCTTCTCAATTGTCCATGTTTCTGGATTAACACTGAAAGTGCACATCCATTTCTCTCACTGCAGTACAGCTCGAATTCTTTTTCATAGTCAGGCATACCCAAAGCTGGAGCCTCACACATTTTACTTTTGAGCTCTTCAAATGCTGCCAATTGTTCTGCATCCAGATCTAATGGATCTGTCATTTCACTTTTTGTCAATTTAATCAGTGGCTTTGCTATCAGGGAAAAATTAATTATCCACTGACGACAATAACCCACCATACCCAGGAACATTCTCACTTCCTTCTGGGTTTTTGGAGCTTTCATTTCTCTGATTATTCTGATCCTGTCAGTAGTCACTTTTCTCAGACCTTTTTCAATATTGTGTCCAAGATAATGAACCTCTTTCTTGCAAATCTTCGCAGTAATGCCACCATTTCTTTAATCTGTCCTGTTCTACCAGAAGCATTCAAATTTTCAATGTCCTTCTCTGTAAAATCCATCCTGTAAGTTCTCTGTAAAACTTTCACTTTATCAATGTCAACTCCTTGTTCATTTGCTATTGCTCTTAGCCTATCATGAGTATTCCTTGCTCTCCAGGTAACACTTTTGCACATAAACAACAGCTCACCATCATGATGACTCTTCAGGATTTCCACTGGAACTGTTCCTGTCACAAGCTCTTCTAATTCTATACGTAACCTAGCCACATCAATAACTTGTGAATCCTTATCCTTTTTCTGAAGAACCTTCATCCAATCATTCAAATCATCAACTGTTATTTCAGCAGTTTTTTTCACTGGAACCACTCTCTTCTGCGGTTCTAAAATTGGCATCCCTGAACAACCAGGTTCACTAGTATCCAATAGTTCACTACATGTGTCATGTCTTGTTTGTCTCCGGTCACTTCTTTCTGCTCTTTTATCTGAATCTCCTGAAGGACCAACTGAATTTGTCAGATTATTCCCAACATATGGAATCACCAGTCCATTCTCACCTGCTCTCTGTTTGTCAAACACAGGCATAACTGGACCTATTGTTACAGGCACCGTGACAGCTTCCAGATTCTTCGTTAACTCCCTAATTTTCTCAGTCAGTTCTGTTGTCGTTTTTGCTAATTTTCTGGCATTTTCCTCACTACTTCGATTCTCTCTCTCCCTGAAAGAACTACTACTTCTTGATTCAGGTGTCACTTTTTCTTTCTCAATAATACAGACTGTATCTCTTATCGGAGAAACAACTGGTGTACTCTCATCTGGTTCTGGTCTATATGGAGGTGGTCTCTTGTAAATCATGTCATTTAAGACCTCATCATCATACTCATTAACTCCAACTGCTCCTTCTTCAATTGTTCTCATAGGATATAATCCCTCTGACATATTAACATCTCGCCATCTTTTCATCCGATCATGATGTGTTTCACGATCATGTCTCCTCCCAAACATATTCCTGTAATACCCTCCAGACCTTTGCTTTTCTCGCTCATGAACTTCCTCTTCCCATTCCACTAAAGCCTCGAACTGTGTAGGTCTCGGCTTCGGGTCCAGACGTACCATCTTTTCCCGTAGATTTCTCAACACGGCCAAATTAAATGAACCATGTTCTGGAAATGCTAGAACACCATCTTCTTTAGTATACCTAACCCAATTCTGCAACCATATACAGGTATGTAATCCATATTTCGCAACCATGAAGGATGCAGGTGTTTTCGCTGGAGGTAGCAACTCACCCTCTCTCGTTTTAACCTCTTTATCCTTGGTAAACCACCTTTTAACTTTCCCAAAGAATGTTTTTTTCTTTTTCTCCTCTTGATAATACATTTTAGCGCTTACTAAAACTTTCTACTCTCTCCGTATTATAAATATACAATACGAGCTTCTCAACCAATAGCAGCGCGACTCACACTAACGCACCAATCCTGGAGCGTCTACGTCACTAAACAGCTCTTCCAATCCCTGCGCGACTCACACTAACGCACCAATCCTAGCGCGAACCCTATCTGATCCACTATCCAATCAGAGCGCGGACTTTCTGACGTCAACAGTCGCTGCAGTTTGTCTCTGTCCTCTGTCACTCGTCTACCCCTCCTTTACAAAATCTTTTCAATAGACTTCGTGTCAAGATTTCTACAAAATCTATTAGTTACAACATAAACACATCTCCATTGTCTGCTTCGCTAACCACAGAATAGTAAAAGAGAGTATTTTCATAAGAAACCTTTCATTGACACAGTAGCACTTCCTCTACTCTGCCCTACTAACATACATTCATTAACTGTTTCCTCTAGGACTTATCCAAAGAGTCTTACAATCAACAAAATGTACAAACTTTCACGCACATTCATGCAAGAAAAATATAGTACATACGCACAGAATCCTGTTTTCGGGAAACAGTGCACAATCTGTCCCTTTACAGAATTATAACACACATTAACTAAGCAACTTTCTTTGCCCAGTTCCTCAAACAAGCTCAGAGAATACCTATTACTCCTCCCGCGATAAGCTTTAACGGAAATCCTTACAGATCCCTGGGACTTAAGACCAGAGTTTCACAGATAACCTTCACTATCATTCACACTCCTTATATACCAGAAATATCTAAGAGTAACATACGACGATGTCACTAATTCCGAACCCAGACACAGTGAACGCGCAACTTCAATTGTCACACGTTATTCCTTACAATCCCGTCTTTCCCGAGAGCAGCATATACTTCCCTCTGCCCTACTACGGAACCGCTACAACAGCTTCCAAGTTCCAGAAGCACTACATATAACTCAACATGACGACTTCAACATATAATATTAGTACATATACCAATATTGACAAAATAAAATCAATAATCAATAAGCTAATGTACATGCAATCTTATCAGATCAAGACAACCATCTAAAACCATCAATCTCTGCTACCAGGAAATTGATAGAGATCAGGGTATCTAAAATATGCCCACTTCCACGGATAGAGTAATCACACAGTTACACGCACATACATACATCATACACTAGGGCCCATTTCACTAACACACGCTCAAATACTCTACCAGCAATAAACCTGTGGAAAGAAAACACTAACACCCTGCATCAATATCAGGTCGATCAGATCTGGTTTAGTGACTGTCCTAATCAATAACATAATCTACACAACATATACAATAATGATCAACAATATAAACCCAATAATTGACAAGAAAGAAAATTCAACACCATGTTTAAAATTATATTGCTTTATCTAAAATTAGTCAAAATAAATCAATCAGAATAAATCATTTCTCATAGTTACCTATTCTAACTAAGTGTCAGAACGGGTCAGGACAAGTCTCTCGGTAAAGTCTCTCAAGACGAAGTCCTCAGCATCAATCCTCAGCAACGCAGCTTCACGCAGCAAAGGTAAAATGGCAAGTGGCAAAAGGGTAGCAAAAGAGTGGGGAAAAGAGTGGGGGAAAGAGTGGGGAGATCCCTCCCTAAGCTAACAGTTTTTATAGTGAAAAATACAATGGAAACTCACATTAAGTTTGCAATATACACTGAATCACTGAGCAGAGCGAGAAGGAAGAAATGTAACATTGCTACATCTGAAAATCTCCGCTCAGGAAAAGTCACAAGGCGGAAACTACGGAACAGGAACCAAGAAAATAAAACATGTATCACATTTAATCCGGCTTCTCCTCGGCCATCGAGCCACAGTTCAGAGTTTTCCTCTAAGGCTCCTTTGTCTTTCGAGATTGCCAAGGACACTTTCACTTTTCTTGGAGAACTCCCAAAAACTGCTGCTGTCCTCATGGAAAGTTTCATAGAAGGACCATGGTCAGTCAACTTCAAGACCATTTCCAGCAGGGGTCTCCCTCGTCACGTCTTTCACATATTCACTCGAGGCCAGGCTTCAAAATTAGCCATCATGGATTAGGCCTCCATAGGCCACAATAGACCATCTCAATTAAAAGAAATAAAAACAACGTTACTACAGCATAATGATTAAACAGTGTTAACCCCACTAATACCCTTATGTGTATGCATTTATCTAGCTTTTGCAACATAAAAAAGCATTAATTCAGACAGCGTTTTGTGCTCAAAATAAACAGCACACAGCAACGTTTAAACATGAAAACTTGCACGTTATTTTTTAGAAAACAAAAACAGCACACACATGCTAACCCTCGTGTAACTTTCTCTTATGTTAAGACAAACGAATTGATTAATAAAAACACACTTGCACAAGACAAATAATTAATTGTTATTTATTAATATTTAATAAAACGCATAGACATACTAGAGCTTCAAAAAGCCCCTGAATTTTCTAAATGAAAACTCTGCTCCAGCAGTATCTTCTGCCAACCACTGTCTGTCTTCTGTTTTTAAAAGGCTTGCTTCCGCGCAGCTTAAATGTAACGAAGATAAGTCCGAGATTCACCTTTTCGGGCATTTTCCAACTAAGTGTAGGGATACTCTCTGGCCAACCGAGTTCGCCTTGCCAACCTCAGTTGGGAAGCCCGCTAAGAACTTGGGGGTGTGGTTTGAAGAAAATCTTTCTTTCCTTACCAAGGTTAAGAAGTTAGCCGGAAACTGTTTTGGTCTTCTTAAAACCTTAAGGAAGTTTCTCCCTCTCCTGCCTAGGGATGCGAAGGAGACAGTAATTTGCGCCCTTATTTTATCTTGGCTGGACTACGCCAATGGTATCTATGTGGGCATCCCTAGTTATCTGTTGAAGAAGCTTCAGGTGGTCCAAAATGCGACAGCCAGACTTCTCCTTCACATTCCCCCCAGAAGTAGTGTGAGACAACACCTTCGCTTATTCCACTGGCTGCCCGTGGCAGTTAGGGTTAAGTTTAAATCATTAATCATTGCCCATCGCGCTTTCCACGGCCACGGCCCTCGCAACCTGCAAAAACGCTTCTCCTTCTATGCCCCTCAGAGACAACTGCACTCTTCGTCTCAACTTCTTGGCAGGTTCCCCACTTTAAATGCCAGAGGTTAGGTGGTAGCTCTCTCACCCGAAAAGCTGCCGTGGAATGGAATGCTCTTCCCTTTGCTCTTCAGAACATCAAGGATTCATTTGTTTTTAAAAAGATCCTGAAAAAGTATCTCTTTGTTTAGTTCAGTCTCCTTCCGCTCTTGGTTACGCGCCGGGACACTACTGAGCATCTGTGCGCGTTATAAAATAAAAATATCATAACATAAAATTAATAACATAACATATCAGGCAAGGGTAATACTGTTAATATTGTTAAACCCAATAGATTCAGATCAGTTAGCTTAGGAAATCATAAAATATATGAAAGCCTTAATCTTGTGAAATACAGGGAGAGAATGATTGTCTAAAGAGGTATTGCTTAATGAAAATGTTCAAAACCTTGCAAACAGAACATGTGTAGATTCATTTTGACAAACCGTGAGAGTAATATTGATAAACCTAAGAGTTTACAGCAACATTAGTTCAGGATAACACAAGATAAATGGAGACACGGAGAGCTCCACATTATAAAACAAACAAAGTCTAACACGATTACCAAACCTAACGGGTGTAGCTCAACTTTATACATAGCATGGCTTTCAATCATTATTTCCTGAGACTAGCATGGTATATCAGGGGGAGTACCTGCATTACCGAGGTCAAAATAGTATACATGGGATACATAGCCCAACTGAGCATTCTAGAAATCTCACATTGGGTAGCCATTGTTGTGAACTGAAAAGATTTGAGGATTTCATGTTCTTGACAGAGTTTCCGAAGAGTTTTAGATTCTGACGGAGATTGCTAATTGTGGTGAACTTGCTACTTTAGCGAAGAGCATTGCGATTTCTATTTGTTCAAGGAAGAGGTGAAATCTTGCATTTCCTGGTCAGTAAGGTCTTCTGTGAATCTTGACACGTCAGCAGGGTCTTCGAAGATGTGGTATTTTCCTTTCACCATTACTCTATACTTGCCTGGGCCTGCAAACGAGGATTGAAGATTAATTTCATGTAGTCTATCCTGCAATGTCAGGAATCCTCTTCTGGCTTCAACCATTGGTTTGGAATAATCTTGATTGAAGGTTATTTTGTGGACATTCCACATAACAATTTGATTTTTACGGCATATGTGGGTATAGCTAGAGTTTGTTGAAACCTCAATGGCTTGCAGACAATCGGCCTGTTGGAGATCTTGGAGGTAGGTCTGAAGGTTGGCACTCTGTGGGATCTTTCCAGTTCAAAGGCTTTACTGAATTTTAGGCCAGTGATCTGTGGTATCCAGTTTTCCAGGAATGATATGCAGGAGTAGGCAGCTTCTTCAGAACCTTCGGGAAAACCAAAATTCTTACATTACCTTGTCTATTGCAATCTTCGAGTTTGGCGATGTCTATCTTCATGTGTTTTGTAGCAATTTGGAGGGAATTTAAATCTTTGGTGATTTAGTTAGTTGAGTCTTCCATATCACTTTTTCATAGTTCAGCCTCTGAAATGTTAGTATTGATTGAGTTAATATCAGCCCGTATAACCGTCATCTCAAGTTGCATGGAGTCTGTGTTTTGTTTAGTTGATTTAGCTACTTCATGGTCTTCCACAAGCTTTTTTAGTATCATGGCCATTGTGCTGTTTATATCTGACTTGTTTTTAATGGGTGAGTCTGGAGATGTAGGTTCAGCCTTCGAGCGTTTATAGTGTGGTTTAGGTTCCTTTTCTGCAATTGTGATTAACTTATATAACTGCTCTAAGGGGCGTTGTCAGCTGCATTTATGAGAGTTCTTCAAGGTCTTCAAACTATGGTGGATTGTAGGTCAGTTCGGATGTTGATATATTTTACTATGTGTATGCCTTCAAGTGCGTTAGTCTGCACTGCTAGATTCACTTCACCTGAGCGGTGCTGTGGTCTATTGTGGTTGCGTCGAGTTGAGGCTTTCCCGGTGACTAGACTTGCTCCTTAGATGTCAGCACCTGAGTCAGGGCCAATGCAAGAACTCACACAATGACTGTATTAGTGCGCTAATTAATACGATGTGCAGCCCACGTAGTCAACGAAAAGTGGTATTATCACAGACTTAATAGTTTATAGAAGAGCACAGCCGTAACAGAGCTCTTGGTCAGAGACAGGCTTTCCCATGCGTTCCCAGAACATACGTCAGAACACATCCAATCATAGCAATTCAGTGTACACAGCAGCACAGAGACCCCGCTGAGTACCCCATGAATAGTATCAAGGTCTGCAGTGGTATCTGGAGGTCACAATATTAATTGCCTTGTTAATCATTAGTGATTGG
This sequence comes from Triturus cristatus, assembly GCF_964204655.1. Taxonomy (NCBI): domain Eukaryota; kingdom Metazoa; phylum Chordata; class Amphibia; order Caudata; family Salamandridae; genus Triturus; species Triturus cristatus. The sequence goes on from NC_140590.1 coordinate 790,271,879, forward strand.
AAACAGGCAGGCGATATTGAGCAGTGAGCTGGGATTCTGTATTTGCACAATGTATGATTATTCTGCTATTTTAATGTGATGGGTGCCATTCTTGTTTCAACCAGTTAGGCAAAATGCTGATTGTTCTTGACAGGCTGCTGTACCCGCAGTACCGATGCAATGTGAACATTGGTGTATGTAATGGACGTCGCTCATGTGTTTAGAACTTTAACCATGAATTCCATAGAGTTAACATGCATTTCTTAAAGTGCCAGATTTGCGCTCAATATTACTCACAACTATCTTAGAGTAAGGCGATGTTTGGGATTTATTAAGCCGTTTGCCCAGATTGGGTGTTGAACAAAGGATAGAACAAAAAAGCAGCGTAGTACCTTGGCAGCAGGTCTATTGTTGCGGTGTTGGAGGTTTAAGCAGTGGCGTTTCCCAAAAGAACAAATCTTCTGGTCGTCAGTTGGGTGATGTTGGACCTAATTAGTCCCGAGCGCCATCTTGTCCTCGAGGTGCAGTGTTTTTTTTTCAAAGTCAGCAATTCAACTATTTAAGTTCCCTCGAACAAACCGGAATAACCCTTGGGTACAGTGAGTCTTCCAATTTCCAAATCTGTCCTTGCGCAATATGACAACAGGCTCTAGCGGTAATTTGGCATTCAATTTTGCTCCATGCTGGCCAGAGAAACAGAGTTAAGTAGCCATGAGCACTGTCATCCAAGCCACAGCCCCCAGTCACATGGGCATTTTGATGGTCCTTTTTGCCCTTTTGTGGTTAATTTGAGTTCTCACCTTGGCAGCCACTCTTGGTGCTGTCTTCATGTACTTCAAGTTTTTCACTTTCAGATTCGGTTGAGTTTTTACGAAGGGTTTTTTGGTATGTTTTGAAATGCGAGATTTTTCATGTCAGCTTAGCTCTCACTGTTATTATTGACACTTTCAAGCTGTCACTTGTATTGATTCCACATTGGATCTTATGTTGGTGTTTGTTGCTTGCCTTTGCTTCACCATCATCCAGTCACCCTTGCTGAGGTATACAAAATGCATATGGGTATTTCCATCTGCCAGCATACTGTTAAATCTTTTTTAGGTCAAGCCTAGCGCATCGCGTATGCGCTGCATAGGAAAACGACCTCTTGGAATCAGTCTGGACTTTTCACACGCTCGTGCGTGTGTTTTTTGTTTTAGCATTTTTTCTATTGGGCTTTGCGTGCGTCTTTCTAAAAAGACAGCACATAATTGGGCAAAGGCGGGTGCATGTCCTACCTTTCCCAGGAAATTAATCCACCCACGGTCTACAGATTGCGGTTACGAGGAGGGGCGCCATCTGTTCGGGGGTCATGTCACCATCTGGTTTTAACCCCTTGCCTGCTCATGACGGAACCACTCCGTCATGAGCCACGGGCGCCGTGTGCTCATGACGGAGTGGTTCCATCATGCTGCGGCCGTTGCGGCCGCTCCGCCCACGCGGCACTGATTCCCCGCTTGTGCGGGCGAACAATGCAAGTGGGCGGAGTCGTGACGGAACCACTCCTTCATGAGCACAGCGCGCCCGTGGCTCATGACGGAGTGGTTCCGTCAAGAGCATGGCAGCGCCGCGCTCACCCCGAACCCCCCCAGCACCGTGGCAGAAATTCGTGCCGCGGCGAAGGGGTTAATTAGCGCATTTGCCGCACTGCCCTCGCCCTCGATTCTCTCTTGCACCATTCCTTTTAACCAACCCTCCCTTCACATGCCACTTGCACATGCACAGCCCTGCCAATGCTCTATTTGCAATGAGAAACGTGTGCATTCAATGTCATGCTAGGCCCATTGCTGTTGACTTGTAGAAGGAGGAAGGCAGCAGAATCGTGTTTTGACAGTGACGGCTCCTGATTTTCTCTACTGTGCTCGCTTTCTGATTTGGTACTAGCATTATAGAATGCAATCTCAACTTTAAGGAAAACACCCTATTCATCTTATGTTTGACCTCACAACCGCAGGTTCGAACTTCAGCGCGTCTGCTCAGCCTTTCATCCTACTAGAGGCCGACAGACTAATTAACATTCATTTGGTTGGCAATAAACATCTGTTACTCTGCACTAAGATGCATCATACTCCAGCCCCGCCTTCACTTGCACACTGGGATAACTCACTTTCGCCTCCTTTCAATTCGGCTCCTGATTTTCTCTACTGTGCTCGCTTTATGATTTGGTACTGGCATTATATAATGCAATCTTAACTTTGAGGCAAGCACCCTATTAATCTTATGTTTGACCTCACAACCACAGGTTCGAACCCCAGCACATCTGCTCCGCCTTTCATCCTACTTACTAGAGGCAGACGGACTAATTAACATTCATTTGGCTGGCATTAAACATCTGTTACTTGGCACCAAGATGCAGCATACTCCAGCCCCGCCTTCACTTGCACACTGGGATAACTCACTTTTGCCTCCTTTCAATTCATCTCCTGATTTTCTATACTGTGCTCGCTTTCTGATTTGGTACTGATTTGGTACCAGCATTATATAATAGGAGCCAGCAGCGGCGGCGCGCAGACTGCCATCTGTTTTGGGTCAGGTTTCATTTCCAGACCTTGCCGCTTTCATTAGAAGGCACGTCCCCTCCACTCCAACTGCACAAGAGTGAGCTTTCATTTTCTCTAAAACACAAAGGAACAGAAACTAAATCAATTACATCTTACTGTTCAGCGGAATCGTCAGCACCGTCTAATGAGTGGGCTTTGGCCAACACGCCTACCCTGGAAGGCAACAAGCAGCTGCTACAGTAGTTAAAGCTCCTTAAAGACCACTCATGTCTTGGGGAGGAAGGGAACGATCCTCTTGGGGTTTTAGTAAATAGCTACATTGTGATGCTTAACCATTTGTTGACCGGATGATCATGCTTCTGGTTAAACAAAACAGAAGTACGTTAGCAATCAGCATTTTACCCTAATTGTTGTGGAGAAAAAACAAACATCCACAGCAAGTAGGTACAGCGTAACTCTACAGAGTGCATCTTTTAGCTCCCCACCTCAGAAATCTGCAAGCACTTCTCGTTTCATTCCTTTTTATTTTTTGCATTATGTAGCAAGAATGAAGGTATCAAAGCACTTTACATAGGTACTAGTTCCATTACAGAAATCTGCCCGGTGGGTGATAATGTGCTGCATGGCTAAACACTTATAAGGTCCCAAAGGCGAGACCTATTGGCTATGCCAATGCTTGTTTCCCCTTCTGTTCTCTCTGATGCATTACTTCATCGGTGAATATTGTCATGGTGTTTGGTAGCATCCAACTGGGAACTCAGGTATGAGTTACACGGGCAATGCCCAGTAGAGCTGTGAAGGGTGTTCTGAGACGTGCTTAAGATAGTGTTGAGGGTCTGATGCGTGGGCATGTGGTTTAGTTCAGATCGCAGGAGTGCCTTCTTGATTGTCGGCATGAACTGCTCAACAATCTCATTTGCTTGTGCCCTTAAGGGCGTAATGCGGCAGTGTTTGCAGTTCAAGTGTGCGGTGAATTGGGTTGAGCTCTTGGTTGTTGATTTTGAGCCTATTGTCAATTTTGATGACATCAGCCATTCTTCAGGTTTCAAACTTTTTATCTAGAGTAGAGATGACTGATTTAGAGCGGTTTGACATTGGTGACTTTGTTGGTGGGAATTGTGAGTATACATCTATTATGAAAAGTATGTATTTACCTGTCCTTAATGGGCCAAAGAAGTCAGCTGTCAGGTTTTCCAATACCCGCCGAGGAAATGGCGACATTTGCAGGGGAACAGGTCTGAATTCCCTTTGGATGCTTGCCACAGAGTTCAGATGTGCAGTATTTCTTCTACTAGGCTGCCTAAATTGTGAAATCATACTCAGTCAGGTAGAGCTAAGTAGGTGGCAACAATCCATCAGTGCCCTTTGTGTGCCCGATCTACAACTCATTTGCGTAGTGTTGATGGGATGATGAGACATCTATCCCGGAAGAGAGGGCCACATTCTGAGGTTGAGAGTTCATCGTTTCCATGTTGAAGTGTGTTCAGCTCTTGTTTGTTAGGCGTCTACTGGCGCATTACCAAGGTCTCACCATCTGTTGTGTTCTGTTCTCTTCCTCCCCTCCTTCACAGCTGTGTCCTTGTGAGTGTGATATGGATGGAGACAGATGGTGGTGATGCTTGACAAAGTTTATGAATTCTTCACAGTACCTGCTGTTGCACTAGCACTTTCGATTTCCCGGTCTGCCATGGCTTTTGGCGCCCATTGAGATGACTCCAGCTACCATTTTTGAATGGTTAGCAGTCCAGTCTCCTACAACTATTATTTTAAGCCCTATAAAAACAGAATCCTGGACCCGGCCACCGCCAGCCACCGAAACCCTGCATCTTTTACCACTGAGGTAAGAGAAATACTCAGAATTCAATATTCCAAGGATACACTTAAGGAACTCAAAGCTAAGGCCATGCCACTAAAGACAGCTGTGCTACTTTGTCCCACACCCCTCTCATCGGAGCCCTGTACCCCTACCAACTGCAAACATTGCAATTTCACATCCACTCCCTGTCTCCCACAGTTGGTTTTGAGTCGCAAGAAGGATACTATCTCTAAGGATGATTTAACAAGCTCTTCCTGCTTAACCCTGGACAAACACCAACAAATTGAAGCTTGTAACACCCATCCTTCAATAAAAGGCCTATATTGTAACGTTTGTTACAATATAGGCCGTCCGAAATATGGGACTCTATTACAACCCACCAGCCTGACATTTGTTTCTTTACCAAAACCTGGCTTAATCCATCAGCTACACCTCATATTCCTATAGCCTTTCCCACCAATATTAAAGCTAAACAGAGAGACAAAAAATGGGGGCGGAGTTGCTATTGCACACTGCAACCTGGTTAAAATCACTCTAATTGACCGCCTCAGCGATGACGGGGAAGAGCTCTGTATTTTTAAAATGGAGGCTACACCTGAAGAATCATGGAAGGGTGCTCTAGTCATCGCAGCCTGAACCTAAAAAAGACTTCACTGACAAACTAACAAAACGCCTTGCCCCCCATGCCCTTGCCTCAAATAAATTCCTTCTGGTGGGAGATTTCAACTTCCATGCAGCACTGGACTCAGACTCCGTAACACAACAACTAGTCTCCAATTTGGAGATGCTAGGGCTGATTCAGAAAATAACCAGCTCCACTCATATTGCAAGCCACATCTTAGATTTTATGTTTACGAATGCCACGGACCTACAGGTGGATCCTCCCTCTCCCCTAATTAGGTCAGAGCATTCTATGATTAGCTTTCAGATCCCCATTAACCCCTTGCATGCCCGCCCCTTTCCCCGCCCAGTGCCACGCCTTCCATTAGCGGGCGGAGTTCATGACGAGCTGGACTCGTCATGGGCACAGCGCCACCGCAGCCCATGACGAGTCCAGCTCGTCATGGGCACTGAAGGGGTTAATAAGGAAAAATCCAGTAAGAATAAGTCCCAAAACCAGACAATGCCTTGGAGGAAAATCTCCGACTTCTCCATTTCTTCCATCTTTTCAACTCTACATGTTTCAAAATCCTCAGATATAAACAGTGCTCTCATACAGTGATTATTCCGAACCTTGGATATAGTTGCGCCCCTCAGACTTCACGGCTGCAACTCAACCAAGCCTCATTTTCCCTGGTTCACGGAAGAACTAAAACAGGAGAAAATAGCCTGCAGAAAAGTGGAGAGAAAGTGGCACATCTCCAAATCCCTCTCCGACAATATCACTTACAAACTAGCCTTAAACAGCTATCGTAAAAGGCTCAAAGACACTTGAATCTCACACCTTATTAATAGAATTGAAAGTGCAGGCAACTCGACCAAAGAAATATTTAAAGTTCAAATTGGGTTCATGTGTGTGACGTCCTGGCAGCCCACTTTCAAGACAAAATCCTGACTATCTATGGGAACTGTACTCACCACCCTCCACCCACTGACTCCCTAATCACCACTCCTCCAATCACCAACGCCTCCACTGCCCTGGAGCACCTCGATCCTTTTACTCCAGAACAAGCATTAGTAATGATGAGCAAAATCAAGTCAGGATTCCCCTTGCCCTCTCACCTCCACCCATTATGGTGACGCTTGCCAATCCTCTGCTCCCATACATCACACCACTGTTTAATCCATCTCTAACCTTGGCAACTGTACCTCAGGCTTGGAAAATAACGAACGTTATACCTATTCAGAAAGAATCCAACATGGATCCATTGAAACCCATGAATTATAGGCCCATATTACTACTTCCCTATCTTAGTAAGATTTTAGAAAGCCTGGTAAATCAACAACTCTCCCAGTATCTGGAAACAAATGCCATACGAGACCCTTCCCAATTAGGCTTTAGACTCATAAAGTACAGAACCTGCATTGAAGGCAGTGTTGGACACCATCAGACTCTCCATTAACAATGACTTTCCAGCCATGCTGGTGTTACTTGATCCATCTACAGCTTTCAACACCATCTCACACTCCATTAGGCTCCAGAGACTTTCAGAGATTGGTGTCAGAGTGGTTTCAGAATTTCCTTAGTAATCACACCCAAACCATAAACTTAAGACTTTTCAATTATCATGTCTAACTACTAGACAAGGTTGTACCACCGGGCTCTCTGTTGAGCCCCACGCTTTTTAATATAAATGTTGCCCCTTTGGCTCAAGTAGTAAGATCTTGGGGTCTGGATGTCATTTCATACACGGATGACACCAAATCCACAAAACAAAATTTCAGAGAATGCATGAGAAAAAAATCACATCATGAATGTCCCAAAACTGCCTGCAACTTAACAGCAAAAAACAGAGAGATTATGCTGTTTGGCAAAGCCCATGATTACTGGTCGGACGACTGGTGGCCGTCCGAACTGGATACTTCCCCTCAACCTATAAATGTGGTCAAGAATCTAGGCATCTTAATCGATGACAATATCACAATGAGTGAGCAGGTAGGCTACACATGTGGCATCTGTTTTTGAGTATAATATGTACATGCTTAGAAAAGCATTTCAGTGGCTTCATCTTCACACAGGAAGACCTCTTACGCAGGCTCTTGTGGTCAGGATTATGGAAATGCCTTACTGGTGGCAGCAAATTTAATCACTACTTTCCAAACTCCAGGTTGTTCAGAACACAACTGCATGCCTTGTTTGTAAACTTCCTCCCTGAACTACCTCCGAGCCTACTCTAAAATCTATTCATTGGCTTCCAACCAGAAAGCATGCCATATTCAAGCTCTCATTCCTGGTACATAAATCTTTATAGTGCAAGAGCCCTGCATATCTCCAAAACAAACTCTACCCATATTTTCCTACCAGAAATCTGAGATCCAAAGATCAGCTCTTGCTCCATTCCCTCAGTATCTGCACTACCAGATACAGCAGCTGATCCTTTTCTTATCTGGGTCCACATCATTGGAATAAACTACCTTTACACATCCGTGCTTGCTCCAAATTTGATAATTTCACAAAACTTCTCAAAAGCAGTTTTTTTTAAAAACTTATCCTTTCTTTTTTTTGACAGGGTCTGCACTCCAGCGCTAGGATACCCCTTTGGGTGTGATTCATTGTGCTATATTAAGTATGCCTAACATAACATAACATATTCTTCTGAGGTAGTTCTTCTGTACCTGTGAGTCGGGAGTGTGTATCTGAGAATGCAGTCAGCAGGATTGCTGTCTTTCCCTGGTTTGTGGACTATGGAGTAGGTGCAGTCTTGCAACTGAATTCCCTATCTTTTCATATGTGGAGGCATTTTGGCTTTGGGGTTCAGGAAGATGGTTATGTTCGTTTGGTGGTCTGTTATTATGGTGAAATGTTTCCCATACATAAAGACGTGATAGTGTTCACAAGCTCCTCTGGCTGCTAGGCTCCCTTTTTCAGGTTGTAAGTTCTTTCTGTGTATATAAGGCTCCTGCTTGCACATGATACGTTGTGTCTTTGTTCTGATCCTTTCTTGGGTTGGGCTAGTATAGCTCCTAGTCCCACTGGGTTGGTGTCAACTGTGAGCAATTGTTGGTCTGTTACGGTAAAGTGTTCCCCATACACAAAGAGGTGAAAGCGTTCACAGGCCCACCCGACTGCTAGGCTCCCTTTTTCAGGTTGTAAGTTATTTCTGTGTCTTTGAGGTTCCTGTCGGTATATGATTCTACGTCTTTGTTTGGATGCTTTCTCGTGTTGGGCTACTATGGCCGCTAGCCCCACTAGGCTTGTATTATCCGAGAACTCTGAAAATGGTGTGGGAGTCGACTTACATGTTAGTGGTACTGCTGACTTCCAACATGGTGGTTTGGAATGCCTGTTCGCAATCTATTGTCCACTCAAATGGGTGTTCTTGTTTCATGATCTCTCTTAGGAGGCTGCTTATGGTTGCATAGTTGTCGATGTAGCCAGAGAAGTAGCTTGCCATTCCTAGACATGTCCATATGTCACTGAAGTCGGTGGAGCAAGGGTGTCATTGAGAGCCTTGATTTTCTTGGGGTCTGGTTGTCAGCTCTTTTCTAAGATGATATGGCTGAAGAATTTGAGTTTGTCTTTCTAGAATTCCCACTTTATAGCGTTTAATGTTAAATTGGCAGAGCATAGAGCTTGGTAAGCTTTTTGTTGTGCTCTTTCATGAGCTTCTCGGGACACATCAAACACTAGGTTGTCATCACTGTAGTTGATTCCATTGGTAAGGGGTCAATACCCTTCAGATTGTCTATTGGAAGATTTCAGCTGCGGGGAATATTCTAAAATGTAATTTCTTATATCCTGAAAAGTCCAAGATGGGTAATGAATGTGTTAACATAATGTGACTCCTTCTGTAGTTCTCGTTGGTGGTATACTTTGATTGACTCAGGTTTATAGAATGTTGCAGCTCTGTTAAGTAGGGTGTCACTCGTGTGCAGGCCTGGGTGTCTCTCCCTCTCAATGGCTGTGTGTTGAATTTGCACAGCAAAGCATAGGCAGACTTCTACTTTGGTGTTCCTCTTTCAGACTTGCCAGCGGCGGGTCCCACAGTGTGGGGGCACTGACTCTTGGATTTTATTTTCAACCACCTTTTGCAAGAGAAATGATGTCTTCCAGTGGTGTTGAGTGACAGACTTTATGGTTTAGTTAATATGCAAGTGTACTTCAAACCGTGCACTTTCCCTAGGCCAGTGAACAGTTGCGGGTAAGGTTTTACTAGGGGTGTCTCTTCGTCCATTTTGTTTCGGATGCCAACAAGCTTGAGTTGCTCAGCAGTGGGGAGGCATATCATGCAGTCAGCCAGTGTTTATGCATCCATGACATGGGTGAGGGTTTCTACTGATCGCTCTTTTTATGTTAGCATTATTTCAAACTTCTCCAATCACTTAGAGAGTTTGTCGGCTATCCATGTGAAGACACTTTAGTCTGTATTTTGCAGTGTTGAACCAGGCTTCACTCACAACGAGATGAATGGTGTTATATGTTTTACCATTCTGAGCATTATGCACACATTTTTTGTTGGGGTTTCTGCATCAACTATTATGAATAGGTATGCATCGATTTCACTGGAGCACGATGAGGCTGCAAGATCATCTGACGGGCTTTTGTTGTGGACTGTGATGAACTGTTTGTACTTCCGGTCTGTACTGCACGTACATTGTGGTGCTGTCTCTTGATAGTCTTGAGGTTTTTTTCTTAGATCTTTGTCCATTCCCTGAAAGTGGCTGTACTTACCACACTTCTGGCAGGTTTGACTCATCACAGGGCTTTTCTCTTCATGCGGGTAGTCATGGCTACATTTGTAACACTCTTGTTTGGTGCTTTTCACTTCATGTGTGCATTTGCTGTGACTTTTGACGTGGTCTTGTAGGCAAATGGGTGCCACCCATTTAATCCACACAGATGTTTTGCTTTTTGATCACCCGGTTTTTGGGTAATCACATGATAATTGGACTACTCATGTTTACCGCCAGTGTCAGCCTTTTAGGATAAAGCCACTGAAGCACAGCTTGGGTAAGGGGCACTGGGCTAGTTACACATGAACATGTGTATACATACATGATTAAATGGATGGATCCAAGTTGGGGAAGTGGGGTAGGCACCGCAATCTACACGGAGCGGGTAGGGAGAATGAGGATGCCGACTCTCAAGCAAACAACCAGTAGTGCTAGCTGGGCAGTAAGCCCACTGTGGCAGCTGGGAATGGGCTCCCTGCTCTGCCCCCACCCTGATGAGCACCCGGGTGTCTAGTGGGCACGGACACCTGTGATCTTGAAAAGAGAAAAGTAATGGACGTGCGGCATAAGCTGCTTATAAAGTATTCATTGCTCCACGGAGGGAAAGCCCCATGATGCCCTGTAGGGCTTGGAATCTCTGATGAGTTTGGCCTTGTGGTGGCCCCAAAATGGGTATGGGCACCACCAATGTAACATGCAAGTGTTTTGGGGGCTGGAGGGTGTGCTTCAGCCCCGACTAAAGTATTTGCAAAGTTGCCCTAAGTTATCAGGGCCATGAAATGCACGACCCCAAGCTGTTTAGCCTTCATTTTTAAGCAGTCTGGCCTGGAGCTTTTGCTCTCCAGCTTGGAAGTGCAAGGACCTCTTGTGATTGGTCCTATGGCTGCATTTTATTTGGCCTAAAGTGGTACAGAAAATACACAGACATGTTATGTTGATTTTAAATACTTTATAGAGCATATGCTGTTGACAATGATTTTTGATTCACATTGCAATGATAAGATGGTGAATCATAATGTGGTTATTGGTCTTTAATGTGTTGACCCCTGCAAAGCCAATATTCTTCCCTTATATACTGATGTGGTGACCCCTTGACAACTCTAATAAGGCTTGGCTAGTATATTAGTGTGGGGACTCACTGACAAAGATAATAGGCCTGTGCAATTGAAAAGAACACCCTCTTATATTGGGATCTTCTATCTGAAATTGGGAGGGTACCATCATTTTGAGGGTTTTGACCCACTGTGCATAGTATTTTGTAGTGTGTTTCTGTAATAAATGTACTTTTCCATTTTCAAAGAAAAAGCACAGGCTGAACAATCATTTATTGAGTGGTATTGTGTGCCAACGACTTGGTATTACTAGCCGACACTACCTGGCTTGAGGAGGCCTTGGACTGCTCTGCTTCTCTACCCTGAGAGAGTCAAGTGTTAAGATGGGGTGCTTGGTTCCCAGCTAGGAGAAAATTGTGGACCTAATACTTGTGCAGGCCTCACATCCTGCACAAATAATATCCTGATTTCTTGCAGGTCTCTTGAATAGGATTGTCTCTAGAGGCTGGTCAGGTTCTTCATCTTTGCTTAGTTTTGTTCCTTTTTTCTGCCCTTCCAGCTTCAATTTTCTGGGCTTGGGCATCAGGTTGGTCATGCAGTTGGGCCATTTCTTCAATTTCATCCAGTGTAGTACTCTTTCTTAGAAGGCACCACTTGAGCGATTCAGATTAACATCATTCAATGATTTTGAGGCAGGTGGCATTTTCAATTGACAACTTCTTGGATTTGCAGCAAATGGACAGTCTGCACAGATGAGCTATGAAGTCACTCTCTGATTAGTCCTTTTCCTGGGAGGAAAGATTACAATGTTATAATTCATAGTCCACATATTATTTGGGTGGAAATTTTTAGTTGGGAAAGTCTCATACCCTTTGGTTGTTTGAGACGTTGGTAGTTTCTAGATGATTCATCAAATATCTTTGCCTGCCCGATTCTTCAGGATGACTAGCATTTGTTTTCCCCAGATGCTTCTAAGAAGTTGTCAAATGTGTCTAGCCACCCGACCCAACTGGGGCTCAGGCAAGTGCTTGAGATTGTGATAAATAGGTCTGGTAGTCTGAGCAAGGATGTGGAACCTTTGGTTGGTTTATTTTCAGTGAGAATGTCTCAATTGGCCTTGTACGCTGAAGTCGTTGTCTTATCATTCTTGTTCCGGTGTATTATGGTAGGGGCCTGGCTTCAAAATGGCCACCCATGTATTCCTATGGTTACCAGACTCTAAGATTGCACCTAAATTAGTTTCTATGGTTCGCATGATATCAAAATGGACTCTACCGTGCTGCCGGAAGTCTCTCTTTTAGTTCTTGACATGCTTGGGTCAAATACTTGTAATGGTGTCCCAGGTCTGCTGCTGATACACTACTACTGCCATGCCTTTTATATATGTTTTCTTGCGAAGGTACACTTCTCTGTCACCCTTAAGGGTGCTGGGTACCTCTTTAACACATTTCCCTTTGGGCTGCTTCTAGTGCTTGTCGTTTTCGTTTTTGCGGGGAGGGGGTCTCACATTTTGCTGGAACCCAACCCCAGTTGTTGGGCATGCTCTTTTGTTGTGGACATCGCTTTGTGCATCTAGTGCACACTAGAATACAGCAGCCCGATGCTGCCTCTGAATCTACGGTGTTGGTTATTGCAATATGTGCAGTGTACTCACAGTCTCTGCCTGTGGGTCAGCAGCTCCTTGATGCTACAAGGTTTTCTGTACCCTACCTACATCGCGAGCTGTAATATCTAAGCATCCAGCAGAATTAAAGAAACACAACAGTCATGTAGGGTACACAATACCTTATTTCTCAGTTATGTCTCAATACATGGGCATGTGTGCATGTCCTTTTGTGGCCTACCACTGCTCTCCCTCCTGTCTTGTGTTTCACTTAATCCACCTTCTTTTACCACCTGTCCTGATGTTACTTCCTGCCCTGGGTGCAGCATCTGGTCCTCAGCTGGAATGCTGGCCTTCCTGCTTGCAAGGTCACCATCTATATCTTTGCTCCATAACAGCAGCAATTTGCTATGATGTAAACATGCTACTTCTGGCCACAGGGGTAATGCCTATTGGGTCACATCACATCATTAGTTATGAATTATTCATCTGACTTCCTGTTATTATTTATGATGTAGTTGCAACACTCCTTCTCAGTTATGATGTAATCACCATGAACCTGATTCACAAAGCTTCTCCAATTAGTATGCCAGACCTATTCCTAAAAATTCAAGAATAAGTGAAATAATTTGGCGAATTAGGATTGTCACACCAGTTGAAGTAACCCATTTCTGTATCAGGATCCATACTACAGCCTGATATAGCTTATTATCTACTCCTGTTATTTCCTGTAATCAGTAGGAATGGACAAAGTTTAAACTTTTCCCTCAAAGTTAAGTGAAGTCAGGAATCATTCTCCTTTGTGTTCACAGGGAAAGTTTTTTGATTTCCCCAGACTTAGTCAAAGTTAAATTAACTCACTTAGCCACATCATCATCACTAAGGCCTCCCTGTGGTCAACTAAAACATCCCAAATAATTTCTTGTACTTTACTGTATATATTTATCTTGTTTGTTGACCCTTGTACCCCTCTTCTCATTTGCGCCGTTCATGCTGTTTTTCACACTTCTGTATCACTGCGTCGCTCACTATTCACCAGCACGTTCAGTTGGTTACGTTGTGTGCTTAGGTCATTTTACAAGTGAATGTATTGTAGTGCTTCCCTAACTACTTGCACAATTGTATAAATACCTTTTTTACTCTACCTATACTGTGGTCTCCCTTCTTGCCCCTTGGCTAGTGAACTGCAGCAAAAATTGTGCCATCTACTTCAGTGACAGTGCAAACATGGCTTCAGGTGCTGACTGTAGTAATGTAAAATATGCAGTTTGACCTGTCGAAATAAACCCTTAGATAAAACCTCCCTTTTTCAAATTTTAAAACATCACCACTGTGTAGGTCTTGTAGCCGACAAGGCAGAGTGCATGGTATTTAAAAGCAGGACATGTAGAAATGTAATGTTAACATGTTGTTTCAGTGACCAAAACACATAACCTATTTTCACTGTGGCAGGCCTAGTTGTCCTTTGTAGAAAACCAGACTACAGGTTAAAATCTCAATACTGTCTCTCTGGAATGCGAATTGCTAGAAAAATATATGAATCCGTATTTTTAAAATAGCTATTCAAAATTAAATTGATTGGTGAAGTCAAATTTTAAACAAATATTAAGGAAAAGTAATTTTCAGAAAGTTACCCTTTCCTTGCCTGAAGTTGATGAGGCTAATTTGCCAACCAGTTCCAGCAAACCCCAGGGACATCGAAACACAGTATGACTTGGGGTTGGTTATCGACTGAATGCCATAAAAACTTCAAACATTGAACTCCAGTCCACAATTCTTTAACAAATTCTTTCAAGCAAAACAGTTTTAGGATTTGTTCATGGAACATAGGAGACCTGATAAACAAAATAGGGGATACCGACCTACTAAGCTACTTAAAAAAGCTCCAAATACAATTCTTACAAGAAGCATGGTCAATAGCCTTCCTTCTAATGCCTAGATACATTGAATTATTTTGGCCCACAGTCAAGTTATTGAAACACAGTCAACCAAAAGGCGGACTTGCAATTTATATATCAGCAGTATTAAAAGAGGAAAGCTAAATTTTGACCGAAGATGACCCAGACTTACTTATGGTCCAAATAAAAAATTGGCTTCCAGGAAAGAACACACCTCTGCTATTGATTAACGTTGATATACATCCTAACTCAAGAACAAAACAAGAACTTGCAGCGACGCTAACCTCAGTCATTATAGTCACGAGGAAATCCTCACCAGTGTGAGAAATTCTAATAACAGTGACATTTAATATGAAGCAGATCTTGACCCCAAACCTGACAACATGCTTATATCCCAGAATCTGACATGGAGCACTCCCCCGCAGAGCATTTGGTATACCAAGCAACAGGATAAAAAAAGCAAATTCCTTTTTCTTTTGATTACACATGTGCAGACAGGATATTAATATTGTAAAGGTTACAGTACACATTTTGCTTAGTAGTCTCTTTAGTTTCATCATGTCATTCTGCATTATTTTGACTATTTTCCCAATCTTTTATAGGGTCGTACTATATATCTGGTACCTTGCATATGGCTATGTCTTTGTTATGGATGACTGTAGTGTTACTTTCTGGGAGCTTGTAGCTTATCTAATCTATTCTATGAGCTCCGTGTATATAATAATAATGATAAGGAAAACTAAGAATAAAAAATACTGAACATTGAACTTAACTTTGCAGGAAGGTATTGTGTAGTAGAGTCTTAAGGAGAGTCTAGGGGGACGTTTGCTACTCAAGCAGGGTGTTGCCTTAGGGATCCTCAATCAATAAATTTAGCCTGAGTGGAGGCCGATATACCAGCTTTTGTATTCTGTACAACTATGTCATGGATGGCATGCACATTCTGCCATCCATCTGACTGCGGAGTTTCATTCAGGCGCTTCTGCTTCCCCACTTCCCTCATCTTCATTATATGTCTGTGTTGGGTGTTCCAAAGGAATGTAACAATTCCTTCCATTGATCAGCTATGGGGAGGCACCTCAGACCCTTCGCCTCTTCCCTGGTTAGTGCCCTACCCTCAGCCCTGGCCAAATTAGTTACATCATGTTTCCAGGTGTCTATCCATGGCCCAGTGTTGGATTTTCAGGACATTGCTATCCACCTCTTGGCTAAGGCCATGGCCAGGTCTATGAATTTGTTCCCTACTTTCCGGTTTGGAGGGCGGGAAAAAAGTTCTAGCAAGCATACCTCGATGGAGGCGCTCAATGCACGCCCCAACTTGTCATTTATTCTCAATGTTACCATGTCCCAAATAGGGCGCAGCACTGTGCAGGCCGAAACCATATGTAAGAAGTTTGTGTTCTCAAAACTGCACCTCAGACAGTTACGTATCCCCCCCATATGCAATACGGAGTCTGTGTGGTGTCATGTAAGTGATATGAATGAAGTTGAACTGCGTGTATTTCAGTCTGATATCACAGGATACCTTCTTGGGTGACGCCAATACCTTGCCCCACTCCTGATCAGTGAGTTCTCTGTTTAAGGCTTGTTCCCAACGTCCCATAATTATGCACAGGGGCGCTAAAGATGCCTCGGTCAGGGCTGCATGAAACCATTTTACTTGGTGTCCGGCCTACCTCCCAACTTAAGCAACATGTGTAGTAGCACGTGTGTCGCTGGCTCTTCCCCACCATTCCCACTTAGTATCCCAAAAGTGCATACTAGGGCTTCATACTGTACGAACTGTCAAGTTGGGAGACCACAGGTTTCTACTAGTTCCTCAAAGGGGACTAAGACATTCTCCTGGAAGCAGTCCCCTACCATCTCCAATCCCGCCTCAGTCCAAGTTAGCATTTGTTCGGGTGTGAATATCAAGGGAAGGTGTTTGTGGGGCAAGCCAATCAGTGGCAGTATCGGTGTGTAACAGAGGGTCTCGGCCATTCTAGACATGCATCGCTTCTAGCATTTGAGAGCTGTGGTCTATAGGAGCGGCTGGTAAGGTGTTGCCACCACATGGTCAAGCACCTTAGCCAGTAATAGGGCGGGCGTACATTGGGCTCAGACAGGAAACTTCCCACTGAGTTTACTCCCTCCAGCCATTGCACTAGCCACTGCATCCGAGGAACCAGCTGATAGAATTCGAAGTTGGGGACACCCAAACCCCCTTCCTCTATAGGGTGTTGCAATGTCTTCAGCGAGACCCTCCTTCACCCATCTCCCCTTGTAAGATCCCGTACTAGGGAGTCCAATTGTCTGAACCATCCCATCTGCATCACAATCGGGAGGTTAACAAACAAATATAGCAGGTGGAGTAGCATTACCAGTTTAGTCAGTGATATTCATGGCATGACTGGTAGTCTCAGGGAGCTCCAGAAAGGTACACAGGATTTAAGGGATTGCAGCACCCTGTCAAGATTACCCTCTCCTAAATCATCCAGAGAATGAAAAATATGGATTCCCAAGTATTTAAACGTAGTATGAGCCCAATTAATATCTGCAGGCAATGCTGGGGGTCTAGGTAGGATTCCTGACATGGGGAACAAATAGTTTTTAGTCTTGTTGAACAGTAGTCCCAACAGGAGCGCAAATCTTCCCATGAGTTCCATGGCTGTGCCAGAGCCGACAACAGCCTCTTCCAGGTGGATCAGGAGATTCCCTCCCTGACTGAACAATGCAGCTAGAGGCTCAATTGCCAGGGAAAATAGTAGGGGTGACAGGGGGCATCCCTATCGGGTGCCATGGGAAATTCCGTACTGGGCGGATATTGTTTTGCCCATTTTTAATCTTGCCTTAGATCGCGTATGTAGAATTCTAACCCATTTGGTCCAGCCCTCCCCAAGACCCGTGAGCATCATGGTCTCAAATAAGTAGTCTCAGCTTACTATATCAAAGGCCTTATCAAGGTCTAATGATAAAATAGCCGCTTGTGTAAATTATCTTGCCTCAGGATAGTACTGCACAGAGCAGAGTCTACTCAAGTTATATGAGGTGTTTCAAGATGTAGTAAATCCGTTTTGTTAGTGTGAATGAGGGTCTGCATATAGGGGAGCAGTCTGAGTGCCATAACCTTGCTGAGAATCTTAAAGTCCATGTTAAGCATGGATTGAGGTCTGTAGTCAACTACGCGGGCTCCCAAAACTGTAGTTTTGGGTAATGGGATCACTAGCCCGTTCTGCGTTGATTCAGGGAGTCTTCCAAGTTTTAAAGACTTGCATAGAGGGTCACCAGATGGGGTGCCAATTTAGTGGCATAAGCCAATTAAAATTCGACAGGGACTCTGTCTGGTCGCGGTGTTTTACCTGATGCCATATTGGTTATGGCCTGGCAAACCTCTTGCAATGTCACTGGGTTTCCCAGCATCTCTCAAGCCTGTTTCTCTAATACTTCAAGCTGTAGGGGTGTTAGGAAGTCTCTAATTTCCTTCTGTGTGGTTGAAGGAGGAGCCATAGGTAACACCTCATAATATTCCTGAAACAAGGCATTGATTGCTCCTGGCTCATATATGGACGTGCCTGCTTCAGTTCTAACGTGTGATCGGTTTTCCTCATGATTATGGTTTGACCAGCCACACGAGGAGGCGGCAGGCTTTCCCCTCTTCTTCCTGCACTTTAGTAAGGTGCCTCTTATAATCATGGCAATGTCGGCCTTCCTGCGCCTCGTAGTACAGGGTCCTCGATTCTTGCAAGTGTATCCAAGCTGTGGCAACAGTGCTCTGAGTAGTATCCTGCTTAAGCAGTTGTTCTTCTAGCTCTTCCAGCTCTCTGTAGAGTACTCTCCATACCCCACCTGACTGACTCAGGCAGTGTCCCCAAGCTACCACTTTGAAAGCCTCCCATTCCACCAATATCATGGAAGCTGAATAAGCATTAGTGGCGAAAAAGGTATCCATGCAAGAGTCTAATGATTCCCTGAAAAGGGCATCCTCCAGTATCATGGGATTAAGGTTGCATATGGGGGTCGGAGGTGGATCCCCAAGGGTTGGTGGGTCATTAGTAATAAGCAGTGGTCTGAAAAGGTGTGTCCCAGATATTCAGTGTGGGTAATGGTCCCACAAAAGTCTGGGGAGCAGAGAAAGGCATCTAGTCTTGTGTGTAATTGATACATAGTAGAGAAAAAGGAATATTTTCTCTCTTCTACGTGCTGTACCCTCCAAATATCTTCTAGCCCCCAATGTTCCCTCTGGTCTCAAAACCCTGTTGTGGTGCGGTGAGTTTGGGCACCAGGGAGAGGAGGATTTGAATGGTCCAATATTGTGTCCGCAGCACAGATAAAGTAACCACCCAATACCAAGGTCCCAGATGTGAGATCAGCCAGTCGGGCCGAAAGGTCCTGCAGGAAGGACAGTTGATCGTGGTTGGGGGCATAAATACTACCGATTGTAACATCCAGATGATTCAGTTTCCCATTAAGCAACACATATCTTCCTTCTTTATCGATCTGGGTGCTTGACCCTTCTAAGGGGATCCCTGGTTGTCTCAAGATTAACACACCTTGAGCATAGGCTGAGTAACAGGTCGCATAAATCTTCGCCCTCAATCTTCTACGCAGTTTCTCTATCTCGCCCTGTAGAAGATGATGGCTTCCACAACCCCACTGGGCACATCCCCAGAAGCTGGATATTTCCCCATTCCTGCAGAGAAAATGAAATAAACTGCAAAACAAACTCCCACGATCTCCAAATCCCCAATTCCAGAGCAGTCCGGCAACGGGCAACCACCCAAACCATAGACAAACCATCAAATTCAAGTGAGGACCTAAACCCACCAGAGGACCAATCCATCCAGGGGGTTTGTCCATTTTTAGAAGGAGCAGTCTCCTACCCTGGTTGCATCAGCCCAGTTCCTTAGCCGGCCCAGGCAGACTTGTAGCAGGCCGGTGGAGAACAGACTTTCACATGGGGCCCAGATGTTACATCTCATCTTAACCTCGTTAGATAATGTCATCCGCAGTCCCCTGGGTAACCGTTGGCAGGACAACGCTATATTCTCTGGACCCATCAGAGTCTGATCCTTCAGTTCCCCTCACAGAACGGGAACCAGCCTCCGCGATGGTTTCTGTGTCGTGCATGATCTCAGCCACTGCCTGGATGGCTGCAGCCATTTCCCTCTCAGTCTGGGATAGACTTGGCTTTTTCGGTAGGTCCCATTTGGGTCATCTCCTGGGTCTCTTCCTGAATCCCCATTCTCACGGCGCCATGGAGGATCTTCGCTCTGTCATGGGTCCCTCAGCTTTGTAAGTTTTGATCCATTCCCATGCCATTTTGGGGTCTTCACAGAAGTGGGGTTTTCCATCCAGCAGAATGTGGAGGCATGCAGGGAACATCAAAGAGTATTGAAGGCCTTCTTTTCACAGGACTTTCTTCACTTCGAGAGAAGAAGTTTGTTTCCTTTGGACCTTCAATGTATAGTCAAGGAATATGGAGACCTTACAGTTGTCCACTACTAAGGGGCCATTTGACCGTGCTTTCTGCAGTATTAGGTCTCCGTCCTTATAGTGCATGAGCTTAGCCACTACTGGGCGCGGAGGGCGACCCGGAACTGCTGGACAGGTCGGCACACAGTGAGCTCTTCAAGTGTGTAGAAGCGTGATAAACCCTCTGGTGCAATCACTGTGTGGAGCCAGGGTTCAAGGTAAGCAATCATGTCTCTGCCTTCCACATTTTCAGGCAAGCCTACCACTCAAATGTTGTTTCTTCTGTTATGGCCTTCTGCATCTTTGGCTCTATGCTCAAGTGTACTGACTCTGTCTGAGAGCTACGCCACCTGGAGTGTCAACGCTTTTTGCGTGGGGTTAAGTTCAGGTATCAAGGACTCTGCTGTTTTAACCCTTTCAGATACCTTGTGGTGTTCCGCCCTAAGAAGCCCCAGCCCTGCCGATACTGTACTAATGCCCTGATGTAGCGTGGCTTCAGTATCCGCTATGGCCTCTATTATTCTAGCCAGCTGCTGCTGCACTGGGTCTTCTGGTGCCGAAGATCTTCACTTGTTGTTGTTCCAGGGGGTCATTTTTGTGTTCTTGGAGTACCCCAACCTATTTCGCTCTGGACTTGCCCATTTTCACGCACGTTACTGAACCAGAGCTCATCCTCTTTCCGGTTATGTCTATTGGCCGCTCCTTCCTGTGGCGCTCCAATTAGCGGGGGTGTCCTGGGGTGGTGCTGTGAATATATGGTCTCCGCAATGTCTCCTCTCCGTGTTCAATGCTCTTTTAATCATGCTCCTAGCAGCCCTGCAGGCATGGCACTCTCTCCACAGCCCATTCAAGGACTGTTCACAGGTCGATCTAGTCCACCCAACCCTTGGGGGTTGCAATATGATAAGTAGGGGGAAGGAAGGGGCCCTCTTGGGGCGGCCTTCCATGACTGCAGCCCACTACTCTCCAAACCAGTCTATCCTTAACTTGGCAGCCTCTATCAGTATCCTGTGTTCAGCCCGGGCTGGCCATCTATGGCACCATGCCGGGGAGGGGAAAGAGGCCTGCTGTTGCCGAACCCCGAACTGGATTCCGAGTATCTGCTGCTTTCCTAGTGTGTCGCCCCTGTTCCATGCTTCTACAGGATCTCACCCACCCTCAGCCGGGACATCTGGGGCGCCACCCTCCTTCACCGGTCTGCCGGGATCTTCAATACTCACTAGGTTGCAAGGAAGTGTATCAGCCAGTACCCACAGCCCCCTTCTCCGGCCATGCGTGCCAGATGCCAACACAGGGATAGCCCCTTTAATTCTAG
This sequence comes from Triturus cristatus, assembly GCF_964204655.1. Lineage (NCBI taxonomy): Eukaryota > Metazoa > Chordata > Amphibia > Caudata > Salamandridae > Triturus > Triturus cristatus. Next base: position 790,292,864 of record NC_140590.1, read on the forward strand.
GACTGCTTCCACTCGCACTGCCGGTTTAGGGCATGGCTAATGTCCCCTCAGGTCAGAGGCTAGCCCATAGAAAGAGCCAGCATCAGCCACACAGGATCCTCTTGCCACGCACCGGACCCTATCTTAAGCCCAAATGTCAGCCTGCTGTCACTCCCCGATCCCCGACTCAGGTTTCAAATGTCTGCCTGTTTACGGCAAAGGGGCGCCCTCTCAAACCACAATTCCACCAGGGTCCAGGACCTTGTTGTTCACCCAGCCAGGGTGCTGCTGTCTCGTTTCCTCAGTGGCTACGCACTACAGTGTAGGCCACAGGTGGGAGGTGCGTGAGATGCGTGGAGGTCTGCCCTGGTCACTCCGTTGTCTGCACCAGGCCTTGACCTAGTCCCGAGCGCCTCCACTTGCACCGCTGGTTTAGGGCATGGCCAAGGCCCCGCTCAAGGGCCAGTCCATAGAAAGAGCCAGCGTCAGCCACACAGGATCCTCCTGCCACGCACCGGGCCCTATCTTAAGCCCAAATGTCAGCCTGCTTTCGCTAAAGGGATGCCCCCACTCACCACAATTCCACCACGGTCCAGGACCTCGTTGTTCGCCCAGCCAGGGTACTGCCGTCTCGGATCCCCAGTGGCTACATGCCACTGTGTAGGCTGTTGGTGGCAGGTGCACGGGGTGCATGGAGGTCTGCCCCGCCACTCCATTGTCCTCACCGGGCCTCGACCTAGGACCTGAACGCTCGTCACTTCCACTGAGGAGCCTCCGGATTGCTCCAGGTCTATTTTGCTCTCTACTTAGTTCCTGCTCCCCTGTGGCATTCACTGTTGGGTCCCTGCCTTGGGGGGGTTTCGCCTTCATCCGGTGCCCGCAGACCTGACCACGGCCACAGGCCCCTGTGATGAACACTGCACAGGCACCTCCCTGTGCCGATTTCGCATTCCTCAGTCGCTTCACCTCGCTGTCTGCCTCGGAGTTTGGGAGTGCAGCCTGCTCTTTCCCAGGACATGCAGCGCGTACCTTGGGCCGGGCCATCTCGTCAATGAATGACCCAACACTGTGGGAACTTTTAACACAGCAGAAACATGTTGACACCTTGGCAGTAAGGAGGGGTGAAGGAACTCTTAAATCTTTCCTATCACCACCATCCTTCACGTTTTTAGACCTTGCCGGTGGGTCCAGGGATAAATTATTGAACAGAGACACCACCAAGCTAGTTTTAACCTTCACTGCACTTTTTTTTCAGTGATCCCAACGCATATTGATTTATACATTTTCATGTTTATATTGTCTTCTCCTCCCTTTTGCTCCACCCCAGGCGTTGGTCTGCGCAGGGGTGTATTGTAAACTAGCCCAATGATGAAGCATGTCACAATTTTGTGAGTGAGGGCAGTATTTTTTCACATAGCATGTGCCACCTTTGGTCCACAAATCGCTACTCCTCCGTGTGTGTGTTACAGTTATGTGATTGGGGAGGCCGGAGTAGAGAAATGTTGCCTCTCCCCCTTCTGAGTGTGTGGAAGCTGGCTAATTTAGGCAACCAATTTAGCTCAACCCCAAGAGATTGCAGAGAGCGCTTTCACTAGACCACAGTTTCCTCACCCCAGACTCTCTATCTGGAAAAAGTTCTGAATTCCAGAAAACAAGGTTATGAACATTGCAGAGTAGGTTTCTACAAACTCTCTTAATTACACTTATGATATAGGTAACACTACCAACAGCAAAGAAGCACTCCTTTCACTTCCGTCTCACAACACAGTCAATTTTATCAACAGAGAAGAAACATCCTTCCTGTCACGGTCTCAAATTTCAAGAGAAATAGAGCTGGTACGGTTTGATGGAGCACCAGAGCCAAACAGCATCCCTCAGGCAATCTACAAGATAAATCCTGCATACTGAGCTGTCAAAGCTGCACCAGTCTTCAACAATGCATTAAAAACTGAGGTGATACCAAACCTGTAGAGGTTCCATAATCAACTCAATTTATAAAGAAGATCAGGTCAAGCCAGGAAACTACTGACCCATAGCACTTCTAGATAATGAAGCCAACCCCTCTTGGGCATCCGATAAAAACATTATTCTGATAAACCAAATAGGCTTCACTCGAGAAACTGGCACCACAACTAACATCATGGCATTCATGCTTATTGCAGATGAGGTCAATCACTACAACTATGTTTCATAGGCTTCAAGTCTGCATTCAATTACATACAGTGTAGTAAATTGTGGGGCAAATTAACAAAATGGAAAATAGCACCCCTCCCCCCACTTAAGAGCAATTCAATCACTATATGCAAATACATGGTTGAAAATTAAGATAGGCGACGGGTGTTGCCTCTCAAGGAAAATAGACACCCACCAGGGTTGCCTCTTGGTGCCTCGCCTGATTAATCTCTTCATGGCCGATATGGCCCCTGTAGTGGATGCCATCAACTACTACCCTCCTAAATTAGGAGGTTTTCATTTTCCAAACTTGTATGCTGAAGATGTCATCCTGTCTAGCCAAACAAATACACGTCTTCAACGACTGATTGACGCTCTTTCCTAATATTTAATGGAGAATGGCATGGAAATCAGCCAGAAAAAAACACAAATATCTTGGGATATTAATTGATGCAAAAGGGCCAGTCCTGCTCCAAAAACAACAACTTATATGGAAAGGAAATTAACTGATATAATCCTTCCACACTCTATGTGGAACTTTGATTCTGGTACTGCTAAAGACTGTCGCAGACAAACATCTACCTACACTGACATACTGCAATGAAGCGTTACATGGCCATGATGGTGCATTGCTAGATACAATTATGTAAACAACGTATAGGTACCTTTTAACCTACCGAAAATGCACCCCCAGCGCAGGTCTGTTTAGAGTTTGGGCTAACCAAACAAATGATAGCTAGACAAGGGGCTTACATCAAATGGTGCTACAAATTATTAGCAACAACTAGCAATGCAGTTCACAAAGTGTTATGGACAGCAATTGAAAATTGCCCCGACACAGCAGCAAGGATCTATTTAGAATAAGCCATACAATGTCTCCAGATACAATTACTTTGGGACCTTACAATCGCCTAAGCCACCTTTATAAAAAAATCACTCAACATCGTGATGTGGAAACAATCGGCAGCTGAGCACAAGGTGGTGTTATCTAAAAGGTCTCATGTCTGGATGCTGTTAAATAATTAAAAACATTTAAAATCCCAAATGCAATTTGGGACTGGATATCCAGTGCTTTTAAAACATAAATTCATAACCTACCATTTTGTCAATCTACCATTGCTTAGGCCTAATATGCTGTTGTTATGGAACAACGAATCAACGTACTGCAGTCTACGCGGAACAGCTAAAGAGGACATAGTTCATCCAGTGTGCATCTAGAGAGAACTTTTGAGAGTGGCTCTTAACCAGTGAGGCATCCGATCCTGCAGGCAAGCGATACTTGGCTGTTTCAACGCAACTGACACAATCCTTAACTGTTGTTTTACAAAATTCTTAATGGTCGAGCATGCACTCATGAGACTTAAATGATTTTGTGTGGCAATGACTGTCTCTGTTACACTGGTTCACCTCACCCCAGGCAGGTAGCATTTTCTGCAAGCACTTTCTGGATGCAATAGTTATACTGCAAAACTGCTATATAGTTCTACATTTTTATACTGAGACTTGATATTTGTATGCAAAGCTTTTAATTAATTATGCACACTACATTTGATTGATTCATTGATTGATGATTGATTAATTTGAGGCTAATTTGTATTGACTTTCAAGCTTCTCTCAGCCATTATGGAGCCGTGAACAGGTTTGAATAGGTGTGAAATGCCTCCCTAAAGAAGTGACGTGACTGGACAGGGATGTTTCCTCTGAATTTGCAGGGCGGAGACTGTGGATATCAGAAATTGGGTTGTTAGTTGAGGGGCTAAGTATCCATCTCAAATATTGATCACAATCATTGTTATAGTGTAGCCTCAAAGTCACTAAATTAACCTGAGCACATTCCACTGACAGCTATGGCACGGCGCAGACAGCTTTAACTTAGAGGCAATATGCAAAGTATTTATGCAGCACTAAAACAGTAATAAAGCATCAGGACAGTTCTGGAGTACCCATGTGCTATATACGATTCTCTCATTCATTCATTCATAAGATCTTCTCATTCATAAAGTGCAAATGCAAAACAATAAATCTCAAAAACGTAATCAGCCAAATAGAGTAAAATTCAATAAACAAAATAACTACAAAATTACAAATATCCAAAAAAGGGTACAGAAGATATGATTTTTTAAAACATTAAATGGAACTTGCTCCAAAAAGCACAAAATGCCAATGATAGTCAATGGTCGCAGTAGTGCAAAACCTGGGCGCAATTCAATGCTGACCACGACGGAGCAGCTCCAACAACTAAGTTCATCCTGGGCAAATGATTTTACTTTCTGACTTTGGCCCTTTAAGTTCCAATACACCACATGAGTACACTTCTAAAGCCACCTCCCCCCTCCAGGACCTCAGGGGATGCACTAAGAGACTTACAGGGGGTCAGGTAGAGTCAGTCTAGGTCCAATTGCCACTGATTAGCTGGGAAGGTGCACCAAAGGCCCCTTGGAGCTTGTTGTACACTGCAGCTTGAACAGGAGATCAGCTTTATTTCCCTTGGAGTCCACTTCTTTGTCTTGAGCACAAGAGAGAGGAGGTCCAGTACTTCAAGTCTCCTCTCAGGTTGCTGACAACAGATTCTTTCCTTTTCTGATCAGAGGTGTTTGGAAGTGGGTGCCTGGAGATGCCGCATTTATGCTTGGCACAAGCTAGTGGGTGAGAAGGACCCCAGATGCCTAAACCAATGGGGTAAAGGTTCCCCAGGCTAACCCATCCCACTTTGGGCATTGAAGTATTCAGCCACACTTAACTCAGGTTCTGAGAGTAATCCAAAATCTAACACTAAAATCCAGTTTAAGGCAGGTCCCTTAGCCACAAAAGTCTCAGAGATAGAAGCCTGATTGAACAAAAGCTGAGTTTTCAGCAACCAGACAGTGTGGTTGTGCACAAATTGTTTGGCATATTGTTTCCTTCCGTTGAAATGCGCCCTAAATGCTATATGTAAACCCACTGTAACCCATAAAGTGCCCCACTGTGATTAAGGCTAGTCTGGCTGAGGGGGGACAAAACAATGTCCCTGCCTAAGTGTCAGCTAACATTTGCCTGCAAAAGGAGAGGCTTCTCTGAAGTGCGCCCATGTGTCATATAGGATATCCCAGCAGATCTGTAAAGCAGGATGTGATATTCAAGCAGGATGTGACACTTTAATGTCAAGAAAGAGTCTCATAGTTCTACCCTCCATATTCTGTCAGGTTCAAATAGATTATCTCTGCCCATTCAGGTCAGCCTATTGTTTTCTCTTGGGACCAAGTTCACACTCACTCATGCCTATTCAAATGCTAATTATTGGCAGGTAGACGTGGGAGAGCAAAATGCAGATTTAGCTTCTAGGGATTGCAGGCAGGCAAAGGTAACTTTCTGAAAGGCATTTTTCCAAAATAATTATTACAAATCTGACTGCACCAGTGAATTGGGCTTGGAATAAATGTTTCAGAAAAGACCAAAAATAAAATTTGAAGCTGTTTTCTATCCAGAGGTAACTTTTATGAAACGTAATATTGTATCCTAGTGTTTTCATATAGAAGAGCCAGCTACAGTGAAAATATGTTTTCGGGCTTTTTCACTTTAAGGACATGTTTAACATTAAACTTTTACATGTCCTACTTTTAAGGACAATGCACCCTGCCTTAAGGACAACAAGGCCCACTTAGGGATGACATATTTATATTTAAAAGGAAGCTTAGGACTGTCAAAATGGGGCTATTTTGGCATAACGGATTTGCAGTTTAAGCTTGAACAACTGTGCTACACATTACAGGTCTGCAGTCATAGTTGTCCTGTCTACTGGCACTAGATGAAAACAAAACATGTCTATTAGTTCTTCTTGACTTGTCATCTGCATGTGACACACTAAACCATGAAAAACTACCTGCCTGACTAGAACACAGGATGGGGTTATCAGGAACCGTGCTAGAGTGGTTTAAATCCATTTGCAGAACTGAATCCAAAGATTTTTGGTTAACCAAGATCTGTCATTGTCGTACCCCAATTCGAATGGAGTTCCACAAGGCTCAACATTATTCCCATCACTTTTAAACCTATATTTAGAACCACTAACTGATATTCTACAGCACGCTAACATATCCTTCCATATGTACGTTAATGACACACAGATTTATATAAAGATTTCATCACTGGAGGAGATCAAGACAATGAATGATGCCTTAAAGATGACCTTACAATGTTTAACTAGCAATCATCTTAAACTAAACATGCAAAAACAGAATTCCTATTAATATCCCCCAACCAAAAGCTCCTCTGAATGTTAAGGAATGGACCAAGACGATCACTGCTCTAAATTGCAACCCGGTCCTGGTTGAATCAACCAAATCACTAGGAATTAGCTTGATAAGAATCTAAACATGCAAACTCACATCAACTCGATAACAAAAAGTGCCCGCTTTCACTTGAGCTACCTTAGGAAATCAGCCGCTGCCGCTGCAGGTAAGAGTGGTGGGGCGGTGGGGCTAGGTGAGGGGGATTTAGAGGGACAACCACGAGGGAAACTTAATTATTTATTTAATTTTCCTTCTTGGTCGTCTCTCGAAATCCACCCTCACCTGGCTCCACCGCTCTTACCTGCAGCGGAAGTAGGAAATTGAAAACATTCATCGCAACAAAAGACCTTAAACTGCCAGTCCAGGCATTAGTCATCTCTAGGATCGAATATGGCTCTAGAACACTATCAGGATGACCCACGATTTCTACAGTTCCACTAAAAGCATGTCTCAATGCGGCAGCAAGACTCATAACAGGGTCTAGAAAATGTGACCATATCTCTCCACACCTGAAGGCTCTAAACTGAATGCCATATGAAGTCAGAATTCAACTAAACTGGCATGTATTACACACAAAGTGATCCACAACAAAATGTTGATGTACCTAGCTCAAACAATGGAGATGTCTGGGGGAGGCATACCGTCTTAGAGCGCCAGGCACCTAGTGCTGACACCGCCCATTTATCAGAAGAGGAAAACTTGTCACAGAGCTTTCTCCGGAGCTGCCCCGAGAATCTGGAACTCACTTCCTATTAACATTTGAAGAATTTCAACCACATCAGATCTTTCTAATGAGCAAATTCCTACCATAGCCAACAGCAGAACAATTACATTGATGTCTATTAGTGAACGTGTATCCTAGTCCCTATGGGAATGAATCTGCTCTCTCCATCAGCGCCCAAGTACTAGCAGAATAGAAGAGCTCAAGAAGTAGCACAGAACTCTCCAATTTATCAGGGAGTTACTCAAGAAACGATCAGTCAGAAGTATATGCCCAGTATATCAATAATGTATATTATTGTATCTTTGCTAAGTACATTTGAGTGAACTTTGATATTCTTACTGTCATTCAGTCTACGTGTTACATGTGGATGGAAGCGTATTTACTCAGACTATTCAAATTATTTGTTTTATCTATGTTTTGGATACCTTCTCTCTTTTATTGTCGTAACAGTTGATACCATGTAATTGTGAAGTGCTCTGATACCCAATGGGTCATGTTCGTGTTATGTAAAACACTCAATTAATAAATAAATAAACTGCAGTTGCTGCCAAAATTGGTGCTGCACCCACAGGTGGCTTTAATTTCCAGGCTCTGTGTCCACTCTGTACCATATATGTTGGACTTATAGGTGTGTTAAGGATGCCAATTAGGGTTATGTCAGTTTTATTATGTTGAAAGCGTAAGCATAGACATTTTACCGCTCATTAGCAGAAGTAAAGTACTCAGAGTTTTACAACGAGCAGAAATAGGGTTCAGCAAAAAGACTAAATATCTGGGGTGAACCTGCAGAGAGGTCAAATTTCCAACACGGGCACCCCAGCCAAAAGTTAGGGCAAACTATTCACCAAGGTGATGTTGCCCATTCAGGTCCCTGGGCCAGATTTCTGCTCTGCCGCAACCCCAGGCATAACTCTGTCTACAAGACAAATAACCAACAGAAGCCACTGACAGCTGTCACAGTCAGGGGCCAGGCCACAAGATCAGAAGAGGGCTGGACCTGCTGTCTGTGACTTAAGAGGAGCCCGGAACGATTAGAACTGCTCCCTCTTGTACGAAGGACAAAGAAGTGGGCTCCAAGGGTCAGAAGGCTGGCCTCCTGTTCACACTACAGGGATACAGCAAGCTACAAGAGACCTTTTCCAGGAAGCACCCAGCTGACCAGTGGTGCCTGGACCTGGAATGGAACCTGCTGCTAATCTCTACCTGACACCCTGTGAGTCTCTAAGTACCTTCCTTGAGGTCTTGGGGGGCTTTAGAAGTGTGCTCCTATGGTGGATTAGACCTTAAAGGACTAAGTCAGAAGGTAAGATCTTTTACCTGGATGAACCTGGTTGGTTTATCCAACATGCACTCCATTGCAGTCAACCTCAAATTGCACTCCAGTACCGGTCTACCACGACCAGTGACTATAATTGGCGCTTTATGTTTTTTGGCACTGTTTGCACTTAAAACCATACAAATTCATATCTATTGTTCTCTTTCAATGATTTATTAGCCATTTTGTGTAATTTTTTTAATTCAGCTTGGGAATTATATAGTATTGCGTTTTGACTTTATTACTATTTTGGTACTGCATAAATACTTTAAAATACTTTACTCGTTGCTCCACGATAAGCCGGTCTGCTCTGTGCCGTAGCTACAGGGGTCTGAGCTCAGGTTAATTTAGTGATTTTGAGAGTTCACCCCGACAAGGGATGTGATTGTTCCTTTAGGTGGGTAGTCAACCACTCCAAATAATAATGCAGTTTCTTACAGCTTCCTATTATCAGTACCTCTATTTTATAAGAATTTAATTTCAGACAGTTCTCCTTAATCCAGGTAGCTACTGAGTCCGTACGGCTCATGAACGTAGATCGAGCTTGCAGTTGGTCTCTCTCCATTTGGATGATGATCTGTGGATCATCCACATGTCATTATCTCTAGACCAAATAATCCCAATAGTCAAAATAAGAGAGTAAAATATACATTAAACAGCGTGGGGCTTAAAGATGACCACTGGAGAGCTCATCATACCACCATTACCTCCTTAGACATCAAAGGTGGTAGGGAGACTGCAGCACAGCAGTAAGATAGGAGGGACTTCAGCCGCTATAGTGCTATTTCTCTTAATCGTATGATGATAATGGAATAACTAATCGTGTCAAAAGCTGGGGAAGGATCCAGCAATATGAGAGCCGCCATTCCTCCTCCATTTTGGATCATGCTCAGCTTATTCATCAATGCCTAACCTCGGCTCCATGATAAGCGTTAAAACTAGTGCCAAAAAAACTCAGACGAGCTCTGCAGAGTTCGGCAAGCCATGGAGTGAGGTAAGTCACGCTGCTCAAAACTGATTTTTAGTACTGGGAGTTTGTCCCGCATTGTAAAATCAGCGCGAATGGCACCACATGCAGCACAAGAGGGCACAGCCTCTTTCTGCGGCTCCAGTAGATGTCCTACTCGAGTGGCAGCTTACTCAATGCAAGCGGCAGGTTTCTCAACGCAAGCCGTAGCGACATGCCGTGACCACATGTGTTGAAAAATCTAGCTGGGAGGTGGTCTAGCGTGTGATTTTGCTTGCTTGCGCTCACCACCTTAACTTTGGTGAGCCGCAAGAGCTGAAAAACTCAGCTCTGCTACGCATAGTTTTTTCGGAACTACGTGCTCTACGCGGAGTGGGAAAAACACTGCAAACTCCATGAAAGGAGCGGAATATTATGCCCAGGCCTATCTAAAACCTGCTTTAAAATCATCTAGCTTGTTATAATCCAGGCATTGGCTAAATGTACCCTAACATGTCACTTTCTGACATTAGCTACACTATAATAGCTCGTGTCACTTCCTGTTTCACTATACTCTGTATAATAATGGAAATCATTTCTTTCATTTACTAGAAAGTATTTCATCATGTCACTTTCTGTCATTAGATGGGCTGCAATGCCTCATGTCACTTCCTGTCGAGAGGTGCAATGAGCTTGATCATTTCCCTTCCTTTAATTAGCTATACTGAGCCCAATCATGCCAGTCCGTGTCATTAGCTACTTTGCCTTTCGTTAGCCGCTTGCTGTCACCAGCTAGACAGCTTCTCGTCATGTTAATTCAACTCATTAGCACTAAAGTTTTTTATAATTCCACGATCATTAGTTATACTGCTCAACACCTACCCCCAGTGCATTGCCCATGCAGAGGCTGGGAAACACCCTGCTGCGAGCCTGGCCTGGCCTGTGGCATCTCTACCTGCACCAGGCATTCACTCCATACCGACCCAGTGAACAATTGACTCTTTTTTGTGGCTTTTGAGACCTTCTCCACCAGTCAGATCAGATTAAGAAAAAAAAGGAGAGAGCTTCCGGTACCTGATGCTCTGCACAATCCTGCACACCCTTGGCCACTCTTCAGCCTCTTAACCTCTTTATCATAATGACAGCTGTAGACAAACTGCCCCCCGCCCCCAGTGCTGGAGGGCTGGAGCTGGCCTGCCAGCCATGAGTAAACCCATTTAATATAGTGACAGTCCATCAGCCTCCTAATGCACCAAAGGCGCACTGGGTGCGCGCGACCAGTGAAACCCACAGCAACATCCATTTTCAGTCCTTTTAGAAAGCATCTAATGAGATCTGAATTATCAAGCAGTTGTTTTTTCTCAGCTCTGCTTCCCTTCATGCCTGCACTCCCTCCTGCTCTGAAATGATGGAGCGCCGTTCACCACTGCACTCGAACCTGCAGCACGAGTCCTCTGGGGGGCCTGGTGCTGGGGTCTCACTGGCACGGATGCTTACTGAGACCACAGGTCTGGAAGTCCGGTTTCAGGTGGACTCATGGCAGCCATCATGACTATGACGAATTGTATCATTTTTGGGGTATTTATAGAGTGGATGGACGGATAGATGATCTTTGTTTGAAATTAAACCTTTTTACATGGTATTTGTCCCATTCCTTTGTTCTAATTTCTTTTATTCGAAATTAAATTTAGGCCCATAATCTGAAGTAAAAATTAGTATCTTTTCTAACAATAAATCCTTTAAATTTAGATTTACAAGATAAAAAATAAACTACATGTGGAATAAAAAAATCCTTCTCCCTAGACACAAACAGAATGTTTCCTTACATTAAAATATATACTCTTCAGAGATAAACGGGCCTAGCCCATGCTTCCCTATCCTACGAAACAAACATCTCACCTTTCTACTTTTCATTGCCACTCTAAGTAAAATGCACAAACATCAAAATTAACAAAATGCTATTATTAAAAGATACACTACACATATAATTTGGAGATCCCCCCCCCCCCCCACCACCACCCTTCTCACCCAACACAGGGACTCTTTCACAAGTTCTGGCAGTTTGTTTATTTATTTAGGTTATTATTTATGTATTAGAAATTTGACACGAAAAGTTAGACAGAGAACTTCACATTAAAGCCAGTAACAAGAGCAACATTTGGGGAAAATGGAGATATACAGACAGATGAAAAATACAGGGCATCTGTGCCACGGGGAAGTATAACATGTGTAGGCAACACCCGGTGAAAACAAACCACAACAAAGAAAATAGACAAAAAAGAATATTATATTGACATTTTTCTACATAAACTTGACAAATTTGCCTTATTTAAGAACTTATTAAGGGAATGGTCAATTCATTTGTTTAAACCCTTAATTTCCTTGATGAGTTTTAGCACACTTAGGGGGAGAATGACTAAGATTTTGTGCCGTGTTTGTGGCACAAACCGGCGTAAAATCTTTTTTTGCCTATTTACTTTCCAGCGCTGAAAATAACGGAAAAATAATGCTCAGCAACGCAAGGGTGGAGCAGGCGTGTCCCGATCCAACCACCCAGGGTTTCTCACGCTAAACCCAATTTACTAAATAAAGTACATTAAGTTTAGAGTGAGAAAACTGCACCCTTTCAAGTATGCGCACAGAAGGTGAAATGCTTTCATTTCTTCTTCCTTTTCCGACTGTGCAGCACGCATACAAAGTGGGAAAAGCTTTGCATTGTGCCAGGGCATTGTATTTTGTACAGGAAGGCCCTTCCTGTACAAAAGCTATGCTAGACTTATGCACACACCCTTGCGCTATGGCACTAAGGTGTGTGCTTGGCACACGGCAGCTGTAATCAGCGTCGGTGCAAGCGAAAGGGGAGGAGAGAGCCATATCTCTGAAAAAATGGCACTCTCCTGCCCCCTTTCCTGTCGCGCAACACAGAACAGTCTCGCAGGGCTGCACTGCGCTGCATGAATTTGTAAATCTCCCCTTCGTTTGCAACAAAAATAATTAAAACCGTTACAGTCGAATGATTGTGGTAATATTGCATGAATCTAGCCTAGAGAGTCAGGGGTGTGTTTTACATTGACACAGGACAGATATTACTTTACGATGTATACAGGTTAAAGAGGCAACAGCCAGGAATTGCTTAATTTGTAAAAGAATTAGTGCTAGGGCCCAGACTATTTTTAAGAAGCCCATTGCCAGTTCTGCCCAATGTCTGGTTTGACGAATACCAAGACTGTCTAGTCTTTCTTCTGTCTCATGCCTCTTTCAACCACCAACACACACGCCTTTGCCTATATCCTACTGTTTCAGATTCGTATTCATCCCTTCTTTCTACCTTTGCCTCTCTCTGTTTTCACTCTTTCTTCTCCTTTTTTCCCCTCACACTCTTTTCTCCCTTATTCTCTTTTGTTTTGGATCAAAGTCTGATGAAGGATAGATAAGTCCCTGCCTCACCTGCAACCACGGGCTCAAATTAAGTGTTGCAGTCCGGTATGAATTACAATGGTGCTGCTAGCAGAGAAATTGCAATCATTGCTACAACAAAGTTTTGAGAGGGGAAACAGTTTGAAATACGGCTATTGGTGTAAAGGCAAGCGCTAGGAGGACAGGGAATGACGTGATGTCCCACTGATGTGAGAAAAGATGAATGAGTGCTTGTTCCGTCAACCTGAATTTGGGCCTGGAAGGAAGGGCTTCAGCCTAGGCTCGGCTGATACTAAGTCACCTCCAATTTCTTTTACATATGCTTTTCAAATAAAAATCAGAGGCCAATGTAGAAGCCAAAAAATCTACAATTGGTGGAGTAGATTAGGCAGGAGCCCTGTCAGTGCTTAATTTGAGCTGGTGTTTTCTGGTGCTTGGTACCACCACTTAATTCTCAACACTGACACAAATGACACCATATGGTGGAGCTCTCTATCTAATTTTGAGATGAGCGCAACAGTGTTTAATACTTCAATATACATTAAAAAAAGAACAATACCTGCCCCCCCAAGCCATTCTTATAGCTTTGGATAGGCAGGAATGGTCTGAACTGTCACATTTGTAGGAGTGTGATGTTTAGTAATTATGTTGGTACTGTCATCAGCCGTGGCCCGTGCTGGTAAGAACGGCGAGGCGGTGGGGCTGGGAGGGGGATTTCGACAGACGACAAGGGAAAATTAATTATTTATTTAATTTTCCCTCTTGGTCGTCTGTCAAATCCCACTGCCCCCCAACACGGCCCCACCGCCTCACCTCTCTTACCTGCACTGGTCGCTCCTGACTGTCATTAGTGCAGCTGGCGGGGCACCGGGTGGTGCAAGCTGCAGCGGCCTCCTGGGATAGGCCCTGGCACTTATGATTATTATAAATTAAGCACTGCTGCATGTGCATGCTGTTGAGCCAGCTTCTGATGGGAATAACCTATTACAGCAGAACTCAGTTACAAGTTGTACATGTAGTGTTTAGGTAGTGGATGCCTGAAACAAACAGCATTTTGAAGTAAAATTGTGCATGGCCAGTGTACTTGTGAAGGCTGATTCCAGCTGTCTCTCCTCGAAATGCATGGGTTTCCACGTAGAGATTGAAGATTTGATGATTATTGAAACAACAGCACATTTGCCGCTTTCTCTAGCAGATTATGGGCCTGATTTAGAGTTTGACGGAGGGTCGCATCATCACAAACATGTTGTATATCCCATCCGCCTTCTTACAGGTGCCACAGGATACAATTTGATTGTATTAATCTGGATGGTATATCTGCCATGTTTTTTTTTATAACCAACTTTATTGATTTTTAAGAGACATACGCAATAAGACGAAAGATCAACAACTCATGATTCCAACGCATATGAGGAACATAGTGTCCTTAAGGCAGTGTACATACTCTTAATAAACAATAGAAGTAGAATAACACCCACCACATCCCGCGATTGTCAAACAAAGACATATATCTGCCATGTTTGTGAGGATGTACACCTTGCCAAACTCTAAATCTGTCCCAAAATGAGATGATTTGTAAGCGTCCATATTGATGTATTCTCATTTGGCAGGAAAGGAGGTGAAGCAGCTGATGGCTGCTCGAGGGATTCCCTTGTAGAGGGTAATCAGGAGAACTCAGCGATGTTCTCCTGAATACCCAGATGTTTGATAAAACCAAGATGTTAGATAAAAACAATTGGGTAGTAAGTCCACCATGATGTGACAATTCATTTTTCAGGTACTTAGAAAAAATGCTGCATGAGACAACTCACATACCTCTCTAAAACTGGCATGCATACTGGATGTGCAAACATGCCGTGAGGTGACAAGGTCCCATGTCAGAGCTCCATGCATCACGTCCAACTCTTCCCATATGGGACTTACTACAGCCGCACAAGTTTCACAAACATACTGGCCCATATGTATGGTCAATAGCTAAACAATGAAAGAGTGGACCCGACTGATAAACAGTGTCTGAGGAGTGACAGAGTGTTTTAAAAAGAGCCCTCACTCACCATCCTAGTTGGTGACATGCTTCATCATAGGGTTCCCACCCGAGGGGCCATGTGCCTCTCGGATGTGCTACGACGCCTTGTTATGGCGGAGCGGGTTTTTGTTGTGAGTGACAAAGCAACACCGTGATGATTAAAATTACCTTTACTTATCCTAAAAAACTTTTAATGGTGGAGAAGTAAGGTAAGATTCAAAGGGTGATCCAGTTAGATGTATTAAGTGGTTAAAATGTCCAGAGCTATCCTTGGTGAGAAAGTGATAGCCGGACTACATGTTTTAGCCTCCATGCGCCAGAGCGATGCTTTCTTCAGGACCAGATATGCCACGGGGGTATGTACATGCTAAGGTGCACCCTCACCAGTGGCAAGGAGTGCAGTTTAACTTACGGTTATTAGACCTTCCGATTTGTATGAGAGAAAAGTAAAATTCTGAAAGAGAAAACACACGTCATGGTAGTTAAGACATTCTAACAACTTATCGACTGTGACGCTGAGACACAGTGGGTGAAATGACCCTCATGCTGCCAAATGTGAAGATTCAAACGTGTTCGAGGAAAGCACCAAGTGAGAAAAGCCCGCTAATGTTTGTATGTTGTTTCCTTGTTGCAGCTGTGATCCTCAACAACTCCATTCCATTTTCCAGCTCCTCTGCTCATCAGTGGATATCTAGGTTTCTCACTCACCCAGTCCCTGCTTTTGGCTGGAAAAGGGTTGATATGGTAAGTCTATGTTACAGGTTATATCCAATATGACTTTGTTTACATCCATTTCATTTGGGGGACATTTTAATAACGAGGGAATAAGGTGAGTATTCACAGTTAGTGTGAATGGAGCAACTAGTCAAGTAATATCAATGAGATGGGAGAGATTAATTGCTTTATTGTCTCCAAATATGGGTTCTACTATTTTTTGGGGTTCTCTGGGATAGTTTGTTTGTGTGACTTAGGGTTACACACTGCAGTGAATGTTACTTTTGGCTCACAAGGTGAAAGAATGGGCCTGGACATTGCAGTCAGAATTATTGCACTGGCAGTCTCTGAAAATGGGTTCTTGAGGTCACTTTTGGCACTTAGGTACTGGAATTTGAAACAAGCATTAGCAAAGCCAATAGGTCGCTGCAATGCCCGAGCTTTTGGCCATGTCAATGTGGGTGTCTTTTAGCCATGTTGTCTAGCAGCACATCTGCTGTTTAGCATGGCTGAAGGTCACTGAAAGCCCAGAATCACAAGATGTTGAGCCGACCCCGAGTCTCTTCGCCTGCCCCTCCTAGCGCAAAGAAGCGTAATGAGGTGGCCTTCACTGGCCGTATCATACCAGTTTTTTTCAGTGACTTTCAGCCATGCTGATCAGCAGATGTGCTGCAAGATGACTGGCTAAAAGACATTTAGATTGACATGGCCAATAACTCAGGCATTGCCGATATCTATTGGCTTTGCCAGTGCTTGTTTGGTGTTGACAGGCTCTTGCTGAACAAAAGGGGAAGTGATAGTGAGAAACAGCTGAGGAACTTCAAAGTTAAGTGAGGATGTGGTGCAACGGCCAGAGCTGCCAACAGGGGAACTGAGGAATCAGGTTTGAATCTTGAGGTCGTCTGAACAGTTTATGATTCTGGTCAAATCACTCTCACTTTCCTTGCATATGACAATGAATACATTATTGTGTAATGCAACTGGTGATCACTTAAAGCGCTCCAGTACCATTGGCCAGTGTTAGCACTGTGGCAAGATGAAGGGCGGAACAAGAACGTCAATGCTATGTGATCGTGTAAAAAAAATAAAAAAAAATAAAGCAGCAGTGACAAGGGAGGTAGTCTGGGATGGGTACAGCAAGGAAGCAGAAGTGGATGGGGAGGTGGGCAAGCAACTATGGAAGAGGGCAGGAGAGAGCAATAATGAAGGGGAAAAAATACAAAAGTGAAGCAGGATCAGCAACAAAAATGAATGTGTCAATGTGGAATGTAACTGGTGAGCGCTTACAGTGCTCCAATACTATTGGCTCATGTTCACGCTATGGCAAGACAGAGGATGAAGAGCCTTTTTAAGAAATGCATTAATTCATGTACACGTGCATTCATTGTAGTGGGTTGTGTATATCTGTACAAGAGCGACCATGGCAAGACGGGGGATGAAACGAGAGCTCCAATGCCATCTGATCACGCAAAGAAATAATAAGCAAATGCTGTTTGTCTTTTAACAACTTTTTAACCCCTTCACTGCTAGGCCTTTTCCTCCCCTGTGCTAATACTTTTTTGGGCTATTTGGGGTAGTTCACGCTCAGGCCCCCATAACGTTTTGTACACATAAGGTACCCACACCAAATTTATGTTCCCAGGGTTTGTGAATTCACCTGGAGAGGACCAAGAAATTAGCCAAAATACAGCAAAATGGTTTTTTTGGGGTGGAAATGAGAAAAAAAGTGCTGCAGAAGAAAATTTCTATTTTTTCCCTGCCAATAGTATCAATGAAGGGTTTATGGTGCTAAGATCATCATCTTCTCAGCTTTCAGGAACAGGCAGACTTTTGTCAGAAAACCAACATTTTCCACACAGTTTTGGCATTGTACTGGGACATAGCCTATTTTTGCTACTTTTTGTGCTTTCAACCTCCTTCCAGTTAGTGGTAAAAATGGGTGTAAAACCAATAATGGATCCCAGAAAGCTATGGATCTCTGAAAAAATGTCAATAATTTAAATTTAGCAAGGGTGCATTTCTGTAGATCCTTCAAGGCTTTCCTATAGAAACTAACAGTTGAAATAAAAAAATATTGGAATGGTGCTGGGAAAAAAACCAGCCATTGGTGCCTACATTTTCACCTGTAACTTCTCCTAAGTATGGGAGATTCTTAAAAGCAATCTATCGTTATGTCCACTGGGCTCTTCTGGTTGCAGGGATATTTAGGAATTGTAGGTTCACCAAGAACCCAAGGTACCTAGAGCCAAAAACTGAGCTGCGCCTCTCAATGGTTTTTCATCGTTTACAGGGTATACAGCAATTCATTTGGTAAAATATAAAGAGTGAAAAATAGGTATCAAAGAAACCTATGTTTTTCCTAAATGGGAACAAAATATGGAGTATAGAAGCAATGGTTATTTGCACATCTCTTAATTTTTGGAATGAAAACTAGCATGTGACTTAGAGAGCATTTTTCAAAATGACTTCTTTTCTACAGACTGTCTTACATTTGAAAGGCAGAAATGCATAAAAAGACAATTATTAATAACACCTATTCTACTATTCTGTGTTTTCAAAAAATGGTACCTCACTTGTGTGGGTAGGCCTTTTGCCCGTGACAGGAAACGACCCAAAATGCAACATTGACACATCACATTTTTCTACTGAAAACTGACTCTTTTTTTGCAATGTGCCTGGCTGTGAAGGTTGGGCCCTAGTTCAGCCGGCACCTAGGGAAACCTAGCAACCCTGAACATTTTTGAAAACTAGGCACCAAGTAGAATCCAGGATTGGGTGACTTGTGTGGGTCTTATCCCAGTTCTGTTACCCAAAATCCCTTGCAAACCTCAAACATTATTTTTTTTAAAGTCATTTTCCTTATATTTCTGTGATGGAAAGTTCTGGAATTTGTGGAGAGCCACAAACTTCCACCGACTCCAAATCTCCAGATAAAAATGGTACCTCACTATTGTGGGTAGGCTTAGTGCCCACGACCGGAAATGGCCCAAAATTAGGGGTGAGTGATGGACTATGCGTCGCCCCCGGAGTTCCCAGCGTTTTTGCCACTTCACACCTTGCTTGGAGCACGAAGTTTGGTAAAACTCTGCCACCCATTGTGTAGCGGATTTTGCCATCTGTCCACACCCATACTATGTCATCAACATGTACAGACTGCAGAGTTCCCTGTGAGCATGCCCGCTCTACATTGCGCTCCTCTCTTTGGTGTGAGGAGAGTGTGATGCGATATCCTCTGCTCCATCTCCATTGTGCAAGGATCTTCCCATTATGCTACGGTTGTAATGGCAGGCAAAGAGGAGACATGGGGTGGAGAGACATGGACTAGACAATTTGAAAATTCGAAAACAGAGAGCAGAACAGGAGCCCTGGGCCTTGCCTATGGGGAAACACCTGCAGTTGATCCAGTAAGTCGTGGTCTAAATAAAATCTGCCGCTGCGTCCACATTTTTAATAATTAATGTTGTGCCGCCTTCAACATGCTTGTGAGGTTACACACTCTAATGGTGGTGCAGGCAAGCAATGACTCCTGTGTGCTTAATTTAATTACATTTTCATTGCTGGATAATTCCCTACCTCTGCCACTGCTGCAGAGTGGGTAAACATCCTTTAAAACGACTGTGTTACAATGCATACCGTTATCCCGCATTTTTTACTCTGCAAAATCTTTTACAACGCAGGAGTTTCCACTACAAACTATTACAACGCATTCCCCACTACAACGCCCCAGTGGAGTTAGAACACTAATTTGCGTTGTAATGGACAATGCATTGTAATGGATTGCATTGTAAAGCCCTGCATTATAAAAGATTTTAAGAAGTAAAAAATGTGGGGTAATGGAACGCTTTGTAAAAGCGTGTGGGATTAAGTGTCATAATCCTGTAGAGAGAGGTGGAAGTGCTGAGGCTAAGTGCTGGATAGGAGGTGATTC
Organism: Triturus cristatus; assembly: GCF_964204655.1. Taxonomy (NCBI): domain Eukaryota; kingdom Metazoa; phylum Chordata; class Amphibia; order Caudata; family Salamandridae; genus Triturus; species Triturus cristatus. The sequence continues at coordinate 790,312,353 of NC_140590.1, forward strand.
AGGCAAGCTGACACGTAGGAAAAAAGACTAGCACCATTGCATGACCGGAGGCAGGACGGAGTAGATCTGATGAGGTGTGGACGTGAGATCTAGGAAAGAGGGGGTGCAGATGGCCAAAGTTGGGTTGAGGTGAGGGTTGTGCTCGGTCATGAAAGCAGCTGGCTGAAGAGTAGACTGCAACAGGGGACATTCTGACTAATAGTCACTCGAAGTGCAGGTGGGTGGAGTCCGCTGTGACTGCTTTGCTTTTGTAGTCCGGACCGTTTGCTTGTGTTACCCTTTGTTCTATTACCCCCCTCCGCCCAGTTTACAATTTTCTGTTGCTAATATAAAATTATCTACATTGCTGCCATTATACAAAATACAAATTGCTATACTGTGCGTGACTCCAATTGCTATTTTTAAGTTTATCAGAGATTAGGCGGAGATATACAGAGAGATGTGACTGAGTCGAAAGGCTGTGAACTTAGTTTATCCCTCTGATTGCTTCACTTGAATATGAAGTGATGATTTTATTTACATTTAGGGCCCCTTAATGGGATGTACGATGTTACAACGCGAGTTTTTACAACGCGTACCGTTACATCGCGGTCGTTACAACGACTGCGATGTTACCACGCCATGTCTTTACAACGCAAGTCTTTACATCGACTTGCACTAGATGGTGTGCTAACATTAGAAAAGCGTAATTTACTATTCCAACTCCAGTCCACTTAACAGTAGGGAAGGTGTTGGGATAGTAAACTACACTATTTGTAATGTTAGCACGCCATCTAGCGCAAGTCGATCTAAAGACTTGCGTTGTAATGGCATGGCGTGGTAACATCGCAGTCGTTGTAACGATTGCGATGTAACTGCATCGCGGTGTACTAACCGTGATGTAAAGGATGTTCCCCCCCTTAATGTATTCAAATGAAGCTCTAAAATGTGCTGGTATGGAAGAGCGGGGCCGATTACAAGTGAGATTCCTTGCTATGTGCTACGAACAATATTGCAATAAATGACTTACGTTTATGAGCGGCAATGCAGGAACTTCACATGTGAGCAGAACTCTGCGGAATCAAGGGGAGTTGTTATGCCACTCTGCAGAAGTCCATGGAGTACAACTCTGTGAGCTCCGCCCGGCCCCACCCAAAATGCAACATGGACACATCACATTTTTCCACTGGAAACTGACCCTTTTTTGCAATGTGCCTAACTGTGGAAGTTGGGCTTAGCTCAGCCAGGGAGCCTAGAAAACCTGTACATTTTTAAAAACTAAACACTCAGGGAAATGCAAGATGGGGAAACTTGTACGACTCTCACCATGTTCTGTTACCCAGAATCTCTTGCAAACATCAAACTTTGTAAAAAATAAAATTACATTTTACTCAGAATTCCCCCAAGTCTCCCAATAAAATTGTATATCACTTTTGTGGATAGGTCTAGTGCCTGTGACAATGGCGCAAAACGCAACGTGGACCCATCACATTTTTCTGGTGAAAACTGACCCTTTTTTCACAATGTGCTTAGCTGTGGATTTTTGACCCTAGCTCAGTCGGCACCCGGGGGTGGGGGCCAACAGACTCAATTTTCCCAAAAACATTGGGGGGGTAGCAAAAGCCCATGCCCCATGCACCACTCCCCTCTCCTTGGTGTCCAGTCGTTAATCACTGCTTGGGGTTCGACCTCCAGCGGCAATCCCCAAGCAGAGATGCACTTGGGAAGGGTGCCATTGTAAAGGGAAGATTCTCCTCTTTCCAATGATACCGCCCCCGTCTGCTTCGGTGCTTGGGGGGCTGAGACAGCCCCGTGAGCGCCTAGGCAGTGAAAGTGAAATGAGCCCATCAGCTCATTTCACTTTCAGTGAAATGACGTCTGCGTGCTATGCTCACCGATCGTTATTACGCTGGGGCGGGGGGGGGGAATGCCTCTGGAGGTTGCTCTCCCCAGCTCCTGAAGTTCAAAAACAAAAAAGAAAATTCCTCTGCTGTAAACAGCAGAGGGATTTGGTGGTGGTGTGCAGAGAGTGGAATGGTTCCATCCTCGGCACACGATCACTGTTTGAGCGATGCTGAAGTTTACCTATGGTAGGAGATGGGTGGCATGAAAGCCCACAGATAGAACACAACACTTCTTTTCAAGACGTGGCTATCTAGCCGAGCAGAGTATGCACTGTCTAGCCGAGACTTAAAAACAATAGATTTTGAACAGGCGAAACCTACTGGCTTTGCTAATGTTTGTTGTGCTGGGGTGATTACGTGATTTATCCATAATCACAAAAAGTGGGACTGAGGCTGAGTCTAGGGAGATGATTTGGTGTCCTTTGAGGAGAAGATATGGTATAAGGGTCAGAGTTGCCCACTATAGAGCTGGTAAATCGGGTTTGAGTTTCGTTGTTGACTTAACATCCTTGATTTTGGGCAAATCACTTAATCTTGCTGTGCCTACAAAAATGAATGTGTCCTTGTGTAAAGTAAGAAGTTCTAGCATAAAGTGCTCCAATACCTTGGGGTGGTGTTGGCCCTACATAAAACTGCGCACAAAAAACGTAACTGGTTCTAATGTAAAGTGCTCCAATACCTTTGGAGCTTATATAAAACCACACAAAAAAAGTAACTGGTACCAATATAAAGCACTCCAATACCTTTGGGTGATGTTGGCGCTATACAACACTGATCAAAAAAAGTAACCAGTGCTGATGTAAAACACTCCAATGCCTTCGGGTGGTGTTTGCGCAACATAAAACTGCAACAAAAAAATGTGAGAAACAGAGGCAGTGGAGGAGGAGATCCATGCAATGGAGTTCAGTGGGTACAAACAGCAATGGGTGGGAGGTGGACAGCTACCAACAGCAAAGACGGGCAGCCATGGGGAGATTAAGTGATTTGCCTGTAGTCACAAAATGTGGAACTGAGGCTCGAGAGATGATGTGACATCCTCTTGGGAGAGAATGTGGGGGAAGGGCCAGAGCTGCTGACTATGGAGCAAGGAAACCGGGTTTGAGTTCGGCGTCAGCCTAACATCCTTGGTTCGGGGCTAATCACTTAATTTCTCTGTGCCTACAAAAATGAATGCGTCCTTGGGTAAAGTAACTGGTGCTAATGTAAAGTGCTTCAATGCCTTCACGTGGTGTTGTATAGATACAATGGGGGAACCCAGTGTCCCTCAGAACCTGGGTAAGTATATAGGTAAAGCTACAGTGGTTCTGTCGGGGAGAAAACAATTACTTTACAAATGACAATGAATCTTGTTACCAATATTTTATGTGACTCACTACTTAAGCAATATGCCAGAGAGTAAAAAGTAAAAGTGGTATAAATGACAGCATGCAACAAGGTGAATACAATGGAACACAACGGTACAACAAAAAACTCCAAATTTGTTTGCAAAAATTATTATTATTATTTGATATTTTTTTGTTTTTCACAAAACATATTGAAAGTACATTTTTCAAGGGCTGTCAAGGTGAGGCATAATTGTAAAGTGACAAGTGTTTCAAAGTGACAATGGGTGCCCAGTGCTGATGGTGCAGTGCATATATACAAGAGTGAAGCTATATACAAATATGTACAAGTTGAAGGATGGTCAGAACAACAACTAAGCCAATATCTCTGGTTATGGCGGGACCACTCATTAGTGTGCACCAAGAGATTTGTTAAGACTGAACCATGTATTATCGTCGACGTTTCGACCATGATAATGCGTTAGTATGGTGTCAAAGCGGGTCTTCTTCAGGACAAAAGACAGCCCGGCAAGTGGGAAGTATCCCTAGGCGTCCCTCGCTGAGTCGAGGCTGCCAGAAGGATCTGCACTTGTCAGAAAGGCTCAGGTAAGTGGAATCTCTGAGATGAGGTAAAGTGAAAAACTTGCGTTGAAATAACACAGCAAAGTTGTGCCCTATGTCGAGTAGGAAATGAGTCAGGAAAACGGAAGATAATTTGAAGTAAATCCAGGCATAAAGTCCGTGGATGTGAAGGCTTCTCATTCAGGACTGCTGAATGAGAAGCCCTCACATCCACATCGGCACAACTTTGCTGGGTTATTTCAAGGCGCGTTTTTCAATTTACCTCATCTCAGAGATTCCACTAACCTGAGCCTTCCTGACAAGTGCAGATCTTTCTGGCAGCCTCGACTCAGCGAGGGACACCTAGGGATACTTCCCACTTGCCGGGCTGTCCTTTGTCCTGAAGAAGACCCGCTTTGACACCATACTAACGCATTATCAGGGTTGAAACGTCGACGATAACACATGGCTCAGTATTAACAAATCTCTTGGTGCACACTAATGAGTGGTCCCGCCATAACCAGAGATATTGGCTAAGTTGTTGTTCTGACCATTCTTTAACTTGTACATATTTGTATATAGCTTCACTCTTGTATAGATGCACTGCACCTTCAGCACTGGGCACCCATTGTCACTTTGAAACACTTGTCACTTTACAATTATGCCTCACCTTGACAGCCCTTGAAAAATGTATTTTCAATATGTTTTGAGAAAAACTAAAAAAATATCAAATAATGATAATAAATTTTTCAAACAAATTTGGAGTTTTTTGTTGTACCGTTGTGTTCCATTGTATTCACCTTGTTGCGTGCTGTGATTTAGCCCACTTTTACTCTTTACTCTCTGTCGTATTGCTTAAGCAGTGAGTCATATAAAATATTGGTAACAAGATTTATTGTCATTTGTAAAGTAATTGTTTTCTCCCCGACAGAACCACTGTAGCTTTACCTATATTCACGTGGTGTTTGGCACTATATAAAACTGCACAAAAAAGTAACTGCTGCTAATGTAAAGTGCTCCAATACCTTTGGGTGGTGTTGGTGTTACATAAAACTGCACACACAAAAAACAAATGTGAAAAGCAAAGTCGGGGGAGGAAGGGATCTGGGTGAAGTGGGTATCTGTGCAACAGGAGTTCAGCATGGGCAAGCAGCAATGGGCGGGAGGTTTATGGGAATCCAACAGCAAATGTGGGCTGCCAAAGGGAGATTACGTGATTTGCCTACGTTTACTGTGTCTTTGTGAAGAGTAACTGGTGTTAATGTAAAGCACTCCAATACCTTTGGGTGGTATTGGGGCTATATAAAACTGCACAAAGAAAGTAACCGGTGCTAATGAAAAGTGCTCCAATACCTTTGAGTGGTGTTGGCGTAATATAAAACTTCACAAAATGTTTTGAAAAGAACAGTCGGGCGAGGATGAGAGCTGTGCAGCGGAGTCCAGTGGGGCAAGCAGCAACAGGCGGAAGGTAGACAAGCAACCATCAGCAAATGTGGGCTGCCACAGGGAGATTAAGTGATTTGGCCGTAACCACAAAATGTGGAGCTGAGGCTAGGGAGACAATGTGGTGTCCTCTTTGTAGGGTAGGTGGCTTAAGGGGCACAACTGCCAATTATGGAGCTGGGAAACCGGGTTTGAGTTTCGGCATCCACTTAACACCCTTGATTCTTGGCAAATCACTTGATCTCTCCGTGTTACAAAAATGAATGTGTCCAAGTGTAAAAGAACTGGTGCTAATGTAAAGTGCTCCAATACCTTCAGGTTGCCTTGGTGCCATATAAAACTGCACACAAAACACAGAAGGAATCACAGTGTTAGGCTGGTTTCGAGTAGTGAACATGAGGAAATGCATTGCATCAGCAACTACATTAAAAGGACTACTTTTGCCATGGACACTGAGGGGCAGGCAGACAGGGCCGGACTGAGAACCAAAACCGGCCCTGGCAAAGTGCTCGGCCGCCCCCCCCCAGGTGGTTGGGGGTGCTGCCGAGCTCTTTGCCGGGGCCGGTTTACGGCCGATTTTGTTACAGGGCCGATTTTGCAGCTATGCTGAAAAAACGGCCCTGTAACAAAAACGGCCCCCAGGGGCTCAAAACCGGCCCCCACCCATGCGGCCCACCGGGGGATTGCCCGGTGCCCGCTACGGCCAGTCCGGGCCTGCAGGCAGACCTTGATGACATCAAGACTCAAACTGGCTCCTTTGAAGTGAATTCAAGTTAAGTAACAATGGTGCATAGAAACACTTCACTAGTGAATGGGAGTGTAAGACCTGGGGTCACCAAGCCCTAAGGGGGTAACGTGACTCGAGCGGCTGGGCACCCAAAGGCTTATGTGTAAAGCGACCATACAACACACACCCCCTCTGAAGCAGGGAACGCACACAATAAGGGACGCCACACTGTAGGGTTTATGTAAACAACTCAAGTTTATCTACGCAGTTATACGTCAATACAGTTCATTATATGTAAATGCAATTCATTAGATGTAAATGCAGTTCATTAGATGTAAACGCAGTTCATGAGATGTAAATGCAGTTCATTACATAGGTTAGCATTGGTTGCACCACTCATACATAACGGTGCTGTAGGCAGTACCTGGTGACCTCAGGGCTATTTCCCCAGCAATCGTATACCTTACCCTCCGCTGTACGGACTGGGAATCGTAGCGCCTCAGTGGGCGATTACCGCGCTACACACGCCAATCAGGCCTTGTACACCTTTGAACAGAGCTTAAGAACACAGCGCTACTCGTGATAACTAATCCTTGAGCACTTTTGAGTAGAGCCTATGAACATAGCGTTACTCGTACTAATTAAGCCTTGAATCCTCGTGAGCAGAGCCTATGAATATAGCGCTACTCGTAATCACTAAGCATTGAACACCTCGGAGCAGAGCCTGCGAACATAGCGCTACACGTAATAATTAGCATTGAACACTTCGGAGCAGAGCCTGCAAACATAGCGCTACTCGTAATAAGCCAGCATGAAGCACTTCTGAGCAGAGCCTACAAACACAGCGCCACTCGTAATAGGCAAGCATCCGGCACTTCTGTGCAGTTCGTGGGGCACAACGCTACTCGTAATAAGCGAGCCTCAAGTACTTCTGTGCAGTTCGTGGGGCACAACGCTACTCGTAATAAGCAAGCCTCAAGTACTTCTGTGCAGTTCGTGGGGCACAACGCTACTCGTAATAAGCAAGCCTCAAGTAGGCGGTCCACTGCTACGCGACAGTCTTGGATGAAGGGGGCAATCCCTCGGAGGGGTGTCAAAGTCTTGGGTGAACGGGGGGAACTCCTACGGAGGGGAACCAGGGTCTCAGGGTGCGGTGCGGCTCCCGGTCTGTAGGGGGCGCACCAGGTCCGTCCAAGCCTCCCGGGCTTACCTTGATCTCGACGTCTGGAGGCGTCCGACCCAGCTCCGGACTCCGCAGTCAGTCCTTCCGCGATGGGGGCAGGCCACGGCCTCACACACCTCCGCCAGCAGCTGCGACGGCAGCGACGGAGCCCCGGGCTTCTCCACGGGCCTCGACGCGATGAGGGGGCACACTTCAGGCCTCCGGGCCGCGGCGGTGAGCGCGCTCTGGTCCCCGCGCCAAAGGGGGGGGGTCAAACTAAGCGGGAGTGTTCCGCGCTCAACGGGGATTGATGCAGGGGATCTCAGGCCAGGTCAGGGAGTGCAGGGGCCTCAGCGCTAGTACCTGGTTGATCCCCAGCAGTTCCGCAATCAGCTTTGGTATAAAGTTTCAGTGTTCAGGTTTGACATGAAGTCTCAGCATTCAGTTTCAGCATGAAGTCAGGACATGAGGTTTCAGCATTCAGTTTCAGCATGCAGTCAGGACATGAGGTTTCAGCATTCAGTTTCAGCATGCAGTCCTGACATGAGGTTTCAGCATTCAGTCCTGATGGCGCAGATGTCTCTGGCGCCCTTGGGGGGTTCTGTTCCAGGGGGGTAGGGGTTGAGTTGGCGACTAGGTCCTTCCTAGTCAGGCTGGGCAGAGGTTCCCTGGGTCCTCCTACTGCTGGGCAAGATCAGTGGGCTTTACAGGATCCCTCACTCACTTAAGAGGCAGCACCTAAATCCTGTCACTCTCAGAGGCATAAGTCCCTGGCTAGGCCCTACCGCCTAAAACTCCTGCGTGGATTCTCCAGCTCTGCTTTACCCCACTGGCCAACTGGCTAGAAAAAGTTCCCTCCCTCTGTTAAGTATCCCTAGGTCAGGTGACCTTTATCCAAGGCTGCAAAAGTAAAAACCACACCTCCCTTCTAGAAGGTTCCAGCACATTCCAGTAGCTTCCCCATTCTACATATGGGACAAAAATGGCGGGCTGGTGTCGCAACATTGTTGTGGGGTCCCAGCCAGTTCCTGGCAGCTAGGGTGCTACTAATGAAGACCACTCTGCAGTAGCAGGGGCCTGTGGCAGCCATCTTGGGAGAAGGGAACACCTGCACCTAAACACTGGTTATTTGATCTAACATGCATTAAAAAACAAAAAACTTCAGGGAAAAAGGGCCAAGTCCAACAGGGGGAAATGTAAGAAAGTGTCCTGGTGGGAGAAATTTGAAGAAATAGTGTCCCACCCTATGAAATGAGAAGCAATGAAGTGAGACACGAACAACTCAATCATTTTGCACAGGAGAAATGTGGCTATGCAATTACAGCAGCTAACACAGGTCATTTAGAAGTTCCTACATGCCCTGTGATAACACATACATACCCGATTCACTTGAGGTCTGGTTTTCCAGCTATAAACACCATTGGTGAATGACCACATATGGTGTAAACACACACACACTTAGTATTCACACGCGTGGAAAATAAACTGAGACTACACATGTGCCAAGTAATAGCAGCCATGCACACATGCTCCAATCAGCACATCAGCTATAAACCAACAGGACAATAAAAGGCAGAACTCCACCACTCACTAGCACAAAATAAATTACAATGAGGGTTTGAAGAAGTGACAGGGTTGAGCGAGGGAGTTACTTGTGGATGGGACAAACAATGGGAGTGGCAAGGGAGCAAGCAGAGACGGGAGATAGGAGGTGGGTGAAACAGAAAGCAGCAGCGAAGGGAAATTCAGTGACAGGGGAGTGTGAGTGGGTGATCTGTCTATTGGGCATGAGAGCAGGTGAGAAGACATGGAGCTGGTAAAAGCACGAGCACTGTGCAGAGTGCTGACAAAGACAGAAAAAAGTAGGTCCCAAAATGGTCTCATAACAGGAGCAGTGGATATTTACAAGTACTTGGTCCGTGCTCTGGGGGAGGGCTAAACACAAGAAGAGGCATCACCAAGTATATCAGGAACAAATAGTGACAAAGAATATGAGACAGACGATGGAGCGAGCAAATAGGAAGACTGTGGGTGGGCTGAAGCCCACAGATAAAACACATGTCTCTTCAGACAGCACAAGCTCTGTCTAGCCAAGACCTAAAAACAGGGATCCTCTGTAGATAAGGGTGCGGAAGCTTTTGTGGTTACAAAAAAGGCTGTACCAAAACTATGCAATAATTTATGACAGTGACGCTAGATTGAGAAACATGGCATTATGTTTTGCTGTCATGCTTGAATTATTGGTAGCAAGCAGCCAAATTTTGCACATGAGATGAAATTAAATGACGCCTATATGTTTTTGTTAACTAACGATGAAATATTGCCTCATTAGCATTCTGGTTCTATCTTAGCTTGCCAGGCCCAGGGTCTATAGAAAGTAAGCTGCCCTGTGTTCCGGTCAGCCTGCTAGTAACATCCCAGTGCGCTCTGGCCGATATCATCTTTACTAAGGGACCTCAGCTGGCTTGATTCCTGCTTGGTTCTAGGTCACATTGCAAGCCCTGGTCTTCTTGTGAGTTCTGATGGTGCCATGAGACTGTGCCATGCTCCTTCAAGTTCTGGTTATGCTGTCAGTGCTGGTCTTGCAGTGTGTCCTGAAATGCACAGAGGCTTGGTCATGCTGTGAGCCCAGGCCATGCTCAGTGTGAGGCCTGGTTCTAGTAGTTCTGGGAGCTGTGTTCCTTGAGAGCTCTGGTCTTCCTGTGAGTACTGGTCACGCTGGGAGCCAGGCTCACCCTGACCCTGGCCTTGCTGTGAGTACTAGTCCTGCTCGCCCCGAGCCCTGGCCTTTCTGTGAGTACTAGCCATGCTCGCCCTCAGCCCCGGTATTGCTGTGAGTACTAGTCATGCTCACCCGAGCCCTGGTCTTGCTGTGAGTACTAGCCAAGCTCACTCCGCGCCACAGTCTATCTTTGAGTACTATCCATGCTCGCCCTCAGCCCTGGCCTTACTGTGAGTACTAGCCATGCTCGCCCTCAGCCCTGGTCTTGCTGTGAGTAGTAGTCATGCTCACACGAGCCCTGGCCTTGCTGTGAGTACTAGCCATACTCACCTTCAGCCCTGGCCTTGCTGTGAGTACTAGCCAAGCTCACCCCACGCCATGGTCTTTCTTTGAGTACTAGCCATGCTCACCCTGAGCCCTAATCTTGCTGTGAGTACTAGTCTTACTCACCCCGAGCCCTGGTCTTGCTATGAGTACTAGCCAAGCTCAACCTGCACCTTGGCCTTGCTGTGAGTACTAGCCATGCTCACCCCGAACCCTGGTCTTGATGTGAGTACTAGTCATGCTGACCTCACGCCCTGGCCTTGCTGTGAGCACTAGTCATGCTGACCTCACGCCCTGGCCTTGCTGTGAGCACTAGTCATGCTGACCTCACGCCCTGGCCTTGCTGTGAGCACTAGTCATGCTGACCTCACGCCTTGGCCTTGCTGTGAGCACTAGTCATGCTGACCTCACGCCCTGGCCTTGCTGTGAGCAGTAGTCCTGCTGACCTCACGCCCTGGCCTTGCTGTGAGCAGTAGTCATGCTGACCCTGGTACTGGTAATGGTCATCCTGAGGCCTGGCTGTCTCGGAGTCCTGCTCATAGCGTGCGGCCAGGTGATGTCTGAGCCCCGGGATGGGTGACTAAGGGCCCTGGTGGGGGTCCCTGGCTCTCCGCACGGAGCGCGCCGCTGGTTTCTATGGTTTCGGCGGCCACTCTTGTCTCACATCCTCCTGGACGCCCGACACGCAGCTGAAGCCTCCAAAAATAACAACTCGGCTTCCACGAACTGATAATAATGAGACATCAGTACAAGGCGGGCGTCGAGAGCTTTTCATTACCAGGATAGCTAATTAGCTCCAGTGCGGCTGCGGGGGGCGGCTAACGAGCGCCTGCCCGGGATTCCGCGCTCTTCACTCGCATTACAAAATGTTTCCGTACAGCGGGGAGGGGCCGGCTGTTTGCCTCGGCCAGACTCCCAGCTCCTCCCTCCCGCCATGTCATGCTATATACTGTGATATGTTACGTTGTGTTATGCTAAAAGTGTAAGAAATTGAAAAAATGCTCTCCAGAGCGCATGAATTGGGGGCGAGAGAATGAAGCAAAAGGGAAAGGAGTTGCAAAGCACTGCGTCATTAGGGGCGGAGCCAATGACCGTCAGCCTATGCATTGTTTTTTTTATATAAATTGCCCCCAAAGAAATTGACAACAAAGACATTTTATAGTACACACGTGTTCTCGCTTAATTGATTGGTCACAAACAGGCTGCGTTTTAAGTTAGCTTAGGTGGTTAAAGCACCTCCTTTTGTAGCGGTATCCAGAAAATGTCATAGTATAACATTGGCAAGATAACTCTGGTGGTTACTACATTTACTACGGAGGCAGCCCTGTGAAGTTTCTCAGGTCAGTGTGTGACTAGTTCCCTTGCCCAGGTTTTGTAGTCTTATTTATTTACATTGAAAGCCAAACTACAATTCCCAGAATGCAAATACATTAACCAGACCTGGAGAAGCCTGAAGCCAGTCACACCTGGATCTGGTAAACTTGTCAGCTATGGATAGATATGCTTGCAGTCTCTGCTCACAGATTGAATCATCATACAATAGCTCAACTGGTTAATGTGCCTGTTGCAGACTATAAGGTGTAACATGTATGGTACTGATTTGTATTTGTGAAAGCTCAATTGCATATTGTTTTTGTAGCAGAGACTCTTGTGTTATCTGCCGATCACGTTTTAATCCTGGTGAGATTGCTCAATTAATTATTTGTCTGCTTAAAACAGCTCCATATGACCTGCGAAGTTTAAGGTTTAAACCTTGCAAGTTTTAAATCAATCTTTAATTACTGTAAAGCTGATAAACAGGGCACCGACGGGCGCTAGGTATCAGGCACTTGTTATTAAGTGCCAAACAATTCAATTTGTGCAGAGTGCTGTATGAAAGATTATTCTCTTTTCAGCCTTATCATTACATGCTCTTGCTCAACCATTACTAATACACCCTGCTTCTCATACATTATTCATGTTGTATAGTAATACGCTGTCTGGGACTTTTTACTAGTCCCCCTTCCCCTTGCTCTCAGCCTTAGAACATATCCCATCAGGCGTTTCAAGAAACTGTTGTGCCAGTTCCAGCTTTGTTTTTTTCCCTGTTTTAGGTCTCGCCTGGCGTTAGCAGCGTGCATGCTCTGATATCGCCATGTGAGGGTCTTTTGGGATCAATACATTTTGTAGGTCTCGCCTGGCATTAGCTGCACGCATACGCTACCCTCGCCATGCTAGGGCCTTTTGGAATCAATACATTTTCGGAAGGAACTTGAAGCCCCACCCCACTTTCCCATTGGCTGGCGTCATCGTTTATGGTAAACGGTGGCGCGTGATTGGATATTAGGGCTTTTTGTTACCGCCCTGTCCATTTTTCAATGGCCCATCTGGACAGGCCAACGCCATCTTTCAGAAAAGATGCAGCCATTTACATAGCGCCTCATTTGGCATCATAAAAGAGCCTCACAGCTGCCACCGCCCCTTCAGGCCCAATGCTGAGAGGACTTTACCATGAGCCTCCTTTCACTGCATGATATTCGTGGTCTCAAGTTTTCCCCACATCCCTGTTTGCATCGGTGTGTTGTACCACCAGCGAAAATGGGGCTGCACAAATACCAACATATGCGTGCATGCAAGTTTGCACCAGTGCAAATTTTGACAGGAAAGAGATAGTCTCTTCTGGCGACGATTTTTCTGGTTTCCGTATTTTCTTAGCAGGAATGTAAAATGCCCTTGCATAGTTGCGTGGGTCTCACGTGTACAAGACCATCTGTAATAGGCTAAATAAATAACACAGCCAGCACCTCCTGCAGGTAACAGCCTCCCCTTCCTTGTCATGCTTTGACCCCTCTCCCTCCGCCCACTCCCTCCTCGTGAGACCCCTCCTGATGCCTTCACATCACCTCAGATTCCTCCTGGCTAATTGAAGCATATGATTTTCACAGGTTATCAGCTGGGTCCTAAGAGACAGCCAGGCATGCTGCATAGGAGGCATTTTAAAAGCTTATCTCATGTTGCAATCAATAAAAATTTGATTATCAAAAAAAAAAAAGCTTATCTCAACAAGCATTTGCAGTGCAATAGGTCTCGCATTTACGCCAGTTTGAGCTATTGGCATTGAAAATGACAATTACTTTTATTTATGTTTTTGTTTTAAAACGTAAATAAAAGGCCTTGTCATTTACAATGCCAATAGCTCTAAATCTCGCAATTGCTAGACCTATTGCATTGCAAATGCTTGTTGCACTCTGTTACACCTCTCTGTTATATGAACGATGTGTCAATTCTTCATAAAACACATTTACTACCACATTATGAATTAACTTGTTGATCATAGGTACCCTAATGCAGGGTGTATCAGAACTTCCACTGATGGGCTACTGGTTGTGAAAGCCATTTGTGATTCAAGCTGTGAGCTCCACTGCTCCCAGCCAGGGCACCACTTTGGAATAAGAAAAAAGGCACTTCCCAGCAAAGCACCCTGAAGGTGCATGCATACCTCTGCAAGGGCTCCAAACCCCTCACATCAGACACGTGGACACAGTTGGGTTATTCTTAAACACCAGCCCGGATCCTGCGTCCAGTTCAAGATTAGCTGCTGGAACTAGAATTCAGCAGACTCCCACTCTATTCTTGCACTCTATGCTGCATCTCAAAGTCTACTGAAAGAACAAGCAATGTCTTCCAATATCTTGGCCTTTTGGTGCTGACTGATGAAGGTTTTCTGGGTTGTGTTACTTCGCCAATTGGTGTTTCCCTTTATGGGCCTGATTACGAGTCTCGCAGTCCAAAGTCTGCCAGACTCGCGGGAGTGCAGTGGTGGCAGTCTTCCAACCACCCTATTACAACTAGGGGGGGGGTCGGATCGCCATTGCACCGCTACAACTGCTGGGGATCGGGGCTCCTTGGTGGTGGCCCGGCAGTCTTGAGGCCGCAATATGCTTGGCAGAACCACAGCGGTCCGGTCAAGCATATTACGAGTTTCCTCTCCACCACAGTATTCGTGGCGGTCCCCACTCCATGAAAACCAAGTCTGAGAGGAAACAAAGGTGGCCCTACAGGGCCCCCTGATGCCTCTGGGCCATGGGGTGCATACATGGGGCATATGTTGTGCCCCCTGTGCTCATGCACCACAGTACTTGCACAGCATGGACAGCACCAGTCCATGCCGTACAGGTACTGCCATTGATGTTCCCATTGTGGTGCCTATTTTATTGACACTACTATGGGACCCCCACAGAACCGCCCACCAGTGACTGAAAAAGTCATAATCTGGTGGGCAGGGCACACACACAGGTTTGGGGGTGCGGCAGCGGGAAGGTCCTGCTCCCGCACCGCCAAACTCATAATCAGGCCTTAAGTGTCTATGACTCCCTGGTGCCCGTGTGTTTCTCTCCTTCAGTTTCTGTGACCATGTCTCCCTGTCTTATTCTCCTTACTTCATCCCAGAGTTCCTATTTCCTTGCCCCCTAGACCATATCTTCACATTGCCCTTTCCCTGTGTACAATTTACGTGGAGGGAAAGATCGAGTCTGTCTATTCCGATATTCCTTCAGCAAGTTGGGGGTGTCTTTGCCCCCGTGTCCCAGAGAAGATGTGTCTCCTGTGCTGAAGTGAATGTCTCCCAGTTCAATTATCTCTAACTCAGTTTCCTAAAGTCCCAGTTTCCAGTGCTTAATTTGAGCCAGTGGTTTCCGCTTCTCAGCACAGGCACTTAATTGGTTTCCGGTGCTCGACATCTGCACTTAATTGTCAACACCACATTTATGACAGTCTGCCACATGGTGGTGCTGCTCATCTAATTTAGAAAGGAGCAGAACAAAACTGTTTATGAATACAATATGCACAAAGAATTATTAATACCTGCCTCCCAAGCCATTCCTTTAACTTTGGGGACCTGGAATAATCTTACCTGTTGCACTTGCATGTGAGAGAGATGGTTTGTAGTTGTTTTGGTCCAGCCATTGGCAGCGATGTAAGGGGCAATGGGTGGTGCAAGCTGCAGTGGCCTTCTGGTCAGGGCCTTGGCTCTTATTATTTACAAATAAAGCACTGCCTTTCTCCCTGTACCAGGTATCAGACCTCCCCAGCCCAGAGTACTTGTTTCCATATCTCGGTAGCCATGTACTAGCGTCCATGTCTCCCTCCTTGGGTGAAACATTTCTCTGGAAAGCAAAACCTGTGAAATCAACCAGAAAAGGAATTTCAGATGCAGAACGGATTGGTGAAAATGGTCTGTCTTTTGAAAAGTCACAAAATTGAATGGTTTTGTTATTTTGTGCCACGTTATTGAATATTTTTCAATTATGTGAATGTTTTCCCAATTCATGGTGGTTTGCAAAAAATCACTTAGTGCCGACAAATACACAAACATTTGTGGCTTTTCTTTTGCACCTTATTCTTTCTTTTTCATGAAATGCAAAAGGGAACTTCTGCAAACCACAGCTGTTTTACTACCTGTTACCTTGAAACAAAAAAATGCCCATACTTAGCACCAGTATCTTATTAATTTATTAAAAGAGTTGAATTATACAAAAAAAGAAAAGAAAAGGAAATAAATGGGAAGATCAGAGGAATGGGATCTATGATGGATCGCACATTGACTAAAGGAAGAGACAAATGGAATAATCAATTCAATATGTTGGATTGCAGAACAGAATGCACTGAAGGCGAAGAGTCATTAACTGGTGTAACTGTCTCTGAATCCCTTGGTAAAATTCCATATCTCCCTTTCCCACTGTGGCTGTCTACCTGTTAAAGTGTTCATGTCTCCCTTTCCCAATGTTCATCTCTCCTTGACCTATTGAACATTCTCCTTGTTCCTGTGTCTGTGTCTCACAACCTCTCTGCCAGGGTCGGACTGGACTGTAGGGCAATCTGTCAGTGGCAGAAGGGCTGGACTGACAAATAAGTATGTGGCCCACTTTTTTGGTTGATGTGGTCCTTTTTCATGGTCTGGTAGGCCATTTTTAGGTTGGTTGTGAAAAATGACCTAAGGATAACTCCGTCCACTGCTTACCATTGGCTTTGTGGTTTGTAACTCACTCTTTCTTTCTTTCTATTTACTGGCTTCATTTGTTTTAGTCTGTCCACCATGTCTTTTCCCTCCAAGTGGAACATTGCCTGTTTACTGTATTCTCCCACGAGTGTTCGCTTTTGGTAAAAAGGCTTTACATTTTGTTCTGATCTTTTCATATTTCCGTGTATTCAAAGACAGAGGTCAACTGTCAAGCTCCGTCTTCCAAGGGAGCTTGGCCTTTACCTTTCTTTCTCCAACTTCAGAGTAAGAGGCTTTATCTGACAACCTGGAGATGTGAAAGGAAAGGCTTTTTTCTAACATGCAACAACAATTAAATGTCTGTTAATGAACTGTGCGAACATTTCAGAATATATCAGAATTAGGAAAGCACATAAGAGGCAAATTTTTTGTATTTCTGAAGTGTGCTGGAAACAAATATTTTAAAATGAACGATCAAAACAAATCAATAAACTAGGTGATGCCATGTACTGATATTGTTTGTGCACTGTGTAATTTTATCAATAAAACTGTATGTATGTGAAAATGGAATGGTCATTTCAATTGAAAATGTGTTGTCTGTAATTGCACTGCACTACCACATCATGCATACGCAACTGAAGGCCAATCCAGTCTTCGATGCTATACTCCACTCTATGCCGCTTTACGCCCCTCCACTCTATGCCACTCCACTCCACTCTACAACACTCCACTCCATGCATATTCCACTCTACAACACTCCACTGTTCTACACTCTTCTCCACTCTATGTCACTTTACACCTCTCTACTAACCGCCAATCCACTCTATGACACTCTACTCCACTCTAGGCCACTCTACTTTCCCCACTCTTTACCACTCTACTCCATTCTATGCCACTCTATTCCCCTCCACGCCACTCCAATCTACAACACTGTATGACTGTCTACTCCACTCTATGCCACTCTACTGTAAGACACTCTACTCCACACCGATCTAAGCCACTCCACTTTGTATCACTGCATGACACTGTACGCCACTACACCCTATGACACTCTACTACACTCTGTGCCACTTCACTCTTGGTCACTCTACTTCTCTCTATGATACTCCACTCTATGTCACTCCACTCTACACCACTCCACTCTATGCCACTCCATTCCCCTCCACAACACTGTATGACAGTCTACTCCACTCTATGCCACTTCACTCTAAGACACTCTACTCCACACCAATCTAATACACTCCACTTTGTGACACTTTATGACACTCTACGCCACTACACCCTATGACACTCTACTACACTCTGTGCCACTTCACTCTAGGTCACTCTACTCCTCTCTATGATACTCCACTCTATGTCACTCCACTCTATGCCACTCCACTCTATACCACTCCAGTCTATGCCACTCCACTCTATGATATTTCACACAACCACACTCTATGCCACACTACCCCACTCTATGCCACTCCACTCAATACATTTAATGCAACTCTATGGCACTCCACGCTACCCCACTCCACTCTATGACAATTTACTCCACTCTGCCCCACTCCACTCTAATTCACGCTACTCCACTCTATGACACTCTACTCTACTCTATGCCACTCTATTGATTTATTTACGTGTTTTTATATAGTACGTACTTTACACGAAGCTCTCAGAGTGCTTTACAAAAGAACCAGTTAAATTACATAAGGACTTCGGAGTACATGAATTACATATAAGATACAAAGCAAATACATGCATCTAAACACAGAAAGAAAACGTTACAATGGTATGTACGAGAGATGTACAATTTAAACTAACAGCGTAGGTATAATCTGCCAACATTGGCGAGACATGAGCACAAAGAGTATTGGTGGAACGTGAGTGCAAAGAATATAGAAATACCATAATTATATTATATAGCATAGCATTTTGATATACACAGTTAACAGTGCATACAGGAAGTATACCATGGACAGTATAAGCCACTCTGCTCTAGGACTCTCTACACCACTCTGTACCACTTCACTCTAGGTCACTCTACGCCACTCTATTCCACTCCACTCCATGCCACTCCCCTCCACAGCACTTTATGACACTCTACTCCACTCTACGCCACTTCTCTCTACAACACTCTATTCCACACCAATCTAAGACATTACATTTTACGACACTTTACACCTCTTCACTCTACAACACTCTACTACACTCTGTGCCACTTCAGTGTAAGCCATTCTACACTTCCCTATGACACTCCACTCAATGCGACTCCACTCTATGCCACTCATCCACATTCCACACTAAGACACTCTATGCTAGTCTACACTACCCTACTCCATTGTACTCAACTCTACTCTATGGCACTCCACTCTACACCATTCTATTCTGCTCTACAACACTTTACTCTAGTCTACATTACCCAGCTCTATGCCATTCCACTCTACGCCACTCTACTCTATTTCACTCTATTCTATCACACTCTACTCCAATCCACTCTACTCCACTCTAATTTACACCACTCAACGCTATGGCACTCTACCCCATTCTATGCCACTCTACACCACTCAGCTTTAGAACACTCTACACCACTATATGCCACTTAACTATATGCCACTCTATGCCACTCTACACTATGCCCCTCTACTCCCCTCCCCTCTCCTCTACTCCACTGTCATTCAAGCCACTCCACTACACAACACTCTGCTCCACTCTATGCCGCTCTACGCTACTCTACGCCACTCCACTCTAGTACACTCTACACCACTGTGTCACGTAACACTAGGCCACTCTACTCCATCCTTCACCACTTGACCCTACAACTCAACTCCACCCTCCGCCACTCCACTCTTTGACACTCCACTCTACACCACTCCACTCTACGCCACTCCACTTTATGCCACTCCATTCTATGACACTCCATGCTGCTCCACTCTACACCACTTTACTCTGCTCTATGCTGCTCCACTTTACTCCACTCCACTCTACAATACTTTACTCCACTCTATGCTAGGCCACTCCCCTCTATGCCCTTTACTCCACTCTAGCCCCCTCCACTCTAAACCCCTTCGCTCTCGCCCCTCTGGTCTACGACACTCCACTCTACACCACTCCACGCCACTCTGCAATGCTCTACACCACTCTACACCCGCCCACTCTTTGCCCCTCCACTCTATGAACCTCCTGACTATGGTACTCCATGACACTTCACAATAAGACACTCTTTTCCACTCTATGCCACTTTACTACACTACATTCTACTCTTGTCCACTCTATGCCCCTCCTCTCTATGCCACCCCACCCTACAAATCTCCATCTCACTCTATGACACTCCATGAAACTCTATGCCACTCGACACTACGCCACTCTAGTCCATGTCACTCTATGACAAAGTGCACCACTTTATGCCACTCTACACCACACAACTACCCATCACTATACTCCACTTTACTCTATGACACACCATTCCACTCTACTCCAGGATACTCCACGACACTCCACTCCATGAAACTCCACTCTACGACACTCCACAATGCTTCTCCCGAATCTACATCACTCCACAACACTCCATTCCAATCAACACCACTCCACAACACTTTATGTCACCCCAATCTACAACACTCTACTCCACATTACTCCACTTTAGGACACTCCACCTCACGTTAACTCTCCTCTACACCAGTAACTTTTAGCCATGCTGAGCAGCAGCCACACTAGTGTACATCATGGCCAAAACACAGTGGCAAAGACAATAGCTCTTGCATAGACGAGACCTATTGGCTTTGTCATTGCTTGTTTACTATTGATTTCCCTGTTATTACAATAGACATTGCCTGCAGCAATCACACCTGCATGCATTCTATCATAACTTACAAAAAACCTATTTAGTATGTCTTTACAAGTTAAAAACTTCCCCGATTTGCACTTGTGGCAGTGCTTCAACTGCAACCTTAATACAAAAAATAAAATTATAATAACTTTCCGTTATTATAATTTTATTTTTGTATTAAGCTTGCAGTTGAAGCCAGGTTGTTAGGGGTGGTGGGGCAGGGCTGGGCTCCCCGCGTCACAGGGAGGAGGAGTGGGGGCTGCACCTTAAGGGCGCATGATGGTTTGGCCAGTGGTGTCAGACCGGCCAAACTGTAATGCACACTTTGTATGTTCTCTACAGGCTGTATTGTACAGCCTGGGTGGGGAACATGCCCAGGCTCCCAGTCCCTCTCTGAGCACTGAACAACGGTGCTCAGACTAATCACAATGCTGTGTAAGGCAGCGTCGTTATTGGCCAGGGGATTCTGGGAGGTTGTGTGCTTCCTGCTGCAGAAAGGCCGGCGGTCAGCAGTATTCAGGTAAGTGCTTTTTAAATTCCCCCCTTTTATTACCCACCACTCTCTGTCCCCCTCACATGACCACCCCCGTTGCTATAAGCCGCTACTGCATGTGGTCTACTTTATAGCTATCTAATTCACTAATGGGTCACTTTTATTTTGGTACGCGGGCCTATTTTCTGTCCCAGTCTGATTATGCCACCTACCCATGTCCTTATCCAGCGGCGGCCGACATGGATCGAAGGTAGAGGGACCAGGGCAGGAGGGGGGGGGAGATGCAGGAGGGGGAGGACATGCGATAAGCAGCCATAAAATAGATAAATAAAAACTTACCTTTTCACCACTTCCCTGCTGCGTCTCTCCTCCGTTGTCCTTCCCTCGCTCAGCCACAGGAAGCTCACCCAGGCTCCCAGTCGGCCAACCACAAGGCAGCATTTTGGCGCTCAGACGCTGACTGGAGGCCAGGGCATGTTCTCCACATCGGCTGTAATGCAGCCTCCATGGAGAACATGCAAAGAGCGCAAGACTGTTTTAGACGGCCCAAGAGGGCTGTCTAATCAGTCATTGCGCACTTTGGGAGGGTGCTCCCACTCCTCCCCTGCCCCCCCTCACACAAAGCTGTGGGCGGAAGTAAGAGAAAATAAAATGATAATAACACGAGTTAAAGCAGTGGGGCAACACTCCTCAATCTTAGCAGAGGAGCCGCCACAACTTTACCTATGATTGTACATCCAGTGCTATGTCTCCCTGTCACTGTATTTTTCCTATCTAAATATCTATGTCAAGATGTCCCTGTGTGTCTTTGTCCGGTTTTCTCTGTCTGGCTGTTGTCATGCCTGTGAGCCACGTCCTGGTTTATTTCTGCTCCAGAATTTGTGTCTCTTTGTCCCATTCCCCTTTCTCTCAGTCCAAGCACGATCATCTAGTTCGGATGATCGCGCTAGTACGGGTGCACACTATCACCGATACACGCCTAACCCTCAGGAAACTACAGACGTACAATGTCCGGATAAATTTCCTTTCAAACCGGTTCCGTTAGAAATTACGGGAAATGGATATCTGAACAACAGAAAAAGTACATATTGCGAGCCCTGAAGATGTCCGATTGTGGACGAAACGCGTAGGCGGTTGCAAAATAAAGTCTATATGTGAATAAAAGATGAAATTTCGAACCAACAGAACATATTGACTCCTTTTTGAGTAAACCACTGTACTACAGATGTACTTTACTGTGGATTGCTTATATCTAATACTTACAAGTGTGCTGATCTATCTTCTGTTGTAAGTTTTTAGAGAAACCAGTTAGGTCTCTCCTGGTTTCTCTATCTTTGGGACTTAGGGGATTGTGTCCCAGGCTCTTTTGCACCTTGTTTTGTGGTCAAACTATAGAGATGTTAAGACTGGTGCGTGTATTTATGCTTTGATCCCCTTTTCTTAATGCCTGGACAGGGCCTGAAGTGTTGCTGTAGTTAATGTTCTTAACTGGGGGATTGTGCGCTTTGCAACTTGAAGGCGCTATGCTGTGCAGTTTCAAGTTGTGCAGTTTCAGGTTATTTGCAGCCCTGGTTTGGCTGCACCCCCAAGAAGCAGCAGCTGGCCCCTTTCACTACTGTTTGCAGTATTTCAGCCCTTCCTCCCTCCCGGGAAGGAGGGTTTGTTTGTTGTTTTTTATTTCCTTGCGGGGGGTGCACACTTTTAGAGCTCGCTCTGTCCCCCTTTCCTCTTTTTGGCGGGATTTAAAGCTTACCAGACACAGAGCACTCCCCACCAGACACAGGTCACTGCTCACCAGGTACAGGACTTGCCTCACCTGACACAGGTCACTGCTCACCAGACAAAGGAGCCCACTCACTAGACAAAGAACATCCCTCACCAGACTCGAGACTCTTCTCACCAGGCACAGGACACCACTCTTTAGACACAGAACACCCCTCAGCAGACTAAAGTCATCACTCACCAGACGCAGGACTACGCTTACTTGACACAGGACACCACTCACCAGACAGAGGAGCACACTCACAAGACAAAGAACACCCCTCACCACACACAGGACTGTGCTTATCAGACACAGGACACCCCTCATCAGACACAGGACTGTGCTCATCAGACACAGGACTGTGCTCATCATACACAGGACACCCTTCACCAGACACAGGACTGTGCTCATCAGACACAGGACACCCCTCACCAGACACAGGACTGTGCTCATCAGACACAGGACTGTGCTCATCATACACAGGACACCCCTCATCAGACACAGGACACCTCCCACCAGACACAAGACTGTGCTCATCAGACACTGGACACCTCATCAGACACAGGACTGTGCTCTCTACTGCTCACTCTCTACTGCTCACTCTCTACTACTCACTCTCTACTACTCAGTCTCTACTCACTACTACTCACTCTCTACTCCATCTCTACTCACTCTCTACTACTCTCTACTCCCTACTACTCACTTTCTCTTACTCTCTACTACTCACTCTCTACTACTCACTCTCTACTACTGTCTACTCTCTACTACACTCTCTCTACTCACTCTCTACTACTCACTCTCTACTACTCACTCTCTACTACTCTCGTCTACTCACTTTCTACTACTCTCTACTACTCTCTACTCTCTATTCACTCTCTACTACTCTCTACTACTCACTCTCTACTACTCTCTACTACTCACTCTCTACTGCTCTCTCTCTACTACTCTCTCTCTACTACTCACTCTCTACTACTCACTCTCTACCACTCTCTACTACTCACTCTACTACTCACTCTCTACTACTCTCTACTGCTCACTTTTCGCTACTCTCTACTACTCTTTACTCTCTACTCACTCTCTACTACTCTCTACTACTCACTCTCTACTGCTCTCTTCTCTCTACTACTCACTCTCTACTACTCTCTCTATTCTACTAACTCTCTACTACTCACTCTCTACTTCTCTCTACTGCTCACTCTACTACTCACTCTCTACTACTCTCTACTACTCACTCTCTACTACTCACTACTACTCACTCTCTACTACTCTCTACTACTCACTCTCTACTACTCTCTACTACTCTCTACCACGCTACTACTCACTCTCTCTCTCTACTCACTCTCTACTACTCTCTACTACTCACTCCCTACTACTCTCTCTCTACCACTTACTCTCTACTACTCTCTACTCTACTACTCACTCTCTACTACTCTCTACTACTCACTCTCTACTCACTCTCTACTCTACTCTCTACTCTCTGATCTCTACTACTTACTCTCTACTCTTCTACCTCTCCACCTCTCCACCTCTCTACCTCTCTCTACCTCTCTACCTCTCTCTACCTCTCTCTCTACCTCTCTACCTCTCTACCCCTCTACCACTCTACCTCTACCTCTCTACCTCTACCTCTCTACCTCTACCTCTCTACCTCTCTACCTCTACCTCTCTCTACTTCTCTCAACCTCTCTCTACCTCTCTACGTGCACACATATGCACATATATCTATATGTGTGTGTATCTATAAATATGTATATATATGCATATGCATTTATATATATGTATGTGTATATATATATACATATATATATATATATGCATATATATGCATGTTATGTACATGAAAGTTTGAAAAACACTAATAAAAGCACAGCTAAAAAGCCACCTAATTGTACAAACAAAATTGCTTTAACTTAAACGAGGGTGAGACCTATTGCATTTTCAATGCTTGTTAATATATTTTACAGACTCAACCAAGGTACTGACATTTTTTTCAACGTTTTTAAGTGTCCGAGATTTCTGGTTGTGTTCATTTGCTTGGGGTGCACAGCTATTACATATATTGCCTTTCAAGGGGTGTTGAGTCCAAAGCTTTTGCCATTAGATGTTCATGGCTTAATTTTGGAAACATTTTCAGTGACGGCACTAATTGTAGACAAAAAAACGTGGCCTCCTGACGGTCTCTGGAGCAGGAATCGGCAGCAAACTCTTCACCCAGACACTGTCCAGGACCCTTCAATACTCCAATGCCATCACTAGCACCTGCGTTACAACAAACAAATGATAGCCAGAAACCGGTCCTAGGATGCTTGATTCCGGTCCAGGGAAGACATGGCTTGGCAGTTCGGGCTGGACTGTTCCCATGAGGCACAGGGTCAAGACTGATTTGCATATGGCCATGTCTGAACTGGGGTGGCGTAGTGGGCAAAAGAACGATGGATTTAACCCAGATCTCTTGACTGGGGGAGAATGTCTGCATTGTCAGCATTCTGTCCATCATTTGTTTGTTGTAACGCTTTTCGCCCTAAGTGGGATGGGTATTCCCAGACGTGGGACCCGTGCTCACTACGCCACTGGAGTCAAGCTATCCTGGCTGATGACGGCTGATAGCCAGAAACCGGTCCTAGGATGCTTGATTCCGGTCCAGGGAAGACATGGCTTGGCAGTTCGGGCTGGACTGTTCCCATGAGGCACAGGGTCAAGACTGATTTGCATATGGCCATGTCTGAACTGGGGTGGCGTAGTGGGCAAAAGAACGATGGATTTAACCCAGATCTCTTGACTGGGGGAGAATGTCTGCATTGTCAGCATTCTGTCCATCATTTGTTTGTTGTAACGCTTTTCGCCCTAAGTGGGATGGGTATTCCCAGACGTGGGACCCGTGCTCACTACGCCACTGGAGTCAAGCTATCCTGGCTGATGACGGCTGATAGCCAGAAACCGGTCCTAGGATGCTTGATTCCGGTCCAGGGAAGACATGGCTTGGCAGTTCGGGCTGGACTGTTCCCATGAGGCACAGGGTCAAGACTGATTTGCATATGGCCATGTCTGAACTGGGGTGGCGTAGTGGGCAAAAGAACGATGGATTTAACCCAGATCTCTTGACTGGGGGAGAATGTCTGCATTGTCAGCATTCTGTCCATCATTTGTTTGTTGTAACGCTTTTCGCCCTAAGTGGGATGGGTATTCCCAGACGTGGGACCCGTGCTCACTACGCCACTGGAGTCAAGCTATCCTGGCTGATGACGGCTGATAGCCAGAAACCGGTCCTAGGATGCTTGATTCCGGTCCAGGGAAGACATGGCTTGGCAGTTCGGGCTGGACTGTTCCCATGAGGCACAGGGTCAAGACTGATTTGCATATGGCCATGTCTGAACTGGGGTGGCGTAGTGGGCAAAAGAACGATGGATTTAACCCAGATCTCTTGACTGGGGGAGAATGTCTGCATTGTCAGCATTCTGTCCATCATTTGTTTGTTGTAACGCTTTTCGCCCTAAGTGGGATGGGTATTCCCAGACGTGGGACCCGTGCTCACTACGCCACTGGAGTCAAGCTATCCTGGCTGATGACGGCTGATAGCCAGAAACCGGTCCTAGGATGCTTGATTCCGGTCCAGGGAAGACATGGCTTGGCAGTTCGGGCTGGACTGTTCCCATGAGGCACAGGGTCAAGACTGATTTGCATATGGCCATGTCTGAACTGGGGTGGCGTAGTGGGCAAAAGAACGATGGATTTAACCCAGATCTCTTGACTGGGGGAGAATGTCTGCATTGTCAGCATTCTGTCCATCATTTGTTTGTTGTAACGCTTTTCGCCCTAAGTGGGATGGGTATTCCCAGACGTGGGACCCGTGCTCACTACGCCACTGGAGTCAAGCTATCCTGGCTGATGACGGCTGATAGCCAGAAACCGGTCCTAGGATGCTTGATTCCGGTCCAGGGAAGACATGGCTTGGCAGTTCGGGCTGGACTGTTCCCATGAGGCACAGGGTCAAGACTGATTTGCATATGGCCATGTCTGAACTGGGGTGGCGTAGTGGGCAAAAGAACGATGGATTTAACCCAGATCTCTTGACTGGGGGAGAATGTCTGCATTGTCAGCATTCTGTCCATCATTTGTTTGTTGTAACGCTTTTCGCCCTAAGTGGGATGGGTATTCCCAGACGTGGGACCCGTGCTCACTACGCCACTGGAGTCAAGCTATCCTGGCTGATGACGGCTGATAGCCAGAAACCGGTCCTAGGATGCTTGATTCCGGTCCAGGGAAGACATGGCTTGGCAGTTCGGGCTGGACTGTTCCCATGAGGCACAGGGTCAAGACTGATTTGCATATGGCCATGTCTGAACTGGGGTGGCGTAGTGGGCAAAAGAACGATGGATTTAACCCAGATCTCTTGACTGGGGGAGAATGTCTGCATTGTCAGCATTCTGTCCATCATTTGTTTGTTGTATCACTAGCACCTGGACACAGAGCTATACCTCTACCGACACTGTGACAAACCGTGGGACTGAGGCGCTGTGTCAATGCAGTCTAAAACACACAAGCAACTGAACACACTGTATCACAGGTGAGAGCGGGACCTACCCACACACACTGTATCACAGGTGAGAGCGGGACCTACCCACACACATGGTATCACAGGTGAGAGCGGGACCTACCCACACACGCTGTATCACAGCTCATAGCAGGACCTACCCACACACACTGTATCAATATGTCAGAGCGGGACCTACCCACACACACGGTATCATAGGTGAGAGCGGGACTTACCTACCCACACACTGTATCACAGGTGAGAGCAGGACCTATCCAAACACACGGTATCACCGGTGAGAGCGGGACCTACCCACACACACTGTATCACAGGTCAGAGAGGGACCTGACCACAATTGCTGAATCACATGTTAGAGTGGGACCGACCCACATCCACTGTATCACAGGCCAGAGCGGGACCTAGCCACACACACTGTATCACAAGTGATAGCAGGACATGCCTACAGACACTGTATCACAGGTCAGGGCAGGACCTGACCACACACACTGTTTCCCAGGTGAGAGCAGGACCTACCCACACACTGTATCACAGGTGAGAGCAGGACCTACCCACACGCACTGGATCACAAGTCAGAGAAAGACCTACCCACACTCACTGGATCACATGTCAGAGCAGGATCTACCCACACACACTATCAGGTCAGAGCAGGATCTACCCACTCACACTCTTGACCGTGCCCCGACACCAACACACCTTCTCCTCCATCTTGATTGGGAGTTGAAAGGACATTAAAATTCTCGGGCTGTGCTGAGGGGGGTTTCTCCTTAGTAACCGGAGAGTGGCTTTCCTAGCAACTGAAAGCATCCACAGATTAGCCGGATTTCTGACTAGTCCTTCATTGGGAATCTACATGCAGATGAGGAAACATTTCAGGAGGGTTTTTGAGACTTTGGTCAATTGTCACAGTAGCTCAAAAGAGACAATGTATCACGCCAAATAACTGTACTTAACAAGATACACTGTATCACTGCTCTCTGTTGAACTAGACACATTGTGCAGCAGTTGTCGCTGGTAGACATATTGTATCACACCCAATAAATGTACTAAATAAGATACTCTGTATCACTGTTCTCTGCTGAACCAGACACATTGTGCAGCAGCTGTCGCTTGTAGACACATTGTATCACACCCAATACATGTATTAAACACTATACACTGTATCCTGCTCTCTGCTGAACTAGACAGATTGTACATCAGCTGTCACTTATAGACACATTGTATCACACCAAATAGGTGTATTAAACATTATACACTGTGTCCTGCTCTCTGTTTTACTAGACAGATTGTACAGCAGCTGTCACTTGGAGACACACTGTATCACACACAGTAGGTGTACTAAACAAGATACACTGTATTACTTGCACTCTGCTGAACTAGGCACATTGTAAAGTAGCTGTCACTTGTAGACACATCGTATGACATCCAATAGGTGTATTAAACACTATACACTGTATCACTGCTCTCTGTTGAACTAGACACATTGTACAGCAGCTGTCACTTGTAGACACTATGAGGTGATTACGATGTCGTGCAGAAAGCCCCCAAACGACAGTTGGATTTGCTTTCCGTGTCGGGACCTATCCCTCGGTCGGAAACAATTCCCACCGACCGATTATGATGTCCGTAGTTGGAAAGAAAACCATTTGGTCAATCCGAATCGGTTCGGACCAGTATTCAGAGAATCCGAGTCAGTCGGAGACGATTCGTACAGCTCTACAGACAGCGTTTCTGACCCACCGATAATGATGTCAGAATCGGACAGCCTTACCGACTCTGTTTCTCCGGACACAGAAAGACTATCGGAAACTGTCTTTGGGGGCCCCTAGCAGGCCCCCTTCATCCTGAGGCCTCCGGTTGAGTGCCCTGGGGGTACCCAAGAGACCTCCCTGTAAAACCATGCACAGTGTGGCAGGCACCATGAGGTGCCCACGACAGGGTGCAAGGTTTTTCACAGACACCCCTTTTCACCATAGGAGCCTGTGTTGTTGGTCAGAACAAAGGCTCGCATTGAAGTCAATGGGAGACCTTCCAAATGGTGTTCGGAAGCATCGCAATCGGTCATGCGGAACCGGCGATCGTAAATTGTCGGAACCAAATCCGACAAGGAATCGGGCGGAAAGTTTACACATGACATCATAATCGTCCCATTGTATCACAACATTCACATACAGTTCGAAAGACACGGGCTCTCATTTCAAGAGGCCTAGAAGGGAGGAATTCAGTGCTAACATATGGGTACACCCTCAAATCAGCGTCACAAGAATTGTGCTTATCTGGCGCTGACCCATTGCCAAATTTGGTGGTGAAACCCATGACAATTGTGATGGAAAATTCTGCAAGGATCTGAGTGCTGACTCTTGGACCAAGGGGAAACAGCAGTACGTACTGCATTTCTCCCATTCTTAACTGCTATATTTAAAATGGCAAACTGACCTGCTAAACCTGTAATAGCGAAGCAATAATGCACAGGGAAAAAGCTGGACCCTGCAGTATCGTTATTACCTTGCTTGATATTACCTGCTGGTATCCCGCCACACTGTATTATGGGGCCCTTTGTATAAGAGCTCTCATCACCAGTTAGTAACTCTGTACCACACATCTCAGTGGTACTAGATCTTAGGTATGGGTGAAATCACAGTTATATCATGTCATGTAATTATGTGCCGGTTTTGGCAAAAATTTAGAACAACTAAAATACGAGGCACCTGCTGTTTTCAGTCCTTGTGGTTTTTGTGCTATATTTAGTACTAAATGCATCAAAAATGGATGCATTTTTTTACTAAAATTTAGCCCCAAATGATTATTTTATGTCTCTTAATTATGCGTCATTTTGCTCAGTTTTCCATAATTACAACAACAAAAATCACACACCTATGTTATCACAGCTCTAGCTGTACTGAACTAGAAGCACTATTGTAGCTAATAAAAGTCTTGATTGGAACAGCTCCAACCTAGTGGCATTTCCACCCTGTGTCGCCCAATGGCATTTTGACACTTGCTCTACAAAAGAATCAGTCTAGCTCAAGATAAAGTTACATTTTGCAATACTTTTTCCATCTCCTAGTATAATAACTGAGACTTCTGGTTTTATGATCTTAACAATTACACCCGTATTTTTTTGAATGCCTTATCAGTGTTTAGCCACACATATTTTGTGTTCTGTGAAAAAAATGAAGTATATTTGTTTTACCGTCAATGTACACCAACACTTGTGTTATGTTTTTAGACTACATACACCTGTCTGAAAACATTAGCATTGTGGTGCAAGCGCATGTGCACATCTGCTGCTACTAACGGAATTGCTTATTTTAGCATCCTATGCTGGCAATGTGCATAGATGTTGGTACTGCTGTCGTAATTACATGCACAGATAGTCACTCAAAAGGTGGCATATTGTCTCTATTTTTTTCAGTTAACAAAAATAAATCAATTTGAACATTGAAAGAGGTCAATTCACATCTGTGATTATATGTAAAAATCAGCAGAAATGGAAAACTGTGAGCTTTAACTACACCTACTCACCTAAGTATGGCCGATCTCTCTCTGTTCCTTTGTAACTTTCTGTCTTATGCTTATGTGTGCCTTTTCCTACACGCACACCTACACCCACACAATGACTACAAGCATTGAAATCACTTTGGGCAGTTTCTGCAGAGAGGACTAAGACACAGTGTGCATGCTGTCCAGGCCTAATTTAATTTCACCTGGACAAGAGTTCATTTTGCATCGAGCTTTGGCATATATTATAGTAAAAGAAAGGAGAATATGAGTAAAAAGCATATGAGGGCACTAGGGAGGAGAGGGCTGGGGGCGGGATTGCAAGTTTAAGGTTTCATGGCAGTAGGCTGTAAGTTCTGTGCGGATTTGGGGAGCAAGGGTACACCGTTCAAAAGCGGGCAGCGGGCCTCCTCACCAGAAATTCGATCTTGTCAGTATTGTATCAATGGGCCTTACTACTGAGTGTTGCCGCCCAGCCTCCGGGATGTGGGCAGTACGGCTGTGTCGGTTGCACGATTCAATGGCTACGGGGGAGGCGGGAAGCCCGCATCACTGTCATGCGCCCCGATTTTGTACACTATACTTGATCCTGCAATAAAAATGGTTTGACAAAAAAATGAGTAAAAAGCATATGTTTTGCACCAGTCAATTGACACAGAGAAGGGAGGCAGTCTTTACAAAGCTGTCCTTACATCCTTACAAAGGCATACATTTACCGCACATCCATTACCACGCAAGCCTTTATCATGCATACTGTTACAACAATAGATAAGTATATTTAAGGTGAGAGTGTGTATAGATAGATAGATAGATAGATAGATAGATAGATAGATAGATAGATAGATAGATAGATAGATAGATAGATAGATAGATAGATAGATAGATAGATAGATAGATAGATAGATAGATAGATAGATAGATAGATAGATAGATAGATAGATGGTAAGTTTTGTAGGGTTTCGGAGTGGGTAAGGGTATAGGGTGGTAACGGTGTTTATAGGGTTTGGGGTGGGTATGGGTATAGGGTGGTTATAGGGTTTGAGGTGGGTAAGGGTATAGAGTGGTGAGGGTGTGTTTAGGGTTTAGACGTGGGTAAGGAGAGTGCTTAGTTTGTAAAAAATAAAATAATAATAAGTGGCAGTGTTCTCATCAGGAGACCACTGCAGCTTGCACCACGCATTGCCCTTGCTATGCTGCCTATGATAGTAACAACATAACTACCCAACTACTAACCATCACACTCCTACAAGTGTGGCAATTCTGAGTATTTCAGGACCCTAGACGTATAAGAATGGCTTGGGCTGCCGGTAATAGTCATTTTTATTGTATATTTAATTAATAATTAACTGTTGTTGTGGTCATCTATAAATAAGCAAGACAGCGCCACCTTGAGCAGGCTGTCACAAGCACTCGTGTTGACAATTAAGCAACGGAAACCACCAGCTTAAATTAAGCACTGGGTACAGGTGCAGGGTAGTAAGGGTGTTTTTATGTTTTAGGGGTGGCTAAGGGTATAGAGTGGTATGGCTGGTTATAGCATTTAGGGGTGGGGAAGGGTATAGGCTGGTAAGGGTGTTTTAGGATTTAGGGATGGGTAAAGATATAGTGTGGCATGGTGTTTTTAGGGATTACAGTCAGTAAGGGATAGAATGGTAAGGTACACATATATACACACACATATATACATATATTAATATCCACAGTGCTTCACGCCACACTAAACTCTTCCAAAGACGAGAAGGCAGACCCAAATTCAGTGCAAACGGGTTTATTCAAAGAACGCCCGCACCTCCACCATAACGCGTTTCAGCCTCCTCCGAGGCCTTGATCACATGACGCGTTTCAGAACAACTTTTTCATTTTTAAAGTGACAGTGCAAAACAATCTCACGTGCATCATGGACATATACGGTACACCTCATGTAACGATGAACCAAATAACTGAGAGCATTCGTAAACATCATGCCACCTATGGGGCTACAATAAATATGTGCAAAATAAGCAAAAATAAATATTCATGAAGTCAAAAATATTTAAGGAAGAAGCATGACAGAAATAAATAAATAAATTATTAGATTAAGATGGTATTACACAGACAGTACTAAAAATGTTGGTTAAAAAATGACATAAAAAAGATTATATATAAATATATAAAATTTCTTATTAATTAGAGGCCATCATTGCCCTTCTAAAAATGTATTTTGTGTCATAAAACCTGTTAAATGATAATAGTACATCTGTTCATGCTTACTACACTTCATTTTGAGGGCTGAATTGCACATATGCTCTATTAGTTAAATATGATAAGTACAGACAATGCTGCCCCAGTGGGCCTATGATCATGAATGACCCTTCTGATATATAATGCTAGGGCTAAAAAAATATTGAAAAAAAATGTGCTCTAACCCTCTTTGAATCACGGCCGTCATTCAAAGATGTGAGATGCAATTAAAAATATTTTAAAGGAAAAACATTTTCAATATAATGTCAGTGAAGCGGTACTGATGCCAGCTAAAAGATACTGGATGTGAGAACAGGATTATAAGCAGGTGAAAAAATCCTCACTAATATTCAGCCCAAGAGGTGTTTTGCTATTAAACTCCAAGATGTATTTGGTTTCAAGTTTTCTAAGGAGATATTTGTGATTGCCACCCCTTCTAAGGGGCAAGACAGTGTCCACAGCAAAGTACTTCATGAGTTGTATGTTGCTGTTATGATGTTCCTGGAAATGTCTTGCCACTGGATAGGTGCCATCTTTGTTGTTTATGGCCTGCATGTGCTGGAGTATCCGTTTGTGGACCTGCAGCTTCGTGCTTCCCACATAGCGCAGGCCACACGGACACTCCAGCACGTACACTGCAAATTCAGTTTTGCAGTTGAGGGACTTAGTGATGGCAACAGGTTTGGTTTAAAAGGAGTGGTATATGTTTTGGTGTTAGAACCCTGTTTACAGGCTTTGCAAGAGGCACACTTATAGAAACTTAGTACTGCAGCTCAACCAATTCTTTGCCAAAGTCACCTCTGGACTGCTTTTTACCAGAGCATTGCTCATGGAGCGGGCTTTTCTATAGGAAATACTTGGAGTAGCTGTCAAACAACTACCTAAAACTGGATCATTAACCAACAGTGGCCAATTTGTATTCACTATTTTGCGCAAGGTTTGATGTTGGCGGTTAAATGTTAACACTACTCTGGTTGGTTGTAGCACAGTTTCATTGGTCTGAGACCCCTCGATTGCTTTAGGTGTTAGTGCCACTGAACGCTGTAACTTGTTGACTTTGTCCATGGCCGTCTTAACCACCTCCTCTGAATACCCCCTGGCCAGGAACCTTTCCTTGCTCTCCTTCTGTGCCTGCCTGCAATCATTGTCTGTACTACATATTCTTCTGATCCGCATCATCTCCCCATAGGGGATGCTGTTGATCAGATGACTGGGGTGGTGACTGGAAGCATGCAGCACAGTGTTGCCAGCAGATGGCTTCCTGTGGAGACGGGTTTCCAATTTGTTGTTGTCTACATATATCTCAACATCAAGGAACACTAGGCTTGTTTTGCTCATCTGGGCTGAGAACTGTAGATTCAAACTATTGTTGTTAAGATCTGATCCAAATACATGCGCATCACTTTCATTGCCTCTCCAGATTAAAAACAAATCATCGCTGTATCTATACCAGCAGAGCACATGATTGCCAAGTGTTTCACTGTGCGTTGCCATGAGGACCCGCTCCTCCCACATACCCATGTGCAAGCAGGCATAACTGGGAGAAAAGCAGGCCCCCATGGCAACGCCCCTGAGCTGCTGGAATATTTGATTAAGGAAGAGGAAGAAGTTATTCTCTAGACATGTGGAGATCATATCTAATAACATCCTATTGTGTGCATGAAATTGCATGGGTCTTTTGTTCAAATAAAATTCAA
Source organism: Triturus cristatus (assembly GCF_964204655.1). Lineage (NCBI taxonomy): Eukaryota > Metazoa > Chordata > Amphibia > Caudata > Salamandridae > Triturus > Triturus cristatus. The sequence continues at coordinate 790,346,507 of NC_140590.1, forward strand.
CTGCCTTAATACCATCACAATTATGTATACTTGTGTACAGTGAGGTAACATCAAGTGCTATGAGTACACAGTCATCTTCCCAATTAACACTCTGTATTTTGCGCAAAAAGTCCCCCGTGTCCTGGATATACGATGGGAGCTTCCTGACAAATTCCTGCAAAAAGAAATCCGCATATTTGGATGCATTTTCCAGTTGGCTTCCCAGGGCTGATATGACGGCCCTCCCCGGCGGTTTGTGCATGTTTTTGTGTATTTTGGGGATGAAATAAATTGCTGGTATGACGGGATCATCTACTTTCAAAAATGTGAATTCTTGTGCAGTTAATAGACCCGCAGATTTCCATGCCAACAGTTTATTGTTAAATTCACCCCAGGCTCTTGTATTTTGCTCCTTTTGTAGCAGTTCCTGTCGTTGAGCTGAGAAAGAGCCTCATCCATATACATGTCACGTGGGCCACATGACCACGTTGCCACCCTTATCAGACTGTCTGATGATCATGTTATCATCTCCTTGTAGTTTCTTGATTAGTTGAGAATAAATACGATCTTGTTTGGTGTATTTTGTTTGGGACCTCATTACAGAACAATAAAGTTTTTTCAATTCATAGATAACTTTTTCATGGAAATGTCCACATTGTCACGGAGCATTATTGGGCAGAACGTCGATTTAGGTTTAAAATCGGTTTATATAGTTGCCTCAATCTGTGATTGAACAAGACCAGCTTCATTCAATGTTGGAACTATATTCTGGTCATCAAATAGTTGTTGCAGGTCCCTCAACAGGGCCACATTTTTTTAATATATAGACACAATTGAATAGATAGATAGATAGATAGATAGATAGATAGATAGATAGATAGATAGATAGATAGATAGATAGATAGATAGATAGATAGATAGATAGATAGATAGATAGATAGATAGATAGATAGATAGATAGATAAGATAATTTGTAAACGAATGTCATACACCCCACAGAGAACAGAGCGAATGTTTCCCAGGCTGGGCTCCTAACATTCATGAAAAATATTTTGCAATTTATTTGTGAAGCAATGTACACATATATGTGTAGCCTTAAAAAGAGCGCTACCGTGCATTAACTGAAACATTTGACCTGGCCAATGCTGTCTTTGAAGCATTCATGTTTTGAAGGTTGTGTTTCTTAATCCTTAGAGGTCTTCTGAAGTCTAATCGGTCAGGGAACAGCAGCAGCACACGTGTAAAGAAATGAAACACGAGTCAGTATTATTTACGTTACGCCATATACTGTCTCGCGCACAGAGCTATTCTCTCCAATACACGGGCCCGGAGAGTTGGAGAGAGTGAGAGCGGTTCGTAAAGCCATCTTCAAGGAAGACACTACGTTATGCACGGTCAACGCTCGCCCAGCCCTGGTGATGGACAGCACCTGTGCCTACGTTTACCCATGCGACATATACTAGGTAATAAATCAGCAGACAGCGCCACCAGGGGACACGCAAGTCGACCGTGGCCGATTTGCCAGAAATGGATTTCCCGGTCAGCCGCGCTCGCTGCGCTTCCTCGAGCCCTGCGTCTCCAGAAAGGCCCCGCATGCTTCCATTAGGAATGGGCCCTGCTGGTGCGGGTTTTTGCCCTGCCCTGCCATCTCTGCGGAGGGCAGTCTGTCGCGAGCAGGCCACTTAGAGAGCTGAAGTCCGTATCTTTTTGAAGAAAAGTACATGTGGGCAAATTGAAAAAAATAAACATCACTTAAACCTTTCCTTTCCCCCAATACACAGCGGGAACGCAGTGCAGCACGGACGGCGGGGCACAGGGACCCTTTTTCCCTATTCGTATTTAAATAGTCATCATGGGGGCTCTCCAGCAGTTAGTCCTACAAACAAGAGGCGGCCACCTCTGGATCTTCGACAAACGCACCCCTGCTGCTGGAAGTGCACTTCTGGCAATTTCCTCCGGCCGCGCGGCTCTTATCGCGGCGGGATCCTCCGCGCCATGTTGCTACAGGATATTAAAAGTGGAGATGTCTGCGGCGCCGCGGCTGCGCATCTGAGAAGAGATCTTTCTCTCCTCCTGCTTAGGGAATATTTACTTTCTCACAGAACAATAAGTGTCTGCGCAGCACAAGCCAACTAAGGGAGGCAGGTGACTCGCCACAAGTCTGATACCTTTTACAAAACCACCATAACATTGATTACGTTCGCCACGGAGCCTTTAGGGCCTGTTGCACCTCACAGAGTTAGTAGGCCCCCCTGACCTGCCAGCACAAAGATGGCGAGCTCCCACTCTCAGTTACATAATGTGACGGGGTGTGTGTTTTGTTATAGTGTTTAATGTTTGTGGACAGAAGTCTTAACACATTCTCAGGGAGCCTTCCGGCTTATTTGGCGTGTGTATTGTCTGCCATGTAGGCATGTAGGGTGTGAGTGAAGGAATTTGGGGGTAGTGTGTGCTGTGCGCAGCCATGGTAGCCATGTCAGTGCCTATTTCAAATAGGCAATTTGGACTGTGTTGGGCGGGTCTTAGGGGTTCTTGGACACATCGCACTGCCCTCTTCAACAGAGCCCATCAGTGCCGATATGAGCATGCGGATACCAACCGTGTGGCAGGCCCGTGCTTTGCAAAATATCTGTGCGGTGGTTCAGGACTACCCTCATCGGAAATCATAACATTGTAAGCATATGTGCTCGTCTGCAGCAGTTAAACACCCTTAAGGGAAGTTAGGGGCAGATTTACAAGGAACTGACGCATCTGCCTAATGTCCTCGCACCAACATGGATGCGCTGTATTTACAATATAGTGCTCCATGGCGCAAGGATTAACAGATGCGTCAGAAGTTGGCCCAAAATTGACGCATTGCTGGGATTGCTCTTGATAGTGACGCAACTCCAGCAATGCGCCACAACAGATAGGTGAGTCCCATTTATAAAAGTCTTGCATCATTCCCTATGCTTGGTCTGAGCAGGCGTAGGGATTTTGGCGCAGTGAAGGCGTAAAGTGACGCAGTGAAATGTTGTAAATTTCACTGTGTCTGTTCTACTTTTTGAGTGGGATCACCAACCCTGCATACATTATACCTGACGCAGGTATAATGTGACACAGGGCTTTACAACGTGACGCATCTCCCTAGATGCGTCACGTTGTAAATTGGCCGCATTGTTTACGCCTCCGCTCCATCACAAAAATGATGCAACGGCGGCGCAAATGTGTCGCAAGGGCTTGTAAATATGCCCCTTAGTTCTTTTTGTTCGAAACTGCGAATGCTGTCAATATGCACAGATATTGACCTATCAATCATGGCTGATAGCTGGAATAGGCACTCAAAAGAGAGAGATGCGGGAGAGCAGCTTGTTTGCCACCGGTGTTTATATGCGTACAACAATTAAAGCAGAAAACCAGAAGTTTTAATTATAAAGCACTTAACTACCTCTAAAGTGGCCTCTTCTGCACTGTAATAAGCATACAATCTCATCAGGATTTACAAGTGCCAGGACATTTTTGTGAAAAAGTCAGATCTTAACCAAGCTGCTGATTGCTGGATTAATGCTGAAAAGAGATTTGTAATAAAAGGGAGCAAGATAGGAAAGGCTCACCCACTAGATATGCCTCTTCTCTTTTGTACTGTGGAACAACAAGCAGCATGATAATGTCAGGATTGCTCCACCTTTCATCACACTATCTCATATGCTGCATGATTATGCTGTCATATACTGATATTATAATCGCATCTCTGACTCCTTCAAATTGATTCTGTAGACATTCTTTTAAATCTCTTCCACAATGTTTCTGAAATATGTTGTTGACAATAGTTTCTCTCTTTTTGATGAATTTAAAATACTAAATAATAATTGCTCTTTCACACTGTTTTATCGGATTCATTGGTAACACTGCAGCCTCCTGCATTAGTCCTCAGACAGCTGGTTCATACTGTTGAATGTATACCTAGTCTGCATTTCAAATAAATGGCAATCCACACAAAATGTAGTCCTGCTGGTCAATGTGAACTCCCAGACCCAACTCAAGTAGTTATTGGAGTTCCATAATATTGTACCCTGCTTGTTCTTTTTCTGACAAGACAGTGGTATTGAGGGAGTTGTTGATGCAATGAAGGGTTGCTTTCATCCGGCCACTGGAGTGTGTGAAATTGATTAAAGTGATGAAGGAGGAAATTCCAACCACAACTTCCTTAAAGTCTTCGCAATCCACAATAGATAAGCGATCCTGACGGAAGACAGTTCTGGGGCTTAGTGATAGGCTAATGCAGGTAGAATGCAAGGAATAGATTGTCATAGCCTTTGCCTCATATATTTTGACAAAAGCAGCGTGCAATCAACCTGTAATTGAAAGATGAGTATATTTACACTCTTGCATGTGAGGACCTGAGTTCAAGATTCAAAGCAAATCCCAAGACAATAACGAATTGAAATAACAATATATATTCTCCTAAAACTGTGGCACAGGGATAGACAAAAACTGATCTGAAGTCACAGAAATAAAAAAACAGGAAGTTAATGTCAGGTTCCTCCTATTTAATAGAAATGAGGGGTCCAAGTTGGCACAGGAAGTTATGTTAGGGATAATTTTAAAGTTTGGATAGGCAAACAAGTTTAGTAAGAGAAAACAATGTCTCATTTGGTAAGAACTGCAACAAGGAAGATGATTTAGTAAAGAATATGGTTTAATCGCTTAGCTGCTGAGGCCTTTCTGAGGAACTTCGATTTTCGATCATGATCGTATCGACCCACCATTTTGTGCTCCGCCGCCATTTTGTGTTGCCCTCACTCAGGCAGCACGACGATCGAAGTCTTTTTCTGCTTTTCCTGCAATAGTGTGTCGAAATAACCTTGTGCCTCTGTTTACAAAAGCTGGTGGTGTTAGAGACTGGCCGAGTACACTAATCCCTGTCTGGTTTTTCTAATCCCTGTCTCAACTATCTGTTGGTTCACACTATTCTCTTCTGATTTTATCTTATCATCTGGCCTTCGTTGTCCTCTGCTCGTATTCTCTTGTTTCACAACTATCCTCCAAAACACACAAACATATCTTGTCACCTGCAAGACAGCTACAAGTCAGTTAATGAATTAGCTCGTGGGGAGGGGTGACAAACACAGTTAGAGGAGAGGCTTCTTCGAGTTACTCGATACTTTATTTTCAAACCTTTCCTATTGGTTCTGTTCTGTTTTCCAACTTTCCTTATTGGCTCCTTTTATATGTTTTAGGTGTGTTCTTAGTTAATGTATATGTCACCTGTGTACTATATAAGATTGTGCGCCACGGAGTGAAGTGGCAGTCTCCTGAGAACATACCGTGTGTACTTCTAGGACAACTGTACTAGCTGCAGCTAATAAAATCTGATCTTTTACGCCGACAGAGTGTTCCCATGTCTCTGTGTAGCTAAGCAGGAGAATTCAGGAGATTAAGGCGTACCCTGCGCCGCCAGGTCCAAAAGGTTCTGGTTCTTCATTTCCCGCCCCAGGGCTAAGCCCTTTTTAGGTCAAAGCCTACCAGACAGCAGAGCCTCCTGGTTACTAAAAACAAAAGTGTTGTCTGTAATACAAGTGCACAGCCACACCATGCATACTCCACCTTAAGCCACTCCACAGCACTCTATGCCATTGTACTTTGTGCTACTCCACACCACACCACTCTGCTCCATGCCACTCTACTCTACGCTATTCTACTTCACTGTGCTGTTCTACTCTACTCCAGACCTCTCTACGCTACCCCACTCTATGCCACTCCACTCTACGTCACTCCACTCTATGAGTCTCCCTCTAGAACACTCCACTCTGCAACACACTACTCTACTCCACTCTATGACACTCCACTTACTCCACTCGACTCCACTCTAAGCCACTCTATGCCACTTCACTCTACAACACTTTACTTCACTCTATACCACTCCACTCTACGTCACAATAGGCCACTCTACTCTACCCTATCCCAGTCCACTTTACTCCACTCCACTATACAACACTCTATGACTCTCTGCTCCACTCCACTATACACCTCGCTACTCCACACCACTCTACTCCATTCCCCTCTGCATTCTCCACTCTATGCCACGCTAATCTATGACACTGCAACACTCCACTCTGCACCACTCCATTATATACCACTCTACTCCACTGTAGGCCACTCCATTGTAGGCCCCTCCACTCTACAACACTTCCCTATACAACACTCTATGCCACTCTATGCCACTCTGTGCCATTCCACTATACTACACGCCACACCACTTCACTCTACAACACTCCACACTACACCACTCCTCTCTATGACACTTTACTCCACTCTATGCTACAACACTCCACTCTACTCCACTCTATGACACTTTACTCCAATCTACTACACTTTACTCCACTTTGCCCTATACCACTCTACAACACTCCACTCTATGCTGCTCTACTCTATGTCACTCCATTCTATGACACTCTAATCCACTCCATGACACTCCTACTCAACTCTACAACACTTTAGGACACTCTACGCCACTCCACTCTACGACACTCTACAACACTCTATGCCACTCTATGTCACTTTACTATAGGCCACTCTAATTCTCTCAATGCCACTCCAGTCTATGACTCTATTCCCTTTTACAACACCCCATTGTGACACTCCACTTTACACCACTCCACTTCAAGTCACTATACACCACTCTATTCCACTCCATTCTATGATACTATACTCCACTCTTTGCAATATCACTCTACTCATTTACACCCTACACCCCTCTACTCTATATCCCTCCACTCTATTTCACTTATTTCACTCTATGCTACACTACGCCACACTATTCCACAACATTTTATGACACTTTTCTCCACTCTATGACACTTTATACTACTTTGTGCTACACTACTCCACTATATCCTATTCCACTCCACACCACTCAATTCTATGATCCTTTACTCCACACTATGACACTTTACTCCACTCTACTCTTCGCCACTCCACTCTAAGACACTCTGCTCTATGACACTCCACTCAATGACACTCCACTCTACAATATTCCACTCCATTCTACCACATTCTATGATACTCCACTCTGTGTCACTTTACTCCACTCTACACCACTCCACCCTATAACACTCTATGACCCTCTATACCCCTCCACTTTAGGCCCCTCCACTCTACAGCAGTTTAAGCCACTCTCAGCCACATTACGCCATTCCAATCCACACCACCCCACTCTATGACACTCTACACCACTCCACTCTGCACCACTCCACACACTCTACGCCACTCCAATCTATGCTTCTCTACTTTATCCACGCTATGACACTTTACTCCGCTCTACAACATTCACAGAGGGACTATTTTGTAGAGTGCTCATGATTCCTCAAAGAACCTCAGGGCCTCATTAGGATGCCAGTCAGACCCACTGTCTGACCGCTGTGGTCCGGTTCCGAACGCTGAGGCCAGGAAAGTTACCCCCATAGTATAACGATACAACTGCTGCTACTCGGCAGTCTCCTATACGGCGGTGCACATACCACCGAATATGTTGCTGCAAGTTCATGCAAAATCCACAGGAAACTTGCACAAGGTACACACATGCAGGACATGTGGGGATGTGCCTTGTACACCATGTACCCCATTGCTGGAGTGTGTCGATCTGCGCACAGTCAAGTCAATGCGGAAACATGCTACCTACGGACTTACTTGCATTCCGGCACCCACATGGTCGTAGTCTTCGGGGTTCAGCTTCCTGTAGAGTGGAGAAGCTGATTTGGCTGAGTATGGACCCCATATCCATAGATTCGGATGACTCGGAAACATACATCGTATTCTGGACAGCGGTCGAAGGTCCCCGTACTGCCCTATGGATGCTGTTTTTCTCCGACCTCCAACTCGATGGTCGGAGAAAGGCTGTCGGAGTCGGTGGTCTTTCAGCAGACAGTTGGAATATAGGAGGCATGCATCGTAATCTGGTGGTTGAACCGACCACTTTCTATGAGACCTCAGTGGTTGGACCACCTCTGACAAGACCATGGAAGTCGGTCCGACCGGCATAATAAGCCGGCCTATTTTTTTTTTTTTTTAAATCAAAAACAATGTAAAAAAAAATAGGAAAAAATATAACTTGCTTGCAACATTTTAATTTATACTTGTTAGCCCAGATAGCCGATATACTAAGAAAGAATGTCTCTGTAACCCTCAGGTATATGTCTCTAAACACCCAATTGTGGTGAAAAAAGTGTAGAGAAGGAACGAGGATGCCTCACGGTAGCAACACCAGGGAGGTTTAAGCAGGAAGGTACTCGCCTGCTACCTCAAGATCTCATCATCAGCTAACCTCGCTCCGGAAATAAAATTGTGTAAAGGAAGAAGAATGGGTAACAACCCAAAAGACAAAGTGCTAGGGTGTGTGATAAAGAATAACTTGTGCAGTAATATGTGCCCCACAACTATATACAGTTCTGAGCTAGATCACACTGGCTTACGATTTTTATTCTATGCTGTGTGTCTGCTCCTATTAAAATGCCGACATGTTTCATTGCCTTTGGGTACACTCACGGCAATTTCTTCAGGGCGTGGGGTATTGTCGCTTAATCCTGCACATAAACAATTATTTAAAAAAATTATGTTTTACAACTTCTATGTGTGCTGCATTACACAGCCCACATTGAAGTTACAAAACGCCATTTCAGATTGTTTATGTGCAGAAAGGGACACCCTCCTGCCCATAAACAATCCTTCCCCTCAACACAGGCACCTTTGCACTATGGTGCAAGCGGGCCTGCGTTGGCGCTAGGCTGCTAAATTTAGGATCAGTTCAGGGAGAAACGCAGAACTGCACCGTATTCTTGTAAATAGGGTGCAGCCCTGCATTTCAGAAGTGACAGAGTGCGGCTTTAAGTCAACAAGGCTATCACCGTGCTCCATCACTTCTTTTGTAAATATGCCCCTAAGTTTAGGAATAACGGTGATTTGCATAACTCTGATTTTGGGGTTTCCCATACTTTCATATGATTCAGAGGGTATTTTGCTAAATAATTCTTTTCTTGTCAGTAGCTTATATTTGGAAGCCAAACAAGGAGAGAAATTCTATTGATTATATCAAATGGTCTACATTTTGTGTTTTTACATTTCTCCGAATAAAAGCAATACCCCACTTGTGTGACTGCGTCTTGCACGAGCAACAGGAAAGGCCTCAAAAAAGCAAGCTGGAGACAACACCATTAAAATGTATCCACTTTGGGAAACCTACTAAACTCAGACATTTCTGCACACTAGGGCATTTATTTGCATGCCCCTTGCATTGCCGGTGCATCACTTTTAATATGGGAAAAAGCGATGTACCGGTGGTACCGGTGGTGCAAGGGGCTTGTAAATATTTCTAAATAAGCCCCTAGATACCCAAGTAAGTCTAGGGTGGTGTGACTTGCATGAATTCCTTTACGTTTTCTTACCCGGAATGCCAATGTACCTCAAACCTTGTCTAAAATCCCACATTTTCCACACATTTCTATGGGAGAAACTTCCAGTATCTCTTGTTAGAACGTAAACTACCTACCACCAAGTGTTCCCATACTACTAAAAAAAAAATGGCACCCCACATGTGTGGCTGGCCTATAGCTCAACAATGAGTGTAAAAACCATTAGGGTAATCCAAGTCAGTGACGTTTCTCCTGTTTACATTTTGTGTGCTTTACAAAATTCTTCCATAAGAGTATTTGCCTTTTCCAGGGTTTTCTTTTTAAGTTGTTTACTTCACTAAGCATATCAATCTTGTATTGTGCGTACTGTCAGCTGAGGTGCTTGTAGGTGTCTGAGTAATTCAGGTTTTGGGTGGGTGTTTGTAAAGGTCCCAACTGATAGCTATGGAGCTGAGCCTGAAAGTAGTGCAAGGTTTTCATTAGCAGTGTGTGAAATACGCATAATTTGCTTTCCATAATTATATGACATTTGTAGAAAATGACATAATATTATGTGTAGTTACGTGAAATGGAAATCCGTGATGTAGCTCTATATTTTAGCACAAAATGCATCCTTACATTAATGTTTGACACAAGGACGCATTTTGTGGTAAAAAAAAAAAATAGGACGAAAAACATAAGTGGTGTGAGTAACAGTCACTTGTGTTCTAGCCATTTGTGGGTTTCCCTCATGTGTTCAGTAACATTTTATTGTGAACAGCTTGTAATTACCTGATATGGCTTGATGGGGTAATTTGGGGAATTTTGCGTAACAAGCATAGCGTGAAATTCTGTTTCCATACCTTATCAGGCTTTCAGAGTTTTGATCAGCAGTCAGGGCTTCCTGGAATGTCAATGCCCAGTTGTAAAAATTTTTTTTTAAAAAAAGATCAAAAGTCATTCACTTAGGGGTCTATTAGAAAGTCCGCCCACCACCGTAACGGTACACGGGACCGACTGCCATAGGTGCGGCGGTCCCACTAGACCCATTAAGATGCGACCGCCACCCTGGCAGTCGCATCCTGCATATTTTACTTTGCAGCGAACGGTGCTGTAAGCAGCACCCGCCGCAATGCAAAATATGCATGTTGTGCATTGGCATGCACAACATGACTGGCACCGCGCGGTGCCTGCCATCTTGTGTATGCCAATGAAGGGGGGTACCAGAGGTACCCCCAAGTGCAGCACCCCCCCTTAATCCCCCAGGGGCTCGTAACGGGCCCCCAAAGCAATTTCCGCTGGCCTTTCCATGGCGGCATCACCACCATGGAAAGGCCTTTAAAACTGGACATCCTAATATGGATGGTGGTGCCTAAAAGGCACCGCCTCCATATTGAGGGCCTTTTCCGCTGGGCCGGGAATCCAACGGGAATCTGACCGGCGGAAAAGTGGCAGATGGTCTTTCCATCCGCCGCGGTGCCCCTCGCCATACTAATATGGTGGGGGGTGAAATGGGAGCATCTGGCGGGCGGATAGTCACCGCCGTGCCAGCGGTGGCCACAGTCGTCCCGGTGGTGGCGATTCGCCCGATATGCTAATAGGCCCCAAAGTGCGGATAAGGCAGCTTTAGTGGCAAAAGTGTTAGTGAAACCTCTATTTCTTTTTTTTTTTTTTTCTTTTTTTTAAAAACCTTTATTCATCAAAAAACAGGGACACAGTTATTCAGCCGACAACCCGGAGGTTCGGCAGCTTCAAGAGGGCAGTACAAAGAAGCGTCCACAGTGCATAAAAGGAGAAGCAAAAAGGTTCTATTTTAAATAAACACAAACACACACCAAACCCAAGCAAGGCGAAAAACACTGAGTACAACTGGTGAATGCCCCTCAGGGGAGACCGGACCCCCCTCGTCTATCAGTCACAGTGCTGTGATAAGAGGAAAAAGGGGAAAAGCAGAGACCCAAGAAGTCAATTAACAATCAAATATATGTACAGAGATGGAAAGAATACTAAGGAGAGAGCTGCTCCTCGGGGGGATCCAGATCAGGGGCAAGACATATGCCCCCCCTATATTGGTTCCACCGCCCCCAAATGGCATGCCACTTCCGAGGGCGCCCTCTAGCGCAATATACCGTCTTTTCCCTGAGCATACTCCAGTCCATGTTTTCCTTCCACGCGGCCAATGTGGGGGGTCCCGCGGAGCCCCACAGGCGCGCTATGTCTCGCTTAGCCACCATGTTACCCAGTGTCACCCACTGGGTCTGTGCCTCATCGTGATCAGTAGGCCCCCAAACATTCAGGAGACAACACCGCGCCTCCGGCTGCATAACAATGCCCGTCACCTCCCCCATTACCGCATGGACTCTCCTCCAAAATTCCATGATGATGCCACATTCCCAAATGATATGCAGGAAGGTACCCACCATACCACAGCCCCTCCTACATAAGCCCTCCTCAGAAAATCCCATATGAACCAACCTTGGCCCCGTAACATAGACTCTGTGGAGTATTTTGAGCTGCACCAGCCGCAGACGCGACGGGATCGCGACCTCCTTAGGAGAGGAAACCGCAGACTGCCAGTCCTCGTCGTCCAGCTCAAGTCTGTCCCTAGTCCATTGGTCCCGCAGCCCCAATAGCAGGTCCGCCCGAACATTAATCAATTTCTTATAGATAAGAGAGACCGTACTCTCTGGCATATGGCCATCGAGGATCCGGTCCTCCAATGGAGAGGACTCAGGCACCTTCTCTCCTTCTACGAGGACTGACCGCAGGGCATGACGCACCTGAACATAGCGGAAAAACTCGGATTTCCCCAACTCATACTCCTTCTGCAGCTCTTCAAAGGACTTCACCCTCCCCTTAATCAGCAAATCTCCAACCCTGGAGATACCGATCAAGTCCCATTTCTCAAAACCTTTCGTATGCCAAAGCTTCCCCAATTTTTCAGAGTCAAACAACGGGGTAGCAAGGGTGAGCCTATCCTTCCAGCCCAGCGAGTCAGTCGCCAACTTCCACACCCGCACCGCCACCCCAGTGGGCCCTGTGAGGGACGAGTCCAGCGACCGCGAGTACAACGCTCTGTGATAATTACCGCCGCGCAACAACCATCGGTCCATGGCGTAGCCGGGGCTTAGAGCCGGACCATAGAAACCATGATTAATCGCGCTCAACTGGGTGGCCCAGTAATAGCGTCGAATGTCCGGAAGCGCAATACCCCCGTCGTACCACGGAAGCGTCAACTTAGCAATCGCTATGCGCGGCCGCCCATCCCACAACAACGATCGTTGGAGGCTTTCGACCTCCCGAAAGTAACTGGCCGGTACCCAATCAAGAGTATTCTGCAAGGCATAGAGGAACCGGGGAAGAGACATCATTTTGAACAAGGCGGCGTGCCCGAGGAGGGAGAGCGGCATCCTCCGCCAGCCCGCAACATCCCGCCGCAAACGCGCCAGGGGAGGGAGCAGGTTCTTCTCATACCGCAAGGTGGAGTCAGTGGAGATAAAAATCCCCAGGTACACGAAGCCCTGCTGGGCGATCTGGATCGAACAAGTTCGCGGGACAGGTGGAACATCGCCGCTCAGAACATACAGATATGATTTACTCCAATTGATGACGAGACCCGAGTTCTTACCAAAAGATGTCAGAACGTCACAAACCACTATAAGCGAGTTCTTGGGCGAGGCATAGAGCGAAATACGGTCCTCGTGATCGGGCGACCATCTAAGTCCACGTATATCCGGGTGCCAGCGTATCCACGCCGCCAGCGGCTCGAGGGCGAACAACAAAGGCGACAGGGGGCAACCCTGCCGGGTGCCCCTCCCAAGCTGGAACGGAGTCGACGCCCGCCCGTTTACCACAACACTCGCAAGGGGACCCTCATAAAGCAACCTCACCCAGCTCACAAAGCCAGGGCCAAAGCCGAACTTGGCAAGCACAGCCCACAGATATGCCCATTCCACCGTATCAAAAGCCATCGTGGCATCAAGAGACGCCACAATAGCTGGTTCTCGCAGCGTGCTCGCCCTGGCAATCACTCCATGAAGACGCCTAAGGTTTAACGCAGTGTTACGGTGCGGGATAAAACCCGATTGATCCGGGTGGATCAAGTCTCCAAGCACCCTGACCAAGCGGCCCGCCAGAATTTTAGCCAGAATTTTCGGCTCAGCATTAAGGAGTGATATTGGCCGATAGGAGGCACACTTGTCCCGGGGTTTACCATCCTTATGTATCACAACAATCGTCGCCAGTCGCTGGTCCAACGGAAGGGACCCACTCCCCCGCGCCTCCACGAACATGGCGCGCAGGTGAGGGGCAACCCTATCTGGGAACAGCTTATACAAGTCAATCGGCAAACCATTTGGGCCTGAGGCCTTGCCCGAGTTCAGCGCGCGGATAGCACCCGCCACCTCATCAACCGTTATATCTCCATCGAGGTCATCTCTATCTACGTAAGAAAGGCAGGGCAGAGCGATGTCACGCAGGAGGTCACGCGAATCCTCAGTTGGCCTATCCGAAACCGAGGCGTAAACCATACGGAAATAATCCGAAAAACACTGTACTATACCCTCGGGATCAACAACCACCTCTCCCCCCTCTCTCGTCAGCTCCGGCACCACTCTATTAACACGTTCTTTTTTGTCCAGCCACGCTAGGAGTTTCCCGGCCTTATCGCCAACATCGTGCAAGCGACCCTGCTGTTCCCTACTGAGGGTCTTGGCGGCATTCGCCACCAGGTCCCTATATTCCGCTTGCTTCAAGCTCAGATTATGCAGTGAGGCCGCTGTAACCTCCCCTCCAGGGCCACCTCTAAAGCCGCGATCTCATCCTCAACCTGTATAACCTCGCCATCTCTCCGTTGCTTGGCGGCCACTACCAAGGAGAGGGCCTCCCCTCTCAACACGGTCTTAAATGCTTCCCACAACGACACAGCCGAATCAACGGAACCCTGATTGTCCTTAAAATAGTGATCAACTGTCTTCAACAGCGCACTGCGCATCTTGGGATCACGAAAGTACCAGGGGTTAATAGGAGCAACCCTGCCCCCTCCCTCGCGGCCGACATCCAGCCGGACCCACACTGGCGAATGATGAGATATGCCCCGCGCCATATGCCTAGCCTCAGATACCAATGAGGCGTGCGCAGCCAGAGTGAGCAGGTAATCAATCCGAGAGAGACTACCATGCGCCCCGGAGTGGAAGGTATATTGGCTCTGTGTGGGGTGCCGGAGCCTCCAGCAGTCTACCAAGCCGAGTGTATCTATAAAGTCTGGAAGCCACTTCTGAGCCCCCCCGCTGTCCCTGGGCGGGTACCTATCCAGCAACCCAGAGCCGACAGCATTAAAGTCTCCCCCCACCACTAGCATACCCTCCGTGAGGTCCAGCAAGGCCCTACCCATATCTGCAAACGTGGAGGCCTGCAGGGCAGGAGGGACATAAACCGAAACCAAAACCAACGTTCTTCCCTCCCACCTCCCCGTCACCGCCACAAACCTCCCCCTATAATCAACAATGGTGGAGTCCACCTCGAAAGGGAGTGAAGCTCTAACAAGGATGCCCACACCCCTGGAGCCTGAGGAGAATCCCGAGTGAGCGATGAATTTGTAACCTTTTCTATTAAGAGCATAGCAAGTATTACCTATAAGGTGTGTCTCCTGCAGTAGGGCCACATCCGGCAAAGATCGTTTCAAGAACTGCAAGACTATCCCCCGCTTAATACGATCTCCCAAGCCATTAACATTCCAGCTAATAATATTTAAGCCCCTACCCCCATCCCCACACACAAAGAGGCCCACCCCACACCCGAAGAGCCACCATTGAACAACCCTGACAACCATTACTACGCCTTGCAAAAACAAACCCCCCAACAACAACCCCAAAATCCCAACACTCCCCCCCACCCTGCACGTCTGCTGCAGCTTACAAAGCCCCCCCAACTTGCAGTGTGCCTGTCGCCCCACCATAACACAAAACTACAAAAAGTACCCTGAGGGAGGAAAGAGCTCCCATCTTCCTCCCGCAACCCTCCGTATTACTGCAATCAGCTCAAGTCAGTGTCCGGAACCCAAGCAAGTCAGTCCGGCTCCAAAGGCATTAACCCTGCCCATCCCGGTCACCCTCCACGTCTGTGGCAGCATCCCCGCCAGTCCGTCGTCGGGGCAGAGCGTCCAACCAGTCTCCGGCCATAGCAGGCGACTCAAAGAAGAAAGTCCGGTCCTAATACACCAC
This sequence comes from Triturus cristatus, assembly GCF_964204655.1. Taxonomy (NCBI): domain Eukaryota; kingdom Metazoa; phylum Chordata; class Amphibia; order Caudata; family Salamandridae; genus Triturus; species Triturus cristatus. The sequence continues at coordinate 790,362,072 of NC_140590.1, forward strand.
ACGTAATCTGGCAGGGAAAAGCATAGCATACTTCAGGTCCCTCTCCCGAAGACGTCTCTTCACCCCCAGGAAACTCTGCCTTTGCTTTTGCACCAGCTGGGTGAAGTCAGGATAGAAACTCACTGATGCGTTCTGAAAAGGGACCGGGCCCGTCACCCGCGATGCTTGCAGGATAGCGTCCCGATCTCGGAAGTGAAAGAGCCGGGCGACAATCGGTCTCGGAGGGGCTCCCGCCCTGGGCCTCCCGCCAGGAACTCTGTGAGCCCGCTCGACTGCAAAAAACTTTCCAAGGCCCTTAGGCTTCAGATGGTTAAGCACCAAGTCCTCCACGAGCAGATCTGCGGAGATCTCATCCGAGGATTCCGGGACCCCAATAATGCGCACGTTGTTGCGCCTGGCCCGGCCCTCAAAGTCCTCCAGCCGGCGGGCGGAGAGGTCGTTCTCGGCCCGCAGCTTACGAACTTTGGTCTGAAGTTCCGAGACATCGTCAGCGAGGCCTGTGGTCTTGAGATCAAGGGATTTAACCCGCTCATTAGTTTTGCCCAAATCCGCGCGGATCAGGTTGACATCCACCAAGATAGTATCCACTTTATGCGCCAGGGCATCAAACTGTCTCCCAATCGAGGCCTGCATCCCCTCGAGCGCACCCATGACATCCTGCAACGAGAGCTCCGAGGTCGGGGATGAGGCAGCCTTCTGTACGTCCAGCGACTGGCCCGATCCGCCAGGCGATCCCTTCTGCTGGGCATAGCGATCCATATTATTGGATTGGGTATAGGCTCCCCGCCTGGTAGCCTTGGGTTTCAGGCTCAGCCTATCCACCTCTGCTTTACCCGACATGTCTGGCACGGAGCAATCCGGTGCAAAGAGACGACCCTCTCTCAGTCAGAGGGAACAGGAGAAGCCAGATCTGCAATAACCAGTCAGAGTAGGGCGCAAGGCGTCCAGAGGATAGTAAAGCATCAGAAGGCCCTCCCGGGCCAAGACAAACAAAGGACGAGAAAGTGAAAGTGAAAGTACGGCGTTCTCCGTCCGCCAGTTCACACCTCGCCAGGCCGCTGTTGTTCAATTAGAGGCTGGGCATCCTGCCAACGCCAGCCCCTGGCATCCCTTGGAGATAGTGCACAACTCCGATTCCCGGTGGGCGATCCGAGCCCGGGCAGCATCAATCGCCTCAGCAATGAGTCATCTGCAAGATGCCGTGCATATAAAACAGGATTTAAGACAGGATAATCGATGGAGGGCGCGTGGGTCCCGGGAGCTCAAAGCTCACGCGGCCATCTTGGTTAGGCGCTAGGCTCCTCCGAAACCTCTATTTCTTAAAGTTGGGGTTAGATCAGTCAGCCAGGCTCTTTTATTTTATGCTTATCAGGTGAATCAATCACACTGTTATGTCAGATGATAAATTTTTTATCAATTGCGGAAACATTGCTGGTATCTGCAGTATTTAATTAAGGATAAGGGTTATTTTAATGGGTTAGAAAATATATGACTGTTGTTCTTGGGTTATTTGCACCTTGAATGCCCTTGCAGTTTGATTTAAATATCTTGTTTTATGAAACTCTTGTAATCAGCACCTAAAAAGTAAATGGAAGCATATGCTCTTTTTCACCTATTTGCACGAGGGTCCATAATGTTTATAACCTTTGCACTTTGACATTTTTTAGCTTATTTGCACCATATATAGTTTTTATTATATCTCCTTGGGAACTCGACTATCATATGTTATTTGTTTTATGAATTTTTAACAACAGTGATAAAAGAAGTGCAATCTTGGTATCAATGTTCTAGTGTGGCATGTAACCATTGAAACATCTTTCTTTTTAGGTGTGTATAATTGTATATTAATTGGTGAATAAGGGAAGTTTTTTTTAATATATGATTTTAATGTTTATATTGCAATGATTTTTGATAATCAAACAATAAAAAAGTACTTACTTACTTGGCGTGAAATTCCCAAAATTGCACAAATTATGCTGGCATTATATACATTTTGTTCAGGTCTAGTTCTCACAGCACCGGCCAGTGGGTCATATAGGTGTGCAAAAAATACATACTCATCCAATACTTGACACCTCTGCAGAGCACACAAATCTAGAGTGGTAATTTGATTTTCTTCTAGGTTTCCATTGGAACAACAACCTGCCACCATTCCGAACCCCTCGCTGACTTTCACTCTTCCAAGAACTGTAGAGTTGTTCTGAGCCCCCCTCAGCATCTTTATTGGTTCGCCTCTTCGGGTATGGATGGATCCTTAAGCACAACCCAAACACTTCTCCTTGGGCTTCTGTGCCCAGTACTACGATATGAAGACTCTTTTTATTCACTTCTGGTAAGCAGACAACCGTTTCTTGCATCTAAGTCACTCTGCATCTGGCACCTCTGTGCACTTGCTTACACCTGGTTGATCGCTGCCTCGCAGCACTTATAATCACCGTGTAATCTTGCACTTGGCTGTTGCTTTGTACTTGTGGGCACCAGATTGATCTCTGCTTGGCATCCATCACTTGTAATTGCAGCATTATCACCCTGTCCAAGTTATGTCTCTGTGTTGCGTAGTAGCGTGGTGGCTTTATGTATGGCCTGACCAACAGGTTCTTGACCACCTCATGTAGATTCTGCTTTTGTTTTCAACTGCTTCACAGCCCCTGGAACTTCGCTTTGACTCCACATGCATTCAGCATTGATTCTGTACTTTGATTATGACACACGTGGTACACACAAGCAGTTTGCTTGGGCCACGGCAAACTCTCTGAGAGGGCACTATCAATGTTCGGGTTACTTATCCTATCTCGTAGCCATTTGTAGTGTCTTCCCAGCCGGGGGACCGGCCAATGACTACGCAACACACAGAGCTAGGTATCACACATTTTTATTCATTTGCATGTAATTGCAAACTCAATAAAACAGCCTTCACTGCAATACACCCTATTCATTATGTCATAGTTCTACGGAGTTCCTCAGGAACCAACAGAGTTCCATAATTGTTTGCTCACAAGGTACTACAGTTCCAATGGAAAAATTGGAAGGAATCACCCCCTCATTACTGTCGCTGCATGGACAGCCTTTGAGAGTCAGCCCACCCAGAGTGCCGACCCGCATCCATAATGGATAATATACCGTGTTATTAGTGTGCTTAATGTAGAAGACAAAAAGCATAGAGAAAAGAAAAGAAGAGCAACTATAAGGGAGAAAAAAGTATTTTAGGAAGATCCAATCTTAAGCAGCAGTGTATTTTGGCAAAGCCCATGCCCATACCGTCCACTGTACCCCATAACAAGAATAGATAGCTTATTTATTTATGTGTTTATTTAGGGGCCTCCGGCCATCACTGAGCCAGAGCCTGCTGGGCCTCCTGCTCTGTTTAAACTAACTGTGAGTGTCCATCTTTAATAACTTTTAGGAAAGCAGGTTCCTGCAGAAAAACCTGTGCCCCTGCCATTTTTAGCAGATCAAAGAACTGACGCAGTTTCCAGCGCCCATCCATAGTGTTCTTGCAGAAGTCTGATCTGATGAAAATGGAAAATGAGTCCAGTTGTATAGGAGAAGAAGGTCGCGCTTTAATAGATATCGCCTGCCTCAAAAGGAAGTTCCCAAAATAAATGAAAATAGGCCTAGGATATTGTCTTGCGGGCTTGTTTGGGACTGCTGGTAATATGTGAGCACGTTGAACTTGACAGGCCCAATCCCAGTCAGCCAGATCTGAGAAAGCCTTTTGAAATAATTGCACGACAAATTCACAAGGATCGGATCCCTCCTCACCCTTTGGAACCCCAAAAAGCCTTAGATTTTTACTGCTTTGCCGATTGTCCAAGTCTTCAATCTTCCCCTGCAGAAACGTAAGTTGGGCCTCGTGTATTTCTTCGGTTTTGCCTGACCTGGAGGCATGTTCTTCCGTATCAGCGACCCGCTGTTGAAGCACCGTAATTTCTGATGTAAGTGATGCCACTTTGAAATTTACCTCCTCAAGGGACTGTTGGATCGATAAACCATCAGCCCTAGCCTGTGCATAATGTTCTTGTGCTTCTGCTCTTTAGGTTTGTAGTACTTGAAGAATCATTACAGCTGAAGCTTCAATAGAAGTGGAAGTAGTGACTAGAGCAATCAGCTCGGTATCACCCATAGAAGCTGTAAAAGCTGGGGAAGCAAGAGCAGAACAGCCAGTTGAATTTACACAGTTTCCGTGTAAAGTCGAATCAGTCATCGCGGTGATAGTTTACTTTTGGCTGCCTCCATTAGCACCGTACTTTGGGTTGTATCCAATTCCTGGTCCATAGCCGGAGAGTTGGGATATCAGGTATTTTACTTCGCCCTTTGCTGTGACTCACTTGCGCAAAGGACTACTGCCCAGCTTCCCAGCAGTAATCTTACTGTCTTGTGAGACACCATGCTGATCTACTACTTTTTCTTGTAGTGCCTTGCAGCTTTAGCTTTGCCTTTCTTCTGACCAGGTGATGGGCTGGCAGATTCAACAGACGGGGTCTCATCATCGACGGTAGAACTGGTAGTGACAGCAGTAATGACAGCACTGCAGACACTTCTGCTACTAGGCATAAGAGAATCAGAGACAGTGAAGAGAAGGACTGGTATACCCCCTTGCAGGGAAAAGAGAATCTCAGGATTGCTCTTGATGTTATCAGTCAAGTCTGCAGAGGCCCCCTTCTCAGGTAATATGGCATCCGAACCAAGCTCTACAGCAGGTAAGCCTCCCAAATTGGAGTTAAGACCCTGAGAATACTGCCCTTGAGAGATGTCTGATGGAACTTGAAGTAGCTGAAAGGTCACAGCCATCGTCAGAAGCCACGGCCTCAACACTGTCTCATACACTAACAAAACTCAGCTGATCATCTCCCTCCTCAAGGAACCCACAACAGCCAGAATCAACGGAATGAAGGCAGTCGCTACTTGGATGCGAGACAGCTGCCTCAAGCTCAACTCGGACAAAAACGAAGTGCTCATCCTGGGACCCCCCCCCCCCAGCCTAGGATGACTTCTGGTGGCCTGCCGCACTAGGAACCCCTCCCACCCCCATGGGACGCACGCAACTTTGGCATCATACTAGACTCCTTGCCCTCAATGAACCGCCAAATCAATACAGTATCCTTATCCTGTTTCCACATGCTCTGCCTGCTTCGAATGACTTTCAGATGGCTCCCACAGAATCCAGAATGTTGGGCACCCATACACTCATCGCCAGTAGACTATACAACGTCAACGCACTCTATGCCGGCGTCACCCAGAAGCAGCTCAAGAAACTACATAACAGACAAAACGCAGCTGCCAGACTGGTCCTCGACATCCCCTGCTGCAGCCACATGACACAACACCTTTGACAACTCCACTGGCTCCCAGTCAAAAAGAGAATCACTTTCAAGCTCCTCACCTATGCCTACAAAGTTCTGCATGACACAGGACCAGCATAACTCAACCATCGCCTCAACTTCCACCCACCCCCCAGACAACTCCACTTCGTCCATCTTGCCCTGGCCTCCATCCCATGGATCCACAACACCAGAACCGGAGGAAGATCCTTCTCCCACCTCGCCACCAAGACCTCGAACCCTCCACCTCAGGCAAGCCACGTCATTGACACAGTTCAGGAAGGACCTAATGACCTGGCTCTTTAACTGAATCTCCACACTCAGACGGACCAGCATTCCCACACCCTCGGCACCTTGAGACCACGAGAGGTGAATCACCACCATACTGGGGTACTTCCTGTTGACTAAATGAAGCAAGTGCTTCTTTATTTGGTGGAGATGTCCTCGTATTCCTCTGCATCAATAACACATCCCCAAAATTGGCTGGAAAAGCGCTCAGGGCCTTTTGTTAAGCTGCCGATCGAGGTAGGAATGGCAGGAAGACATTTGCATACTACTAAGTAAAACAGAGGGGGGCACACGGTCCCCCTCCCTGGGCTATTTTTGGCCCGAGGACCCCATCCCCCGGGGCGTGGCCACAATTCAAAGGGGGAGGGGGCCCCACTGCCCGGCTCCCTGGCTGATTTTAGCCCATCACCCGGGGCCCGGCCATGTCTCCCTGGGTGCCCTGGTCCAACCCAGGGCACCCAGTGTGCCTAGTGGGGAACATGGGGGGATCCTTAAGGCCTCTGCAGTCCCAAATAGCTCCCCACCTCCTGTGGGAGACGGCATTGCTTTCACACACAGGGAGCTGTTGAAATTCAGCTCTATGTGTGCGAGAGTTATACTTTCATTTCTTTCTCTGCCAGCATTTCTGCGGGCAAGGAAAGAGATGAAAACTCCGCTTCCATCCAAGCAGGAGCACTTTGACAGCTCCCACTTGCTGGAAGTGGAGTGTTTGCTTTTGCCTGGTATTAGCTGACCTAGCTCCCGCCAAGCAAAAGCAAACTGCTATCTCCCAAGGGTGGGCACCTCAGGTTGCAGGAGCGGGCCCTGGGTTTTGGCGTGTTGGTCCCCAGGGCCACATATGGCTCCAGGAGGAAGACAATGCAGCCCCCCCTCTTTTGTTTTGCACAAGCCGGCTCAGGGGAGGTGGTGGTCCCCGGGGCCTAGTAGGACCTAGTTTCCATAGTAAAAGCATTTTTTTGTTTTGCCAATAAGGTGATTCATCAAGTGGGGACTGAGAAAAAAGGGGGGTCCCAAAATGTGTTTTCCCCATGCAAATTCCAAAAGAGATTTTAGACACAGTACAGCCCGAACCTAACAGAATTACACCAAAGTTGGCAGAAAGGTAGCTCTTGGTCCAGAACACATGCGTTTTGTGATTTGGTGTAAATCCGCTCAGTAGTTTCAGAGATATTTAAGTTAAAAAAATATAGACATTCGGGGACGCGAGTCCTTGCAGTTGACTTGCTATCCTACTTAAATTTGATTGGCTGCCAAAACTTCAACCAGGAAGTGTTGGCAGCCATTTTAGGACTCTGCTTGAAGTCAAGTTCTACACAAAAAAGTAAAAAATAAAGAAAAGGGGGCAGGGTAGGAATACACTGACCCCCCAGATATGGTGGAGGTGTCCCACAGGGATCTCGCCGGGGAATAAAAGTCTTTTTTAAATTTAATTTTGCAGGTGGAACCACGGATTTGAGGCAATTCTTTAAAAAAAAAGACGCGTGGGCTCCTGAACTTTTTTTAATGAAGCCCTTGGATGGACCAAATATTGGGGGCAATGTTTATTAATTATGCGGGGATGCCCACGTGGCCCCCCCACCCCAGGGCCCGCCACCTCTCCGTGGCAAACAATATAGTGATACAGAGGGCCTGCACGGCCCCCCCGCAGCCCTGGGGACCACCACCTCCCAGAGCTATGTGTAAAATTAGTGCGGGGGAGGCCCGTATGGCCTCCACCAAAACCCTGGGACCGCCACGTCCCACGTCCCCAGGGCATTGTTTACAAAATATGTGGGAGTTACCCTGGACAACCCCCGTACCCTGGGGACTACCACTTCCAGGTCTGGACACGGAGCAGCAACCAGCCCTGGCATGTTGCTGCTCAACCGGTCCTGGTGGGGTCGCAAGAAACACCGCTCCCGCTTCTCTTACAGTGGGCCGATATTGCAGCAGTGCTGCAAAACCGGCTCCTGTAAGAAAAGCAGCCGCAAAACTGTACCTCACCCCTCCGGCCCACTGGGGAAATGCCCAGTGCCCACTATGGCCAGTCTGGTCCTGTTCACCTCCTCAGGGCAATGAATATTAGAAATGCGGGGGGACTGCTAGCCCTCCCCCTGCAGCACTGGGTACCCCCACCTCTCCGGGGCTATTAATATACAACTGCAGGGGGACACTTAGCCCCCCCACAGCCCCAGGGACTGCCACCTCCCCAAGGGCTCAAATAATATAATGGAGGGAGTTTGTTGTGGACCCCCGGCGCTAGGGACCACCACCTCCCTTGGGCGAAAGTGAAGACTGGAGGGGGGGCACATGGCTGCCCTCCTGGAGCCAAACGTGGCTCCGGGGGCCACCGCCACCACAGGGCCGGCTCCTGCTATGTCCCGGAGTGCCCACCATGGGACATAGCTGTTTGCTTTGGCTTGACTGCAGCTTTACCGCTGTCGCCTAGTCTTAGCAAAATGTGCTCCAATTCAACAAGTGAGAGCATAGGAAATGTTTTCGCTTGCTGAAAGCGAGCACAATTGCTTTGACTCAGAGGGAGCTGCATGTTAGCAGCTCCCTCTGTGTCAAAGCAATGGCTGTTCCCGCAGGAGGCGGTGAGCCGGCAGAGACAGTGGGTGCCTTTAGCTCCCCCCGCGGTCCCCAACACTAGTAAGTGGTTTGCCCTGAGTGGGACAAGGGTACCCACAGTACAGGCTGGGCCCTTGGGGATATGGTCCCTGGGACCAAATCGGCTCGTTAGGGGGGCCGCTCAGCACCCCTCTTTAAATTTATTGAAAAAAGCAAAAGGCCGGGTCCCTGGGGCCGAATTCGGCCCAATGAGGAGGACAGCTCGCCCCACCTCCCTTAAAGTTAATTAAAAAATATTTTAAATGGCCGGGGAGATGGAATGAGAACCTCCCTTTAATTTAAAAAAGTATTAAAAAAATAAATAAACAAAGATATGTGTATAGAATGGGGTCAGGGTATCTTTACCATGGCCCCTTAATTTTGAGCTTATTCCTAGTTATGCGAGCCAGCTCGCAAATTCACACTGGGGGCCCGGCTGTGCCCTGCGAGTGAACTCGCAGATCCATAAGAACATTAAAATATATATATATATTTGAGGAGATGGACATGCCGTTATTGTGGGGTTATCGTATCAGCAGGCAACGCGGTGTTTCCCTGCCTTAGGACCCACTTGTGAATGATTTTTAACACGAAGCCCTGACAGCATCCACGCTGGCAAATGAAGGACTACTTACCCCACAATGCAATTTGGCAGAGTGACGTCCCACTTGGGCGGGGTTAGTGATTTATAGTCCTCACAGCTGCTGGGACTCTGTTGTTGCAGCCAGTGAGCAAGGGCATGGAGCCCGAAACATGTTTGGCGATTTTCTGTGGTGGGGTGCTACCTGTTTTCCTCGCTGCCCACAATAAATGAGGTGATATGTCCAACTGTGATGGCGTCTCCATGCAAGGTGGAACTTGTTTTTTATATATATATATATATCGGAATTATAGTGAACACAACCATGATTGACCACACCCTTGAACATTGATCATGGTAGAAAGACTTGATATCAACATGGGCAATTCTCAATAAATAATGCAGGTATGAAATCAAAAAATTCTTTACTTACAGGACTGATGAATACACGTAATTCCACAACTGATAATTATATAGTATAAAAACTGTAAAAGGCAGGTTAAAAGCATGTAATAAATATTAAATGTATCTACAAATTCAAACCAAAATAGTAAACATGCCCCATCCTGGATAAAATACAGTTTCATCAGTCGTGGTGCATATTGGAGGGTCCCATGATAATAACAAGTATAGAATTACCTACTGTTACATGCTCCCCATAAAGTGCATAAACCTAAAGTGCTAGTGCATATAAGTGCAAAATCAATGGAATGTGCAAAAATATTATAATGTAAACAATAACAATGGCTGTAAACTCAGTATTATGCCCTAGTCAAATGCAGATAATGTGCAAGTGCACAGTAAAACTATGACTAGTGCAAAATCGGCAGTGTAATATAGTTCATAATCAGCTATCAACAATGATGAAGGTACGAATCATAAGTAAAGCTGAATTACAATAAAGTCATTATATCTCTCCAGATGAACAGTTCAAGAGGGGAATAATAAAACATATGTAATCGGATTAGCATCAGAGCTAGAGTCACAATCAAAATCACATTTAAAGTGGTGCCAGGCTGTACAGTACATGAAACATTCATAAAAGATTCCTAAAAAAACCCTAAAATATTCATGAAAGATTATTTTTTTATAAAAGAAATCATAAAAAATTATTCATAAAATATTATGTAGGTCCTCCCTTGAGTTAAGACCATTAGGCATCTTAGTGTCCAATAACACAATAAAATGAGATTCAAGCTGGCGCAGAAGGTTCTCTCTATTACCCCCACAAACTGACTTAGGTACAGATCCAATTACATAGTAACTCAAATCATTGAGATTATTGTCATGGCCACGCTTAAAGTGATGAGCCACTGGATAATTTGGGTCAGAATTTACCACCGCACGAAGGTGTTGAAGAATTCTATTGAAAACCTGAAGTTTTGTACTGCCTACGTATTTGAGTTGGCAAGTACATTCCAATACATATACTGCGAACTCTATTCGACATGTATGATGACCCTGAATTTTAATGGGGTTATCTTCAAATGCTGTGGTATACTCAGTGGTGTTCCACCCAAATTTGCAAGCTCTACATGAAGTACACTTAAAAAAACCTGTCCTTAGTGACCACCGGGTGTAAGAAACAATCACCTGTTTCTGACCAGCCCATCCCTCATTGAGGGAGCACGCCTGAACGTGAGGGTAGGAAGACTGGGCACGATCTGTGACAATGTCACGTCTCGTAGAATTATCAGCCAATGTTTGTAAATAATCTTCCTTACTTGTCTATCCTGGCAGCTGTATGAAGTTATTAATCTAGCAGGATCCAAAGTATTGGATAACTGAACAACAGATGCTAAAGTTGCTCTCGTAGATGCAGTTTGGCCCTGTAGGAATTCCTCCCAGTTGTGACTGTTGGCCCTAACTAAGGTTTCTTTTAACTCTTTCGCTTTGTAACCCCTAGCTAAGAATCTCTGGAGAGAGTCTGCCTGACACAGATTGAGGTCTGCTTCAGAGCTGCAAATCCTCCTAATTTGCAGAAATTCTCCATACAGAATGCTACGAATTAGATGGTGTGGGTGGGCACTGCTGGCATGCAGAATAGAATTGCCCGCAGTGCTCTTCCTGTGAAGTTTGGTTTGAATGGTGTTATCATTGATATACAACTCCACATCTAAGAATTGTACGCAGTTTCTGCTGATGTACACTGTGAAAATCAAATTTAAATTGTTATCATTGATATCATTGACAAACTGATGTGCAGATTCCTCAGACCCCTTCCATATGATACGTCATCTATAAATCTCCACCAATGGAGGACGTGTGAGTCATACGTAGCCTTGTGGGCAACCCTGAGGACATATTCCTCCCACCAGCCAACGTGAAGACACACATAACTGGGGGAAAAACATGCCCCCATCGCCACCCCTAGTAACTGTTGGTAGATCACCTTGTTAAACAAGAAAAAGTTGTTATTAAGACATGTCTCAATCATTTTAAGAATCATCAAGTTGTGCTCATATAGTTCAATATTCCGATTACCCAAATATTGTTTGATTGACTTTGTTGTAGCGCGGAAACCTGGGTAACGGGAATCAAGACAAAGACCCGTACCGAATAACCTCTCTTCGTCACAGATCAGATATCTCATTAACATATTCACTCATACAATCATTGGTTGGGCTCATAACACCAACATTCACACTTCACTTCTCACTGATCTGCACTTACAAGAGAGATGAATGTTCCAAGTGCTGACATGAAAGGAATACCTTATAACCTATAGAGAGAAAATGTATTTACACATCTATACACTAATATCTTTACACCTACAAATCTCAATCCTAAACATTAAGATACTCCTCCCACGTGATCAATGGATCATTTAGTTGGATCAGTAAGGTGATTTAGGCCTGCTAAAATACTTCTGAGATTCTGATCTATCCTTTCTCAATAAACGACAAAACACATTTGCTTGTTAATCAATATTTGTTTATCTAATTATTGCAAGAATTTAGTTCCATCTAGTGAGTTTATTAAACCTTACGTAAATCACAGAACCCCATTATTTACCTATTCTGGCTATCGGCCGTCCTCTAAATCATCAAATTTAGTCGTCAATCAGTCGGAATTCGAAAGTTCTTCGTGCAGCACGCTACAGTCCCAAGAATGGACAAGGACCAGAGACGTGCAAGCATTTATCAGTGCCCATAAATTTTAGGAAGTCCTCAGTTATTCAAGAAATTGGGCAGCATTCAGTCTGTCAAAGATTCAGGAACGCAGCAGTCTTGTCGCGTAGTGTCACCGTCGTCTCCATCAGCAAAAGGAAAGAACGCAGCCTCCCTCTCTATTCTACCGTCATTTTTATAATAAAAGTAAGGTCAATATGTAAAATTTTGCAAAATTTGGGCTTCTTCTATTGGTCGGTTGGGATCGTTCGGTGAGGTTTCACACAGTTCAAGAGGTTATGTCATTGGTTCTAGTCCCTTCCGGTTTTTGTAAATGTACTTTGTTAAAATGCTTGGCAGGCATCCCACCGTGGCCTTGCTTGGGTACAGAGAGACTAGGGTCATGTCGAGGCCACTGGAACGTGTTGTAGCGCAGGCGCACTTCGCCCGAAACCTCGTGGAATGGTGGCCATCACGTCGTGTTACGCTGGCGGCCATCTTTGCTTTAGGCCCAAAGGACAACTTAAGCGAAACAAACACAAAAGAGTAATTAATACATAGAAATAATGAATAAAATGTTAAACCCTTACTAATTCCTCTATGTGCATGTAATTTTCTAGCGTATGGCGACATTTAAAGCGTTCATATTCATCCATTGATGTCATCCGGTGCGACATTACGAAAACGTCACAAAAGCAACATATATCATGCGATATTCTATTTTCTAGTGTTAGTATGCGTACATATTTTAATTACAAATTATTTAGCCATGCAAATTGCAAATCTCACGTGTATTTCGTATATTAGTAATGTTGATTAAATATCAAACAAACACATTAATAGTATTATAATTAATAGATTATTCTAATTAATATAGGCATGCAGAATAGGGGGCGTATACAAAAGTTTGTACTACCCGCTCCATCAACTTCATACCATCAGAGTGGTGTATGCTCGTGTACAAAGAGCTGATATCCTTCACAATGAATAGGCAATCCTCTTGCCACTTGACATTACGCAGTTTAGACAAAAAATGCCCAGTGTCCTTGAAAAATGATGGGAGGCTCTCTACAAATTCATATAGCTAATAGTCGACATATTTCGACATTGGTTCTAAAAGACTGCGTTGAGCCAAAATAATGAGTCTCCCAGGCACCGAGGTAGTGCTCCTATGTACTTTCGGGATGAAGTAAAAGACTGGTGTTATTGGGTGTTCGTTTTCAAGGAAACTTAATTCATGTTTGCTGAGCAGACCCATACGTTTCCATTGGGCCAATTCTTTAAAGACATTGGTGCCGATTACGATCCGGTAAAAAAATTACCCGTACGACTCGTATCCGGTCTTTTTACCGTACGAATCGTACAAGTGCCGTACAAACTGGCAATTACGATTCGCATGGGAAAAAGTCCATACGAATCGCATTGGGAATTATTCCCCACACGTCCTCGGGTCGGAAAATGTGTCCGACACGTCCACGGACGATTTACCGTACAAATGTGAAAAGTGCAGTCCGACCGCGGAATTACGCGCTGGGGGTACGCACCGTACATACACGGGTGGGGGTATGACTCGAACGTATACGGGTGTACATACACGAGGGGGTTCGACTCGAACGTACACGGGTGTACATACACGGGGGTACGACACGTACACGGGTGTACATACACGGGGGGTTCGACTCGAACGTACACGGGTGTACATACACGGGGGGTACGACTCGTACACGGGTGTACATACACGGGGGGTTCGACTCGAACGTACACGGGTGTACATACACGGGTGGGGGTACGACACGTACACAGGTGTACATACACGGGGGGTACGACTCGAACGTACGGGGGCTGGGGGGGGTCGGCGCATACATACGGGGGCTGGGGGGGTCGGCGCGTACATATGGGGGCTGGGGGGGGGGTACGGCGCGTACCGGGCCACCTACTCTGGTTGTTTCACGCCGTACTTCGCTTTTCCGGCACTTTTTGGGTGCCGTGAAAATATTACCATCCGGACTGCTGTCGGTTCGAATCGTACTTCCTGGGTCGTGAAACGCTGCCTGAAAGCGTCCCGACGTCACGTCGCAGCATTCCAGGATCACATTCGTATGTATATTTTCGTCGGTCGGTGTTTTTTACGATTCGTACGGAAATGGTGTTTCCGTGCGAATCGTAATTCCATGTTTGTAAAGTTTTCCGACCGGGTACGAGTCGGACGGAGAAAACTCGCCGACCGACGGTTCGTACCCGGTTTTTACCGGATCGTAATCGGCACCAAAGTCTCTTACTTGCATAAGTTCAATCGGGGTGGCTTTCCTATAGCACGTGGTGTCATTCAAATGTCGTTCAGCCTCCTGCATGTAAAAGTCCCCAGGCCACAAGGCAATAATGCTCCTCTTGTTAGCCTGATTTATTATCAAGTCGTTATTGTTCCTGAGTCGCTGCATTAGATTAGAGTATTGTATGTCCTGATGTCTCCTTTGAAATTTTTTGCGTGAGACTTTTCTGTTCAAATTTTTCAAGTCTTCAGTGACACAATCATTAAAGATGTCGATGGCGTATTTAGGCATCAAAGGGAAAAATCTGGATGGCGGACGAAAGGGGCTGTCTGTGGAGGAACTGCAGTTGATACCAATATCTGACAATTCCATTTGTGTGGAACCGGGAGTTGTTTAATCTTCCGTGGATAAAGACTGCAAGATTCTCAACGTGTTAATGTCTGAGACCTGTAGCGTGGACGAAGTGAGAGACGACTGCTTGGAACCCTGGACAATGTCCATTGTGCTCTTGAGTTTGTAAAATTTGAGCAACTTGAATTTTCTAATAAATTCGAACACGTCCACCCTAGATTGAACATATTTGAAACTGTTGGGTTGGCAGTAAGAGAGACCTAATGATAACAGTTGAACCTCTGTGGCAGACAAGATGGTGTCCAAAAGATTGATTACTGTACTGTCTGTACTTTTCATTGTTGGGCCCATTTCTTCTTGTTCCTCCCTCCCTTGCCACGATTGTTGTTTCTGGAGTTTGCACCTTTGTTTTCTGCGCTGATTTCTCCATCGCCTTGTCTCTTGGCAGGATTCCGTGGTCTTAAGGTCTGGCGCCGATCCCAATATAAAAAAGTGAGCTCTTCCCCAGGTGTGAAATTTGAAAGCACCTGTTCCCGTGCAGTGGCGCCTCTGCTGACATCGGAGTCACTGCTGCTTAGATCGGAGCTCAAATACGAAGTGGAAGGGCCTTGAGCCATTTGGGTAATAATAGATGTACTGGGTATTTTAGTTTTCAGTGCTTGTCTTTTTACAGTATCAAATCTTTTTGAGAATGTGAATAACCTCCCGGTTTCATAGTCTCTCTTGTCTCTTGCAAATTTGTAGACTTTGCAAGCTTCTATGGTGTCCTCCAATTTTTTTAGGCGGATAACGATTTCCTCTCTCCCTTTCTTTATCTGATCTTTATGCTCGTTTATTTGATCAAAATGGACACCATATTCATTAAAGCCTCGAGATTGTTCGTTGCCCACTCCTTCATCATTAGTGGGTTAGGGTTTTCAAACATTGGTGCTATATTTATTCTTAAGCCACGTGGAATTTTATTGACTTCTCTGTACTTTTCTAATGATTTTTTCTCCCACCATTTGTTTAATTCAGTCTATAACAACTTTACAAGTTTTTCAAAAGTGATTAGACATCATTATAGACGCTTGAATTAGTATTCCTGCCGCTATGCTCCTCTTCAATGTCTGGCAGATTGAGGAACAGGGCGTCTGCCACGACCTCTCAGTCCCGCAGCGCGTCCGCTGAAGACATGATGCCTGGATATGCTGCAAATCTGTGCACTGCACGATGGTGCTCTTGAGTGTATTATCAAGAGCACTTTAGAACAGAATCCCTTCACCCGCCAATGTCGAACGTTACTGTGCCGCGTCGGCTTACCGCTGGTGGATTCGCTTGACTCCCCAGTGTCCTCCGACCCCTCGGGCGTCACCGAATACTCCGTAGGAAACACCGGCGCAGCAATCACTCATATCTTCGATGGCGGGGGGCTGGCCTGAAAATTACTCCTTTCGGGTTAGGAAACCATTCTCTTCCGCTAAATCAGCTGTACGTCAGCCAGCCAACAACTGTAGGGAGGGTACGGAGGATCGAAGGCAGCCGTACTCCGATCAAATCAAATGATGAAACCACACTCCTGATTTACCTCTTGTGCGGTGTGAAAGACAAGTACGGACCTCAACGTGTTCTTTGAAGTAAATAGCAGTGCTTTATTGCAGTAAATTCAAATCAGCATCTCAGAGTGCAAAGACAAGTGTCCAGACTGACGCGTTTTGACCACGTTTCTGCGGTCTTGATCACATGACGCGCTGGACCAATAGTTTCGAAATTATAGTGAACACAACCACACCCCTGAGCAATGATCATGGTAGAAAGACTTGATATCGACATGGGCAATCCTCAATAAATAATGCAGATATAAAATCAAAAAATTCTGTGCTTACAAGAATTAATACACGAAATTCCACGACTGATAATTACATAGTGTAAAAACTCTAAAAGGCAGGTTTAAAGCATGTAATAAATACTAAATGTATCTACAAATTCAAACCAAAATAGTAAACATGCCCCTTCCTGGATGAAATACAGTTTCATCAGTCGTTGTGCATATTGGTGGGTTCCATGATATTAACAAGTATAGAATTACCTACTGTTATATGCTCCCCATAAAGTTCATAGATGTATATATTTACATATATATATATATATATATATATATATATATATATATATATATATATATATATATATATATTTACATATATATATATAATATATATATATGCATGTGTATATTATCTACTGGCGGTCGCCAGTAGATAGTTATAGTTAGGACCGTGTTTCCATAGGAAATCCGCAACCATCTATTTGGAATAACTTTGGCGCCGGTTGACGAATCCTCGCGAAATTTTCAAAATAGGTGGGGCGCTTTGCTCTGCTCCTACCCTGAAAGTCTCGGGGGGATTCGTCAAGCGAGGGCTGAGAAAAAAGGGGGGTCCCAAAACGCGTTTTCCCCATGCATTTTCCCATAGGACCTTTAGTCCGAGCTACAGCCCGAACGGCTGAACAGAATTACTTGAAATTTGGCAGAGAGGTAGTCCTCAGGTCAGAGATGTGCCTTTTGCAGGTCTGGTGTAAATCTGTTCAGTAGGTCCTGAGAAAATAGCATTTAAATCAATATATATATCTGTAAGCGCGCTCCGTGCGCTTACGGTAAGCTTACCGTACGCGTACGGTGCCGTGCGCGAGCTCAAATCTGATTGGTGGTTACATGACTGTAAACATTCGAATCGGTCGAAATCAGAAAGTGTCGGCCGCCATTTTCTGTCTCTCGCACTGAAAAACAAAGGTGGATAACGTGAAAAGGGGGCAACGGAGAGAGTTGCAGACCCCCTAGCGATTGTCAGGGGGTCCACGAAGGACCAAAAAGTACGAAAAATACATTTAATAATTTTTAAAAGAAATCGCAGAGTGCTCGTACGGTAAGCTTACCGTACGCGCACGGCAAAAAAAAACAAAAAAAAAAAAAACGAAATAACAATCACATTTATTAAATAAATTGAAGGACCCGCAAGGGAAAAAAAAAATTGTTACTGTGTAAAAAAAGGCGAGGCGCGCACGGTATGAACCGTGCGCGCAGGGTGTGCGCACGGTGAAAAACCAGAAAAAAAAATAAAAAATAAATACATAACTTAGCATTTAAAAAACCGTACAAATTCACTGAAAAAACCATAGGTTTCACACACGTTATAGTTAGGAATTAGCATTTAAAAAACCTTGCAAATTCACTTAAAAAACCATAGGTTTCACACATGTTATAGTTAGCTGTACATTTCACTCGTAAAAAACAAATGAAATTCCACGTTATAGTTAGATCAGGTAACTATAACTTGCGCGACCGCAATCCACAATGTGTCATTTCAGATGTCATCATTGATGTGATGAGTGATGTCACTGACCATGTCATGAGTGATGTAATATGTGACGTCATCAGCAGTTTATTGTGGGCGCGCAATTTATAGTTACCTGATCTAACTATAACGTGGAATTTCATTGGTTTTTTACGAGTGAAATGTACAGCTAACTATAACATGTGTGAAACCTATGGTTTTTTAAGTGAATATATATATATATATTATCTACTGGCGGTCGCCAGTAGATAGTTATAGTTAGGACCGTGTTTCCATAGGAAATCCGCAACATTCCATTTGGAATAACTTTGACGCCGGTTGACGAATCCTCGCGGAATTTTCAAAATAGGTGGGGCGCTCCACTCCGCTCCTACCCTGAAAGTCTCGGGGGGATTCGTCAAGCGGGGGCTGAGAAAAAAGGGGGGTCCCAAAACGCGTTTTCCCCATGCAATTTTCCATAGGGACCTTTAGTCCAAGGTACAGCCCGAACGGCTGAACACAATTACTTGAAATTTGGCAGAGAGGTAGTCCTCAGCTCAGGGATGTGCCTTTTGCATATATGGAGTCAATCTGTTCAGTAGTTCCTGAAAAAATCAAAAGTAAAATCATATATATATGTGGGCGGTGCCTAACCACACATCTCATCCTGAGATCTGATTGGCTGTCAGCACTTCATCCAAGAAGTGTTGGCAGCCATCTTGGGACCAATATACATGATAGCACCTCATTAAAAAGCATTGCAGTTAATAGAAGGTTTTAAGACTTTAGTTACATTATAAATCATTTGTTGATGGTACCATACTCATTTTAGGAATTGTGGTATGTTCTAAGGTGATTTCACCATGTGAACAAGCCTTCTGCTGGGATATCATGATTGAGAGAAAAATATTTTCTCATGCTTTTCCCACAGAGGTTTGGAAGGTGATCTATAAGCTAAATTGAGAGCTTATTTTCTGTAAATTCACAGTATCTTTCTCAGTCATGTGAGAATGAAGCCTGACATTCTCAGTAAAACATGTACATCCAACAAGGGCAGAGACTGTCAGTTGATTCCTTTGTGTTCTACTGCAGCTTCCCAGAGTGTTCCAAAGAACAACTAGAGCGCTAACAGTCCTACTTATGATATACGTATGGCACACCTGAAGCCATCTTGCTTGGATTAAAGTGGTAACTCTTAAAACATTTAATTTAAAAAGGAACATGCAGAATGAAACATGCACTTTCAATACCAGCAGCAGTTTTCCCTGGTGAGCAGTAGCTTTACTACAGTGATCTAATGAGCAAAAAGAGTGCTAACATTCTGAATTTATGGCAAAGGTGTGACACATCTGAATGCCTTCTTGATGGAATCAAAGTAAAAAACTGAAAGTATTTCCTACTGAGGAGACTGCAGTAAATGAGGAAATTAGGAAACTTCATAACAAATAAGTCTCCCAAGATGGCCACTAGAGACAAAAGAGCCCAAATGTAGCCCAAATATGACCCAGATGTAGCCCAAGTATAGCCCAATGACAGAATGTCCCAGAGTGTTCTTAAAAACAACTAGAGCGCTTACTGTCTTCATTATGACAAAAGTATGGCACACCTGAAGCCATCTTGATTGGAATAAACTGGTAACACTTAAAACATTTAATTTAAAAAGGGACACAATGAGGGGGTTCATTTTGCCATAGAAATTATGATTAATGCTGAAGAAAGAAAATGAGGGCACATTTTGAGTGACTTCTCAAATCCTCTTCTATTTCATTAAAAAATTCTGACATGCAGACTGAAACATGCACTTTTAATACCAGGAGCAGACTTCCATGGTGAACAGTAGTTTTACTACAGTGATCTAATGAGCAACTAGAGTGCTAACATTCAGAATTTATGGCAAATGTGTGACATATCTGAATACCTTCATGATGGAATCAAAGTAAAAAACTGAAAGCATTTCCTACTGAGGAGACTGCAGTACATGAGGAAATTAGGAAACTTCATAACAAATAAATCTCCCAAGATGGCCACCGGAGACAAAAGAGCCCAAATGTAGCCCAAAATCACCCAGATGTAGCCCAAATAAAGCCCAATGACAGAAGTGTGCAAAACACTTATTAATTTGTGTTTTTGCAGTGCTATATAGTGCAGACTTGTCAGGTATTGGAGTGCTTTACATGAGCATTGGTTACATCACACAAGAACAAATTCATTTTGGTTGTAGACATGGGGAGACTAAGTGATTTGACCAGAATCACAGAATGTCGAGCTGAAGCAGAAACTCCAACCTGGTTCCCCAGTTGCAAAGTCTGCAGTTCTGGAAGTAACACCACATCCTCTCCCCTAAGTGCAACATTTAATCAAGTGGTCAACTGGATAAAAAAACATAAAGATAACAAATAATTTAAAAGTGCTTTGTCGCTATTTGAAAACTCAGAAAATATGTCCTTATTTTAGTCTTTTAGAGCACTAACCATAAATTTTGATGCCAATAAGACCCTCTCATATATGTAATTTCTAAAGGAAATGCTCTAGGTATTACAGTTTTGATTACATCAAGATGACGTCAGGCGTTCCACACTTTTGTAATAAATATAGAATGTTAGCAATCTAGTTGTTCATTAGGATACTGTTGAGAGGCAGAGGCCAGGGGCACGGACTCTGAAAATTGAAGGCAGGTAGCAGGGTGCAAAGGCAACAATTTAACCACACTGAGCAGGCAGGAAGGGCAGTGGCAGCACAACAGACTATGGAGGGCAGTGGAAAGGGGGGCAGGGGCAACAAACCAACAATACAGGACTTGCAAGAGAGGCTGTGGCAATGTAATAGACCATTGTGGGCAGAAGGAAGAGGCAATGGTAGTACAACCATACATGCCAACAGACCCGATTCAGCAAGGTAACGTCCAATGTTTTTAAGCTCAAATGGGCTTTATTTGATCTGTCTCCTGTCTACAATCTCCTCTTTTTCAATGTAACTCAAAGGGGAAAATCAATACCCCAGTTTTTTTTCAAAATCTCCCTCTTACCAAGTTCAAAATGTTCGCAAGTATGGTACATTGGATCATGGAAGGAAATGGGGTAGGGACATGGACTTGGATAACAGAGGACAGGAGGGACATGGAGAGGTGCACCAAACTGACCCTGCAGGGCAGGCATCAGGGTTTGCAGCAGCACAATACACCACACAGGGCATGCGGGACGGGAGTGCAGCACAACAATCCATAGAAAGCAAGAGAGAGGGGACAGGACCATGCACATGGACAACAGAGAACAGAGGGGCAAGAGGCAATGGTAGCTAGCTGACCATAATGGACAGACAGGAGAGAAAGCTGCAGCATAACAGACCACAAAGGGCAGGAGGGACGGATCAGGGGCATTACAATGGAACAGACAAGCCAGGAGGGAGGGAGTAGGGGTCTGCACATGTAAACAGAGGGCTGGGGGCAAGGGGGCAGGGCAGGAGCAGCAAGATAGCCATGGAGGTCAGGCAGGATGGGCACTAGAAGCAAGACACACCATGAAGAGCAATAGTGAGACTGTGATGGTATACACACAGACCATGGAGGGAAGGTGGTAGGGGGTCAGGGGCAGCTAACTGACCACACAGGGAAGGTGGGAGGGGCCATGGCAGCACAGAAGACCATGCATGGCAAGTGGGAGGGTTAGTGGCAGCACAATGGCTATGATGGGCAAGAAGGAGGGTGCAGGGGCATGCACAAAGGACGATGGAGGATAGAAGGGAGGGTGAGGACCTGTGCACAGACAAGAAAGTTCAGGGGAAGGGGCCTCACAACGGACCGCACGGGGCAGGCAGGAGGAGTAGTTGCAGCACAACAGACCAGGGAGGGCAGAAGGGTGTGGCAGTACAATGGACCATGTAGGACAGGAGGAAGAGGATAGGGACATGGCATGTGGACAGGCAGGGTGGAGGTGGCAGGGACAGGTTACAGTCATCTGACAATGCTAGGCAGTTGGGAGGGGAGTGGCAGCTCAACAGAACACTCAGAGTAGATAGGAGTGGCAGGTCCATGGAACATGGTGGGCAAAAAGGATGGAGCAGGGGCATGCACAAAGACATCGGAGGGCAGGGGGAAAGAGAATAGGGGCAGCAAGCTAAGCACAGAGTTTAAGCAGGAGGTCAATGATGGGGCATAGAATTGGGCAATGGAGGGCAGGAGGAGTGGACTGGTACATCATACTAAATTGAGGGCAGTGGCAGCACATCAGACCATGCATGGCAGGAGGGAGGAGGCTAGTCCATGGATTCACACAACAGAGGATAGGGAGGAGGGGGATGGGGCAGCAAGCTAACTGTTCAGAGAAGGCGGGTATTAGGAACGTTATTGTTTTTAAAACGTGTGTCTGTGTGAACTACTTAAAATATGAACAAGTATGCAGCATAATCTCACTTTTATTCAGGAAGAAGAGGACTTTTGTGACTGTGACTCCGGGCTCACTTGGCAGAAACACCCCCTGACCCTCCACCCCCTATCGCAAAATGTAATGCCCGTGAAAAGGGTAGGTGAACACAGTGTTATATAGAACATAGTCCTGAGAGCACGATTGCAAATGAAAACTAGATATAGTGTATGGTATAAACTATGCACCAAAAAGTGTGATATAAGATGAACCGGGCGTGAAATATAATATGCAATACATTGTGCGCAATGACAGATTCATTGGAGAGCGTGAGATAGCACAGGCACTAGCGCGTGCTATGCGATATGCGCCTTGGAGTGTAATATGCACAGGGCAGTGTTGTGTAACCTAACTAGTCTCTAAAGTTGTAATATAAAATATGTGCTGGGGAGTGTAACGTTGCAGATGCACTGTGACAAAGATATGGATCCCAGATTGTAATATGTATGGCATAGCACTGTGCGTTATAACATAGGCATCGAGGAAGGCACGTTAGATGGGGCAATATAACCCGTGCGAAGACAAGTGTGGCATGACATATTCACGGGGTGGTGTTACAGTGCACATGGGCTAGAGAGTGTCATAGCATATGCACTAGCTAGTAGAATACAACACAGAGGTGTGTGGCACTCAGCAGGCAATGGTGGGTGTAACACAGCATTGGGCTCTGCCAGGAGCGCGCTGTGACTCTCAAGTGATGTTCGTCCCCTTTCCAGAGAGTAAAATAAAAAGTATTACACATCCGGCAGTGGATGTGTGTTTTATTAACCGTGAGGGGGGTTTCTTGCATAGTTTTGGTCAAATTTTTGTCGAATCCCCTTTGAATGGGTTGGTGTGCATGTGTATTAAATGTGCCCGTCAATAGCTACCCATGTTTGTATAAATAAACGACAAGGGTGTCTACCGGGATTAGGCACGGTAGGGTATCAGACATGTCAGAGCTTCACTAGTGGTGTAAATACATTCCACGTGGATTCATTGTATGCATAGTCGCCTTTTAATGAATATCACGCAAATCGTCATGGTGATAGGTACGTACGGTTTGTCCAGCATGTCCTAGGTGTGTCTATAAATATATATTTTTTTTAAATAATAAAAAACAGTGGCCGGCCCTGGGGATTGGGGTCAAAAAAATATAATTAGGAGACAGGCCCTGGGGGATGGGGTCATCAGGGCCAATAAATTAGAATAAGAAGGGGAACCACACAGCCCCCCTTCTTAAAAAATTAAAATAAATAAAAGACTGGCATCGTGCCGGAGGCCACGCCCCCTCCTTGCAGCACTCTGCAAACGCGCCCCCTGGCGACTTGTAAGTTGGGGAATTAATTCCTCTTCAATACTGAGGGTCCCTGAGGGCCAACTAGCCCAACAGGCATCTCCAGTATGCGCCAGGGAGCTGCGCTGCAGACAGGTGTTCTGAGGCCAAGCCCCTTTTTACACCTCTCTACAACACAGCTCTGTGGCGCTTACTGGAAGTACCTAGTGGTCTAGTTTGACCCTAGGGACCCTTAGGATTCAAGGGGACTTAATCTCTCAACTTAGAACAGCCACAGGGCACGTTTACACAGTGGTGAAGGGAGGGGACGGGGCCTGAGGTGACGTGTGCAAACACGCACTATGGCACGTTTTAAATTGGGGATATAATTTCCCTTCAATACTGAGGGCCCCTGGGGGCTAACTAGCCCACCAAGTGCTTCCAGTAAGCGCCACTGAGCTGCATTGCAGAGAGGTGGTCCAGGCCGTGCCACTTTTTACACCTCTCTGCAACGCAGATCTGTGGCACTTACTGGAGGTACCTAGTGGGCTAGTTGGACCCTAGGGACCCTCAGGATTCAAATGAACTTAATCTCCCAACTAAAAACGGACACAGGGCGTGTTTACACAGTGGTGAAGGGAGGGGACGGGGCCTGAGTTAACGTGTGCAAAAACGCCCTGTGGCCTGTTTTAAGAGGTAGTTTTAATCCCCCGGCCCTATTATATACTAGGGGCTTACAGAGGAGGTCATGCTAATCACAGGGGGACCCCAACGCATAATGTTCCCTAGTGTATGTAGGTGTTTTCACTGTATTCTGAGTGTCTTTTAACATAGCACTGGCTCTAGGACTGGTTAGTCAGACTCAGTTACCACCAGTATCCGTCTGAAAAAGTTGAGGGTACAGGATGATTTTGCAACAAGGCTCTTCTTTTTGTTCTTTCTGCACGTTATCCTTCTTCCTGCACTTTTCTTCGTCTTTGAGGACTTCTGTTGCTTCTTTCTGCACTTCTTTTTTTTCTTTCTGTGCATTTTTTCTTCTTTCTTCACATGTCCTATCTCTGTAGACATAGTTAGAAATTAGCATTTAAAAAACCTTTGAAATTCCCAGAAAAAAACATAAGTTTTAGGCACGTTATAGTTAGGAATTAGCATTTAAAAAACCTCAGAAATTCACTGGAAAAACCATAGGTTTCAGGGGCGTTATAGTTAGCTGGACTTTTCACTTGTACAAAACCATTGAAATTCCCCCGTTATAGTTAGTTCAGCTAACTATAACTCGCGCGCCCGCAATGCACTACTGATGACGTCACATATTACATCACTCATGACATGGTCAGTGACATCACTCATGACATCACTGATGACATCTCAAATGACATCACTGATGACATCACGGCGTGCACACCATAGCTGTTTACTATGGATTGAAGGGGCCTTTACCGCTCCTGCCACACCATATCAAACTGTGCTCCACTTTGAGCAAGTGAGAGCATTTTGTTCTCACTTACCCAAAACGGAGTTCAATTGTTTTGACACAGAGGGTGCGGCATATTAGCAGCTCCCTCTGTGTCAAAGCAATGCAGGCTCCCACAGGAGGCGGGAAGCCAGCAGGGACCACAGGGGCCTTGAGGCTTACTCCGTGGTCCCCAACACTAGAAAGTGGGTGGTCTGGGTAGGACAGGACACCCACAACAGAGACTGGGCCCCGGGAATTGGGTCCCAGGGGCTGAAATTTGCCCAGGAGGGGGGCAGCACCCTCTCCGTTAAAAAATAAAAGAAGATAGGAACTAATCATAAAAAGTGGACAGGCCCCGGATGATGGGGTTCCCGAGGCTAACATCGGCCCGTAAGGGGGGCCAGTTGGTCCACCTCCCTTTTAGTTTATTAGACTAATATAAAAAAGGCCTTGCCCTAAGGGATGGAGTACTCAGTTTGGAAATTAGCAAGGGTAGGTGGGATGCACAGCCCCTCTCACCTATTCAAACTAAGCCTGGCTCTGTGTGATTGGGCCCGTAGGGCCATATTTGGCCTAGGGAAAGGAGGCTACGCTGCCGCACTCCCCCCTAAAAATAATTTTCTTTTTTAAAAAGACCGGCAGGTTGTGAAGGCTTCACCCCCTTTCTTCACCACTCTGCAAATCCGCCTCCGGGCACACTGCTGGTTGGCAGATGAAGTCCCCTTAGGTCTAGAGGGTGTTTGGGGGCCAACAAGCCCTCTTGTGACCTCCAGTAAGTCCCACACAATGGAATTGCTGAGAGGTATTCGGATGCCACATCTCCTTTCTCCTCCACTCTGCCAACATGCCTCCTGGCGCACAGCTGGTTGGAGGATTAACTGCCCTTGGATGCTGAGTATCCTTAGGGCCAACTAGCCCTCCTGTTACCTTCAGTAAGTCCCACACAACCTGATAGCTGAAAGGACTTTTGAGGCCCCGGCCTCTTTCTTCATCACTCTGTAAAGGCACCTCCTGGTGCACTGCTGGTTGGGGGATGAAGTCCATTTGGCTCCAGAGGGTCCTTATGGGCCAACAAGCCACCCTGTTATCTCCAGTAAGTCCCACACTGAGGGATTGCTAAGAGGTCTCCAGAGGCAACTCCCTCTTTCTCTACCTCTTGGTGCACTGCTGGTGGGGGGATGACATTTCTTTGGCTGCTGTGGGTCCTTGATGGCCAACTACCCCTCCTGTTACCTCCAGTAAGTCCAAACACAGCAGGATTGCTTAGAGGTTATTGGAGGCCACGCCCTCTTTCTCCACCACTCTGGAAATGTGCCTCCTGGCACACTACTGATTGGGTGATGAAGTCCCCTTGGCTCCAGAGGGTCCATGATTGCCAACTACCCCTCCTGCTGCCTACAGTAAGTTCCACAGAGTGCGATTAGTGTGAAAACTTCAGAGGCCACGTCCCCCTTTCTCCACCACTCTGCCAACGTGCCTTCTGGCACAACTCTGGTTGGGGGATGAAGTCCTCTAGGATGCTGATGTACATTGGGGGCCAAGAAGCCCTCTGATTACCTCCAGTAAGTCCCTTACAGCGGAATTCTGCAAATGTGACTACCAGTTAAAAAACCATAGAAATTCACTGAAAAAAACAAAAGTTACAGAGACATTATAGTTAGGAAATACAATTAAAAATACCTTGGAAATCCACTGAACAAACAAAGACTACAGGGACATTATAGTTAGTCTCGGATTTCCCTCATACAAAACCAGTGAAATTCAGCAGTTATAGTTACCTGAGTTAAGTATAACTTACACCCCTCAATGCACTGCTAATGACCTCACATATTATATCACTCATGACATGGTCAGTGGTATCACTGATGACATCTCAAATGACATCACCCATAGAACCACTCACACACTCACTCATCCCCCATACAATCTCTTGTATATCCACTCACACACCCATACAATCACTCACATACCCATTCACAGACCCATACTAGTACTCACATTCCTACACAGAGGCACTCACTTATCCACTCACTCACTCGTACAGCCACTCACACAGCCATTCACTCACCCATACACCCACTCACAAAGCCACACACTCACCCATACAGCTATTCACACACCCACTTATTTACCTACACAGTTACTCACACAGCCACTTACTCGCCCATACACCCTTTCAACACAGGCACTCACTCACCTATACAAGCACTCGCACACTCACTCACACTCACACTCACACACCCACACAACCACTTACATACCCATTTACATATCCATACAAGCACTCACACATCTGCTCACTACCCATACAGCCATTCACACGGACCATTACTCTCCAATACAGCCATACACACACTCACTCTATGATACAGCCACTCAACCACCAACTCACTTAACCAAACACCCACTCAAACAGCCACACACTCACCCATACAATCACTTACATACTGAGTCACTCACTCATACAACCATTCAGACACCTACTCACCCACCGATACAGCCACTGACACATCCACTCACTCACCAATTCAGCCACTAACACAGCATCTCACTCACCCACACAGCTACTCATCCAACCACTTATACAGCATTACAGCCACCTACACACCCATACATAGAAGGATACAGTCACACAATGACTCACATAATATATGTTAGAAGTAGTATCACTCAGTAGTAGTACACCTAGTATACTACTTTAACTTATGTAGTAGGTTGCTATACATGTTTGTGGTATTTGCATTGCAATTGTAGTTGTCCCTTTAATTCTATTATGTGGAGCGTGGGGTGGAATACTCATTGTCACCATCATGAGTTCCAACCCAGGGCGTCAGTTATTACTGGTGTCCTGGAGTGGAGGTTGT
The DNA here is from genome assembly GCF_964204655.1 of Triturus cristatus. Classification (NCBI taxonomy): domain Eukaryota; kingdom Metazoa; phylum Chordata; class Amphibia; order Caudata; family Salamandridae; genus Triturus; species Triturus cristatus. Next base: position 790,389,885 of record NC_140590.1, read on the forward strand.
ACCGCCTGGCGCTCACCTGTTTCCTTGCTTAATAAACCTTTGTCCTCTTACACTACGTTTCATCATTTCTACAATCGGCGACGAGCGGAGAAAGCATCTAGCATCAGAATCCACGGGGCAACAAAGAAGAGGATTTTTTTTTATTCATTTCCTTTTCTTAACGGCAGAGGACTTCGTCGTGCCTGTGGCTGCGGATGAAGCAGAACAACCTTGTGGCGTTTCCGGATCTTCGGTAACGTAAATACTATCTTAAGGGTATACCGGAGCAGGAATAACCTTAAAAAAACAAAAAAGAGAAAGAAAAGTCACCTTGTTGGTTGTTGATAGTCGCGTGAGCCAACTGACAGCGGCGGCATCTTTCAAGCCGCCGAAGCGTGGTACGCGAGCGAAGATCTCGCAGCCGCATGCGCATTGTGCAATCATCAGGAGGCACGTCATTGCGCAAGGTTACGAACGTGACCTTTGCGTGGCGGCCATTTTTACCTACACAACCTCTAAGGAGAATTAAGAGGAGATCGGAACTGCCATCCTTGTGCCGATATTGAACCTTTTTAAACGGCAGGATTTGTATTAGATAGCATGAATTAAGGAAGACTGAAGGAAACAGGTGAGAGAGTCGGGGGTTTAATTTAAAACAATATTTTGTGGAATTGGAATCGTTTTGAGCATTGAACTAGCGCACTATCAAACTCTTGTGGATTATTTCATTATAATTTTTTTTGCTGAGAGACTGTGCCATGCCGAGAATGGTTATGAAGACCTTGTGTGAGCACCATTAAATTTATTTATGGACCAAGGAGACCAGGAAATAGAAGAAAATATGGCACAACAGAATTTCACAATTAGTAATCCACATGCATTTTGGGTGAGTGGTTTTCAGCCCAGCATTAAATGGGTGAAGTGGAAAGAGTATTTTGTTAATTATATTGAGGCTATCGATGAAGCAGGGAAAATGAAACCTGAGCAAAAAAAGAGGATTTTGCTTCACTCTTTGGACCCAATAGGTTTAAAAATATATTCTCGCATGTCAAAAAGTGCAGGAGGAGAAGAGAATGTGTTCGACGCTGCCTTGAAAGACTTGGATAAATACTTTGCACCTAAAGTGTGTATTGGTGTAGTGAGACATAAATTCTTTCAAAGGAAACAAAATAAAGAGGAACTTGTGGATGACTGGCTGGATGACCTTAAAAAACTTGCGATCGACTGTAAGTTCGGAAACTTACATGACGATCTTATCCGTGACCAATTGGTCATGCACAGTAACAATTCCTCCATCCAAGATCGATTGTGGGTGAATGGAGATGCACCCTTAGATGATATTTTGGCAATTGTGAGAAAAGCTGAGATGTCTGGGAGGTGTGCCACGGTGGTCAAAGAGTCAGAGAAAGACAGTGGATGTGTGTGTAAATTACAAAATCAAACTAGGATCCAAGGACAAAACGTGAATGGACAGTGGCGAAACCAATTACAAAGGAACGCAGGAGTAGAGAGGAAATGGGAAGAGAGAAGATGCTATTGTTGCGATAGCAGAGAACATCTAGCATTTAGTAAAATTGTCCTGCTTTAAGATGTGTCGTAGGAAAAATAATGTAAAAATTGTGAGTAACAATGAGGAAGAAACTGTAGGGGATGCTGAAGTTGAAGACAGTTGTGTCAAGAGTTTACAAGCGAACTATCTCTTGAATGTGGTGGACAATTGTGTGAAAGGGAAACCAATATGTGAAATATCCTTGGGAGGTGTTAAAGTCAGTGTGTATGCTGATTCGGGGTCGCCTTACACTATTGTTAATGAAAGTGAATGGAAGAAGGAGTTTGAGGGTAAAATTGGAAATCATTTATTTCCTACAGATGTGAATCCAGTGAGTTTCACTAGGGAAAAAATTGACATGCTTGGTTTCAGGTGACTTACATTTTTGTTCAAGGGGAGGTCTGCAAGAGGTAAATTATATGTAGCAAAAAATGGTCCGTCAATACTTGGTTGGTTTGACCAAAATAATCTACACATCATCCTGGATCCAAACAGTGTGGAAAAAGTACTCATAATGGATGAGACTAGTAAAATGGGGGATGTTTTGGTAAAAAAAATTCCAGAAGTTTTTGGAAAAAGTTTAGGAGCACTTAAAGGTTTTTAACATAAAATCAAATTGAAGGAACAAGCGGAGCCTAAGGTTCACAAAGTAAGGCCAATACCTATATTAATAAGAGACGAAGTCAATAAAGAGCTTCAGGGGTTATTGTCTAAGGGGGTAATTGAAGAAGTGGAGAGTTCAGAATGGATTTCTCCGGTCGTAATCGCACACAAAAGCAATGGTAAAATCCGTTTATGCATCGATTTGCGCCATTTGAACAACAATATTGTCATTGAAAGATTTCCCCTTCCAAAAATCAACGAAATGGTTTCTTCCTTGAGAGGGGCGAGCTGGTTTTCTACAATAGATCTATCGGCAGCGTACCACCAGATTATGCTGTCACCTGAATCAAGGAAACTCACTGCATTTATTACACCATTTGGGTGCTACCAATTTAAACGCATGCCGTTTGGTTTAGCTTCAGCCGCTGATGCATACATTGTTTGGAGAAGTGAAAGGGGTAAGTTTCTTTCAGGATGACATTCTAGTTGCTGCAAAGAATGAGGAGGAACACAACTTTATCCTCTCTAAGGTTTTAGGAATATTACAAAAAGCAGGACTAAGTGTAGGAATTAGCAAGTGTAAGTTTGCGCAAAGGAGCGTATTGTATCTTGGACACGTAATAAGTGCAGAGGGTGTGAAACCAAAATCATATCTGGTGAATGTTATCATAGATTCACCTGCCCCAAGTAATAAGGATGAAGTCAGATCATTTCTAGGCATGGCAGAGTATTGTGCCAAATTTATACCAAACTTTGCGAGTAAAACTTTCAACATACGCTCCCTTCTCAAAAAGAATGCAAAGTTTGCATGGTCAGTTGAGTGTTGAAAAGAGTTTGAAGGGATTAAAAATGATCTGGGAAGTGTTAATGCCTTAGGCAGTTTTGATCCAAATCTAGAATGTTGGTTGAGCACGGATGCAAGTGACAAGGGATTGGGTGCAGTGCTTTCACAGAAAATGGACAATGGCACTGAAAAAATCATTTTATTTGCGTCAAGAGCAGTTTCTCCTTCTGAGAGTAAATATCCAATTATTGAGAGGGAAGCCTTAGCCTGTGCTTGGGCTTTAGAACATTTCCGAGCATTCGTCTGGGGGAAAGCAGTTACTATCCGTACAGACCATCGGCCTTTAGTAAGGATTTTAACTAGGGAGGGTAGTGTTGGAGCTTCTGCTAGATTAGCAAGAATATCTATGAGAATGAAGGAATAAATTTATCGGATTGTGTATGTGCCTGGCAAAGATAATGTTGTGGCTGACTGCCTGTCCAGACTGCCCTTACCACTCGAAGAGTGCCTAGATGATCCGTGGGGTGAATTCAGCATTGCCTTAATTCATGATTCTGGTGCACCGATTATTACCAAGGATGAGTGGATGAATGAACAATCTACGTGTTTTTACAGGCAGTTTCCAATCATATTCGCAAAGGGTGGCCAAAGAAACATCTCATTAGTGGAGATTTGAAAGCCTTTTGGGATGTACGGAATGAATTGTCTTTGGACAGAGATTTATTACTTAGGGGTGAGAGGATAATTCCACCTAAGACTGTACAAAAGAAAGTATTACAATTGTGTCATGAAGGACATTTGTAAGGGAATGTTCAGTCTGTTCTTCTGCGGATAAATCTCTGAAGACCTTGAGACCTCCAATGAGTGAAGGTCTCATTCCTGATCTTCCTTGGGAAGTGATAGCAATCGACATCTTTGGACCAGTTGGAGAATCAAAAGAATCAAAAGAATATATATTAGTTGTAATTGACTTGTTCACCAAATGGCCTATAGTTAAGATTGTAGAGAAAGTGGACACTAATGCTGTTTTGAAGTTTTTAGACAAGTTATTTTTATCAGAAGGGCTGACTATTTGTCTGCTAAGTGACAATGGAGTACAATTCACATCAAAATTGGCGAAGGATTATTTCCAAAAATGTGGGATCAAACACAAAACTACCTCTCTTTATAACCCAAGTGGGAACGGTACTGTTGAAAGATTCAACAGAGTATTAAAGGGTGTGATTCAGGCTGCAATGAGTAAAGGGTTAGAGTGGAAAATAGAATTACAGAAAGCTATTTGGGCATATAGGCCAACAACGCATTCTGCAACAAGTTTATCCCCTTTTGTTATGATGAGAGGTAGGACTCCGAGATGCAAGTTTAACCCGAGTTGGATCATGTGTGGGAAGGTTGAACAATGGTCACCTAGGGAGATTAAGGAAAATTTAGTTTGTACACATATGAAAAGTAAAGAGAGTTATGATGCACATCATGGCACCAAGAATGTTCCTGTTGTCGTAGGTGATTGGGTTTGCATCAAAAAACCAATCAAAATCCCGAAGGGTGAGAGTATGTATGAGGAACCTCAGCAGGTGGCAGAGGTTCTTCGCAATGCTATAACACTCAAGGATGGTAGAGTGTGGAACTTGAAAAGTGTTGCTCTAGACCCTAATCAGAAGCATGAAGTAGATATTAGCAATTCTGAGCATCCTACTGACTTTGAGTGGGTGGAGGATTATTTTGATCAAAGTGCCTTACAATCTAAGTTGGGGGCGGACTCTTGTGCGACAAGTAAAAGTATTGTGTGTGATGAACCATCTATGACAGGTCAAACTTCCAAAGGTGTTTGTGAAGAAGTCTTTCCTCCTCAGGACTTCTCTTCTTGTTTGAGAGGAGAGAAGGGGTTTGCTAGTATTTCTAATTGTAACAATGAACTTATTCAAGAGGGTGACAAGGTTGTCATTGCTAAGAGGAAAATAGTTCTTCCAGGGTGGCTGAGTGAATATGTTAGATAATAATTTTTCAATTGTTATTAGCTGTCATATTAGAGTAGGTATTGTTATTTATTTATTTTTGCCTTTCTCTTTGAAGAGAGGGTGGTGTGTGGTATTTGCATTGCAATTGTAGTTGTCCCTTTAATTCTATTATGTGGAGCGTGGGGTGGAATACTCATTGTCACCATCATGAGTTCCAACCCAGGGCGTCAGTTATTACTGGTGTCCTGGAGTGGAGTGGAGGTTGTACCGCCCGGCGCTCACCTGTTTCCTTGCTTAATAAACCTTTGTCCTCTTACACTACGTTTCATCATTTCTACAATGATTAACACTCATAAACTCTTAAAAACACTTACACTAACTTGATGATGTCATCAATAATGTAATTTGAGATGTCATCAGTGATGTCACTGACCATGTCAGGAGCGATGTAATATGTGAGGTCATAAGCAGTGCAGTGTGGGAGTGTAAGTTATAGTTAACTGAGGTAAATATAACTGCTGCATTTCACTGGTTTTGTATGAGGGAAATCTGAGACTAATTTGATATGTGTTGGTTTGAAGATCTGTCTTACACATAATATTAATGAAATCTAGAGGTGTGAAGGACATAATGTAATAGGTTCAGGAAACCTTAGCATAACACATAAACGTAAATAGCAAAGTATAATATATAATAGCATATAGGTTTAAATTCTAGAGAGAGGACCCTTTATTCTACTTCCAAAAACTGTAGATAATATGCATTCTTATGTTCCACAGAGCTTACCTTCACTAGAGTCAAGGGAAATTCACTGTGGCTTCCCAATGTTTCTTATCTTGCTATTAAATTAAGTCACAGCTTCACAAATTCTTCTCTTTAGGGCAAGTACATTTTCAGCAGTACCTCTAAAGCATTAAGTTGTTCCTCCTTAAACATATTTCACCATTGTCTATAGCCAGCATTCTATTTAGTTCTCTTTCCTGAATTCAAAGGAGGAAGACCCAGAAAGCCTTCAATTTAAGGGTAGGCAATTTATTCATGAACACTTTCTTAAGGATTGTTAAAGCCTTTTAACAAACTTGCTCATTTCTAAAGAAGCTCTCTGAACAAGTGAGATTGTCATTATGGCCTTCATTTTGAATTCTTTTCTCAGTGTGTCTTCTGTGTTCAAAAGTGGATCACTATTTTCCAGAATTCATGACAGATCTCACCTCCTCGCCTCCCACATTGGTTACCTGTATGAAGGGCCTTGGACTATTCTGGTCTGGTGTTTGAAGGTTACCTGAAAAAAGTTTCAATGGATACTTGTTTGAAAGTAGGAAATTAGTTGGTGGCAATGTTACTTTATTTCCCTCAGAAATCACATGATTGGACCACACTTGTTAACTGACATGGGTACCTCTAGGTATTTTATTTTTGGAGACATTTGTCTTCAGTAAGTCATAAACAGTATTTTGGTCAAAAATACTGACTAATCATTAAATCATTTTGTCACATGGTCAATTAATATTGTGTCATACAAAATGTACTAATAGATTGAAGAGATTCCTGAGTCTGAGTCTTTCAATTATTTTATATCAGAATATCAAATACAAAAATATGGTCTGACCTGTCGTGTCCTAAGTGGAGTGTACAAAATATTGTCCCATTTGATGTAGATTTTCTATTATTAACTCCACTAGGGTGCTTTTTTTGTACACAATATTTATGATATGATATTTAGGTCAAACAACTTTCTTACAGCCATACACCTAGCTTGCTACTTGCCTTTGGCCTCCACTTACTGCTTGTTCCAGACTGATCCTGTTTTACCGCAGCTGACTGGGTTTCACCGTTGGGGTTTTTCCAACCAGGTTTTCCCACTTACCGTTCTACCAACCCAACAGAAGCAACTCCGACTCCAGGCCATACTTAATGCAGGCCGCAGCGCATCCGTGCAGCAGATGTGAGCAGCGGGTGCGCCACTAGCACGCCAAAGGCAAGCCCGTCTGTGCTCGTCTGCACCTGGAACTCGCCAAGCGCCATGACCCCTGGTCCTCCTGCCCCCGAAGATACATCATCGCCGACCTCTAAACCATCGACCATGGGCACTGCAACACACACTGCCACCACACTTACCCACGCACCACAGTAGAACCTTTCACGTGCACACATTGCTACTTCACCTGCCACTGAACACACACCATCCCACCCCAAGCACACCACAAAAACCACCTGAACAAGAACACTAGCTTGCATGCGACCTTCTAAACAAGCTCACTATGCAAGCATTCCACTGAATTATGGGACCTCATCACCACCCTCGCACTCAACATCGTCTTCCTCACTGAGACCTGGCTCAACCCCACTCCTGCCCCGGACATTGCCACAGCGATCCTTGACAGATAATAAAAATCATTCATCAGGTATGCAAGGGTGCCTCTGATGGATGCCTTGTCAAGGCCTGCACTCCAGTTTCTGCAACACCATTGCAGACTTCATTGTGCCCCTAGCCTTAGACTCCAAGGACTACATCTTCCTTGGAGGCCTACATTTTCACATCAATGACCACAATGACAAAAACCCCACACACCTCCTCGTCAGAATGAGCAGCCTCAGATTGACCAAGATTGTCCACGACACTACACACACTACAGGATACATGCTGGACCATTTTTTCACCTCCAGCAACCGTGTCAAATACAGCCATGTCATAGAACTCACATAGACTGATCACTCCATTGTCCACTTAAGCATTTCCAGGCCCTACACTGCCACCCCAAAGATAATCAATGTGCCCCATTAGAGCAAAATCTCAGAAACCATCTGGGTGAACGACCACAACACCTCCACCCTGCTACATCCACCAACCTTGAACAGGGAGTGAAAAACTTCAATGCCTGGATCACCAGTTGTGCAGACAGCATCGTCCCAATCAAGAGCAACATTAAGAGAAAATCCTCCAAAAAGGCAAGCTGGTACACCCAAGAACTCAGCAGCGAAACAGGACAGCAAACAGTTGGAGAAGGGAGATGGTGCACTAGCAAGGACAGGGCAGCCTTCAAGACCTGCCTCAACCTCTACCACCACTTTCTGAGGGCAACAAAGAAGACAGCCCTCGCAGCACGCATCGAAAACAGGGACAACAACACAAAGGAACTTTTCAACATCTTTAAGTAATTCTCCCACCCAGTTGGAAGTGAAAACAGCATCATACCCTCACAGTAGCTGTGCGACAACCTCGCCCACTACTTCCACAATATACAGAAACTTCAAACTCCAACCCAAACCTACAGACTTCCTCAACAGATACACCACCACCATAACCAATACAAACCACACACTGACCTCATTGAACATCCTCTCTGCCCAGGACACTTCCTCCACCATGAAATCCATCCAATCAGGAGCCGCCGTACACCCGTGCCCACACCACATCTTTAACCCTGGGAAAACAAAGTGTTGGGCAGGAACTAACCACCCTACTCAACACCTCTATCACCACTTCAACATTACCCGACACCTGGAAACACGCTGAAGTCAGACCACTACTCAAAAAACCCTCCACCAGTCCCAGCAAACTCAAAAACTATCGGCCAGTCTCCCAGCTCCCATTCCCAGCGAAGGTACTGGAAAAGATCATCAACAATCAACTCATGACACACCTGGAGCAGAACCAGCTACTCGACTCCTCCCAATCTGGCTTCCGCAGCAATCACAGCACCAAAACTGCCCTGATCACAGCCACGATGACATGTGAACCCTCATCAACCAAGGAGAAATAGCAGCTTTGATCCTCCCCGACCTCTTGGCAGCCTTTGACACTGTGTCCCACCACACGCTGATCGAGAGACTCCAGCCAGATAGGCATTCAAGTGGAGGCATTCAGATGGATCACCTCCTTCCTCACTGGAAGAACCCAGAGGATCCACCTCCAACCTTTCACCTCTGAACCCAAGGAGATCACTTACGGTGTAACCCAGGGCTCATCCCTCAGCCCCATGCTCTTCAACTCATATATGACCCAGCTGGCTAACATTGTCAGATCCCACGGACTCAACATAATTTCCTATGCAGACGACACCCAAATCATCTTCTCACTCACTGACGACCCCCCCACCACCAGAACCAACTTCTACAGATGCATGACAAATGTTGCCAACTGGATGAAGAACAACTGCCTGCAGATGAACACAGACAAGACGGAAGTACTGATCTTTGGCAACAGCAGCAACACATGAAACAACTCCTGGCGGCCATTAGATCTAGGACCTGCACGCCAGAAACCTCAATATCACCATTGCCAACAAGCTCACCATGAAATCATAGATCAACAACGTTTCCTCCATCTGCATCCTTACTCTGCACATGCTATGAAAGATCTTCAAGTGACTACCTCTACACACGAGATGCATTGTGACACAGACCATCATCTCCAGCCGACTGGACTATGTCAACACCCTCTATGTAGGAATTACCACACACCTACTACAGAGACTTCAGACCACACAGAACACTGCAGCCAGACTCATTCTCGGCCTTTTCCGATAAAACCTCATCACACCCCACCTTAGGCAACTCCACTGGATCCCCTTACAGAAGTGATGCCAATTCAAGCTGCCGACCCACACATACAAGGCTCTACACAACCAAGGACCTGCATACTTTTACCACCACCTGAACTTCCACCAACCGTTGAAAAGACTAGACTGCCTCCCTTTCTCTTGCCCAAACTTCCCACATCAACTGCAGCAGAAGTGGAGAACACTCCTTCTCCCACATCACAGCAAAGACCTGGAACAGCCTTCCCACGCACCTTCAAACCATCATCTCACTTCCAAAATTCAGAATGGCCCTCAAGACATGGCTGTTCGAATAAGCCTCCAAGACATGCAAGCGCCTGGATACCCTATTGGGTGATTAGCCGTGCTTTATGAATCCAGATTGATTGACAATTATATTTTGGAAACCCACTGTTTTCCAGCCAATCAGTAAAGATGAATTAAAATGAATATGGTCTAAAACACATCCATGCCATAGACCAATGTTTGTGCATGTTTCAAATTTTAGCCCACTTCGTAGATTTTCCACCTTCATCAAAATCTCTGAGTGTAGTTGGCTACCAGGTTCATAAGCTTATGGGCAGTGCTTGTGGTTCCAAGTTTGTTTGTAGCCTAGAGGTTATCTAATGTAGCAAGAGGTCCAAGAACAGGTCCAAGAAACAACACTGCAGTCAAGTTCCTATCTAGTCCTAGTCTAGACATGTAGATTACATTACTATGTCCAAAACTGGTGAGTTGTTGACTCATCAATTTGGCTTGATGATTGCTGAACCGGAATGATCCCTGATTGGTATATGTAAATGGGTTCGCACTCCTGCCCTGAGTGACCCAAGAAGATGTGAAACTGGTATCCTGACCTTTTACTAGTCCTGTTAACATGCTAATGTAGCATGTGTGCTGCCTCCTAGGTCTGTAAGTAGTAATGTCAAGGTGTAGATGTGGCTAGGAAACCTGGAGGGGCCTCCTAACAAGCCCTCTTTTGTCGACATGGAACTACAGTCAATGTCGTAAGTTGCTGACTTAAAGCAGTGGTAGCATCAAAGCGATGTTTGTGAATTAAAGTCCCGATCAGACCTTAGTTAGGTGTCAGAGAGGAGTGTGACATACTGGTCCACTTAGGTAAAAATGTCCACTTCAATATGGCCAAAGAATACAATTTGAGAGGGGGTCAAGAGGGACATTAAGTTTAAAGACTCCTACAGCTCCGAAACCCTCAGATCAAAAGCGCAAAAACTAACAGGAGGTGCAGAGTCTAAAAGGATAGCGAGCTACTAACTGCTGAGTAAGAAATACCAAAAGTACCAAGAAAATTCTTAGAGAGATCAGGATAACACCGGGCGGGAGTTAAGAGTTCATCAGCCCACCCTTACTGGCGGAGCATCGTCATCTGAAACTCTGTGGAATAAAGAGCTAAGTTCACAATGGCAGGCCAGAGAGTACTGCTCAGTGCTCAGCCTGATTATTCCTAGAAGAAAAATACTCCCGCCAATTATATGCTAAGCTTATGGTGTTTGAGAACTAGTAGAGCATAAATATTCTTGTTCTACCACCACATTAGGTTGTGTTCTTTGATCTTTGTTTTATGATACAACAGCGGTACATCATGTTCGGGTACTTTACACAGGCTTCAGAGATTATTCCTCTTGCTATTATGTCAGAGCTGTGTAACTAAAGCTTGGATCATAAACATAATGTTTCATTTTATGTTGTAGTTATATCGTGACTTACCTGTAGATAATGTATCTGTGGGTATTCTGGAGGTCATTTAGGTTTTAGTTTCTTAGGTTTATTTAAATGTTTAAAGGTATGTGAGATGAGCACGAACAGTACAAGTATCAATGCGCAACTTGTCTGTTTTGCTCCCACTTTTGAACAGAGCGGTGCCTCCTTCTCTGAGCAGTCAGCCGGGTGAGGTGAGGCAGTTCTCCCACAGAAAGCTGGGTGAGTTTTTCAACAATCAATCAATCAATCAATCATAGGCATTTATAGAGCGCTCTACTCACCCGGAGGGTCTCAAGGCGCTGGGGGGGGGGGGGGGGGGGTGCTGCTACTGCCCGAACAGCCAGGTCTTGAGCTTCTTCCTGAAGGCGAGGTGGTCCTGGGTCAGGCGCAGGTCGGGAGGGAGGGAGTTCCAGGTCTTGGCGGCCTGTTAGGAGAAGGATCTTCCTCCTGTTGTCGTTCTTCGGATGCGGGGGACGGCGGCGAGGGCGTGGCTGGCTGATCGGAGGTGTCGTTTGGGAGCGTAGAAGTTGATGCGGTTGTTGAGGTAGCTCGGGCCTTGGTCGTGAAGAGCTTTGTGTGCGTTGGTGAGGAGACGGAAGGTGATTCTCTTGTTGACCGGGAGCCAGTGCAGGTCTCTTAGGTGTCCGGAGATGTGGCTGTGTCGTGGGATGTCGAGGATGAGTCTGGCTGAGGCGTTCTGGATCCGTTGGAGTCTCTTCTGGAGCTTGGCGGTGGTTCTGGTGTAGAGGGCGTTGCCGTAGTCCAGTCGGCTGGTGACGAGTGCCTGGGTGACATTCTTCCTGGTCTCGGTGGGGATCCACCGGAAGATCTTCCGTAGCATGCGCAGGGTGTTGAAGCATGACGAGGAGACGGCGTTGACTTGCTTGGTCATGGAGAGGGAGGAGTCCAGGATGAAGCCCAGGTTGCGTGCGTGGTCTGTCGGTTTGGGTGCGGTGCCCAGGGCGGGGGGCCACCAGGAGTCGTCCCAGGCGGAGGGCGAGGATCCCAGGATGAGGACTTCCGTCTTGTCCGAGTTCAGCTTCAGGCGGCTGGTCGACATCCACTCGGCTACCTCTTTCATTCCTTCGTGAAGGTTGGCTCTGGCGGCGGCGGGGTCGTTGGTCAGGGAGAGGATCAGCTGGGTATCGTTGGCGTAGGAGATGATGTTGAGGTTGTGTTGGCGTGCGATGGCCGCGAGGGGGCTCATGTAGATGTTGAAGAGGGTTGGGCTCAGCGAGGATCCTTGAGGGACGCCGCAGATGACTTTGGTGGCCTCTGACTTGTACGGTGGTAGACGGACTCTCTGTGTTCTTCCGTCGAGGAAGGAGATGATCCATTCCAGTGCCTTCTCCTGGATTCCGACGTTGCTGAGGCGCTGCACTAGGGTGCGGTGGCAGACGGTGTCGAAGGCCGCGGAGAGGTCTAGGAGGATGAGGGCCGCTGTTTCTCCGTTGTCCATCAGGGTTCGGATGTCATCGGTGGCAGCGATGAGGGCGGTCTCGGTGCTGTGGTTGGCTCGGAAGCCAGACTGTGAGGGGTCGAGGGATCCGTTCGTCTCGAGGAAGGCGGCCAGTTGCTTGTTGACGGTCTTCTCGATGACTTTGGCTGGGAACGGGAGCAGCGAGATGGGGCGGTAATTCTTGAGTTCGGTGGGGTCCGCTGTTGGTTTCTTGAGTAGAGCGCTGAGTTCGGCATGCTTCCAGCTCTCAGGGAAGGTGGCGGTGGTGAAGGAGGTGTTGATGATGTCCCGCAGGTGGGGTGCGATGATGGCGTCGGCTTTGTTGAAGACGTGGTGAGGGCAGGGGTCGGTCGGAGATCCGGAGTGGATGGAGTTCATCATGCGGACGGTTTCTTCGGTGCAGATCGGGGTCCAGGCGCGGCGGGTGGAGGTGGGGGGCGCTGGTTCGGTCGGGTTGGACGTGGCGTTCGTCGGTAGGGTGTTGAAGCTGTTGTGTATGTCCGCGATCTTGTTGTGGAAGTAGGAGGCGAGGGAGTTGCAGAGTTCTTGCGATGGGGTGGTGTCGTTGTTTCCGGCGTTGGGGTTGGAGAGCTCTTTCACGATGTTGAAGAGTTCCTTGCTGTTGTGTGCGTTGTTATCCAACCGGTCCTTGAATGCAGTTTTCTTGGTGTCGCGGATCAGTTGGTGATGCTTCCGGGTGGCAAGCTTGAGGGTGGTCATGTTGTCCGGGGTTGGCTCCCTTCTCCAGGCTTTCTCGAGGGCTCGGCAGTTCTTCTTGGAGCTCTTGAGTTCGTCGGTGAACCATGGGGCCTTCTTGCTGCCGGGTCTGCTGGGCGGGGTCCTCAGTGGGGCGAGTTCGTCCGCGCAGTTGCTGATCCACTTTGTGAGGTTGTCGGCGGCCTGGCTGGGGTTCGCTGAGCTGGCGGGAGGGTGCTGGCTCAGGGAAGCGGCGAGCTGGTCGGCTGTGATCTTGCTCCAGCTTCTGCGGGCGACCGGTTGCTGGTGGTGGTGGGTCGTCGTTCTTTTGAAGGTGAAGTGGACGCAGCTGTGGTCCGTCCAGTGGAGTCCTGTGGCGTGGCTGAAGGCGATGTCTTTGCTGGAGGAGAAGACGGCGTCGAGTGTGTGTCCGGCGAGGTGGGTGGGGGCGGTCACCAGTTGCTTGAGTCCGAGGTTGGCGAGGTTGTCGAGCAGGGTGGTGGTGTTGTGGTCGTTGTTGTTCTCCAGGTGGAAGTTGAGGTCCCCCAGGAGGATGTAGTCAGCGGAGGGGAGGGCATGCGGGCTGACGAAGTCGGCGATGTCTTCGCTGAATTGTGTGCGTGGTCCCGGGGGTCGGTAGATCAGGGTGCCTCTGAGGGTGGTCTTCAGGTCGGTGTGGATCCGGAAGTGTAGGTGTTCGGCAGTAGTCAGGATGTCGTCGGTGTAGGTCGTGATGCGGATGGTGTTCCTGTGGATGATGGCGATGCCTCCTCCTATCTGGTTGGCGGTGCGGTCCCTCCGGGTGATCTTGTAGCCCTCTGGGATGGCGATGGCGATGTCGGGCGCTGAAGAGGCGTTCATCCAGGTCTCCGTGAGGAAGGCAACGTCAGGAGCAGTGGTGTCGATGAGGTTCCAGAGTTCGATGGCGTGTCTGTGGACTGAGCGGGTGTTGAGCAGGATGCACTTGAGGTGGTTGCTGCTGGTGTTCGGCTTGGCGGGTGCTGGTGTGGGGCGGGTCCGGATGCAGGTGAACTTGCAGGTGCGGCAGCTGAAGGGTCCGTGGGTGCGTCTCGGGGTGGCACGGTAGCATCCCGGGACTCGTCCGTCATTGAGTGCGATGAGGGTGGCGGCGTCGTAGGTCCGGCGGGGACCAGGGGTCCTGGCACTGGGAGCGGTCCAGGCGCGGACGGGCTTAGACGGGCTTACCTTTGGCGCACCTTCGGCGCTCATTCGGTGCTCCCGCTGCGCGCGTCCGCTGCGCGGTCGCTGAGGGGGCGTCATAAGAAGGGAGCCGGGAGGGCGGGTCAGCTGGGAGGCGGGGAGCGCGTGGTCCTATCAGCAGGCGTGGGGGCGGGGTCGCAGCAAAAACCGGCGCGAAAATCGGCATCGGGCGGCCCTGCGGCGGCTGGGGCGCCGGGCTGGATCAGCGATCGAGGCGGGCGGCCCTGCGGCGGCTGGGGCGCCGGGCTGGAGGCGTCAGCAGGTGGCAGGTAGGCAGCTGGAAGGAGACAGGCAGCAGGCAGTGGGCGTGGGGGCAACCAGGCCGAGGGCACAGTGGTTGCTGTAGAACCTGGGTCGGGGTCCCCTTAAGAAGGGAGCCGGGAGGGCGGGTCAGCTGGGAGGCGGGGAGCGCGTGGTCCTATCAGCAGGCGTGGGGGCGGGGTCGCGGCAAAAACCGGCGCGAAAATCGGCGTCGGGCGGCCCTGCGGCGGCTGGGGCGCCGGGCTGGATCGGCGATCGAGGCGGGCGGCCCTGCGGCGGCTGGGGCGCCGGGCTGGAGGCATCAGCAGGTGGCAGGTAGGCAGCTGGAAGGAGACAGGCAGCAGGCAGTGGGCGTGGGGGCAACCAGGCCGAGGGCACAGTGGTCGCTGTAGAACCTGGGTCGGGGTCCCCTTAAGAAGGGAGCCGGGAGGGCGGGTCAGCTGGGAGGCGGGGAGCGCGTGGTCCTATCAGCAGGCGTGGGGGCGGGGTCGCGGCAAAAACCGGCGCGAAAATCGGCGTCGGGCGGCCCTGCGGCGGCTGGGGCGCCGGGCTGGATCGGCGATCGAGGCGGGCGGCCCTGCGGCGGCTGGGGCGCCGGGCTGGAGGCGTCAGCAGGTGGCAGGTAGGCAGCTGGAAGGAGACAGGCAGCAGGCAGTGGGCGTGGGGGCAACCAGGCCGAGGGCACAGTGGTCGCTGTAGAACCTGGGTCGGGGTCCCCTTAAGAAGGGAGCCGGGAGGGCGGGTCAGCTGGGAGGCGGGGAGCGCGTGGTCCTATCAGCAGGCGTGGGGGCGGGGTCGCGGCAAAAACCGGCGCGAAAATCGGCGTCGGGCGGCCCTGCGGCGGCTGGGGCGCCGGGCTGGATCGGCGATCGAGGCGGGCGGCCCTGCGGCGGCTGGGGCGCCGGGCTGGAGGCGTCAGCAGGTGGCAGGTAGGCAGCTGGAAGGAGACAGGCAGCAGGCAGTGGGCGTGGGGGCAACCAGGCCGAGGGCACAGTGGTCGCTGTAGAACATGGGTCGGGGTCCCCTTAAGAAGGGAGCCGGGAGGGCGGGTCAGCTGGAAGGCGGGGAGCGCGTGGTCCTATCAGCAGGCGTGGGGGCGGGGTCGCGGCAAAAACCGGCGCGAAAATCGGCGTCGGGCGGCCCTGCGGCGGCTGGGGCGCCGGGCTGGATCGGCGATCGAGGCGGGCGGCCCTGCGGCGGCTGGGGCGCCGGGCTGGAGGCGTCAGCAGGTGGCAGGTAGGCAGCTGGAAGGAGACAGGCAGCAGGCAGTGGGCGTGGGGGCAACCAGGCCGAGGGCACATGGTTTATATAACAGTATGTTGGCAAACATCAACTTGAGTTTTTGGTCAATAATTGACAGTGCAGAGTTGACACTGTCGAGTAGCGGCTAGCAATGCTTTGTTTCTTTTGTGTGTTGCCACTTGGTGACATATGATTTTTCTGATTCTTTTGACCCTCTATAGGAAAGAAGATATCCCTCTTACGTCGAAAGATGAGCCTATTTGTATGGTAGGGTGGCTACGGCCACTGTCAAATCTGACGTCCATACTTCTATATCTTTAATTTTCTTGCACACCACATCAACATATGTATTTTTTCCTGCA
This sequence comes from Triturus cristatus, assembly GCF_964204655.1. Taxonomy (NCBI): domain Eukaryota; kingdom Metazoa; phylum Chordata; class Amphibia; order Caudata; family Salamandridae; genus Triturus; species Triturus cristatus. The sequence continues at coordinate 790,406,262 of NC_140590.1, forward strand.
GTAGCATCTTTCTTATATCTATTTTGTTACTGGTCCTGAAGAAAGCCGGGTCAGGTGACCATCTCGGCTGAAACATGTCGACCATTTTATAATCAAGCCAGGAAATAGTCTATCTTTGCTTAAGACTATGGTTTTTTTAAATATGAAACTTAGGTAATCCTGAATAAACATATTTTTTGCCTTAGTATTCATTTTTAAATTCACATTCACATTTGAGCACTGCACTATACTCTTTAGTTTCTGAGTATAACCCCTGCCGGGAGTATTTTTCTTCTAGGAATAATCAGGCTGAGCACTGAGCAGTACTCTCTGGCCTGCCATTGTGAACTTAGCTCTTTATTCCACAGAGTTTCAGATGACGATGCTCCGCCAGTAAGGGTGGGCTGATGAACTCTTAACTCCCGCCCGGTGTTATCCTGATCTCTCTAAGAATTTTCTTGGTACTTTTGGTATTTCTTACTCAGCAGTTAGTAGCTCGCTATCCTTTTAGACTCTGCACCTCCTGTTAGTTTTTGCACTTCAATATGGCACCTAGACCCTTGCAAGGACATTGCCAATGTATGCCGGGTAGGTGTGTACATTGTACATGTGTACTCATATATGACAGCAAGATTCTGTGCTATGTGGCTCTAATTGCTGGGACCATGGGGATCCATTTTAGATGGCTTCTGGTTAAGCCTGGCAAAAGATGGAGGGTGGGTACAGCTTCCCCAAACAATGGTAGAACCTTAACTGAATTTTTGTGGTTGAAGGGAGGAGACACAGACACTGAAGATATAGAGGATGAACAAAGGGCTACCCTTAGAAATCCTTTGAGGATCTTTTAGCAAGAAATTTCTGATAAGATTTTCCTGAGCTCTGATGTTTGGTGGATGAGATTGGGATGGGGAGGAGCTGAACCAGCAGATTTTATTAAAGTGCATGCACCTCTCAAGATACCTTGGATCAGGCATGAGTTTCACATCCAGTTTTATTGTGCATCTGAGACTTGTAGTACTCCTCCCTCATAATAACATCCCAAACTGCAAGTACCAGAATGCAAAGAAAAGGAAAGGTTTATTTCAGCTAACCTGCCTCTTTGGGTTGTGTTCTCCTGCCTGCTGCATACATTTTTGCAGTAATGCCCTTAAACTCTGAACCCACATCTCCTTTTTAAATTGAGTCTCTCAACTGCTACAAGTCTTCTTGTTTGTATAAGAACCATGACACATACCTCATCTTTCCCCAACCTCAGAACATTTAGCCAGGCTCCATGCAGTGGTAGCAGGATTCTTGTTAGTACTAACACTGTATATTAGTCTAACTTCGGAAGAGAGATACTTGGCAGGGCTGACCTCTCTCCTACTCCTCGCAGTGCAAAATCATAGATGGGAGGGCCAGGGAAGTGGGCTCCCTACACTGGGCCTTGCAGCACTGTCTCGTGGCTAGGAGGTCCTGCGGAGGGGCCAGCTATTCATTCATAGATACTCTCTTGACTTGCATTCCTGCTGCCATTGTGCCAGGAAAACCTAAGGCCATCCGCTTCTGCCTTTCTCCACTTTTTCAGCTGTCCAACTAGTAAGGCAACCTTAGCTCTATTCCTACAGCACCCACTCTGCCGGTTCCATCCTAACACGATCCAATCTTCATGCTTGCTCGGTCCCCTCACTACCCAAGCTTCCGGACTGCTCCATCCTATATGACCCACAATTCATATCTTTCCATATCTCCCCTCAGCATCACATTCATGGCTCTGCTTAGTCCATTTTGTAACACATACGCACTTTACAGTGTTATATATAGTAAACACCTCTGTGACAATCTGTTTGATGAGTGCCACGCTCACTGAGTTCCTGACTGAGGACTGGCTTGTGCTCCCTGGGGTCAACTGCCCTTTTATTGAGGGATTTAAGGATTTTTTTTCTTGAGTGAGTTACCTCTGTGCAGTTTAGATTGGATAAAGAAAGGAGCACTTACCATGCTTATTAGGTTTACTGTCAATGCATTGAATTTCTATAATAGTACTTGAATCTGTTGCCTTGTCAACAGAGTATTTGCAGAACAAGTGTATGTATTTTCTAAATGCCAGTGATGTCCTTGATAGCTGACTGTGCATTCAATGTTTTACCGTGCTGTCCATAAGTACCTGAAATAATTTGTGTCTGTCCTGTATAGCTCACTCTGTATAGTTTGCAGTGTCCTCTCTGAAAGATGAATGTAGAGTGTAACAGTACTTTGGGACCAAGTGTGTAGTGTGCCTCACTATGGAAGGGGCGTGCAGAATGTGTCTCATTTTGGAGGGTGAATGCAAAGTATGCCTCCACACCCCCTAGAGGGTGAGTTTGAAATATTGTCTCACTCTGGACTCACTCTTGGGTGTCCATCAAACTATGGGGACGGGTATGGGGATATCTCACATATGGGTCCCACTCTTTCACTCCTGGGGCTGTCCTGGTTGAACAATGGTGCATTACTGTGGCAAATGTTTGCACTAATTGCTCTTTCTTACAGTATTATTGACCCCATGAATAGGTCACACTCTGCCCAGTTGGGAATGAGCAGTCTCACTAGCATTGGATCCAGCTCCCATCAGATTATGCTTACATCGCTGAGATTAGAGTAAGTGTGTGTAAATTATGCATAGGTCTGTGTACAAAGTCTTGCATATGCTGAGGTACCTGTCTCAAGTCTCTTTGTTTTTTTGTTGTTTTCTTTCTTTTTTCTATCATGTTAGATTGTAGCTTACTTACATCTGCAGCATAGGTTATGATGGTAACGAGAATGTTTTGGATACAATGTACAGTATTGTTGAATTGGGTTAAGCATATTGTCTACAGTGCTTATAAGTTAAGGGAGTGCAATATGAGACACCATATTAAAGCCATTATCAAGTATATTTTAGATTGAGTTGAGTGATTTATACCTCATAGGAAGTAGGAGGGATTAGACAACAGATAACATGGTAGGCGTTTTAGTCTTGCAATTGACATTGAAATAGAAGCATTTTGAGCATGTTTCCTGATATTATGTGTTCTATACATGAAAAACGTACACATACTTAGGCTGTCCAGTTACGATTTCAACCGATTTTCACTGGTAGACACCCACCAGGTGAAAATCTCCCCTAAAGTTTGAAACCGAAAAGCACTGGGATATGCCTCTTGGTTTGCAGTGGTGTCTACTCTGAGCAGCATCGGCTGTAGACTGTAGGGCATGCCCATGGAGGAAAGGTTAGAAGTGCCCACACTGCTCCCCCCAGTGCTACCTACGCAATAATGTTTAACACAGTCGGTAGCCGTTGTGGCAGGAAAATAGGAGGTTGTGAAGAGCTGCCTCCAGACATTAAAATCAGGGCTTCTGCTGTCACCTTCTTCGGTTGCTACTCCCTCCCACCAACCAATGACCCTCCTCCGGAGGATTAGAGGTAGGACAACAGGGAAGCAGCGCAGCCCTGCCTCCTACTTATGGTATGCCCTTAATGTCAGCCGTGCTTATGGTCCCGGCAGGTGCGTGATGTTGGGTCTGGGGGAAAAGCAGACTGAGGAGGGAGCATGACTGCCTGCAAGGATTGGGGTCCCAGCTGTCCTGAATTGTAGGGGTGGTGGAGTACTGTGTCAAGCTCTCCCAACCCTGAGGGATTTTTGTGCCTGGCAAGATTGTGATCTCTGAAGGCTGCTTATAGGGGAGTTTGACTGTCTGCTGGAGTGGGGTTTAGTTCAGCCACTCTTTTAGGGGTGGGAAAGCACAGTATCACATTCCCCGCCCCATGGGGCAATTATGCTAGTGTGATTGGGCGGGAGCATTGTTGCCTGCTAAGGTTGGGGTCGCAGCAGGCTAGAATTTTACTGACTGTATCAAGCTGCATCAGTTCATTATGCCTGCCGGGCTTCTGGTCCCGGCAGGCACCTACAAGTGGAGTCGGGGCAGAGGGGGCATGGCTACCTGCAGGGGCTGGGGTCCCAGCAGGTCAGTATTTTAGGGTGTGGGGAGCACTGTATCACGTTCCTCCACAATATGGGGGTCATTACGGCTGCTGGATCTGTGGGATCACTGTATCAAATTACCCCACTCTATTGGAGTCAATATGTAGCACTACAAACTGCACGTCTGCCAGTCCTAAGCAATGTGAATACCTGATGTTCTCCTTAATTACCCAATTTATGTACTCGGAGTAATATGTCTTCCAAACAAGTCCCTGTCGATCTCTGTACTGATGTCTTTTACAGGGAAAATACTGATAGGTTTCTCCACAACAATGTCTTAACAATGTCTATAAAACTCAAACTCCCCCCTTGAGTCGAGGGCATGAGTCAAACTAACTGACAGATGCTGTCAGCAACTGCATGTGACACACACTGTAACAGAATGATGACCACAAATGTGCAAATTGTAGTTAGTATTTTATGTGGAGGTTTGTGAAGGAGGTGTCCACGGCTGTTGAAATACTGACACCGCCAAGGCAAAAGAGAAACCTGGGTTTACAAGTAAGGAGACGCGTGAGAGGAGGCACGGGAGCGGGGGTGCATTAAGGAAGTAAATGAAGAAAAACAGTGAAAAGACCGTGAAGAGCAAGAGAATGTGATGTGTATGCAAATAGAGCCTTTCAGAAAGATAGGGAGAGGAAAAAGAATTAAAGGGAGTCCGTGTTGCTAGAGATGTTTTAGATCTTCCACATGGAAAGATAAACTGTGTGTGATGTTTGAGGTAAGCTTCTATTTTGAAGAAATTACTTCCTAGGAGAAGGTTAGGCCCTCATAATGCAGCAGCGCTTCTTATTGGTTGCAGCTGCAGTCATGCTTTCTTTTCTACCTGCAAAAACAACAATTGATGGACAGAACGCAGAACAATGTCATACATTCACCCCAGTACAGAGATCTGGGCCAAATCCATCGTTTTTTTGCTCACCATGCTGTTCCAGTTTGAACCCAGCCATATGCAAATCAGTCTTGACCCTGCGCCTCATGGGAACAGTCCAGCCCGAACTGCCAAGCCAGGTTCTCCCTGGACTGGAAACAAGCATCCTAGGACCGGTTTCGGGGTTTCACCCCTCTTCAGCCAGGATAGCTTAATTCCAGTGGCATGGCGAGCACGGGACCCACGTCTGAGCATACCCGTCCCACTCGGCAGAAGCTGATGTTGTGCCAGCAGAGGACCTGCAGAGGAGAGGGGCCAGAACTGAAGAACAAACACAAGAATAAAGAACTCACTAGAGGTACCTTCTGTAAGGACTTTAAAATTGGCTAGAGGACATCGCTCGTGACCGACATGTCTACAGTGCTCCAAATATTACATTTGGTGTTCACACTTTTCAATCTTGGCACTGTTCAATTATGTAGAGTTCAAGCAGTTTCCAAAATTGTTTTTGTCCCTGTACGAAACGCTATGCAATAACCTATATTGCAATAGTGAGGCTAAATATGTAAGAGAGCAAAACTATTTTGCAGTGGAGTAAGTGAGTGGAAAAAATGGCTAATATGAAAGTTTTGCATTGTAGCCATTCCCATAGTAACTGGAAAGACAGCATTTTAAATTGCAGAGCATCTTGCATTCAAGACCCATTTGAAGATTAAAGAGCCTCCAAGATTTGAGGTTTCTTTCCAAGAGACAATGACCCACTTTAAAATGAAACATGATGAGCAAAAGAATGTTGCTCATTAGTCTGTTTGTGTTTCAGTGCAGGGTGGTACTAGCTTGAATCAGGCTGATGGTCTTTTGGGAATCTGTTTTTCAATCATTCACCAGCAACAAAGACACTCCCCAAATCCACGCAAATGTATGCAAAATACCCACCGGATGTAGTTCACACTGACATGAAACATATCACAGCATTACTCCGTGGTGATATGAAGATTTCTTGCATTATGGATGAAACCCCAAAGATGCATAAAGATAAAGCAGTTGCATAACCCTTCACATTTTGTGATGCAAAAAATGGGTGGGACCACCATACTATTATGGCCGATATGAAGGTTTATGAAACCTGCAATGAGGTTTAGGTTACAGCTTTGCTCCAGAACGGTCTTGACAAGTTTGGTGAGAACTGGATTAATGTGGTATGCATCTGCAGCATTTTCCTGCCAGAAATAATTGCTTAAACTCTTTGCTGTAGTTGTTTCCCAGACATCAATTTCCTTTTCAAGTTTTGTTCCTTGCTCTTCCCTACTCAGGGATTGTGAAGACTGGGTTGCAGAGTTTATGCTGAAGTAGTGTTTATACTCTTGTTCCTTTGGGATTTTGAGACACATCCTGGTGCACGCGAAGGTACTTAACCACTAAATCATCAAAGGAGCCAGTAAGTTCTACACTCATTTTGTTGACATATTATTTCTCAGGTTGTTATAAATGAACTTCCTGATAACATAGTCTGTGTAGAAAGTAAGCAAAAGAGGGCACATTTTACCATTACTTTCAGCTGTGTACAGGACCTGATATGCACATGGCAATCTCTTTTGTTTTCTATCCATACCCCTCCACACATTTTTCACAAGGAGGGTGCTCCCATAAAGTTGGAAATATATATAACACTGGGGCAGTTTTTTTCTGATGATTGTGGATTTTCCTTAAAATCCAGCTATCCTGTCACTCACAATTTTAACACCAATTTAAAAACCTTAGTATGGAAATCCATTAAATCTGCAGCACACCTTGACATCAAACACACACAAACTAACCCTAACTTCTGAATCAATACCAGGGAACCACTCAACATAAACAATCTATAAGCTTGGAGTTACTCTCTTATGTTTCACTGGGATTATATTTTTTGTACATTAAATCTGCTTAAGACCCCATTGTCAATTTGCAATATTACCCTTGATATGTTTTTTTGTAAATGTACATTTGCTCATCTGCTTTCTATCACCTTATGCCCCTGCGAGGAGAATATATTCATTCTGTATCCTAAATCCTACTGCTTTGTTCATACAGGACTCTGCTCACTCTGCTGCCCTTTTTTAGTAGTGGCCATTGATTAATACAACTAATACAACCAGCATTTAATGCAAAATAGCTGGAAGCAAGACAACCGATCAAAAGACAATGGTAATTTCAACTGACGGGGGCTCCATCTAGAAAACAGTCATTTGGACTAAGAGCTAATAGTATGTAGAATTAAACTAGTATATGTACAATTTCTGTCAGTACAAGTCAATGTAATATGACCACATGCCAGAAATGTGTTGTTCTCAGCATAACGTTATCTACTTGTGCGGGTGTCAGGATCTGCCTCTCCAAGAGGCAAAGGATGGCTTTGAAACCAAGTGATCATTCCTAAATGCAGGTGTAGCTCCATAAGTCTCAGGTTTGAAAAAGAGATTATGCTACTGAAAAAAGGTCAATGTACAACATGAAGCATTATCTTCTGGGCTTGTGAAAGCCATGAAAGGCTTGTGACTAAACAAAATGCAATGTGAAGCTTTCAAGCAGATAGAGAAAAATAATACTTGAATAACTGTGGATCAAGTAGTGATGACATATGTGGCTATTAGCATTTCTCTCCATGAGTGTATTTCAATATCATAGTAACAAACTTTAAATATATTCTCACATAAAATTATTGTCAACAGTGCATTGAGATTTTTATCATGCACTAACCTGAAAACAAGCAGTTAAACAGTGGTGGCTCCTCCTCTAAGGTGCAGTGAGACAAAGGGTAAATAAAATGATAATAACTTCTGTTATGATCATTTTATTTTCTCCTACTTCCGCACTTTGCGTGAGGGGCCAAGGGCAGGGGAGGAGTGGTAGCACCCTCCTAAGTGCACATTGACTACTTGGCCAGCCCTCTCAGGCCGCCCAAAACAGTCTTGTGCACTCTGCATGTTCTCCATGCAGGCTGCATTACATCCTGCATGGAGAACATGCCCAGGCTCCCAATCAGCGTCTTAGCGCCGAAACGTGGCGCTCAGACCAAACACAATGCTGCTAAGGCAGCATTGTGATTGGCTGACTAGGAGCCTGGGTGTGCTTCCTGTCGAGGCGGAGTGTTGGAGAACTACGGAGGAGAGACTCGGTAAGGAAGCGGCAAAAAGGTAATTTTTTATTTTATTTTTTATACCTGCTTCCCCCCGCATCCTCCCCCTCTCTCGCCCCTGCCCCCGCTCCCCTACCTCCGATCGGTGCCGTCCGCCGCTGTAGTTAACTTCGGAGTAAAGAAATCGATTTGTGCCCAGATTTTCGATTTCGTTTGGCTAATGTTATCCTCTTAATACAGCTTTAAAATAGACAGTTTTATTTTTTTGGGGCCATTTATCTTTTTATCCATGTTATTAATATTTGCACAATGGAAGTTGCATCTTACAAGTCACTTCACCAATACCAATGAGAATTAATAGTTCTGTGATGCCACTTTCCTTGATTTCACTTAATCTGATGTCACTTCAAATTGAAAACTGAGGGACCTCGTTTCTCCCCATTTGCTCGGGCCCCAATAGTATTAGCACCGGCCCTGCCTGTACATTACTATCATCCTAGATGGACACACTCTATTTATGTTTTTTAATTATTTTTATTAGAAGAATTTACACCACCACATCAATTCATCCTATTACATTATAATAACAATTCTTTACAATAATGGCTCTCCAAGTTGTTTACACACCAATAAATCTACTTTTCACATTGAAAATGATATTATTATCTCACACAGACCTAATTACTGCAGTTTATCTATACAAAGTTTTTCCATAGCTTCAAAAACTTACAATATGAGCCTATCCTAAATGCATAACATCTCTTTAAACCCTTTATTCTCAGCATTTTAAATCTCCATTGATCCAGAGTAGGTATTAGCTTTGTTTTACAGTTCTGCAGGATTATAAAACTCACAATTGACATGACTAAAAATAAGTTTTTCTTGGGATGTGTACTAAAACAACCATCTGATAAATAACCCAATAATATCAATTTAAAATTTTCCAGAATCTCGATGTTGACTATATTCCAGCAACAGCTCCGTATTGAAGTTCATTATTTCATCAACATCGGACATTCCCAAATCATGTATGTCCAATTACCCTCAACTTCCATTTAACATCTAAAACATTTTGCCGATATTTAGGGATACATTTTATTCAAAGATACGGGCGTCCTAAATAAAAGCCATTCGGTATATAATTGCATGCGCGGAGGTTCACTCCTTTCAATACTGAAAAATTATAACAATATATCTTTCTCCAAGACTCCTCCGTAATGTGCAATTTCTCCCAAGGTTGCCATTTCTCATTAATTCTAGTGAAAGCATCTACCTCATTATATTTTGAGAGCCTGGTTTTCCAATACTTTACAGATCTACGTCTACTTATTTCCATCAAATCTTCCTCTAGATCCAATCTGGCCGTATAATTTTTAGAACCTAAACCCTTTAAAAAAATTACAATTTGAATAAAGGACCATTGAATGAGTACCTTTGAAAACCTAATGACTGAATCCACCTCAACTCACTTTTTCCACATATCGTAAATTAAAAAATCTCTGATGTATGTGTAGCCATTACATTTCCCATCTATATACTGTCTTTTTATCAAGTAGTGGTTGATGCCCTATTGAGATGTCCGCCAGTCTAGTAGAGCCATTATTGACAGGAATAACATTATATCCTAACATCTGTTCTTTCTTCTTTAACATCCATTGCAGAAACTTATAACAAACTTTTTTCGGCAACTTGGTCAGGCAAAAAAAGTCATGTATTTTATACTCTTAGGTCTAAAAAATATAATCCCTTAACCTTTCAACCTTTTGATGCACACATCTGCATATCACTACTGTCACCCTAAATGTGTTCACTCAGGTCTGGGGTCCTCACTCTACCTCAGTGATACTGAACCTACAGCCCAGGCGTCGCATGCGGCCCTCCTGACCGTCACATGTGGCCCCTGGCATTCAGCAGCACTGGGCTGTTTACTTGACTCAGCGCTATTATTACAAAATGTTAAATAAACAGGCAAGCGTTTGTTTAAAACTTGAATTAAAGATAAAGAAAGGAAGTAACTAGCAAGTACTGCACCCTTTAACTTTAGGATCACCTTTATTTTCAAAGAGATCTTGCAGCAAAAGTGTTAAAATCTGATAAAGTTGCTTCAGAATTCAAAAAGTGTATTTAATTAACATGCAGAACCGTTTCACCTTTAGTACAACAGATTATCAGTGCATTGAGAAGTATTTTTTTTAAAGTGATAGTTTTCAAACATGAATTTAGAAACAATAATTTTTCCCCCCGCCCTGACAACATTGCCAATAGCTAACTTAGACAGTCGGTTGTTATGTGCAATCTTTGTGTGGCCTGAGTTCCTATTATACATCATTATAAGTTATTAATTCAAACATAGGAGAAAATTGTGTACAGCGCACATCCTGAATTCATGTATTTTGAGAGGCTTATATGTGATAATGAAGCGAAATGAGGGAAAGGGACATTAAAGAATTGGGTAGGATCACACAATTTGGTTAAGTGGGGAAGTCGGGATTAATCCCAGGTTTCCTGGTTTCCCGTTGTGCAATTCAGCCGCTAGATATATATGCTTCACTTCCCTGCACCCAACTTACTGTCAAACGCCCATGCCCCCAGACCCCCCTCCGTGTCCCCATTGGACACCCCCACGGCGGCCCTCAGTCACATCACTGCAGACCTTTTACCCCTGGGAAAATGTTTGCAAGAACCCATGCTCTACTTGAAACTGTGCGTCACTCAATGACTCATATGACCTCCCCAAGTACCCTCACACATACACGGCTGGAGCACATGTACAGGGCTGCTTTAACACTAATCTTTCACGAAGCGCCCAGCTCAGGCTTTCCCACGCATTTCAGTGTTTTTCACTAAGCGCTGACTGACGCGCAAGACTTCTTTGTGTCAGAAAAGATTCAACTGTCTGAGGAATATCACAGACTTCATTAGTCGATCCTTAAAATAAAGCATGAAGCATCCTCTCTTGATTTTGTACTGGCAAGTAAGTGCCGGCCCCGATGTAAAGCACCAGGGTGCCTTCTCAGCATAATTAAAATGAAGAAACCTTTCCCGTTCCCCTGATCTCAATTCCATATTATTGTGTAATTGCTCAGAACGTCTGTTTGTTACGGAGGCAAAGCAATTAGGCGCCGCGTGAGGCAGCGGTGGGATCATAAAGACAGAGTTTGCTTCATTAGCAGCGCGGGTATTCAGCAAAAAACATTAGGGGAAGCACAGGGGAACCGGAAGAGAGGGCGGGGCCGTGTTGCAGTGGCCTGCCCATGCATATGACAAAGAGACCCGGCAGGAGAGGCAAGACAAGCCTAGGGTAGCACATAGAGGTAGGCAAGCCATCAAATTAACAGGGAGAGCCAAACCCAGGGTTAACTCTGGCTCCAAGAGCCCATGCATCAGCCCAGCCCTGATAATATTTGATGCAAACATCATTTTAGATTATGAAAGATGTATTTAAGATGCAAGAAAGTGTATTTGTTTAACACGTGAAGCGTTTCACCTTAGTAGATCAGATTATTTTTTAAGTATTTGTTAAAACTGAGCTTTTTAAACATTAAATGAAAAAGATTCTGTATTATTGCCCCGCGCTGCCAATATTCTCCACTCTGGAATTTAATGATGCCAAATTGCAGAATGTTGATAGCAGATAGTGCAGAACTGTTGAACAGGAGTTGGGAAGTTGAAGGGGGGATGGGGTGGTAGCCGACCGCAGGGTGGTCCCACCCCGGGCAGATTGGGAGGGGCGGGGGGGCGGGCGTCAGGCCAGCCATTTTGTGTTGGGCTATAATTTTTTGTAGCCCAAATGGAGCCCAATTGTAAATTCTTTAGTTCCTGCTCCCAGTCACCATTTTAGGTTTGGTGACCTGGTGGCTGGGAGTTTAGGCGCAGTGCAATTTTTGCCCTCCCTCCCTCCCTGTTTTTTATGATTTTTGGGGCTTAGTTTGTTCCTTTTTCCTGTTTTTAGGCGGCTTTTGTTGGGACAGGTGAGCAAAGATTTGGCTATGTACTGTCGCTTGTAACAGGTGCCGTGCGGGGGTTATTGGAAGTTTGCCAGGGTTGGCAGAGGTTTTTTGGTTATGTTGGAGTTGGGTTATCAACAGGGAAAGGGTAGGCAGGTTAATTTATAGTTCGGTTACACATGTTCGGTGATTGACAGTTGTAAAGAAGCAGGCAGGGGAGATTGTTTAACAGATGGGTTGAATTATGGGGTTATACTTTGATGCATTGCTTTGTATTGTTTGCAATGTTGTAATGTACGGGTGGGGCGGGTTCAAGGAAATTTTAGGGGCGGGGTCAAGGGTCAGGTATATGGTTGATTAGTGAGGTTTAGTTTTGTAAGGCGTTTGCCGAAGAATTATAATGTTATTGTGCACCTGTTTCAATAAAGTGGCCTTTTACACACAATCCTGAGTTTGTGGTCTGCTCCTCCCCCATCCCCTCCCTCCCAAAGCTGCAGAGAGGACCCTACTGGTCAGTGTCGCAGCTCCTGTAACATTTTTACTACAAAATATATCAATCGCTCGATCTCACCTCAGAGTCTTGTCAATTCTCAATGATCTCCACATCTTCAGTTGGCGACGATCAGGCGAGGCTGTCACTTAACCCATTCTGGGGCCTGTTTCTTATCAGGCGTGGAACTGCGATGGCTGCTGACCGTTTCAATGACCTGTCTTCTTTTGGGCATCAGTTAGTCTGGAGTTCTCTCAATTTCCCGGCGTGGGGTGCTTCTTCACACACCCTTCCCCGTGCATTCTTCCTGTGCGCGGTTGGTGCACCTCCTAGCGCACTTCCTGTTTGTGTATCATCGTTTGGGGGAAATCATCCATCATCATTACACACTGCCATAGTCAACCTTGATTGCCGTGCTTCACATGTACTGTTTTTATTCAATTAACCTCTCTCCTGGTTCACTACAGCAGTGATACGCACACCACAAGTACTTCATTCAGCACCAGCGGTGACATGCACACCTATATATATCTATCTATATATATATATATATTTTTTGTTTGTTTTGTTTGTTTGTTTTTTTGTTGTTCTTTTGTGTTAGTTGATAAGTACTCCAGGTCTTTGGCATCCTTACTTCAAAGCTAAAGAATCTATCCAAACTTCATTAAAGTTTAAAATGTGGGTTCTTAGACTTCTTACACACCATACAATCTGTAAATACACCCCCCTCTTTTCTGAAAGTGTCCGATCAGCCACCTATAAGGTGGAGATGTTGGTTTGACGCATTTGAAACCTACTTGGGTGCCATTGGGGCATCCTGTTTCAGGCCTGAGAGAAAAATGTTTTTATTGCTACATTCTCTAGGGTTTGAGGGTAGTCTGTTTTCAAACACCTACCCGAGATCGAACTTTATGAAGGGGAAGTGTCAAATGAGTATTTAGAGGCAGTAAGGAAACTAGAAGAAAGGTCTGACACTCAATCTAGTTTTGTGGTGATATGTCACAAGTTTTTCATGAGAAAACAACTTCCTGGTGAGAATTGCAATCTGCAATGAGGAGGTCAGTGGCTCAGTGTCATTTCGAAAACTTTACAGATCAATTGGTGTGTGATTAGTTCATTGGTCATTGTTCAGACAAATGTACCCAGCAGAACCTGCTGTCCATAGAAAAATCTTCTTTGGAAGACACCCTGCGGATTGCCAAAAGTATCGAATATCCCAACTTTCAATCAAAAAGTTAGGAAACCGATCATAAGCCATCAATGTTGTTCAAAACAGGGAAGTGAAGGGCAGAAGCCTTAAAGAAGGGTTGAAACAATTCTGTAGTTTCTTTAATCAATTCCATATCTGTTTCAGTTGTGGGAAGTAAACTCATGCTAAAGGGGTAAGGTTTGCCTGGCTAGGAATGTGTCTTGCAGGAATCGTGGTAAAATTGGTCATTTTGTCAAGATATGCCAAAGAAGACAGACTGATAAAGTAGCTAATGTGGTCACTGATAAGGCAGATGTACAGTCGGAGATAAACTCTACCAAAATATGAGATGATATCAGAGACATGATTCTGGTAGTCAGGGAAGATGATGTGGTCACAGGTGATCCTACATGTTATGTCGATCCCTATGTAGATGTTATGTTTGCGGGAAAAGTATGCTGTCTCTGAAGCTGAATGGAGGTCAGTGTTGTTACTTGATGATATACTCGAACAGGTCACGGTGTGTGTAAGGAATAGATGGCCTACAGAGAAGGCGGTAGCACATTCATGTCAGCTCTTTTGGAACTTAATTGGGTGTGCAAACAAGAGCTTAAAGTGGGCAACGTGGTTCATATAAAAAAAGCTGTGTTCGTAAAGAAGGGAGATGTGAAGTGTGGTGAACCAGTGGTCATTGTCATAGTTAATAGGAATGTGATCAGAGTTAATGATCGTCATTGGTGGAATGGAGATAGAGTGGTGAAGTGCAAGGATGGTTTGGGACCCAAGTACTTATTGAGATCTAGTCATATGTCAGAGGAGGTTGGAGGCAATAACCTGAGCACCAAACAAACTAGACATGCTGGTGGTAGCCTGAGCACAAATCAATCTGGACCCGCCGGAGATGATCGTAACACCAGTCAATCCCGATCCGCCAGAGGCAATCTTAACAGCAATCAAGTCCGGGTAAATGCAGAAGTACCAGGGCAGCTTCACAGCAGTTGTCTTGTAAGACATTTACCCATTGCTACAGATAGTTAATGAGTTTTCCTTATTATCTTTTTTTTTGGTATGATTTTATCACTTGAGAATGGTATTAGTGCTTGATTTGTTCGCATTTGTAAAGAAAAGAGTGATGTAAAATTCCCACTGGCTGCCGATATTGTCCACTCTGGAATGTAAGGATGTCAGAGTGGAGAAGTTGACAGTGGAAAATGTGAAACGGTTGAACAAGAGTTCAGAAGATGAAAGCTGTGGAGAGGATCCTACTATTCGCTGTGGCTGCTCCTGTAACGTTCTTACTACGAAATAAATCAACAGTATTCAAGCTACCTCACCTCTGCATCTTGTCAGTTCTCGAAAATCACCACACATTCCTGCCCCCATCCTGATGACAATGCTATTGGTGAATTTGGAGTAAAGTCAGCTGTCATGTGCATCCTACATATGGCCTTGATTCGTATTATAGAAGAAGCAACAATATATGCTACTAAATCAAACACGAGAGAGGTTTTTTGAACAGAGCAATCCTGAACTCACTTATTTGAAGGGGTACTCATATAGGATAATGAACGAACAAGAATCTTTGTGAAATAAAATATTTGCCTAGGATCACATAAATTGGCCAAGCAGGAGAGCTGGTTTTGGATCGCAGATCTTCCAGTTTCACGCTGCAGTTTAGCCACTAGATGGGTATCTGTTTCTGACATCAAAGGTTACTGCAATGCCATTCCTTCTGGGGGGGGGGGTGAAATTAGAGTGTGCTGACAAACAGAGTCCATATTTTAATTTGGGTAGTTTTACATCGAGCGAACCTTGCCCAAGGGCATTAGAGTGCTTCAAAATAGATACAGACTATGTTACACTGTGAGATTTGCCAGGATTCGCCTGGATTCACAAGATGCACAACCAAGGTTGGGATTCAAACACGTTCCTGATGATACATGGTTGGCAGCTTTCACCATTAGAACACATTGCCTCCCATGACAGTGCAGCTCATTTTGGGCACAAGGTTTCAAGAGGACCTTGAGCTCAGCCGGAGCCAGCCATCTGGCTCAAGTCTGACCCGAGCTTGAAGTGTTTGTCCATCTCTAGTAACATAGGGGAATACTGGGGAGTAGACAGATCATCAATTCACATCCAGAAGTGTGGCATAGGTGAATTGTGGGCAGTACCAAATACTGAGTTAAACCAGAGAGAGTACCCGGGTAAACAAGCAGGAGTACCTGGCAGCCAGCAGAAAGCACAGCGGTGAACCAGAAGAAGTATCTTTTTTGAATCAGGGATAGTACCCGAGTGTCAGCATGTAGTGTCCGTTGTCAACCAGAGGGCGAAGTCGGATAAACCATGGCAAGTACCCAGGAGTTATCAGAGAGTACATGTGTTGAGCAGAAGTGCCCAGAGGGGAATCAGGGAGAATACCCAGGAGTCTGCTTGCAGAGTCTATGGTGAACCAGAGGATGCACCTGGGAAAACTAGGTAGAGTGATTGCCAGCAGTGGGTTATTAATTAGAGTTAAAGTTTAAAATAATTATTTTCTATAGGCCCTGCTGCAACGTACACCCAATCCAGCCAACCTCAACTTTAAATTATTTCAAACTACCTTCTTTTTAAAGTGCATTACTGGAACTATAAAGATACTAGCAACAATTGGGAACACGATGGAAACAAAGTTCTGTTTTGCTAATTGTAATTCTGTGTATAAAGCAAAAACAACATTTGCAGCCAACTTCGTGTTTACAGAGAGATTTTTGTTTCATGTGACCAATAAATATGAGGGAGGACCTGGCTTGGCAGTTCGGGCTGGACTGTTCCCATGAGGCACAGGGTCAAGACTGATTTGCATATAGCCAGGTCTAAACTGGGGTGGCATAGTGAGCAAAATAATGATGGATTTAACCCAGATCTCTTGACTGGGGTAAATGTTTTGATTTGTTCTGTGGTAAATAATTTTCCTTTACCTGGACTTAATTTGATACAGAAACATAATAAAATAGCTCAGGAAAATGAGAGGCAGAATCCGTGGTATTAGAGGTTCGGAATGGGCTTTATTCCAATGAACGATTATAATCGGTTGCTCCAAGTTCCATCACCACGGAGGTTCAGGAAGTGAAGTACATACATTATTGACATGAAATGACTTTTATAGATCATACATTACAATGAAGCGAATGCAGTAGGCGTACCAATTGATAAGGAAAATGACGATTTATCTGCGTAACCAAAAAATGGGTGTAATAAGGAGTAAAAAGGAACATAATTGGTTATGATGTCACATATAGGTGGATCTATAAGATAATACTTGGCATAGATGCGCGCGCAGCAGCATGACGTGTGATTGACGTGCAACTAGGGGGTGAAGGGGACTTGACATTTAGCTCTACATGTGGAGACGAAAAGTCTGGGGGGTCAAGTCAACCTAATCCCAAATCATATCTAACATCCTATGTTTAAAGAACTATGTTATCCACAAAAGAAGGACTCTCGGACAGAATCTATTCTATACTGACCGTGCGTGCGTGTACAAGCGTCTAAGTGTCTACACTAAATGCGAGGGGGTAGGAATATTCCATGGTAACAGGACTATGAATTACTTGCATAAAGACAGAGAAGCCGGGCCTTTTGCTCGGTAGCTGGAAGAATGTTTACTTAAACTACTAGGCAGGAATGCATCGGCTGAGGGGGGAGCAGATAACTCGAAGGTGAAATACAGTTCTTGGCAGAGAATAGGCTGATGTCAGGCTTCGTGAGCCGCGCAGAGAATGAGACAAAGTTCATGGTCACAGATGCAGGCTCAGACTGGAGTTTTCAGAGGCAGAAGGCAAGAAGAGTTTGACGACAGAATCAGGGCCTACTTGCCTGGACTGTAAAATGGCATAAGTGAACCATATAAAGCCGGTGGCCTTTCATATTTAGGAATGGAATATCCGGCCTATTCATGGCGGATCTGACAGAGGACATGTTGACGGTGGACGCACATGTATTTGCGTCTTCATAACTGGAACTGGAGGAAACATACATGTACTTGTGACATGCACATGGAACCGTTGGGGTCCAAGATAGGGGACATAACTGACCAGAAAAATCCATATTTCCACATTCCCTCCTTGTCCCCTACTTGCCCGTCAAGAGATATCAATCTTCATTAATCCATTGATCTGTTCATATAGCATCATTTGTTCTTCTTTCTTCTTCCGGGATCTTGAATGAAAATCTTGATGTGGAATGCACGATGTGGCACACAGACCACAAATCGCTGGTCCACATTGTAGACATAGACAGCAACTGAATAGTATGAGAAGGCCAATACCTAGGAAGGATAGAACTCTCCATCCCCAGGCTGATATCACACTCCAAAACCAACCGGACCAAGTCCAAGTGCCTGGGTTCTGGTGTATCTGGCTTACAATCTTATGAAGGCGAGTTATAGCTTTATATACAGATGGCGAATTTTCTGGTATGAATACGCAACAGCTTGATCCGATGACCCTACAAGCTCCGCCCCTATCAGCCAGGATGACGTCAAGGACAAGACGATTTTGAAGCACAACAATCCGCATAGCAGACTGCTCTTCTGTTAAATTGCCTAGGGCGGAAATAGTTTCATTCACTACTGCTTCAAGGGTTCTAGTTAATCTACGTATCAGCTTACTATTAGTAACAGTACCTATATAGGGAAAGATGCCTTTATTGAAATCTGTGTATTTTTCCCATGCTGTTTCAGTGTAATCGACAATTGGGAGATCTCTCCGCTCTCTGTTGTGTAGTAAATGAATATTTCTATAATAATCAGGAGGAGCTAGGAAAACAGGTGGCAAAAGGAATGCAATGTAGCAGGTACCATCCCAATCTAGAGGTAGACGCATATATGCAGTCTGACCACATATAAAGTAGGAGTGGCGATAAGCTCTAAATGAAGATTTGCCTTGATCACTGAATTCTACTGTAGTAGTGCATTTACTATGGCCCATATGTATCGAACCAACTTTTCTTACACACAATTCACCTTTCGCTGGGAATACTGACATGGTGGGTAAGACTAGTTCAACTTCGGATACGACATTTAGAATCATGAGATTAGGTGTAAAATTACCTAATCCATATACTTCATTTTCTAGATCAGTTCCTGTTCTTTTGGGGCGACCCTCCTTGTCAGGGTAGCAGACCTTGAGTAAAACTAGGTTCAGGTTTCCCCATACCCAATGATCTTGGTAAACTGCTGTGTCTGAGTCTATGGAATTGATTAAACTAAACCATGCTCCACAGGAGCCATTATGTGTAAATGGGTGTGGAAAGAATGGCAGGACTCCTTCATAATTCTGATAGGGAGGGAGTCGGCCACACACCCAACAATTAGTAGCATTACTAGTCTGATGGGAATGATGTAACATACTAATGAAAGTGTTATTGCGCAGCGCAAGTCTATAAGACAATTCATGCGGCGGTAGGTCACTAAAAGAATGTTCTGCGGTAACATTGTAAAGGTTTCTGGCAATAGGGTAATATATGTGCAACAATATACTTGCAGTAATTATTAAAAGACTTAAGGAAAACAAGATTATTAATGTCACTATGCAGTGGCTACGCAGTGATTTACAATACGCCTGTCGTTTCAACATTTTCCGCGACTGTCCATGATTCAGGTCTAGAGGATACATGTCAGAGACAAATTCAACCGCTTCACCTTGGAGAGGACTTAAACAATCAAATTGTCTGACGTTCTAGGCCTCAATTTTACTTTATAGAGTTCGGTTTTAGTCTTTTCAACCAAAGGAAGTTTTGAATCAGTCTGTGAGGGAGTGCAGGGCACAATGTCTATATCCGAGGATAGTCCATGAAATTTCTTGATATGACTTGAATGAATCCAGCCCTTGCGGCCCTCGATCTTCACGGCTGTCCTTGTAGTGAGCAGAACCAACTTGGGTGTCTTCCACCTGGGCTCCAGCTGAGTCTTTCGGTCGAAATTTCTCACAAATACGAGATCACCCGGAACTACGTCATGGGGTTTCACCTCAGTGTTGTCGGGAAAAGCTGCAGCTACCTGTGAACGACAAGATTGTAGTGCAGACATCAAGGAAGCCAAGTAATCTGTCAGCATATTACAGTCAACATCAGTTATTTTGCGTGGTATAGGCGTCCCCCACATATTTGGTGGTCTGCCGAAGATCACCTCATACGGGGATAGCCCTGTTCGAGAGTGTGCTACCATTCTTGTGAAAAAGAGTGCAACTGGTAGTGCTACTACCCAGTCGACACCTTTCTCCCTGCATATTTTGGACAATCTAATTTTCAGGGTCTGATTATGTCTTTCTACGAGACCTGCTGCCTCGGGGTGTCGGACACAGTGGAATTTCCACTGATAACCTAACAAAAGTGAAACATGTTTCATTAATTCGGATGAGAACGGCTGGCCGTTATCTGAGTAGACAACACGTGGTAAACCGTATCGTGGGAAGAATTCTCGAACCAACTGTTTGGCAGTAGTCGGGGCAGTGTAATCTGAAACCGGGTATGCCTCTGTCCAACGGGACAGAGCGCAGACAACTACGAGAACATATTTGAATCCTCGACATCGTTCCATCTGGATATAATCCATCTGGAGGGCTTCAAAAGGGTGATCAGGAGGATGAAATCCACCTTGTTCTACGGGAACACTTTTTCCTGGGTTGAACTGGCAACAGATCATACAGGTACGGACTTTTTGTTTGGCTGCTGCTCGTAAATGTTTATTGAACCAAATATGTTGAATGCTGTCTAGCATAGCTTTTTCTCCTAGATGTGCTGGACTATGTATAGTGTTAATTATAACTTGGACCATTGAATCAGGAAGGAACCATACAGACTTTTCCTTCATCATCCATCCTTGGTCCGTTTGGATCCCTCCTAATTCAGTCCATTTCTTTATTTCGTCTGGTGTAGCATGTGTCTGTATGTCAATTACGTCAAGAGTAGGATCTTTAACTGTCATACACTGTGTCGGTGTCGGGACTATTGTCTTTATCATGTCGGGGGTTTGAGTTTGAGCAGTCTGTTTAGCTGTTCTGTCGGCTAGATCATTGCCTTGGGAAATGATATCAGTAACCTTCGCATGAGCCTTACATTTCATAATTGATATTGCAGTGGGTCGATGTATTGCATCTAATAAGGCATGAATGAGGGGTCCGTGCTGAATGTGGGCACCGTGGGAAGTTAAATAACCTCTCTCTCGCCACAGTACGCCGAAGTCATGTACAACTCCGAATGCATAACGTGAATCAGTGTATATGTTAACTTTTTTATTCGTGGCTTGAATACAGGCTTGTGTCAGAGCGATGAGCTCTGCGGCTTGAGCTGACAAAGTATTTATACGATTAGTTTCGATGACTTCAGTATCTGTGGTGACTGCGTAAGCAGCCACTAACTCTCCTGTACTTGTTCTCAGACATGAACCATCTACATACAATGTCAGGTCTGGATCTGACAATGGGACATCGGTTAAGTCTTGTCTGGGTTTTGTCGTTATAGTAATAACTTCAATACAGTCATGAGCTAATGGGTCTGTTCCGGTTACTGGCAAAAGTGTGGCAGGATTTAATGTGTTACAGCGTCTGATTTCTATATGTGGCTGAAACAATGTAAGTTCGTACCCTGTACGTCGCGCTATAGTCAAGTGTTGTGTTTGCGTTCTATTTACAAGAACCTCTACTGCGTGTGGTACTTGAACTGTCAATGGATGTCCTAACACTATGGCATCGCTTTGTCTGATTGCTAAAGCTGTCGCTGCTACTGATTTTAGGCATGCAGGCAAAGCCTGAGCTACGGGATCTAATGTACTAGAAAAATAAGCACATGGTTTGTGTGCTCCTGCTTGTTCCTGTGTGAGTACTGACAAAGCAGTACCTTCGCGTTCTGTAACAAAGAGTGTAAACTGTTTTCTGTAACATGGCGTTGCTAAAACAGGTGCTTGACATAAAGCTTTCTTTAGGCTTTCAAAAGCTTGTGTATGTTCCTGAGTCCAAGGGAGAACAGTCGATGTGGCTGCCTCCTGTGTTGTCAACTGAATGAGTGGTTTTGCTAAAAATGCATATTGAGGGATCCACTGCCTACAATATGAAGTGAGGCCTATGAAAGCCCGCACCTCCTTTTGTGTCTTGGGTATTTGCATGTTAGCTATTAACTGAATGCGGTCCGGTGTAAGCTGCCTTCCCTCCTTGGACAGCGAGTGTCCAAGATAAACAACTCGCTGGACACAGAATTGCAGCTTAGAAGGGGACACCTTGTGCCCCTTTTCGGCTAGAAATTTTAAAACTGTCAGTGATGCTTTTTCACATTCCGGTTCGCTTCTTGCGGTGATCAGCAGATCATCGACGTATTGAAGCAGGGCAGTGTTAACTGGCATGTGGATACTATCGAGTTCTCGTTTCAGTGCTTGGCTATAGATGCTGGGGCTTTCTGTAAATCCTTGAGGTGCGCGTGAGAATTTAAAGCTACGTCCATTTAAACTAAATCCGAACAAATATTGGCTCTCCGGATCTATTGGGACGCTGAAAAAAGCATTCTTGAGATCAATTACAGTAAAGAATGTTGCTTCGGAATCAATGGCTGTCAGTAATGATGAGATATCGGGGACCACAGGGAATTGTGGCACAATGCACTTGTTTAATTCGCGCAGATCAATAACCAATCGATATACTGGCGGGGCCTTTGGATCTGTTCGTTTAAGAATCGGAATTATCGGTGAATTACATACATTGGAGTCTGTTTCCACAACTACTCCTTGGGCAATGAGCTCGTCAATGATTTGTAGTAAAGCCACTACAGCATCTGGTGGTAACTTGTATTGTCGCATTCGTGGTAGCACCACTCCTGCCTTTAATGTGACTCGATATGGTGTAATATTCATGCAACCAACATCAGTAGGGCCTTGTGCCCATAGATGTGTAGGTAAAGTCTGCAGTCGGGGATCCATGTCTCTAGACACATAGTGACCTTTAAAATCACGTAAAAACAACCTTACTCCTTCCGGAGAACAACATATTATGGCTCCTAGAGCTTTCAGTGTTTTTATTCCTAGCAAGTTTTCTGGACATGATTTAGTAAGCAATAAATCTGTAGTTCGGGTCAGAGGTCCTATCGTAAGTGGCAGAGGTTGTGACACTTCATTAACAATAGGTTTTCCTGAAAAACCAAGGGAAATATTCTGTGAGCCTGAGAGGGGTGCCCCTGGAACTTCACTACGTTTTATGGTTGTTCGACTTGCCCCTGTATCGAGTAAAAATTTTCTGTCTTGGCCTAATAATTCACTATGTACATAAGGTCCTTCTTGATCTACAGGTATTTCAATAAGGGGTAAGTCAACTTCCCTCTCTAGGCTAGTTCATGCGTAACGCTGATACTCAGGATATTCATACTGGGCGGTCTGATACATTTGTCGTGTTGTTGTCTGTGTGGCAGCAACAGGCAACGGTGGTGCAGCTGGCACAAACTGTATTGGTTGTTGTGCGGCTGGCATGGCCTGGGCATGCTGCGGAGCTCCTTGTTCATTCTGATCTTGTCTAAGTGGCCGTGGTCTTTCTTGTGTTTTACCTATGGCGATATTATGTTTTAAAACTGGACAGTCGTGTACGTAATGACCTGGCTTTTTACAATAATTGCATGTCCCTTTTACAGGTCCTGTTGAATCGGAATGTGTCATACCCTTTTTATGTCCTTCAGCTGGAACTGTCTGGGAAACTAGCATTTTCATTTTCGTGTCTTTCATGCGTCTGTGTTCATGTTCTTGTTCCTCTCTAATTCTATTGTGATGGTACTGTAACATTTGTAACATTTGTGATGGAGTGTTACCTTGCCAGGTACTCTCGAATTTTAATACTCTATTCTTTACTTGGGGCAGGGCATTTTCTACTAATTTTGTTACAAACAGATGTGGGTATGATTCGCTACTTGCTTTTATGCCACTATTTATACCAAAACATTTTTCAAATCGGGCATAGTAATCACTAGTGTCTTCATCTTGCTTCTGTTTACAGGCTGAAATTGTACCCCAATCTTCCTTTTTCGTAGTTAATAAACGTGGCAGTACCTGTACTAGTAAACCTGGTAGTGCTTTAGTTTTATCCCCAAGTCCTGCTCCTGCAGTTCGGGCCTTTTCTTCTGCTTCTAATACTGACCATTCTATCTTTTGGTCTCCTACCTCCCACTCTTTTTCCTTGAGTTTCTCATAAATACCAGCAGGCATCAATACCTTTAATATTGTCATAATGTCGGGATAGGTATACTCTCCCATGAGTAACATGTCTTTAATTTCTCGGTGAAAACCCGCTGGATCTTTGTCATGACTGGGTACCACTTTCTTCATTTGTAACAATTCTATTTTCGATATGGGCGTATATACAAATACGCGCTTAAACTCGTTGTCCTCGCCTTTTATTGGGTGCACTTCTCGTAAGGGATTCTGTCTATCCATGTAATACGTGGTTCTTTCCTTGACGGGTAATGAGACACGCTCTGCGCATACAAAAAGAATATACTGCTTTCTTGATTCTAGAATTTCTTTAATTAATTTAGTACCTGCACCTCTCCATTTATTCATAAGCAATTCAGTCTATATGTCAGGTAAGGGACCAGGGTCCGAACGCTGACTCCGATATAGTATAATGAGTTGTTGAATCATATAAATCCCAACTAACCTCTGTTCATCTGGGGTGAGATTCAAAAATGTGCGTACTACTGTATCATCACTGTATTTTCCGGGACTGTCAACCCAATGGACAGCTGACCTGGCTAATTCTTGTTCATCCATAGAATCTAGGAAATGATAACCCCTTCGTTCTCGGAGTAATTTGTCAGCTGTTTGGAACGAATGCTCGTTAGACCTTATATTAATTATAGGTATTTGGAAATTCCTGTTATTATCTGAACATATCGGACGTATCGAGTCAGTAAGACATCTATTACTATTACAAGATCTTCCTCTACCTACATAGGCTATGGTGTCCGACTGTCCCACGGGCAGTCCTGACCCTTCTTCCTCGCTTTGTTCGAACTCGTCTACCTCTAATCTCTCTTCGTGTAGGCGTTCTATTTCTTTTCGGATTTTTCGGCACATGGCTATTACACAATTTTGCTTATCATGTCTCCCTTCTGATATATTCTGACTCCATCTGGTAAGAATTTGCATTGCTTCCGGGTTTACCCCCGGTCGGTCTTGATTTCTGATCACACAATTTATGAGGAAACGTAACAGTTCCCCCTGTATCTCTACTTTCTGGTATTCCATAGCTCTGTTAATACATTCTGGATCTCGCCCTGTTTGGACAAAATGATATATTTTATCTAGATGCGCAGTCATTCCTGGTAACTTCCCTAAATACACTGCGGCTCGTCTGATACGCAATGATGCCAGGGTCATTTCGTCCTCTTTACCGGGCACAGGGTCATATCTGCAATCTATAAGAAGTTCCTTCAGCGTACGGGCACTTATGAGTTTGGGTGTACGTGAATGTGCTGACTCTTGAAAAGTAAGTTTATTTATTCTGGGTGGCGTAGAAAAAATGTTACTAGCACCTCCCGTAGCCCCATCTGGGGTGTCGGGTGTGAAAGGATTCGTTGAACGTGACACAGCAACTATAGGTGTGGACACAGCTATAGAAGTAGCTGTAGGAACAGATGTAGAAACAGATGTGCTTGCCGGAACTTGTGACACGATCTGTTGCTGTAGGGATACGGGCACTGGATCTTGGCGTTGAACCTCCCTGATAGGCGGTCTATGTGGGGCGGAATTAGCATACTCGGGAGCTGCGTCATCTAAATATGAAGAAAGAAAAACATCTTCTGCGGTTCTAGGATGCCCCTTAGGATGTACCTTTATTGGAAATAATGGGGGTGGCAAGTCTTTCGGTATTTCTGGAGTAGCCTTAGGTAATCCTTCGGCCAGAAGGGGATACATACCATTCATAAGGGCATTTCTTTGTCTGTCTACTTGTTCTGATTTCACTCGGATACCTTCCTCAATTAATAGATTTTCTCGAACTTTATTTGAACTTTCTTTATTCTTTTCTTCCTGTCTACGTGCTTTTTCCATACGTCTATGAGATTCTTTACGCCATAACTCAACGGCATCTTTCTGTGACTGTCTGACTTTCCTTTTCCATAACTCTTCCTCGACTTTCATGATGCACTCTGCATCCCAGGTTCCCGCTGTGGGCCACCTCTGACTTTCTGGTAATTCCTTGGTATAGTCTACCCATAAATCAAGAAATAATATAGCGTCTAAGCCATGTTTATGATACATGAAGTACCCTGGAGTGTCCCTAGGAGGAATAGGAACGGCTTCTTCGAGTACCCCTTTTCTTGTAGTGATCTGTCTTAGTTTCGAAAAGAACGGCATATTGAGAACTGACCTTATACTTGATTTTGACCAACTGACCTGATACTTGATTTTGAACAGACTTAATACAATAAACACGATAATGAACAGTCATTCATACCACAATATGCAGAACGTACTTAAAACATTTAACATTTAACATTAAACCTTTAACTGAAAACAACAATGATGATCGTCTGCATAACTAATCACCAAGCTTAATTCTTGACAATAACTAGATACTTCGGAATACTTGATATACTGCTAAACAGTACAGATACACTGCTAAAACAGTGCAGACCGGATTTGTGTACCCAAACCCGTCTTGACCGGCACAACCTATGTGCACGTCAGAAATGCCTCCCCAGTAATGGTACTCACCGGGTAGCTTCGAAAACGGAAGGCCTCGGTAACTTGAACTTGAACCGGACTGGACTCGACTCGACTCGTCGGAAACTGGACTCGACTTCGAACTGGTGGGCCTCTGTATACCTCGGATCTTGCTCTCTCAGCTAGGCTCTGGTCGGGATACTTCGCACTTCTCACCGCCTCGTCTGGGTGTTGATCGCAGCCTCAGTCGCCCCCGCTTGACCGGAGGGAGATACAGGAAATCCTGCTGGTACGCGTTATTGTCCGTCCAGCTGTGGCAGGAGACCGGGCCTGCAACTCACCGCCGGCGCGTGAGATGAGAAAGTGTCCCTGTTCGGGCGCCATTCATGTGGTAAATAATTTTCCTTTACCTGGACTTAATTTGATACAGAAACATAATAAAATAGCTCAGGAAAATGAGAGACAGAATCCGTGGTATTAGAGGTTCGGAATGGGCTTTATTCCAATGAACGATTATAATCGGTTGCTCCAAGTTCCATCACCACGGAGGTTCAGGAAGTGAAGTACATACATTATTGACATGAAATGACTTTTATAGATCATACATTACAATGAAGCGAATGCAGTAGGCGTACCAATTGATAAGGAAAATGACGATTTATCTGCGTAACCAAAAAATGGGTGTAATAAGGAGTAAAAAGGAACATAATTGGTTATGATGTCACATATAGGTGGATCTATAAGATAATACTTGGCATAGATGCGCGCGCAGCAGCATGACGTGTGATTGACGTGCAACTAGGGGGTGAAGGGGACTTGACATTTAGCTCTACATGTGGAGACGAAAAGTCTGGGGGGTCAAGTCAACCTAATCCCAAATCATATCTAACATCCTATGTTTAAAGAACTATGTTATCCACAAAAGAAGGACTCTCGGACAGAATCTATTCTATACTGACCGTGCGTGCGTGTACAAGCGTCTAAGTGTCTACACTAAATGCGAGGGGGTAGGAATATTCCATGGTAACAGGACTATGAATTACTTGCATAAAGACAGAGAAGCCGGGCCTTTTGCTCGGTAGCTGGAAGAATGTTTACTTAAACTACTAGGCAGGAATGCATCGGCTGAGGGGGGAGCAGATAACTCGAAGGTGAAATACAGTTCTTGGCAGAGAATAGGCTGATGTCAGGCTTCGTGAGCCGCGCAGAGAATGAGACAAAGTTCATGGTCACAGATGCAGGCTCAGACTGGAGTTTTCAGAGGCAGAAGGCAAGAAGAGTTTGACGACAGAATCAGGGCCTACTTGCCTGGACTGTAAAATGGCATAAGTGAACCATATAAAGCCGGTGGCCTTTCATATTTAGGAATGGAATATCCGGCCTATTCATGGCGGATCTGACAGAGGACATGTTGACGGTGGACGCACATGTATTTGCGTCTTCATAACTGGAACTGGAGGAAACATACATGTACTTGTGACATGCACATGGAACCGTTGGGGTCCAAGATAGGGGACATAACTGACCAGAAAAATCCATATTTCCACAATTCCGTCCATCAATTGTGTGTCTTTTGCTTTCTCGCAATAAATATGATTGTCACCCAACACGATTTCGTTTGACATCAGATGACATCATTGCTTTTAATCATTAAAAACAATCTTATTGGACAGCTTAAGTCTTCCAATTTAATAAAGACTACAGCCTTCATAGCAGCCAGCTTGTGTTTTGTGTATAAGAAATGCAGCTACCTGAATGGTGAAATAAGATTTGTCAGCAAATATCTACACAATCCATACAATTTGTACAATAGGAACGGAATATGATAGAAAAACCATGATGTAATCTCTATGCAAGGCTTAAGATCTTCCAATATGCATGCCAATAAGTAACAACTCCTGGAGTTCCACAAAATTAAAAACGATATATGCTCAAACCAATAATTAATATTACATTCATAGTCATGTCTTCCATAGTGCTAAGGTAATATGATATGTAATCTGTATGATTAATTACAACATTGGTAATTGTATGTGTGACATCAAGAAAGAGCTCACACACATGCATTTGGTGTGCAAATTACAGATTACATGGTTTTGTGAGTTACGGATTACAGTTCTAGGCATGACTAGAGAATTTCAGTGGGTTTTCAGTTTTCTTTTGTAACCATATCTGCATTTGAACTGTGGTTTCAAAACCTGTCTACTGCGGAGGATGAGAAGTTCACACACTCCACAGTTGTTCCATGAAGGACATAAACGTCTCGTCCATTGGGGAGAAAATCCTTCTTTCGTCTACATCAGAATTTTCTTTGAGAAAAATACCTTGCTTCGTGCCATGACCTTATTTTTCTTTTTAACTCTGTGATGATCAGCTTACACAGCAGGTTGATGTAGCAATGTACAAGTAAAAGCTGTCAGAATTTCACTTTCATCAATGCTCAGGAGATGCCCTCCTCAGGGTAAGGTGAAGGGGAGGAAGCCCACTAGAAGCCAGGGATTATTACAAAATAAAAAAAAAATAAAAAAAGAATACGGTGGGCCAGTCCATCCAGGCAGCATCAGGGCTTGCTCCCACCACTAAAAGCCCCATCAGTCTTTCTGTCCTCCCGGGGAGGAAAATAGGGGGATTTTTCTCCAGTCTGCCCCATGGGTGTCAGAAAGCCCACTAAATGCCACAGATAGTTTTCTGTTGTTGTTTTTTTCGAATTGTGTGGCGGCCAACCAACCTATCCTGCCATCAGGCTGCACCCCTGCTGCTAATGCCCCAACAGCCTTTCTGCCTCTCTGGGGCGTAGATCCTCCCCATCGCCACTAAGAGGAAATTTTAGAACCTTTTGGGCATTATTGTTGCCAACAAACCAGGGTAATTCATAATTTTCCCATACTTGCCAGCCAACTTCCATCAATGACCAAAGTCTTCCCACGCTGCATTTCCACACTTCTCCCATGTGTGAGTGGATCTAACTCACGTCAAAGGAACAGATAAAAACTGTAACTCTGTGACGAGATCCTTGATACTACATTGACTTTGAAAGGACTCAAGTTTTGACCAGCTTGCTGTTTGGTACAGGCAATAGGCCTACCCACAAAAATCAGGTGCCATTTCTTTCTGGAGAATACTAGAACGTTTGCGGATTACATTAGATTCTGGATCTTTAACTCAAAGAATTGTGAAGAAAATACGTAATCAAAGTTTGATGTTGGTAGGGCATTCTGCATAGGAAAATGTAGTGGGATTTATGCAGGTAATACCATCCTAGGCTTTCCTGGGTGTCTAGTTTTCAGAAATGTTTGGGTTTGGTTGTTTCCCAATACGGCAGCCGAGACCATGCCCAAATACCGCAGATAGCCACATCACCAGGAAGGGTCAATATTAGGGTGAAATTTTGATGTTTGCATGTTGTGTTTTGGTGCCTTTCCTTTTATGGTGATACGCCCAACTACACATGTGGCATGCCATTTTTAATAGAAGGAGTGTTGGAACACAGGATAGTAGAGTATTTGTTTTTATCAATTGAATTTATCTCCTTTTGTGGCTTACAAATGTAAGAAAGTGTGCATGAAAGACCATATTTTGCAATATGCTCTCCAAATTCTATGATGGTATGAGTAAATCCCATATTCAGACTTCTACAAATAACTTTCTTTCTTTCTTAAATCTTTATTTCGACTCGAAGAGTCATAAAAGAAATAGCATACACATACAAACAAAGAAGCAAAAATACAAAAATAAAATAAAAAGATCTATGGTTAAAAGTGGATACATCGTTTACAGGAGTATTTGCAGCATATAAGAACCACATATAATACAATTTGAAATTCAATTCATCAAAAAGGTTCTTCTAATATTCCATGCAGCTGCTAAAAACTTACTGATAGCAAATACGGTAAGGGGGGATAAGTCAGATTTCAACAGTCTGTAGGCATCTAAATGGTGCCTAAAACCCCAATTCCTGCAAATGGGAATTATCCACTTTTTCCTAATTTTTATGTACGAAGAGCAGAATAACATTAAGTGAATTTCGTCCTCTGACTCGTTGGTGCAAGCAGGACAATTTTTTAATGTGGGCGGGTGCCATTTGCTAGTGAGAGCTCTAATAGGGAGTGCGTTATATCTCCATTGCAAGAATAGTTTCCTGAGGCCAATGGGATTAATATCATCCAACACTGTTTCCAAATTATAGTAATCCTTCATTATTAAGAAGGTATTAGTCATTGGCCCCAGGGTATCGCTTGCGAGAGAAGCAGTGAGGTTACGATTGTGGTATAGTGCAACCAAATCTTTGCGGGATATAGTGGCACAGGCCTCTAAAGGTTTGGTCCACAGGGTCGAGAGACCCAGCGCCGAAAGTTCATCCTTGACGTACTTTAGCCATGGAATATTACATAGAGCTGGGTGTTGGTAGAGTTTCATGAATTCGGAGCGGTAGCTCTGGAGTTCAGGAGTTCTCCAGAGTCGCCTCCAGAAAGTTAGGGGCTTCATACCTAGTTCCTCCTTTATTGGTCTCAAACCCATGTCAAGCCTGAGAGGAAGAAGCGGCGTACTTGATGGTAGGGCAGCCAAGTTCCGTAAGAACTTGTTTTCCGTGGCGGCAATTTCCGGGGCGCAATTATTGCCCCAGAGTTCACCACCATATGTTAGAGCCCCACGGGCCTGCATTTTATAAATTTCCAGAGGCGGGCCAATAGGATGGGTCATTGATTGATTCCATAATTTCAAAATGCCATCCACCTTTTAAGTTAACTTTAGATTTGATTTTGTCTGGTGATGGGACCATGTCATTTTTTCATTCAGGGTTAGTCCCAGATACTCAAAAGTATGAACTCTCTCTAGGCTAATACCCTTAATGGTCGGGTTGGGGCGCAAGGACCTTGGGGGGTTGAAGATCATGAATTTTGTCTTAGCCGTATTGATCTCTAGCCCCCGATCAATACAAAAGGAGACGAAACCATCTAGGACTCGTTGGACCCCCATGGGGGTCTTAGCTAAAAGGAGGGTATCGTCAGCGAACGTAATGGCTGAAATACCTATGCCCGCCAGTCGTGGAGCGTCTCTATTTGGGACGTCGTTTAGATGGGAGATGAGGACATTTACATAGAGGCAAAACAGAGTAGGAGCCAAGACACACCCCTGCCTTACCCCTCTTTGGACAGGAAAGCTAGCTGATAAGCCACCATCTCTTCCACATCTAACTTTCGCATAGTTACCGGTGTGGAGACGAACTAGAATCTGCAGAAGAGGACACGGAAGGCCTAGATCCTGTAACACAGTCCACAGTTTCGTGCGTGGGACTAAATCAAAGGCCGCACGCAGATCAACAAAGACTGTGTAGAGGGAACCCCCCTCCACCTTTGCTGTCTTCCAGAAGAGCATACATAATCTAAAAATCTGATCAGTTGTTGAGACGCTCTTTCTGAAACCAACCTGATAGTCGCTCAGGATCCCAGAGGTCTCTATCCAACCTCGAGAAAAGTTTCTGAGCAACATCTATCAGACTGATAGGTCTATAATTGCCGGGAAGCAAGGGGGACCCTTTTTTAAAAATAGGCACAACTTCTGCACCTAACCAAGTAGGAGGAACGGGCAAACCCTCCAGGATTGCATTGAATAATAATGTAAGGTATGGTACCCAGACTCTAGGTTTGTGTTTATACAAGTCGCTGGGTATCCCGTCCAATCCAGGTGCTTTACCTGCAGGGAGCATAGAAATTGCAAGCTCGATCTCTCTCATCGTGAAATTTACCTGATCCTGGCCAGGTACAACATGTAATGAGATCTCCAGTGCTGGGGATAGCCCCTTATAAAAGGAAGCTAAAATGTTTTTCCCAAGCTTCAGGAGAAATATTTGTTTTTACAATTGCAACAGATTCGAGTGTGCCGGTGGACACAATCAGCCAAAATCTCCGTGAGTCTCTAGAATTTAAGGCAGATGTTAACCTATCCCAATTTTCGGTAGCCCACTCCAATTTGGCGTGATGTATTAAGAGTCTGTAAGTCTGTCTCTTGTGTTGGATATCGACCTTAGAAGCTTTCTTTTTTATTGCGTCCAGCAAGTCGCTCTTGGCCGATCTACAAGTCCTATTATACCAATGAGGCCGACTTGTAGATCTTTTTTTACAGGGGACAATTGGATTAAATAAGCCAGATAATGTGAGAAATAATTCCTCATTGGCCCTAGCCAATTTTTCATAGTAATTGGTAGAGGAATGCTGCTCTATAAGTTCTGCTATATTGTTTAATGCTGAGGCCACCGTCGCGTAGACTTGGGATAGTTCTTGGTGATTACCAACCAGTTTATCCCATTTAATTCTACGTTTGTTATTTGTCAAAGTAGCTCTGCTTGATGCCTCCATATTAGCTAGTGGCAATGAATCAGCGGGGCACAAACCCAGTAGGGAGACGTCCAGTATCAGGGGGTTGTGTTCGCTCTCCCCCCTAGAAACCACCTGGAAGTCAGATACTCTATTCCATTCCTTGCACTGTACAAAAATATAGTCAAGTCTGGCCTCCCTACCCAGCTTATTAAATGTGGGTCTTGGGGGATTGTCTGAGGTAGTTCGGCCATTACAAGCCCTGATCGAATGGACCATTGTCAGGGAAGTAATTTGGACAGCCAGTGGGGCCCAGGACCTGGCCTTTGGGCCCGCGACCTGGGGGATGTTCCAAATTTCATCCTCCTCTTGATTTATATGATCCACCAGGCCCTCAAGTGGTTCAAAATGGGAGTTGAAATCACCAACTATAAGGAGCATTGTACGTTCAGGAATCCTAGTTAGAACACTATGTAGGACGTCGATCACCCGTGATTCCGCACAAGGATTCACGGGCCTAGCATACACATTAATCACCGCTAGCTTAGTATCTAGGGCCCAGTCCAATATCAGGCATAAAATATCATCAGACCCAGTTTCAAAGGTCGTGACAGAGCATCCCAAATGAGTGGCAACCCAGATAGTTAGACCTCTTGAGGGACGACCTCGACCACCCCACACATCCGGAATTGAAAAAGAGGCAAAGCCCACTCGGTGGTGTTCCTGCCTTGCCCAAGTTTCTTGGAAGCAACATATCCGATGAAGATCTATAAAGGAGCCCCATGTTGGGCAATCAAGTTTACTAGCTAGACCAGCTATGTTCCACGAAAGAACTTTGTGTGTAGCTGAGCAATTTATGGCAACAGCAGGGTTTTTACACACAGATGAATCACACAGATTCCGCGGGGTAGTAGTAGTAGGTGGGGTAGAAAGAGGGACAAGGCAGGAAGACTGCTGTGTGGAAAATAAGGAGAGTTCAGAAGAAGGAATAGGATTTGGATCCGCCCGTCCCAGTCAATCAACATCTTCAAGACAGGCGTCCCTATTATTAGATAGGTAGTCACCACAAAAGGGCTTGCCAAAACGGGTATACCTCTGTCTACCTCTCATTGAATTAGGTTCAACTATAGTCCAGTTTCCATCCTTCTCAGCCTGAGAAAAAATATCAGCTGGAGGATAGAAAAAAGAGAGTGGTAAAGGTTTGATAAGAGAGGCACCAGTATTGCCAATCCAATTGAAAATATAGGATGCAGTTAGGGAATTACTAAAGTTCACCAAGATACAATCTCCCTTAATATTCTTTATGGTGCTTCCCAACCAGGGAACCCTCCTAACCATTAGAACCTCCGACCTAGTATTAGGGGGGAGAGGCCTATGCATATTGAGCCAACTAATCACTTTGTTTTAAGGGAGGCATAAGTTTCAGACTCAGGGTTAGTAAGTTCTGGGACACCGGTTAAAATTATAACGTAGGGTGAAGCTTCTGGAGGGAGATTAATTACATTTTTCCAATTTACGCGGGACATATTTGGGTGGGTATGGTCGACTAGATCGCCAGGGATTCGTCCCACATCTATATGATTTGGTTTGGGTGCTCCAGTAAGGTTCATGGTTAAGGTTTGTGATTGGCTTTGAGCAGGTACACAGGTTGAGATTGGAGGAGTAGAGGATATGGGCGAGGAAGGATTAGGTGTAGGTACTGGGATTGTGGGTGGGAGAGGGTCCTTTCTAGGGAAGGAATTTGTCATACCTAGAGATGTGGGAAAGGAGAGGGGTTGTGAATCAGTCTTACTCATCTCAGATGCACCGTGTGTATTACCTCTGCTCTCTGGTAACTTCGCAGGGGCTATTAAAGCCCTTTCTATTTCTTTAAGCCTTTGATCGATAGCATCAAACCTAGCCAGCAGTGGGGTGAGGAATCCCTTAAGGGCACTATTTATAGTGTGACAAAGACGAGCATGCCCCTCATCAGGTCCGTGATCTCGGTCAGAGACGAGTATATGAGTCTCAGGTTGCAATGGAGTTCGGATCGATGGTAATTTAGGAGTGCCACTAGTGACTTGGGCAGACCTAGTACGAGTTGAGGTAAGTATGTTAGCAGTGCTAGTGTGGGGTCTATTGAATCTGGCTTTCTTCCCTCTCTTAGGATT
Organism: Triturus cristatus; assembly: GCF_964204655.1. NCBI lineage: Eukaryota > Metazoa > Chordata > Amphibia > Caudata > Salamandridae > Triturus > Triturus cristatus. Next base: position 790,440,976 of record NC_140590.1, read on the forward strand.
CCCCTCACGTTTCCTTTTAGGGACTGCACCCTGCTGAGAGAAGTGGGCAGAAGTCTGGGTCGGGTCGGGTGATAATGGGTGCGTAGATTGGGATATGCACTCAGGGATGGATTGAAGTGTGTCTCTACATGAGGCGGAACTAGATCTAAGATCTTGTAATACAGTTTCGATTGTTTGGTCAATGCTATCCATTAGAGCTGCCTGTGAATCATCGAGATTCGAAGGGGACCCCACAGATGCTAATAAACCCAGCGAAGACCTCCTTGTGCTAATAATCCCATCAGATAAGCGTCTTTCTAACATGTTCAATTCACCCTGGACTACAGAATTAGCCCTAATAATAAAATTATCCAAAGTACCAGATACAATAGGTTGTGGTCTTGTGGATTTACTTCGGGTATCCATGGTAGCAGGCTTCATCAGGCACGGGGACGGCGATATTTACAGAGCAAGGGGACAGGGCCCGGTCCGGTCTTGTCCGTGCTTGAACGGGCTTAAACGGGCCCGCCCTTTGCCCGGGCTTTGCCCCTGTCTGCGCCCCGCACGCGTCCCGCTCACGCGATAGTAGGCGTGAGTTATGTAGCGGGACGGGGAGGGGCCGGGAAGAGTGACCAGGTGCGCTAAGCAATTTCTTGGCAGGGCACCCTGGGCCTCGCAGTCCCAGCAACAGTAACAGGCTCCGAGAGTAGTAGCGCTGTGAAGAGTGTCCCAGAAGGTCCTCGATGCAAGGTAAATAAAATGATTTAAAAAACAAAGTCCGCGCCTGCGAGCGGCACCCGCAAAGCAGGGGCCGCGAGGCGTTATGTAGGCGAGGCAATTGGAGGAGGGGCCGGGAAGAGTGACCAGGTGCGCTAAGCAATTTCGTGGCAGGGCACCCTGGGCCTCGCAGTCCCAGCAACAGTAACAGGCTCCGAGAGTAGTAGCGCTGTGAAGAGTGTCCCAGAAGGTCCTCGATGCAAGGTAAATAAAATGATTTAAAAAACAAAGTCCGCGCCTGCGAGCGGCTCCCGCAAAGCGGGGGCCGCGAGGCGTTATGTAGGCGAGGCAATTGGAGGAGGGGCCGGGAAGAGTGACCAGGTGCGCTAAGCAATTTCGTGGCAGGGCACCCTGGGCCTCGCAGTCCCAGCAACAGTAACAGGCTCCGAGAGTAGTAGCGCTGTGAAGAGTGTCCCAGAAGGTCCTCGATGCAAGGTAAATAAAATGATTTAAAAAACAAAGTCTGCGCCTGCGAGCGGCCCCCGCGAAGCGGGGGCCGCGACGTTATGTAGGCGAGGCAATTGGAGGAGGGGCCGGGAAGAGTGACCAGGTGCGCTAAGCAATTTCGTGGCAGGGCACCCTGGGCCTCGCAGTCCCAGCAACAGTAACAGGCTCCGAGAGTAGTAGCGCTGTGAAGAGTGTCCCAGAAGGTCCTCGATGCAAGGTAAATAAAATGATTTAAAAAACAAAGTCCGCGCCTGCGAGCGGCACAAATAACTACTATTCCTAAACTCAGTATCTTGGGCACATTTAGAAAAAATGCACAGGTTTCCTTCAGACTAATTTTTCATTCATCAGATTTCGCTATATAAACTGCTGCCTAGAGTCTGTAAACAATGTAAAATCATAATGAGCTACAGCTCATTTGCTGGCTCATGGAAGTGTGTGTTTTCTACAACCAGCAAACACTATGGGAAGGATTTGATGAACACAAGAATATATTCCTTTTTTAATTTGACGTTTAGAGCAAATAAGTATGGATGAAAATGCGTACCCGATGTTTTTGGAATGGCGGGGTGCGGTGTTAGCTATTTTGGCGTAACGCCGGGCTCCGCCATTCTTTTGCAAATATGCCCCTATGTGTGGTCGGTCTTAGGCTGTGTATAGCAGAGGTTGGCTGGAAGGCCTAGTTTATGGCCAGGCACTGTGCCCAAGCTGCTGGAGCTGGCTGACATGCCCTGTGCACCTCCTTCAAACTAAGAGTTAACAGAGACAATCTCTTTCATTTAATTTTGCATGTTGTTCTCAAACGAACCAGGGGCTAGATGACCTTCATGTATAGGCAGACCATTACGTCTGCGACTGAGCTTAAATAAAGTAAACTTTTTCGCTTACAGCAGCCCGATTTCCTTGAAGGATATGGTCTACTTTAAATAAAAAGATATTAGCTGTTTTACTCCTCCTGAAACTGTGACCCCAATTCTTGAAGTGGAAGGATTCCAAAAGGGTCTCTTTCCTATTTACAAATAGGTTACCACCCTAAATTATGAGATGATGAGTTTTCAATTTTATGACTGGAATTTCAGTCGCAAACCATTGATTCATATAGTACCGATGCAGAGTTTGGAAGGGACGCCCACAACACAAACCATCCAAATTGCAAATCAGTAGCCATTCAGAAAACCACTTTAAGAGTCTGTAAAAATTGAGCAGCTCCTAAAATGTGTTTCGTACATAGGAAATACATATTTTACAGTCACAGGCACTCTTATTTTGTGATCTGAAGTGTTTGCAATTGCGAAATAGGTTAGGACACCTGTCCCAAGCTGTTCTGTGTTTTGTTTGGGGGAGGGACTCTTTGTGTTTTTTGTTAGCTGGTGTTATAGCAACTTTTTTACTTTTTTTAATTGATGGCATTTCTGGAAATGTTCTTCCATCTTCTCTTGCTCAATTCTTTGTTCTAGTCACCACACCATATGTAAACCTTACATTCCATACAGTAGTGAGCAAGAACTTTCAGGTGTAGATTACTTTTGAGCTGTTCCTTGTCCTGTACCCTTGCAACAACGGTTGGCAAGTTTCTCCTACTAATACTTAAGCACATGATTTTTTCTCTTGTTCACCTTAAATATTCCTCTACAGGCTTTGATTTTCAATGTCGCCACATAGTTAACGCGATAAGTAGTGTTTTTGTGTCACCGTGCTGAGCTCTGGTCACATAAGTGGTGCATGATCCAGTATGCATAGAGCTTCTTCTCCCTGCAAGGATGGATACAATTAATCCCACACTTTCAACTACTTCTCCACTTTCCTAGGTGATTTCATGTAGAGGATGTTATGTTTATGCAGCCCCTAAATGTCTTGAAATTCCGGTGACCATTTTTCACGGCTGCAGAATCTGCACTCTCAAAATACAGACAGCATGGTCACCATCTTGGAATGTTAAGATGCATTACAATTATACAGCTGAATTCATGTTACATTCATTTTGCATAACCTATTTGAAAAAGAACCGAGGGCTTCAATACATTATTTAAATAAAACTAATGCAACCGGTAATCCTCCTAGTAATATTTGTCAAATACTCCCGCTAGTATTTTGCTCAGTTTCAGGTGTGTTGCATTGTGCTCCCTGCTGTCCTGGTAGGAGACCAGTACACTTCCTGTTGGCATTGATGTGATGGCATGTTGGAACATAATGTGAGTAATGAAACAGCCTAAGCAGGCATAACTTATATGGGCACTACTATGGGTATTTATATGCTGTACAGCAAGATTTTCAGATGTGAAAAAGCAGGTCATAAAGCTCAAGTAGGCTTAGAAAGTTGAAAAATACATAGCCCAGTTTGCATTGACGTAGTAGCATGTTAGAACACATTGTGAATAATATGACAGCCTCAATAGGCATAGCCCATGTAGGCACTATTAAGGGTATATGCATGCGACACAGCAAGATTTGTATATATGGTGAAACAAGTCCTAAAGCCCAAGTGGGCTTAGACAGTGGACAAATTGTGAATCCCAAGTTGGTTAGAGTACCCCTATTCCACTAATGTCACCCTGTCCAGAAACATGTTCAATCCACCTTTTTGAGCAAAGCAACACAACAATAAAACATTTTACGTATAGGATTCTGCAAATGAAATGGGACATTTATAAGTCCAAATATAAGCCTAAAGCAATGGACAATTAGAAAAGAATAAGAAAAGGAATGGTAGTAGAAAAACTAATAAGCTGTGTGCATGAAATGTGCCCAAAACCAATACCACCTAAAATGCAATATGGGAAATATACCAAATACAGGAAATCATAGTCATCGTCAATATATCCATATATCCATGGAGTGGACTGTACCCTGAGTGGAGTCAGGGTGTCCTTTCTCAGGCAAGGGTATAGCTTCTCATCAATATTCAAATCCCGCGGTTCCTTGCTCTCCATATCTAATATGAATTTGGTTTCCAATTGTCTCAATCTAGTTTCCCTATCCCTTCCCTCTCTCTGTACCGTGTTCTTACTCTTGTGTTTCTTTTGTGCAAACAGGTCTTCTTCCCTTTGACATAATCTAGCTCTTTTGGATGCTGCTTCAGGATGCTATCAGAGTACCCCCTGGCTTTACACTGCATGGTCATTTCTGCCTACGTTTTGTTGTACTCCTCTTCAATACTACATGTCCTCCTCGCACTACAGAACTCACAGAAGGCAATGCCTTTTATGAGGGGAGTGGGTTGGAAGCTATGGGCATATAAAATTGTATTGCCCGGTGTTGGCTTCCTTTGCAATGTTGTAACCAATTCCTCTCCCTCAACCCTCACCATTACTAACCCTGGGAGGAGTTTGCGGAGTTGCACTACGTGAAGCTATGCAAAGTGCAAAAAAACCTCTGCCACACAACGCGGAGCTCCGCGAGCGGCGGAGTACGGTAGAAAAATTCAGTTTGCGGTGATTGCACAGTGCCAGATGCTTGTCCGCACTGTTCACTCATTGCGAACAGCACCATGCACTGCGCAAGCTTACCTTTTCTGCTGCTCGAGTAGATTTTTACTTGAGCGGCAGCTTTCCTAATGCGAATGGGCAGTTTCTCAATGCGAGCGGTCGCAAGCATACGCAAGCACTTGCAATGAGAAACCTGACCCCCCTCGTTGAGAAATCTCGCCAGGAGGTTCATTTTCCACGCTCGCGCTCACCAACTTGATGTTGGCGATCGTGAACGAGAAAAAATCTCGCCGGAAAGTGGATTTTCCGCGCTCGCCAACTTGACATTGGTGAACGCGATCGAGTAAAAAAATTCCGCTCCGCTGCGCGAGGCGGAGTTTTTCGGAATTCCGGGAGCTCCGCGCAACACTGATTGCGGGAAACTCCGCGAGCGGAGCGGAGTTCACCACCCAGGTTTAACCATTACATCCATTACATCCCAAAATTTGATCTCAGTCTTACTGATTTTACTGGTAAAGTTCAGATTGAGATTAATATTTTTGAGCCTCTCAATAAATCTTTCTGCCTGAGATTCAGTACCTTTCCAGAATAAGAATAAATCGTCAATGAACCTGACTTGATTGACCCATTGCTCCATACTGACGCCACTGAGCCCCTGCTCCTCCCTCTAAACTAGTGGTAAATCTCATTAATAAAAGGAAACATATTTTTGGATAAGCACCCCTCCATCATTGTGAGTATCATTCTATTATGTTCCACAAGCTTTGTTGGTCTCAGCCTAAGGAAATGTTTGGTAGCTTTAAGCCCATCTGTGTGTCTTATACGGGTATATACCAGGGGCGGCTCCTCCATTAGGTCGGAGGGGTGTCGCCTCATTGCTTTCTCTCAGTGCGAGAAGCAGAAACATATAACGGCAGTGTGGTTACCAACGGATTGAGGAAGAAATCAATGCACTTTGAAACATTCTCGAAAATGTTACCTTGCGCTGCTATAATAGGTCAACCTGCTGGGGTATTGGCATTTTTATGTATCTTAGGGATGAGGTAGAGCAGTAGTAATTTAGGGTATGACTGTTTCAGGTAACTAAATTCATCCAAATTTAGGAGACTTTGATCTGTCCATCCCTTAAGTAGATTAGTAAACTCCTCATTAACCTCTAAGTATTCAGCTGTAAAGATCCTCTGGTGGCAGTCTTTGGGGCATATTCTCAAGGACCTATCGTCGAGTTATCAGCACTTTATCGCAGCCAAAGTCACAATAAATTTATCACCCCATTCACAAGCTGGTGCAAACAGCCGATATTACCAGTTTTCCGTTGATAGCATCCTCAAAAAACATTGCCACAGATGACCCCGGCAACTATCGCTAATGAGATGCAGAGTAGGGGTTCCCGAGTAAAAAGCCACAACTACACCACTCCGCAACATTTTCAACGACCAGCCAGATCAGCGATAAGATAACAAAACATGTGATAAGGCGCGTTAGCAGCAGGAAATTAACACCTGCTCTGACCTGGTGCAAAGTCGGACAACAACCGCCATCAGACAAGGGAGCCCAGACCACTGCCACACATGAAGAACAACAGATGCCAAGGAGCCACTGATCATGCAGCTCGGAGCCCCAACAGGTCCACAACACCCAACGCCACCACCCCCAAGCCCCCCCCCCCCCCGTCCTCCCCACAGACCACCAAAGATGCAGCGCGGACAAAGACAGCGGACCCTCAGGAAACGCACTAGCCTCACAGACCTAACACCAGACATTGCCATTGCCCACTACAGGCACAAAAGGACAACCATCCTACGCATCCTGACCATCATCGCCCAACAGGCTGACGGTACCAACACAGCGGACAACCAACATCCCACCTCAACAAAGCTGCTGGCTGTGCTGCACCTGTTGGCCCCTGGTACCTCCCAACCCACAACCGCCAGTGTCGGAGGAGTCTCTCAGCCAGCCCTATCCAAGTTCCTTAACACCTGTCCTGGATGCCATCATCAGCCTGGTACCCCAGCACCTATACGTCCCCCACAATGCGCAGGAACAGCTGGAGACCAGGCAAGGGCTATACACCATAGCTGGATTCACGCACGTTTTGGGGCAATCGACAGCACACATGTTCTACTTGTTCCCCCTGGTGACACTGCACACAATCACCTCAATGGAAAGCACACGCATTTCATCAATGTGCAGGCAACAGTTGACCACCGTGGAATCGCCAACAACGTCATCGCCAACTACTCAGACAGTGTGCATGATACCACTTCTACCGACAGTCCATCATCAACCAGCGCTACCAGGATGGCACCCATGGAAATGCACTGCTCGTTGGGAAGTACCAAATGAACACACAACACACCTCAACTCCACAACCATGCAACTCACAACACTGGGAATGCAGACGTTACAAACTCACATACAACATGCCCAACAACATGCCCACCCACCAGACACAACAGCACAACTTACTGTGGCACTCTGGGCTAGCCATGTACATGAGCCTTCAACGGCATGGCACATCAGCCACACAGTAGCAGATTGTGGGGAGAGGTGGGAACCAGGCATGTGCGAAGGAGGCAAGTGAACCATGAATGAGAAAGTACACAATGCCAAGTGTGGCGTGGATATGATTGCCAGACTGCAGTATGCAGACCACACGCATATCCATGTCGACATACACCGCTGGTGTATGGAGTGTAGTGGACAGTGGACGCAACCATGTCACACCAGCCAGTGGGGAAGATTGCTGGAATGTAGCTCGTTACGCCCCCCCTGTAAGCGTGAGCGGAGTGGGCTGGCCCAGCGTATGCAGGGATAGCGTAGGGTTGTGAATAAAAAGCACGTAGCCCTGGGTGTGGTTCTCTTCCGGAATGCCCAATGTCTCCGCCAGGGCGGTGCCTCTCACACCGCCACGAGGCCGACGCCGTCATCGTGAGCGGTGTTGCCTGCGATCCTGCGTGCCTGCTGCACCCCGGGCTGCTGGTCACCGAACTCGTCTTTCCTGCCCCTGCGCAGCCAGGCCTCACTGCTCACCTGCCGACACCGGCGTGTGTCAAGGAGGGCCCACCATGTTCCGATGCAACATCCAAGCCCGAGGCCCGCGACCTTGGCAGCCTGCTCAGACCATCAAGGCCTCCTCGAGCAAGGCCCGCAGTCCTACTTTCTCGTTGACGTACTCCACCGGCATACACAGCGGACAAGTAGGTCACACATTTGGAACTGAGTCATGATTACACAGTGGCAGAGTACATATTTATGGATGACTTTATGTCACTACACTCCTTTTGATGTGGTGCCACCAAGTCTGTGTATAGCATTCCAACCACAAGTGTCTGTGGGCCCTCGCGGACTACTGCCCTTGGCCCACACTGCGCTCGAGTAGGTCACACATTTGGAACTGAGTCTTGATTTCAACATGGCAGAGTTCATATTATTGCATGCCAGGAGAGGTGGAGGAGGAAGACGCGTTTCAGTCTGGAGGAAAAAAGGATCATCTCAACGGAGGTGACCGAGTTCTACCAACAACTGCCCTGGTGTCACTATCTCTGTGCATCGCAAGCCGACGACACGTGCTTGTGGGCCCCTGCTGACCGCTGCCTCCGCCCTACACTGCGGTCGAGTAGGTCACACATTTGGGACTGAGTCTTGATTATACAATGTCCGAGTATACACATTAATGCAGAGTTTAAATCCCTATACTCCCTTCGATGTGGTGCCACCAAGTCTGTACATAGCACCCCAACCACACATGTCTGTCGGCCCTTGATGACTACACCTGCGGCCTACACTGCGGTCCAGCAGGCCTCACACCAATCCAATCCAGTCTGTACTAGGCAGGACACGGCACCATCGCTGACTGAACACCCGCTCAGCTCTGGTGCTTCTACCTCCCTCAACCATAAGTCACCCCCACATGCCATTTCAACGTCGTGTGTTAGAGTTCCAGGAGGAGCTTGCTGAACAGCAGTTGGCCGGAGCTGACCGCTGCCTCGGGCCTACACTGCGGTCGAGTAGGTCACACATTGGTAACTCAGTCTTGATTCATTAATGGCAGATTTGATATAATTGTACAGGCCTCATGGCAGACTGCATCCCCTTTCAGCTCCGGTGCCACTAAGTCTGTTCCCCGACATCCATGGACACTTTCTGGTTGAACTTTGGTGGTGACTGAGTCTATGGACTGGGGGTTATCGTCATCATCATGTCGGTGATACTGACTTTCTGGCAAAAACGAGGCAGCAGCATTCCACTCCTCCATTTGCCACTTCCGGACAGCTTCTACCCTCTGCATTATGCCCTTAAGGTCACCTTCCACTGTCCCCCGCAACCCTCTGACACATTCACCTTGGACATCGATGAGGACTCGCTCAGCTCACATGGCCCTATCTCACTGCACCGCAAGTCACTGTCCCGTGGAGGTGTGCCTGTGCCGGCCGCAGTGCATCCGGGGCCACTAACTCTGTGCAGCTCAAGTCAGGGACCCTGTCTGCTGAGATATTGGATGGCCTCTGAGACAATGGCCTTGGGTGATCAACGCCATGTGTAGGTGGCCCCGCGCTGGCCTCTGCCTCTGGCCTCAACTGCGGTCCAGCAGGGCTCACACATCCAATTGAGTCCTGACTGGCCCGGACGTCGCATCACCGCAGGAGGCCCACGCCACCACCAACAGGACCACCTCCAAACACCAACTGCCAGAGTCGAAAGTGTCTTACTGCCAGACTATCAGAGTTGCTTACATCTGTCGTGGATTCCATCATCTGCCTGATACCCTGCTCAGCACTACAGGTGCCACTAACTCAGTGCACCACAGCTCATGGACACTTCTGTTTGCTCATTAGGTGACCTCTGTACTTTCTCTGGCTACCACCATGATGCTCCACAGTTCTCTCTGTAATGCTGGTGTTTTCTGTTTCCATTTTAATGGTGTTCACTGTTGTTGTTGTTGCCAGCACCAACCACTCCTTGCGGGCTGGCTTACACTCACCCCACACACATCCAGCACAGGCGTCACTATACATGTGAACCTGCCAATAAAGGGGCCGGGTACACGTGCCCGTAGCCAGTCCCACACACTATCTGCGTGTGTCCGTGTGGTCATGATGTATGCATGTGGGCCCCAGGCCCTACAACATTACATTGTGCTGTGTACAGCGGACGCAACCATGTCTCCGGTGGCAGCGGGTAAGACCTTGGACATGTAGCTTTGTCGTCACCCACTCAATACGTAAGAGGAGTGGACTGGGCCATCGTACGGAGGTCCGGTGTGGGTGTGTGAATGATAATTCTGGGGGTCTGGGCGTCGTTCATTTCAGGACATGTGCAAATGCATGTGTCTCTGTCGCAGTGTGGGTCTCCTTTGTGGGGTGTAGGTGGTCCCTGATGGGACTTAGACACCCACGTATGTGGTCCAGTTCTTCTTCCATGAGCTCTGACCCCACCCACACCTGTTCGGCCACCTACTTTTGGCATTCTGACACCTGGCATTGGAATGCGATGTGTGCCTCGGTGGAGTGTTGGGAGCCAGCCGTGGTGGCGGGTGCTTCCTGCTGTGCGATACGGGCAGGGGCTGGGGTCTCCTCTATGTAGCTTGACTGCCCTGCTCTTGGGGGTGGGTTGCCTGAGATGAGCTGTTGTATGGCGTCGGTGTCGAAGGGGTGGTGGTCCTCTCCAGCATCATTGATGAGTTGTCTGGTCCGCTCTGCACGTGTGCCACGGGGATCAGGGACATGATCCAGGGTAATTGTGGGTGTGCGGTGTGCTACACGTCGTTGTGCTAGTGTACCATTGTTCCCGTCACCCTGTGGAAATATGGATTTTTATGGTCAGTTATGTCCCCTATCTTGGACCCCAACGGTTTCATGTATGAACCATAAGTACATGTATGTTTCCTCCAGCTCCAGTTACGAAGACGCAAACACATGTGCGTCCACCGTCAACATGTCCTCTTTCAGATCCGCCATGAATGGGCCGGATATTCCATTCCTAAGTATGAAAGGCCACCGGCTTTATATGGTCCATTTATGCCATTTCACAGTCCAGGCGAGTAGGCCCTGATTCTGCCATTAAGCCTTTTCTTGCTTTCTCCCTCTGAAAGCTCCAGTTTGAGCTCGCATCTGTATCCATGAACTTTGTCCTACTCCCTGCGCGGCTAACGGTGCCTGACTCCAGCCTGTCGCCTGCCAAAAACTGTATTTCACCTTCGAAATTATCTGCTCCGCTCCCTATCCAATGCATTCCTGTCTAGTAGTTTAAGTAAACATTCTTCCAGCTACCGAGCGAAAGGCCCGGCTTCTCTGTCTTTATGCAAGTAATTCATTGCACTGTTACTATGGAAGATTTCTGCCCTCGCATCTAGTGTAGACACTTAGACGCTTGTACACGCACTAACGGTCAGTATAGTCAGTATAGAATAAGATTCTACCCTAAGAGACCTCTCTTTTTGGATAACATAGTTCTTTAAACATAGGATGTTAGATATGATTTGGGATTAGGTTGACATAACCCCAGACTTCTGTCTCCACATGTAGAGCTAAATGTCAAGTCCCCTTCACCCCCCTAGTTACACGTCAATCACACGTCATACTACTGCGCGCGCATCTCTACCAAGTATTTCTGCTGACATTGCGAAATTCTTTCATGGAACCACCCTATTGTGACATCATACCTGATGACGTTCTTTAAGTTACGCCCAGTTACACCCACTTTAATTACGCATGTATGTTCTTATCTTAGTTATCAATTGTTACGCCTCCTGCATCCGTTTCACTGTAATGCCTATTGTATAAAAATGATTACTTGTCAATAAAGTTGGTCCTTCACTTCCTGAACCTTCGTGGTGATGGAATATGGAGTCCTCAATTCGAATTGATTTTGGAATAAAGCCCGTTCCGAACCTCTAATACCACGGATTCTGCCTCTTATTTTACTGAGCTATTGTTATAGATTTTCCGCATCAAATTAAGTACCGGTAATTAAATTATTTACCACATATATGGCGCCCGAACAGGGACACTTTCTCATCTCACGCGCCGGAGGTGCGTTGCAGGCCCGGTCTCCTGCCACAGCTGGACGGACAACAACGCGTACCCACAGGATTTCCTGTATCTCCCTCCTGCCGAGAAGGGGTAACTGAGGCTGCGATCAACACCCAGACGAGGCGGTGAGAAGTGCGAAGTATCCCGACCAGAGCCTAGCTGAGAGAGCAAGATCCGAGGTATACAGAGGCCCACCAGTTCCGAAGTTCCGAAGTATCGAGTCGAGTCCAGTCCGGTCCGAGTCCAGTTCAGTTCAGTTCCGAGGCCTTCCGTTCCGAGCTACCCGGTGAGTACCATTGTCGGGGAGGCGTTCTGACGTGCACATAGTTTGTGCCGGTCAAGACGGGTTTGGGTACACAAATCCGGTCTGCACTGTTTCAGCAGTGTATCTGTACTGTTTAGCAGTATATCAAGTATGTCTAGTATATAATTCAGGATTACCTAGTTAGTGCCGAGTATTATGCTTAGTGACTAGTTCCCTAAATGGCCATCATTGTTGTTTATTAAATGTTAAATGTTAAAATGTTTTAAATATGTTCTGTATATTGTGGTGTGAATGACTGTTCATTACTGTGTTTTGTGGTATTAAACGTGTTCAAAATTAGGTATCAGATCAGTTCTCAATATGCCGCTCTTTTCAAAATTAAGACAGATCAAAACTAGAAAAGGGGTACTCGAAGAAGCTGTTCCCATTCCTCCTAGGGACACTCCAGGGTACTTCATGTATCATAAACATGGCCTAGACGCCATATTATTTCTTGATTTATGGGTAGACTACACCAAGGAATTACCAGAAAGTCAGAGGTGGCCCGCAGCTGGGACCTGGGATGCAGATTGCATCATGAAAGTAGAGGAAGAATTATGGAAAAAGAAAGCTAGACAGTCACAGAAAGATGCCATTGAGTTATGGCGTAAAGAATCGTATAGACGTACAGAGAAAGCGCTTAGACAGGAAGAAAAAAAGTAAGGAGAATTCAAATAAAGTTCGAGAAAATCTATTAATTGAAGAAGGTACTCGAGTAAAGTCAGAACAAACAGACAGACAAAGAAATGCCCTTGTAAATGGTATGTATCCCCTTCTGGCCGAAGGATTACCTAAGGCTACTCCGGAGATACCAAAAGACTTGCCACCCCCATTGTTTCCGATAAAGGTACATCCCAAAGGGCATCCCAGAACCGCAGAAGATGTTTTCCTTTCCTCTTATTTAGACGACGCAGCTCCCGAGTATGCTAATGCTGCGCCACATAGACCGCCTGCCGAGGGGGTTCAACGCCAAGACCCTCTTCCGTCTGTACCTCCGCAACAGCAAACTCCGACACAAGTTCCGGCAAGCACATCTGCTTCTACATCTGCACCCACACCTATGGTTGCTATATCACGTTCAACGAATCCTTTCACATCCAGCACCCCAGGTGGTGCTACCGGAGGTACATCAAACATTTTTTCCACGCCACCCAGAGTAAATAAACTTTCCTTTCAAGAATTAGCCCACCAACGTACGCCCAAACTAGTAACTCCCCACACGCTCAAGGAACTTCTAATAGATTGTAGATATGACCCTGTGCCCGGGAAAGGGGACGAAATGATGCTGGCATCATTACGTATCCGACGAGCTGCAATATATTTAGGAAAACTACCAGGAATGACTGCACATTTAGAGAATATATATCACTTTGTCCAGTCAGGGCGAGATTCTGAGAGTATTAACAGAGCCATGGAGTACCAAAAGGTGGAAATACAGGGGGAACTGTTACGTTTCCTCATAAACTGTGTGATCAGAAATCAAGACCGACCAGGGGTAAATCCGGAAGAAATGCAAATTCTTACCACATGGAGTCAGAATATATCAGAGGGGAGACATGATAAACGATCATGTATAGTAGCTATGTGCCGAAAGATCCGCAAAGAAATAGAACGAATACACGAAGAAAGATTAGCAGTAGACGAACCTGAACAAACCGAGGACGAGGAAGAATTAGAACTGCCCACAGGACAGTTAAAAACCATGGCCTATGTAGGTAGAGGAAGATCTTGCAATAATACTAGATGCCTTACTGATCCGATACGTCCGATACGTCCAGATAATAGCAGAATTTTCCAGACTCCTATGATAAATATAAGGTCCCCCGAACACTCGTTCCAAGCCGCTGACAAATTACTCCGAGAACGAAGGGGTTATCACATACTCGATTCTATGGACGAGCAAGAATTAGCCAGGTCAGCCGTTCATTGGATTGATAGTCCCGGAAAATATAGTGATGATACAGTAGCGCACACGTTTTTGAACCTCGCCCCAGATGAACAGCGTTTAGCTGGTATCTATATGATTCAACAACTCCTTATATTATATAAAAGCCAACACTCCGATCCTGGCCCCTTACCTGACATATTGACTAAATTACTAACGAATAAATGGAGAGGTTCAGGTACTGAGTTAATTAGAGAAATACTAGAATCCAGAAAGCAGTACATTCTTTTTGTATGTCCCGAGCATGTCTCACTGCCCATCAAGGAAAGAACGACGTATTATATGGATAGACAGAATCCCTTACGCGAAGTACACCCGATAAAGGGTGAGGACAATCAGTTTAAACGTGTGTTTGTATACACACCCATATCAAAAATAGAACTATTAGAAATGAAGAAAGTGGTACCCAGTCATGACAAAGACCCAGCAGGTTTCCACCGTGAAATTAAAGATATGTTACTCATGGGAGAGTATACCTATCCCGACATTATGACAATATTGAAGGTATTAATGCCTGCGGGCATTTACGAAAAACTCAAGGAAAAGGATTGGGAGGTGGGAGACCAAAAGATAGATTGGACAGCATTAGAAAACGAAGAAAAAGCTCGAGGTCCAGGTGCAGGGCTTGGGGAAAAGACCAAAACACTACCAGGTTTACTAGTACAGGTACTGCCACGTTTATTAACTACGAAAAAGGAAGACTGGGGTGCAATCTCAGCCTGTAAACAAAAACCAGATGAGGACACTAGTGATTTCTATGCCCGATTCGAAAAATGTTTTGGTATAAATAGTGGGATAAAAGCAAGTAGTGAATCTTACCCACATCTGTTTGTGACAAAGTTAGTTGAAAACTCTTTGCCCCAAGTTAAGAATAGAGTATTGAAATTCGAGAGTACCTGGCAAGGTAACACTCCGTCACAAATGTTACAAATGCTACAGTATCATCACAATAGAATTAGAGAGGAACAAGAACATGAACAAAGACGCATGAAAGACACGAAAATGAAAATGCTAGTTTCCCAGACAGTTCCAGCTGACGGTCATAAAAAGGGTATGACACAGTCCAGTGTTTCAACAGGTCCTGTAAAAGGGACATGCAACTATTGTAAACAGCCAGGTCATTATGTACACGACTGCCCAGTTTTAAAACATAATATCGCCATAGGTAACACAAAAGAAAGACCACGGCCACTTAGACAGGATCAGAACCAACAGGGAGCTCCGCAGCACGCACAGTCCATGCCAGCTCCGCAACAGTCTATGCCAGCTCCACCACCGCAGCCTATTGCTGCCACCCAAACAACGACACGACAGATGTACCAGACCGCACAGTATGACTATCCTGATTATCAACGATACTCATGAAACAGCCTAGAGAGGGAAGTTGGCTTACCCCTTATCGAGGTCCCTGTAGATCAAGAAGGACCTTATGTACACAGTGAACTATTAGGCCAAGATAGAAAATTTTTACTTGATACAGGGGCAAGCCGAACAACAATAAAACGTAGTGAAGTTCCAGGGGCACCCCTCTCAGGCTCACAGAATATTTCCCTTGGTTTTTCAGGAAAACCTATCATTAACGAAGTATCACAGCCTCTTCCACTTACGATTGGTCCCTTGACACGAACTACAGATTTACTGCTTACTAAGTCATGTCCAGAAAACCTGTTAGGCATAAAGACATTGAAAGCTCTAGGAGCTATAATATGTTGTTCTCCGGAAGGAGTAAGATTGTTTTTACGTGATTTCAAAGGACACTATGTGTCCCGAGACCTGGATGATCGACTGCAGACTTTACCCACACATTTATGGGCACAAGGCCCTACAGATGTTGGTTGCATGAACATTACACCATATCGAGTCACACTGAAGGCAGGAGTGGTACTACCACGAATGCGACAATACAAGTTACCCCCAGATGCTGTAGTGGCTTTACTGCAAATCATTGACGAGCTTATTACCCAAGGAGTGGTTGTGGAAACAGACTCCAATGTATGTAATTCACCAATAATTCCGATTCTTAAACGAACTGATCCAAAAGCCCCGCCAGTATATCGATTGGTTATTGATCTGCGCGAATTAAATAAATGTATTGTACCACAATACCCCGTAGTCCCAGACATTTCTTCATTACTGACAGCCATTGATTCCGAAGCGACATTCTTTACTGTAATTGATCTCAAGAATGCCTTTTTCAGCGTCCCAATAGATCCGGAAAGCCAATACTTATTCGGATTTAGTTTAAATGGACGAAGTTTTAAATTCACACGCGCACCTCAAGGATTCACAGAAAGCCCCAGCATCTATAGCCAAGCACTAAAACGAGAACTTGACAGTATCCACATGCCAGTCAGCACTGCCCTGCTTCAATATGTCGATGATCTGCTGATCACCGCTAGAAGCGAACCTGAATGTGAAAAAGCCTCACTGACGGTTTTACAATTTTTGGCCGAAAAGGGGCACAAGGTGTCCCCTTCTAAGCTGCAATTCTGTGTCCAGCGAGTTGTTTACCTTGGTCACTCGCTGTCCAAGGAGGGAAGGCAGCTTACACCAGATCGCATCCGATTAATTGCTAACATGCCAATACCCAAGACACAAAAGGAGGTGCGGGCTTTCATAGGCCTCACTTCATATTGTAGGCAGTGGATCCCGCAGTATGCATTTCTAGCGAAACCACTCATTCAGTTGACAACACAGGAGGCAGCCACATCGACTGTTCTCCCTTGGACTCAGGAACATACACAAGCTTTTGAAAGCCTAAAGAAAGCCTTATGTCAAGCGCCTGTTTTAACAACACCATGTTACAATAAACATTTTACACTCTTTGTTACAGAACGCGAAGGTACTGCTTTGTCAGTACTCACACAAGAACAAGCAGGATCACACAAACCGTGTGCTTATTTTTCTAGTACATTAGATCCCGTAGCTCAGGCTCTGCCTGCGTGCCTGAAATCAGTGGCAGCGACAGCCTTAGCAATACGACAAAGCGATGCCATAGTGTTGGGACATCAATTGACAGTACAGGTACCACATGCAGTGGAGGTCCTCTTGAACCGCACACAAACACAACACCTGACTATAGCACGACTCACTGGTTACGAATTAACATTGTTTCAGCCACATATAGAAATCAGACGTTGCAGTACATTGAATCCTGCCACACTGTTACCAGTAAACGGAACAGACCCACTTGCACATGATTGTATTGAAGTTATCACTATCACGACGAAGCCTAGACAAGACTTGACAGACGTCCCATTGTTAGACCCAGACCTGACGTTGTATGTAGATGGTTCATGTATGAGAACAAGTACAGGAGAGCTAGTGGCCGCTTACGCAGTCACAACAGATACTGAAATCATTGAAACAAATCGCATAAATACCTTGTCCGCTCAAGCAGCAGAGCTCGTCGCTCTGACACAAGCCTGTATTCAAGCTACGAATAAAAAAGTCAACATATATACTGATTCACGTTATGCATTCGGAGTTGTACATGACTTCGGCGTGCTGTGGCGAGAAAGAGGTTATTTAACTTCTCACGGTGCCCACATTCAGCACGGACCCCTCATTCATGCCTTATTAGATGCAATACATCTACCCACTGCGATATCAATTATGAAATGTAAAGCTCATACGAAAGTTACTGATATCATTTCCCAAGGCAATGACCTAGCTGACAGAACAGCTAAACAGACTGCTCAAACTCAAATGTCTGACATGACAAAGACAATAGTCCCGACACCAGCACATTGCATGACGGTTAAAGATCCCGCTCTTGACGTAATTGACATACAGACACATGCTACACCGGATGAAATAAAGAAATGGACTGAATTAGGAGGGATCCAAACGGATCAAGGATGGATGACGAAGGAAAAATCTGTGTGGTTCCTTCCTGATTCAATGGTCCAAGTTATCATTAACACTGTACATAGTCCAGCGCACCTAGGAGAAAAAGCTATGCTAGACAGCATTCAACACATTTGGTTCAACAAACATTTACGAGCAGCAGCTAAACAGAAAGTCCGTACCTGTATGATCTGTTCTCAGTTTAACCCAGGTAAAAGCATTCCCGTAGAACAGGGTGGATTTCAGCCTCCTGATCACTCTTTTGAAGTCCTCCAGATGGATTATATCCAGATGGAACGATGTCGAGGATTCAAATATGTTCTCGTAGTTGTCTGTGCTCTTTCCCGTTGGACAGAGGCATACCCGGGTTCAGATTACACTGCCCCGACTACTGCCAAACAGTTGGTTCGAGAATTCTTCCCACGGTACGGTTTACCACGTGCTGTTTACTCAGATAACGGCCAGCCGTTCTCATCCGAACTAATGAAACACGTTTCACTTTTGTTAGGCTATCAGTGGAAATTTCACTGTGTCCGACACCCAGAGGCAGCAGGTCTCGTGGAACGACATAATCAAACTCTGAAAATTAGATTGTCCAAAATATGTAGAGAGAAAGGCGTCGACTGGGTAGTAGCCTTGCCAGTTGCACTCTTTTACATGAGAATGGTAGCGCACTCTCGAACAGGGCTATCCCCTTATGAGGTGGTCTTTGGTAGACCACCAAATATGTGGGGGACGCCTATACCACGCAAAATAACTGATGTTGACTGTAACATGCTGACAGATTACTTGGCTTCCTTGATGTCTGCACTACAATCTTGTCGTTCACAGGTAGCTGCAGCCTTTCCCGACAACACCGAGGTGAAACCCCATGACGTAATTCCAGGGGACTTGGTATTAGTGAGGAACTTTGACCGGAAGTCTCAGCTGGATCCTAGGTGGAAATCGCCTCAACTCGTACTGTTAACAACGAGGACAGCCGTGAAGATCGAAGGTCGAAAAGGCTGGATACATTCAAGTCATATCAAGAAATTTCATGGACTACCGTCCGATGTAAATGACATACCTTGCGTGTCTTCACCGATTGACTCAAAGCTTCCTTTGGTTGAACTGAATGACAAAGAACAATACAGACTAAAATTAAGGTCTAAGAAGTCAGACAATTTGATTGTTTAAGTCCCCTCCAAGGTGAATCGGTCGAATTTGTCCCTGACATGAATCCCCTAGACCTGAATAGAGAGAGACACCGAAGGAAGCGAATGAAACAACATGCGTACTATAAATCACTGCGTAGTCATTGCACAGTGACGTTATTAATTTTGTTTTTCTTATGTCTTTTAATAATCGCTGCAAGTATATTGTTGCACATATATTATCCTATTTCTAAACAAGTTTGCAATGTTACTGCTGAACATTCTTTTAGTGAATTACCCCCGCATGAGTTGTCCTATAGATTTGCGCTGCGCAATAACACTTTTATTAGTATGTTACATCATTCCCATCAGGTTAGCAATGCTACAAATTGTTGGATATGTGGCCGACTCCCTCCCTATCAGAACTATAAGGGAATTCTGCCTCTCTTTCCATACCCGTTCACACACAATGGCTCCTGTGGAGCATGGTTTAGTTTAATTAATTCCCTAGATTCGAATTCTGCAGTTTATCAAGACAACTGGGTATGGGGAAACCTGAACTTAGTTTTACTTAAAGTCTGCTACCCTAACAAGGAGGGATTCCCCAAAAGAACAGGAACTGATCTAGAAAATGAAGTGTATGGATTAGGGAATTTCACGCTCAATCTCATGATCCTGAATGTTGAATCCGAAGCTGCACCAGTTTTGCCCACCATGTCAGTATTTCCAGTTAAAGGTGAATTATGTGTAAGAAAGGATGGTTCCATACATATGGGCCATAGTAGATGCACCACTGTAATAGAATTCAGTGATCAAGGCAAGTCTACATTTAGAGCTTCTCGCCATTCCTACTTCATATGTGGTCAGACTGCATATATACGTTTGCCCCCAGATTGGGATGGTACCTGCTACATCGGATTCCTTTTGCCACCTGTTTTCCTAGCTCCTCCTGATTATCACAGAAATACTCATTTAGTACACAACAGAGAACGGAGAGATCTCCCAATAGTCGATTACACTGAGACAGCATGGGAAAAATGCACAGATTTCAATAAAGGTCTCTTTCCCTATATAGGTACAGTTACCAATAGTAAGCTGATACGTAGATTAACCAGAACCCTTGAAGCAGTAGTGAACGAAACTATTTCCGCCTTAGGCAATTTAACAGAAGAGCAGTCTGCTATGCGGATTGTTGTGCTTCAAAATCGTCTTGTCCTTGACGTCATCTTGGCCGATAGGGGCGGAGCTTGTAGGGTCATCGGATCAAGCTGTTGCATTTTCATACCAGAAAATTCGCCATCTGTATATAAAGCCATAACTCGCCTTCATAAGATTGTAAGCCAGATACACCAGAATCCAGGCACCTGGACTTGGTCCGGTTGGTTTTGGAGTGTATTATCTACCTTTGGATGGAGGGTCCTATCCTTCCTAGGTATTGGCTTTCTCATACTATTCAGTTGCTGTTTATGCCTACAATGTGGACCAGCGATCTGTTGTCTGTGTGCTACATCGTGTATTCCACCACCAAGATTTCATTCATCCCGGAAGAAGAAAGAAGAACAAATGATGCTATATGAACAGATCAACGGATTGATGAAGATTGATATCTCTTACGGACAAGTAGGGGACAAGGAGGGAATGTGGAAATATGGATTTTTATGGTCAGTTATGTCCCCTATCTTGGACCCCAACGGTTTCATGTATGAACCATAAGTACATGTATGTTTCCTCCAGCTCCAGTTACGAAGACGCAAACACATGTGCGTCCACCGTCAACATGTCCTCTTTCAGATCCGCCATGAATGGGCCGGATATTCCATTCCTAAGTATGAAAGGCCACCGGCTTTATATGGTCCATTTATGCCATTTCACAGTCCAGGCGAGTAGGCCCTGATTCTGCCATTAAGCCTTTTCTTGCTTTCTCCCTCTGAAAGCTCCAGTTTGAGCTCGCATCTGTATCCATGAACTTTGTCCTACTCCCTGCGCGGCTAACGGTGCCTGACTCCAGCCTGTCGCCTGCCAAAAACTGTATTTCACCTTCGAAATTATCTGCTCCGCTCCCTATCCAATGCATTCCTGTCTAGTAGTTTAAGTAAACATTCTTCCAGCTACCGAGCGAAAGGCCCGGCTTCTCTGTCTTTATGCAAGTAATTCATTGCACTGTTACTATGGAAGATTTCTGCCCTCGCATCTAGTGTAGACACTTAGACGCTTGTACACGCACTAACGGTCAGTATAGTCAGTATAGAATAAGATTCTACCCTAAGAGACCTCTCTTTTTGGATAACATAGTTCTTTAAACATAGGATGTTAGATATGATTTGGGATTAGGTTGACATAACCCCAGACTTCTGTCTCCACATGTAGAGCTAAATGTCAAGTCCCCTTCACCCCCCTAGTTACACGTCAATCACACGTCATACTACTGCGCGCGCATCTCTACCAAGTATTTCTGCTGACATTGCGAAATTCTTTCATGGAACCACCCTATTGTGACATCATACCTGATGACGTTCTTTAAGTTACGCCCAGTTACACCCACTTTAATTACGCATGTATGTTCTTATCTTAGTTATCAATTGTTACGCCTCCTGCATCCGTTTCACTGTAATGCCTATTGTATAAAAATGATTACTTGTCAATAAAGTTGGTCCTTCACTTCCTGAACCTTCGTGGTGATGGAATATGGAGTCCTCAATTCGAATTGATTTTGGAATAAAGCCCGTTCCGAACCTCTAATACCACGGATTCTGCCTCTTATTTTACTGAGCTATTGTTATAGATTTTCCGCATCAAATTAAGTACCGGTAATTAAATTATTTACCACATATATGGCGCCCGAACAGGGACACTTTCTCATCTCACGCGCCGGAGGTGCGTTGCAGGCCCGGTCTCCTGCCACAGCTGGACGGACAACAACGCGTACCCACAGGATTTCCTGTATCTCCCTCCTGCCGAGAAGGGGTAACTGAGGCTGCGATCAACACCCAGACGAGGCGGTGAGAAGTGCGAAGTATCCCGACCAGAGCCTAGCTGAGAGAGCAAGATCCGAGGTATACAGAGGCCCACCAGTTCCGAAGTTCCGAAGTATCGAGTCGAGTCCAGTCCGGTCCGAGTCCAGTTCAGTTCAGTTCCGAGGCCTTCCGTTCCGAGCTACCCGGTGAGTACCATTGTCGGGGAGGCGTTCTGACGTGCACATAGTTTGTGCCGGTCAAGACGGGTTTGGGTACACAAATCCGGTCTGCACTGTTTCAGCAGTGTATCTGTACTGTTTAGCAGTATATCAAGTATGTCTAGTATATAATTCAGGATTACCTAGTTAGTGCCGAGTATTATGCTTAGTGACTAGTTCCCTAAATGGCCATCATTGTTGTTTATTAAATGTTAAATGTTAAAATGTTTTAAATATGTTCTGTATATTGTGGTGTGAATGACTGTTCATTACTGTGTTTTGTGGTATTAAACGTGTTCAAAATTAGGTATCAGATCAGTTCTCAATATGCCGCTCTTTTCAAAATTAAGACAGATCAAAACTAGAAAAGGGGTACTCGAAGAAGCTGTTCCCATTCCTCCTAGGGACACTCCAGGGTACTTCATGTATCATAAACATGGCCTAGACGCCATATTATTTCTTGATTTATGGGTAGACTACACCAAGGAATTACCAGAAAGTCAGAGGTGGCCCGCAGCTGGGACCTGGGATGCAGATTGCATCATGAAAGTAGAGGAAGAATTATGGAAAAAGAAAGCTAGACAGTCACAGAAAGATGCCATTGAGTTATGGCGTAAAGAATCGTATAGACGTACAGAGAAAGCGCTTAGACAGGAAGAAAAAAAGTAAGGAGAATTCAAATAAAGTTCGAGAAAATCTATTAATTGAAGAAGGTACTCGAGTAAAGTCAGAACAAACAGACAGACAAAGAAATGCCCTTGTAAATGGTATGTATCCCCTTCTGGCCGAAGGATTACCTAAGGCTACTCCGGAGATACCAAAAGACTTGCCACCCCCATTGTTTCCGATAAAGGTACATCCCAAAGGGCATCCCAGAACCGCAGAAGATGTTTTCCTTTCCTCTTATTTAGACGACGCAGCTCCCGAGTATGCTAATGCTGCGCCACATAGACCGCCTGCCGAGGGGGTTCAACGCCAAGACCCTCTTCCGTCTGTACCTCCGCAACAGCAAACTCCGACACAAGTTCCGGCAAGCACATCTGCTTCTACATCTGCACCCACACCTATGGTTGCTATATCACGTTCAACGAATCCTTTCACATCCAGCACCCCAGGTGGTGCTACCGGAGGTACATCAAACATTTTTTCCACGCCACCCAGAGTAAATAAACTTTCCTTTCAAGAATTAGCCCACCAACGTACGCCCAAACTAGTAACTCCCCACACGCTCAAGGAACTTCTAATAGATTGTAGATATGACCCTGTGCCCGGGAAAGGGGACGAAATGATGCTGGCATCATTACGTATCCGACGAGCTGCAATATATTTAGGAAAACTACCAGGAATGACTGCACATTTAGAGAATATATATCACTTTGTCCAGTCAGGGCGAGATTCTGAGAGTATTAACAGAGCCATGGAGTACCAAAAGGTGGAAATACAGGGGGAACTGTTACGTTTCCTCATAAACTGTGTGATCAGAAATCAAGACCGACCAGGGGTAAATCCGGAAGAAATGCAAATTCTTACCACATGGAGTCAGAATATATCAGAGGGGAGACATGATAAACGATCATGTATAGTAGCTATGTGCCGAAAGATCCGCAAAGAAATAGAACGAATACACGAAGAAAGATTAGCAGTAGACGAACCTGAACAAACCGAGGACGAGGAAGAATTAGAACTGCCCACAGGACAGTTAAAAACCATGGCCTATGTAGGTAGAGGAAGATCTTGCAATAATACTAGATGCCTTACTGATCCGATACGTCCGATACGTCCAGATAATAGCAGAATTTTCCAGACTCCTATGATAAATATAAGGTCCCCCGAACACTCGTTCCAAGCCGCTGACAAATTACTCCGAGAACGAAGGGGTTATCACATACTCGATTCTATGGACGAGCAAGAATTAGCCAGGTCAGCCGTTCATTGGATTGATAGTCCCGGAAAATATAGTGATGATACAGTAGCGCACACGTTTTTGAACCTCGCCCCAGATGAACAGCGTTTAGCTGGTATCTATATGATTCAACAACTCCTTATATTATATAAAAGCCAACACTCCGATCCTGGCCCCTTACCTGACATATTGACTAAATTACTAACGAATAAATGGAGAGGTTCAGGTACTGAGTTAATTAGAGAAATACTAGAATCCAGAAAGCAGTACATTCTTTTTGTATGTCCCGAGCATGTCTCACTGCCCATCAAGGAAAGAACGACGTATTATATGGATAGACAGAATCCCTTACGCGAAGTACACCCGATAAAGGGTGAGGACAATCAGTTTAAACGTGTGTTTGTATACACACCCATATCAAAAATAGAACTATTAGAAATGAAGAAAGTGGTACCCAGTCATGACAAAGACCCAGCAGGTTTCCACCGTGAAATTAAAGATATGTTACTCATGGGAGAGTATACCTATCCCGACATTATGACAATATTGAAGGTATTAATGCCTGCGGGCATTTACGAAAAACTCAAGGAAAAGGATTGGGAGGTGGGAGACCAAAAGATAGATTGGACAGCATTAGAAAACGAAGAAAAAGCTCGAGGTCCAGGTGCAGGGCTTGGGGAAAAGACCAAAACACTACCAGGTTTACTAGTACAGGTACTGCCACGTTTATTAACTACGAAAAAGGAAGACTGGGGTGCAATCTCAGCCTGTAAACAAAAACCAGATGAGGACACTAGTGATTTCTATGCCCGATTCGAAAAATGTTTTGGTATAAATAGTGGGATAAAAGCAAGTAGTGAATCTTACCCACATCTGTTTGTGACAAAGTTAGTTGAAAACTCTTTGCCCCAAGTTAAGAATAGAGTATTGAAATTCGAGAGTACCTGGCAAGGTAACACTCCGTCACAAATGTTACAAATGCTACAGTATCATCACAATAGAATTAGAGAGGAACAAGAACATGAACAAAGACGCATGAAAGACACGAAAATGAAAATGCTAGTTTCCCAGACAGTTCCAGCTGACGGTCATAAAAAGGGTATGACACAGTCCAGTGTTTCAACAGGTCCTGTAAAAGGGACATGCAACTATTGTAAACAGCCAGGTCATTATGTACACGACTGCCCAGTTTTAAAACATAATATCGCCATAGGTAACACAAAAGAAAGACCACGGCCACTTAGACAGGATCAGAACCAACAGGGAGCTCCGCAGCACGCACAGTCCATGCCAGCTCCGCAACAGTCTATGCCAGCTCCACCACCGCAGCCTATTGCTGCCACCCAAACAACGACACGACAGATGTACCAGACCGCACAGTATGACTATCCTGATTATCAACGATACTCATGAAACAGCCTAGAGAGGGAAGTTGGCTTACCCCTTATCGAGGTCCCTGTAGATCAAGAAGGACCTTATGTACACAGTGAACTATTAGGCCAAGATAGAAAATTTTTACTTGATACAGGGGCAAGCCGAACAACAATAAAACGTAGTGAAGTTCCAGGGGCACCCCTCTCAGGCTCACAGAATATTTCCCTTGGTTTTTCAGGAAAACCTATCATTAACGAAGTATCACAGCCTCTTCCACTTACGATTGGTCCCTTGACACGAACTACAGATTTACTGCTTACTAAGTCATGTCCAGAAAACCTGTTAGGCATAAAGACATTGAAAGCTCTAGGAGCTATAATATGTTGTTCTCCGGAAGGAGTAAGATTGTTTTTACGTGATTTCAAAGGACACTATGTGTCCCGAGACCTGGATGATCGACTGCAGACTTTACCCACACATTTATGGGCACAAGGCCCTACAGATGTTGGTTGCATGAACATTACACCATATCGAGTCACACTGAAGGCAGGAGTGGTACTACCACGAATGCGACAATACAAGTTACCCCCAGATGCTGTAGTGGCTTTACTGCAAATCATTGACGAGCTTATTACCCAAGGAGTGGTTGTGGAAACAGACTCCAATGTATGTAATTCACCAATAATTCCGATTCTTAAACGAACTGATCCAAAAGCCCCGCCAGTATATCGATTGGTTATTGATCTGCGCGAATTAAATAAATGTATTGTACCACAATACCCCGTAGTCCCAGACATTTCTTCATTACTGACAGCCATTGATTCCGAAGCGACATTCTTTACTGTAATTGATCTCAAGAATGCCTTTTTCAGCGTCCCAATAGATCCGGAAAGCCAATACTTATTCGGATTTAGTTTAAATGGACGAAGTTTTAAATTCACACGCGCACCTCAAGGATTCACAGAAAGCCCCAGCATCTATAGCCAAGCACTAAAACGAGAACTTGACAGTATCCACATGCCAGTCAGCACTGCCCTGCTTCAATATGTCGATGATCTGCTGATCACCGCTAGAAGCGAACCTGAATGTGAAAAAGCCTCACTGACGGTTTTACAATTTTTGGCCGAAAAGGGGCACAAGGTGTCCCCTTCTAAGCTGCAATTCTGTGTCCAGCGAGTTGTTTACCTTGGTCACTCGCTGTCCAAGGAGGGAAGGCAGCTTACACCAGATCGCATCCGATTAATTGCTAACATGCCAATACCCAAGACACAAAAGGAGGTGCGGGCTTTCATAGGCCTCACTTCATATTGTAGGCAGTGGATCCCGCAGTATGCATTTCTAGCGAAACCACTCATTCAGTTGACAACACAGGAGGCAGCCACATCGACTGTTCTCCCTTGGACTCAGGAACATACACAAGCTTTTGAAAGCCTAAAGAAAGCCTTATGTCAAGCGCCTGTTTTAACAACACCATGTTACAATAAACATTTTACACTCTTTGTTACAGAACGCGAAGGTACTGCTTTGTCAGTACTCACACAAGAACAAGCAGGATCACACAAACCGTGTGCTTATTTTTCTAGTACATTAGATCCCGTAGCTCAGGCTCTGCCTGCGTGCCTGAAATCAGTGGCAGCGACAGCCTTAGCAATACGACAAAGCGATGCCATAGTGTTGGGACATCAATTGACAGTACAGGTACCACATGCAGTGGAGGTCCTCTTGAACCGCACACAAACACAACACCTGACTATAGCACGACTCACTGGTTACGAATTAACATTGTTTCAGCCACATATAGAAATCAGACGTTGCAGTACATTGAATCCTGCCACACTGTTACCAGTAAACGGAACAGACCCACTTGCACATGATTGTATTGAAGTTATCACTATCACGACAAAGCCTAGACAAGACTTGACAGACGTCCCATTGTTAGACCCAGACCTGACGTTGTATGTAGATGGTTCATGTATGAGAACAAGTACAGGAGAGCTAGTGGCCGCTTACGCAGTCACAACAGATACTGAAATCATTGAAACAAATCGCATAAATACCTTGTCCGCTCAAGCAGCAGAGCTCGTCGCTCTGACACAAGCCTGTATTCAAGCTACGAATAAAAAAGTCAACATATATACTGATTCACGTTATGCATTCGGAGTTGTACATGACTTCGGCGTGCTGTGGCGAGAAAGAGGTTATTTAACTTCTCACGGTGCCCACATTCAGCACGGACCCCTCATTCATGCCTTATTAGATGCAATACATCTACCCACTGCGATATCAATTATGAAATGTAAAGCTCATACGAAAGTTACTGATATCATTTCCCAAGGCAATGACCTAGCTGACAGAACAGCTAAACAGACTGCTCAAACTCAAATGTCTGACATGACAAAGACAATAGTCCCGACACCAGCACATTGCATGACGGTTAAAGATCCCGCTCTTGACGTAATTGACATACAGACACATGCTACACCGGATGAAATAAAGAAATGGACTGAATTAGGAGGGATCCAAACGGATCAAGGATGGATGACGAAGGAAAAATCTGTGTGGTTCCTTCCTGATTCAATGGTCCAAGTTATCATTAACACTGTACATAGTCCAGCGCACCTAGGAGAAAAAGCTATGCTAGACAGCATTCAACACATTTGGTTCAACAAACATTTACGAGCAGCAGCTAAACAGAAAGTCCGTACCTGTATGATCTGTTCTCAGTTTAACCCAGGTAAAAGCATTCCCGTAGAACAGGGTGGATTTCAGCCTCCTGATCACTCTTTTGAAGTCCTCCAGATGGATTATATCCAGATGGAACGATGTCGAGGATTCAAATATGTTCTCGTAGTTGTCTGTGCTCTTTCCCGTTGGACAGAGGCATACCCGGGTTCAGATTACACTGCCCCGACTACTGCCAAACAGTTGGTTCGAGAATTCTTCCCACGGTACGGTTTACCACGTGCTGTTTACTCAGATAACGGCCAGCCGTTCTCATCCGAACTAATGAAACACGTTTCACTTTTGTTAGGCTATCAGTGGAAATTTCACTGTGTCCGACACCCAGAGGCAGCAGGTCTCGTGGAACGACATAATCAAACTCTGAAAATTAGATTGTCCAAAATATGTAGAGAGAAAGGCGTCGACTGGGTAGTAGCCTTGCCAGTTGCACTCTTTTACATGAGAATGGTAGCGCACTCTCGAACAGGGCTATCCCCTTATGAGGTGGTCTTTGGTAGACCACCAAATATGTGGGGGACGCCTATACCACGCAAAATAACTGATGTTGACTGTAACATGCTGACAGATTACTTGGCTTCCTTGATGTCTGCACTACAATCTTGTCGTTCACAGGTAGCTGCAGCCTTTCCCGACAACACCGAGGTGAAACCCCATGACGTAATTCCAGGGGACTTGGTATTAGTGAGGAACTTTGACCGGAAGTCTCAGCTGGATCCTAGGTGGAAATCGCCTCAACTCGTACTGTTAACAACGAGGACAGCCGTGAAGATCGAAGGTCGAAAAGGCTGGATACATTCAAGTCATATCAAGAAATTTCATGGACTACCGTCCGATGTAAATGACATACCTTGCGTGTCTTCACCGATTGACTCAAAGCTTCCTTTGGTTGAACTGAATGACAAAGAACAATACAGACTAAAATTAAGGTCTAAGAAGTCAGACAATTTGATTGTTTAAGTCCCCTCCAAGGTGAATCGGTCGAATTTGTCCCTGACATGAATCCCCTAGACCTGAATAGAGAGAGACACCGAAGGAAGCGAATGAAACAACATGCGTACTATAAATCACTGCGTAGTCATTGCACAGTGACGTTATTAATTTTGTTTTTCTTATGTCTTTTAATAATCGCTGCAAGTATATTGTTGCACATATATTATCCTATTTCTAAACAAGTTTGCAATGTTACTGCTGAACATTCTTTTAGTGAATTACCCCCGCATGAGTTGTCCTATAGATTTGCGCTGCGCAATAACACTTTTATTAGTATGTTACATCATTCCCATCAGGTTAGCAATGCTACAAATTGTTGGATATGTGGCCGACTCCCTCCCTATCAGAACTATAAGGGAATTCTGCCTCTCTTTCCATACCCGTTCACACACAATGGCTCCTGTGGAGCATGGTTTAGTTTAATTAATTCCCTAGATTCGAATTCTGCAGTTTATCAAGACAACTGGGTATGGGGAAACCTGAACTTAGTTTTACTTAAAGTCTGCTACCCTAACAAGGAGGGATTCCCCAAAAGAACAGGAACTGATCTAGAAAATGAAGTGTATGGATTAGGGAATTTCACGCTCAATCTCATGATCCTGAATGTTGAATCCGAAGCTGCACCAGTTTTGCCCACCATGTCAGTATTTCCAGTTAAAGGTGAATTATGTGTAAGAAAGGATGGTTCCATACATATGGGCCATAGTAGATGCACCACTGTAATAGAATTCAGTGATCAAGGCAAGTCTACATTTAGAGCTTCTCGCCATTCCTACTTCATATGTGGTCAGACTGCATATATACGTTTGCCCCCAGATTGGGATGGTACCTGCTACATCGGATTCCTTTTGCCACCTGTTTTCCTAGCTCCTCCTGATTATCACAGAAATACTCATTTAGTACACAACAGAGAACGGAGAGATCTCCCAATAGTCGATTACACTGAGACAGCATGGGAAAAATGCACAGATTTCAATAAAGGTCTCTTTCCCTATATAGGTACAGTTACCAATAGTAAGCTGATACGTAGATTAACCAGAACCCTTGAAGCAGTAGTGAACGAAACTATTTCCGCCTTAGGCAATTTAACAGAAGAGCAGTCTGCTATGCGGATTGTTGTGCTTCAAAATCGTCTTGTCCTTGACGTCATCTTGGCCGATAGGGGCGGAGCTTGTAGGGTCATCGGATCAAGCTGTTGCATTTTCATACCAGAAAATTCGCCATCTGTATATAAAGCCATAACTCGCCTTCATAAGATTGTAAGCCAGATACACCAGAATCCAGGCACCTGGACTTGGTCCGGTTGGTTTTGGAGTGTATTATCTACCTTTGGATGGAGGGTCCTATCCTTCCTAGGTATTGGCTTTCTCATACTATTCAGTTGCTGTTTATGCCTACAATGTGGACCAGCGATCTGTTGTCTGTGTGCTACATCGTGTATTCCACCACCAAGATTTCATTCATCCCGGAAGAAGAAAGAAGAACAAATGATGCTATATGAACAGATCAACGGATTGATGAAGATTGATATCTCTTACGGACAAGTAGGGGACAAGGAGGGAATGTGGAAATATGGATTTTTATGGTCAGTTATGTCCCCTATCTTGGACCCCAACGGTTTCATGTATGAACCATAAGTACATGTATGTTTCCTCCAGCTCCAGTTACGAAGACGCAAACACATGTGCGTCCACCGTCAACATGTCCTCTTTCAGATCCGCCATGAATGGGCCGGATATTCCATTCCTAAGTATGAAAGGCCACCGGCTTTATATGGTCCATTTATGCCATTTCACAGTCCAGGCGAGTAGGCCCTGATTCTGCCATTAAGCCTTTTCTTGCTTTCTCCCTCTGAAAGCTCCAGTTTGAGCTCGCATCTGTATCCATGAACTTTGTCCTACTCCCTGCGCGGCTAACGGTGCCTGACTCCAGCCTGTCGCCTGCCAAAAACTGTATTTCACCTTCGAAATTATCTGCTCCGCTCCCTATCCAATGCATTCCTGTCTAGTAGTTTAAGTAAACATTCTTCCAGCTACCGAGCGAAAGGCCCGGCTTCTCTGTCTTTATGCAAGTAATTCATTGCACTGTTACTATGGAAGATTTCTGCCCTCGCATCTAGTGTAGACACTTAGACGCTTGTACACGCACTAACGGTCAGTATAGTCAGTATAGAATAAGATTCTACCCTAAGAGACCTCTCTTTTTGGATAACATAGTTCTTTAAACATAGGATGTTAGATATGATTTGGGATTAGGTTGACATAACCCCAGACTTCTGTCTCCACATGTAGAGCTAAATGTCAAGTCCCCTTCACCCCCCTAGTTACACGTCAATCACACGTCATACTACTGCGCGCGCATCTCTACCAAGTATTTCTGCTGACATTGCGAAATTCTTTCATGGAACCACCCTATTGTGACATCATACCTGATGACGTTCTTTAAGTTACGCCCAGTTACACCCACTTTATTTACGCATGTATGTTCTTATCTTAGTTATCAATTGTTACGCCTCCTGCATCCGTTTCACTGTAATGCCTATTGTATAAAAATGATTACTTGTCAATAAAGTTGGTCCTTCACTTCCTGAACCTTCGTGGTGATGGAATATGGAGTCCTCAATTCGAATTGATTTTGGAATAAAGCCCGTTCCGAACCTCTAATACCACGGATTCTGCCTCTTATTTTACTGAGCTATTGTTATAGATTTTCCGCATCAAATTAAGTACCGGTAATTAAATTATTTACCACAACCCCCCGTCCCCCCAGTCCTTGTTCTTTACTCACCCTGTTGATGTTGTGTCAGGTCCTATCGAGCTGTTTCTGGACTCCCAACTCCTTGCGCCGTCTCCGCCCTGATGACTGTGGCCTCCATTTGCTCCTGCTCCTCCTGTGGTGCACGACTCCCAGCTCCAGTCGCCTTTGCTGCCTTCCTGTTTGCAGCGGGTTTGTGCTTGTTTTGGCTTTTCACATCATGCCAGCGCTTCTTCTCCCCCTCCATAGAACTCCTCGACACTCCGACTGCATTCACGTTTGTCATATTGACGTTCAGTGGATGGTAGTGTTCTGATCTGGTTTTCCTGCGGACTGCACCCCGTCTGCCTCTTCCTCTTCTCCTTGGCCTTCCCCGACTACGAGGTTCCTTGCTGGTGGTCTGTGGGGCTTGTGGGGTTCGCGCTCGGTCCGGGTGCATCCACAGTGCTACGCAAAAAAAAAATTCTCCCTTTCTTTGTTTGTTGCTTTTATAGTGCATTTTCCCCCATGACGTGTGTGAATTGCAGGCCTGTCGCTGGTTTTCGCTGATTTTTGTATCGCGATTGGCCTCATCGCAGCTTTTTTTGTGTTCGGGTTTCGCATTTTTGCAGCGACGCGTTGACTTTATTGTGGAAATTTGATACGTTATCGTGAGCCTATTGCATGGTACCGCCGGTTTGGGAATACCACGTTACCCCGGTAATATTTTCCCGCAATAGACTGCGATGTGCAAAGTTGAGTTAAGCTAATTTTGCGATGATTATCACACGTTCTTGAGAATATCTCCCTTTGTCGTTTCAGATGTCTGTAGGCTTCCTTCAAATGTAATTGTCTGTCCCATAACACGACATTACCCACTTTATCAGAGGGCTTTACTACCACATTGTCCATGCTGCACAGTTTCTCCACTGTACGACTACGCTCAACAATCTTAGTACTTCTGAACTGTTTGCCTCTTTTGGAGGTAAGTTGTATGTCCCTTATTTCTTTAATCACATTCTCTGAGAAGTTGTCAATGTTGTCTTTGCTGGAATATGGGATGTATCTTGACTTCATCTTGAAGCCTGTGTCCCCTCCTTCACAGACATCAAAACTGGAAAGTTCATAATCTAATACCTTTTAGAAAGGTTTTAATCCCTCCTCATCTCCTCTTTCCATTTCTAGCAGAACTTAGATCAGTTCAAAATATGAGGCTAGCAAATTAGATTCTCTCTGTGGATCACTTGATGTTTTTGTAGGCATTTGTACTTTCTTGTTTTTGTGTATTTTCGCTAGCTTCTAAATTTTTACAACTTTCTATAAGTCTATTCCTTTTGTGAATAGTTCAAGTTTGATTCCTGGCAATATGATAAACCCAGTGACAGATTTTGGATGTCCGTGGGCCCCCCTGAGTTTTAGACCCATAGTGCTTGGTCTCGTCTAATCACGTTTGTTTCATTATTAAGATTTTTGGGTCCTTAGATGGTCTTGAAAATAAGGGTAAAAGGCCATGGTGGATAAACAGACCAGATTTTGCTATCTTGTGAGCTCAATTTGAAGCCCTTGAAAATGCTGTTCTAACTCATATTCCTCGAAGCAACTGAATAGATTTAAACCAAACCAAGGATAGAAACTTCCATGAATAAAATTAGAAATTTCATACTGTTATAAATGTGGTCTCTAGTTGGCAGTGGTTCGCACCCTGTCCAAGTAGGACCCTCCCTCTAGTCTAAGATAACCCTTGCTCACCCCCTTTGTAGCTTGTCATGAGCAGTCAGGCTTATCTCATAGGCAATGTGTAAAACATTGAACATATACACAGTAACACAGTGAAAACACAACAAAGGAGTCCACAGCAGTTGGAAGCATCAAAATTCAAAGACGAAACAGGCGCTGGGGATGTAAGGTGCCAGAAAAGCAAAGCGATGTGTCGGTTCCTTACTCCCAGGGGAGGTGATGCATCGGTTCCTTACTGCCAGGGGATGTGATTCATCAGTTCCTTACTACTGCACAGGGGAGGTGATGCTTTGGTTCCTTACTTCTGCACAGGGGAGGTGATGCGTTGGTTCCTTACTGCTGCACAGGGGAGGTAATGTGTGTATCTCTGGACATGCAGCCTCGTTTCCTTACTGCTGGGCAATGTCGATGAAGAAATCGGTGCCCAAGGACGATGCGTTAAACATCCAGACGCATGCTTCGATTCCACAGCGATGAAGCCGGTGCTGAATTTGAGCTGGAGGGGTGCATCAAGGACTTCGGTGAAGTGGTATTCGGAACTCATGCTGAAGTGGTTCTTCGGACGTGCTGCGATGGAAAGCTGGGGCCTGCGGTGGAACCTGTGTTTGATGCGCTGATCGGGAACTGCACTCCAGTGCTGGAAGAGGCAGTGCATTGAAGTTTGTAGCAATATGTCAATAAAAACAGATGCTGGTAGTCAATGTGTGGATTTTCTCATAGCCCTTAGACTTCTTAATGGGAGGCAAGCACATACAAGCCCTTGGAGAACCTTGGAAGCAGGATACAGAAAGGAAAGTCTGGTCCTTTCACTCTCTAGAAAGAAACAGCAAACGTCAGGCCAGCACAACAAAGAAACAAGCAGAGTGGTAGTTCCTCTCCTGCAGCATCCAGCTCTTCTTCCTGGCACAATGTCCTCTTAGTCCAGAAGTGTTCTGAAGTTATGGTGTCACAGCTCCAATACTTATAGCAGGTTCTGGCTTTGAAGTAGGCAAACTTCAAAGGAAAGTCTTTGTAGTGCACAAGACCCTGTCTTTCCCTGACCTGGCTCGAGACACACTACAGGGGGGTGGAGACAGCTTTGTGTGTGGAAAGGCACAGCCGTATTCAGGTGTCAGTGACAACTCATCCCACCACTCTAGCTCAGGAAGGCCCATCAGTCTGGTGATGGCCCTTCAGGATATGTAAGGCATACCTCAGCTCCCTTTGTGTGACTCTCTAGAGTGAATGCACAAGAGCCCAACTGTCATCATAACCTAGACATGGACTCTACAGACAGGCAGAGGCACAGAATTGTTAAGCAAGAAAATGCCCACTTTCTAAAAGTGGCATTTTCAAACAAGCCATTTAAAAACCAACTTCACCAAAAGATGTACTTTTAAATTGTGAGTTCAGATACCCCAAACTCCAAATCTATATCTGTTCCCAAAGGTAAATTACTCTTAAAAGATAGCTCAAGGCAATCCCCCTGTTACTCTATGAGAGAGATAGTCCTTGCAAAAGTGAAAAACAAAATCAGCAGGATTTCACTATTAGGACATGTACAACACAACAGTACAGTGCCTACCTTCGAAATACACTGCACCCTGCCCATAGGGTTGCCTTGGGTCTACCTTATGGGTACCTTACATGTAATAAAAGTGGAGGTTTGGGCCTGCAAGTGGTTGCATTTCCAGGTCGAAATGGCAGTTTAAAACTGCACACACAGACACTGCAGTGGTAGGTCTGAGAGATGTTTTCAGGGCTACTCATGTGGGTGGCAAATCAGTGCTGCAGGTCCACTAGTAGAATTTGATTTACAGGCCCTGAGCACACCTGGTGCACTTCACTAGGGACTTATTAGTAAATCAAATATGCCATTCATTAAGGGACCGGGTGGGAAGGTTGAGCCATCCTTGGGAGAGTCGGGGATGCTATTACATGTGGGGTATCTCCTGGACGGGCGGGGATTGAGAGTTGATTATTGTCTTGTTGTGTTGGAAAACAATAAAAAATGTTTCAACAAAAAAAAAAAAAAAACAAATATGCCATTCATGGATAAACAGGTCAGAAAAATAGGAGGAAGAAGGCAAAATGTTTGGGGCTAACCCTGCATAAAGGGCCAGGTCCAACACATACCAAGTTTGCTGTCAATCGATCAATCAATCGATCAGGATTTATATAGCGCTACTAATCACCCGATAGGGTATCCAGGTGCTTGCAGGTCCCAGAAATTGTAATTCCATTCAGCAGTGTTTTCTATGTAGTGTTGTCAAAACCTTCTGCGCAAGTTAGAATTGGAAATGTCACTTTTTGTCCCTACAGATGTGTATGAAATTGCCATGCCAACCCAAGTTTAAATAAAGTTTTTTAAAGTTAAATATAAATATTGTAATATTATATAATATTATATCATGCATATTATATATGTATATATATATATATATATGTATGTATGTATGTATTATCTACTGGCGCCAGTAGATAGTTATAGTTAGGACCGTGTTTCCATAGGAAATCTGAAAATTCTATTTTGAATAACTTTGGTGCCGGTTGACGGATCCTCGCGAAATTTTCAAAACTAATGGGGCGCTCCGCTCAGCTCCTACCCTGGAAGTCTCGGGGTGATTCGTCAAGCGGGGACTGAGAAAAAAGGGGATCCCAAAACAAGTTTTCCCCATGCATTTTCCCATAGGACCTTTAGTCGAAGGTACAGCCCGAACGGCTGAACAGAATTACTTGAAATTTGGCAAAGAGGTAGTCCTCAGGTCAGGGATGTGCCGTTTGTATATATGGTGTCAATCTGTTCAGTAGTTCCTGAGAAAATTGCAGTTAAAAGCACATAAATATCTATAGCCGCGCACCGTGCGCACGCGTAATTGTGATTGGTGGTTACATGTCAGTCAACATTCGAATCGGTCGAAATCAGGAAGTGTTGTCCGCCATTTTGTGTGTGACAGTGAAAAAGAAAGGTGGAGAACGTGAAAAAGGGGGCAGGGTACAGAGTTCCTGACCCCCTAGCTTTTGTCAGGGGGTCCCTGAAGGACCATGAAGGGTGAAAAAAACATTTTATTTTATTTTTTTAAATTGCGGGGTGCGCGCACGGTGCGCGCACGGCGGAAAAAAAATCATAAAAAAAATTGAATTAAAAATCAAATTGAAGTGTTTAGATCTAAAAAGAGCCGTTGTGTTAATAGAGGGAGAGAGGAACAGAAAAATGGCAAAAATTATAGGGTGCCGCACGTGTGCTGCTGTATCTTGCTCTCTATTAGGGGAATGCTGGTGTCCCCATAAGAGAGAAGAGCATTGCACGCATTGCACCGTATATGCACCCTCTTAAACAGAGGGTGTATATCCAGAGGAACAGAAGCAGGTGAACCTGCCGCCGCAGATGAAGTGCTCGGCTGAGCTGCCGATGATGTGCTCGGCTGAGCTGCTGCGGATGTGCTCGGCTGAGCTGCTGGAGGGTTTTCTCTAGCAGCTCGAGCATAAGCCACAGGATGTACATCTCTAACGTGCCTGATCATAGTGAAGATACTAAAAGAGTATTTCTTTTTAGGATCTCCTCTTGATAAGACACGATCACAAAGAGTGCAGGTGACTTTTGGAGCATTCACCTTCTTCTGCCCCTCTGGAAATGTAAAAAATTGCCATATAAAAGAGTCTTTCTGTTTCCTCTGTCTCTGTCTCACAAGGGTCTCCTGCTCACTACCAGAAGATGACTGCTGCTCTGCCATTCTCAAGTACTGGAGTACTGGAAAAGCTGCTCAGCTCCTTCTCCCAGGGAATCAGAAGTAATAATGAGGGGAGCGGGTGTGGTGTTGGAAGTTTCTGGAACTGAAACTACTATAAACCAATGAAAAGTGTTGTTTCTAAATCACATGACTTGCCGTGCGCGCACCGTGTGCGCACGGATCACGTGCGCACGGAGCACGCACGCAAGGGCGTACGGAGCACGCACGCATGCGCGTACACGCACGGAGCACGCACGCATGCGCTTACGGAGCACGCGCGTACGGAACACGCACGACGTACGCATGCGCACGTGGAGTACGTACGCATGCGCACACGGAGCACGTATGCATGCATGCACCGTACGCGCACCGCGCACGGACAAAAACCCTTAAAAAAAAAACATTTTTTAAAGTGTTTATAAGTTTATAGAAGATATTAACGATGCTGTTCAACTCTATCCAAATTAAAAAAAAAAAAACTGAGCCATTCCATATTACAGGATGAAGTTAAT
Source organism: Triturus cristatus (assembly GCF_964204655.1). Lineage (NCBI taxonomy): Eukaryota > Metazoa > Chordata > Amphibia > Caudata > Salamandridae > Triturus > Triturus cristatus. The sequence continues at coordinate 790,478,742 of NC_140590.1, forward strand.
CTATAACTATATATATAGGTAGCTTAGTGTAAAATAAATATTTTAAAAATATAATAATACATTCATAAATTAGCATTTAAAAAACCTTGCAAATTCACTTAAAAAACCATAGGTTTCACACACGTTATAGTTAGGAATTAGCATTTAAAAAACTTTTGAAATTCACTAAAAAAACTATAGGTTTTACACACGTTATAGTTAGGAATTAGCATTTAAAAAACTGTGCAAATTCCCTGAAAAAAACGTAGGTTTCTCACACGTTATAGTTAGGAATTAGCATTTAAAAAACCTTGCAAATTCACTGAAAAAACCATAGGTTTCACACATGTTATAGTTAGCTGGACATTTCACTCATAAAAACCCAATGAAATTCCCCCGTTATAGTTAGTTCAGCTAACTATAACTCGCGCGCCCGCAATCCACTGCTGATGACGTCACATATTACATCACTCATGACATGGTCAGTGACATCACTCATGACATCACTGATGACATCTCAAATGACATCACTGATGACGTCATCCATGTGATAAATTACCACATCTTCTCACACCCTAATATAACCTTTAATACACCGACACAAAATTTCAGAGTTCCATTCTCAAAACCATACATACTCCAATACCAATAACTACATACCCACTTATTAACTGTTAGCTCTACATACACCTCCACTCATTCACCTGTACAGTCACTCATACTTACAGTCACTCCATACAAGACTATCATATGCATTTATACACCTATATAGACACTCACACACCACCAATCATCCATAGAGGTACTCTCACACCTAGTCAGTCATGCAAATAATTACACTCCCATTTACTCACCTATGCGGTTATACACACTCAAGTTCACTTAATCATAAAAATAGTACCACATTCTTACGCTCTTATAGAATCATTGATACAAGCACACACTCATCCATACAGTCACTCTCACAATCACACACTCTCACATCTACCCACTTATATACGCTTACACGCATATATACTGCCTTTCACATATGTAGTTAGTCACAAATGTACCACTGAGATATACATTCAATCCCTAACACACCCATACATACACTCACTCAACCATACAGTCCATCACAGATGCACTCATAAAACCATGCACCCATAGAATCACCCACTCACACATCAATGCATAGAGTCACACACACCCTACCCACACAAACACTCAGAAACCCATACAGATACTGAGAGAAGCAATCAATAACTCATATAGACTCTCATATAGGTATTCACAAAACCATGCAGCCACTTATACACCAACATACAGAAACATACAGACATTTACACAGTTTAGTCACTAGTCTGCAGTAAGATACATTTAATGACTCACTTATAGAGTTAGTTATGCACCACAGAAAATCATCCATTTACACACTAGTACACCCACTCATTCTTCAACAGGCCTTTCCCTATATATATTAAACATATTAAAATTGTTCAGAAACACATACTCAATGGATGATGTCATCAGTGATGTCATCAGTGATGTCATTTGAGATGTCATCAGTGATGTCATGAGTGATGTCACTGACCATGTCATGAGTGATGTAATATGTGACGTCATCAGCAGTGGATTGCGGGCGCGCGAGTTATAGTTAGCTGAACTAACTATAACAGGGGAATTTCATTGTTTTTTTACGAGTGAAATGTCAAGCTAACTATAACATGTGTGAAACCTATGGTTTTTTCAGTGAAAATATATATATATATATACAGTCCATTTAAGGTGTTACACACACATGCACACACCCACCCACCCACATATATGTGTGTATATATATATATATATATATATATATATATATATATATATAATATATATAATATATGTATATATATATATATATTACCTACTGGCAGTCGCCAGTATGTAGTTATAGTTAGGACCTATTTTCCATAGGAAATCCGCAACATTCTATTTAGAATACCGTTGGCGCCGATTGACGAATCTTCGCGACATTTTCCAAACTTTTGGCCAGCTCCTGTCCGCTCCTATCCTGAAAATTTCACGGTCATTCGTCAAGCAGGGGCCGAGAAAAAAGGGGGGTCCCAAAACGCGTTTTCCCCATGCATTTTCCCATAGGACCTGTAGACGCAGCTACAGCCCGAACTGCTGAACGGAATTACACCAAATTTGGCAAAGAGGTAGTCCTCAGTTCAGACTCGTGCCTTTTGCTTAAATGGTGTAAATCCGTTCAGTAGCTCCTGAGAAAATCAAAAGTAAAATCACATATATATCTGGGCAGAGCCTAACCACACATCTCATCGTGAGATCTGATTGGCTGTCAGTACTTCATCCAAGAAATGTTGGCAGCCATCTTGGGACCAATATACATAATAGCACCTCATTAAAAAGCACTGCAGTTAATAGAAGGTTTTAAGACTTTAGTTACATTATAAATCATTTGTTGATGGTACCATACTCATTTTAGGAATAGTGGTGTGTTCTAAGGTGATTTTACCATGTGAAAAAACCTTCTGCTGTGATATCATGAATCATGTTTGAGAGAAAACTATTTTCTCATGCTTTTCCCACAGAGGTTTGCAAGGTGATCTATAAGTAAACTGAGAGCATATTTTCTGTAAATTCACATTATCTTTCTCAGTCATGTGAGAATGAAGTCTGACATTGTAAAACATATACATCCAACAAGGGCAGAGACTGTCAGTTGATTCCTTTGTGTTCTACTGCAGCTTCCCAGAGTGTTCTAAAGAAAAACTAGAGCGCTAACAGTCCTACTTATGACAAACGTATTGCACACCTGAAGCCATCTTGATTGGAATAAAGTGGTAACTCTTAAAACATTTAATTTAAAAAGGAACAAAATGAGGGGGTTCATTTTTCCATAGAAAGTATGATTAGTGCTGCAGAAAGAAAAATTAAGGCACATTTTGAGTGACTTCTCAAATCCTCTTCTATTTCAGTAAAAAATTCTGACATGCAGACTGAAACATGCACTTTCAATACCAGCAACAGACTTCCCTGGTGAGCAGTAGCTTTACTACAGTGATCTAATGAGCAACTAGAGTGCTAACATTCTGAATTTATGGCAAATGTGTGGCACATCTGAATGCCTTCTTGATGGAACCAAAGTAAAAAAATGAAAGTATTTCCTACTTAGGAGACTGCAGTAAATAAGGAAATTAGGAAACTTCGTAACAAATAAATCTCCCAAGATGGCCACCAGAGACAAAAGAGCCCAAATGTAGCCCAAATATCACCCAGATGTAGCCCAAGTATAGCCCAATGACAGAATGTCCCAGAGTGTTCTAACAAACAACTAGAGCGCTAACAGTCTTACTTATGACAAAAGTATGGCACACCTGAAGCCATCTTGATTGGAATAAAGTGGTAACACTTAAAACATTTAATTTACAAAGGAACAAAATGAGGGGGTTCATTTTGCCGTAGAAATTATGATTAGTGCTGCAGAAAGAAAAATTAGGGCACATTTTGACTTCTCAAATCCTCTTCTATTTCATTAAAAAATTCTGACATGCAGACTGAAACATGCACTTTGAATACCAGCAGCAGACTTCCCTGGTGAGCAGTAGCTTACTACAGTTATCTAATGAGCAACTAGAGTGCTAACATTCAGAATTAATGGCAAATCTGTGACACATCTTCCTTCTCGATGGAACCAAAGTAAAAAACTGAAAGTATTTCCTACTGAGGAGACTGCAGTAAATGAGGAAATTAGGAAACTTCATATCAAATAAATCTCCCAAGATGGCCACCAGAGACAAACGAGCCCAAATGAATCCCAAATATCACCCAGATGTAGCCCAAGTATCGCCCAATGACAGAATGTCCCAGAGTGTTCTTAAGAACAACTAGAGCGCTTACTGTCTTACTTATGACAAAAGTATGGCACACCTGAAGCCATCTTGATTGGAATAAACTGGTAACACTTAAAACATTAAATTTAAAAAGGAACACAATGAGGGGGTTCATTTTGCCATATAAATTATGATTAGTGCTGAAGAAAGAAAAATTAGGGCACATTTTGAGTGACTTCTCAAATCCTCTTCTATTTCATAAAAAAATTCTGACATGCAGACTGAAACATGCACTTTTAATACCAGCAGCAGACTTCCGTGGTGAGCAGTAGCTTTACTACAGTGATCTAATGAGCAACTAGAGTGCGAACATTCAGAATTTATGGCAAATGTGTGACATATCTGAATACCTTCTTGATGGAATCAAAGTAAAAAACTGAAAGCATTTCCTACTGAGGAGACTGCAGTAAATGAGGAAATTAGGAAACTTCATAACAAATAAATCTCCCAAGATGGCCACCAGAGACAAAAGAGTCCAAATGCAGCACAAATATCACCCAGATGTAGCCCACATGTAGCCCAATGGCAGAAGTGTGCAAAACTCTTATTTTTTGTGTATTTGCAGTTTTATATAGTGCAGACTTGTCAGGTATTGGATTGCTTTACATGAGCATTGGTTACATCACACAAGATCAAATTCATTTTGGTTGTAGACATGGGGAGATTAAGTGATTTGACCAGAATCACAGAATGTTGAGCTGAAGCAGAAACTCCAACCTGGTTCCCCAGTTGCAAAGTCTGCAGCTCTGGAAGTAACACCATATCCTCTCCCCTAAGTGCAACATTTAATCAAGTGGTCAACTGGATAAAAAAACATAAAGATTACAAATAATTTAAAAGTTCTTTGTCGCTATTTGAAAACTCAGAAAATATGTCCTCATTCTAGTTTTTTAGAGCACTAACCATAATTTTGATGCAAATAAAACCCTCTCATATATGTAATTTCTAAAGGAAATGCTCTAGGTATTACAGTTTTGATTACCTCAAGATGACGTCAGGCGTTCCACACTTTTGTAATAAATATAGAATGTTAGCAATCTAGTTGTTCATTGGGATACTGTTGAGAGGCAGAGGCCAGGGGCACTGACTCTGAAAATTAAAGGCAGGTAGGAGAGTGCAGAGGCAACAATTTGACCACACTGGACAGGCAGGAAGGGCATTGGCAGCACCACAGACTATGAAGGGCAGTGGAAAGGGGGCAGGGGCAACAAACCAACAATACAGGACTGGCAAGAGAGGCTGTGGCAATATAATAGACCATTGTGGGCAGAAGGAAGAGGCAGTGGTAGTACAACCATACATGCCAACAGACCCGTTTCAGCCAGGAAACGTCCAATGTTTTTAAGCTCAAATGGGCTTTATTTGATCTGTCTCCTGTCTACAATCTCCTCTTTTTCAATGTAACTCAAAGGGGAAAATCAATACCCCAGTTTTGTTTCAAAATCTCCCTCTTACCAAGTTCAAAATGTTCGCAAGTATGGTACATTGGATCATGGTAGGCAGGAGGAATTGGGGTAGGGACATGGACTCGGATAACAGAGGACAGGAGGGACATGGAGAGGTGCACCAAGCTGACCCTACAGGGCAGGCATCAGGGTTTGCAGCAGCACAATACACCACACAGGGAATGCGGGCGGGAGTGCAGCACAACAATCCATAGAAAGCAATAGGGAGGGGACAGGACCATGCACATGGACAACAGAGAACAGAGGGGAAAGAGGCAATGGTAGCTAGCTGACCATAATGGACAGACAGGAGAGAAAGCTGCAGCATAACAGACCATAAAGGGCAGGAGGGACGGATCAGGGGCATTACAATGGAATAGACAAGCCAGGAGGGAGGGAATAGGGATCTGCACATGGAAACAGAGGGCTGGGGGCAAGGGGGCAGGGCAGGAGCAGCAAGATGACCATGGAGGTCAGACAGGATGGGCACTAGAAACAAGACACACCATGGAGAGCAACAGTGAGACTATGATGGCATACACACAGACCATGGAGGGAAGGTGGGAGGGGGTCAGGAGCAGCTAGCTGACCACACAGGGAAGGTGGGAGGGGCCATGACAGCACAGAAGACCATGCATGGCAAGCGGGAGGGTTAGTGGCAGCACAATGGCTATGATGGGCAGGAAGGAGGATGCAGGGGCATGCATAAAGGACCATGGAGGATAGAAGGGAGGGTCAGGACCTGGGCACAGACAAGAGAGTTCAGGGGAAGGGGCCTCACAACAGACCGCGCGGGGCAGGCAGGAGGAGCAGTTGCAGCACAACAGACCAGGGACGGCAGAAGGGTGTGGCAGTAAAATGAGCCATGGAGGACAGGAGGAAGATGATAGGGGCATGGCATGTGGACAGGCAGGGTGGAGGTGGCAGGGACAGGTTACAGTCATCTGACAATGCTAGGCAGGTGGGAGGGGAGTGGCAGCTCAACAGAACACTCAGAGTAGATAGGAGTGGCAGGTCCATGGAACATGGTGGGCAAAAAGGATGGAGCAGGGGAATGCACAAAGACATCGGAGGGCAGGGTGAAGGAGAATAGGGGCAGCAAGCTAAGCACAGAGGCTAAGCAGGAGGTCAATGATGGGCCATAGAATTGGGCAATGGAGGGCAGGAGGAGTGGACTGGTACATCATGCTAAATGGAGGGCAGTGGCAGCACATCAGACCATGCATGGCAGGAGGGAGGAGGCAAGTCCATGGATTCAGACAACAGAGGTTAGGGAGGAGGTGGATGGGGCAGCAAGCTAACTGTTCAGAGATGGTGGGTATTAGGAACTTTATTGTTTTTAAAATGTGTGTCTGTGCGGACTACTTAAAATTGAACAAGTATGCAGCATAATCTCACTTTTATTCAGGAAGAAGAGGATGTTTGTGACTGTGACTCCGGGCTCACTTGGCAGAAACACCACCTGACCCTCCACCCCCCATCGCAAAATGTAATGCCCGTGAAAAGAGTAGGTGGACATAGTCCTGAGAGCACGATTGAAAATGAAAACTAGATATAGTATATTGTATAAACTATGCACCACAAAGTGTGATATAAGATGAACCGGGGTGTGAAATATAATATGCAATACATTGTGCGCAATGACAGATTCATTGGAGAGCATGAGATAGCACAGGCACTAGCGCATGCTATGCGATATGCGCCTTGGAGTGTAATATGCACAGGGCAGTGATGTGTGACCTAACTAGTCTCTAAAGTTGTAATATAAAATATGTGCTGGGGTGTGTAACGTTGCATATGCACTGTGACAAAGATATGGATCCCAGATTGTAATATGTATGGCATAGCGCTGTGCGTTATAACATAGGCATCGAGGAAGGTACGTTAGATGGGGCAATATAACCCGTGCAAAGGCAAGTGTGGCATGACATATTCACGGGGTGGTGTTACAGTGCACATGGGCTAGAGAGTGTCATAGCATACGCACTAGCTGGTGGAATACAACACAGAGGGGCGTGGCACTCGGCGGGCAAGTGTGGTTGTAACACAGCATTGGGCTCAGCCAGGAGCACGCTGTGACTCTCAAGTGAGGTTCGTCTCCTTTCCAGAGAGTAAAATAAAAAGTATTACACATCCGGCGGTGGATGTGTGTTTTATTAACCGTGAGGGGGGTTTCTTGCATAGTTTGGTCTAATTTTTGTCGAATCCCCTTTGAATGGCTTGGTGTGCGTGTGTATTAAACGTGCCCATCAATAGCTACCCATGTTTGTATAAATAAACAACAAGGGTGTCTACTTGGAGAGTACCCACCGGAGGGGATGCCGGGATTAGGCACGGTAGGGCATCAGACACGTCAGAGCTTCACTAGCGGTGTAAATACATTCCACGTGGATTCATTGTATGCATAGTCGCCTTTTAATGAATATCACGCAAATCGTCATGGTGATAGGTACATACGGTTTGTCCAGCATGTCATAGGTGTTTCTATAAATATATATTTTTTTAAAATAATAAAAAACAAAGGCCGGCCCCGGGGGAGGGGGTCCCCGGGGCCATAAGTGGCCTGAAGAGGGGGGCAATGGAGCCCCCCTCCTAAAGAATTTTAAAAAAAAGGCCATGACCCGGGGGTTGGGGTCCCGGGGGCCGATTAAGGCCTTGGGAGGGGGGCCACGCGGTCCCCTTCCAAATGCATTGTTTTCAACAAAAAAAATTAGGGTGCAGGCCCTGGGGGATGGGGTCCCCAGGGCCAATAAATTAGAAAAAGAAGGGGGAGCCACACAGCCCTCCTTCTTAAAAAAAATAAAATAAATAAAAGACCGGCATCGCACCGGAGGCCACGCCCCCTCCTTGCAGCACTCTGCAAACGCGCCCCTGGCCAGTTGTAAGTTGGGGAATTAATTCCCCTTCAATACTGAGGGTCCCTGAGGGCCAAGTAGCCCAACAGGTATCTCCAGTATGCGCCAGGGAACTGCGTTGCAGACAGGTGTTCTGAGGCCACGCCCCTTTTTACACCTCTATGCAACGCAGCTCTGTGGCACTTACTGGAGGTACCTAGTGGGCTAGTTTGACCCTAGGCACCCTTAGGATTCAAGGGGACTTAATCTCTCAATTTAGAACGGCCACAGGGCGCGTTTACACAGTGGTGAAGGGAGGGGACGGGGCCTTAGGTGACGTGTGCAAACACGCCCTGTGGCGCGTTTTAAGTTGGGGAAATAATTCCCTTTCAATCCTGAGGGACCATGAAGGCCAACTAGCCCACCAGGTGCTTCCAGTAAGCGCCACTGCTCTGCGTTGCAGAGAGGTGGTGCAGGCCGTGCCCCTTTTTACATCTCTCTGCAACGCAGCTCTGTGGCGCTTACTGGAGGTACCTAGTGGTCTAGTTGGACACTAGGGACCCTCAGGATTCAAGGGGACTTAATCTCCCAACTTAAAACGGCCACAGGGCGTGTTTACACAGTGGGGAAGGGAGGGGACAGGGCCTGAGGTGACGTGTGGAAACACGCCCTGTGGCGCGTTTTAAGAGGTAGTTTTAATCCCCTGCCCTATTATATACTAGAGGCTTACAGAGGAGGTCATGCTAATCACAGGGGGACCCCAACGCATAGTGTTCCCTAGTATATGTAGGTGTTTTCACTGTATTCTGAGTGTCTTTTTTAACATAGCACTGGTTAGTCAGACTCAGTTACCACCAGTATCCGTCTGAAAAAGTTGAGGGTACAGGATGATTTTGCAACAAGGCTTCTTTCTGCTCTTCTGTTTGTTCTTTCTGCACGTTATCCTTCTTCCTGCACTTTTCTTCGTCTTTGAGGACTTCTGTTGCTTCTTTCTGCATTTCTTTTTTTTCTTTCTGTGCGTTTTTTCTTCTTTCTTCACATGTCCCATCTCTGTAGGCATAGTTAGAAATTAGCATTTAAAAAACCTTTGAAATTCACTGAAAAAAACATAGGTTTCAGGCACGTTATAGTTAGGAATTAGCAGTTAAAAAACCTTAGAAATTCACTGAAAAAAACATCGGTTTCAGGGGTGTTATAGTTAGCTGGACTTTTCACTCGTACAAAACCATTGAAATTCCCCCGTTATAGTTAGTTCAGCTAACTATAACTCGCGCGCCCGCAATGCACTGCTGATGACGTCACATATTACATCACTCATGACATGGTCAGTGACATCACTCATGACATCACTGATAACATCTCAAATGACATCACTGATGACATCATCCTTGTGATAGAGTGGCAGACCTCCTCTCCCCCTAATATAACCTTTGATACACGCATTCAAAAATAAAAACTAAAATGTTCAAAACAATGGACATACCAATACCAGTTACAACAACCTATTCAGTAATTCTAAGATCCACATACACATCCACTCATTCACCAACAGTCCTATACAGTCACTCATACATGTACTCACTCATCATATGTACTCATACACCTACACATCCTGTTACACAACGCCACTCATTCATAGAGTTACTCACACACATAGTCACTCATGCTAATAAAGAATCAAACATCCATTTACTTGCATATACAGTTATACACACACCACCACACTTACTTCTACAGAAACTTACACATACTTAGTCTTTTAAACAATCACTTATAGAAACACATACTTATTCATACAGGAACTCTTCCAATCTCTCACTCTCACATATACTCACTTATATACACCAATAGTCACATATACTAGTTTAAAACATATGTAGTTACTCATAAAGACACTATTGAGACAGTCATTCCCTCACTAACACACCCATGCACACACTCATCCACCCATACAGTCCTGCACACATGCTGTCTTCAACACATACAAACAGTGAGTCACTCATTCATGCACCTATGCACTACGTAATACCCCCCACCGAACCATACAGACACTCAGACACTCATACTTATACTCAAAAAACCAACTAATAACCTATATAGACAATCATGTAGCTACTCACCAACCCATGCAGCCACTTATACACAAAGTGAGAGACTGATACAGATATTTACATATTTAAACATTACTCACTAAGCCATGTATTCACTAAGATACACTTAATCAGTCAGTTATACAATCAATTTTTCAAAAACAAATCATCCATTTAGACACTTATATACCCATTCATTCTTCCATCGACCTTTAGATATACATATATAAAACATATGTAATTTTCAGAAAAACACACATTCACTGGATGATGTCATCAGTGATGTCATCAGTGATGTCATTTGAGATGTTATCAGTGATGTCATGAGTGATGTCACTGACCATATCATGAGTGATGTAATATGTGACGTCATCAGCAGTGCATTTCGGGTGAGCGAGTTATAGTTAGCTGAACTAACTCTAACGGGGGAATTTCAATGATTTTGTACGAGTAAAAAGTCCAGCTAACTATAACACCCCTGAAACCGATGTTTTTTTCAGTGAATTTCTAAGGTTTGTTAACTGCTAATTCCTAACTATAACGTGCCTGAAACCTATGTTTTTTTCAGTGAATATATATATGTATGTATCTATGTATGTATGTGTGTATATATATATTATATATATATATGCATATTCACTGAATATAGTGACATAAATTATATTGTGTTTAAAATATGTATTGTCTTACTGGGTGTTGTTTTTCTATTATTAATCTCAATGGGCAATAATTTTGCAGACCTAATTTAGGATATTATATATCTGTCAGACAAAGTCCAGACAATTCAATTGTGTTACCACAACAGACATACACTGTATAGATTCCGAAAATAGGGCAGACAGAAAGAAAGGAAAGCTTGGCAACAGTCCTTTATGCACTAAGGAGACCATAAGGATGTCAAACAGACATATATGCTCTAAAAATCTCTTGTCAATTAGAGTAGGTTAGCTAATCATAATCACATGAACAAACACCACACATGACTAAATACGACATGCAGAGCATAACTGTTGTGTCATGGTTTTGTTGTATGTGACTTCATTCTGTATCAAAATAGTTTTCTCCTCATTTGTTGTGTGTATATTATTCACACACAACAAATGAGGAGAAAAGTAATTTGACACAGAATTAAGTCACATATAACAAAACCATGATACAAAAGTTATACTGTGGATGTCTTACTTAGTCATGTGTGGTGTTTGTTCGTGTGACTATGATTAGCAAATGTATCAGATATAGACAGCAATGATGTTGCAAGATGTTAGGTGTGGACAGAGGTATAATCTCCCTTTCTTAATTCACCCAGCCCTGTCCCGCGTCTATGATGCCACCACCAGACAAGTCACTCATTTTGAGTGTGAAGCCACGAGCTTGGGTACCTAGACTGGGCAGAGTGCTGGGCTGAGGTCTTTGTGTGTGCTCCGTTTTAAGGAAATATTCTGCAACATACAACAGGCAAAGATGGACTTGAACACTTCTTCAGAGGGGTAGCATAACACCCCTTGTGCGATCAAGAAATCTGAGGAAGTCAAATGTGTGCTCTGTAATCCCTTAGGTCACTGTGAATGTTCTGCTAATGTTCTTTTGAGACACAGTGCTTCGACGTCTGATGGGGATGAGGAGATATAAAACGCCGGCAATAAAGAGATGAAAACATGGATTAACCTACTCCCCGCCTGGATAAATAGTCTTTAAAGGCTCAGCAAGACCTTTTACATCTCCTAAAGCTTTCCCTTATCTCCCCTTTCCGGGTGCTCTCTCCACTATGATCAGTCCCCTTGCTTCTACCCTGGAAATTCGTGCCCCTCGAGGATAGAAAATGTAATATCAGGTCAGTTTCTTATCTATCTGAGTAGCCGTCTTCTTTTCTTTTCTTTTTTCTTCTCCTCTCTTCTCTTCTCCTCTCTTCCCTTCCCTATGCTTTTCGTTTCTTTCCCTTTCCCTCTTTCTTTCCTTCCATTTTTTCTTCATTCCTCTTGTTTTATTTGTATTTCTTATTCAGAGTTTCTTCCTTCCATCTTTTTTAAGCTGCCTTATTTCCTCTAGTCCTTCACCTCTATGCGAAACCTTCATCTGACATAAAGAAATCACTTGAGGAAAAAAAACTCGGCCGCACTTCCCTGCTTGGGAAATCACTCTACTTATTTTCCGCTTGCGACTCGAATGTTGCTAACCTCCTATTTGTCACTATCTGGATACTGGCAGTGCTTTAAATGGGCCGGGACTCACCGGTACTGAGTACCGGCACTTCCCCCCCACCCCCCAAGAGTACCGGCACTTCTCCGTTATTAAATAGAGTACCGGTACTCACTGTGGCACAAAGTGAGCATACATCGCATTGCTACACTGCGGCGCATGCTCACATATTGGTGATTTCACAAGTAGAGTAGTGATGCCATAGCGCCAAAGCAGAGCAATGTGTGACCCAGGCGCGCATCGCCCATTGGACTCAAAGGTCTTCGCCCCCCCACGTCGTGTGTGGCAGCCCGGGATGAGACAGCTTCCCGGGCACACACGCACCCGCACCCGAGTACTTCACAGGTCTTTAAAAGACCTTTTGCTTGTTAACGAGGCTTTGATGTTTTTCACCCCTTCTTAGATCCTCTGCACCTCCACTCTACCTTTTGCTTGAAGAATAACCCCCCCCACACACAAGAATTGTGACTCTAGTTGTTCCTCTGGTGAGACCTCACCCGCCAGGAAGAAAGGGAAGCTCTTTAAAAAGCACAATATGCTCTGGCTTTCCCTTTCTTCTGTGCGAAAAAGACAGAGAGGATAGCACAGCTGCTGGCGGGTGAAAAAGGGGACAACTGAGGAGAGGTTTCAGAAGTGAAGGGGTATAAGCACAGTCAGCTAAATAAATCGAAGGGTTATCTGAAAAAGAAGAAAGGGGCAAGCAAACGATATTTGAGAATTCACTGCGGGCGCGGGGCAGTGGGTTTAAAATAAAGCACCTGATGGATGAGATGAGGATCATCTGATGAGAGTCGGGTGGGTAGGTGTTTCAAGAAAGAGCCAAGGCTTTTGAGAATTACACAGGTCGGTGGAAGGGGCCTGTTTAGTGAGGACAGAGTGACAGCTGCAGTGGCAGAGGCTGGTATTTTAAATGGGGGAGGGGAATCCCAGAAAAGCAAGAGAAGGAATTTGATGAGATGAACGAGGGGACATTTAAGATGAAAAGTGGCGTGACCACCTGAAAAAAGAGAAAATGTAAAGAGACACATGGAGCATCGGAGGGGACATGGGGCTAGTAAGTACAGGTTACGGACATCAGACGGTAGAGGTAGGTGAGTATCTCGTCATCCAAAAAAGTGTTATCTAAAGCGGGGGCAGCAGCTGAATAGAAAAATAATTTTGAGGGGAGGGTGGTATTTTTAAGTCGTGTGTTTTTTTTTTCAGCTATTATAACGTTTACCATAATGTGACACATTTTTTTGTAACGAAGTTAAACAATGAAAGGCCCAACAAACAATCATAAGAATTCAGATTGCATACTTGGAGGAAGAATGGATGTTTCAAAATACTTAAACTCAGTATAGACCTTACTGGGGCACACTGGAAGGGGAAGAATAATGTGCACGGAGTTGATAATGCGCATTTACCAGAAAACACTGAATGTACCTAACAATATAAGCATTCAAACACGACTAAGACATGGCGTCCCATGGCTTGGTGAATGTTTCTCATTCATTTCTATGATGTTAGAATTGCTTCCAGAATGCTTGTGTCTGATATCAAGCATTTCTCTGAAACAAGGCCTATTCCAGATTGCCAAGTACGCTTTTTTGCTGTCATACACATGCTCAGTCACACTTTTTGGTATTTCTTTGTTCTTTAAACCTGATAAGTGCTACTCTCCAAACAAAAGCGCTTCAACACCCCATCAGGGGTAACAAGCGCTATATAAATGCAAACCTTTTTCCCTCTTCTATCCCTCCGCTATCCTTCTGAATCCAAATAACTGACTAACCTATCCACCACTCAAATGACTTTCACATTTTCACTATACTAATTCAACACTAATCCTTCTTGGGTTCCGGAGTAGCGCGAAACTTGCCGAAAAAGCGCTTTGACGCCTCGTCAGGGGTAGTAAGCGCTATATAAATGCAATTAGAATACAATACAATACCTTCAGTGCGGTTGGATTTGGCCAACTTCTACAAGCCCTTGATGGGAAGTGTTACAGTGGTTAAGGTGCCTTCATGGGTGTCTGAATATTGTTAAGGTGGCTAATGGGCAGAGAGTTGCCTCCATTCAGGTGGGTGAGGACCAGGGCTTCAACTGACACCGACATCTGGAAGGAAGGATGTCTGGAGGCAGAGCTCTTACCATACTGGGACAGGCCCATATCCAGTTATCTGGCACAGATGCAGAAATTACTAGATTCCCCAAACAGTGAATGTTACTGACATCCTACAATAATCACAAACGGGGAAATTCAGTTTTATTTCTGCATGTCAAAGACTGTCTGCCTTCGGGAAGGGACACTTACAGCCAGCCCTTCACCTCCTTTTATAGTGAATTGATGCAAATTCACATACCTTTCTGGGGAAAATAACTGCAGTTTTCAACTAAATAAAGTAAAACCATCTATTTTAGGTGTGGTTTATCTTTCATTTGCTGCCTTCTTCTGGATGCACACCCAACACCCCAGCTTGGGAGTTCTAAACCCACACTGTGTTGTGACAAAAGTATAATATGAAAATGGATTTCCATTCATGTAAAATTAGTGAATTGGCAAAGTGGTACACAGACTACTGTAAATACTGTCCCAAGAATGTGGCCAGAGGGCTAGACCCCTCAAGCCAGGCACGGAGCTTAAGAACCACCCACACCACTGCATGCCAGGACACATATCCCCGCACTGGAAGGAGGGATCAGGCAGAGAAGTCAAAAGAAGGATTGATCATGGTTAGCCGGGGAATCGCAGGCATGTGTTTCCTGCTGCAATGCTGTGGAGGCATCCATAAGTGTGCGGCTGTGAGCAGTACAGAGATATGAACAAGAAGTGCCAAATGTCTGCCCTCCCAATGCCCATCCCAATTTCCACTACAGCAGCTAAGAAATCTGTAGGGTTCCACTGCGCTATGAGGTGTACCGGACTGGTCATCACCAGTTGACACAACAGCTGGCTGTATCTGGTATTCATGAAAAAAGTGAGCCACATAGTAGGAGTGGGAGCACCAGGGAAACCCAAAGCACCCAAGCCTTGGACTTGAGGAGAAGAAGCAGGCCTAAGGGAAGCTTTGAGCATCAAACACATGTGGGTACAGGGTGCCTTCCATATCAGAAATAGTGGCTGCAGCAGGCCTGCTGACCACCATCACCAGTGACACTGTGCTCATATGTACATGGTTATATGTGCCTCCATCCCTTTACTAGTCCCTCAGAATTTTGGACTAGACTTTGCTGGGTGGCATAGTATCTGAAAGTGAATGAAAGGGTGAAATATTATTGCTCTGTTGTAAGACCCCGGATAACTTTCTTCTCCCAGGATCACTAGCATGACAACTGATGGCTTCCTTCCACCGATGCGGGTCAGAGTTGCATTTTAGGATGTAGTCTTTTTTCCGTTAATTTTCAGTAAAACAAGTCTCTGCACCTTTTAATGTTTTGTTTCATATACAGGTGCCTTTGACAAAAAGGGAAACCTGATAGTTACCTTTCAATAGTCTGTCAACTAGTACAACTTAATACATGCAAGGGCATCAACAATAAATTGCAGAGGGAAACAATTTGTCATCATTCACAACCCCCAAAAATTCTTGAGCCCATCAAATATTTTTCATTAGACCCACCCTTAGTCCCGCCTCTAGCCCCGCCTCCTTGCCACACCCCCAGCTCGATCTGATGAGTACCTGCACTTTTATTTCCCCATTTAAAGCACTGGATACTGGTGACTCTGTTTTCCCTCTATACTGTGAAACAGGCCAGCTTTCTATAATTCTAATTCTTTTCTTCTGTGACAACCACAACGTTGACCCACAGTGCCCAAGAAATCCCTCCTTCATTTCCCTTTACATTGCTCCTGACCCCTCCCTCAGACTGCTCTCGCTCCGGTTCACTGACTCACCCGATAAACCACAGATCTCCTAACTCATGGCTGTGATAGCCTGCTTCCAAGCATGCGTCTGGACTTTCTTGCCAAGACGTGTTTGCCAATTCTGGGGAGAGGATGTGGTCCATCGGCTTAAACTGCCGCCTTTGGTGCTGGAAACCAGAGTTCGAGCCTCGAGGTCACGTCCACATCCTGTGATTCTGGGCAAATCACTTAATCTCCCCGTGCCTGAATGTGTAATGTAAATACGGTGCTCATGTAAAGCGCTCCAATAACTTTGGGTCGAGTTTGCGCTATATAAATATGCAAAAACATAATAATAACAATTCTGCCCCAAGTGCTCCATGCAGCGTGCTGCTGCCTCTCCTTGGTTTCTTCTTTCAGTGCAGCCTCACCTTCCAGTGGTCTCCAAGACACCACTTTCTCCTTGATGCCATCCCGCCAGCTTCTTGCTCTACGGTTGTCTTTGCACCCCTCCTCCTAGTTCTCTACCAATGCCATAGATAGTCTGTTTTCTCTGTCCTTTCAGCTCTGTCTCCTCCTTCCTATGTCCTTTCCTGTTTTCGTTCCTTCTCTTGACTGACACTTTTGTAACTTTCTGTCTTCACTTCCATCAACCTACTTTCATTTACTCTTCCAGATTATGCACTTCCTGTGGCCGTCTGAAGAGGAATCCAGTCCCTGCCTGCTGTTAACAAGTTTTCCTTTTCACAATCAGTAACTGTGATGTCAAGCTGGAGTGAACCTACACACACATTGCATATGCCAGCTGTACCCATTTAGCAGCCATATGTCACTGTGATCCTGGGCAAAATACTGATGAGCAATTGACAACTCATGAAGATATGTGTTGTGCCAGTTGTACAGATGTGTAAAAATGTCCCCTGGCATCGCAGACAGCTTGCACATTGATGGAGTGCTAGCGATGTCAATTGCAATAATGGGGTGCCCTGTGTAAGTGTTACATGTGTGAAGTCAATTGCGCCTGGCACATCAGAGAAAAGGACAATGAGATGAAACCGCTATGACACCATTTGGCTGTCATGCAGTGACCGTAGCATGGTGATGTACTGTTGCACTCAGACTCATCTGATGATGTATGGCAGTACCTTGCCTGTGAGATGCCAGTCATAACACAGCATTTCCAATTGAATGATGCAGTGGCCAGGAAGTGGAGTGCGGCCAGAGAGTGACCCTGTGGTGACATTCTACAAGCATGTCAAGGATCACATCTAGAAGGAAGTGGTATGTCAACACTACCTCTTCCTCAGACATACAAAATAAAGTGATCCTGAATATGTCATCTCTCCTCATATAGTTGTTCCTCAGAATGAACGGCAGTCCAAACAAAGAAAAAGTTGCTCTGCCTGCACCTAGCCTATTTATGGTGCTGCAGTGGCGTAGCTAGGAGGGTGGGGGGGTGGGTGTACCACCCCCAGTGGGCATGAGTTTTGGGGTGGCGATTCCCCTCCCCCAGTCTTACCTGCAGCCGTCGTGGGGCGCCATAGCAAGTATCAACAACTTCCCCCCACCCCTGCTTCTACCTGCAGGGTGCCATAGCACGGCTCACCAGCAGCCCCAGATCCCCCCTCTTACCTGCGGACCGCCACGGGCAGCCACAGGTCTTGCTACACCATTGTGTTGCTGACCTATTTGTAATTGGTTGGTAGTTTGATGAAGCACTGGTGGGGTACGGGAGTTGTCAGTGACCCCATCCCCCCCATCCTGGATTAGCAAATGTGTATGTGTCTTGTCATGCTTTAATAATGAATGTATGCATAGTGTGTACATATTAGGCTGTGTTATCATATGTAGAGGTATTTTTTTCAATGTCCATATGGCCAGCCATATGTATATTTGTTGATCATGATACATGTAGCACTTTTCCAGTGGCAATATTATCCAATTGTGGGCTTTTGTTTTCTAATATGTTTTTTACCAGCCTTCTTGTGTGCGGAAGTTGTGATGATGCTAACTGTGAAGGTGAAATGTTGAACTATTGACCATTTATTTACTTTTGACTTTCTAGAGTAATGTCCTGTCTTCATTAGTTTCTGTATGAATCCAATACTGTTCCTATGAGTAGTCCAGAAATGTGAGTGACTACCTTCAAGGCTGGGTGGTGGGTGTAACTTTGGGCCTGCTTAGCCAAATAATTGCTTCAGTAGTTTTGGGTGTAATTTTTTTTTAATTGAACCTGACTTGCACTTTTGTAGGTGTGCTGGTGGATTTGCATGGAATTCCCTTTGCTCCTCCCGGTTTTCACATGCACCTTTGTATCCTGATTCCTGACTATCACTTTTATGTATGTGGAACTTGTGTCCACATATCAGATTATGCCTTCTATCATACATAGGGTTCTGAAAGGGCATATGTGAACTGTCATTATTTGTAGGCCACACTTGCACACTAGAGCGCTGATTCCTAGTTGTGAGGAACTGTGGTGCATTATGTGGTGTGGTTGTGTGACCTCACCATGGAATACACTCACGAAACAAACTTGGGCCTATTCAGGCTTGTTTGCCAAGCCTTAGCTCAACCCTGGGTAGCTGTGGCTTTGAGCAGTCAGGCTTAAAGAACAAGTGTAAAGCATTTAGAAGTATACGAAAAAAGAAATAAAAAAGCCACACAACATGAAAGAAATCCAAAACCAATTAATCTAAACAGATCTTATGTTTACGAATTTTTAAACACCAAAATGAACAAAATCTAAGGGGTTCCCGAGATAAAGATTTTAAGTAAAACTTACATTTTAGCTTTTCAATCGAAAACGCAAACAATCATTGGTAACCACATAGTTTGAAAACTTTGGAAAATTTTAAAGAGTTGTGTTGAGCAACTCCATACCTCTGGTGACCAAATCCAACAGGGGGAAGGTCAGGGGTGCAATGAGGAGTAGCGGGACAGTTACCTTGGCATCAAAGCAGTCTGAAGTACAGTTTCCGGTGTTATGAGTGAACTGCCATAGACTTCAATGGAGTGGTCTTGATGCGAGGGATACAGGATGTTGAAGATGCTGTAAGATGATGGGAATGTTGTGCGGTCAACAGAGGTCTTCCAGCGGCTACTCGTCAGTCCACAGTCCAGGTGAGGCAACTTTGGTCACAGAGGTTGATGTCCTTCGAAGTCCTCATTGGTCCAGAAAAAGTCCAGTTTCCACAGGACCACTGGTTTCTGGTCACAGTGAAACCAGCGGTTCCCTTTGGTGAAGACTAGTATCCATCTTGGCTGATGAAATTGCACTCCGATGACTCTCCCAGGTCGGGCAAACTGGGATGCAACCTTTGAGTGTCTGAACTTAGTCGTCCAGGCTGCAGTCAGTGGTCAGTGGCGACCAGGCAATTGTGGCCAGAACGTAGTTCTTTAGCTTTTGTAGCCCTGGTGCTCTTGGAGTTCACCTCTTCTGTCTGGAGCTCAAGAGGGACTTTTTCATGAGTGAGGCACCACAGGCACAGTCCTCTCTTTGCTAGCCCAAAGATCAGAAGGTGACGTTCAGAGGTTGGTGCAGTCCTTCTTCCATCCTCTTCACAGTCCAGATGTGATTTGAGGTCTGGGTGTCAGATTTATGCCCAGAAAACACCCTCAGGGGAGGTAGTGGTTACTAGCCAAAGGGCTACTGGGACCCTCCCCACCTGGTGATGACTTTCTGCGATGTGTGGCATCTAGCTATCTCAGGGTGTACTATTCAACCCACTCACAAGATGGCAAAACCCCTCTCTCGGTGTGTGGAGCTTGGTAGCCCATGCTAGAGGTGTGGCTACCTGAGGGCTACAGGCCCACAGAAATAAATGGTTTGGCAACTGGTCTCTAACCTCTATACTGAACACCAACCCCTATAGCTCAACAAAAGAGCAGCCCCTCTAGTGTCTGTTCAACATTTGCCCTTCAAAGACGCATTTCCCTTTGAAGCTCGCGTTTTGGACTCACATCCTGTGTGGCTTCCTACCGCGGACAGAGGACTCCTTTCCCGACAGTAGTCCTCTATTGTTCTTACTCTGGGGAGTAGCTCACACTTCTTCCCAGGAGGATGGAAAGCTGTATTGTGGCTGTCTGTGAGTGGCCACAGAAAGACTTAGGCAACAGAGTGGCAACTTTCTAAAAGCTGCATTTCTTAAAAAGTTACATTAAATTCAACTTGGGCATTATGTCGGGTTTTAATGCAATGATAATTTTGATACCTTGTATTAGCTTTAGAAGTCCAATTCAGAAATTAGCACAGCTGAGTTGTCAGCATGTAACATTTTACTTGCCACTGTGGCTAGTAACGTTTCTGCAGTAAAAATGACAACTTGGAGTTTTTATTGTTAGGACATATAAAATTAATTTCCTGCTCTTTGATATATTTCATCCTGCCTTAGGACTCAATAGGCCTGCAGTAGGGGGTGACATGCATATTAAAGTGGGAGGTTTGGGCTTTGCCATTAGTTTAAATGGCAAAGTTGAGTGAGCAGTTTGAGACTGCTCTGCAAGTCTGCAGTGGCAGGCTGAGAGACATGATTTCATTTTGTCTCAGCCTGGGTGGCACAATTCGTGCTGCAGCCCTGGTGGGACACTTTAACTTACAGGCCCTCAGTACCTCTGGTACCATATACTAGGGACTAACAGATGAGTAAAGTTATGGCAAATGGATAAAACATTACACTTTTAAGGGTCAGGGCACTACCACTGAAGTCTGGTTAGCAGGGCTCAGGGCACTTAGAGTGGAAACACCAGCAGCATCAGTCCAAAATTTGGGGGTGATCATGCAAAAAGAGGCATTTCCTTACAACATGGATGTGGTAAAAATGCCTCCTATTATAAGTTTTCAACTAGGATATGAGGCATAACATTAAAAATTCACATTCAACACACCACTTTCCACTTGTTTTGCCTTTTCTCATGCTTTTCCCTGGTTACATTTCCTCAGCTTTGAGCTGCAGACGTCTATCAGGGGAAAAATGTGAGGGTGTGATAATTATCAGAACTCTTAAGTCTGATCAGTCTGTGAACTACTGTTACATTTTAGAGCTCTTTACTAATGATGTCTATGGTGTCTATGTTCTCGAATTTAGCTAGTATCAAATACACACACCTCATTTAAAAATGTATTTTATCCTCTCCATTACTATGAAGGGTGTCTAAATATCAGACACACGTCATTTCTGGGAATTGGCAGGTTTGCCAACTTTAATTTCTATCTATACATTTACGCAGGGTAGTGGTAGATGCAGAGTAAAAGTATAAACTACAAATGAGTAATTTGAGTAGACGTTCTGCGTGCGACCAGGGTATCGCTAACAGATCACCAGCGTAGTGAAAACGAACTGGAGAAGCGTTATCCCACCCGGTAACGTCCCCCGGTTGCACTGCTGCCCGACGGTGTTTCCATAACCACATCATACGGGAAACACCGTTAGCGTCACTATGGTGATCTAACTTCCCCTGACAAAGTGTCCGCCCGAAATGCATTGGGTTTGGTACAACTTGACCCATCAGGTTTGAACAACTTGATCCATTTATGTCTATGACAACACTACTCTTTGGAAAAATTTGAATGTAATTCTCCACTATGGTGTAGAATAAAAAACTATTGTGACTTTAAACTGGTGTTTATCTATCACAAAATATTGGATTAACCTCCGTTATAAGGGCAGCTGTGCAACCGGGGGACGTTACCCAGTGGGATAACCTTTCTTCAGTTTGTTTCTCTATACATTTAGCCACAATTTGCTAGAAGGCTTGTGTAGGATTTAGCTGAAATGAATTGATCCACTTAATTCGAACTCACTTCCTAAAAAACAGCCCTTTTGAATCAATACATGTTTATATAAATGTTAAGCCATGAAACCAGAACCCACTGAAGAAGGCTAAAAGTTAATGCATTCAGGTCTAGCGCAGACCTACTGCACATGGCATGGCTACAGGTCATACCCTGCACCCTATTTAGTTGGGTGAGGCCATGTCCAGCCAGCTTCATTGGCAAGGGGAAAGAACACAGATTGTGGCTGATGGCTATACCCTGTGAGTGTTGCATCAGTGCCTGTTAGGCCCAACAGAGGACCTTGCACAGTAGGTTCTTTGAGCAGGGGCCCAAAGAGATATTAACAAAATCAAAGAAACTCACTGATCGCTCTGCAAGGAATGCCTGGTTTACTCATATCAAAAATAATATGCTCTAATAAACCATGAACTTTACTCTAAAAACGTAATTCAAAGGTACCTATTGGCACAATGCAAAACGTAAACAATACATAAATGTGCTAGTTATGTGAGCTATTCAATCATGACGCAGTGCTCATGGGCATAAAATGTATAGCACAGATCACATTATAAATTACATCAACAGTGACATCATTGGTGGTATCACATCACAATTGACATCATCAAAAAAAACATTGACGAAGCCTCATATTTTCTACATCTGTTTGTTGACGGCAAAAATGCAACCATATTCCAGCATGTATTCACTTAGCAAACTCCTCTCGTAAGCGGTGCAAAATATGCCTGGGAGATATTAAAGCTGGATTGAGAGAGCACACTGGTGCAATCAAAATCTCTATAGGGTAAAGCAAACATGGCAAAAGGCAAAAACAAACATCAATTCTCAGCAAGTGTGACCTCAGCAGGTACCTGTACTAGAGAATGATGTAAAACCTTGAGCCATGACGACGCCATACAACAGCTTGCATTCACAATGAGTGTGGAAACTGCGACGCCATAAACAGAACTATTTTGGAGTTAAGCTGCACAAGATCCGGGAGTCAATTTTAAATTTAAAAAAACGGTTGAGGACTGGGAAGCTATCAGCTTTAAACGAGCGGGAATGAAAAGCTGAGATGAGAAAGCAAAAATTGAGGAGTTTTCCCTAAACCCAGTCTCGCAGCAGGAGGTGGAGGCCCTTATCGAGAGGTCAAGACCCACACACCGTCTTGTACTTCTAGTGTGGTGTCCAGCCCTTTTCAGCCACAATATCTTGGTTTGTGCACTCAACTATCAGAGATTACTGTGACCCTGAAAGCTTAAAGAAACTGCTGAAGAAACCCTCAAGCCCGACAGATTCGGCCAATGGCATGTTCTCCATTCTTGTGGAAAATGGTGGAAAAAGGAGTCACAAGCAAAGGCTGAACCATCTCCGTATCCATAGCACACTGTGCATGGGCAAAGGCTGTGCTGTGCTGGGGCAGATACCAGACAAACTGATGCCAAGAGTCAATGCAGTGTCCATTGGGCACTGAGGGCAGGGAGGCTGGAGGCAGTGCCCATGGTTCCCTGGGCAGGGCAAGGGTACACCTATAACATGCAGGCGTCTGGTGAAGGTGAATGAGTGGAGGGAAGAGCAAAAAGCCACACCATATATCCAGATTCCGCTGCATGTGGCTACGGGTCATGCCCTGTAGGCATCAGGACCATTGGGAAGAGGTGCAGCTCATTGACAAAAAACATATCCTGTGTCACGATCCGGCTGGATCGAAGACCATGCTTGGTGTGCCCTGGGGTCAGAGGCAGCAGAAGAAGAGTGTGCGTGATGACCCAGTGGCATAACAAAACGTGAGGTGGTGGCCCCCCTGCAAGATATGGTGAAGGGGCCCCTCACACTCACATCAGTAGGGGCTGATGGGGGCTGCCTCCAGAATGGGTAAGCCTGGGGCTGTGGGGGCCTTTGTTACGCCCCTGTGATGACCATGGTTTGTGCTCACATTTCCTGGCCATGGACAGTTAGGGCCCTGTAAGCGCTGGAGGTGGGGCACTGGGTATAGGGTATTGGCAACGGTCTTGCTCTGTAAACCTTGCACTCTGGACTTGGTCAAAGACCAATCTTAGCTGGCTTTCTTGACATAGACATGTGACATATGGTGCGTCCATAGGATATGCTATGTGGCCAGTGTTCAGTGGGTACTTCTGTGAAAAGGAAACGTTTGTGAGAAAATCAAAGAAATTCAGTGAAAAAAATATTTGAATGGAAGTGGGTGATTGAATGAATGAATTGATAAAATTTCTAAAGCAGGCTGCTACCCTAGAAAAGCGTGCCCTGGCTCTAAAAAATGTGAAATAGCCAAGGGGTGTTAATTGTTGAAATAAGCAAGTATTCAGACCTTACTGAGAACTGTGCAAGCCTTAGAGGGAAGGGAACTGAATTCCATAGCCTAGCGCTGCAGTGGGAGAACGAGCGACCACTAATCCGGAGCGACCACTAATCCGGCTCTTCTCAAATTTAGAAACCAGCAAAAGCATAGAACCCCCAAGAAACACGGGGACGTGCTGTTGTGTACATGCACACTTTCTAGGACAGATACATAGGGCTGGTGCCCTGGATGGCTTTGTAAGTCAAGCATAGTGTTTTGAAAAAACATCTCAGCTGAGTGGGGAAGCTGTGGGTATTTATTTATATCATACAAAAAATGTATTAGGCAAAAATATAATAACATATCTCCCAAAAAACATTCTAGGGCTGGTATTGCTACACCTATCCAAAACCTAAAAAACACTTAGATTCGCTATTGAAGGCGATCGATGCAATCATAATTCACCTTGTGTCCTGAATGATTCCATTACATATCACATCACCAATACCTTCATTAACTGCAAACCACTGTTCCTGTTCCACACTTGTTCGCTGACAGTGCAAGTAGAGATTTCTATCTATATATGCCAGTGTTGTGAGGACATGTGCAGGGTGACAATGATGCTGCCGCCTTTCTATACACTTATTGTCTTTGATTATTATGTAGTGTTAATGAGTGTCATTTCTAAAACAAAAATGGGCTGTTGGGGGGGGCGCTAGAGGGCGCCGAACCAAGATGGCCGCACAAGTGTGAGGCTCTCGCCAGACCGGGCGCTTTCACGATCCTTCATGCCATCCTGACCAGACTATCCTCGACCTCACCTCCACGGCTGCATAGGTGGAAACCTGCGCTGCACCCCGATACCCGACTCGTCCCTGGAGCCCGCCGAAGCGCGGAGATACACGCTGTGGTTCCCCCCGGCCGGGAGAGAGGGCTTGTCTGCGGCCGGCGCACTGCGGGGGACGCGATCTACGAGAGCCCGGGGCTCCGAGGCCTTCGCGCCGTGGTGACGACTCTGCCTGGTGGAGCCGCGAGCGACGCTGGAGGACCGGATGACCGGTGGCCACCCCTGCCTGCGACGGGTGCTGAGACGCGGGCTCTGGGACATCTTCGTGGCTTGGCGGGGCCGTGGGGGCTCGCTGCTCGCACACCCTCCGCTGGCTGAGGCCTGCACCCGTGACTGGCGCGCGCGGACTGCCGCTGACCCCGCTGGGGATCTCCGGGCGCGGCCTTGGGGGCTATCCTGTTCCCCCCCCCCCCCCCTTCACGCATCTACGCTTGGGGTGCCATCCGTCCGGGGCCTGGCTGCCGGACCGCACCGAGTGGGACTTCGGTGCGTGACCTTGTTGGCGGGCTCTGCTCTGCAGGAACCGGCGGGACGGCCTGGGAGACCGTGACGGCTGCTGCCCCCGCCTTGGTGTCCGTGGCTGCTTGTGAGGGGAGGTTGCGGCTCCGTGGACGGGTGCTGCCTGGAGTCCCTGGCCTGCTCTATCCTTGCCTCGCCCTAACCTGCCGGACTACTGGCCAATCCTCGCTTGCTGTTGGACTCCTCTAGGGACTGCCTGGGCCGGAGCCGTGCGGATTGTGACTCACCCTCTGCTGTCCTTCGAGTGCGGGTCGCGACCGACGGGGGTCGGAGGCTGCTGAGGCCCCCCCCCCCCCTGTGCTCGCCGGCTGGTGGCCCGCGCTCCCTGCACGCTCGATCGCCTGAATTGGCTACCTCCCTCGCTCCAACGATCCTAGCGGCAGATCTGGGGCTTCGTGCCGCCCCTCTCTATTCGCGGGGTCGTGGCCTGGGCTGGACGTGTCCCCTGCCTCGTCTGGACTGCCGGTGGGGCGGCCTGTACGGGCCCGGTGACGGGGCGTCATGGGGCGCAACGACGCGCGACAGTCCAAGCTGTCGTTTGACGCCAAGAAGGCCCCCGCGCCGGCGTCCGAGCCTGGCCCATCCGCTGCTGTCCCTCCTGATGACGACTGGAAGGCTCTCCTGCTGGGATTAAAACAAAGCTTAGCTACCATAGACTCTAAAATTGACAACATCACTACCAGGTTGGATGGTGTAGTGGCCAGACTGGAGAGACACGACACCCGCATCACAGAGACGGAGGATAGGATCTCCGCACTGGAGGACGGTGCCACCTCTGCAGGGCGACATGTCACCCAAATGGATCGCCTCCTTAAAATAATAGCGGACAAGAACGAGGACCTAGAATCGAGGTCCCGTCGCAACAACGTCCGCATCCTGGGCCTTGCGGAGACCACCAACACCGGGAAAATGGAGGTCTTCATCGAGAATTTGTTGGCCGAACTGTTTGGGCGGGACTCCTTCTCTCCACACTTCATTGTGGAGAGGGCACACAGGTCCCTTGCTGCCCGCCCCCCTCCTGGCGGCCAGCCTCGGCCCATAATTGCACGCTTCCTTAACTATCGAGACCGGGATGTGGTGCTCAGGCGTGCACGGGAGATGGGAACGGTGCCCTACTGCAACACTACGCTGTCCTTCTTCCCCGATTTCACTGCATCGGTGCAGGAGGCCCGTCGGAAATTTGCAGTGGTGAAAAAGAAACTACAGGCCCGGGAAATTCCGTATGCGATGCTATACCCCGCTAAACTTAAGGTCTCACACCAGGGCAAACAATTGTTTTTTCAGCAACCGCAGCAGGTGGAAGACTTCCCCAAGCGGCAGCGCGGGGACTCGGCGGGGGGTGCTGCCGGGCCGCGGCCCTCCCGGTCGCCCTCTCCGATGGAACAACAGGACTGAACGTGTCGGGGGGGCTGCTTCCCCCCCTCGGACTCACTCTGCTGTTGGGACAACACATGCCCGAACGGATCATCATCCTGGTGAGGTACCTCTCTTTGTTTCATGCCTACATCATTTGAATGGGTCGCTGACACATTTGGTGCCCGGTCGCCCACCTCCGTCCCACTTTGAGGGCCTAGTGTGACTCTGGGTTCCCGTGGGTGCAAGTAGGGAGGTGGTTGGCAGGTCTGGCGCCCCTAGAGCACGACCCCCCAATGGGCGCACCCCAAAGTACCCCTTTCCTCATCAAGGCAGGGGTAGTTACTGTATTTTCTCTGTTTGATGGGTTGTGTTGGATAGTGAGGGGAGGGGACGGGTGGGTGATGTGTACCCGGCCAGTTGGGGTTGCCGGAGTGGGTGGTCGAATGTTCCGCTCTGCATCTGGGCTCGCTGTTTTCTCAGCACAAGATGCGGAGGGGCGGGTGGGGGCGGGAGTTCAATGGGGTTTTGTTATGGAGTTTGTTACTGAGTGCTACGCGCAATTGCCAGCTGCGATATCATGCCACTTATGCCTTTACACGTGGGAATGGGGGATTTAACTGATAAGCGCCCTGTGCAGAACTTTCAGTTACTATCATGGAATGTGCGAGGGCTAAACGACCCGAGGAAGAAGAGACAAATCCTCGGCTACCTGACTCGGCAGGGAGTGTCAGTCGCCATGCTCCAAGAAACGCACCTGCAGCCTGGGATGACCCCCCCGTTTGCGTCGCGATGGGCAACGGACAGGGTGTTCTCGTCATACTCAAGTTACGCAAGGGGAGTGACCATTCTAGTGAGACGGGGGATGGGGTTTACTCTGGCGGGCACTGAGGTAGATTCTGGGGGGCGGTACTGCATGGCTTGGGGGACACTGCACTCACATACAATTCTGTTTGCTTGTTACTATGGCCCCAACACGGATGACCCTTCTGCGCTCCTCTCGATGTGGGGTAAGATCCAATCCCTAGGTATTTCCCACATTATACTGGGGGGTGATTTCAACACTGCACTTCGGCCTGGGATGGACAGGTCACACCCGCAGGCATCACACTACACGCACACACAGCGCGCGTTGTTGAATATAGTGGACGACCATCGCTTAATTGATGCATGGAGGCACTTTCACCCCACGTTCCGACAGGGCACCCACCATTCCGCGGTACATTCCACCTGGGCGCGTATTGACTACGTGTTCCTCTCATCTGGCCTCTCCCCTTGGCTGGGTGGGGCGCTTCACCTGGCCCGCACCTTTTCTGACCACTCTCCGGTCCTTCTGTCCCTGCGCATTCCCCTCGTGATCTCCCCTTATCTGAGCTGGCGACTGAATCCTGCACACCTCACAGACCCGGTGTTTCATGCGGAACTTGAGCAAGACATAAAGGATTTCTTCGAGCGTAACATAAATTCCGTCTCCAGCCTTACTACAGTCTGGGAGGCGTTCAAAGTTACCGTGAGAGGATGGTGCATAGCTAAGGGAGGTGGGGTCCTTAAGTTTCTAAGCGGAGATTTACGCAGGCTCGAGGCTGAACTCCGTAAGCTGGAGAGTGACATGGAGCGTACTGGGCGAGAACCTAGCACAGCGGCACAGCTGCGAGAGAAACTAAATGAATACTCGGAAGCCGCTGCCGCGGAGAGTAAGTTTCTGGGAAGACCCTTTGTCTCCCGAGTATATGGTGAGGGCGATAGACCTGGCAGGGCGTTAGCCACCGCGACCCGCTCCCCCAGGTACAGTAACTACGTTGCTACCCTGATGGATGAACATGGCACCCCGCAGCGGGAGCTTTCGGACCAACTCAAGGTCCTCACGGAGCACTACACTAGGCTATACACCTCCCAACGGACTGCACCGATTGCGTTACATGAATACCTTGATGACACCGCGCTGGCATGGCTGGGCCCCACACAGCAGCAGTTCCTCCACCATCCACTGGAACTAGATGAGATTACGGATGCCATTATGTCCATGAAGTCGGGGAAGGCGCCAGGGTCGGACGGGCTGCCGATCGACTTCTACAAAGCCTTCAAGCAGGTGTTGGCCCCCATTCTGCAGCAGGTGTACTACTCCTCCTTAGAGGAGGGATCCCTGCCGGCCACGATGCGAGAGGCCCTTATAACGTCTTTGTTAAAACCTGGAAAGGCGCCGGAATATTGCGACTCCTACAGGCCCCTCTCACTGTTAAATGCAGACGTTAAAATATTAGCGAAGGTCCTGGCTACGCGCCTTAATCTCCTGATGGAGCGCCTTGTGCTTCCGGACCAGGCCGGGTTTGTCCCCAACCGGGCAACTTCTCATAACTTGCACACACTCCAGGCGGTGATTCAAGATATTGACCCGAAGAGCGAGGCTGCCGCGGTCTTTCTCGACGCCACTAAGGCGTTCGATTCCCTCGAGTGGGATTATCTACTGGCCTTGCTGGAACGGATGGGCATGCCCTTCAATTTCTTGGACTGGATCCGACTGTTATACTACCGGCCGAGAGCAATGGTGCTGCTTAATGGTGCCCGCTCCCCCCCCTTCGAGATCCACAGGGGGACCCGACAAAGATGTCCCCTCTCCCCGGTGCTGTTCGCACTAGCTATAGAGCCCCTTGCGGCCAAGCTTCGGCAGCATCATAATCACCGATCTCTCATATACCCTGAGCGCCAACTGCTCATTGCACTATATGCGGATGACATGACTCTGTATGTGCATAAGCCGCGTGAAAACTTGAACCCTCTGCTGCGGGAGGTCACTAAATTCGGCGCCCTCTCGGGGATTCAGATAAATTGGACAAAATCTGCCTTGTTCCCCTTGACTGACAGCACTACACAGTTCCCCCTGGATTATCCCCTGGTTTGGGAGCAAGAGGAGATCAAATACCTGGGCATCCAAGTGACAAGAAATCGGGAGGCCCTGATTAGAGCCAACTACGGGACAGTGGTGGATCAACTCACAGACAAAATTACCCAGTGGATCCGCCTCCCATTGTCAATGGCAGGTCGGATCTCACTGATTAAAATGGTGGTCCTCCCCAAGCTGCTGTATCTCTTTACGAACATTCCATATAGTCCGGGCGCATATTTCTTCCGCGCCCTCAATTCCCAGCTCTCTCGTCTTATCTGGGGAGGCAAGCAAGCCCGACTCGGGCTGCGAACCCTTATGCTACCCTATCACCAAGGGGGGTTTGACGTCCCCAATTTCCAACGATACTATGATTGCGCACAGGGTCACTTCGCCGCCTATTGGCTGCACCCTCCCCCCTTTATGGCGCACCTGGCAGTCGAAGATGGGTATATGAGGCCGGAACAACCTTCCGGATATTTATACACACCAGCCCGAATAGACCATAGAGATCCCACCACAGTCGACTGCACTGTCAGTGCCTGGAAACGTCTGGCGGACCGCATGGAAGTAAAATTCCTATACTCCCCTCGTATGGCCTTAGCCCACGATCCGAGGGTGAGTGTGGCCCGAGAGGAAATTGGCCGTAGACTGCTGGCAAGGCTTGCGGTTCACACCTGGGGGGATCTGTACCACCAGGGGAGTTTCCGCACAGCTACACATTTCTTCAAGGATACCACTCCTTCCGTTATGGATACCTTTCTCTACATTCGGCTTCGGCAAAATATCAAGGCGATTACCCCCGATTTTCCGAGCGAGCCTGACACCGTGGCGCCCCTCCATGCACTGCTGCAGAAGGGAACACCGACACATGTGGTCTCTATGTTATATGCTCACGCACAGGCCGCCGCCTCCCCCCCTCCTCTCCGAGCGCGTAGTGACTGGGATTGCGATCTGGGGGAACCACTGTCGGACGCTCAGTGGGAGGAGAGCTGCTCCCATACCAGCGCGGTGACGGGAAATGCCCGCCTTCGCCTGGTTCATTTTAAATTCCTGCATCGCCTCTACTTTACACCCGCTAAACTACACCGTTTCGGCCTCCGGGACAACGATTGCTGCCTCCGCTGCAAGAGGCCAGGCGCGGACTTCATGCACTTGGCGTGGTCCTGTCGGGCCGTTGCTGCCTACTGGGAGGAAGTGTTTGCAGCTCTTGCCGAAATGATTGGGGTGAGCATTGCCCCCTGTCCTAAGATTGCCCTGCTGGGCCAATCCAACCCCGATATCAAGGCACACCGGAAATTCTTCGCGATGGGCCTACTGTTGGCAAAACGCCATGTCGCATGCAGGTGGGGGCGAGGGCGAGCGCCTAAATTCAAGACGTGGCTGGATACTATGACAACTTGGCAGGAACAACTGCACAACTATTCGGACCTTCTGCCTCACAAATCGCGACCCAAGGACCTGTGGGGTCCCCTCACTGCGTTTCTCCTGAAAATGCAGCTCCCAGACGAGCCCACTGCAGGTACGAGCGGGGCTGTTGCAGGGGAAAGCCGGTTCACCTCGCCGGCTCCAGCGCCCAATTCACTGCCAGCTGACACTGCTTTGGCCCCCCCTCCCGCGCTCCCTTAGTTCCCCATACAAGCGACGCCAGCGCTCTCGCTGCCCTCGGCTGGGCTACACACGTCCCGTGGAATCACCTAACACCCATGGGATATGCGGGTGGTGGGTGCCGCGAGCTGATTGTCCCCCCCTCCCCCCTCCCTCCCCCCCACTACGACTTGGCATGCGCGACGCTGCCGGCGGCAGCGTCATGTCCTGATTCTTTACTAGGGCCTTGCTATGCCCGCCCAGATCATTGGACGGTGCCCCGTGGCGCGTGACGTCGACACCTTGGGTGGGTCCCACATGCCATAGAGTGATGTGCAACCCGCACAACCAGGCACCACATTGCCACGGCTGCCTCATGCTAGGTACGCTGGATCCTCGCTGGAAGGGCGCTGTTTATGTAGCACTTGTTTTTGTTCCGTTATTGAAGTTGAATGAAACCTCAGGCTCCTCATGCTGGATCACTGCATGCAGCTCTGATTATTCCCTACTACATGCCTACACAGTACTAGTTCCTATGCTTCGCGGCCGGCCCGTTTGGGTTGTAGGCGACATGCTGTGTAAACCAGTGATTGCTTTTCAACATATGTTCATTGATGCCCCAACGCATGTGGTTGCAGCCGGCCTGATCATTCAGGTTGTAGGCATACAGCTGTGTACTATTTTTTTATGCTCAATAAAGGTTTTTTCAAAAAAAAAAAAAAAAAAAAATGGGCTGTTGGATGGTTGAATTTAGCTGAGCCACTGATCATTACCCTGGGCTAATGAATGCTGCCCCTGCCTGCAAACAAGGATGAAGCTGCTGCCAGTGTCACTGTGCAGAGGAGACAGGGCTTGGCAGGTGCGGTGGAGGGGCACCGCGGTTTGTTTGCTCCATCTGAAGTAACACAGTGTACAGAGGAATGATGGGCAAGAATATGGCTTGCAGTAATTACCAGTGGCTGAGATTCATTCAAATGTTCCAAACATCACTTTTTATTTTTGCCATTGTAATTCCTCGAGTGTGATGGATATTTCCACCCAGGCATCCCATGGCCTACTGTGCCATAAGATTCCAGCGTCACCCAACTAGTGTGGCCCAAAAAGGCAAAAGATGGTCGGGGGTTGCTTGTGTTACCCGACAAAGAGACGTGGCCTGGCAGTTCAAGCTGGAGTGTTCCTATTGGAGGATATAACCGCTCCCTGACCGGAGCAGCACAGTGTGCAAATTACAATGGAATACAATGTAGCCCCCAGTAATCACCACTTGATTATAATAATTCATGCATTCCACCCATCACTTTTTTGTTTTTCTCGCTGAGTGTAATTAAGCATTCAAATAATATTTAGGTACACATGGCATCAAAAATGAAATCATCAATGACATCACTACTTTAAGTGCACCCACAGACATGGGAATACTATGGGATTATCTAGATCAAAGATCCTCTTTCTGAAACCAGACTGCACTATGGGCATAATCATTCTTCAAGGCAGTTTTCAGCAATTATCAGTATGCACCATATAAATATCTTCCTGTGGCATCAGGATGATGTATATCTGCGTTACTTACTTGTTGGGCCACATCTGTTTCCGTTTTCTGTCTGACTTGACTGCGCATGGTACCTGTAATACATATCGGGGTTAATTTAGATTATGGAGCACATTATTTACTCTGCCAGGGAGAAGGATTAAAATACTATGTCGACCTGATGCAGTAACCGTACTCCTGATTTAGAGATATCCACCACCCCAGCAGACATCTCTTAAATTGGGAGGAACAGCTGTCACAGCAGCTCCTGTTAATGCAATGAAAGTGTGCCGTGTGGACTCCATCCACATATCAGTGCCGTACGGCACACTTTCAATATCTTTTTTTATTTTCAAGAACAAAATCCCAAAAAGGATTTTCTTTAGGAAACTTTAAAAAAAGCAATCTTCCCTCACCATGGGAGTTTTCTCCCATGGCATGGGGGTCATTAAAATGTTTTTACTTTTATTTACAGCCACGTTTAGGATGGCGGCATGTGAAAGTAAAAACTTGTCATTTGTCTGCCATCTCTAAAAAAGGTGGTCGGACAAGTAGCATGTCCTCCCAAGTCCCTTACTTAATTGGGTCATCGTAGGTGTATGTCAGCGGCAGAGCAGGCGAAGTCTCTGTTGCTGACATAACTAAGTTCCGCCCAACTCTAAATGAGGCTGGCGTAACTTCAGTTTGACAGAGTGGGTTCTCTGTCGCTGTTGCAACAGAATACCCCCCTCCGCTAAACCCAATACCTATGATTTTGAGTGTGGTGGATGGGTTACTCTGCCACTAATGTGAGGGATATGGAGTTCACCTTATTACAAGTGCCTTAAAATATAATGCACTTGCAATGTGGAGGACGGGCTATACATCACATTTGTGACACAGTAGCCCATCCACCAAACTCTAAATTAGACTAATTGTTAAAAATTATTTAAAATTAACATGGATCAGTCTTTGGATCCACCTTGAGGACTAAATACTGCATCACCTCATGCTATTAGCTTTTTGGTGCATTTTCTTCCACTGGAATGCATGTTTGTCACATTGAATTATTTATCTCCTATTGCATTCCATACCGAAAAACATATTTTTGGTATTTTTTTTTTACAGCATTGGCAAGTAAAAGAGGGCTTAAATGTAAAGAGCAATAGTTGTGCATCCAGCACATGTAAACAGCATTTCAGAATGATTGTGTTTACATGTTTGACACATCAAGGCAAGACGTATTGGCTTTGTTAATGCTTGTTTATAGATAGGGACAATAAGGGCCACCCTCACCGCATTTCAGGACAACACTAAAAAGTACAAAATATAATTTCTCTATCTCACCCTCCACTTCTTTGTCTCCTTTCCTCATTCTTGCTTTTGCTCCACTGGAAATATTTGTCCTCATAAAGAAACTCACCCTGCACCCCCATAAAATTTGGGGGTGAATAATGCCCGCCATGTGCCGCAGTAAATTGTCAACGTGCAAAGGGGGTTGGATTGTAGTATGGAAATGCCAACTTTTAGTAGGGTTTACAGCTCCGAAGATGTCTGTCTATAAAAGGCCTTACGCCTTCCAGGAATCCATTTGTGAACTCAAGGCAGTCAAAAATTGTCAGCTTGGTCGCAAACTTACGTTTACAACAAAATCTACCTTCATGACCCGGGCCCTGTGTCTGTCTCTCACGCTTTGGTCGCAACCCTTTTTTTATGTCACTATCTCTGTCTCACATTCCATTTTTCTCTTCCTCTCTCTTCGATGCTGTGTATTTTATCTCTCTCCTTGTCTCTCATCCTCCTTCCTTGGAGATTAAAATGGTCTCCCAAGAGCTATTTATAAATGTCTCCCCACAGCGCCTGCGGCATACATAATCTTGGAAGACTCTCTGCTGCCTCCCACCTATGTCCAGGGGCCAGCTGCAAATGGCTTTGTAAAACGCCAGCAGTGTACATTCACATCCCAGCTGGAAATGGCTTATACAGAGACAGAAATACAAAGACCCCCAGAAGGAGCCAGAGAAGCTGTATCAGTGGGAAATGACTGCATGTAAACAGCAGCAGAGGGATCAGCGTAAGACAAATATGCCTGTTATCGTAAGTAGAAGTGATAGTAGGAAAGACACAACCACACACAGTATCCCAGAAAGTGTGAGCTAAACTAATGATTCCAGTTCAAATTGACTGCATTAGGATGCAGCAACGATAAGGCAGCAAAAGCGGTGATGGAGCACGGTTTTTGCGAAATAAAACCTGCTCGGATCAAACTTATTAAACTAAACTAAAAACGGGGAGAACATGAAATTGAACAAATGCGTGCTGAAAAGAGTTTAGTATTTCCAGTGCTTTTTTAGTAGGCCGTCAATGTGAATGATTAATGCAGAAATAACAGCCAATGAAAATAATGATTGAAGCTATGAGTGTAAAAAAAAAAAAAAATTCCTTGCACTTACTGTTCAAAACTGTGTACATAATGTGTAGAGAAATGCAAAGCATTAATAATGAAGTTTTGTTGTGACATGATAATTACTTATGTAGTTTTTTTTCCTAGAGAAAAAACACACTTTACAGTTCTGCAGAGAAGGCCTCAAAAGTATTTTTAGGTTTAATTTGCTTTCTAAAACGTAGGCTGCAAAGAAATGTATTTTGTCCTTCGAGAGTTCCTGATGATGGTCATGGTTGTGTGGGGGAAGTAATGAATGTTATTAATGGGATTTCCTTCCCGACCAGAGAAAGTGTTTGTGTGGACTATCGTGATGAAAGTGTTGATACAATACATCGGAGCGCTATGTGCAAGCTGCGGAAGAGATTATCGTCGTTTCCTCTGCTGCAGGACGATGACGTCAGTTTCCTAAAGACAAGGGAACTGTTGAGAGTCAGGTGCACTGGAAGTGGAGTGATCAGACACCTACTGGCCTGGTCCAATGGGAATCACGGATTTCTGTGTTTTTTTGATACATGGGGGCTGGATCTTTAGCGAAAAATGATATAATTACTAGTGTTAGAATTTTGAAAAAGGGGCTTAGACTTTGCGAGAGGAGAGGGCCATGTTGCTGTTTTCCTTATGTAACTGGCTGGCTGTTGTTCTGCTGATCCTGACTACTTTTCTCCTCATACCTTCGTGAGGGTGCCCAGCTTACTCTTCTGGCCAGAGAGTGGGTTTTTCTGACTATTAGCATTTGATGCTATAGTTATTTCTAGGTTCATATGATGTTCTGAATTTGCATTAAACTTATTTGCAAAAGTTTTCTTGTCTATTCACCTATCCACTCACTCATGTCTCATTGTGAGATGTTATTGTGAATTAGTATATTAATGTTTCTCTCGTGTGGTGATCTATGATTCAAGTTATATTGTACTTGATGAGCATTCACAATTTCCTATGAATTAGATAAAAGATAGTTGATGAGTAATCAGAGTTTGTCATTATTAATGTCATTTCATCATAGTGTTTGATTTATTTCATTGTTTGGTCCTCATAAGGTTAGGATTTACATCTATCCTCTGTCAATCCCTGACAACTCTAAAAAGCCCATCCGAGAGAAAGGACCACAAAATAAATATGAATATTGGTAACCTGTTTTGATAACATTGTTTCAAATTATGCAGCGGAAGGGACTGGTAGGTGTTGAAATTGGTTCCTGATGGTAAAATCTGGCAAAGCCCCTTTCCGCTTCAACGGCCAGAGAGGGTTGTTCATCTGAGATGGAAATGGCTAGTCCAGTGGGCCCTAATGTGAGCTCTACACCCACCGGTTGAGAAGCGTAGGGCATAATTGGAGAGCATTGGACCCCAGGCGCCACTGCACCTGCTGCACTAACCGCTGTGTCCCGTGGTTTGGCATGAGTATTTTGTATGATATGTTAACAGCGCTTACTTACCTTGATGAGGCATTGAAACACTTTGAGGTGGGCTAACACGCTATTGTGTAGAAGTGCTTAGTGATTTAGGTAAACAATCGCCCAGCGTTATAATGGTGGATTTCAAGCAGTGTTAACTTTTCAAGCATTAGCACTAATTATGCTGGGAAATGTAGTATCCTCCTCATAATGGGAAAACTTTCAATGTTAATTCATTCTTAGTGCTGCTGAACGAAAAATCAGGGCTGGCTGAAAGTCACCATCATGATATTGGGCTACCTGGCAACTGTGATGACCCAAATGCATGGTTGGAGAGCTATTTGGGCACTTAGCTGTAAAAGGATGCATAGACAGAGGAGGCGGCACGATGAGCCTGCAAAGGAAGTTGCAGCGCTGAAAGCAAAACGTCTCCATGCCGAGACTGGTGGAATTCACTAGTCAGCAATGAGGGGTTTACAGGCCCAATCAGAATTCCAACTCCAGCAGTAAGAATACATTTCTGGTATTTCACCTGCCTCCTGGCTTTTCACCAGGTAAAACGTGGGCAAGCCCTCCATGAGGGAAATAGGCCAAAAATGGGTATATATTGCAGGTACTGACTGCAGTAATGAAGATTTCATGAATAATCCCCCATTTTATAGAGGCCGCGCAAGGTATTGTTAATTCCAGTTGGAATGAGGACCAAAGAGAGAGAAAAGAAAGCTTCAAAACAAACTCTTCCCATACCATTGCTACTTAACAAATGACATGACATGACATGGCTTCTGAAAATGTATGAACTCCTAATTAAAAAGGGTGCACAACTTAAAGCAAAAAATAAGTGCAGACGTCCCAAAACAAAAATCACAATGAAGTTGTATTAAATCTGCAGCTCAAAGGGAATTAAGATCTAACTAAATTCGCAAACAAAGTTGGAAAAGCTCCAATTTAAATCTCACTTTGGTGCAGTTTTCTGAAATTTTAGATTTCACCAAAGTTGTGGGTGCCTCTGACAGTCACAGATTTTCACATGTAGTACTAGACATGTTTTCACTTGGGAGCATATAGACGGTTGTATGATGTTGCAAAGCATGCCTTTTTATCGCACATGCCTTACTACGCAGCCTTTACTATCCATGGTAGATATAAGGTAAGAAAACTAAAACCGATGTATGTATAAATAGATATAAATATACGCATATATGTATACACTAGACATATCAGTTTTCCAGCCCGCACTGTGCTTGCTCCCACTTGACGGGAGCATTTTCAAAACTCCTGCCAAGCGGGAGCACACACCAAGGTGGTTCCCAGAGGGTGGAAGCTTAAAAAATGCTCCCGCCAACTAGGAGAGGTCATTTGATCTATTTCGCTGCCAGCCCCTTTAATTAACAAGCAGATGGCCCTAGGTGATGGATTCCCAGGGACTTACAAGGTTCGAGGAGGAGTGGTGTGTGGCCAACCCCCCACTGTGCACAGCGGAAGGCCCTGTGCATGAGGTCCCTTGGGCCTAATGATACCCGGGGGCAGCGAGGCCCCCCTCCCCTTTAATAAGAAAAAGTCCCTGGGTGGAGGGGTCACCCCTGAATGCTGTGCGCAGCGTACGGTTGGCTGCGCGGTGGGGGTTTGCATTTACGTATGGTAATTAAATATTACTTTACACAAAAAAAACTAGAAATTTCCTGAAAAAAACAAAAGTTAGAGTAACGTAAGAGTTAGGTGAATTTGTCAGTGACAACATTAATGTTTTGAACAAAAAATAACACAGAAATTCACCAGTTATAGTTAGCGGAGCTAACTATAACTTGCGCCTCCACCATGCACTGCTTATGACCTCAGATATGACATCACTCATGGCATTTTCTATGACATCATTTATGACATTTATGTATACTTATGTATATATATATATATATATATATATATATATATATATATATATTACCTACTGGCGGTCGCCAGTAGGTAGTTATAGTTAGGACCACGTTTCCATAGGAAAACCTCAACATTCTATTTTGAATAACTTTGAATAACTTTGGCGCCGGTCGACGAATCCTCGCGAATTTCTCAAAATAGGTGCGGCGCTACGCTCCGCTCCTACCCTGAAAGTCTCGGGGGGATCCGTCAAGCGGGGGCTGAGATAAAAGGGGGGTCCCATGCATTTTTCCATAGGACCTTTAGAACGAGCTACAGCCCGAACGGCTGAACAGAATTACTCAAAATTTGGCAGAGAGGTAGTCCCTAGGTCAAGGAAGTGCCTTTTGTAGGTTTGGTGTAAATCTGTTCAGTAGATTCTGAGAAAATAGCCTTTAAATCAATATATATATCTGAGCCCGCTTACGGTACGCTTACCGTACGCTTACGGTAAGCGTACGGTGGCGTGCGCGAGCGCGATTCTGATTGGCTCTTAGATCTTAGTAAACATTCGAATCGGCCGAAACCAGGAAGCGGCGGCCGCCATTTTGTGTATTTCACTCTGAAAAAAAAGAGTGAAAACAAGGAAAGGGGGCAATGAGGAGAGTTACAGACCCCCTAACATTTGTAAGGGGGTCAAAGAAGGACAGAAAAGTACAAAGAAAACATTTATTGATTTTAAAAAAAATCACGGGGTACGCGTACGGTAAGCTTACGGTAAGCGTACGGTAGAAAAAAAAAAAAAAAAAAAATGAAAATCAGATTTAAGTGTTTAGATATTAGGGGGCTCTAAAAAGAGCCGTTGTGTTTATGAAATGATTTTTTAGTGGTACCTACAAGTAAGTACCGATGCAGAGTCTAAGGTTCAAGAGGAAGACTCTGTTCCCTTCATCATTGAAGTGCACACCATCTCCTCTATAAATGTCTTGCATGTCATAACGCAAGTTGTTGTGGTAAATGGCACCCATACCATAGTCACGGAGGAAAGCAGAAACAGATTTGTTGACGTGCTTTCTTGCTTTGTCATCGCACCGCGTGCCCACCGTGCGTGCACGGCACTAACTGCGTAAAGTGGGCGCGCGGTGCGCGAAGCGCACCGCGTGCTCACTGTGCGCGCACGGTGCGCGAAGCGCACCGTGCGCGCACGGAACGAACTGCGTTAAGTGGGCGCGCACGCCACGAATGGCGTAAAGTAACTTAGCATTTAAAAAACCGTACAAATTCACTGAAAAAACCATAGGTTTCACACACGTTATAGTTAGGAATTAGCATTTAAAAAACCTTGCAAATTCACTGAAAAAACCATAGGTTTCACACATGTTATAGTTAGCGGAAATTTTACTGATAAAAAACCAATGAAATTCCCCCGTTATAGTTAGTGCAGGCAACTATAACTCACGCGACCGCAATCTTCTGTTGATGACATATGTGTCTTTATGAAAAAAAAATATTTGTAATATATGTATAGCTAAAAATGTATGGAAGAAGACATGGGCAAATAAGTGTCTAAATACAGTATTAGCATCAGCAGAGGATTGCGGTCGCGTGAGTTATAGTTGCCTGCACTAACTATAACGGGGGAATTTCATTGGTTTTTTATCAGTAAAATTTCCGCTAACTATAACATGTGTGAAACCTATGGTTTTTTCAGTGAATATATATATATATAGAGAGAGAGAGAGATAGATAGATAGATAGATAGATAGATAGATAGATAGATAGATAGATAGATAGATAGATAGATAGATAGATAGATAGATAGATAGATAGATAGATAGATAGATAGATAGATAGATAGATAGATAGATAGATAGATAGATAGATAGATAGATCAAACCCTAAACATAATATCTAATTTCGTATTTTCTTATTTCGGTATATACCCCACCAGATCCCCCCCCCCCTTTTTTTTACTCCTAACCTTCCTTCACCACTACCTACCCCTAAACCCAAAAATTACCCTTACCACCTTTTATCCTATCCACCCCATAATCCTAAAATTATCCTTGCCTCCCCATACTACTACCCACCACTAAACCATACATTGATTTACTGTTATTTATGACTAATATGTATACACTGAATACGTATATATATTTTTACCTTACCATTAGGCTGTGTGGCAAAGGCCTTGCATGGTAACCGCAGCGTTGGAAAGCGCTGTTTCCCCATATAGAAAACCAACTGCAAATGCCCTTGTTAACTCAGTTTCCCTTCCCACTTTCAAGTGGTACTTTCTTCTGCCATTGCCAGGAGGAGATTTGAAACGTTCAGAAACAATACATACAAGGATTTATATTTCTGGTAGGGTGACCAACTGGCATGTGTGCAAATTCAGGACGGTCAGTGTAACAATTCAGGGCAAAGTGTCATTATTCTGGACATAAATTCAGGACAGAAGGTCAAAATTCAGGACAACCCATACGTTTTACAGGCATATCAGAGGAGGTGGCACAATAGTATATAAGTAATTAAATAGACAACCAAAATAAGTACAAGTCAAAATAGGTTTATATAAGGTTGAGACAATCGTGCACTTCACAGTTTTTCAGTATGCACGCAGCTTTGCAAAGCGACATCAGGCCCTTTCTGCAATCAAGATTTGTGTTAATGTAACAATAAACATTAAATAGTATTTTGATTATTTGTATGTTTAAATCTTCCTTTTAAATGTACAGTGAAAATGCTGTTCCAGTCCCATGACATTAAGAAGCACTTTGCTGAATAGCCTATTGTATTCATTTTTACTCAGAATTCTTTTACCGTGCACCTCATATTTATTAAGGGATAATATTTTCAGGGACATCAGAAACTGAACTGAATACTATTTTAAAAGCGGTTATCACTTCTACCCTTCACAAATATCCACCTTGAGTAAAGGACCTATAGATGGAGGTTTTGCACAAATGAATGCTCTGCCTCCCACAGTTATTTTATTTTTATTTTCTCCAGCATGGCGCCACACAAAAGCAGAATGCCTTGCCCTAGTCTGATGCAGGAGAAGCCACACCACATGCTGTTACTACAATAGGGCCAATTGTCATTCTACATTTGACTCCCTTGCCACCTTCTTCCATCGCGAGTTCGCAGACATCCACGATAGCTTCAACAACCTGACCGCCCCGACAGCCACCGAGACCTCTGACCTCACGGCCACCACCCACATCGACCCCCTGCTCACCTGGACCAGCACAAACGACGACGACACCATCAAAATCATGAACACCATCCACTCCAGCTCTCCGTCAGACCCATGCCCACACCACATCTTCAACAAAGCCAGTGCCACCATTGCACCCCATCTCCGCAAGGCCATCAACATCTCCTTCGAGACCGCGACCTTCCAGGAGAGCTGGAAGCACGCCGAGATCAATGCCCTTCTCAAAAAACCCAAGGCTGATCCGAAGGACCTCAAGAACTTCTACCCTATCTCCCTGCTCCCGTTCCCGGCGAAGGTCATCGAAGAGACCATCAACAGACAACTGACCCGTTACCTCGAGGAGAACAG
Organism: Triturus cristatus; assembly: GCF_964204655.1. Lineage (NCBI taxonomy): Eukaryota > Metazoa > Chordata > Amphibia > Caudata > Salamandridae > Triturus > Triturus cristatus. The sequence goes on from NC_140590.1 coordinate 790,521,026, forward strand.
CATCCTAGACCCATCCCAGTCCGGGTTCCGCAGGAACCACAGTACCGAAACTGCCCTCATCGCCGCCACCGATGACATCAGGGCCCTGCTGGACAACGGCGAAACCGCGGCCCTCATCCTCCTGGACCTATCAGCCGCCTTCGACACTGTCTGCCATCGCACCCTGCACACACGCCTCCACAACGCAGGGATCAGAGACAAGGCTCTAGAATGGACCACCTCCTTCCTCTCTGGCAGAACCCAGAGCGTCCGCCTCCCCCTTTCTGATCCGAAGCCGCCAAGATCATCTGCGGCGTACCCCAAGGATCATCTCTCAGCCCGACGTTGTTCAACGTCTACATGGCACCGCTCGCTCACGTCACCTGACTGCTCGACCTCAACATCATCTCTTACGCAGAAGACACCCAGCTGATCCTCTCCCTCACCAAGGACCCCCTCACCGCCAAAACTAACCTCCACGAAGGAATAAAAGCTGTCGCCAAGTGGATGAAGAACAGCCGCCTGAAGCTGAACTCGAACAAGATGAAGGTCCTCCTCCTCGGCTCCACCCCCTCGGCCTGGGACGACTCCTGGTGGCCAACCGCACTAGGAGCAGCGCCGATCCCCACCGACCACACACGCAACCTGGGGTTCATCCTCGACTCAACACTCTCCATGACCAAGCAAGTCAACGCCGTCTCATCCTCCTACTTCAACACCCTCTGCATGCTCCGCAAGATCTACAGGTGGATCCCCACTGAAACAAGAAGAACAGTCACCGAGGCCCTCGTCAGCAGCAGGCTAGACTACGGAAACGCCCTCTACGCAGGAGCCCCGGCCAAACTCCTAAAATGACTACAACGCATGCAGAACGCCTCCGCACGCTTGATCCTCAACATCCCTCGCCACAGCCACATCACACGCCACCTGAGAGACCTGCACTGGCTTCCCGTCAACAAGAGGATAACCTTCAAGCTCCTCACCCACGCACACAAGGCACTCCACAACACCGGACCGGCATTCCTCAACAGTCGACTCACTTTTTACACCCCGAACCTTCCTCGCCACCGTTCCCTGCATCCAAAGAGCGACCACCGGTGGCAGATCGTTCTCCCACCTCGCCGCCAAAACCTGGAACACCCTCCCCATCCCCCTACGGCAGACCCAAGACCTACTAACCTTCAGGAGGCTACTCAAGATCTGGCTATTTGAGCAGTAACAACACCCTCCCCAGCGCCTTGAGACCCTCACGGGTGAGTAGTGCGCTTTACAAATGTACTGATTGATTGATTGATTGATTGATAATCAGCTACAGTCTCAGAATGACAGTGGTCCAGTCCACAGTCTGTGTGAGGTTCAGGTGGGGCTGCTGCAGGCAGCCTCAGTCTACAGATTAAAAGATAAGTGTGAGAATCCCCAAGTGAAAACTTTTAAACTCATGGGGCCTCTCACAGGGGAACCGCATACCTTCCTGAAATTCCCCAATTTGATTTTAGTATGATGTCTCTAATGCGTCCGTAATTTGGAGACTCCAAATTACGGACACCTTACAGACCTCATCCTAAAAAAAAGGAAGGTCCGTGAAATTTACAGACGGTTGGTCACCCTAATATCTCGGTGTTAACAAACCTACCAGCCATTCCCACCCAATAACGACTACACCTCGCGCTCCTCCCATACCTGCTCATATATTGACTTACACAAAAAAAATGAAATCTTTGCTTAATTCCTTTGTGGTTTTTGTACTGTAGTGAAGGCGTATTTGGATTTGAAAGATAAGCATACATGTGTTTGTTAGAATATTTCTTAGAATAATACTCTATTTAGGGACAGCACTGCAAAGGGTATTTTGGGCCTCAAACCTCCGAGTTCAGTAAGAAAATAGGGGTTGTGTCCACAAAAATCCCTTTTACATCTACAGATATACAAACCCATTGCGCAAGTCAGAAAGGTTTTTATGAATCACAAAATATGTTTAGAAATGCTTACAGAATCGCAATTTTGAAGGGGTGTGTTACGATTTGGTAAACAATGGTTTTCGACTGTAATTCCCGTCACAAATCATTGATTAGTTTCAGACTCTGAAGTTTGAGGCAGTACCTGATTTGCAAGCAGGTGGCTTCCCCCTTGGCCCCTTTCCCCTTTGGAAATCTAGGTGGCTGCCTCAGGGGGAGTAGGTAGTGGAACAGGGGACCACTGCCTGCTCTCCCTGTATTTTTCCAAAGTCTGCTCATGCACTTTACGGAACTGAGACTGAGTTAAAAAAAAAAGTTTACCATTTTGGAATACAACCACAGGGATGGTGGGCTGACGTCCCTTTGATGCCTCCATGTGTGTGATTGCAGCCAATCAAAGGAGGTCGCAAGTGTTAACCTTCCTAATGAATATTGATTAGGCAGGTCATTCTGATACCCCTATACTTCTTTATTTTGTGAACCGACCTATTAGTACATAGCTCAGTTAACAATCTTAGTACATCTGGCTCTTTATTATTCATGTAATAAATTGAGTCTTCAGTGTATTTGTTCATTTACAAGACTTCTTGGTGTAGCGATATTTTACACCACGTTGGCGTGCGTAAGGGCATTCACATACATGTTAATAAGGCTGAAGACATGGAAGAAGCAGATGATGCCGCACATGAGCAGAATAGTGGCACTACCACTTAGGGACATGCCAGAAGTAACCAAGTGTCACAGTGCTACCTTTGCTCTCCCTGCATATGTAAAATCATGCTTCTTTTTATCAGTATAGACCTACGTTCCATCCGTTGTACATGGGTTGGCCGCGCAGGCAGTGGCGCGGAAGCCCGGACGCCATGCTCGGCGCTGAAGGCTCCTTGTTATAAGACATCTTGTTTTACCTTCGCTCTGCTCTCAGTTGTGTATCTGAAGCATCACATCTTACAGTTGCCAACCAGAGGATAAACGCTAAGTGAGCCTACAACAGGTCGGAGCAAGAGTGACAGCCCCATTGATGACAGAAAATGTCAGCATACTTAGCAAGAGCCCATTAAATATTCATGAATTCCAATTTCAGTAAGAGCCATCTCTCTCAAGTGAAAGAAATGTGACAGCAGACTTTCTGTCCAGATTACCCATGCAGAAGGAGGAAGAATGGGAGATGATGGATGCGGGGTGGCTGGTAGCAGCAGCGGGCAGTCACTGTTCGGCAGTGTGCAATGTGCTGTGGAAAGGTAAAGCTAAGAAGGATGAGGGATTTAAAAAACATTCATTACTGCTGTTTCCGGTATTGGAGTATAAAATGTCCGCAATAGGATGGGTGAATTCTTGAGAACAAGCTATATACAGCATGAAAAAAATGGTACTGCCCAATTCATAAATTAATGCACAGGTGGAAAGCAACATGACTCTGGCATTGTTATCATGGAACAAAAGTGATGCGTCAGGAAAACGTGTGAATTAAGAAAAAATAGAGAACTTGACAAGTGGGATCAAGAATTTAGAAAACTGTACTATCGGCACAGGAATGGCTCCATATTGAAGGCGCTGGAGTAGGTGACATAGAAGCCAGGGTAGACATCCTATGGTGATCCTAAATACAATGAACTCAAAAGATTTCCAGGAGTATGTATATATGCTGTTATTAAAATGCAAGTGGGAGGATGATGGAATAATTCTCAAATAGTCATGCAAAGCAAAGGATCTAGAGTAAATACCGCCAAAGAAGGGAATAGATTGCATGCCAGGCACAACATTTAAAAACACACAAATCTGTTGAGAAGTAGGTCATTGAAACTGTCGGGTGAGTGTTCTCCCAGTGATCCAAGGCACGAACTGGAATCAAGTTCTTGGACAAGACATTTCTAGGTCAAATGAGTCACGTTTTTCTGAACAGCATGTAAATAAATTGGATTACTGCCAGTTCTGGTGTGGCTGATGTGTTCTCTACTTCAACAACAAGTGTTTAGATATATTGACAGGTGGCCAATGTACCCAAAAATGATCTGGAGAGAGGAGCCTTATTACATGGACTTTGTATGAAAATCTATCTATCTATCTATCTATCTATCTATCTATCTATCTATCTATCTATCTATCTATCTATCTATCTATCTATCTATCTATCTATCTATCTATCTATCTATCTATCTATCTATCTATCTATCTATCTATCTATCTATCTATCTATCTATCTGTCTGTCTGTCTATCTATCTATCTATCTATCTATCTATCTATCTATCTTTCTATCTATCTATCTATCTATCTATCTATCTATCTATCTATCTATCTATCTATCTATCTATCTATCTATCTATCTATCTATCTATCTATCTAGCTATCTATCTATCTATTCATCTAGCTAGCTAGCTATCTCTCTAGCCATTTTTTAAATGTAAAACAAGTTCTTATTACAATACATCTACAGCCACCCCCTGTCTCACGTGGACGGTATCCTCCGGTGAGCAGCCAACTACCTACAGCTAGACTATGCCCCACAGATCCCTACCCCACTGACACACTTTTTTACCTCCCTTAGGAGTATAGGCGGCCACATTGTCTCCTGCTGACGTCCCGTAGAACAATAAAGATCTTTAAAAAAAAATTCATTTTGTTCAAATGGAGGGTCCCTCTAGGAACCCCCCTCCCACACAAAGCCAGGGGGTCTGTGTATCCCTACCCTTTATATCCGTTTCAACATTTCATTTGGTTTGAGGAGTCAGGTGCTTGTAATGACAGTCACAACATTTGTCTTCATGTTGTGGCCAGCCAATCACAGCTGTCCATCCAGCAAGCCTGGTCTTGGTCCCGTGAGTCCAGACAATCAAACTGGTTTATTTTGACATTATGACAAATAAATATTACTTATGGTTGGACCGCCATGAAAAGAGCGGTGGTGAGGCAACAAAGGGGGCCCTGCAGAGTCTCCTTGTGCCACTACGTCTGGTGGTGCATGCAGGGGGGCACATGTAGTGCCCCCCCCGTGAATCTGCACCCCCAGTTCCTGCACGGTGTGGCATGTATGCCACACCATGCAGTAAGGTGCAGGAGACGCTCTGAGAGCAGAAGTCTTCCCGTTAGGCTCTTAATGAGCCTAACAGACCGCTGTTCTCAGATAGCCACTGGACCGGCCACCGGACAAGGAGAAAACTCCTTATCTGGCGGCCGATCCAACCACAGGCTTTGAGGTCCCACAGGGACTGCAAATCTCGTAATAAGGCTCTTTGTCCTATATGTATCATGTGGCAAAGACTGCATTGTAAAGGTAACATACCTTAATGTTGAACTATTATTTATATCATTAGGTTCGTCAACTAGTGAGTATCTAATGCTAACCCCGCCCCAATTTGCATGACTTTGATAAGTTTCTTCATACATCGTATCAGCTGAGAATACATGTGCCAGAATACAAAACGCAGTTAGCAGGTCACATTCTCATGAGAAGAAAGAAAATGTGACCTTACACAGGAAAGAGGAGATTTAAACTTCCAGGGGGCTAGCCACAAGGGTAAATTCACACATGAGTCAATCTAAACATGTACATGTACTCTTACATTTTTGAGTAACTTTACAACTTTAGGCTAGTTCAAATTTACAAGTATAAATTTACTCAAAAGTGTAGACTTACTTGCCCCCTCCCTTGAATTTAGGAGATTGAGCCTACTTTAACATTGTTAAGTTCTTAATAGTAGCTTTTCACACATAGGCGGAGAACTCTGACAACAGAGTGGAGATCTTCCTATGGTAAAGTATGGGGAAGAGTTTGATGTTATTAAAGTTTTTTTTTTTTTAAATAGAAAACTATTTTTTATTAATGAATTGCATGTACTTATTTTAAATGTAACACAATATATACAATGTTACATCATTATTAACATTACTTAATAATTTTGAATATACTAAATTAAAATCAAATATGTTTTCTGAAGTTTAAAAACTCCAACGTAAGGTAAACAAGTTATAGTTTTTGTATTAAAGATCATTAAAAGTGATGTATAGAATTAATTAAAAGTAATTTAATTATTGTAAAAATGATGTTACATTTACTTTTGAATTGAAAAAAAATATTAAAATATTTTAAAACAAAATAAAAATTATGTTTTATATAGGATTTCAAAAAATGTAAACTACATTTATTTATATTTTTAAACAATTTAAATACATTACTTTAGTTTGACAGTTTTCCCCAAGGAGTATTATTTTAAGTCAATGACTCCATTCTTTTTTAAGGGAGGGTGTTGCAGTGCCTGTGAGTGGCATGTGTGTTGCTGCTCTTACTCCAGCTCTGAACTGGAGTACAGTTACAACTGTTTTGGGTCATTTTGGCTACAGTAGCTATAGAAGTGCAGTTTGTAAATAGCAATGAGCTTACATTTTTGTGGGTGGGTGCTTGCCCCTCCCTAAACCCCTACCTAACCTCCGCTTATAATCTCTGCTTAGTCCTTCCTTAACTCCTCCACTTTTGGAGTATGTATTCCCATTTTACACCCGCTCCCCTTGCTTCCCCTACAGTTACTACTTAAACGTATACTTACATGCGCACAGATCTCCACAATTGGGGTGGGATCTCCACACATAAAAGATAGGAAAGGCGGAGACCTCCGCACACAGGTATGTGAATTGCATTTTGTAGTACTTGAGTAGTACTATTGTTGCATTGCTATACATACTTCAAAATGTAACTTGTGAATATGTTATGGTATTTTGTTATGTAATGTTATGTAATGTTATGTTATGTGTTAGCCAAATCCAGTGAGCGCACAATCACCCAGAGATTTCTTCGCACTGCGCAGGGTCAACAGTTGAGGCAAAGAGAGAGAGAATAAAAATAGGAAAAGAAGTTAGTGAAGCTATTCCGAGCAGGACTGTGAGAACATTCAAGCCTTCAAGCATTTTGAGAAATGGAGGCGGTCTGCTTCTTGGGTGGCGGCTCAGTGGAAGAGAATTCCACAGCGCCGAAGCCTGGACAGAATAATGTTTACTCCCTGATTTGCTTTTCCAGCATTTAGGAATCCAGAAGGTTGAGATGAGCAGATCTCAGGTTTCTTCGAGGGGTGAAGTATTTAAAATGTTTGGTGATATATTTGTGTGCTAGGTTTTTCAGCCCTTTAAATGTCAGGCCGCAGGTCTTAAATTGAATCCACTGGCTAATAATGAACCAGTGTAATTCCTTCAGTAAAAGGGGTCACAAGAGCTCTCCTATGAAGAAGGTATATGAAGCGTGCAGCTTTATTCTTTATCACCTGCAATCTGTGGACTGCGTATTGGTGAAGCCCCATGTACACAGAATTGACATCATCCCGTTCAGCTAATGCTATCAGGATAGCCTTCCTGGCCCAAGGAAAAGCAAAGAATGATTTTTCTCAATATGTTTAACATATAAATGCAGTTGGAAACCACTGCTCTCACCTGCTGGTTCAGAGTGAGGTCGCTGTCTTCTCTCAGGCTTTTAACTGACTTTTGGGGGTAGGGAGAGGTCCCATTTCATGGGGCAAATAATCCTGATTACACATAATTATCTTGTTTTTCAGCACCACTATCTCCATTTTATCGGTGTTCAGTTTTAATTGGTTTGTTCCCATCCAGTCCGAGATGAATTACATTATAGTTTTTTATGTGTAATTGAGATACTAATTAGACCTGGGCGGAGTTCACAGAGGTAACCAAAAAACGCAGCCGCGCTACGCGGAGTTCCGCAAGTGGCAGAGAGCCCGCTTGTGATGATTTTTAGTGTCAGGTGTTTGTCCTGCAATTTAAAATCAGCGCAAATGGCACAACACATGGAGCAAGAGGATGCTGGTTCTTTCTGCCACTCGAGCAGATGTTCTGCTCGAACTGCAGATTCCTCAACCTGAGTGGAAGATTTCTCAACGCGCGCGGTCACAACCAGACACGACCACCCACATTGAGAAGTCTTGTCCGCCTAGACAACGCACACAACAGCAAAGAGCTCTTCAACATCGTGAAGGAACTCTCCAACCCCAGCTCCAACACCAACGACATCCCACCTTGGCAAGACCTGTGCGACTCACTGACAACCTTCTTCCACCGCAAGATGGCAGACATCCACGACAGCTTCAACGCCACGACCGCCCCGACAACCACTGAGACCTCTGCCCCCACGACCACCATCCGCACCAACCGCCTACTCTCCTGGACCAACATCAACGACAACGACACCATCAAGATCATGAACACCATCCACTCCGGATCTCCGTCAGACCCATGTCCACACCACATCTTCAACAAAGCCAGCACAGCCATCGCACCCCATCTCCAGAAAGTCATCAACATCTCCTTCGAGACAGCAACTTTCCCGGAGAGCTGGAAGCACGCCAAAATCAATACCTAACTCAAGAAACCCAAGGCGGATGCCAAGGACCTCAAGGACTTCCGGCCCATCTCCCTGCTCCCATTCCCGGGGAAGGTCATCGAGAAGACCGTCAACAAACAACTGACCCACTACCTCGAAGAGAACAGCATCCTGGACCCTTCCCAGTCCGGGTTCCGCAGTAACCACAGCACCGAAACTACCCTCATCGCCGCCACCGATGACATCAGGACCATGCTAGGCAACAGAGAAACAGCGGCCCTCATCCTCCTGGACCTGTCTGCCGCCTTCGACACGGTCTGCCACCGCACACTACGAACACGCCTCCACGACGCCGTGATCCAAGAGAAGGCCCTGGACTGGACCACCTCCTTCCTCTCCGGCAGAACACAGAGCGTCCGCCTTCCCCCCTTCCGCTCAGAAGATCATCTGCGGCATACCCCACGGCTCATCCCTCAGCCCAACGCTGTTTAACATCTACATGGCACCACTCGCCCACGTTGCCCGACTGCACAACCTCAACATCATCTCCTATGCCGATGACACCCAGCTGATCCTCTCCCTCACCAAAGACCCCCACACCACCAAAACCAACCCTCCACGAAGGAATGAAGGCCGGCGCCGAATGGATGAGGAACAGCCGACTGAAGATGAACTCGGACAAGATGGAGGTCCTTATCCTCGGATCCACCCCTTCGGCCTGGGATGACTCCTGGTGGTGGTCAACCACACTGTGAACAGCTCCAACACCCACTGACCACGCACACAACCTAGGGGTCATCCTCGACTCCACCCTCTCCATGACTAAGCAGGTCAACGCCGTCTCTTCCCCCTGCTTCAACACCCTCCGCATGCTCCACAGGATCTACAAATGGATCCCCACCGAAACGAGAAGAAGGGTCACCCAGGCCCTTTTCAGTAGCAGGTTGGACTACGGAAACGCCCTCTACACAGAAGCCTCGGCCAAACTCCTGAGACGGCTGCAACGCATCCAGAATGCCTCTGCACGCCTGATCCTCGACATCCCTCGCCGCCACCACACCACACCCCACCCGAGAGACCTGCACTGGCTCCCCTTCAATAAGAGGATAACCTTCAAGCTCCTCACCCACGCACACAAGGCACTCCACAACACCGGACCAGCGTACCTCAATAGACGACTCAGCTTCTACACCCCCACCCGCCAGCTCCGCTCCGCCAACCTCACCCTCGCCACAGTCCCCCACATCTGAAGAGCGACCTCTGGGGCAGATCGTTCTCCCACCTCGCCGCCAAGACCTGAAATACCCTCCCCACCCACCTACGGCAGACCCAAGACCTGCTGACCTTCAGAAGACTCCTCAAGTCCTGGCTTTTCGATTAGTAGCAGCATTCCTTACCCCCCAGCGCCTTGAGACCCTCACGGGTAAGTAGTGCGCTTTACAAATGATATGATGGATTGATTGTCATGACTCGCGAGGTGGTCTGGAGTAAGATTTTCCTCGCTCACCAACTTAAAGTTGGTGAGACGTGGGAGATGAAACACTCTGCTCCATGCCCTAAGCGAGATTTTCCGAAACTCTGCTCTCCACGCAGAGCACGGAGTGGGAAAAACTCCACAAACTCCACGAGCTGAGCGAAATTTCACACCCAGCCCTAATACTAATGTACCGTACAGGCGAATAAGCAGTTGAGAGTCATCTGCCTAGTTGTACAGCCTGCAGCCTTTCAATAGTTCATGCACCAGAGGCCTGATGTACAGGTTGAAAAGATGTGGTGATAGGGTAGAGTCCTGGACAACCCCAAAACTCAGAGTGACACAGTAAACAGTGAGTAGGTAACTGTATGTAGAGCCACGTTGCACGGTTGCATATCATCACTGATACACTTGTCCAGCACAGCTGCAATCATTTACACAGCATGCCCACACACAGGCAGCTTGGAGACATTTTTTAAAACATGTTTGGCGGGCGGCGAGCACATGCGAGGAGCCAGGCACCCAACTCCCATTGGGCTCAAAGGGCACTCAGCCCCCCCTCCAGCACCCCCCTTGTGTGTGTCAGCCCAGGCTGAGACAGCTTCCCAGGCACACACACAGCCACACCCCGAGTTCTTAAAAAAAATATTTACTTGTTAACGAGGCTTTGTTGTTCTTTCACCCCTTCTTAGAGCCCCTGCATCTTCACTCTGCCGATTGCTGAAAGAATTAGGCCCCCCCCCGAAATTTTTTATCAGCCCCCCTGAAATTTCACTCTAGTTGCGCCTCTGCGAGGAGCTCAGAGATGCTCCTCTGCGACCACCCACGCCAGGCAGCACCTGCCACTGGCTAGCCTTTCACTGAACTCACAGCGAGCTTCGCGCTAGGGGGCACATCTGGAGCTGTGAGCCAGATGTGATCACGCACCGAACACATACAGAGAGCCTCGGGGCCTGGGGTGGTTGAATCCGGTCACCACGGCACAGACAGCAGTGCGAGAAGGCTCCGTGCAGCAAAGCACAGCTCCCGGCAGTGCCTCGTGAAGGGCGGCTGGTTCCTGTCCGAGGATCTGGACAGTGCTGCTGGGAAGCGCTATGCGCGCTGCTCCTCTATGCATTTCTGTGACTCAGTCTTGTAGCCGGCAGGGAAAACTGGGAGGTTTTGTCCATGTGTGTCAGGGCCTTTGATTCTTTCTTTTTTAATGAAACAAACTCTTGCAGTGGGAGTCTGACTCTGTGAATCAAAAATGAATGTTAAATAAGCAAAACAAACGCAGCACCCACTCTGTTTACACCTGTACCCTTTGTACATTTGGGGTAACAGCAGATGCCGCGAAGACAGAGAGATCCCTGATAGGCAGGTGAGGCATAGGGATCCTTGGCAGGTGAGGCACAGGGATCCCTGGCAGGTGAGGCACAAGGATCCCTGGCAGGTGAGGCACAGGGATCTCTGGCAGGTGAGGCATAGAGATCCCTGGCAGGTGAGGCTTAGAGATCCCTGGCAGATGAGGCATAGGGATCGATGGCAGGTGAGGCATAGAGATCCCTGGCAGGTCAGGCACTGGGATCCCTGGCAGGTGAGGCATAGAGATCCCTGGCAGGTGAGGCATAGGGATACCTGGCAGGTGAGGCATAGCGATACCTGGCAGGTGAGGCATAGGGATACCTGGCAGGTAAGGCATAGGGATCCCTGGCAGGTCAGGCACTGGGATCCCTGGCAGGTGAGGCATAGAGATCCCTGGCAGGTGAGGCATAGAGATCCCTGGCAGGTGAGGCATAGAGATCCCTGGCAGGTGAGGCATAGGGATACCTGGCAGGTGAGGCATAGCGATACCTGGCAGGTGAGGCATAGGGATACCTGGCAGGTGAGGAATAGAGATCCCTGGCAGGTGAGGCATAGGGATCCCTGGCAGGTGAGGCATAGGGATCCCTGGCAGGTGAGGCATAGGGATCCCTGGCAGGCAGGTGAGGGAGGTGTAGGGTGCGAAGGTCAGAGTATCTGCTGGCCTAGTCGGAAGCAGGCCACCGCCATACCTTAAATAAGTGCTTCACCAGTCCAGGGCGAAAGAGCCATGCTGCCCTATGCCAGCCCGCTTCAGTAGATGATCATTATAGCACTGTGGAACTGCAAGGCTATAGACTCAAAGTCTGTATGAAAAATAATGAATGTTTATTATGTAAAACAGAAAAATCCTAGAAGGCATTCTGGTTGCCTTAAACTGGGAAGATCTTGTTCCATCTGGAGCAAAGTCCTATTAATTAAGGTAATTGTGTAATCGTAGCTTCCCACCAGGAAGCTCGTTTTCCAAAATAGCTGTCAGCATTTCAGTCAATATATTGAATTGTTCATTTTTCTTCCAGAAAGGATCAAAACAATCCAGTGCACGTGACGGTTTTCTTTATCATGAATAGGAATTGTCAGAACCGGATTATAGCTGCCTGTACTTTTTGGGGCCAGCAGGTTGTCGGGATATTTATAAGGAGATTTACGATTACAGATAAATCCTGCTTGGTTCCATCCTGCCCACTATGTATCACGACATCTTCTGTTAATTGCAGTTACTAAATCAAAAACGTCCTTACATGTTTTTCGTCTACCTTTAGCACTCACACAAATTAAGAAAATCAATACTATACTACTAATATCGAAAATGTGTATAGTGCACCACATACAATGACGTTTCCCCCAAAAGTACTCTTTTTAGTATCCTTTGATGGATGAAAGGCTGAGTCTGAATGGTTTTATGGGAATGACTTTGAAGATGCGGCCCCCTGTGTCCTATGTTCTGACATTAAATTCCAGACTTGTTGAGCAGGTCTATGTACCCAGGACAGGCTACTCCACCGCTTCTCGGTGGGTTAGAACTTAGGGGCAGCGTTTAGGGCCACTTTTAGGGCTGCTGGATGGGATGCCATGATCCAGCCCTGAAAGCAGCTGTAACCAAATGTTAGCCACACTTTTCTCCCAGTGCCAGCATCAAACTCAACCACCTGCTTGTTGCACTGACCCACAACAACAAAGCCATATTGTTACTAGCTTTTTCAGACCAGAACACATGGCCTGTGATGGTACATCGCATATGCATACGCATCTGTAGATCAGATTGAATCCGCTGGTGATCCAGTCAAGAGCTTGGAGCAGGATCCTACTGGTCCTACCTGCAGGAGCTAAACACAGAAACACTGCAGAGGAAGAAGGCAGAAGGGGTGCTGGGTATGTCAGGAGTGGCAAAGTGAGAATCTTTTCCAACATTTCCTTCTTGTGTGCTTTCTGTTGTCACTCGCATGTTGCCGTGACAGGATGCTTTGAACATTTATGCCAGGGCTGGTTTGTGTGCCTAGTCCAGCCTGGGGCTGTTTGTTCCTACACAGTCAATCACACTGTAAGTGTGTGCGAGCACTGATTGGCAGCACCCATTAGAGAATTGTGGGTTGTATTTGCAGGCCCAACTCCTCTCCAAACCATCCCTGTCCATCAGCACTCGACACAATCTGCACTTCTGCTTGGTCAAGTGTGTATATTGGGCAAAGTGGGGAGGTGCAATTAGTATTTATATTCTATTGCCACATCTCAGATCCTGAGCCAAACTCTCCAGCTGACAGTGGCAGAAGGTTCCATGAGGGATCCCTAGTTAGATTCCCATTGTGGAACTATCCAGCTCACAGCACGCAGCAGGATCATCTCAGTGCACTGATTTTCTGCTGCATTGCTATTTCATCCTCTGCTTTTGTGGTCAGTGAATGGCTGTTGAAGAGGGACTTTTGAACCTGGTGCTACAGTGTGACAGATGGGGTATCACGTCAGAGTGAGCCGGGTTGTGTCCTTAATGAAGGGTGGTTACACACGCACGTGATCGGTCAGGAGATTGTCAAACAGGTCGTTGCTCAGATTGTCAGCCCTCCAAGTTCTTACACTGCTGCAGGGATCAGTGTACTCACCACAGTAGATGTTGTTGGGACTTGCTAAAACGCCCTATGCCTTTTGCACTTCCCACTCGAATATTGGCTGCAAGCCTTTCGTTTGTACTACATCTGAGATCCCATTGATGCTTCTGCAGTTCATCACTCTCACAGTGGATCATTGCCAGAACCTTTAGTTTTGTTTAGACTGCAGAGCAGATGGACATTAATGCCATCTTGTGCCAAGAGCTATTTTTTTTCTGAGGAGCTTATCATTGCTTTTGTGACCTCTTTCACTCATACATTTACTTCACCCTTGTGGTATATCTTCTTTTTCATGCTGGTCTGATCAGCATAATTTGTAAATGTCCGCTGTTCTTGATTTTCATGCCATCCCTTTATATGCATTCACTACTGTGCAGCACATTCAGGGACACATTTACACTTGAATTGTTCTGCAGCATTAAAGTCCACCCACCTATCGAATTAAAGCAACCTGAAGGGTTTTGTGACAGAGTTTCGAACCGACCAGATACTGTGCTACATTGTGCCCTGAATATCGACCACCAAAATAACGTGAAGTTAAGTACATCTAGGCAAAGGTACATATATCTGTAGCCAAGTATACTAAATGTATAGTTCTTTACCCATGAATACTGAAGAGCATCAAAGAAAGCTAAACCCAATAATATGAGGAGATGCCTTAGTGAAAATTAAACTACAGTTTGAAATAAAGTGTGGAAAATGTGTAATAATTTCCTTAGCATAAGCAACAGCCATTTTGGCTGTGGTGTCCATTTCGTTTCCTTCGTAATTCTTTCATCCCCTGCTGTTCGCCTTTTCACTCTGCTTGTGTCATCTATTTTAGTTGACCTCCTGACACGGCTAAGCAATGTACGTGCTGGGGGTTTGTAGCTGCCAGTGTGCCTGGTCTTAGATGTTATCTGTTGACTGTTCACTGCTGCCATAAGCATTCCTGCTCCCCCTCCCTATTTGCTGACCACGTAGTCATCTACCTGCCCTTGTTTGCTGATAGCTATTTCTAAACTTGTTCTTTCCATTTCTGTCCACATGCTTACATTGCAACAAAACTGTATAAAAAGGAAGATGGTTTGTGAATCCAGTGTACTTCCTCCTGCAGCACTCAAGAGTGTTGTGTGGATGTGGTCCCACTCATGAGTGATTAATAAACCTGTTATTTTATTTCAACTCCAGTGCCGATCTCTATTTTGTTAGTCTTTAGACCCGTGGACGAGAGGGTGACCCTGCACCAGTGTGCTCACTTTTGGGTACATTTCCACAGTTGGCACCCAAACGTGGGGCCCCATCGGAGACGTGGCCATCCAAAGGAGTGGTTTCGATGGAGGATCGAAATATTACTGAGGATGCGCACTGCATGAGAAGACCCCTGTCTTTGCAGGCCAACGTGACTTTTCCGGTTTTTCCGATTTGACCCTCAGGGTGGTGGCTGGTCTCGACTGTGGTTTTCTTTGGTGTAAATCTGCAGTGACCATTAGGTCGACCAGAGATAGGCAGGTGAGAGTTGGAGACTTCTGTTTGGTAAGGTCGCTGAAGCAGCACTCTTGATTTGCTTGGTTTGGTTTTTGGTCTGGTTTTAGTATTCATTCTTTGCAAAGACTGAAGGCAGGTAATGTGGAGATTTTTCTCCTTTTGGAATATTTGTTTGGAGTAGTAATATTTTACATATACTTGTGAAAACATGCCTATTCTCAGCACACTCTATAAGTGGTGTTGCTGCTCTTGTGGCACCAAGAAAAATGTAAAGCAAAGTCAGCCGGCTCCTCCAGATGGGACACCCAATAGAGAGATGGCTATTAAATATGGTATTTGTCCCATAATGTACGGTTCATTGTGGAACAAATACACAAAGAAAGTTTCCGATTTACAATGGCCAGTGAATGGATCATTCGATTCTAAAAGTGTTCAATATGTAGAGCAGTGTTTATTTAGAAGAAAGAGTAGACAGGATATGTTTGATTGTGTACGTATGTGGGATAAAGAAGTGCGAGAGAGAGTGAAGTGAGCAGAAGCTATAGAAGAGAAAGAGCAGCGGAAAACGATATATCAAAAAGCAATGGAATTAAAAGACAAAGAAATGAAGAAAAGAATAGAAAAGGAAGATAGGAAACGTCGATTAGAGGTAAATGGCCAGTACCCTATTAGGCGCCCTATCTATACCATACTTCATTAACCCCAGGGTGATTGCATCCTATTAGAACGCCCCCACCCCGTATAAATTTCCCCCTCCATGTGCTCCTGAGATAGATGCCTCTGATAAGGAGGTCTCTTCCTCAGAGGATAAAGATAAAGACAAGCAAGCTGGGCGACAGACTCACTCTACTTTGACTAAAGCAGAAAAAGATACATTGAAAACCGCTGCTAGAGAGGAAGCTCGTCAGATTACCACTGCACCGATCCTCGTAGCTATGGTTCAACAGTGGAAAGATTTGGACCAATTTTATTTTGTAGAAAAATTCTCTTGGGCGGTAATATATGGTTGGCGGCATATTTCTAATGAAACAGAGCCAGATGATATAAGTACTGATTATAAACAGTTAGTAGATGGGACTTTCCTTTCTTCGAACCTACCTGACATGATTAGACGAGTGGTTAAATTAAGAAATGACACATTGCTTTTACGAAAGGAGCAAGAATTAGCTAGAAAAAATAAAGTTGTAGTAACTGTTCAATCCCAAGCACAGAAAGTAGATGCTCTGGTGGATGAGAATGAACCCAGTAGTAGTGAAATTACTATGAAACCAATGCGTGAAGCTTCACCCCTGTATGTTCCTCCGAAGAGTGCGGGAACAAATGATGATAACACTACGAATGATGCAAAGGGCTATTTTATATAAATTGGGTTTACACTCCTTAGAGAAGAGCAATTGTTATGGCTCTTAAGACTGCTTTGTCGACCCCCGGAAAAATCCCGCCGCCTTTTATGAGGAGGTGGAAGGAGCCATCAGCTCCTGCACAATGACTTTGCTAGATATTGATATGTTCTTTTGGCTTATTTTGCCCCCTGATATGTGGAGAACAATACGTAAAATAGATGATAATGTGGCATATGGTGATACCTGAGAACATTTAGAAGAAATAGATGCGCAGAAACCTCAGAAGACCTTCCTAAAGCTATTGTGACTAAGTTGAAAACTCTCATACCCCCTAAGAAAATAGATTGGACTATGTTAGCGTCCTGTAAACAGAAAAAGGATGAGTTTGTTTCTGATTTCTTTTCAAGATTTGAGGAGACATCCCATGATTTTAGCGGCCAGTCATTGGCCGATGATACGTGTAAGCAAATTTGTCACTAAAATGTTACCAGAAATAGCTAGTCGCTTAAAGGACCACGTCTTCCCCAGTTTCCCTTTTAACTATGGCCCAATATTTTGAGCGACAGGAACAGGAAGTGAAAGGTAGGGAAGATAAGAAAGTTAAAGAGTTAAAGACAAAAGTTATGTTGACTCAAGTATATGGTCTGCCATTCAGGGGAGGTGGAAGAGGCGGAAGTGCAATTTATACACCTGGAGTTCCCCCTCTCCCTCGAGCAAATTTGTCCCCTGATCAGTGTGCTTATTGTAAAGAGACTTGGCATTGACATTCTGAGTGCCCTCTTTTGCGAGGTCAACAGTATCAGCAGAGAACGGGAAGTATGGGAGGACGTCCAGGGAATTCAGGAAACAGGGGAGGTACAGGAGCTCATCCCAGGTTTGAGGCAGTTGAATAAGGACCAAATTACTTTTATACTTTTGATAGACGAAATCAATACCAAATGTCTGATTATTCTGCTGATGCACTTGCAGATTCCAATTATGCATCGGGATGCCTAGGATGGGGTAAGGGACCGGTTGAGGTGCCAGTAGAGCAAATGGGTCCTTATGTTGACGCAAATGTCTTGGGATCTACTGATCGGTTTCTGGTTGACACAGGGGCTACCCGTAGTGCTCTGTCGAAAAGATTGGTTCCTACGGCTCCCCTATCTGGCACAATGATAACATCAATAGGGTTCGATGGAACACCTACACCTAGCTCGCTTTCACAGCCACTTGAATTCGGACTTGACAAATTTACTGCAGCATGTCCTCTTTTGCTTTCCCCTAATACGCCGGACAACATTGTGGGTATTGATATGCCTAAATATTTCCGTGCTACAATACGTTGTTCTCCGGAAGGTGTGCGTGTTATTTTGAATAACAATTATCCAATGGTTGAGAGATCTTGTCTTATCAATGAGAATGTCACTCGGGCGTCCTTACCTAGTACTTTCGTCCTTTTCAATATCTATATGTCTCCTCTGGCTGCGCTAGTCGAATCGTTTGGAGCCCAGATTGTTTCTTACGCCGATGACACCCAGCTTCTTTTCACATGCAGTAAAGATATGGATTTCAAAGGAGACCATATTAAGAGCTGCTTGGCCGCGGTCTTTACATGGTTCCAATGCAATCAGCTAAAATGCAACTCAGATAAATCTGAGGTTCTTTTCTTCGGTTGCCCTCCTGATCCATGCTGGAGGTCTTGGTGGCCTGCTGATATGTTTCCCCCTGCTGATGTGGCCTCGGTGGCTAAAAATCTTGGCGTTAAGATGGATAATTGTCTCACCCTGAAACCTCAGATTATGAGCCTAGCTGGTCAATGCTTTGGCATTTTAAAAATGCTAAGAAAATTTCTTCCTGTTCTTTCCATCGCCCACAGGAAGATCACGGTGCAGGCCATGATAGGCTCTAGGCTTGACTATGCCAATGTCCTGTACCTGGGTCTTCCCAAGTTTCTTCTCTCACGCCTACAGGTTGTGCAAAACTCGGCCGCTCGGGCTATCTTTGGCCTTAGCCACCGTTCCCATGCCACTGGACTACTGCAATCTTTGCACTGGCTCCCCATTCAGAAGCGCATTGAATTCAAGGCACTTACCATGGCATTTAAAACTCTTCATGGCATCGGCCCCCTCTATATGAGAAAGAGGATTGGTTTTCATCGACCTACCAGAGCCTTGCGCTCTGCGTCACTGTCCCTCACCGTGGTCCCGGCAATCAGGCGCGCCCGGATCGGAGGGCGTTCCTTTAAATACCTAGCGCCACTCGCCTGGAATGCCCTCCCTCTGGCGCTAAGAAAGTGCGACAACTTGACGACCTTTAGAAAGAGGCTCAAAACTCGGCTGTTAAGCCTGTATGTCTTCCTCCCCGCAGAAGCTTTATGGTCTTGGGTCTGTCAGTGCCGGAACACTCTGCTTGAGTAGCTGAGCGCTTAACAAAACTCTTGATAACATAACAGAACATAACATAACATAACATAACATAACTTTGTGGGCTACATCAGATACTGATGTGGGTCAAATGGTTATTCCACCTGTGCATATTCAAGTAAGAGAAGGTGTTTCATTGCCTCGACTGCCCCAATACAAAATATCCCGAGAAGGTGAAGAAGCATTAGCACACATTGTTCAGGATTTGATCAAAGTGGAGGTAGTGGAAGAAGTCCCCTACGATACTTGCAATAGCCCTATCCTCCCTATTTTGAAAAAAGACACATATTAAAATTTACAGATTCATTATTGATTTGCGGGAGGTTAATAAAATTGTAGTGCCCTAATATCCAGTAGTTTCTGATATCACAACCCTTCTCACTATGGTCACTCCCACTGCCATTACATTTTCAGTGATCAACTTAAAGAACGCATTTTTCTCAATACCCATTCACCCTGAAAGCCGCTATCTATTTGGATTTACACTAAATAATAGATCCTTCCGGTTCTGCAGAGCACCACAGGGTTATACAGAGAGTCCTAGTATTTACAGTCAGGCTTTGAAAAGACAACTTGATTCCTTTCCTGTACCAAAAGGAGTGGCCCTCATTCACTATGTTGATGAAATTTTGTTAGCTGCTGAGACTCCTGAGCAATGTGAAGAAGATACATTTTTACTGTTATCGTTTCCTGCTTCTCATAATCACAAAGTCTCGCGAAAGAAATTGCAATATTGTAGACAGCAGGTTACCCATTCAGGTCACCTTCTGTTTAAGGAGGGACGTGCACTCACACCAGACCGCATTTAAACCATTTTAGATACTCCTGTGCCCCATACTCAGAAGGATGTCAGTGCACTGATTGGCCTCACTTCTTTTTGTAGGCAGTGGATCCCCAGTTGGCCCTTTTGACTAAAGACACTGCGATGGCCCTCCCATGGACTGCTGAGTGCCAGAATGCCTTCCAACAGTTATGCCAAGCCCTTTGCTCTGCACCAGTATTAGGAACTCCAGACTATACTAAAGCCTTCACACTCTATGTCCACGAAAAGGAAGGTTGTGCTCTCTTGGTTTTAACACAGACACACGGCAATAAACAACGCCTGTGTGCATATTTTTCAGCTGTCCTTGATCCAGTCGCTCGCGCGCTGCCCGGATGTTTCCGAGCGGTGGTAGCAACAGCTTTATCTATACGCCAGAGTGAAGGAATAGTTGTGTCACATAAATTGCTTGTGTTAGTACCCCATTCAGTTGAGGCTTTGCTAAATCAAACAAAGATGCAACATTTGAATAGTACTCGTTTGACAGGATATGAATTGACACTTTTGCCCCCCCATATCACGTTAAAAAGATGCCTGACACTAAACCCTACCACATTGTTGCCATTTCCAGCTCCTCAGCCACAGTCACAAGAGTCACATGACTGTATATTTCCCACTGAAGAGCAAACAAAGGGTCGTGTTGACCTCCAAGATATACCTCTTTCTAGCGTTGATGGGGAGTTATGGGTTGATGGCGCATGTTTAAAATTACCTGATGTCACTACATCTGCTGCCTATGCTATTACGACACTTCAGACAGTAGTTGAGACAGCTCGCATCCCACAGAAGTCGGCCCAAGCGGCCATACTGATTGCACTGACGAGAGCATGTGAGCTTAGTACAGACTTACTTGTCAACATTTTTACCGACAGCCAGTACGCTTTTGGGGTGGCACACAATTTTGGTCGCTTATGGAAAGAATGGGGCTTCCTTACCTCACATGGGACACAGATAGTGCATGGAGAATTAGTGCATAATCTTCTTACTGCCCTAACCTATCCTAAGAAAGTGGCAATTGTTAAGTGTAGTGCACACAAGAAAGTGACTGATAAAATAGGAGCAGGTAACGCGGATCACACAGCCCATGAGGCCACAATGCAGCGAATTACCACATCTATGTATGTGGTGAAGTCACAAGCTGAATGTTGGCATGATGCCAGGCAAGAGGTGCTGGACATGCAACAATCTGCCTCCGCTGACGAACTAGACCAATGGTCTAAGGAGGGAACACTGGATGATGAGGGCTGCTGGAGGAATAAAGATATGACCAAATGGAAGTTACCCACAGCATACTTATAACCTTTGATTCACATGGCACATGGGCCGGCACATGTTGGTGCATCCTCAATGGCAAAACAACTTAGGCAAGTTTGGGATCATCCTGATATTGCCGGCACTGCTAAAAAGATAGTCCAGTCTTGTCTGGTCTGTCTCCAGTATAATCCTGGAAAGGGAACGCAAACTCTAACAGGAGGGTTTGCGACACCAACTGCACCTTTTGAGGTCCTGCAAATGGATTACATTCAGTTTGAGCGCTGTAATAATCTGAAATATGTCCTAATAGTGGTTTGTGCCTTCAGTAAATGGGTGGAGGCGTATGCTACGAAGGATAATACAGCTCTCATGACAGCAAAAGTTCTCCTACAGGAGTTCTTTCCTCGATTCAGCATTTGTCGGGTCCTATGGAGTGACAACGGACCTCATTTCATTGGGCAAGTTGTAGAATATGTCATGAAAGGGTTAGGGATTAAGCAGAAATTTCCTGACGCTTTTCACCCACAATCAGCAGGCCTGGTGGAGCATTACAACTCCACCCTGAAATTGAAATTGGCTAAAATACAGGCTTCCGCGTCTTTCAAATGGCCTGATGCACTGCCCCTAGCCTTTCTTTCTATCAGATCGATACCACATACACGATCTGGCCTTACGCCATATGAAATTGTCTTTGGAAGGCCCATGAATATTTGGGGGGTCCCTCAGCCTTGCCCTATACATGATGTTCCCCACATATTGATGAGCAACTATTTGTCCCAGTTAACTGACAGCTTGTCTTCTATTTATCAGCAGGTGCGGGAAGCTCTTCCAGACAGGTCACAGGGTGAGGGCCACGATCTGCGGCCTGGCGATTTCGTGCTGATGAAATCATTTCAATGGACAAATTATTTGGCACCTCGGTGATGTGGCTCAGAGCAGGTCCTCCTTGCTACCAGAACTGCAGTGCAAGTGACCAACTGGAAAAATGTGGGTCCCTGCCAGCCACTGCCAAAAAATTCCGCATGCCCTCGTGAGCCCAGCTGTGCTGACAGATCACTGTGACATCCTGGTCACTGAGAAAGGATGAGCAGCGTCACCTGAAGAGCCTGAGGAAGTCTTCCCGGACCACACAATTCCTGGTGCATCTAAATATCTGCTTCGATCCAGGAAGAAAGACATTTCATTGCAAAGAGAGACTGTTTGAGCCACTGTCCTATGTGGTTAAAGACTGACTACAAAGGGGGGTAGCCTTTTAGTGACTACTCATCTCAACGTTAGTGAAGAAACCAACACCTGCCCAGGACCTTAGGACATCATCTGTTTTGTTGTATGTCGACGAGATGAACATGCCTGAGGAGAAGAAATCGAATGCTGCAAAAGTCTGTAGTAAATGCACAATGTTCATCACTGGACTAACTTTGACTGCTGTCATTATTGCTGTGATAATGTGGGTTGTGGAGGAAGTAACTTCGGCTCGAAACCTACTGTCTACTACTACTCCTGTCCCCACAGAACATTATTACTTCACTCTTCCCTATCATCCCTATCATGAACAGAAGCATTGAATGCCATATCTTAATAACACTTTCATACAAATGTTACATCATACTCATAATGTTACAAACACTACCAACTGCTGGGTATGTGGAATGATGCCAGCTCAGCTCAGAAGAAGGGAGGAACACCTTTCATTCCCTTGCCATTCACGCATAATGGCTCCTGTAGAGCCTGGTTCGCACTGTTGTGAGCCTCTGAAATTAGTAATATTACTCTAGCTGATGTAGGAGGACTTAATGCGTAGCTGAATAAGATTTGTTACCCCGATGAGGAAGGGGACCCACAAGCCAAAGGAACTGTATGGGAAATGGAGGAGTATCGCAAAGGAAATTCCTCCACAAGATACGTTTTAGCCAACACTCGAACAGCCAAAGGTAATGGGCCTCCTGTTATTGCTATCACTAGAGCCCAAGTAAATCTTTGTGTGAGTAGTTTTGGCAATATCCGAGTGGGAAAAAGTGACTGTACTAGAGTACTGAATATCACTGGAACGAACAAAAGCAGTTTTCTATCCTCACACAACACTTATTTCATTTGTGGAAGTAAAAGTTACTATCATCTACCAATTGGATGGTCTGGAATATGCTATGTGTCCTTCTTGCTTCCTCCTGTGTTCTTAGCACCTGCATCTTATCATAAAGATCAAAAATTGTTTAATGACATTTTCTTGAACTGATTCAAAAGAACTATAAATAATGATGAAGTGGATCAAACTGACGCTGCGTTACAGCATAATGTTGACTTTAATTTGGGACTCTTTTTCTTTGTTGGTGCGGCTTTGAACAGTAGGAAAATTAGACACTTGACCCGAGTGGTAGAGGTAGTGACTAAACAAACAGCAATGACTCTTGGAAATATTACAGAAGAACTCCAAATTATGAGAATTGTGACTTTGCAAAATAGAAGAGTGCTAGATGTAATCTTAGCTGATCGTGGTGGAGCATGTCGCATTATTGGGAGAAGCTGCTGCGTATTCATCCCTGACCACGCCCCTTCTGTCTATGATGCCATTTCTAAAATGCATAAAATAGCCACTGAGATACATCAAGACTCAGGAACATGGACTTGGACTGGATGGTTCTGGAACATATTTTCTGTATGGGGTCTGAAAATATTGTTGGACTTATTCATAATTATTGCAATTCTCTTCTCTTGTTGTTTATGTATTCAATGTGGGCCAATGCTTTGTTCCCTCTGTATTTCCACTTGTACTACTTGTTTACCATCTAAAACGAATGTCCAAAATGCAAATGCCCGTTTAGCAATAGAACGAGAAATCTGTGAAATGATGTTAATTGACATTCATGATGTGTATCGTACCCCTTTGAAGAAATAAGAAAATGTCTCAGCTTATGCTAAAAGGGTTGTCTGTGGAAAACGTGTAATATTTTTGTTAGCATAAGCAGCAGCCATTTTGGCTGTGGTGTCCATTTGTTTCTTCTGTAATTCTTTCGTCCTCTGCTGTTCGCCTTTTCACTCTGCTTGTCTCATCTATTTTAGTTGACCTCCTGACATGGCTAAGCAATGTACGTGCTGGGGGTTTGTAGCTGCCAGTGCACCTGGTCTTAGATGTTATTTGTTGACTGTTGACTGTTTACTGCTGCCATAAGCATTCCTGTCCCCCTCCCTATTTGCTGACCACGTAGTCATCTATCTGCCCTTGTTTGCTGATAGCTATTTCTAAACTTGTTCTTTCCATTTCTGTCCACATGCTTACATTGCAACAAAACTGTATAAAAAGGGAGATGGTTTGTGAATCCAGTGTACTTCCTCCTGCAGCACTCGAGAGTGATTAATAAACTTGTTATTTTATTTCAACTCCAATGCCGATCTCTATTAGTCTTTGGACCCGTGGACGAGAGGATGACCCAAAAGTTAGCACACTGGTGTACAGTGTGTTCACTTTCGGGTACATTTCCACAAACGGAGAGTACCTATTTGAAATTTATCAGCCTTTTAGTGTTCAATGAACTAAAAAAACAGAATGAAAGATGCAAAGCCTGCAAGGGGGTGCTTACTGAAAGCAGCCTTACTGAAGGCAGGCACCTGGGAAACAGTCTATGTTGATGTTTGAGCTTACCACAATCTGTGGCTGTATATTTAAAGCATGCACTGACTATGCCTCATTCTAGTTTATTATTGATTTTTTCCCATTTTACTGTCTGCTCATAGGTACCAGCTTTACCTTGTGGTTCCACTCTCTGATATGCATTCTAAGATAACAGTTCAATATGTCTGTCACTGTCCTCAATCATCCACCTTCTACACAGTACATCGCCCTTAGCATTCTTTCAGTCCTGCCTGACTGTCATCTATGCAATCAGAAGCTAATATTTTCCTTCACCTTGGCACCATCTCCCAACATTCCACCGATGTCATCACAGGGTGCTTCAGTTCTGGGTTACAATGGAATATTCTGCACAACAATACCCACACATAACCTTCTTGTACCTAAATAAATAATCACAACAAATTCCCGTTCAGACTAAATGGCCCCGAAACACAATGCAGTACACCAACATCATTCTAGTTGAACAGTTATGCATACTTAGGCCTTTGAAATATCAACATCATAAGTTTTACACGTGAGAGATAATGCATGACGTTCACATAAAGACCTTTTTTCATACTTGCATTCATTCCTTTAAGACACGTGACTCCCAAAATGAAACCCCTGCTTTGCACCTGTGCTTTCATTCACTCACACACATTTAAAGGATCAAGAAACAATTATGATTCTCTTCTCATTTTATTCACTACATCCAGGTTATTCTTTAATTGAACATCCTTTGGTGCTTTTAATGAAATCGTAGAACACAGTACTCTCATTGGGGTGTAACCTAAGACCTGATGCATGGAATAGGAGTTGTCAAAGAGAAACTAACCCAACTTCTCATTTCTTTGCAATGTGCAAGATCTTCCCAGTTTCATTGACTTCACAGGCATGTTATGTTATGTTATGTTACTGTTTGTTTTGTAGAGCGCTCAGCTGCTCCAAAGAGCGTCCCGGCGCTAAAGATCATCACACCAAATACCAGCAGCAAACAAACAGCCATAACAGAAAACATAACCAGAATTAACCATAACAGCATTACAAAGCAAACAGATAGGTTTTAAGTCCTTTCCTAAAAACCGAGAGATTGGTGCACACCCGCAACGTCAAGGGCAATGTGTTCCAGAGGCGGGGTGCAAGGTAACTAAAGGAGCGACCTCCACAGCGAGCACGCTTCACTGTTGGAACAATAGCCTTGGCCTGGGCAGCAGATCTCAGAGGTCTAGATGGAAGATAGAAATTGACCCTTCTCTGCAGATATTCAGCGCCAAAATTATGAAGCGCCCTAAAAGCTGTAGTTAGGGTCTTGAAGAAGATACGCTTACGAATCGGCAACCAATGCAGAGAGACAAGGAGATTGCTGGCCCTAGATCTTCTAGTTAAACCGAAGATTGCCCTGGCTGCAGAATTTTGAACTATCTGCAGACGAGTCAGCAGATACTCAGGAAGACCTAAGTAAAGGATGTTGGCGTAGTCTAGGCGCGAGCCAATTAATGCTTGCACCGTAATTTTCTTATGCTCCAAAGATAAATAGGGCAGAAACTTGCGCAGCATCCTTAAGATGGCAAAGCACTTCCCAGTCAAGCCGGCAACCTGGGTTTTAAAGGAAAGAGTGTTATCGACCATCATACCCAGGTTCTTCGCTGTAACCGAATCGCTGGCAGGGGGAGACATGGCCGAAGGCCACCATAGCTTCCAACGTGGGTCTGCAGGACAGCCAAAGAACAATATCTCGGATTTGTCGGAGTTGCATTTGAGGCCATTTTTCCCAAACCAGTCAAACACAAACTCCAAACACTTCCGAATGGCTGCTCCATCGAAGTCACAGCCCCTGTCACAAGTGAACAGGAGCTGTGTGTCATCCGCATAGGATATGATCTGGGCCCCTAGCTCCTCCACCCGTGCCGCAAGAGGTGTAAGGAAGATATTAAAGAGGGAAGGACTCAGTATGGAGCCCTGCGGGACCCCTACCTTAAGCTGCGGCATCCGGGCGGAGAAAGGGGGAGCCCAGATCGTTTGTGTCCGATCGGCCAAAAAAGACTGAAACCATGCGAACACCGTACCCCGCAGCCCAATCTCCCAGAGTCTAATTAGGAGGAGGTCGTGGGGGACGGTGTCGAAGGCCGCCGACAAATCAAGCATGATAAGCAGGGCCTTTCCACCCCTATCGAGGGTCTCCTTCACAATCTCAGTAACCTCAAGAAGAGCGGTCTCGGTGCTCAGGTTAGATCTAAATCCAGACTGTGACTGATGTAAGAGGGAGTTGCCCTCTACAAAGTTGGTAAGGGTGGTATGAACACACTTTTCAGTGATCTTGGCCAGGGCAGGAAGCAGCGAGATTGGCCTATAATTAGAATGCAGTTTAGCATCTGCATTTGGTTTTTTAATGAGGGGAAGAACTAAGGCCTGTTTCCAGGAGGAGGGGACTTTGCCCGACTTCAAAGATGCATTAATGAGAGGGTTGATGATCGGATTAAGGGCAGGTGCCAGGGTCGCAAGACACTTGGCGGGGCAAGGGTCCAGAGGAGAGCCAGATTTCAGGCTAGACAAAAGGTCAAGCGAGGCCTGAGGCTCTAAAGAGGGAAAACAGTGCAGGGTAGGGCCCACAGAATCCATATGCATAGCTGGTGGGCATAACCAGGGGTTGGAAAGGCCATCGACCTCTGAACCTTTGCTCAAGATGATCTGGGTTCCTTGCAACGCTGACTGGATAGTACGTATTTTATTAGTAAAAAATACTGCAAGCTCCATGATCCAAGGTTCCGAGAAAGCAGATGCAGAAGTGCAGCAGGAGGGAGAGATGAATTCTTTAACAATCTTAAAGATCTCTTTGCAGGAGCTATCTGCTTCCTCGATCCTTCTGGCCAAATAGGATTTTTTCTCTGCAACGAGCTCCCTGTGATATTCTTTCACTGCTGCTCTGTAAGACTGCTTAGCCGATGTATCATAGTGCCTCCTCCAAATTCTCTCCAGCCTCTTGCAGTGCCTTCTCTTGGCCGCCAAGGCAGCAGAGAACCACGGGGCTGATGCTCGTGCCAGTTCAGATCTAACCTGGCGAGATGGTGCCAAGGCTTCCAAACGTGCAGTGAGCCAATTCTGAAAACACACCACATCATCCTCCAGACTGCCCGTAAAAACACAAGGATGGGTATCTAAAGCCTGGGTGATCATGGCCGGGGTGACTTTGTGGAAGGCTCTAGAACTACGAGCAGCGAGCCGCTGCGAAATGCGGGCGGCCACAGGCTGATGTCCTAGCGTGAAATCCGCTAGGAAATGGTCCGACCAAAGAACTGGGGCAAGGGAGGAAAGGACCACCGGAACGGTCGAAAAAATTTGATCTAAAATATGCCCCTTCTCATGTGTAGGGGACTGTAAATACATATGCAGTCCCACCGACGATGTCATATCCAGAAATTTTTGCACTTCAGGATCCTCGCCCTTATCCATGTGGATGTTAAAGTCCCCGAGTATTAGGCAGTGTTTTGTTCTAAGACTCAGTGTGGAAATGATCGATAGCAAATCCTCAGTAAAAGAGCCAAGAGGGCCAGGTGGTCTATAAAGCAAAAGCCCCAGGCAGGATTGATGGGGGGATAGGGCCAGGGAGAAGGCAAGGATTTCACAGTCAGGTAAATCATCCGTCGACAAGATGGTACAAGGAATGTGCCTTTTAATGATAAGTGCCACTCCGCCTCCCCTTCCCTTGCATCTGTCACGACGGAAAATAGCATATGAGGGAGGGATGGCAATAGCCAGATCAGGTTCCGAGCCCTCACCGAGCCATGTTTCTGTGAGAAAGAGACAATCTATGTCATCTTGTGTTAAGAGATTATATATGTCGAGAGCGTGCTGAGGAAGAGACCTAGTATTTAACAAGGCGCAGTTAGTACCTAAAAGAGGGAGCTTGCCAGGACAGGGAATTGTGGGGTCCGGCATCCACCCACACGTGGGGCACTTAGTAATATCCCCAGCAGAGTAGGGGATAGCTCGCTGACATGGAGCAGTGTGTACATTGTAAGACAGAAGATCATCTCTAGTGTACATCGAGCCAAGAGCTAAAAGGAACCCACCAGAAAACGTTCCCGAGCGCTTCCGGGACGCTGACGGGCGCAGACGGGCTGACTCAGGCGAGACTCCGGCGCAGCGACGGCGCCCCCGCAAACGCGACCGCTAGCGCGGTGGAACACTGTTTCCTAATATGTGGTACACTAGAGCGCTCCCACCACTCTAGCCCCCACTCAAGATGGCCGCCGAGTGCAGAGAAGCCTGAGCCCGGTTTGAAGCTCTAACGGCAGCTAGCGCCGTGATAGATGGGCGAAAATGCGTGCAAGTGTATCAGAGGTATGCTGAGTGCATTTACAACATGAAAATCACACAGTTCCAACTGCACGTCCCCCTTAAGGGGCATAGCTTCAAGGAGTAGTGGGTGTTTTTGGGATGTGACACTCTCCAAATAAATGCATTCTTGGCTCTGAATTTGGGAGTAGGAGCCCTGATTGGGTCTACTATGTCTGTGTTGGTTTTCTCGTTGACCTGATTTCAATAAGAGATTTTGACTCGCCAATTTTCTGGATCAGGAACTTAAATATAACAATAGTGACAAGTGTACCAAAAAAGTAGTAAATCTGCACCCATGCAAGAACTCCTTGAATGGATACAAATTTACTACATTTTGGAATTCACAAACATGGGCAGTGGTAGGCTTGGAAAGCTGTGCAAGTCTCTGGTTTCCAGGCATACTACTGGCAATCAAACACCCAAAAGGTGTTGTGACGAATGCTTGCAAACAGTCTAACCACTGGCAATCCCTCAGGGTAGTTTTCCAGCCCATCGTTTTTTGCCCTCGGTGCCACTCTAGAGAGAGGGCCGTATTTAGGGTTTAGCAGAGGGAGTAAAGATAGACAGGGTGGTAGAGGACTGTACATCAAACCACCATGCCTTTACTCCGCCCGCGTCTGCTTCATCGACATTGTTATATTGCCATTATGGCAGTTTCTGCCAATGTAGGACAGGTTTGATGGCCGGCTCCATCAGACATGATGGTCATCTGCCAAATTTTTACAAAGTTTTTTCTTTTTCGAAATGCAAAAGAAATTGGTTTTGAAAAATACAAAAGCTAATGACCCTCACACAATAGGAACTTCCTCCCATGGTGTGGGGGTAATTGTTCTTTTTTTAGAGACCCTCATGAGAGTGACCGACAGTACCAAAAGCCTTCCCACTGTCCACTCTAAATAAAGCGGATGATCAGATGGCTTATCTCGAATAGCCCATATTCCCTCGGACTGTCAAACGAGGTTTCACACCGATGGACTACATTTATTCCATCAACATAAAACTTGTGGTTCATTTGACAGAAGGTGAACAGTGAGTTTCGTTGACAGGGTACTCTATCGTCGTTGCAACTGAGTACCTGTCCACCAAACTCTAAATCAGCCCCAGATGCAAACCTAATGCAAATCCTCACCGACCCTAATCCTCCTAAAAACAGTCCATCCTGCAAGTTAGTCATCTCATCCTTTCACCCTGTGGCACAAAGCTTTTTTAGTTGTGAAATTTGAGGTTAACAGTCACCTCTTCCCCCCCCAATCTCACTGACTAAGCTATACCCCTGCCCACTTTGGTAGGAGTCAGTAGCCCATGGGGGGTTTACATGTACAATATTCTGCCACTCCATTCTTTACCAATTGAAAAGGTGTATTACTCTTGGGGCTGCCTGCATTTTTATTTTCAGTCTGTGAAAACCAGAAGCGAAACTTGGATCGAATCTGCCATTTAAGGGAGATCCACTTCCTCCATTCATGGAATGACGACAGAACACTACAAGATTACTGGCTAACATAGGAGTGGGGAAAAGTTCGTCCCAGGGCTATTCTGATTTGCTGCCACTAGCCATTCAGAATGGACATAACACAAGACCCTCTTTTGATTCAGTTTAAGAGTGGCCAATCAGAATGCTGAAGAAATAGAAACCATTTAGGACATCATTTCAACCAGCCCCAATAGGCCCCTGTGTAAGACTGTACTAACTGTAAGACTCACTGTGAGCAGCCCTCTCCTATGTGGAGCACCTTTTGGGATAGAGGAAAGTGCGGGCAGTCCAAACACAGGTTGGTTTCTGAACTGGGGCACAAAATTCATTATTTTCCCTAGTCCTCCGGCAGAGCTGTTTTGGCAGTGTGTATCCCAAATTCTATTTCAGAGGTAAACTAAAAAAGGGCATATTTCTCCAATTTTGCTATGTATAGAAGAGTTTCAGCCACCCCTACCTGCAACATTCAGCAGCAAGCATTTCTAAGAAAAAACAGAAGGGAAAGATGTACATCTTTGCCAATATAGGGGCATATTTACAACGAGGCGATAAAAAATGTTCGCCGAAAAGCGGCAATAATTTTATCGCTATATTAGCAAGGCCACGCTAACGCGTGAAACTTTGCTTTAGCGTGGGGATGTCTAACGCCCAGCTTTGCATCTCTAATGAGATGCAAAGTGGGCGTTCCTGACCTGACATGATAGGAGAAATGTCGCTAAGTGACATTTCTCCTATCATCAAGCCCCACGCTATGAAGCATAGCGTCAGGAAAAGTAGCGATAACACCTGTTATCGCTACTTTCCTAACACCTGCTTCAGGACTGACTTAGCCATGATATCCTATTGAAGGTGGATATCATGGCTAAGTTTGTGAGTCCCTATCAACTAGCTAATAGCACGCTATCTCAGCGATAAAAATCGACGCTAGCCGGCGATAATTATCCGAGCGCTAAGTGCGTTCAGCGATAATTATCGGCGGTTGTTGTTGATATGCCCCTAAATCATGCTAATCAGAGCCATAAAATAAAACAGATCTATGGATGACTTTTGGCACCTTCCTGTCTTCACCTTATAAAAATAAAAATGCAATTACGGCTGGTGTTTACTACGTGCGCCTCTCCTGCTCTACCGCCCTTACACTCACAAAAAAATAGAAAAGGTGCCTTACAGGGAACTATTAGCTTTTGTCGTCATCCTTCCTTTACCATCCCAGATGATATTTTACCATGGTGTGTCTGTGAAATTCCTTCGAAGTAGCATTTTTGTGTGTGCCTGTGATTCCCCCTCGCCCTCCCTCTGTGTTGCCTCCTGATTTGTCCCCACTGCTCGCCAGCAATAAAAAAATGCACTATGATGTAGCCAGAGGTGGGCGGGTCTCAGTGCTTAAAAAAAAAAAACCTTTTCTCTGTGTTGCGCCCCACAATGACTCCCTCACAGTGCTGCTGTATAACATGGCTAAAATCACATTCACAAAGCCAATACCTCTCATACGCGAGACCTAGCTTTCTTACTTTTCCCTCTGCCACCCGCTTTATTTGCCTCTCTCTCTATCCTTTTTTCTGCATTTGCATGTTTTCGCTGTCTCACAATAATTGTCAGCCCTCGGCCCCGATTTCTCTGATTTACAGTGTTGCAGTGTGTTTTTTAAGTTTAATGAGTTTCACCGTTAATGCTGGAAGAAAAAATGGCCCATAAGAAACTAATCAAGATTTTATTGTTTAGTGTCCTAGCTCAGTGGCCCATCGGGCGAATTGGTAACATCCACTTTTGCTGATGGAGCTGGGGGTTCACGATGACACTGCTTCATAGCACACAGATAAGGGAAATGCCAGCCAGGGTACTCTATTTTATATCAATATCAGTGTCTTCCTCTGAGATAAAATATTTCAGAAGACACTAGCCCCCAATACAGGAAGTTAAATTAGCCAAACCGAGAAGTCATGGAGATCTGGCATAGTTTGCCATTGCTTTGTTTTTCAGTGGAGCAGGTAAATATTTCTACTTCCATGTTCTGAGTTTTTTTTTTAAAGTTCAAGCTGAAAGACACCCTTTCAGATTTTATGTACGCCCATCTATAATATAGTTGTCAGCTGTCCTTCGTTAGCAGTCCATGTCTTCAAACGCAGCTTTAGAGGGGATGGAAAGCAGTGGCTTAGTTGGCAGTAGGGTTCACCGCTGTCATGGCGCTCAAGTCCCATGGGACATGGTCTGGGTAGAGCAAGACATAGGCCCAAAGCCTTGCTTGGGTCTCCCACCTGCATTCCTGCCACTAACACTAGGGGTTGCAAGGACAATGCCAGAGGAGTCAGCAGCTGCACCTGATTGCCAACCATCCTCGGTTAGACAACAGAGTCCTGCCCACAAGTTTCTGCCCACACCCAACTGCCCCTAATGATAACAGATTGCTTACATGGCAATGAAAAAACCCTTTTGGCACCCCTACCTAATTTAATGGTGCTCATCTTACCAGTATCGGGTGGACAGCCGGGCCATGATTCTAACTTCTGCTCGGTAGATCACGGCAACGTTTAGCTGTGAGGGTGAGACTCATTAATCCACCTTACTAGCTATCATCAGCCAGTTCCGACCCCTACACGTTTCCCTCTGTGTGCCACATGGGCCTCTGTGTAGTGCTGTGTTGTCTCAGCGGCTTGCGGTACTTGAACGGGAAGGGTGGCAAAGGATCATTGAGACTCCAACGCATAGAATACATTGGCAAACCACCTTGACCCCAATTGTGAATTTGCCATATAGTTATTTGGTAATACCAGGGGGCTGAAATATCATAATTCAGTCTGTATCCTCACACCAAAATACGGGGTACTTTCCCCGTAATCGCAATAGCATGAGGACCCCGGCATACTGGGTCTAACACATCCCCCATTTACTGATAAGTATGGGCAGAAATTTGCATCCAATTGCCGCCTGTTGGAGCAAGAGGTAAGTGGATGAGGGGACTTTGTTTTGGCCGGTGGTGTGGGTAGCAGAGGTCGGGTGAATAACAGAGCAGGACAGTGGAGATCTGGGGGATCGTTAGCACCTCAGCCCCTTTCGCAGGAGAAGGGCAGGTGGGCAGTGAGGCGCAGCAGGTGGAGTGGTGTGGCTCACTGGTTAGAGGCGGCAGACCCGGAAGCAGAGGTCGGTCAGGGACCAGGGTTCGATTCCCGACGCGGCAGGGTCTTGGGCCACGGTCAGCGGACTCGATAATTCTCGCCTCGGTGCCTACTCTAATCATGGATCACACTCAGCAACTCTGGGCAATAGCTTGCTTAATCTCCACTAACGGCCCCATCAGGGCTGGGGATGCTTGGTCTTCACCTTGGAGATGCCCAGTAAGGGACCATCTCACAGGGAAAGCCAGGATGGGTTCCCCAGCGGTATACAGCGCCGGGACGCCCCTTTGCTGGGGCAGCTGTGCGCTTTACAAGTATACAACATTCAACATTCATTCTGTCCCCTCAGCACTGCATCCACTGGTTTCCTAGGCAGCCGAACAGGGCTCTTAAAACAGTCCTGGCAAAAATGCTGAATTCAGATCACACGTGCAGACATGCTAATGCACACTAGAACCGGAAAACTCTTTCAAGTTTCTGCTGAGATCACCTCATGTGCATCACAGATCCTGGAGGCCGAAACCAGCCTCCAAGTGTCAAAACTGGCTCCTGCGGCTTCAGCCTCCAGGTGAATTCCCCGACTGGCAATTTCGGCCACGTTCCAAGGTCTGGAGTTTGCAGACCCAGTAATTCCAGGCCCAGGGAAATCCGCAAAGTTGGAATAGCCGGAAGAGGTGTATCTCAGTATCTCCTGTGGGTACACCACGACAGGCGACTCATGATAAGGCCTAGAGAGAAGACAATCGATTTCTCCATTACTTGGAGACTAGAGCCTAGGAACTGAGGAGAGAAAGAAATCTCCACAAGGATCAAGCGTCCCCTTGCTCATGCTGTGCTACAGAGATGCCCTAATGCCACTATGTGCCATGTGGGATGGATAAAGCGCTTTAGTCTTTCCTCACATCATCTGTCTCTCCCCCTAGCAGAAAGGTCACAGGTTTCATTAGCCCCGGAAGCCCTGAACCACCAGCTAATGGGGTAATGCATCTCCTTGTCGCGTATGGGGGGGGGGGCTCAGAAACATTGCCAGGATTTACGTGTGACATTGAGCGTCCTTGTCACCAACCTCCAAACACCACAGAGCCTGAGGCTCTCTGCCTGTCACTGGGTACGAGCAGGGGAGGGGGTGGCGGGGGTCGTGTGTTCCTGCTCACCTTGGAGCAAAGTCAGGAGCAGATGTGAGATATGGGCCGGGCCAGTAATTGCCTCACACTGGCCTGCTCGGGGCAGCCCAGAACAGACGAAGATTTACAACCGCATTGTTCCCAGAGTCAATAGGAAATCAGAGGCCATCGAATTCTTTTGCCTTCCCATTGTCAGAGTTTCAGTGATTATCTAACAGTGGCCCTGGAAAAGAATAAACAATCTAATTGCAATCACTGCCAATCTCAATCTACCAGAGGGATAAAAAGATAAAAAGCTACTTCCAAACCCTAAGCCAATCTGCAGTCAAACGGCCCATTACCATGCTAAAAGTACATTAGAGAAAAGCACTATCCAATGTCTTGCAGCTTTAAGAATGTATGTAATCTAGATGTTAAAAGGTGCGCCACCTTTAAAGAGTCTATTACACCACATACCTGACGTCACAATAATACACCTTACCTATAACAGAAGGCAGCCTCTTTCCAACCTCACTTGACAGCCCCTTACATGGGACTGGGTGAAGTCAGAGGCACCAAAAGAGATTGATGCGGTGCAAGAGCAGTTCTTCCTTCCGGAGTCAAACCTTGCAATTTCTGGTCGGGGGAACACTTGGGGCCTGATTACGGGATTGGCGGAGCGGTTACTCCATCACAAACGTGACGGATATCCCGTATTACGCCGTATTACGAGTTCCATTATATCCAATGGAACATAAAGGAACTCGTAATATGGCGGGCGGGATATCCGTCACGTTTGTGATGGAGTGTAACTATTACGCCAAACTCATAATCAGGCCCCAACTGTGAACAACAGAAATAGAAAGCAGATGAGTAACCTAGCTTAATGCAAATCCGTTCTCGGACCATGAAAAAGTCTTGCACACACCTATCGATGGTACTGGTTCCCACGGGGAGAGCTTAATCAGTGATATCTAGGGGGTGTGAATCTCAAATTTCCCAACTAAACAAGCACTGGCAAATCCAATAGGTCTCGCCTATGCAGGAGTTGTTGGCTTTACCAATGTGTTTAAGCCATGATGTACATCAGCGTGACTGGTGTTAAACAGGGGGAAAGGTTAGTGGCATAGAGTAGAGTGGTGTAGATTGTCATGGAGTGTCGTGGAGTCAGAGGCGTAGCTAGAGCTTGTGGCACCCGGGGCTTTCCACCAGATTGCCTCCCCTTGGGGGTGGGTTGCTGGAGAAAAAGGACGGCAAGCACTTGAAAGAGGACTAAGAGACACGTAGTATCACCGCTAATAGTTACCTCGATCATGCAAGTTACATGCACATACATGACACGGTCCAAGGCTACACAGTTGATTACACCGGTGACTGGCAGTGACTGGCAATACAAAAGAGAACACACAGACTGCATGATCTATCTAGGGACTCAGAAAAACCGCATGTGACATCCATCAGAGAGCTGCGTGAACAATTACCTGGTAATCCCCTCAGCACAATGCAAACATGAACATACATGACACTGTTCAGGGATCCTCCATCTACAGCTGACATTAAATGACCATTCATCATGGTCCCCCCATTAAAGCAGTGCACTTTGTGATCTGCATGGTACATGTTCTTTGCAGCAGGCATATTAACCCTCTGTGCTACCTTTCCAGGAGTCAACCCTTCCACTAGACAAAACTCGGATCTCTCTCTAGGAAGAATATTAATCACCAAAGTTATCATGACATTTTTATTGTTTCTGAAAATTGCTGGAGGCCAGGAAGGTGGCAGCAAGTTTTTTTAAAACCATAATATACTTGCAAACACTACGCACCCACCCGAAATAGGTACCCAGTGCGGTCACACCGTTTGCACCGCCCTAACCTGCTCAAGGTTCAAGGTTCATGTGACCTCATTGACAGAGTCACAGTGACTGGATCACTGTTGCTCTAGGGTGTGCTGCTTCGTAGGCCTGCCCGCAATAATGGAGATGAACTTCAGTAAGGTCTAGTGGGGCCTTGTAAGGTCTAGAATGGGAATATGCTCCCTCAGTAGAGTGGTCTGGTGGATTGGTCATGAAGGCTGAACCCAGTTCCCCAGTTCCAAATTCGACAGCTCTGGCCATAGTGCCACATCCTCTCCCCCACTGAACACCATACTGCCCCATTGAGAGAAACTCGCACTGCCTTCAGCTACAACCTAATTGTGCCCGCTATAAACACTTGGATGTGGCTCACTTCAAATTATGCACTTGATAAGAGTAATATGCTGCCTAAAAAAAAAAAGTAAAAGTAAACACTCATAGGGAATGCAAGATTAAGTAAAGCATGTGAAATGTAAGCAGAAACAACATGGTTACCTTAACAATCTCTCACTCACTATTCAGAAATCAGCGAGTGGTTTTACCTGAAAAGTTAAGGACATGACTACAGGGCCCTGAAGGGAACCGTTTCAATGTCCATTGCTTATATCCTTAATAAATGTAAGCAGTATGGTTTAAAAAGACCACATCCATAAACACAGAGCCATGGTACACATTTTGTTTTCCAATCCATCCATCAACCAGGTATTGCAGTACCTCCAGGAATGGTGCACTTCCCCACCTGGGGACAACAATGCTGTTCAAAGAAAGACGAGAAAACAAAAGTAGCGTTTCACTGCAAAGTCTGTAAAGTGAGGCTGATGTGTTTGGATGTGAATAAAACTGGCCACTTTGCAACCACTCTGCCTTGCTTTATTTAGTTATGTATTTATTTTTCATATTTAAAACCTTATATTTCTCTCCATCCCGCTGCACTTTGGAATAGAAAAATTTCAGAAAAAGGGCATTTCCCGCAAGAGTGTTTTTCTTTTTTGGATCCATTTCACAGGGAAGCAACTAAATGAAAAAAGGAAAGAGAAGTTGTGAACCGTTTCTTCAAGTTACGGTTTTCAGTAAGTGAGGAGCAAGACAGAAAGAGAGGGAATAATAGGAAGAGAGGGGGGAATAGCTGCCAGCACAAAAAAAAAAGAGGACATTGCCCGAGTCCTATTCCTTCTCTGCCCGTCCCGAACGTCCACGAAAGCCAGCCGAGCCTTATCTGAATGCCTTTGTCCGCCCCCAAAATAGTGCCGCCTGGGGCGGACCGCCCCCACTGCCCCCCCTAGCTATGCCACTGCATGGAGTGGTGTAAAGTTCCATAGAGCGTGGTGAGTAGAGTGGAGTAGAGAAGAGTGGAAGGGCGTAGAGTCGAGAGGTGTAGAGAGAAGTAGAGTGGAGTAGAGTGGAGTAGTGTTGTACAATGGCATACAGTGTCTTAGAGTGGAGTGGTATAAAGTGTTGTAGAGTGGAGTAAAGTGGTATGGAGTGGAGTAGAGTTTCGCAGAGTAGAGTGGCATAGATTGTCGCAGAGTGGAGTATCATAGTGTTGTGGAGTGTCATAGAGGAAATAGAGAGTCATAGAGTGGAGGGGCGTACAGTGGATAATACTGCAGTGCAGTGGTATAGAGTGTTATAGAGTGGGTTGGCAGAGAGTGGAGTAGAGTGTCATAGAGCAGAGTGAGGTGGAGAAAAGTGGCTTGGAGTGGTGTAGAGGGAGTTGAGTAGAGTGTTGCAGAGTAAAATGGTGTAGAGTAAAGTAGATTGTCATAGAGTGGAGTGTCACAGAGTGGAGTAGAGTGGCGTCATTTGAAGTGTTATAGAATGGAGTGGAGTGTCTTGGAGTGGAGTGTCTTAGAGTGGAGTGTCATAGAGTGGAGTGTCTTAGAGTGGAGTGTCATAGAGTGGAGTCGTGTAAATTGGAGTGGCAGAGAGTAGAGTGGCATAGAGTGGAGTGGTATAGAGGGGAGTAGAGAGTGGTAGAATGACATAGTGTCATGGACGGCCATGGAGGAAGTTTAGTGTCATAGAGTGGAGTGGAGTGTCGTAGAGAGGAGAGGAGAGGCATAGAGTGAAGTAGAGAGTTGTAAAGTGGAGGGGCATAGAGTGGCGTAGAGTGGAGTGGAGGGGAGTGCCACAGAGTGGGTTGGCATAGTGCAGAATGTTTTAGAATGGAGTAAAATGTTGTAGAGTGGAGTGGAGTAGAGTGGAGTGGTGTAGAGTGTTGTAGTGTGGAGTAGGGTGTTGTGGAGTAGAGTGTAGTGGCGTATTGTAAAGTGGAGTAGAGTATCTTAGAGTGGAGTGTCATAGAGTGGCATTGTGAGTGCCAGAGAGTGTCATGTTGTAGTGTGTTGCAGCATAGATTATTGTGGCACAGAATGGAGTGGCATAGATTGGAGGGGCATAAAGTGCAGGGGCGTGTCGTAGATTGGAGTGATGTGATCTAGAGTGGCATGTAGTAGAGTGGAGTGGCATGTCGTACAGTAGCATAGAGTGAAGTGGTATCTCTCTCTCTCTCTCTCTCTGTATATATATATATAAATAGATATAGATACATATATATATATACACCACTTCCTTCTTTGCCACTGTATGACACACCACACACACATATATATATATATATATATATATTCACTGAAAAAACCATAGGTTTCACACACGTTATAGTTAGGAATTAGCATTTAAAAAACCTTGCAAATTCACTGAAAAAACCATAGGTTTCACACATGTTATAGTTAGCTGTACATTTTACTGATAAAAAACCAATGAAATTCCCCCGTTATAGTTACTGTAGGCAACTATAACTCACGCGACCGTAATCCTCTGCTGATGCTAATACTGTATTTAGACACTTATTTGCCCATGTCTTCTTCCATTAAATTTTAGCTATACATATATTACAAATATTTTTTTTTCATAAAGACACATATGTCATCAGCAGAGGATTACGGTCGCGTGAGTTATAGTTGCCTACAGTAACTATAACGGGGGAATTTCATTGGTTTTTTATCAGTAAAATGTACAGCTAACTATAACATGTGTGAAACCTATGTTTTTTTCAGTGAATTTGCAAGGTTTTTTAAATGCTAATTCCTAACTATAACGTGTGTGAAACCTATGGTTTTTTCAGTGAATTTGTACGGTTTTTTAAATGCTAACTTACTTTACGCCATTCGTGGCGTGCGCGCCCAGTTAACGCAGTTCGTTCCGTGCGCGCACGGTGCGCTTCGCGCACCGTGCGCGCACAGTGAGCACACGGTGCGCTTCGCGCACCGCGCGCCCACTTTACGCAGTTAGTGCCATGCACGCACGGTGGTCACGCGGTGCGCTGCGCGCACCGCGTGCCCACATTATGCAGGATGGGTCATGTACGCACGACGCGCTTCGCGCACCGTGCGCACATGGGGGACATATTATGCGCATCGTTGTGAAATGTTTTGTTTATTATTTTCATTTGTTTGATATGCCATGCACAAATGGTGCCCTTAGGGCACCATTTGCACTTGGGGTGGGGAGAGTGTGGATAATTTTTTTTTTTTAAACCAATTTTTACCGTACGCGTACGGTAAGCGTAATCGGCGATTTTTCAAAAAAAAAAAAAAAATTTTTTGGGCCTTGGGGGTTGTTTGGGGGCCCGTATATCACTGCTGGGTGAATATTACCTCAATAAACTGCCCCTTTACACATTTTTGGGCTTCATTTATGCTGCCCCACTCAGAGTGCGAGAGAGAAAATGGCGGCCGCCGCTTCCTGGTTTCGGCCGAATCGAATGTTTACTAAGATCTAAGAGCCAATCAGAATCGCGCTCGCGCACGTCACCGTACGCGTACGGTAAGCGCACCGTAAGCTGGCTCAGATATATATATTGATTTAAAGGCTATTTTCTCAGAATCTACTGAACAGATTTACACCAAACCTACAAAAGGCACTTCCTTGACCTGAGTACTACCTCTCTGCCAAATTTCAAGTAATTCTGTTCAGCCGTTCGGGCTGTAGCTGTGTCTAAAGGTCCTATGGAAAAATGCATGGGAAAAACGCGTTTTGGGACCCCCCTTTTATCTCAGCCCCCGCTTGACGAATCCCCCCGAGACTTTCAGGGTAGGAGCGGAGCGTAGCGCCCCACCTATTTTGAAAAATTCACGAGGATTCGTCAACCGGCGCAAAAGTTATTCAAAATAGAATGTTGCGGATTTCCTATGGCAACGTGGTCCTAACTATAACTACCTACTAGCGACCGCCAGTAGGTAATATATATATATATATATATATATATATATATATATATATATATAAACATCCATATATTATCTACTGGCGGTCGCCAGTAGATAGTTATAGTTAGGACCGTGTTTCCATAGGAAATCTGAAAATTCTATTATGAATAACTTTGGCGCCGGTTGACGAATACTCGCGAATTTTTCAAAATAGGTGGGACGTTCCGCTCCGCTCCTACCCTGAAAGTCTCAGGGTGATTAGTCAAGCAGGGGCCGAGAAAAAAGGGGGGTCCCAAAATGCGTTTTCCCCATGCATTTTTGCATAGGGACCTTTAGTCCAAGGTACAGCCCGAACGGCTGAACAGAATTACTTGAAATTTGGCAGAGAGGTAGTCCTCAGGTCAGGGATGTGCCTTTTGAATATCTGGAGTCAATCTGTTCAGTAGTTCCTGAGAAAATTTCAGTTAAAAGTATATATATATTATCTATAAGCGCGCACCGTGCGCGCACGGTGCGCACACGGTGACGTGCGCGAGCGCAATTCTGATTGGTTGTTAGATGTCAGTAAACATTCGAATCGGTCGAAATCAGGAAGTGTCGGCCGCCATTTTGTCTCTCGCAGTCTGAGGCAGTGAAAAACAAAGGTGGAGAACGTGAAAAGGGGGCAGGGTGGACAGTTCCTGACTCCCCAGCCTTTGTCAGGGGGTCACTGAAGGACCCCCAAGGGTGAAAAAAACATTTATTTTTTTGACGAGAAAGCGCGGGATGCACGCACGGTGCGCGCATGGCACGCACAAAGCCTCGTCGGCGCTCGGTGCGCGATGCGCACCGTGCGCCCACGGTGAAAAACCTGAAAAAAAAATATATTAATAAATACATAACTTAGCATTTAAAAAACCGTACAAATTCACTTAAAAAACCATAGGTTTCACACACGTTATAGTTAGGAATTAGCATTTAAAAAAACCTTGCAAATTCACTTAAAAAACCATAGGTTTCACCCATGTTATAGTTAGCTGGACATTTCCCTCGTAAAAAACCAATAAAATTCCCCCGTTATAGTTAGTGCAGGCAACTATAACTCACGCGACCGCAATCCTCTGCTGATGACGTCAGATATTACATCACTGATTACATTTGTGTCTTTCTGAAAAATAAATATTTGTAATATATGTATAGCTAAAGATTAATGGAAGAAGACATGGGTAAATAGGTGTCTAAATACAGTGATGTAATATCTGACGTCATCAGCAGAGGATTGCGGTCGCGTGAGTTATAGTTGCCTGCACTAACTATAACGGGGGAATTTCATTGGTTTTTTACGAGGGAAATGTCCAGCTAACTATAACATGTGTGAAACCTATGGTTTTTTAAGTGAATATATATATATATATATATACCACTTCACTCTATGCCAATGTACAACATGCCACACACACACACACACACACATATATATATTTGTGTATATATATATATACATACATATATATATATTATCTACTGGCGGTCGCCAGTAGATAGTTATAGTTACAACCTAATTTCCATAGGAAATCTCAAAATTCTATTTTGAATAACTTTGGCGCCGGTTGACGAATCCTCGCGAAATTTTCAAAACTAATGGGGTGCTCCGCTCAGCTCCTACCCTGAAAGTCTCGGGGTGATTCGTCAAGCGGGG
Source organism: Triturus cristatus (assembly GCF_964204655.1). NCBI lineage: Eukaryota > Metazoa > Chordata > Amphibia > Caudata > Salamandridae > Triturus > Triturus cristatus. Next base: position 790,563,366 of record NC_140590.1, read on the forward strand.
GCCGAGAAAAAAGGGGGGTCCCAAAACACGTTTTCCCCATGTTATTTTCCATAGGACATTTACACACAGCCACAGCCCGAACGGCTGAACAGAATTACGTGAAATTTGGCAGAGAGGTAGCCATAAGGTCAAGGAAGTGCCTTTTGCAGGTCTGGTGTAAATCTGTTCAGTATTTCCTGAGAAAATAGCATTTAAAAGCATATCAATATCTATACGCGCGCACCGTGCGCACACTGTGCGCGCACCCTGCCGTGCGCGAGCGCAATTCTGATTGGTTGTTAGATGTCGGTAAACATTCGAATCGGTCGAAACCAGGAAGCGTCGGCCGCCATTTTGTCTGTCGCAGTCTGAGGGGGTGAAAAAAAAAGGTGGAGAACGTGAAAAGGGGGCAGAGTGGACAGTTCCTGACCCCCTAGCCTTGGTCAGGGGGTCACAGAATGACCCCCAAGGGAGGAAAAAACAATCTTTTTTATTTTTTTTAAATCGTGAGGTGCGCGCACCCTGCGCGCACGGCACGAACTGCGAACCGTGGGTGCTCGGTGCGCTAAGCGCACCGAGCGCCCACAGCGCGCGGACGGTGCGCAAAGCGCAACGTGCGCGCAGGGCGCACGCACCTCGCGATTTAAAAAAAAATAAAATTAATTGACGGTGCGCGCACGGTGAAAAACCTGAAATTTTTTTTTATTAATAAATACATAACTTAGCATTTAAAAAAACGTACAAATTCACTGAAAAAACCATAGGTTTCACACACGTTATAGTTACGAATTAACATTTAAAAAACCTTGCAAATTCACTTAAAATACCATAGGTTTCACACATGTTATAGTTAGCTGGACATTTCACTCGTAAAAAACCAATGAAATTCCCCTGTTATAGTTACTGCAGGCAACTATAACTCACGCGACCGCAATCCTCTGCTGATGACGTCAGATATTACATCACTGTATTTACACACTTATTTACCCATGTCTTCTTCCATTAATCTTTAGCTATACATATATTACAAATATTTATTTTTCATAAAGACACATATGTCATCAGTGATGTAATATCTGACGTCATCAGCAGAGGATTGCGGTCGCGTGAGTTATAGTTGCCTGCAGTAACTATAACGGGGTAATTTCATTGGTTTTTTACGAGTGAAATGTCCAGCTATCTATAACATGTGTGAAACCTATGGTTTTTTAAGTGAAAATATATATATATATATATATATATATATATATATATTATCTACTGGCGGTCGCCAGTAGATAGTTATAGTTACAACCTAGTTTCCATAGGAAATCTCAAAATTCTATTTTGAATAACTTTGGCGCCCGTTGACGAATCCTCGCGAAATTTTCAAAACTAATGGGGCGCTCCGTTCAGCTCCTACCCTGAAAGTCTCGGGGTGATTCGTCAAGCGGGGGCCGAGAAAAAAGGGGGGTCCCAAAACACGTTTTCCCCATGCATTTTTCCATAGGACCTTTAGACACAGCTACAGCCAGAACGGCTGAACAGAATTACTTGAAATTTGGCAAAGAGGTAGTTCTCAGGTCAGGCACGTGCCTTTTGCATATATGGTGTAAATCCGTTCAGTAGTTCCTGAGAAAATCAAAAGTAAAATCATATACATATCTGGGCGGAGCCTAACCACACATCTCATTGTGAGATCTGATTGGCTGTCAGCACTTCATTCAAGAAGTGTTGGCAGCCATCTTGGGACCAATATACATGATAGCACCTCATTAAAAAGCATTGCAGTTAATAGAAGGTTTTAAGACTTTAGTTACATTATAAATCATTTGTTGATGGTACCATACTCATTTTAGGAATTGTAGTATGTTCTAAGGTGATTTTACCATGTGAAAAAGCCTTCTGCTGGGATATCATGAATCATGTTTGAGAGAAAACTATTTTCACATGCTTTTCCCACAGAGGTTTGGAAGGTGATCTATAAGCTAAACTGAGAGCATATTTTCTGTAAATTCACATTATCTTTCTCAGTCATGTGAGAATGAAGTCTGACATTCTCAGTAAAACATGTACATCCAACAAGGGCAGAGACTGTCAGTTGATTCCTTTGTGTTCTACTGCAGCTTCCCAGAGTGTTCCAAAGAACAACTAGAGCGCTAACAGTCTTACTTATGACAAAGGTATGGCACACCTGAAGCCATCTTGATTGGAATAAAGTGGTAACATTTAAAACATTTAATTTAAAAAGGATCAAAATGAGAGGGTTCATTTTGCCATAGAATGTATGATTAGTGCTGCAGAAAGAAAAATTAGGGCACATTTTGAGTGACTTCTCAAATCCTCTTCTATTTCATTAAAGAATTCTGACATGCAGACTGAAACATGCACTTTCAATACCCGCAGCAGACTTCCCTGGTGAGCAGTAGCTTTACTACAGTGATCTAATGAGCAACTAGAGTGCTAACATTCTGAATTCATGGCAAATGTGTGACACATCTGAATGCCTTCTTCATTGAATCAAAGTAAAAAAAACTGACAGTATGCCTACTGAGGAGACTGCAGTAAATGAGGAAATTAGGAAACTTCATAACAAGTCTCCCAAGATGGCCACCAGAGACAAAAGAGCCCAAATGTAGCACAAATATCACCGAGATGTAGCCCAAGTATAGCCCAATGACAGAAATCCCAGAGTGTTTTAAAGAACAACTAGAGCGCTAACAGTCTTACTTATGACAAAGGTATGGCACACCTGCAGCCATCTTGATTGGAATAAAGTGGTAACATTTAAAACATTTAATTTGCAAAGGAACAAAATGAGGGGGTTCATTTTGCCATAGAAATTATGACTAGTGCTGCAGAAAGAAAACTTAGGGCATATTTTGACTTCTCAAATCCTCTTCTATTTCATTAAAAAGTTCTGACATGCAGACTGAAACATGCACTTTGAATACCAGCAGCAGACTTCCCTGGTGAGCAGTAGCTTTACTACAGTGATCTAATGAGGAACTAGAGTGCTACCATTCAGAATTTATGGCAAATGTGTCACATCTGAATGCCTTCTTGATGGAACCCAAGTAAACAAGCATTGAAAATGCAATAGGTCTCGCCCTCGTTTAAGTTAACCCCTTCAGTGCCCATGACGAGCTGGACTCGTCATGGGCCGCGGTTGCGCTGTGCCCATGACGAGCCCAGCTCGTCATAGACCCCGCCCGCTAATGATAGGCGCGGCACAGGGCGGGGAAAGGGGCGGGCACTGAAGGGGTTAAAGCAATTCTGTTTGTAATTAGGTGGCTTTTTAGATTTGCTTTTATTAGTGTTTTTCAAAATTTCATGTAAATAACATGCATATCTGTATATGTATGCATGCATTTATATTTGTATTTATATAGATATGCAGATTATATATATGTTTATATATGTATGTAAATACATATATATACACATACATATATATAAATGCATATATGTGCATATGTGTGCGTGTAGAGAGAGGTAGAGAGGTAGAGATGTAGAGGTAGAGACGTAGAGGTAGAGAGGTAGAGGTAGAGAGGTAGAGGTAAAGAGGTAGAGGTAGAGAGGTAGAGGTAGAGAGGTAGAGAGTAGTAGAGAGAGAGGTAGAGAAAGGTAGAGAGGTAGAGAGTAGAGGATGAGTAATAGAGAGTAGAGAGTAGAGAGAGAGTAGTAGAGAGAGTAGTAGAGAGTAGTAGAGAGAGTAGCAGAGAGTGAGTAGGAGAGAGTAGTAGTGAGTAGTAGAGAGTGAGTAGTAGAGGGTGTAGTAGAGAGTAGTAGAGAGTGAGTAGTAGAGGGAGTAGTAGAGAGTGAGTATTAGAGAGTGAGTAGTAGAGAGTGAGTAGTGGAGACTGAGTAGCAGAGAGAGAGTAGTAGAGAATGAGTAGTAGAGAATGAGTAGTAGAGTGAGTAGTAGAGAGTAGTAGAGAGTGAGTAGTAGAGAATAGTAGAGAGTGAGTAGTAGAGAGTAGTAGAGTAGTAGAGAGAGAGTAGTAGAGAGAGAGTAGTAGAGAGTGAGTAGTAGAGAGTGAGTAGTAGAGAGAGTGAGTAGTAGAGAGTAGTAGAGAGAGTAGTAGAGAGTAGTACAGAGTGAGTAGTAGAGAGTGATTAGTAGAGAGTAGTGGAGAAGTAGAGAGTGAGTAGTAGAGAGTAGTAGAGAGTGAGTAGTAGAGTGAGTAGTAGGGAGTAGTAGGGAGTAGTAGAGAGTGAGTAGTAGAGTGAGTAGTAGAGTGAGTAGTAGAGAGCAAGTAGTAGAGAGTGTGTAGTAGAGAGAGTAGTAGAGAGTAGTAGAGGGTGAGTAGTAGAGAGTGAGTAGTAGAGAGAGTAGTAGAGAGTAGTAGAGAGTGAGTAGTAGAGAGTGAGTAGTAGAGAGTGAGTAGTAGAGAGTAGTAGAAAGTGAGTAGCAGAGAGAGTAGTAGAGAGTAGTAGAGAGTAGTAGAGTGAGTAGTAGAGAGTGAGTAGTAGAGAGAGAGAGTAGTAGAGAGTGAGTGGTAGAGAGTAGTAGAGTGAGTAGTAGAGTGAGTAGTAGAGTGAGTAGTAGAGTGAGTAGTAAAGAGAGTAGTAGAGTGAGTAGTTGAGAGTGAGTAGTAGAGAGAAGTAGAGAGTAGTAGAGAGTGAGTAGTAGAGAGTGAGTAGTAGAGAGAGTAGTAGAGAGGGAGTAGTAGAGAGAGAGAGTAGTAGAGAGAGAGTAGTAGAGAGTAGTAGAGTAGTAGAGAGTGAGTGGTAGAGAGTAGTAGAGAGTTAGTAGTAGAGAGTGAGTAGTAGAGAGTAGTAGAGTAGTAGAGAGTAGTAGAAAGTGAGTAGTAGAGAGTGAGTAGTAGAAAGTAGTAGCGAGTGAGTAGTAGAGAGTGAGTAGTTTAATTTAAAAGGAACACAATGAGGAGGTTCATTTTGCCATAGAAATTATGATTAGTGAGGAAAAAAGAAAAATTAGGGCACTTTTTGAGTGACTTATCAAATCCTCTTCTATTTCATTAAAAAATTCTGACATGCAGACTGAAACATGCACTTTCAATACCAGCAGCAGACTTCCCTGGTGAGCAGTAGCTTTACTACAGTGATCTAATGAGCAACTAGAGTGCTACCATTCAGAATTTATGTAAAATGTGGGACACATCTGAATGCCTTCTTGATGGAATCAAAGTAAACAAGCATTGAAGATGCAATGGGTCTCGCCCTCGTTTAAGTTAAAGCAATTCTGTTTGTAATTAGGTGGCTTTTTAGCTTTGCTTGTATTAGAGTTTTTCAAACTTTCATGTACATACCATGCATATGTATGCATATATGTATATGTTTGCATGAATTTATATTTATATAGATATGCAGATTATATTTATATGTTTATATATTCACTGAAAAAACCATAGGTTTCACACACGTTATAGTTACGAATTAGCATTTAAAAAACCTTGCAAATTCACTTAAAAAACCATAGGTTTCTCACATGTTATAGTTAGCTGGACATTTCACTCGTAAAAAACCAATGAAATTCCCCCGTTATAGTTAGTGCAGGCAACTATAACTCACGCGACCGCAATCCTCTGCTGATGACGTCAGATATTACATCACTTTATTTAGACACTTATTTACCCATGTCTTCTTCCATTAATCGTTAGCTATACATATATTACAAATATTTATTTTTCATAAAGAGACATATGTCATCAGTGATGTAATATCTGACGTCATCAGCAGAGGATTGCGGTCGCGTGAGTTATAGTTGCCTGCACTAACTATAACGGGGGAATTTCATTGGTTTTTTACGAGTGAAATGTCCAGCTAACTATAACATGTGTGAAACCTATGGTTTTTTAAGTGAATTTGCAAGGTTTTTTAAATGCTAATTCGTAACTATAACGTGTGTGAAACCTATGGTTTTTTCAGTGAATATATATATATATATATATATATAAAGATCCTAATTCAATAAATGCACAAGTAAAATCTCTTAATGAAATGAGAACAATGAGAAAAACTGACACAGATCCGATTCAGGGCACCCGTCCCAACTACCAAAACAAAAATGCATTTGAGGGGTGTTGGACCTGATACCCACCAGGTAGCATTTCCCTAAATCTTCTGCTTTTTCCACCTGGCTTCTGCTGACACGCTTGTGAGGCCTCTGGGCTCTGGGCACTTTCCCACTGTAAATACAGTATAAAAGTGCATGCGCCCTTCCTACCCTTGTTGGGAAGAGGCGCTGACTCGATGTTCTGAAACATGGGCCGTTCTGCCATCGCAGATCAGTGTGTGCGCATTGGCAGCTATTGTGATTAAACTCATGAGCAGCCTGCAATGTTCAGGCGCTGTATGTGCAGACCCGCACCTATTGTGCCCGTAGTTGCATGTGCCTCCTCCCATCGCAGGCCTGTGCATGAGCACTGTCACACATATTAGTTAAACCCATGTCCAGTCTGCTGTTGCCGACTCAGACAGGTGCACTTTCACCCCTGGTGCTGAGGACTGTATCCAACCTGCCATCGCAGGTTGTGTGTGCACTAGCACATGGGCGCCCAGGTAATGAGGAAGTCGTTGCCATCACTTCAAAGCTGCAAAAGTGGAGCAGCCTCATGATGTTTCCTGTTAATGGATTTGCCATGCCAAACCCCAGAATGGTAAAGGGGGTTTTGGCATAACTCATTTAGAAATGCCACCTATAGAATATGGACATTTCTATGCTCTAAGAATTCTGTGTGCTGTGGTGCCTGGCTCCGGTTAACACCGGAATACAAACTCGGGTGCCCGGACGGGAAGACGTGCGGAACGGGTAGGTGCTGACAAGCCGGCACCCCAGTTTGTATTCCGGTAAGGTGCGGGCACCCCACGTCCTTAGCCTACGTAGCACTTCTCCACCATATACTAGGCCGTCAGGAAGCAGTCTCAACTATTTAGTTGTAGCCCACCAGTAGTTGTCCCAGGTTAGGGCCTGCCCTGATCCCCACAGAAGATGACTTACCCTCTGTACAAATTTATTTTCTTTCTATTATTTGTTATCACGTGCACTATACCATATTTCACACTCACTTGGTCCTGAAGAAGCGCAGCGGATCCTACTGGACCTTATAGGCGCGAAACATGTTGACCGCTTGAGTTACGCTAGGCACATTACACTTTACGGGTAACACCTGACTTTAGGGTTTTTTTACTTTGGCAAGGGTACCGCCATATTAAAACATATTTCACTGGTAGCCCTTAGTCAATTTTAATCACTGCACGCACTTCTTACACTTTGACTTAGGACTTCCCCGCACACCCACATGCACCACACAGCTGTTCGCATAAGATCGCCGACAAAGTGACCCTTCAGGGGTCCCGTAGGGCTTTGCTGCGCCAGCCCGACAAGGAGCAACTGCCCGATGATGAAGCATGACATAATTTGGGGGGTGTGAGGGCAAAAGGGAACAAGACTTGTTCCTCCCTTTCACTAGCGAGTCCAAAGCCTAGGTCCCTATTTCCCTTTCTCTTCTTTTGTCTTTTTTCAAAAGGTAGTGAGTGACACTCTGCACACCTCCCTAGGAACAGCACATTGTATTTACGCTTAACTTTTGGAGCACGGGCTCTGGACCTCTAATCAGCTTCTGGTACCCCCTCTTTTTCTACTTGACATCCCACGAGAATGGCAGACCTCTGCTGTTTGAGGGTCGAATAGGATAGATTGGAGAGAGAGGTTTTGACACATAGCAATTATGGGCCAAATTATGGCTCCAATAAAGATTAGGATCTGCATTCCATGGCCCCATGGCAGACATGCCTACAATTAAGGGGAGACATCTGTGGTTCAAAGGGAGACCCCTTGGACCACCCCAAACTTCAAAGAAGCATGACAATATAACTACTGGTGCCATCCTTCAACAAAGGGCGAGTTATGTTTGCAGGGATGCTGGACCGGAGAACCTTGACTGCGTGGTGCACATTGCCAGAGGACTCTGTTGTGCACATGAAGGATAACTGCCTATGAAGCTAACCTCATGCCCTTTCTGAATAGTGGCTGCACTGGACCGAAGACCTGCTGAAGTGTGGAGCCCTGAAGTGTGCTCTCCAAGGACCCGTCTGTGGGCCTCCTGTTCTTCTGGAGATCTCAGGGACATAAAAGATCTCCTGTGAAGGACCTTCACCATCTACCTGTGACATCTGGAGAGAGTTGCCCTCTCAAGTGCCCACATCGGCTACTAAATCCCATTGAGTAATGCGGTGTGAGTGTGGACCTAAGACATGAATGGAGATCGGATTGTCTAGTGTGGAGCCCCGGAAACCTTGCCTGCATCTAAGTTGTCTGGTTCCTGTATTGCGGGGACCCTTACATTCATAAGCATATAATTGGTGGTGAACAGATTCACAGGTTGCGGGACCCCTCATGGCCCGTTTCGTCAATCGTGCCGCATCTCTCTCGTGCAGCACACCAACTGCATGCTCATTGCGTGCGGTGTCCGATTCACAGGGTGTGACTCTAAGAGGTAGGGGTGTACCCATTAGTAAGGCCTCATTCTCCCCCATATGGCTCTGTTGAACTTGCACCTATGTGTGTGTGACTGGACTAGTCTGTTGCAACCTGTATCAACATGCATCTGACGTTGTGCCTCATTTTCACAGAGGTACAGGATTGCAACTCTTCGCTGTGTGTGACCGGAATTGCCTGGTGCAGCTCATCTCAATGTGCACCAATTAAAGTGCCTCTTTTCTAGGGAGGTGTGGGCTATGCAACTTTTTATGTTTGAAATCTGAAATGTCTGGTGTGACTCATACCAACGCTCACCAAATGATGTGCCTGCATTGCCTGAGCACGACCTTGATCATCGTGTAGGGACTCGGGTGCCTCCTCCTACCAAGAGGTTCCCCTGTGTTACTCCCCATCCCCCCTCATTACATGGACCAACTGCCCTCTCAAAACCTGGCCCTTCTCGAAGATATCTTAGCACCAGGTAGAAGTAAGAGAGATTGACTGAGTTGAAGGAACGCTGCTGAGACAGTTCGGAACCAGATCAAGAGACTTTTGTGTTTTGAGACTTGTGGGTGAACTTCCAGAGTGGCTGCCAAACTCCCCTTATTTAGGTCTACCTCCTAATTTAAACTGCTACATATCCCCACCTGATTCCCGAGGTCTCAGACTAAGTGTGACTTCGGCTGCGGGCTGCCTAGTAACCAGGAGGTGGGCTGGTTATCTTCCACCCATGGGTATAGGACAATCGGGGTGAACTGGAGGGTATCCTGTATTCCCGGACCCATTATATGGGCGGGTGATTTTAACTTACTTCAGGATCCCTCAGTTGATTCCTCGAAGAAAGATCGAAAACAAAATAAACCTCAGGTTTCCATTGCTCTGTCTAGTTGCAAAAATGATCTAGACATCGTAGATAGATGGCGCCTTCAAAATCCGGGAAAGCGTGATTATTCATGCTTTTCGGCAAAATATGATTCAGCATCTAGAATAGATTTCTTTCTGACTTCACACGACCTTACCGTCAATAAGTAGGACCATATTTTGAACGCCTTTTCTGACCATGCCCTAATTAAAATAGAAATTGTTGTTGGAAGCTGGGAGGGAAAAGCGTCTAGTAGGTGGTAATTTAATAAATTCAATCTGGAAAAGGAGGTCTAGTGTACAGAAATAGCCAACAAGATTAGCGTCTTTTTCTCCATAAATAAAGACTTAGCTCCAACTAGCGTAGGTTGGGACGCATTCAAAGCTACGTTAAGAGGTATAATTACCTCAAAAGGAATCCCGCAACAAAGGGAAATAAAAGAGGAAAGCCTAAAGATCGAGGTAAGACTCGCCCAGGCGAACCAGAAGTATATTAAGGATAGTAATCTGAACACTAAACAAGAACTACTCCAGGCAAAAACACAAATGAGAGAGTATTACTATCATCTAGGGGATGTAGCAAGGAGGTCTTATCTTCAGACTGTATACGAAGAGAGTGAATATACAGGGAAGCTCTTAGCATGGCACGCAAAAGAGAAACAGGTCCGAAATAGAATTGAGAGCATCTGGGACGAGCTAGCTAAATCACGACTGACTAGAACAGAGGATATCGGCGACGCCTTTATTAAGCACTACAAGAGAATCTACCAATTACATCATCATACGTCCTCGGATTATATTACAGGCTTTCTCCAATATCTGCCAGTCCCCCAGTTAAATGGGGAATTTAGAGATGCACTATTAGGAAGAATTCACGAATGAAGAACTCGAGTTAGTGATTAGCTCTATGGCAAACTGTAAAGCAACTGGAGATGATTGCCTGCCAGTTGAATTTTACAAAAGATTTGCCTCAACTCTCAACGCACAAATTTTAAATCTCGCTAACCATCTACTCAAGGGTGGTGAACCTCCAACTTCTTTCCATATAGCAGTAGCGGTTAACATCCTGAAGAAGGACAAAAATAGGGAGAATGTCAACTCTTACAGACCCATAAGCCTCCTCAACGTTGATCATAAAATCTTCACAAAGCTACTTACAAACAGACTTAATAGAATGGTGGGCTCACTTATACATGTGGATCAATGTGGATTTGTAGCCGGGAGACAGGTCTCCAGCAACACAAACTTTTTAATAGAAGCATTAGATTATTTTAATAAAAATAGGATGGAGGCTCAGGTATGGTTTTTAGATGCTGAAAAAGCGTTTGACTTGGTATCATGGAATTGTTTATTTTTAATTTTGGAAAAGTTTGGCTTCCCAGGCGGGTTCACCCAACTAATAAGACGCTTATACAAGGATTCACAGGCCAAATTCTAATTAACTCCATAAATGTGGGCACTTGTCAAATAAATAGGGGTACTAGACAAGGCTGCCCCCTTTCCCCAATTTTAATTGCCTTGTTTATAGAACCCCTGGCAATAGCGATTAGACAGAAAATGGCTCACACTGCTCCCATTCAAGGGATGACTAATATAAAACTATATGCTGATGATATTGTCCTTTTTTTAAATCCTAAAGAAGGCACCCAGGAGTAAATCCTGGGGATTTTCTCAGTATTTCAGGCAATAGGAGGCTATAAAATAAATAAGGCCAAGACTGAAATTTTACTGTGCAATTGCCCCACCGATTCGCTACTGCCAAATTTTAGATCAGTATACAACTCTCGTCCAAAGAGATATTTAGGGATTTATGTGACGGAGAAAGTAGAGGATATATTTCAACTGAACTACATCCCGCTGATACAAAAAGTTAAACGCCTCTTAGCACGATGGAACCAACTCCCACTATCAATACTAGGCCGTGTAGCACTCATACGTATGTCTATTCTGCCTCTATTCAATATTTTATTTTCAGCTGCTCCGCTTGCATTACAAACATCTTTTTTAAAGAGATAGACAGTATGCTCTCATCCTTCTTAGGGCTAATAAAACACCTAGGCTGGCACTTAGCACTTTAAATTACTCTATTGCAGAGGGAGGGTTGTCCCTCCCAAACATAAGGAACTATTACCATGCAAGTTTCGCACACAACAGTTATAGATTTTCCTGTCAGTCAGACCCCCCGGAGTTAGATCATTTCTTTATGAACATGATGTTAACGGAGTATAAAATTGTAGATCCAACAAGAATAGTTAAGTACCCTAAGAAAGTACGTTATAAGACTCTCCAATGGATTTTTAAACAAAAAACTCAACTGTTAGCATTTTATAGCATCCCTCGAATAAATGGTTTTACGAGGCTGTCTCATCTTTACACGGGGGAAAAGAGTTTATTAGAAACTGGCGTTTTAAGAAAATGGGAAGAGAATGGATACTCGTAACTTAGGGATTTCGCCAATTTTAACTCTTGGAAGACATGGCCAGAGATAGAAATCGGGCTCCTACAATCTAAAAACTTGCTTAAATGGTGATTTATTATCATAAGGCACTTTTTGGAAAATGTTGATGCCAGGAGTATAACATCAAGTATAGGCATAAGTAATGCTTTTGAAACCCCGATACAACGGTCAGTTAGCACATGGGTGAAAATATTTTACGATAATAAATCACGCCCCATTTAGGAAAAAATTAGAGACAGATGGTTGAAAAAGGAAGAGTTACAGTTTCCAAGAATAACTTCAAATAGAATCAACAAACTAAATGCTACAGTAATAAGAGGCGCTAATTTTAAACACATGCAATACTATACAAAATGGGTAATTTATAGGACAACTTTCTTTTGCATAAGGTTTATCCACAAATTGAAGATAGGTGTTTTCTGCTGCGCTAAAGAGGGAGGTGGCACTTGGTCACATATTGTTTGGGATTGCCCTAAAATTGGCAATCTCTGGGAAGAAATCGAAAATTATCTTAGAGCCACCATAGATTTCTCTATTTCTATTGATAAATATATTGCAGTATTGGGTTGTTCGCCTAATATGATGTTAAGCAATACACAAGAAGAATGCTTATATATATATCGGCATTAGTAGCAAGATCCTGCAAAACTGGTTCAGCAATAAGATACCTTCCTTTCATGCATGGAGAGCAAAACTTAGTATAGTCAAAGAATGCGAGAGAAGATACGCATTAAGATCACGGACATCTAGGAAGTTCGAGAAACGTTGGAGCTCCATAGGTAACTAGTCCGGGTTCTAGGGAGAAAGACTGTTAGCAGACAGTATAAAATTGAAGAGGGGGTTTGGGATTTTAAGCAGAATAGCTAAACCCTGTATAGAGTTATGAATTTTCAGGTTATACTAGGGGACCAATGTTATTCTGTACTAAGCACTTGTGCACTTTAATATTCGTATTTTGTGTGCCTCCTGCATTCGGGTAATCTATCACTCTCTATGGATTTGTTATGGATTTTTTCTGCTAAGAATCATAGCAATTGAATGCTTTTTTAATTTTTTATGTCTGTTTATTATGCTGTTGTTAATTGTATGATACTTTGAGTACCTATACTGTTAATGCTTTGCACTATGCATTTTACCCTGTGGCACTGTACTGGATTTTATACTGTACTCTCAATAAAAAAATATATTTAAAAAAAAGAATGCATTTATTTGAGGGTGTCACACCATAAATACACCCCCTGAAGCAATACTCCTGCTGCTTCCCTGCCTTGTCACGTACCACAAACTAGGTGCAGGCTACACCTCTAGTTTATTATTTATCGGGAACAAGTGCTGTGGATAGTGACATAAGATGTATATGATGACATGATCTAGTTGGTGAACACAATAGGTGGCGTAAATAGAGCAGGCTAGGCCGCGTGCCCAGGATCTGCTGGGTATGGCTATAAGACATGTCAATGGAGGAGAAGGCGAAGGCTCATTTGTGCAGGGCCTGTCTGAAGGTCAGGGTCTTCACTCAGAGCCCATGCAACACATGCTGTGTGTGGGTGCACTGTTGTCAAGCGGTTGCGTTGATATAATTTCAATATTCATGGTAATGTGGTATGTGATGTTATTTGTGGTGTCATCTGTGGCATTATGTCTGAGGTCATGAGAAGCGTGTTGAGGAGTGAAGCAATGGATCCATAGCTATCCATGATTGGCACATTCTACCCCCAAGTTTTAGAGCAAGGGTGTTCAATGTATATCCGGGAAGGCTCGATCCATGCCAGGTGTTCAGAATCAGCACTGACTCCTAAATTAATTATTTTTAGATATATTGTATGTAATCGAATTGTGTGCAGGTATCCTGAAAGTCTGGCATACATCCAGCCCAGGAGACCTACACTGGACACCGATGTATTAGAGGAAACCAGGATTTTATGTAATAACTAAATATAAACTCAGAAGACAGATTACATATGCTGCCTGCTTCAGTGGAATATTCATTCTTTCTACGTGAAGTGCCCTATAGAGAAAGGGTTCCTGAGTTTTATCCATATTCATAAATGGAGAGCTCAATATGCCCTAGTTTCAGTTTCCCTCACAGGTAAGGACAAACTGAGCCGTGTTACCTGTCCAATTCCACAGAACATAAACATGGATCAAACCAATGCATTTGTCAATGTTGCTTTACATTTCAGTTTAGAGTATAAAGCAGTAAAAAGCTACATTAGCCAGGAACAGACACCTTATGTTAACCTTCACTATTGCACTGTCAATGATCTGCTTTACCTTAGTATATATAATGATAGCTTTTAATGTATCTATGTGTATGAGACTATGTCACAGCTGTCTTTTGATTTCTACGTGTAACATTTGGAAGCTGGTGTCCTTTATCTCCATTTGAACTCTGTGTGCCAAAGGATTTCTATAATACACATTAATATGCTAAGGATAGCGTATTATTGAAGTCGATCAGTTTGCACTCTAATTGCATTTATTTGTACTTGGGATAACATTCTAGAGGTTGGATGAAATATTTCCATTGGTGCCTTGAATGAACCACAATGGTAAGTAGGTCTCCCGGTTTTCTATTTTCAGTTTTTACTGATTTTTACAGATAAATACAGACAGAAAACAATTTATTTTCCTCTCTTTATTTATTTTTTAAATACAGAGAAATATGGAAAATAGATGATCTTTGGATGCCTTATTCTAGTGCCAATCATGAGTGCCAGGTTAGTAGGTGTAGAGACAGAGGTGAGTGAGATGAAAAAAGACACTAGAATTCCTAATTAAGCTTAATTAAGTGCAGATCTACAGTTATTTATGCCATTTTACAATGCAAGTGTTCTCAGATAACGCTATTGCACTGTATACTGCTGACACCTTTTGGACATTCAAATTTGAGTATACATTTTAAAAGTCAAAGTGATGTGGAAAAATGCCCATTGTTCCTTAATTTAGAAAATAAAATTGAAAAATGAATAAATAAAGAAAAAATGTGCAAAAAATAAATACAGCTGGAAATGCTGAAAAAATAAATGCCATAAAACTGCGAGCCCTAATTATAAGCACTTCACAGTTTTTAGAGCAATGCATCTTAGACTTTTTTACGAATGTTAGTACTATGAAATGTAAATTATATTTTCACTTTGATGTTGTACAGCTCGCATACATTACAAATACTCTTTTATTGGGGAACATTCCTAGCTAATAAAGAGCAAGAATGCCTCATCTATATTTTGTTCCCCCACGCCCCAGCTAATGTGAGCAGCAAGTGATTTATTTTAAACAATCAACATTGTGCCCGTGGCAGTCAGCCTTTGCTGCAGGCCGGTTGCACAATAAACCAGCGGGTCAAAGCAGTGCAGGCCGGAAGGAGGTGAAGCTTCAGTAGCTTTTCAATTACAGCCACACACTCGTCAGCCAGCACAGTGAGCACACCTGGGCCCAAGTGCGCACATCGGGTTGGACGGCTGCCTTTCTCCATTCAACCTGACATACGCACTAGAGACCAGCTCTTAGTCTCCCCTCCTGCGCATCAGTGAGCCGGGGGTGACTCAGTGCCGCAGCCCCGGTCTTAGTATGAGCGTGGAGGCTGTCTGCCCTAACCAATCCAGGCGCTGCTGTAACAGCAGGAGCAATGTCTAGATTGGCTTACAAGCGCAGTTTCTTGGTTACTAGGCAGCGCCTCTATGTCTGTGTTGTGCACACATGATGTGGGAGGAGTCTCTCTCTCTCTCTCTCTATACGAGAAACCCTTGGGGAAACCCGGCGCCAAACGAACGGTGGCAGACCAGTACGCCGGTACCTAATCAAAAAGATCCAGCCCGACGCAAGAAAGACAAAAGGAATCCGAGACCGACCTTTCAGAGGTGGTGGTAAGTGAGACCAGCCTCTGAGTCACTGGGCTGGAGCAGCATAAGGGCACTGTCGAAGAATGGGTAACTGCAAAAATTCAAAGAAGGAGCAATTTGGGGTTTGGCCATGACGTAGAACTGTAATCAGTATGGTAAAATACCGAATCTTTCCTAGGCAGACTATATGTATTCTAGTAAACAAAATGTGGCCGCGCATAACCACATCCCCAGGTAATAAGGCTCCACCCCATATTTCGCGCTTTGTTTTGAACAATTATGCACGTTTCTGAAAGATTTCCATCCGTTTCCAAAATCATCTGTACACCTTTATTTTATTGAAATCACACTGCTTCCCACTTCTCTTTAAAGTTCTTTGTGCAGCTTCAATGAATTTGTGTCCACTGTTACACCGGAACCGACCGACTGATACCGCATTCAGTGGCGAGCAACACTCTGCCTTTATACTGCAGACATTCAAAACATACATACTTGCTGAAGACATTTTTAGATTGTATTACACTGGCTAAAAATTATGCATAAAAAATGTACTTCGCGCATGAACAAGAAGACCACTAACGATAAGCAAGATTCAGAAGCCCTGTGCATGTGACAGTGGCTTCTGTTCAGACCTGCACAGGAAAGCTGGCTCAAAGAATTTGAAACACATGCATATTTGTTTTAAAGAAGCAGCGCAAAATGACTACTAAAAGAACGAAGGAGAAGCATTGGGTAAAGCCTTATTCCAGGTTTCTCGTTCCATTCACGAGAAATCCACGTTTGGAATGTGTGAAACATTACACCACACTCACTGTCACAGACAGGAGTGTGGTGGTTCTGGAACAGTTTTCCAGTGCTGCATCACTGAAGTCATAGGAATTGTGAAAAAGCATATGTAGTGGATGGCGCATTTTGGAGCACACCGTTGCAAATATATCACTAAAGCATCATGCGTCAGCCCACCATTATTTACAGATGGCATGAAGTCCATTGAGGTGGCCATTAGCACAGGCACAGTTGTGCTGATGGGACTATGAAGCACACAAATGATAATGTCTGGAAATGGTGTTTCAGTGAATATTAAACTTGTGCATCACCAAGTAAAGTGTCTTGATTTGTATCGATCCAATTGGAGTCTCTGCTTCTTTTGCATTTCAGAGTTACGAGGATGTGCTTCATTTGTGCTTTCCGAACTGCTTGTGTATTCTGGGCTGTTTGTACAGTTCATTTACAGGTTTTTGAATTTTGTTTTGTAATTCTTGAATTGATCTCAGCCACAGTTCATTACTCTGCGCAGCATTTCTGTTCATTAGTTGTTTGCTCACTTTGTCACAACAGACACGGATCAGCCATATGCGCATCAATCTAGCGCCATCTGCGCAGAGCCATAGCACTGAATTGTCCTTCGTTTCGCCCTTACTTTTCATCAGATAAAGTATCTTCACTGCTGTGATACGCCAAAATGCACATCTGGGAACAGGGAGATTTCTATAACTATGCCACTATGGTTCCTATGCACCAATATGTCAGCAGTGTGCTGTTTAGCAGCAAGTCTGGTATACCACATGCAGGAGAAACAAGCACTGACAAAGTCAATAAGTGGATCTAAAGTGTTAACACACAGTAGGAGCAGGCAGAGGGCACTATACTTTGCAGGAGGGTGGTGGCTGGAGATGCCCATGTGTGTTGCTATGTTATCTTCATTAGTTTTTTGTTTTGAGGGACTTTTTAAGTTGCAATGCAATGTAAGTGCAGACACTAGTCTGTAATGTCACGTGGCTTGTAATCATCAGGAGCTGCACGCACATACCCTATGTGCTCCTTCGGCAGTGCTAATTGCCAGGCTATCAAAACTCCAGGTGGGAACGCACCCTTGTTTCTTGCCTATGTGCAGGCACAGATGTGTGCAATAGACCAGACTTAAGACTAGAAGTAAAATTAACTCTGCAGAAATAAGCTGTGTAGCTCAATATACTTGCTCTTGCGCTAATGCTCCTTCAAAATACATTTTCACCCTGGCCACAGTAGTTTGAAACCTCAGCTCTCCCCGTACTAAGACTTCCATAGTTCTCCCGGACTTAGTGAAAACACAACAAGGATTTGGATGTTTTATTATATTATGGGCTGGGACCATGCATGGGCTGTTAGATCCAGCAATGCCAGAATCTTCTGTTATGAAGTTCTGTGATTATACTGAATAAGCAGCTACCTATATCATTATCATATGAGATCTCTTCATTGATGTCAGAACAATACCATCATAAACAAAGGGGGGGAGGGAGAGGAGAAAAGAGCAGACTCGTCCTCCACACTATGTATAGATAACTAAAAAGAGTCCCTCCAAAAGGAAAGGGATAATAATAGCAACGACTCCAACCTCGTCGTAAAAGGAAAAAGTTTTGATTTTCCTTTGTCTCTCCAACCTCTACAGTAACGTGACATTCTGAGAACAGACTAAATTTGGTGCTGTATATACTTTTATATTTTTTTTTTTCAATCCTCTTTGTGCATCATTTTCTTTTCTAATAGCTAGAAATGAAATAACTTCAGGAGTGGGAACTATTCCCTACAGTCCTGGAGAAAAACCTTGGGGTAGGGCTTGAAACTTGTTGACCAGGGAAACAATGGGTCATATACCCTAGTGGTTTCCCTATATCCCCAATCTGTAATCATATCAGCCAGGGGAGTGAATAAAATTATCTTTCTCCCACTAGCTAGATATTTTTAGAGTTGTCCTTGTGTGTATTATACAACTCGCTCTATTTCTATCTTAACCAGCATAGGTGTGCAGGGACATCACTAATCAGTGCTCCTGTGTAGTCACAGGTCGCAGCACACCCCTCTCCATAGCAGGTCAGGAATGAACCCTTTGATGAAGCATGCCACCAAGGGGTAGCCCTGGTGGGTGAGGGTCACTCTAAAGGAAAACCTTTTCCTTTTTTTCCAAAGAGGTTAAATTCGTTACTTTCATAACAACACCTTCAAAATTGCTTTATTAACTGTTTGGCTTTCTCAAATTTGCTTGGTAATGCAGCATTTGCCCACTCTTTTTTTTATTTTCTCAGGGGTGTGGGGGGCTTTTTGACGGCGGGGCTCGTTCGCCACCGGGGGCAGGACTCATCACAATCTTTTACGCCACACCACTTTCAAATGTCACCAGCCACCACTGAACAGGACGTGTGGTACCTATCATGAATTGTTGTCAATGTTAGTCTTTCCCTGCTCCGCCTAACCTTTGACATCACACACTGCTGGTTCAGAGAGTGTGGGCTGACCAGACTGGCTGGTGCTCCAGGTGGGGCTTTCGCAGGGAAACGTAAGCTGTCCTCTTCAATGAAAGTACTACCTTCTTCACTATGTTAACTAGTCTGGACACCTGCAAGACTGAGGTATCATCTTCCATTGTGGCAACGAGGACTCTCACAGAGAGCCAAAAGCATTTTGAGCTCTGATGAACTTTGAACTCTCTGGAGAGCTCTGATCTGTGACTAGAATTGTCATTGCCTTAGACAGCACTATGATTCACCGCATTGGTTGGCTATTTAAAGGCTGGCACGCAGAGAGTTGAAGATGGCTCTCTAGGCACAGCAAAGAATCTGCACATTTCCGATGCCTTAAAGGTGTTTAGCAGACCTGTCAATCAAAGAGAGAAGCTAGTATATAGGAATTCCTGCTGGGTTTCTAGTGAAACCTACCACAGACGTGTGAGGAGACCATTGCTTAATTTGTAAAAGAATAACTGCTGGGGCCCACGTTCTTCTCACCAGCCCGCCTCCTTCTCTGCCACACACCGGGGTTACAGAATACCAAGCCTGCAGAGTCCTGACTGCACCTCAGGCCTCTTTCAACCACCACCACACACTCCCTGCCACTTTATCTCAAGCTTGACGGTTCCTTTTCATCCCTGGTTTCTCTCTTTGTCAGGTTTTCCTTGATTTCACTTCTACCTTGTTTCCTCTTTTCTGCCTTTCTCTCTCTTGTTCTGATTTAAAGTCCCATGATGAAAAAAAATAAGTCCCGGTCCCCAAAAAAGAGTGCATGTTTGCCCCACCTGCAACCACAGATTCAAATTAAGCGCTAGAGGAGACCATCAGCAATGGCGTGACGCAAAAAGATGAGGAATGATGAGGTATGGTGAATGATGATGCTGATGAATGATGCAGAGCGTGATGACAGGCCCTGAGTCTCCCATATCTCACAGGTAGTCATTGTCCTTGGGCTGAATATGCCCCTTAATGTTGGGCCCCCTATGGGTTTGGGGGGGCCCGCATTGCAGGGGCTTCAAGGGCCCCAATAATTTAGATCTGGTGACAAGTAATATTTTCTGATGCCGCGTTGCTCAAGAGCTGAGGCAAGCAGTGCCAGTGACTCACTTATTCAGTTAAACAAATCTTGGCCACCACAGCTGCATGTTGCCGCTGCCTGTGGCCAGTGCAGTGTGGTGAAGAGAAGCCCGTCGAATTGTTAAACTATGAGGGGCCATGAAGACTACTCCTGAGTGCATCTCAAGCCATTTGTTGAGCCATTCTTCGTAGTGACATATTGATTGGTGTAAGAAGCATAGTGCAATCTGTAATCTTTTCAGTGGCAACATGGAGGGGAAGAGGAGATGTTAATCCGATGGGCTGCGAGCGAGGTTCCACTGCTGTGTTGTAAATGAGTGGAGATTTTCTAAGGATATGCTGAGATGGCTTTTAAGCAAATACTGTTACCTGGGGGTGTGGCAAATGGAACTGATTAGTACACTGACAAAACACCTTATGATTTTGTCATTGTGACATTGCTTTGGAGGTATTTGTGTGGGATCTCGCTCACCGAGGAGATCGGGCATCTTGGGGGCGTGAGTCAGAGTCTGATTTTATTTTTGGTTCTTTTTGTAACATTAAGCATCGATTGCCTAGAATATCACTTTGCATTAGATTCCTTTAAGTGCTTGGTGCCATCCAGTTTCCATTTGTTATTGAGCTATCAGAAAAAGAGCTGATATTGTATGTATATACCTGACTGACTGCTACGGTAAGAGAAGATGCTGGAAGCATTGTATTATAAGGTCTTGTAAGAAAAGGGGTTATTTAACATCCTTTTTCGAATCCCAGTCCTGCACATGTGCACATTAGGGTTGATGTGAGGAATACGTTATTCCTCAAACCTAATGAGTGCGCAGTAGAGGAGAGTGCTAGATATCTATTCCTGATGCTGCATGAGCGTGCAGTAGAGGAGAGTGCTAGCTTTCCATTCCTGATGCTGCTAGAGTGCACAGTAGAGGGAGAGTGCCAGCTCTCTATTCCTGATGCTGTATGAGTGCACAGTAGAGGGAGAGTGCTAGCTCTCTCTTCCTGGTGCTGCATGAGTGTGCTGTAGAGGAGAGTGCCAGCTATCTATTCCTGATGCTGCATGAGTGCACAGTACAGGAGAGTGCTAGCTCTCTATTACTGATGCTGCATGAGTGCACAGTAGAGGGAGATTTCTAGATATCTATTCCTGATGCTGAATGAGTGTGCAGTACAGGGAGAGGGCTATATATATATTCCTGATGCTACATGTGTGCATAGTAGAGGAGACTGTTAGCTCTCTATTCCTGATGCTGCATGAGTGTGCAGTAGAGGAGAGTGCTAGCTTTCCATTCCTGATGCTGCTAGAGTGCACAGTAGAGGGAGAGTGCCAGCTCTCTATTCCTGATTCTGTATGAGTGCGCAGTAGAGGGAGAGTGCTAGCTCTCTATTCCTGATGCTGCATGAGTGTGCAGTAGAGGAAAGTGCTAGATATCTATTCCTAATGCTGCACGAATACGCAGTAGAGGAGAGTGCTAGCTCTCTGTTACTGATGCTGCATGAGTGGGCAGTAGAGGAGAGTGCCAGCTATCTATTCCTGATGCTGCATGAGTGCGCAGTAGAGGAGAGTGCTAGCTCTCTATTTCTGATGCTGCATGAGTGCGCAGTAGAGAAAGAGTTCTAGATATCTATTTCTGATGCTCCATGAGTGCGCAGTAGAGGGAGAGTGGCAGCTATCCATTACTGATGCTACATGAGTGTGAAGTAGAGGAGAGTGCTAGAATCTATTCCTGATGCTGCATGAGTGCGCAGTAGAGGGTGATTGCCCACAATCAATTCCTGATGCTGCATGAGCTCACAGTAGAGGGAGAGTGCTACCTCTCTATTTCTGATGCTGCATGAGTGCACAGTAAAAGGAAAGTGCTAGCTCTATATTCCCAATGCTGCATGAGTGTGCAGTAGAGGAAGAATGCTAGCTATCCATTACTGATGCTGTATGAGTGCACAGTAAGTCAAAGTCAAAGTCAGCTTTATTCGGTGCAACAAAACTCACCATAAATGCACACTATAAAAAGACATTCATAAATTGACATTATTATTCCAAATAATTTTTAAAACAGACACAAGGAAAAAATAAAAACTATTTAAAACACATATATGTCCCTATAACCCTCACTTGGTCTTGGAAGTTTATAAAGGGCTAAGGATTTACGAGCTGGTCAGGAGTTAATACATACAGGCAATGGGAGATAATGTGCTGGTGCGAGGAGTACATAACGTTTTAGTAGTATATCATTAATCAAAACAAGACAATATTTTGAAAACAATCATCCAGAATTTTCACACAGCAATGCATCAAGATGTGAATAATCTTTACGTTTCCTGATCGCAAGCTGTATGAAGCGAATTACAGTACTTATCGTTTTCGTATTTTCTAGACTACATACAAAGTTAAATGCATAGTTATAATTAAAAAGCATATTAGATAAAAATAAGGGTTTTAAAACAGATTTCCGGATTTCCTTGTAAAAACTACAAAAGAGAATAAAGTGCATCGTCGATTGCTTGGTGATTCCGTCACAAGGACATTTCGGTAATATCTGACACCATTTTTCCAGTCTAGGGAAGGCAACTAAATAGTGTAACGTACTCATCCTTAACCTAGTAAGATAAAATCTCTGTTGTAGATTTTTCACCAATACTAGGTATGGCTGTAGGCCCCTCACAAAAGGCTGATAACAATATGATATGACAGTATGTTTTTGTCCGGCAGACCCATCTCTTTCATTTTCCTTTAGTCTTAAATATTTATACTTAAGATCCTGTTTGCTAAGCTGCAGTATAAGAAGTGGGTCACTTCTATCCATGTCAGGATTACAGTATGTTAGAATATTGTGAATATGCTCCTGCCAAGGGATCTTCCTACTATGATCAAGAGCTAAGCAATCCCTGATTAAGTCTTCTGTGAGTTTTGTTTCATTCTTTGACCAGATGCTGTGCCAGAAAGTGAGACCTGCAATATTTATTGTGTCACTAATATATGGAGTTGATAATTCTATGTGACTTATATAATTTGCAGTCCCATAGGGGACTGTTAATAGTCTTTTTAGAAATGTATTTTCTTGATTCTGAAGGGAAGCAATATTAGACCTACCCCAGATAGCAGCTCCAT
This sequence comes from Triturus cristatus, assembly GCF_964204655.1. Lineage (NCBI taxonomy): Eukaryota > Metazoa > Chordata > Amphibia > Caudata > Salamandridae > Triturus > Triturus cristatus. The sequence goes on from NC_140590.1 coordinate 790,586,377, forward strand.
AACAGGCCCCTGAAATGCATTTGCTACGATAAAGTGATAACATTTTGCGGTTAGGTTTATTTCCTATCTTCGCAGAAAATCTAAAAATACTCTCTATTGATCTTAACCCTTTCCGTGCTCATGACGAAACCACTCCGTCATGAGCCACGGGTGCGCTGTGCTCATGACGGAGTGGTTCCGTCATGCTGCGGCCGTTGGCGGCTACTCATGGGCGGAGACGTGACGGAACCACTCCGTCATGAGCACAGCTCACCCGTGACTCGTGACGGAGTGGTTCCGTCACAAGCACAGCGCCACCGCAACTGCCCCCAAACCCCCCCCCAGCGCCACGGCGGAATTCCTGCCGCGGCGAAGGGGTTAAAAGTTTCATGTTACATAATTCAATATGGGAGTTCCATGAACTATTCTTGTTAAAAAGCAACCCCAGATAAGAAAAAGATGAGACTCTATTAATTAAAACTCCTCCAACATCGTGTTGGTTCTTTTTTGGATTTCTGCCCCCGCATGTCATTACAAAAGTTTTCTTTAGGTTTATTTTCAGATCTTTGCTTGTCAGGTATAAAGCAAAGTTTTCTATGAGCTTTTGAAGGCTGTTCGCTGTCCTTGATATAAGGACAGCGTCATCTGCATATAGCAGTACAGGGGTTCTACGAGTCCCAACTTTCGGAGCATCTGCACTCAGGGTTTGTAAGAAAGGATCTACATTGTTGACGTGTAGAGAGAAGAGGAGGGGCACTAAAACACAACCCTGTCTGATGCCATTTTTTACACTAAAATCCTGTGTGCATTCCCCCCTCTTTCCATATCGAACCCTAGATGTTAAGTGGGTATAAATTTGCGATAAATATATAATTATATCCGAGGGTGCCCCTAACCCGTTTAGTGTTTGCCATAGTTTGCTGTGATTAACTAAATTAAAGGCACTAGTAAGGTCAACAAAACAAAGGTGTAGCACCCCCTCCTTAGCCAGAGTGTATTTCCCTATAATAAGTTCTAGATTTAAACACTGCTCTATCGTCCCAATTCCTCTTCGAAAACCATACTGTACGTCAGACAGTATTTTCTCCTTGTTGGCCCATGTTTCAAGTCTTTCCAACATTATACGACCCATCAGTTTTGATGTGGAGTCGAGAAGGGATATTGGCCGATAACAATTTGGCTACCCTCTATCCCCTTTTTTAAAAATTGGGAGGATTATACTTTCGGCCCAAGTGGTTGGTAAAAAACCCCGTATAGTGGCATTAAAAATTTTTTTTAAAATTGGTATCCAAAAATCTCTATCATAGTTAAAAACATTTATTGGTACACCATCCGGGCCTGCAGCTTTACCATTTGCACATCTATGTAAAGCTGATTCAATTTCATCTGACGATATAGGCAAGGAATTAACAGGTTTTACCATTATAAAATTTCCTTTTCTGGTTTCAATTGTTTTTGCACCCTCTGGGTTAAAAATCCCCTCAAAATGGGCCACCCAATCATCTGGGGGTACCACGATGTCAATGTTTACCATTGTATTATCTTTAAAAAACGGATGATTAACTGTTTTCCAGAAAAGGGCTTGGTCTTTTAACTCCGCAGCCTAGGTTAATTTCTCCCATGCCTCTTCGCGAATCTCCCTTTTCCTTTTTTGCAGTGTATTTTTATATAGTTTGCGCAGTGTGCAAAGTTTGGTACTATCTCTGGGTGTTTGTTTTAGTGCCAGCTTCAGCTCCCCATTCAGCTTAGAGCATTCATGGCTAAACCATCTCGGGTTGGAATCTTGCACCTTATAGTGTTTTTTGTTGCTTAAATCATCAGCAATTTGGCTTATAATTTTATTAAAAGCGGTTATAATCTCCTGGCTCTGTGAATTGCTATCCAAACAGATTACTATATCATCTTGTATTTTTTCATTCAATTTTCTCATGAATAGGGACTGGTTTACTCCTGACCATTTTATTGATACTCCATTATTCCCCTGAGTTTCAATATAATTTTCCATTCTCTTGCCCTGTTCTTTTTGGCTGAGTTTTAATCTTACTGAGACTATTAATGGGTGGTGGTCACTGAATAGGCTGGGATTAATCAATACATTTTCCACCAGTTCACTACAATTGGCTGACACGATAATGTGATCTATGATTGACGATGTCCTTGCTCCTACATATGTTGGTAAGGTAGTTTCCCCCCCCCCCCCCCCAACTGCGGAATCCAAAATCCACAATTCGTATTTGTGCACCACGTTATTAATGGATTCCCCATACTGGTCGTGGGGGAAGTGGGGTATCCTATCTCCAAGATGGTCGCAATATCCACAAGGCTCGCCTACCTCATAGGTACATATACCAGAATTAAAATCCCCAGCCCATATTAATACATAATCACCACCTTTCCCCTCAAGAAAATAATCCAGATCTTTTTCAAGGCTCCCAATTACTTTGCTTTTTGATTCATCAAAGACATTATTATATAAATTGATTATAATGACAACCTGTTTTCCTGCCGATTGCAAACACAAGAGCTGATAATATTCTGAAGATATATATGTTTTCATAAGCTTCAAAGGTGACGTGGTAGCAATTAAGGTGGCTAAGCCTCCTTTGGCTCGTCCCGCTCTCGATGGGCTAGCATCTGTACAGACAATTTGGTAACCATTTATGAAGAAAGGTTCCGTAGCCCATGTTTCTTGGAGTACAACTAATGGACAACCATCTAGCATTCTCAGCCATGCCTCTTCATTAATTTTATTTTTAACCCCTGCGACATTCCATGTCATTAAATTTAAGAATTCGCTTTGAAAATTCGCCGAGATAGCTCTACTTATGTTAAGGGTAGGGGCGTAAGAAGTATTGCAACTCGTTTGCTTAACCTGTTTGCATTTATACATCAGAACAGTTAAATTATCATAATCTGTAGTCTGCACTAAATTAGATGTATCAATATCAATATCTACCTTACAATAGTCTAGGGTGCTATTTAGCAGAATTGACTCCCTTTGTATGGTTATATTGGTGTTGGCTGCTCCCTCTCTCAATTTAGAGGTTTGGACCCTTTTTGTTTTAAAAGACCTTGGTGTGCCCCCTCTAAATCAATCTACATCGCTGCATCTTCTTAAAACTGAAAATCTGTTATGCAGCGGTATAGGTTTTGTAAGAAGTGGCCATTGACTAGTAATTAAGTTTGCTTTGCTGTAGCTAGGCCTATAGAAGTATCCCAATGGGATAGCCGCTATGTGATTAACTTTTTCAGACAAATACCCAGTTTCATCAATTTGCAAAATATTCAACAAATCACCCACCAAGTCCCGGTCCCAAAAGTTTACAACAATACAGTCCCCCCGGATGTTTTTCTGGAGTTGCCCACCCAATTCACCCTCCTTATCATAATTATGGCCTTTTGCAATGTATTCACCCCGACACCTGCATTAATGGAAAACCAATGGACAACTTGATTTTTCAAAGACTCATATGTTTCCTTCTGCGATACCACTAATTTTGGAACGTTGTTTAGGATAACATAAGGGGTCGCCTGTGATGGTAGATTTAATGTCCCATGAATATCATTGTTGTCATCTTTAGTTCTATTCATCCTAGTCCGTTGTATTTTTTGCTGATACCCTATGGTCGGTGGGATATCACCTTTTTGCGGCCTCAGGCAGGGTGAAGTTTTTGGTATCAATACATCCTCTACCGCAAGGATTTCCTGACTTTCATTAAAAGAATGAATAACAGTTTTGTCACTGTTTGTTCTGGCATTGTCCATCGACGTAGAAGTGGATTTAATAGGTTTGGGGATGCTGGAGATCCTATTCAAAGACTTAAGAGGTAAGATTTCAGTCACCATTTCCGTTAGAAAGGCCATGTCTTTCTGTAACAATTTAATCTCCGACATTAGACGTCTTTCTATGCTGTCTAGTTTGCCATGAAGTTTTTTAAGTAATGACTCAAGATCTTGTGGCTTTGGGTTAGCAGGGGTGTTGTCCCCCCTTAGGGTCCCAAGATTTGTATCGCCCTTTATTTGTCTGGGCTTCGGTATAATTTTGGGATGTATTAATCGGTGTTCCACCACATTATTTATTGGTCGCGGGCCTTCCTTCTTTTTTTGGGCGGGGGGAGATATTGAGGGCGTATCATCTGTTGAAACTGAGATCTCCAAGGATGTATTTAATACACAAGGATTTAGTTTTTTATGTGTAGAGTCTTTTGCAGGAGGGTTATCTACTCTCAGCTCAGCTTCTTCCTCTATGTTCCCCAAATTAGGCACATTTATGGCTGCAGACTTCCAGTCTTCATGGACAGATTCTTTTAAGGCAGCATTAAGAGCTGTTTGTGTAGCTACCAATTGTTCCTCGACATGGACAATTTTGCTATTGACAATCCCCACAGCATTTGTTAAATATTTAGTGATTGGCGCGCTCTTCGCGGGCGCTTTCCCCTTTAATAGCAATTTCCTTTTTCCCATCTTTTAATCCAAGTAAAATATTTTATATAGACAGGGGAACAAACAAAATATGATGCTCTCTTACCAGTTTTACGAGGTATAACGCTATGCGAAGGGGGGGGGGCGCCTGCCCTGCCTTGTCCGGCCTGCGGGAGCCCAGGAATCCCTTTGAGTGCCTTCTGGCGCTGAGTGCTTACGTCGGCGGCGCAGTAGAGGAGAGTGCTAGCTCTGTATTCCTGATGCTGCATGAGTGCACAGTAGAGGAGAGGGCTAGATATCTAATATTGATGCTGCATGAGTGTGCAGTAGAGGAGAGTGCTGGATAGTTAATCCTGATGCTGCATGAGTGTGCAGTAGAGGAGAGTGCCAACTCTCTATTCCTGATGCTGCATGAGTGCCCAGTAGAGGAGAGTGACAGCTATTTATTCCTGATGCTTTGTGAGTGCACAGTAGAGGTAGAGTGCTAGCTCACTATTCCTGATGCTGCATGAGTGTGCAGTAGAGTGCTAGCTATCTATTCCTGAAGCTGTGTGAGTGAGCAGTGGAGGGAGAGTGCTAGCTATCTTTTCCTCATGCTGCATGAGTGTGCTGTTGAGGGATAGTGCTGGATATCTATTCCTGGTGTTATATGAGTGAGCAGTAGAGGGAGAGTGATAGCTCTCTATTCCTGATGCTGCATGAGTGCACGGTAGAGGAGAGTGCTAGCTAGCTATCCCTGATTCAGCATGAGTGTGCAGAAGAGGTAGAGTGCTTTCGTCTATTCCTGATGCTGCATGAGGGCGCAGTAAGAGTAGAGTGCTAGTTCTCAATTCCTGATGCTGCATGGGTGCGCAGTAGTGGAGAGTGCCAGCTATCTATTCCTGATGCTGCATGATTGCACAGAAGTGGAGAGCACCAGCTCTCTCTTCCTGATGCTGCATGAGTGCACAGTGCAGGAGAGTGAAAGCTATCTATTACTGATGCTGTGTGAGTGCTCAGTAGAGGGAGAGTGCTAGCTCTCTATTTCGGATGCTGCATGAGTGCGCAGTAGAGGAGAGTGCTAGCTATCTATTCCTGATGCTGCTTGAGTGCGCAGTAGAGGAGAGTGCTAGATATCTATTACTGATGCTGAGTGAGTGCTCAGTAGAGGGAGAATGCTAGCTCTCTATTCCTGATGATGCGTGAGTGCGCAGGAGAGGGAGAGTGCTGGATATCTATTCCTGATGCTGCATGAGTGTGCAGTAGATGGAGAATGCTAAATATCTATTCCTGATGCTGCGTGAGTGCGCAGTAAACAGAGAGTGCTAGATATCTATTCCTGTTGCTGTGCGTGAGTGCGCAGTAGAGGAGAGTGCTAGATATCTATTCCTGATGCTGCATGAGTGCGCAGAAGAGGAGAGTGCTACCTATCGATTCCTGATGCTGCGTGAGTGCCCAGTAGAGGAGAGTGCTAGATATCTATTGCAGATGCTGCATGTGTGCGCAGTAGAGGAGAGTGCTAGCTCTCTAGTCCTGATGCTGCCTGAGTGGGAAGTAGAGGAGAGAGCTAGCTCTCTATTCCTGATACTGCATGAGTGCGCAGTAGAGGAGAGTGCTAGCTATCTATTACTGATGCTGCATGAGTGCACAGTAGAGGGAGAGTGCTAGCTCTCTATTCCTGATGCTGTATGAGTGTGCAGTAGAGGGAGAGTGCTAGCTCTCTAGTCCTGAAGCTGCATGAGTGCATAGTAGAGGGAGAGTGCTAGCTCTCTATTCTTGATGCTGCATGAGTGCGCAGTAGAGGAGAGTGCTAGCTCTCTATTCCTGATGCTGCGTGAGCGCGCAGTAGAGGGAGAGTCCTAGCTATCTGTTCCCGATGCTACATGACTGCACAGTAGAGGTAGAGTGCCAACTATCTATTCCTGATGCTGTGTGAGTGCACAGTAGAGGGAGAGTGTTAGCCCTCTATTCCTGATGCTGCTTGAGTACGCAGTAGAGGGAGTCTGCTAGATATCTATTCATGATGCTGCGTGAGTGCACAGTAGACGGAGAGTGCTAGATATCTATTCCTGATGCTGCATGAGTGGCCATAAGAGGAGAGTGCTATCTCTCTGTTCCTGATGCTGCGTGGGTGCACAGTAGAGAAGAGTGCTAGCTATTTTTTCCTGATGCTGCGTGACCGCATTAGAGGGAGACTGCTAGCTCTCCATTCCTGATGCTGCATGAGTGCACAGTAGAGGTAGAGTGCTAGCTCTCTATTCCTGGTATTGCAGAAGTGCGAAGTAGAGGAGACTGTGAGCTATCTATTCCTGATGCTGCATGAGTGCGCAGTAGAGGAAGAGTGCTGGCTATCTATTCCTGATGCTGCATGAGTGCACAGTAGAGGAGAGTGCTAGCTATCTATTCCTGATACTGCATGAGTGTAAAGTAGAGGGAGAGTGCTAGCTATCTATTACTGATTGTGCATGAGTGGGCTGCAGTGGAGAGTGCCACCTATCTATCCCTGATGCTGCATGAGTGTGCAGTAGAGGAAGAGTACCAGCTATCTTTTTCTGGTGCTGTACGAGTGTGCCGTAGAGGAGAGTACTGGCTATCTATTCCTGATGCTGTGTGAGTGCACAGTAGAGGGAGAGTGCTGGCAATCTATTGCTGAAGCCGCATGAGGGCACAGTAGAGGAGAGTGCTAGCTATCTATTCCTGATACTGCATGAGTGCAAAGTAGAGGGAGAGTGCTAGCTATCAATTCCTGATGCTGCATGAGTGCACAGTAGAGGAGAGTGCTAGCCCTCTATCCCTGATGCTGCATGAGTGCACAGTAGAGGAGAATGCTAGCTCTATATTCCTGATGCTCCATGAGTGCGCAGTAGAGGGAGAGTGCCAGCTATCTATTCCTGATGCTGCATGAGTGCGCCGTAAATGGAGAGTGCTAGATATCTATTCCTGATGCTCCATGAGTGCGCATTAGAGGGAGAGTGCTGGCTATCTATTCCTGATGCCGCATGAGTGCACAGTAGAGGAGAGTGCTAGCTATCTATTCCTGATACTGCAAGAGTGCAAAGTAGAGGGAGAGTGCTAGCTATCTATTACTGATTGTGCATGAGTGGGCAGCAGTGGAGAGTGCCAGCTATCAATTCCTGATGCTGCATGAGTGCACAGTAGAGGAGAGTGCTAGCCCTCTATCCCTGATGCTGCATGAGTGCACAGTAGAGGAGAATGCTAGCTCTATATTACTGATGCTCCATGAGTGCGCAGTAGAGGGAGAGTGCCAGCTATCTATTCCTGATGCTGCATGAGTGTGCAGTAGAGGGAGAGTGCTAGATATTTATTTCTGATGATGCGTGAGTGCGCAGTAGAGGAGAGTGCTACCTCTTTATTGCTGATGCTGCATGAGTGCGCAGTAGAGGAGAATGCTAGCTCTCTATTCCTGATGCTCCATGAGTGCACAGTAGGGGAGAGTGCTAGCCCTCTATTCCTGATGCTGCACGAGTGCTCGGTAGAGGAGAATGCTAGCTCTCTATTCATGATGCTGCATGTGTGTGCAGTAGAGGGAGAGTGCTAGATATTTATTTCTGATGCTGCATGCGTGCAGAGTAGAGGGAGAATGCTAGCTCTCCATTCCTGATGCTGCATGAGTGCACAGTGGAGAGAGAGTGCTGGCTCTCTATTCCTGATGCTGCGTGAGTGCGCAGTAGAGAAGAGTGATAGCTCTCTATTCCTGACACTGCATAAGTTTACAGTAGAGGAGAGTGCTAGCTCCCTATTCCTGATGCTCCATGAGTGCGTAGTAGAGGGAGAGTGCCAGCTATCTTTCCTGATACTGCATGAGTGAGCAGTAGAGGAAGAGTGCCAGCTATCTGTTCCTAATGCTACATGACAGCGCAGTAAATGGAGACTGCTAGCTCTCTATTCCTGATGCTGCATGAGTGTGCAGTAGAGGGAGAGCTCTTGATATCTATTCCTGATGCTGCATGAGTGCACAGTAGATGGAGAGTGCTAGCAATTTTTTCCTGATGCTGTGTGACTGCCTAGTAGAGGGAGACTGCTAGCTCTCCACTCCTAATACTGCATGAGTGCGCAGTAGAGGAAAGTGCTACCAATCTATTACTGATGCTGCGTGACTGCCCAGTAGAGGGAGGGTGCTAGCTCTTTATTCCTGATGTTGCATGGATGCGCATTAGAGAAGAGTGCTAGCCCTCTATTCCTGATGCTGCGTGGGTGCGCAGTAGAGGAGAGTGCCAGCTATCTGTTCCTAATGCTGCATGACAGCGCAGTAAAGGGAGACTGCTAGCTCTCTATTCCTGATGCTGCATGAGTGCGAAGTAGAGGGAGAGCTCTTGATATCTATTCCTGATGCTGCATGAGTGCACAGTAGATGGAGAGTGCTAGATATCTATTCATGATGCTGCGTGAGTGCGCAGTAGACAGAGAGTGCTAGATTTCTATTCCTGAATGCTGCATGAGTGCGCAGTAGAGGAGAGTGCTAGCTCTCAATTCCTCATACTGCATCAGTGCGCAGTAGAGGGAGAGTGCTGGCTATCTATTTCTGATGCTGCATGAGTGCAAAGTAGAGGGAGAATGCTAGCTCTCTATTCCTGATGCTGCATGAGTGCGCAGTAGAGGGAGAGTGCTAGCTCACTAGTCCGGATGCTGCGTGATTGCTCAGTAGAGGAGAGTGCTAGCTCTCTATTCCTGATGCTGCATGAGTGCGCAGTAAATGGAGAGTGCTAGATATCTATTCCTGATGCTCCATGAGTATGGAGTCAAGGGAGAGTGCTAGATATTTATTTCTGATGCTGCATGAGTGCGCATTAGAGGGAGAGTGCTAGATATTTATTTCTGATGCTGCAAGAGTGCGCAATAGAGGGAGAGTGCTTGCTATCTATTACTGATGCTGCATGAGTGTGCAGTAGAGGAAGAGTGCCAGCTATCTTTTCCTGGTGCTAAACGAGTGCGCCATAGAGGAGAGTGCCAGCTATCTCTTCCTAATGCTGCATGAATGTGCAGTAGCAGTAAAATGCCAGCTATCTGTTCCTGATGCTGTGTGAGTGCGCAGTAGAGCGAGAGTTCGAGCTATCTATTCCTGATGCTTCATGAGTGAACAGTAGAGCAGAGTGCAAGCTACCTATTCCTGAGGCTGCATGAATATGCAGTACAGGGAGAATGCTAGCTCTCTATTCCTGATGCTGTGTGAGTGTGCAGTAGAGGAGTGATAGCTCTCTATTTCTGACACTGTATCAGTTCACAGTAGAGGAGAGTGCTAGCTCCCTATTCCTGATGCTCCATGAGTGTGCAGTAGAGGGAGAGTGCCAGCTATCTTTTCTAAGGCTGCATGAATGTGCTGTAGAGGGCAAGTGCTAAATATTTATCCCTGATGCTGCATGAGTGTGCAGTAGAGGAAGAGTGCCAGCTATGTTTTTCTGGTGCTGAACGAGTGTGTCGTAGAGGAGAGTGCCAGCTATCTGTTCCTAATGCTGCATGACAGCGCAGTAAACGGAGACTGCTAGCTCTCTATTCCTGATGCTGCATGAGTATGCAGTAGAGGGAGATCGCTTGATATCTATTCCTGATGCTGCATGAGTGCACAGTAGACGGAGAGTGCTATATATCTATTCCTGATGCTGCATGAGTGTACAGTAGAGGAGGGTGGTAGCTCTCTATTCCTCATACTGCATGAGTACACAGTAAAAGGAGAGTGCTAGCAATCTATTACTGATGCTGCATGAGTGCACAGTAGAGGGAGGGTGCTAGTTCTCTATTCCTGATACTGCATGAGTGTGCTGTAGAGGGAGAGTGCTAGCCCTCTATTCCTGATGCTGCGAGGGTGCGCAGTAGAGAAGAGTGCTAGCTATTTTTCCTGATGCTGCGTGACTACCTAGTAGAGGGAGACTGCTAGCTCTCCACTCCTGATACTGCATGAGTGCGCAGTAGAGGAGAGTGCAAGCAATCTATTACTGATGCTGCATCAGTGCACAGTAGAGGGAGGGTGCTAGCTCTCTACTCCTTATACTGAACGAGTGCGCAGTAGAGGGAGAGTGCTAGCTCTCTATTCCTGATGTTCCATGGGTGCGCATTAGAAAAAAATGCTAGCCCTCTATTCCTGATGCTGCGTGGGTGTGCAGTAAAGAGTGCCAGCTATCTGTTCCTAATGCTGCATGACAGAGCAGTAAAGAGAGACTGCTAGCTCTCTATTCCTCATGCTGCATGAGTGCGCAGTAGAGGGAGAGCTCTTGATATCTATTCCTGATGCTGCATCAGTGCACATTAGATGGAGAGTGCTAGATATCTATTCATGATGCTGCGCGAGTGAGCAGTAGACAGAGAGTGCTAGATTTCTATTCCTGAATGCTGCATGAGTGCGCAGTAGAGGAGAGTGCTAGTGTGAGACCGGCCTCGTGGCGTGGGCCCTCCCGACCAGCAAGCCACCCTGCAACCGCACCGACCTCTCGGGGAGGACTCCGGACTTCAAAGAGGAGGGGGAGTATAACAAGGGGTGCTGAAGGGACGGGAGGCAGAGAAGACCTGGACTGACGAGAGCCTGCTGACCTGGTCGCGGCTCGATCGCTCCCCGAACCGAAGAACGCTACCCGAACTCTGAACCATCTGAGCCCTGCTGACGCCGTCGCGGCTCCCCGAACTCTGAACCATCTGAGCCCTGCTGACGCTGGCGCGGCTCCCCGAACTCTGAACCATCTGAGCCCTGCTGACGCTGTCGCGGCTCCCCGAACTCTGAACCATCTGAGCCCTGCTGACGCTGTCGCGGCTCCCCGAACTCTGAACCATCTGAGCCCTGCTGACGCTGTCGCGGCTCTCCGAACTCTGAACCATCTGAGCCCCGCTGTCGCGGCTCCCCGAACTCCGAACCACCTGTGCCTGCTGAGTGACTCGCAGCACTCTCCTCCAAGGGAATTGGCAGAGATTGCCGAGAGAAGCAACATCCCTCCAGCTCGAGGATTGAGAGCTGTGCGCAGGATACTCCGCAGAGACACTGACTCAAAGACTGTCCCGCTACCCCTATACCCCCATCACGAGATCGCCGCTGATTGTGGCACTGTTTCCATACCTGCATTTCGGATCGTAAAGATCCCTTACGTCTACAATAAAGTATACTGTCTTACGAAGAACTAATGTGTGGTGTCCCTCTGTCAGAGAGTGCAAGCGCAGTGTGTGCGATCCTAGGTACGAGACCCTTCTAGGAAGGGCCTCCCCGCCCTTGCTCGGCCTAACTCTGGGAGAGGTGGGTCAACGGGTGGTCAGGAATGTATTCCGAAGCCCCCCGGAGAACGCCTTCCAACATTTGGTGGCAGACAACGGGATCCGAGCCGACACCTAGAGATCGTGCAGTAAACGACTGACGCACTACCGGAAAGAAATGGAAGGAGAAACCTCCCTAGGTACCGCAGGTACCAACACAAGCACGACATTCCAAGAGGACCAGTTGGAATATTATACGCACCGAGAACTAAAACAATTCTGCAAAGACCTTCGAATCGCTACCACCGGATTAAGCACGAAAGAGGATTTCCAGGGAGCATTGAAGACCTGGGTCGAGGCAGGAGCTTCCCGGGCACAAACAGAAGGAGAGCTGCCAAACGAACCACAAAGCATCCCGGGGAGGAGCAGCGCCCCAGAGGGGGGCCTATCCCCGGAGGAGCTAGCGGACCGAGAAAGGGGCCGCAACCACGAACTAGAGCTAGCAAAACTAAAAATCGAGGGAGAACTAAAACTGGCCGAGAAGAAACTGGCAGTAGAACAATTACGCCTACAAGGAGAATTCGAGGGAAAGAAGCGACAGAGAGAGCACGAAGAAAGAAAACTTCAACTAGAACACGAACGCAGCCTGAAAGAGATCGAGCTCAAGGCTAAAAGTGAGGAGGCCAGACCCTCGGGAACTCAACCCCTCTCCTCCGTCGTGGAACCAAAGGTCCACATCCCCAAGGATGTGGTGAAAGAATATTACAAGAACGACGACATCCAGCAATGGTTCAAGGCCTACGAAGTTGCCATGACCTCCCACCGAGTCCCGCAGAAAGACTGGGGGGCTGGGTTGTGGGGCCGGTTCCTGAGCGAGGGGAGAGATACCCTGCTAGACCTGCCCTCCACGGTGCTGAACTCCTACAGTCACATGAAAGAGGCCCTAGTAGCCAGATATGGGCTCACCCCCGAAATTTACCGGCAACGGTTTCAGGACAGCAAAAAGATACCCGGTACCACATGGGTGGAGTACGTGAACTTTTACAGCCGGGCCTTGGACGGGTGGATCAAGGGCAGCAAGGTCTCCACCTTTGAGGAGCTGTTTGACCTAATCGCGTGAGAACACTTGTCCGCCAATTGCTTTGTGGAGTTACGCCATCACCTCCTGGACAGCAATCTCACTGACCCTCGAAAACTGGCTGTCGAGGCTGACCGATGGGTGAACACCCGGGCCTCACGGGGTCCCGTGGGAGACTACGTTCGCCACAGTCAGGGACCCCCCCGCCAGAGGGGCGGAGGGAATCAAGGCCGACCAAGAGAATTCCCGGGGGGCTCCCAGCACAGTCCCCCCAGAGGACAACCTCCGCACTTTCCAGCCCCACCTCCGGCCAGCACCGGGCCACCGGGGAGGTCGGGACCCCGAGTTAGGATCACCTGTTTCCGCTGCCAACAGACCGGACACTATGCCAGTGACCCTCAGTGTCCCATGTACCAACGACCCGCCACGACAACACCTCCGGCTCGATAAATGTCCTCCGTAGCCCTAAGAGAAGAGATGGAAGACTCCGAAGAATGGGAGCCAGCCGCCATGGCCCTGGTCTCCCTAGCCCGCCAACACGAAGAAGTAACGACAGCAGGTGACGGTCAACGGTCACCGCGTCGAGGGCCTGCGCGACACTGGGGCAAGTGTCACAGCGGTCCACTGCCACCTGGTCTCCGAAGACCAGATCCTGCCCGACGCCTTTTGTCCAGTCATTTCGTCGGACAATTCCGAGAGCCTATGCCGGATGGCCCTGGTCCCCTTCGAATGGGGGGGAGTCACCGGCAAGTTGAGGGTGGCAGTCCGAACCTCCCAGCCCGTAGACTGCCTCCTGGGCAACGACCTTGAGAGTTCCCCGTGGGGACAAGTGGAACGAAGCGCCCATCTAGAAATGATAGGCCTACCCGAATGGGTATGCACCACCACGCGCTCTATGACTCTCAGATTGCCTTCCTCCGAGGGAGGTGAGGCCATCCCGCTGAACACAGTCACCGTCCCCGAGGTCCGGGACGCCCTACCCGAGCCCGACGACCCTCTTCCGGAAGAAGCAACCATTCCCGATGACGGGTCGGTGCATCCAGATCCCGAACCACTGGCCGAGCTCGGGGACCTGCCCGAGATGGCCCAGTGGCACTGCGAGGGAGGTCCCTCCCGAGAAGAATTCTGCCAGGAACAAGCCACCTGCCCGTCCCTCATTGGACCCCGACAACAGGCCGAAGCCCAAGCAGCAGGCGACCAGTCCGGAACCCACTGGGTATACTGGGAAAACGGCCTCCTGTACAGCGAACAGAAGTCGGCCGAGTTGGGATCGGCCCGAGTACTGGTGGTACCCCTGCACTTCCGAAGTCTCCTCCTGGGCCTGGCCTAAGATGTACCCCTGGCAGGACACTTAGGCCAAGATAAGACCTACCAGCGACTCGTTACCCACTTCTATTGGCCCAAGATGCGAGCGAATGTGGAGGCCCACTGCAAGTCCTGCCTCACGTGCCAGGCCAGCGGAAAGAGTGGGGGGAAGCGCAAGGCTCCGCTACAACCCTTCCCCGTTGTTAGTACCCCTTTTGAGCGGGTGGGAATCGACATCGTGGGACCCCTGGATCCCAAGACCGCCCAGGGCAAATCGGTTCATCCTCGTCCTGGTGGACCATGCCACCCGCTACCCCAAAGCCATTCCCCTCCGCACCGTGACGGCACCCGTGATAGGCCGGGCCTTGATGGGGATCTTCCCCCGCGTGGGGTTCCCTCGCGAAGTCGTGAGTGATCATGGCACGAACTTTATCTCCAAATACATGAGGTCCCTATGGCAGCAGTGCGGGGTATCATACAAGTTCACCACCCCATACCACCCCCAAGGGAATGGCCTAGTCGAGCGATTTAACAGGACCCTGAAAGGGATGATCATGGGCCTCGAAGAACCCCTACGCCGGAGATGGGACGTCCTCCTCCCTTGCCTCCTGTTCGCCTACCGAGAGGTTCCCCAAAAATCTCTGGGGTTCACGCCGTTCAAACTACTGTACGGACACCCCGTCCGGGGACCCCTGAGCCTGGTCAAGGAGGGTTGGGAAACGACTCTCCGAGGGACCCCTCCTGATGTGTTCCGATACATCCTGGCGCTCCGCAACCAGACCCGGAAATTCCGAGAACTCGCAGAGACAAACCTCGAGGCTAGCCAGGAAGAGATGAAGCGCTGGTATGACCAGAATGCCACGCTGGTCGAGTTTCAGCCGGGCCAACAAGTCTGGGTCATGGCCCCGGTGAAACCCTGCGCCTTCCAAGACAAATGGACTGGTCCCTTCAAGGTGGTCGAGCGGAAGAGCCAAGTCACCTATCTAGTCTATGTGCAGTCCCCGCGGAACCACCTCCGGGTCCTCCACATGAACCGCCTCAAACCCCACTTTGTGAGGACGGAGTTGAGCTTGCTCCTGGCCACCGACGATGGGACTGAAGAAGACACCGAGCCCCTTCCAGACCCCCTGGGTGCTAAAGAGACCGATAGCTCCATGGAGGGGGTAAGACTGTCAACCACCCTCACCTCCCAACAGTCCGACGACTGCCGCCGGCTACTAGTGACCCGACTGGTGACCCCTGGGGTCACCGACTGGTGTGTCCACGACGTAGACACCAGCGACAGCCCACCAGTGAGACACCGAGCCTACTGGGTCCCTGATCGGGTCCGAACCGGCATCCAGACCGAGGTAGCTAAGATGTTGGCCCTCGGGGTGATTGAACCCTCCGACAGCCCCTGGGCCAGCCTGGTAGTCCTGGTCCCGAAAGCGGCTGCCCCTGGTGTCGCCCCCGAGCTGAGATTCTGTGTGGACTACCGACGACTCAATGCGGTCACCCGAGTGGACGCTCACCCTATCCCCCGCGCCGACGAGCTCATCGACCGCCTCGGGCCGCTCGCTACCTCAGCACCTTCGACCTAACCTGCGGATACTGGCAGATTGCATTCACTGAGGGAGCCAAGGAGCGCTCCGCCTTCTCCACCCCGGATGGGCGCTACCGCTTTAGGGTGATGCCGTTTGGAATGAAGAATGCCCCGGCCACCTTCCAACGACTGGTGAACAGGGTCCTGTCCGGACTAGAGGGGTTCAGCGCAGCGTACCTCGACGATATAGCAGTATTCAGCTCCCAATGGACCGAGCACCTCCAGCACCTCCGACAAGTACTGCTGGCTCTGCGCCAGGCCGGCCTCACCATCAAAGCCAGCAAATGTCAAATTGGACAAGGCTCCGTCATCTATCTGGGGCACCAGGTGGGAAGCGGGCAGGTCGCCCCCCTCCAGCCGAAGATCGACGCCATCCTGTCCTGGGAACCCCCAACCACCCAAACGGAAATCCGGGCCTTCCTGGGCCTCACCGGTTACTACCGGAGGTTTATTAAGAACTATGGCAGCATCGCAGGCCCCCTCACAGAGCTAACCTCCAAGAAACCCCCGAAGAAAATACAATGGACTCCCCCGTGCCAGAAAGCGTTCGATGCCTTGAAAGCCGCTATATGTACTGCTCCGGTACTCAAGGCCCCCGACTACTCAGGAGTTTGTGGTCCAGACGGACGCCTCGGAACACGGCATCGGGGCAGTCCTCTCACAGTTCAACGACAAAGGTGTAGATCAGCCCATAGCCTTCATCAGCCAAAGATTGCTACCTCGAGAACAGCGGTGGAGCACCATTGAAAGAGAGACCTTCGCAGTAGTCTGGGCCCTCAAAAAGCTGCGGCCCTACTTGTTCGGAACACACTTCTGAGTTCAAACAGATCACCGACCCTTGCGGTGGTTGATGCAGATGCGAGGAGAAAACCCCAAGCTGCTACGCTGGTCAATCTCCCTCCAGGGGATGGATTTCACTGTGGAGCATCGCCCCGGGACGGACCACGCCAACGCGGACGGCCTGTCCCGATTCTTCCGCTTCAGCGAGGAGAACCCCCAAGTGGATGGGTAGTTCTCCCCGCCTTTCAGCTGGGGGGGGCACGTGTGAGACCGGCCTCGTGGCATGGGCCCTCCCGACCAGCAAGCCACCCTGCAACCGCACCGATCCCCGATGTCACAGACTTCCGGCCACCATGGCCCAACATCCCGATGGCCGGCCAGACCCCAACACGCATGCCCGGCCGAGGGAGAGAGAAACCCCCCCAAGCCAGACCGGGAGGCGCCGTCCCTGTCACACCTCTGGTCTCTTCCCCAAGGAATGTTTCGATCGGCCACCAGGCCCCCGGTGAGCGGGCGCCTCACCTGCTGGGTGTCTGGAGTCCCTCCCAGACCCGCCTGAACAGATCAAAGGGCCGAGCGACAGGAAGTCCCCACACACCGCCCCCAGGCACCAAGACCCCTCTCGGCGAGGACTCCGGACTTCAAAGAGGAGGGGGAGTATAACAAGGGGTGTGAAGGGACGGGAGGCAGAGAAGAGCTGGACTGACGAGAGCCTGCTGACCTGGTCGCGGCTCGATCGCTCCCCGAACCGAAGAACGGTACCCGAACTCTGAACCATCTGAGCCCTGCTGACGCCGTCGCGGCTCCCCGAACTCTGAACCATCTGAGCCCTGCTGACGCTGTTGCGGCTCCCCGAACTCTGAACCATCTGAGCCCTGCTGACGCTGTCGCTGCTCCCCGAACTCTGAACCATCTGAGCCCTGCTGACGCTGTCGCGGCTCCCCGAACTCTGAACCATCTGAGCCCTGCTGACGCTGTCGCGGCTCCCCGAACTCTGAACCATCCGAGCCCTGCTGACGCTGTCGCGGCTCCCCGAACTCTGAACCATCTGAGCCCTGCTGACGCTGTTGCGGCTCCCCGAACTCTGAACCATCTGAGCCCTGCTGACGCTGTCGCGGCTCCCCGAACTCTGAACCATCTGAGCCATGCTGACGCTGTCGCGGCTCCCCGAACTCTGAACCATCTGAGCCCTGCTGACGCTGTCGCGGCTCCCCGAACTCTGAACCATCTGGGCCCTGCTGACGGTGTTGCAGCTCCCCGAACTCTGAACCATCTGAGCCCTGCTGACGCTGTCGCGGCTCCCCAAACTCTGAACCATCTGAGCCCTGCTGACGCTGTCGCGGCTCCCCGAACTCTGAACCATCTGAGCCCTGCTGACGCTAACGCAGCTCCCCGAACTCTGAACCACCTGTGCCTGCTGAGTGACTCGCGGCACTCTCCTCCAAGGGAATCGGCAGAGATTGCCGAAAGAAGCAACATCCCTCCAGCTCGAGGATTGAGAGCTGTGCGCAGGATACTCTGCAGAGACACTGACTCAAAGCCTGTCCCGCTACCCCCATACCCCCATCACGAGATCGCCGCTGATTGTGGCACTGTTTCCATACCTGCATTTCGGATCATAAAGATCCCTTACGTCTACGATAAAGTATACTGTCTTACGAAGAACTACTGTGTTGTGTCCCTCTGTCAGAGAGTGCAAGCGCAGTGTGTGCGATCCTAGGTACGAGACCCTTCTAGGAAGGGCCTCCCCGCCCTTGCTCGGCCTAACTCTGGGAGAGGTGGGTCAACGGGTGGTCAGGAATGTATTCCGAAGCCCCCCGGAGAACACCTTCCAACAGCTAGCTCTCTATTCCTCATAATGCATGAGTGCAAAGTAGAGGGAGAATGCTAGCTCTCTATTCCTGATGCTGCATAAGTGCACAGTAGAGGGAGAGTGCTAGCTCACTGTTCCTGATGCTGCGTGAGTGCTCAGTAGAGGAGAGTGCTAGCTCTCTATTCCTGATGCTGCATGATTGTGCAGTAGAGGAGAGTGCTAGCTATCTATTACTGATGCTGCGTGAGTTCTCAGTACAGGGAGAATGCTATCTCTCTATTCCTGATGCTGCATGAGTGTGCCGTAGAGGAGAGTGATAGCTCTCTATTCCTGATGCTTCATCAGTTCACAGTAGAGGAGTATGCTAGCTCCCTATTCCTGATGCTCCATGAGTGCGCAGTAGAGGAAGAGTGCCAGCTATCTTTTTCCGGTGCTGAACGAGTGTGCCATAGAGGAGAGTGCCAGCTATCTGTTCCTAATGCTGCATGACAGCACAGTAAAGGGAGACTGCTAGCTCTCTATTCCTGATGCTGCATGAGTGCGCAGTAGAGGGAGAGCTCTTGATATCTATTCCTGATGCTGCATAAGTGCACAGTAGAAGTAGAGTGCTAGATATCTATTCCTGATGCTGCATGAGTGCGCAGTAGAGGAGAGTGCTAGCTCTCTATTCCTCATACTGCATCAGTGCGCAGGAGAGGGAGAGTGCTGGCTATCTATTTCTGATGCTGCATGAGTGCGGAGTAAAGGGAGAATGCTAGCTCTCTATTCCTGATGCTGCATGAGTGCGCAGTAGAGGGAGAGTGCTAGCTCACTATTCCTGATGCTGCGTGATTGCTCAGTAGAGGAGAGTGCTAGCTCTCTATTCCTGATGCTGCATGAGTGTGCAGTAGAAGAGAGTGCTAGCTCTGTATTCCTGATGCTGCATGAGTGCGCAGTAAATGGAGAGTGCTAGATATCTATTCCCGATGCTCCATGAGTGTGCAGTCAAGGGAGAGTGCTAGATATTTATTTCTCATGCTGCATGAGTGCGCATTAGAGGGAGAGTGCTAGATATTTATTTCTGATGCTGCAAGAGTGCGCAATAGAGGGAGAGTGCTAGCTTTCTATTACCGATGCTGCATGATTGTGCAGTAGAGGAAGAGTGCCAGCTATCTTTTCCCGGTGCTAAACGAGTGCGCCGTTGAGGAGAGTGCCAGCTATCTCTTCCTAATGCTGCATGAATGTGCAGTAGCAGTAAAATGCCAGCTATCTGTTGCTGATGCTGTGTGAGTGCGCAGTAGAGCGAGAGTTCGAGCTATCTATTCCTGATGCTTCATGAGTGAACAGTAGAGCAGAGTGCAAGCTACCTATTCCTGAGGCTGCATGAATACGCAGTACAGGGAGAAAGCTAGCTCTCTATTCCTGATGCTGTGTGAGTGTGCAGTAGAGGAGTGATAGCTCTCTATTTCTGACACTGCATCAGTTCACAGTAGAGGAGAGTGCTAGCTCCCTATTCCTGATGCTCCATGAGTGTGCAGTAGAGGGAGAGTGCCAGCTATCTTTCATAAGGCTGCATGAATGTGCTGTAGAGGGCGAGTGCTAAATATCTATCCCTGATGCTGCATGAGTGTGCAGTAGAGGAAGAGTGCCAGCTATGTTTTTCTGGTGCTGAACGAGTGTGCCGTAGAGGAGAGTGCCAGCTATCTGTTCCTATTGCTGCATGACAGCGCAGTAAACGGAGACTGCTAGCTCTCTATTCCTGATCCTGCATGAGTGTGCAGTAAGGGAGATCGCTTGATATCTATTCCTGATGCTGCATGAGTGCACAGTAGACGGAGAGTGCTATATATCTATTCCTGATGCTGCATGAGTGCACAGTAGAGGAGAGTGCTAGCTCTCTATTCCTCATACTGCATGAGTACACAGTAAAAGGAGAGTGCTAGCAATCTATTACTGATGCTGCATGAGTGCACAGTAGAGGGAGGGTGCTAGCTCTCTATTCCTGATACTGCATGAGTGCGCTGTAGAGGGAGAGTGCTAGCCCTCTATTCCTGATGCTGCGAGGGTGCGCAGTAGAGAAGAGTGCTAGCTATTTTTCCTGATGCTGCGTGACTGCCTAGTAGAGGGAGACTGCTAGCTCTCCACTCCTGATACTGCATGAGTGCGCAGTAGAGGAGAGTGCAAGCAATCTATTACTGATGCTGCATCAGTGCACAGTAGAGGGAGGGTGCTAGCTCTCTATTCCTGATACTGAATGAGTGCGCAGTAGAGGGAGAGTGCTAGCTCTCTATTCCTGATGTTCCATGGGTGCGCATTAGAAAAGAGTGCTAGCCCTCTATTCCTGATGCTGCGTGGGTGTGCAGTAAAGAGTGCCAGCTATCTGTTCCTAATGCTGCATGACAGAGCAGTAAAGGGAGACTGCTAGCTCTCTATTCCTCATGCTGCATGAGTGCACAGTAGAGGGAGAGCTCTTGATATCTATTCCTAATGCTGCATCAGTGCACATTAGATGGAGAGTGCTAGATATCTATTCATGATGCTGCGCGAGTGAGCAGTAGACAGAGAGTGCTAGATTTCTATTCCTGAATGCTGCATGAGTGCGCAATAGAGGAGAGTGCTAGCTCTCTATTCCTCATAATGCATGACTGCAAAGTAGAGGGAGAATGCTAGCTCTCTATTCCTGATGCTGCATGAGTGCACAGTAGAGGGAGAGTGCTAGCTCACTGTTCCTGATGCTGCGTGAGTGCTCAGAAGAGGAGAGTGCTAGCTCTCTATTCCTGATGCTGCATGATTGTGCAGTAGAGGAGAGTGCTAGCTATCTATTACTGATGCTGCGTGAGTTCGCAGTACAGGGAGAATGCTAGCTCTCTATTCCTGATGCTGCATGAGTGTGCAGTAGAGGAGAGTGATAGCTCTCTATTCCTGATGCTGCATCAGTTCACAGTAGAGGAGTATGCTAGCTCCCTATTCCTGATGCTCCATGAGTGCGCAGTAGAGGAAGAGTGCCAGCTATCTTTTTCCGGTGCTGAACGAGTGTGCCGTAGAGGAGAGTGCCAGCTATCTGTTCCTAATGCTGCATGGCAGCGCAGTAAAGGGAGACTGCTATCTCTCTATTCCTGATGCTGCATGAGTGCGCAGTAGAGGGAGAGCTCTTGATATCTATTCCTGATGCTGTATGAGTGCACAGTAGAAGTAGAGTGCTAGATATCTATTCCTGATGCTGCATGAGTGTGCAGTAGAGGAGAGTGCTAGCTCTCTATTCCTCATACTGCATGAGTGCACAGTAGAGGAGAGTGCTAGTGATCTATTACTGATGCTGCATGAGTGCACAGTATAGGGAGGGTGCTAGCTCTCTATTCCTGATACTGCGTGGGTGTGCAGTAGAGAAGAGTGCTAGCAATTTTTACGTGATGCTGTGTGACTGTCTAGTAGAGGGAGACTGCTAGCTCTCCACTCCTGATACTGCAGGAGTGCGCAGTAGAGGAAAGTGCTAGCAATCTATTCCTGATGCTGCATGAGTGAGCAGTAGAGGAGAGTGCTAGCTCTCTATTCCTCATACTGCATAAGTGCACAGTAGAGGAGAGTGCTAGCGATCTATTACTGATGCTGCATGAGTGCACAGTAGAGGGAGGGTGCTAGCTCTCTATTCCTGATACTGCATGAGTGAGCAGTAGAGGGAGAGTGCTAGCTCTATATTCCTGATGTTGTATGGGTACGCATTAGAGAAGAGTGCTAGCCCTCTATTCCTGATGCTGCGTGGGTGCACAGTAGAGAAGACTGCTACCTATTTTTTCCTGATGCTGCGTGACTGCCCAGTAGAGGGAGGGTGCTAGCTCTCTATTCCTGATACTGCATGAGGGCGCAGTAGAGGGAGAGTGCTAGCTCTCTATTCCTGATGCTGCATGGGTGTGCAGTAGAGGAGAGTGCCAGCTATCTGTTCCTAATGCTGCATGACAGCGCAGTAAAGGGAGACTGCTAGCTCTCTATTCCTGATGCTGCATGAGTACGCAGTAGAGGGAGAGCTCTTGATATCTATTCCTGATGCTGCATGAGTGCACAGTAGATGGAGAGTGCTAGATATCTATTCATGATAATGTGTGAGTGCGCAGTAGACAGAGAGTGCTAGGTTTCTATTCCTGAATGCTGCATGAGTGCGCAGTAGAGGAGAGTGCTGGCTATCTATTCCTGATGCTGCATGAGTGCGGAGTATAGGGAGAATGCTAGCTCTCTATTCCTGATGCTGCATGAGTGCGCAGTAGAGGGAGAGTGCAAGGTCACCGTTCCTGATGCTGCGTGATTGCTCAGTAGAGGAGAGTGCTAGCTCTCTATTCCTGATGCTGCATGAGTGTGTAGTAGAAGAGAGTGCTAGCTCTGTATTCCTGATGCTGCATGAGTGCGCAGTGAATGGTGAATGCTAGATATCTATTCCTGATGCTCCATGAGTGAGTGTGCAGTCAAGGGAGAGTGCTAGATATTTATTTCTGATGCTGCATGAGTGCGCATTAGAGGGAGAGTGCTAGAAATTTTTTTCTGATGCTGCAAGAGTGCGTAATAGAGGGAGAGTGCTAGCTATCTATTACTGATGCTGCATGAGTGTGCAGTAGAGGAACAGTGCCAGCTATCTTTTCCTGGCGCTGAACGAGTGTGCCGTAGAGGAGAGTGCCAGATATCTGTTCCTAATGCTGCATGAATGTGCAGTAGCAGTAAAATGCTAACTAACTGTTCCTGATGCTGCATGAGTGCGCAGTAGAGAGAGAGTTCGAGCTATCTATTCCTGATGCTTCATGAGTGAACAGTAGAGGAGAGTGCAAGCTATCTATTCCTGAGGCTGCATGAATACGCAGTACAGGGAGAATGCTAGGTCTCTGTTCCTGATGCTGTGTGAGTGTGCAGCAGAGGAGTGATAGCTCTCTATTTCTGAGACTGCATCAGTTCACAGTACAGGAGAGTGCTAGCTCCCTATTCCTGATGCTCCATGAGTGTGCAGTAGAGGGAGAGTGCCAGCTATCTTTCCTAATGCTGCATGAATGTGCAGTAGAGGGCGAGTGCTAAATATCTATCCCTGATGCTGCATGAGTGTGCAGTAGAGGAAGAGTGCCAGCTATCTTTTTCTGGTGCTGAATGAGTGTGCCGTAGATGAGAGTGCCAGCTATCTGTTCCTAATGCTGCATGACAGTGCAGTAAAGGGAGACTGCTAGCTCTCTATTCCTGATGCTGCATGAGTGCGCAGTAGAGGGAGAGTTATTGATATCTATTTCTGATGCTGCATGAGTGCACAGTAGACGGAGAGTGCTAGCTAGCTATTCCTCATACTGCATGAGTAAACAGTAGAGGAGAGTGCTAGCAATCTATTATTGATGCTGCGTGAGTGCACAGTAGAGGGAGGGTGTTAGCTCTTTATGCCTGATACTGCATGTGTGCGCATTAGAGAAGAATGCTAGCCCTCTATTCCTGATGCTGTGAGGGTGCGCAGTAGAGAAGAGTGCTAGCTATTTTTCCTGATGCTGCGTGACTGCCTAGTAGAGGGAGACTTCTAGCTCTCCACTCCTGATACTGCATGAGTGCACAGTAGAGGAGAGTGCTAGCAATCTATCACTGATGCTGCATGAGTGCACAGTAGAGGGAGGGTGCTAACTCTCTATTCCTGATACTGCATGAGTGCGCAGTAGAGGGAGAGTGCTAGCTCTCTATTCCTGAAGTTGCATGGGTGCGCATTAGAGAAGAGTGCTACCCTCTATTCCTGATGCTGCGTAGGTGAGCAGTAGAGAAGAGTGCTAGCTATTTTGTCCTGATGCTGCATGACTGCCCAGTAGAGGGAGGGTGCTAGCTCTCTATTCCTGATACTGCATGAGTGCGCAGTAGAGGGAGAGTGCTAGCTGACTATTCCTGATGTTGCATGGGTGCGCTTTAGAAAAGAGTGCTAGCCCTCTATTCCTGATGCTGCGTGGGTGCGCAGTAAAGAGTGCCAGCTATCTGTTCCTAATACTGCATGACAGCGCAGTAGAGGGAGACTGCTAGCTCTCTATTCCTCATGCTGCATGAGTGCGCAGTAGAGGGAGAGCTCTTGATATCTATTCCTGATGCTGAATGAGTGCACAGTAGATGGAGAGTGCTAGATATCTATTCATGATGCTGCGCAAGTGTACAGTAGGCAGAGAGTACTAGATTTCTATTCCTGAATGCTGCATGAGTACGCAGTAGAGGAGAGTGCTATCTCTCTATTCCTCATACTGCATGAGTGTGCAGTAGAGGGAGAGTGATGGCTATCTATTCCTGATGCTGCATGAGTGCGGATTAGAGGGAGACTGCTAGCTCTCTATTCCTGATGCTGCATGAGTGCTCAGTAGAGGGAGAGTGCTAGCTCACTGTTCCTGATGCTGCGTGAGTGCTCAGTAGAGGAGAGTGCTAGCTCTCTATTCCTGATGCTCCATGAGTGCGCAGTAGAAGAGAGTAATAGCTCTGTATTCCTGATGCTGCATGAGTGCGCATTAAACGGAGAGTGCTAGATATCTATTCCTGATACTCCATGAGTGTGCAGTCAAGGAAGAGTGCTAGATATTTATTTCTGATGCTGCATGAGTGCGCATTAGAGGGAGCGTGCTAGCTACATATTACTAATGCTGCATAAGTACGCAGTAGAGGGAGAGTGCTAGTACTCTATTCCTGAAACTGCATGAGTGTGTAGTAGAAGGAGAGTGCTAGCTCTCTATTGCAGATGCTGCATGAGTACAAAGTAGAGGGAGAGTGCTAGAATCTATTTCTGATGCTGCATGAGTGCGCAGTAGAGGGAGAGTGCTAGATATCTATTCCTGATGCTGCATGAGTGCACAGTAGAGGAAAGTGCCAGCTATCTATCCCTGATGCTGCATTAGTGTGCAGTAGAGGGAGAGTGTTAGCTCTCTATTCCTGATGCTGCATGAGTGCGCAGTAGAGCGAGAGTGATAGCTCTTCATTACTGATGCTGAATGAGTGTGCAGTGGAGGGAGAGTGCTAGATATCTATTGCTGATGCTGCATGAGTGTGCAGTAGAGGGAGAGTGCCAGCTATCTGTTCCTAATGCTGCATGAATGTGCAATAGCAGTAGAATGCCAGCTGTCTGTTCCTGATTCTGCGTGAGGGCGCAGTAGAGTGAGAGTTCGAGCTATCTATTCCTGAGGCTGCATGAATACACAGTAGACGAGAGTGCCAGCTATCTGTACCCAAAGCTGCATGAGTGCGCAGTAGAGCAGAGTGCCAGCTATCTATTCCAGATGCTGCATGAGTGTGCAGTAGAGGAGAGCACTAGCTATCTATTCCTGATGCTGTGTGAGTGCGCAGTAGAGGGATCTGTAGAGTGCGCAATAGCGGGAGAGTGCTACCAATCTATTACTGATGCTGCGTGAGTGTGCAGTAGAGGAAGAGTGCCAGCTATCTTTTCCTGGTGCTGAACGAGTGCACCATAGCGGAGAGTGCCAGCTATCTGTTCCTAATGCTGCATGAATGTGCAGTAGAGGTAGAGTGCCAGCTATCTGTTCCTGATGCTGCATTAGTGCGCAGTAGAGGGAGAGTGTGAGCTATCTATTCCTGGTGTTTCTTGAGTGCACAGTAGAGGAGAGTGCGAGCTATCTATTCCAGTGGCTGCATGAACACGTGGTAGAGGAGAGTGCCAGCTATCTGTTCCCAATGCTGCATGAGTGTGCAGTAGAGGAGAGGGCTAGCTATCTATTCCTGATGCTGTGTGAGTGCGCAGTAGAAGGAGAGTGCTAGCTATCTATTCATAATGCTGCATGAGTGCACAGTAGAGGAAAGTGCTAGCTATCTATTCCTGATGCAGCATGAGTACAAAGTAGAGGGAGAATGCTAGCTATCTATTACTGGTTGTGCATGAGTGGGCAGCAGTGAAGAGTACCAGCTATCTATTCCTGATGCTGCATGAGTGCACAGTTGAGGAGCGTGCTAGCCCTCTATTCCTGATGCTGCATAAGTGCGCAGTAGAGGAGAGTGCTAGCTATCTTATTACTGATGATGTGTGAGTGCACAGTAGAGGAGCGTATTAGCCCTCTATTCCTGATGCTGCATAAGTGCGCAGTAGAGGAGAGTGCTAGCTATCTTCTTACTGATGATGTGTGAGTGTGCAGTAGAGGAGAGTGATAGCTCTCTATTCCTGACACTGCATGAGTTCGCAGTGGCGGAGAGCGCTAGCTCCCTATTCCTGATGCTCCATGAGTGCGCAGTAGAAGGAGAGTGCCAGCTATATGTTCCTAATGCTGCATGAATGTGCAGTAGAGGTAGAGTGCTAGCTATCTATTCCTGATGCTGTGTGAGTGCGCAGTAGAGGGAGAATGTGAGCTATCTATTCCTCGTGCTTCATGAGTTCACAGTAGAGGAGAGTGCGAGCTATCTATTCATGTGGCTGCATGAATACGCAGTATAGGAGAGTGCCAGCCATCTATTTCCGATGCTGCATGAGTGCGCAGCAGAGGAGAGTGCTAGCTCTCTATTACTGATGCTGCATGAGTACAAAGTAGAGGGAGAGTGCTAGAATCAATTCCTGACGCTGCATGAGTGTGCAGTAGAGGGAGAGTGCTAGATATCTATTCCAGATGCTGCATGAGTGCACAGTAGAGGAGAGTGCCAGCTATCTATCCCTGATGCTGCATTAATGCGCAGTAGAGGGAGAGTGTTAGCTCTCTATGCCTGATGCTGCATGAGTGCGCAGTAGAGGGAGAGTGATAGCTCTTCATAACTGATGCTGCATGAGTGCGCAGTAGAGGGAGAGTGCTAGATATCTATTGCTGATGCTGCATGAGTGTGCAGTAGAGGGAGAGTGCCAGCTATTTTTTCCTGGTGCTGAACGAGTGCGCCGTAGAGGAGAGTGCCAGCTATCTGTTCCTAATGCTGCATGAATGTGCAATAGCAGTAGAATGACAGCTGTCTGTTCCTGATACTGCGTGAGTGCGCAGTAGAGCGAGAGTTCGAGCTATCTATTCCTGATGCTTCATGAGTGCACAGTAGAGGAGAGTGCAAGCTATCTATTCCTGAGGCTGCATGAATACGCAGTAGAGGAGAGTGCCAGCTATCTGTCCTCAAAGCTGCATGAGTGCACAGTAGAGCAGAGTGCCAGCTATCTATTCCCGATGCTGCATGAGTGTGCAGTAGAGGAGAGCACTAGCTATCTATTCCTGATGCTGTGTGCGTGTGCAGTAGAGGGAGCTGTAGAGTGCGCAATAGTGGGAGAGTGCTAGCAATCTATTACTGATGCTGCGTGAGTGTGCAGTAGAGGAAGAGTGCCAGCTATCTTTTCCTGGTGCTGAACGAGTGCACCATAGCGGAGAGTGCCAGCTATCTGTTCCTAATGCTGCATGAATGTGCAGTAGAGGTAGAGTGCCAGCTATCTGTTCCTGATGCTGCATGAGTGCGCAGTAGAGGGAGAGTGTGAGCTATCTATTCCTGGTGCTTCTTGAGTGCACAGTAGAGGAGAGTGCGAGCTATCTATTCCGGAGGCTGCATGAATACGTGGTATGGGAGAGTGCCAGCTATCTGTTCCCAATGCTGCATGAGTGTGCAGTAGAGGGAGAGTGCCAGCTATTTTTTCCTGGTGCTGAACGAGTGTGCCGTAGAGGAGAGTGCCAGCTATCTGTTCCTAATGCTGCATGAATGTGCAATAGCAGTAGAATGCCAGCTGTCTGTTCCTGATACTGCGTGAGTGCGCAGTAGAGCGAGAGTTCGAGCTATCTATTCCTGATGCTTCATGAGTGCACAGTAGAGGAGAGTGCAAGCTATCTATTCCTGAGGCTGCATGAATACGCAGTAGAGGAGAGTGCCAGCTATCTGTACTCAAAGCTGCATGAGTGCACAGTAGAGCAGAGTGCCAGCTATCTATTCCCGATGCTGCATGAGTGTGCAGTAGAGGAGAGCACTAGATATCTATTCCTGATGCTGTGTGCGTGCGCAGTAGAGGGAGCTGTGGAGTGCGCAATAGCGGGAGAGTGCTAGCAATCTATTACTGATGCTGCGTGAGTGTGCAGTAGAGGAAGAGTGCCAGCTATCTTTTCCTGGTGCTGAACGAGTGCACCATAGCGGAGAGTGCCAGCTATCTGTTCCTAATGCTGCATGAATGTGCAGTAGAGGTAGAGTGCCAGCTATCTGTTCCTGATGCTGCATGAGTGCGCAGTAGAGGGAGAGTGTGAGCTATCTATTCCTGGTGCTTCTTGAGTGCACAGTAGAGGAGAGTGCGAGCTATCATTCCGGAGGCTGCATGAATACGCGGTATGCGAGAGTGCCAGCTATCTGTTCCCAATGCTGCATGAGTGTGCAGTAGAGGAGAGGACTAGCTATCTATTCCTGATGCTGTGTGAGTGCGCAGTAGAAGGAGAGTGCTGGCTATCTATTCATAATGCTGCATGAGTGCACAGTAGAGGAAAGTGCTAGTTATCTATTCCTGATGCTGCATGAGTACAAAGTAGAGGGAAAATGCTAGCTATCTATTACTGATTGTGCATGAGTGGGCAGCAGTGAAGAGTACCAGCTATCTATTCCTGATGCTGCATGAGTGCACAGTTGAGGAGCGTGCTAGCCCTCTATTCCTGATGCTGCATAAGTGCGCAGTAGAGGAGAGTGCTAGCTATCTTATTACTGATGATGTGTGAGTGTGCAGTAGAGGGAGAATGCTAGCTCTCTATTCCTGATGCTGCATGAGTGTGCAGTAGAGGAGAGTGATAGCTCTCTATTCCTGACACTGCAAGAGTTCGCAGTGGCGGAGAGCGCTAGCTCCCTATTCCTGATGCTCCATGAGTGCGCAGTAGAAGGAGAGTTCCAGCTATCTATTCCTGATGCTGCATGAATGTGCAGTAGAGGGAGAGTACTAAATATCTATCCCTGATGCTGCATGAGTGTGCAGTAGAGGAAGAGTGCCAGCTATCTTTTTCTGGTGCTGAACGAGTGCGCCGTAGAGGAGAGTGCCAGCTATATGTTCCTAATGCTGCATGAATGTGCAGTAGAGGTAGAGTGCTAGCTATCTATTCCTGATGCTGCGTGAGTGCGCAATAGAGGGAGAATGTGAGCTATCTATTCCTGGTGCTTCATGAGTTCACAGTAGAGGAGAGTGCGAGCTATCTATTCATGAGGCTGCATGAATACGCAGTATAGGAGAGTGCCAGACATCTATTTCCGATGCTGCATGAGTGCGCAGCAGAGGAGAGTGCTAGCTCTCTATTACTGATGCTCCATGAGTGTGCAGTAGAGGGAGAGTGCCACCGATCTATTCCTGATGCTGCATGAGTGTGCAGTAGAGGGAGAGTGCTAGCTATGTATTACTGATGCTGCATGAGTGCGCAGTAGAGGGAGAGTGCTAGCTCTCTATTACTGATGCTGTGTTAGTGCTCAGTTGATGGAGATTGCTAGCTCTCGATTCCGGATGCTGCATGAGTGCGCAGTAGAGCAGAGTGCTACCTACCTATTCCTGATGCTGCATGGGTGCGCAATAGAGGAGAGTACTAGCAATCTATTACTGATGCTGCATGAGTGCGCAGTAAAGGGAGAGTGCTAGCTCTCTATTACTGATGCTGTGTTAGTGCTCAGTTGAGGGAGATTGCTAGCTCTCTATTCCTGATGCTGCATGAGTGCACAGTAGAGGAGAGTGCTAGCCCTCTATTCCTGATGCTGCATGAGTGCGCAGTAGAGGAGAGTGCTAGCTATCTATTATTGATGCTGCTTGAGTGCGGAGTAAAGGGAGAATGCTTGCTCTTTATTCCTGGTGCTGTGTGAGTGTGCAGTAGGGGAGGATGATAGCTCTCTATTCCTGATGCTGCATGAGTTCACAGTAGAGGAGAGTGCTAGCTATCTATTCCTGATGCTTCATGAGTGCAAAGTAGAGGGAGAGTGCTAGCTATCTATTACTGATTGTGTATGAGTAGGCAGCAGTGGAGAGTGCCACCTATCTATTCCTGATGCTGCATGAGTGCACAGTAGAGGAGAGTGCTAGCCCTCTATTACTGATGCTGCATGAGTGCGCAGTAGAGGAGAGTGCTAGCTACCTATTATTGATGCTGCTTGAGTGCGGAGTAAAGGGAGAATGCTAGCTCTTTATTCCTGGTGCTGTGTGAGTGTGCAGTAGGGGAGGGTGATAGCTCTCTATTCCTAATGCTGCATGAGTTCACAGTAGAGGGGAGTGCTAGCTCTCTATTCCTTATGCTCCATGAGTGCACAGTAGAGGGAGTGTGACAGCTATCTATTCCTGATGCTGCATGAGTGTGCATTAGAGGGAGAGTGCTAGATATTTATTTCTGATGCTGCATGGATGCGCAATAGAGGGAGAGTATTAGACATCTATTCCTGATGCTGCATGAGTGCGCAGAAAAGGAAGAGTGCTAGCTCTCTATTCTTGATGCTGTGTGAGTGCACTGTAGAGGAGAGTGCTAGCTCTCTATTCCTGATGCTGTATGAGTGCACAGTAGAGGAGAGTGCTAGCTCTGTATTTCTGATGCTGCGTGAGTGAGCAGTAGAGGAAGAGTGCTAGATAACTATTCCTGATGCTTTGTGAGTGCACAGTAGAGGAGCGTGCTAGCCCTCTATTCCTGATGCTGCATTAGTGCACAGTAGAGGAGAGTGCTAGCTATCTTATTACTGATGATGTGTGAGTGTGCAGTAGAGGGAGAATGCTAGCTCTCTATTCCTGATGCTGCATGAGTGTGCAGTAAAGGAGAGTGATAGCTCTCTATTCCTGACGCTGCAAGAGTTCGCAGTGGCGGAGAGCGCTAGCTCCCTATTCCTGATTCTCCATGAGTGCGCAGAAGAAGGAGAGTTCCAGCTATCTATTCCTGATGCTGCATGAATGTGCAGTAGAGGGAGAGTACTAAATATCTATCCCTGATGCTGCATGAGTGTGCAGTAGAGGAAGAGTGCCAGCTATCTTTTTCTTGTGCTGAACGAGTGCGCCGTAGAGGAGAGTGCCAGCTATATGTTCCTAATGCTGCATGAATGTGCAGTAGAGGTAGAGTGCTAGCTATCTATTTCTGATGCTGCATGAGTGCGCAGTAGAGGGAGAATGTGAGCTATCTATTCCTGGTGCTTCATGAGTTCACAGTAGAGGAGAGTGCGAGCTCTCTATTACTGATGCTCCATGAGTGTGCAGTAGAGGGAGAGTGCCACCGATCTCTTCCTGATGCTGCATGAGTGTGCAGTAGAGGGAGAGTGCTAGCTATGTATTACTGATGCTGCATGAGTGCGCAGTAGAAGGAGAGTGCTAGCTCTCTATTACTGATGCTGTGTTAGTGCTCAGTTGATGGAGATTGCTAGCTATCTATTCCTGATGCTGCATGAGTGCGCAGTAGAGGGAGAATGTGAGCTATCTATTCCTGGTGCTTCATGAGTTCACAGTAGAGGAGAGTGCAAGCTATCTATTCATGAGGCTGCATGAATACGCAGTATAGGAGAGTGCCAGACATCTATTTCCGATGCTGTATGAGTGCGCAGCAGAGGAGAGTGCTAGCTCTCTATTACTGATGCTCCATGAGTGTGCAGTAGAGGGAGAGTGCCACCGATCTATTCCTGATGCTGCATGAGTGTGCAGTAGAGGGAGAGTGCTAGCTATGTATTACTGATGCTGCATGAGTGCACAGTAGAGGGAGAGTGCTAGCTCTCTATTACTGATGCTGTGTTAGTGCTCAGTTGATGGAGATTGCTAGCTCTCTATTCTGGATGCTGCATGAGTGCGCAGTAGAGCAGAGTGCTACCTACCTATTCCTGATGCTGCATGGGTGCGCAATAGAGGAGAGTACTAGCAATCTATTACTAATGCTGCATGAGTACGCAGTAAAGGGAGAGTGCTAGCTATGTATTACTGATGCTGCATGAGTGCGCAGTAGAGGGAGAGTGCTAGCTCTCTATTACTGATGCTGTGTTAGTGCTCAGTTGAGGGAGATTGCTAGCTCTCTATTCCTGATGTTGCACAAGTGCACAGTAGAGGAGAGTGCTAGCTATCTATTCCTGATGCTGCATGAGTGCAAAGTAGAGGGAGAGTGCTAGCTATCTATTACTGACTGTGTATGAGTGGGCATCAGTGGAGAGTGCCAGCTATCTATTCCTGATGCTGCATGAGTGCACAGTAGAGGAGAGTGCTAGCCCTCTATTCCTGATGCTGCATGAGTGCGCAGTAGAGGAGAGTGCTAGCTATCTATTATTGATGCTGCTTGAGTGCGGAGTAAAGGGAGAATGCTAGCTCTTTATTCCTGGTGCTGTGTGAGTGTGCAGTAGGGGAGGGTGATAGCTCTCTATTCCTGATGCTGCATGAGTTCACAGTAGAGGAGAGTGCTAGCTATCTATTCCTGATGCTTCATGAGTGCAAAGTAGAGGGAGAGTGCTAGCTATCTATTACTGATTGTGTATGAGTGGGCAGCAGTGGAGAGTGCCACCTATCTATTCCTGATGCTGCATGAGTGCACAGTAGAGGAGAGTGCTAGCCCTCTATTCCTGATGCTGCATGAGTGCGCAGTGGAGGAGAGTGCTAGCTATCTATTATTGATGCTGCTTGAGTGCGGAGTAAAGGGAGAATGCTAGCTCTTTATTCCTGGTGCTGTGTGAGTGTGCAGTAGGGGAGGGTGATAGCTCTCTATTCCTGATGCTGCATGAGTGTGCAGTAGAGGAGAGTGATAGCTTTCTATTCCTGACGCTGCAAGAGTTTGCAGTCGCGGAGAGCGCTAGCTCCCTATTCCTGATGCTCCATGAGTGCACAGTAGAGGGAGCGTGACAGCTATCTATTCCTGATGCTGCATGAGTGTGCATTAGAGGGAGAGTGCTAGATATTTATTTCTGATGCTGCATGGGTGCGCAATAGAGGGGAGTATTGGACATCTATTCCTGATGCTGCATGAGTGCACAGAAAAGGGAAAGTGCTAGCTCTCTATTCTTGATGCTGTGTGAGTGCACTGTAGAGGAGAGTGCTAGCTCTCTATTCCTGATGCTGTATGAGTGCACAGTAGAGGAGAGTGCTAGCTCTGTATTTCTGATGCTGCGTGAGTGAGCAGTAGAGGAAGAGTGCTAGATAACTATTCCTGATGCTGTGTGAGTGCACAGTAGAGGAGCGTGCTAGCCCTCTATTCCTGATGCTGCATAAGTGCGCAATAGAGGAGAGTGCTAGCTATCTTATTACTGATGATGTGTGAGTGTGCAGTAGAGGGAAAATGCTAGCTCTCTATTCCTGATGCTGCATGAGTGTGCAGTAGAGGAGAGTGATAGCTCTCTATTCCTGACGCTGTAAGAGTTCGCAGTGGCAGAGAGCGCTAGCTCCCTATTCCTGATGCTCCATGAGTGCGCAGTAGAAGGAGAGTTCCAGCTATCTATTCCTGATGCTGCATGAATGTGCAGTAGAGGGAGAGTACTAAATATCTATCCCTGATGCTGCATGAGTGTGCAGTAGAGGAAGAGTGCCAGCTATCTTTTTCTGGTGCTGAACGAGTGCGCCGTAGAGGAGAGTGCCAGCTATATGTTCCTAATGCTGCATGAATGTGCAGTAGAGGTCGAGTGCTAGCTATCTATTCCTGATGCTGCGTGAGTGCGCAGTAGAGGGAGAATGTGAGCTATCTATTCCTGGTGCTTCATGAGTTCACAGTAGAGGAGAGTGCGAGCTATCTATTCATGAGGCTGCATGAATACACAGTATAGGAGAGTGCCAGACATCTATTTCCGATGCTGCATGAGTGCGCAGCAGAGGAGAGTGCTAGCTCTCTATTACTGATGCTCCATGAGTGTGCAGTAGAGGGAGAGTGCCACCGATCTATTCCTGATGCTGCATGAGTGTGCAGTAGAGGGAGAGTGCTAGCTATGTATTACTGATGCTGCATGAGTGCGCAGTAGAGGGAGAGTGCTAGCTCTCTATTACTGATGCTGTGTTAGTGCTCAGTTGATGGAGATTGCTAGCTCTCTATTCTGGATGCTGCATGAGTGCGCAGTAGAGCAGAGTGCTACCTACCTATTCCTGATGCTGCATGGGTGCGCAATAGAGGAGAGTACTAGCAATCTATTACTGATGCTGCATGAGTGCGCAGTAAAGGGAGAGTTCTAGCTCTCTATTACTGATGCTGTGTTAGTGCTCAGTTGAGGGAGATTGCTAGCTCTCTATTCCTGATGTTGCACAAGTGCGCAGTAGAGGAGAGTGCTAGCTATCTATTCCTGATGCTGCATGAGTGCAAAGTAGAGGGAGAGTGCTAGCTATCTATTACTGATTGTGTATGAGTGGGCAGCAGTGGAGAGTGCCAGCTATCTATTCCTGATGCTGCATGTGAGACCGGCCTCGTGGCGTGGGTCCTCCCGACCAGCCAGCTACCCTGCAACCACGCCGAACCTCGATGTTACAGCCTCCCAGCCCCCGTGGGCCAGCCTCCCGAGGGCCGGCCAGATCCCCAACACGCATGCCCGGCTGAGGGAGGGCGAAACCCCCCCAAAACCAGACCGAGAGGCGCCGATCCGGTCACACCTCTGGTCTCTTCCCCGAGGGAGGTTCGATCGACCACCAGGCTCCAGGTGAGCAGGCGCCTCACCCGCTGGGTGTCTGGAGTCCCTCCGGGACCCCCCCTGAACAGATCAAAGGACCAGAACCCCGACACACCGCCCCCAGGCACCAGACCCCTCTCCACGAGGACTCCGGACTTCAAAGAGGAGGGGGAGTATAATAAGGGGTGCTGAAGGGATGGGAGGCAGAGAAGACCTGGACTGACAAGAGCCTGCTGACGCTGTCACGGCTCCTCGAACTCTGAAACATCTAAGCCCCGCTGACACTGTCGCGGCTCCCCGAACTCTGAATCATCTGAGCCCTGCTGACGCTGTCGCGGCTCCCCGAACTCTGAATCATCTGAACCCTGCTGACGCTGTCACGGCTCCTCGAACGCTGAACCATCTGAGCCCTGCTGACGCTGTCGCGGCTCCTCGAACTCTGAAACATCTGAGCCCGGCTGACGCTGTCGCGGCTCCCCGAACTCTGAATCATCTGAGCCCTGCTGACGCTGTCGCGGCTCCTCGAACGCTGAACCATCTGAGCCCTGCTGACGCTGTCGCGGATCCTCGAACTCTGAAACATCTGAGCCCTGCTGACGCTGTCGCGGCTCCCCGAATTCTGATCCATCCGAGCCCTGCCGACGCCGACGCGGCTCCTCGAACTACGAACCTCCGGTGCCTGCTGAGTGACTCGCGGCCCGCTCCTCCAAGAGAACCGGCAGAGATTGCCGAGAGAAGCAACACCCCCTCAGCTCGAGGATTGAGAGCTGTGCGGCGGGTACTCCGCAGAGACACTGATTCAAAGACTGTCCCGCTACCCCTTACCCCTCATCACGAGACCACTGCCGCTTGTGGCACAAATTCTGCTCCTGCCTTCCGGATCATAAAGATTCCTATAACCTATGATAAAATCTATTATCCTGCAAAGAACTACTGTGTGGTGTCCCTCTGTCTGAAAAGAGTAGAGCAGCGTGTGGGATCCTAGGTACGAGACCCTTCCAGGAAGGGCCTCCCCGCTCTTGCTCGGCCGAACTCGAGGAGAGGTGGGCCTCCGGGTGGTCAGGAACGTATTCCGCAACCTCCCGGGGGAACGCTTTCCAACATTGGTGGCAGCGGTGGGATCCGAGCCAACACCTAGAGATCGTGCAGTAGACGGCTAACGCACTACCCAGACGAAATGGAAGGAGAAACTTCCCTAGGTGCCGCCGGCACCAACCCAAGCACGACATTCCGAGAGGACCAGTTGGAATCTTATACGCACCGAGAACTGAAACAATTTTGCAAAGACCTTGCAATCGCTACCACCGGACTAAGCACGAAAGAGGACTTCCAGGAAGCATTAAGAACCTGGGTCGAGGCGGGGACTCCCCAGACACAAACAGAAGGAGAGCCTCCTAACGAACCCCGAAGCAGCCCGGGGAGGAACGGCGCCCCCGAGGGGGGCCTATCCCCAGAGGAAATAGCGGACCGAGAAAGAGGTCGCAACCACGAACTAGAACTAGCAAAATTGAAAATCGATGGAGAGATAAAGCTGGCCGAAAAGAAGCTGGCGGTAGAACAGTTACGACTACAAGGAGAACTTGAGGAAAAGAAACGACAAAGAGAACACAAAGAAAGAAAACTCCAGCTAGAGCACGAACGTAGTCTGAAGGAGATCGAGCTCAAGGCTAAGAATGCAGAGGTCAGACCCCCGGAAACCCGACCCCCTTCCGCCAACGTGGAACTAAAGGTCCACATCCCCAAAGATGTGGTGAAAGAATACTATAAGAAAGACGACATCCAGCAATGGTTCAAAGCCTACGAAGTCGCCATGACCTCCCACCGAGTCCCGCAGAAAGACTGGGGGGCTGGGCTGTGGGGCCGGTTCCTGAGCGAGGGAAGAGATACCCTGCTGGACCTGCCTTCCATGGTAATGAACTCCTACAGTCACATGAAAGAGGCCCTAGTAGCCAGATATGGGCTCACCCCTGAAATGTACCGGCAACGGTTTAGAGACTGCAAGAAGATACCCGGTACCACCTGGGTGGAGTACGTGAACTTTTACAGCCGGGCCCTGGACGGGTGGATCAAGGGCAGCAAGGTCTCCACCTTTGAGGAGCTGTTCGACCTGATCGCTTGGGAACACTTGGCCGCTAATTGCTTTGTAGAACTACGCCAGCACCTCCTGGACAGCAAACTCACAGACCCTCGAAAACTGGCCGTCGAGGCTGACCGGTGGGTAAACACCCGGGCCTCCCGGGGTCCCGTGGGAGACTACGGCCGCCACAGTCAGGGCCCCCCCCCCGCCAGAGGGGCAGAGGGAATCAAGGCCGGCCAAGGGAACTTCCGGGGGATCCCCAAGCAGCCCCCTCAGAGGACAACCTCCACCCTTTCCAGCTCCACCTCCAGCCAGCACCGGGCCACCGGGGAGGCCGGGGCCTCGCGTGAGGATGACCTGTTTCCGCTGCCAACAGACCGGACACTATGCCAGTGACCCTCAATGTCCCATGTACCAGCGAACCGCCACAACGACTCCGCCGGCTCGACAAATGGCCTCCGTAGCCCTGGGGGAGGAGATGGAAGACTCCGAAGAATGGGAACCAGCCGCCATGGCCTTGGTCTCCCTAGGGGACCGGGAGATGGTCCCCGGAGCGCCCCTGCCCGCTAACACGAAGAAGTACCGACAGCAGGAGACGGTCAACGGTCACCACGTCGAGGGCCTCCGGGACACGGGGGCGAGTGTCACGGCGGTTCATTGTCACCTGGTCTCCGAAGATCAGATCCTGCCCGGCGCCTTTTGTCCCGTCATATCCTCAGACAATTCCGAGAGCCTCTGCCGGATGGCTCTGGTTCCCTTCAAATGGGGGGGAGTCACCGGCAAGTTAAAGGTGGCGGTACGAACCTCCCAGCCTGTGGACTGCCTCCTGGGCAACGACCTCGAGAATTCCCCGTGGGGACAAGTGGAACGAAGAGCCCATCTCGAGATGATGGGCCTACCCGAATGGGTATGCGCCACCACGCGCTCAATGACTCTCAGAGTGCCTTACTCCGAGGAGGGGGAGGCCATGCCGCGGAGCACCGCCACCATCCCCGAGGTCCCAGATGCGCCACCCGAGGCCAACGACCCCCTTCCGGATGAAGCGACCGTTCCCGACGAGGGGTCCGTGCCTTCCGACCCCAAACCCCTGACCGAGCTCGAAGACCTGCCAGAAATGGCCCAGTGGCACTGCGAAGGAGGCCCCTCCCGAGAAGAATTCTGCCAAGAACAATCCACCTGCCCTTCCCTCATTGGACCCCGACAACAGGCCAAGGCCCAAGCAGCAGGCGACCAGACTGGCAACCACTGGGTATACTGGGAAAACGGCCTCCTGTACAGCGAACAGAAGTCGGCCGAGTTGGGATCGGCCCGAGTACTAGTGGTACCCCTGCGCTTCCGAAGTCTCCTCCTGGGCCTGGCCCACGATGTACCCCTGGCCGGACACTTAGGCCAAGATAAGACCTACCAGCGACTCGTCACCCACTTCTATTGGCCCAAGATGCGAGCAAATGTGGAGGCCCACTGCAAATCCTGCCCCACGTGCCAGGCTAGCGGAAAGAGTGGGGGGAAGCACAAGGCTCCGCTGCAACCCTTCCCAGTCGTCAGTACCCCTTTTGAGCAGGTAGGGATCGACATCGTGGGACCACTGGACCCCAAGACAGCCCAGGGCCACCGGTTCATCCTCGTCCTGGTGGATCATGCCACCCGTTACCCCGAAGCCATCCCTCTCCGCACCGTGACGGCCCCCGTGGTAGGCCGGGCCTTGATGGGGACCTTCTCCCGCGTGGGGTTCCCCCGCGAAGTCGTGAGTGATCGGGGTACGAACTTTATCTCCCGATACATGAGGTCCCTCTGGCAGCAGTGCGGAGTATCGTACAAGTTCACCACCCCGTACCACCCCCAAGGGAACGGCCTAGTCGAGCGCTTTAACAAGACACTGAAAGGAATGATCATGGGCCTCGCGGAACCCCTACGCCGGAGGTGGGACGTCCTCCTCCCCTGCCTCCTGTTCGCCTACCGGGAGGTTCCCCAAAAATCCCTGGGGTTCAGCCCATTCGAACTGCTATATGGACACCCCATCCGGGGACCCCTGAGCCTGGTCAAGGAGGGTTGGGAAACGACCCCCCGGGGGACCCCTCCGGATGTGTTCCAATACATCTTGGCGCTCCGCAACCAGACCCGGAAATTCCGAGAACTCGCAGAAGCGAACCTCGAGGCTAGTCAGGAAGAGATGAAGCACTGGTATGACCAGAATGCTACGCTGGTCGAGTTTCAGCCGGGCCAACAAGTCTGGGTCATGGCCCCGGTGAAGCCCTGCGCCCTCCAAGATAAATGGACTGGACCCTTCAAGGTGGTCGAGCGGAAGAGCCAAGTCACCTATCTCATCGATGTGCAGTCTCCGCGGAACCCCCTCCGGGTTCTCCACGTGAACCGCCTCAAACCCCACTTTGTAAGGACAGAATTGAGTTTGCTCCTGGCCACCGACGATGGGGTCGAAGAAGACACCGAGCCCCTTCCAGACCCCCTGGGGGCGAAAGAGACCGATGGTTCCGTGGAAGGGGTGAGACTATCAACCACCCTCACAGCCCAACAGTCCGCCGACTGCCGCCAGCTCCTAAGGCAGTTCGCGGACCTCTTCTCCCTAACCCCTGGGGTCACCAACTGGTGTGTCCACGGCGTGAACACCGGCGACAGCCCGCCCGTGAGACACCGGGCCTACCGGGTCCCTGATCGGGTCCGAACCAGCATCCAGACCGAGGTAGCGAAGATGCTGGCCCTCGGGGTGATTGAACCCTCTGACAGCCCCTGGGCCAGCCCAGTAGTCCTGGTTCCGAAAGCGGCTACCCCGGGTGTCGCCCCCGAACTGAGGTTTTGCGTGGACTACCGAGAACTCAATGCGGTCACCCGAGCGGACGCTCATCCTATCCCCCGTGCCGACGAGCTCATTGACCGCTTCGGGGCCGCTCGCTACCTCAGCACCTTCGACCTAACGAGTGGGTACTGGCAGATTGCCCTCACCGAGGGAGCCAAGGAGCGCTCCGCCTTCTCCACCCCGGATGGGCACTACCGCTTTAGGGTGATGCCGTTTGGAATGAAGAATGCCCCGGCCACCTTCCAGCGGCTGGTGAACCGGGTCCTGTCCGGACTAGAGGGGTTCAGCGCAGCGTATCTCGACGATATAGCAGTATTTAGCTCCCAATGGACCGAACACCTCCAGCACCTCCGACAAGTCCTGCTGGCTCTGCGCCGGGCCGGCCTCACCATCAAAGCCAGTAGATGTCAAATTGGGCACGGCTCCGTAACCTATCTGGGGCACCAGGTGGGAAGCGGGCAGGTCGCCCCCCTCCAGCCAAAGATCGACGCCATCATGTCCTGGGAACCCCCCACGACCCAAACGGAAGTCCGGGCCTTCCTGGGCCTCACCGGGTACTACCGGAGGTTTATTAAGAACTATGGCAGCATCGCAGGCCCCCTCACAGAACTAACCTCCAAAAAGACACCCCAAGAAAGTGCAATGGACCCCCTCCTGCCAGAAGGCATTCGACACCCTAAAAACCGCCATGTGTGCGGCTCCGGTGCTCAAAACACCCGACTACGCCCAGGAGTTTGTGGTCCAGATGGACGCCTCGGAACACGGCATCGGGGCAGTCCTCTCCCAGTTCGACGACAAGGGCATAGATCGGCCCATAGCCTTCATCAGCCGAAGGTTGCTGCCCCGAGAACAGCGGTGGAGCACCATTGAGAGAGAGACCTTCGCAGTAGTCTGGGCCCTCAAAAAGCTACGGCCCTACCTGTTCGGAACACACTTCCGAGTACAAACGGATCACCGACCCCTGCAGTGGTTGATGCGAATGCGAGGAGAAAACCCCAAGCTGCTACGCTGGTCCATCTCCCTCCAGGGGATGGACTTCACGGTGGAACATCGCCCCGGGACGGACCACGCCAACGCGGACGGCCTGTCCCGATTCTTCCGCTTCAGCGAGGAGAACTCCCAAGTGGATGGGTAGTTCTCCCCGCCTTTCAGCTGGGGGGGGGGCCCGTGTGAGACCGGCCTCGTGGCGTGGGTCCTCCCGACCAGCCAGCTACCCTGCAACCACGCCGAACCTCGATGTTACAGCCTCCCAGCCCCCGTGGGCCAGCCTCCCGAGGGCCGGCCAGATCCCCAACACGCATGCCCGGCTGAGGGAGGGCGAAACCCCCCCAAAACCAGACCGAGAGGCGCCGATCCGGTCACACCTCTGGTCTCTTCCCCGAGGGAGGTTCGATCGACCACCAGGCTCCAGGTGAGCAGGCGCCTCACCCGCTGGGTGTCTGGAGTCCCTCCGGGACCCCCCCTGAACAGATCAAAGGACCAGAACCCCGACACACCGCCCCCAGGCACCAGACCCCTCTCCACGAGGACTCCGGACTTCAAAGAGGAGGGGGAGTATAATAAGGGGTGCTGAAGGGATGGGAGGCAGAGAAGACCTGGACTGACAAGAGCCTGCTGACGCTGTCGCGGCTCCTCGAACTCTGAAACATCTAAGCCCCGCTGACGCTGTCGCGGCTCCCCGAACTCTGAATCATCTGAGCCCTGCTGACGCTGTCGCGGCTCCTCGAACTCTGAAACATCTGAGCCCGGCTGACGCTGTCACGTCTCCCCGAACTCTGAATCATCTGAGCCCTGCTGACGCTGTCGCGGCTCGTCGAACGCTGAACCATCTGAGCACTGCTGACGCTGTCGCGGCTCCTCGAACTCTGAAACATCTGAGCCCTGCTGACGCTGTCGCGGCTCCCCGAATTCTGATCCATCTGAGCCCTGCCAACGCCGATACGGCTCCTCGAACTACGAACCTCCGGTGCCTGCTGAGTGACTCGCGGCCCGCTCCTTCAAGAGAACCGGCAGAGATTGCCGAGAGAAGCAACACCCCCTCAGCTCGAGGATTGAGAGCTGTGCGGCGGGTACTCCGCAGAGACACTGATTCAAAGACTGTCCCGCTACCCCTTACCCCTCATCACGAGACCACTGCCGCTTGTGGCACAAATTCTGCTCCTGCCTTCCGGATCATAAAGATTCCTATAACCTATGATAAAATCTATTATCCTGCAAAGAACTACTGTGTGGTGTCCCTCTATCTGAAAAGAGTAGTGCAGCGTGTGCGATCCTAGGTACGAGACCCTTCCAGGAAGGGCCTCCCCGCTCTTGCTCGGCCGAACTCGAGGAGAGGTGGGCCTCCGGGTGGTCAGGAACGTATTCGGCAACCTCCCGGGGGAACGCTTTCCAACACTGCATGAGTGCACAGTAGAGGAGAGTGCTAGCCCTCTATTCCTGATGCTGCATGAGTGCGCAGTAGAGGAGAGTGCTAGCTATCTATTATTGATGCTGCTTGAGTGCGGAGTAAAGGGATAATGCTAGCTCTTTATTCCTGGTGCTGTGTGAGTGTGCAGTAGGAGAGGGTGATAGCTCTCTATTCCTGATGCTGCATGAGTTCACAATAGAGGAGAGTGCTAGCTCTCTATTCCTTATGCTCCATGAGTGCACAGTAGAGGGAGCGTGACAGCTATCTATTCCTGATGCTGCATGAGTGTGCATTAGAGGGAGAGTGCTAGATATTTATTTCTGATGCTGCATGGGTGCGCAATAGAGGGAGAGTATTAGACATCTATTCCTGATGCTGCATGAGTGCGCAGTAAAGGGAGAGTGCTAGCTCTCTATTCTTGATGCTGTGTGAGTGCACTGTAGAGGAGAGTGCTAGCTCTCTATTCTTGATGCTGTATGAGTGCACAGTAGAGAAGAGTGCTAGCTCTGTATTTCTGATGCTGCATGAGTGAGCAGTAGAGGAAGAGTGCTAGATAACTATTCCTGATGCTGTGTGAGTTTGTTGTAAAAGGAGAGTGCTAGATATCTATTCCTTATGTCACATTAGTGTGCAGTAGAGGAGAGTTCTACCTCTCTATTCCTGATGCTGCTGAGTGCACAGTAGATGAGAGTGCTAGATATCTATTCCTCATGCTGTATGAGTGCGCAGTAGAGGGAGACTGGCAGCTATCTATTCCTAATGCTGCATGAGTGCGCAGTAGAGGGAGAGTGCTAGAATCTATTCCTGACGCTGCATGAGTGCGCAATAGAGGGAGAGTGCTAGATATTTATTTCTGATGCTGCAAGAGTGCACAATAGAGGGAGAGTGCTAGCTATCTCTTACTGATGCTGTGTGAGTGTGCAGTAGAGGAAGAGTGACAGCTATTTTTTCCTGGTGCTGAACGAGTGCGCCGTAGAGGAGAGTGCCAGCTATCTGTTCCTAATGCTGCGTGAATGTGCAGTAGCAGTAGAATGCCAGCTGTCTGTTCCTGATGCTGCGTGAGTGCGCAGTAGAGCGAGAGTTCGAGCTATCTAATCCTGATGCTTCATGAGTGCACAGTAGAGGAGAGTGCAAGCTATCTATTCCTGAGGCTGCATGAATACGCAGTAGAGGAGCGTGCCAGCTATCTGTACCCAATGCTGCATGAGTGCGCAGTAGAGCAGAGTGCCAGCTATCTATTCCCGATGCTGCATGAGTGTGCAGTAGAGGAGAGCACTAGCTATCTATTCCTGATGCTGTGTGAGTGCGCAGTAGAGGGAGCTGTAGAGTGCGCATTAGCAGGAGAGTGCTAGCAATCTATTACTGATGCTGCGTGAGTGTGCAGTAGAGGAAGAGTGCCAGCTATCTTTTCCTGGTGCTGAACGAGTGCACCATAGCGGAGAGTGCCAGTTATCTGTTCCTAAGGCTGCATGAATGTGTAGTAGAGGTAGAGTGCCAGCTATCTATTCCTGGTGCTACTTGAGTGCATAGTAGAGGAGAGTGCGAGCTAGCTATTCCGGAGGCTGCATGAATACGTGGTAGAGGAGAGTCCCAGCTATCTGTTCCCAATGCTGCATGAGTGTGCAGTAGAGGAGAGGGCTAGCTATCTATTCCTGATGCTGTGTGAGTGCGCAGTAGAAGGAGAGTGCTGGCTATCTATTCATAATGCTGCATGAGTGCACAGTAGAGGAAAGTGCTAGCTATCTATTCCTGATACTGCATGAGTACAAAGTAGAGGGAGAATGCTAGCTATCTATTACTGATTGTGCATGAGTGGGCAGCAGTGAAGAGGACCAGATATCTATTCCTGATGCTGCATAAGTGCGCAGTAGAGGGAGAATGTGAGCTATCTATTCCTGGTGCTTCATGAGTTCACAGTAGAGGAGAGTGCGAGCTATCTATTCATGAGGCTGCATGAATACGCAGTATAGGAGAGTGCCCGCCATCTATTTCCGATGCTGCATGAGTGTGCAGTAGAGGAGAGCACTAGCTATCTATTCCTGATGCTGTGTGAGTGCGCAGTAGAGGGAGCTGTAGAGTGCACAATAGAGGGAGAGTGCTAGCAATCTATTACTGATGCTGTGTGAGTATGCAGTAGAGGAAGAGTGCCAGCTCTCTTTTCCTGGTGCTGAACAAATGCACCATAGCGGAGAGTGCCAGCTATCTGTTCCTAATGCTGCATGAATGTGCAGTAGAGGTAGAGTGCCAGCTATCTGTTCCTAATGCTGCGTGAGTGTGCAGTAGAGGGAGAGTGCGAGCTATCTATTCCTGGTGCGTCTTGAGTGCACAGTAGAGGAGAGTGCGAACTATCTATTCCGGAGGCTGCATGAATACGCGGTAGAGGAGAGTGCCAGCTATCTGTTCCCAATGCTGCATGAGTGTGCAGTAGAGGAGAGGGCTGGCTATCTATTCATAATGCTGCATGAGTGCACAGTAGAGGAAAGTGCTAGCTATCTATTCCTGATGCTGCATGAGTACAAAGTAGAGGGAGAATGCTAGCTATCTATTAATGATTGTGCATGAGTGGGCAGCAGTGAAGAGTACCAGCTATCTATTCCTGATGCTGCATGTGTGCACAGTAGAGGAGCGTGCTAGCCCACTATTCCTGATGCTGCAGAAGTGCGCATTATAGGAGAGTGCTAGCTCTCTATTACTGATGCTCCATGATTCCGCAGTAGAGGGAGAGTGCCACCGATCTATTCCTGATGCTGCATGAGTGTGCAGTAGAGGGAGAGTGCTAGCTATGTAATACTGATGCTGCATGAGTGCGCAGTAGAGGCAGAGTGCTAGCTCTCTATTACTGATGCTGTGTTAGTGCTCAGTTGAGGGAGATTGCTAGCTCTCTATTCCGGATGCTGCATGAGTGCGC
The DNA here is from genome assembly GCF_964204655.1 of Triturus cristatus. Lineage (NCBI taxonomy): Eukaryota > Metazoa > Chordata > Amphibia > Caudata > Salamandridae > Triturus > Triturus cristatus. The sequence continues at coordinate 790,631,156 of NC_140590.1, forward strand.
AGTAGAGGAGAGTGCTACCTATCTATTCCTGATGCTGCATTGGTGCGCAATAGAGGAGAGTACTTGCAATCTATTACTGATGCTGCATGAGTGCACAGTAAAGGGAGAGTGCTAGCTCTCTATTACTGATGCTGTGTTAGTGCTCATTTGAGGGAGATTGCTAGCTCTCTATTCCTGAAGCTGCATGAGTGCGCAGTAGAAGAAGAGTGCTAGCTCTCTATTCTTGATGCTGCATGGGTGTGCAGTAGAGAATTCTGCTAGCTCTCCATTCCTGATGCTGCACGAGTGCACTGTAGCACTAGAGTGCTAGCTCTCTATTCCTGATGTTGCACAAGTGTGCAGTAGAGGAGAGTGCTAGCTATCTATTCCTGATGCTGCAGGAGTGCAAAGTAGAGGGAGAGTGCTAGCTATCTATTACTGATTGTGTATGAGTGGGCAGCAGTGGAGAGTGCCAGCTATCTATTCCTGATGCTGCATGAGTGCACAGTAGAGGAGAGTGCGAGCCCTCTATTCCTTGTGCTGCATGAGTGCGCAGTAGAGGAGAGTGCTAGCTATCTATTATTGATGCTGCTTGAGTGTGGAGTAAAGGGAGAATGCTAGCTCTTTATTCCTGGTGCTGTGTGAGTGTGCAGTAGGGGAGGGTGATAGCTCTCTATTCCTGATGCTGCATGAGTTCACAGTAGAGGAGAGTGCTAGCTCTCTATTCCTTATGCTCCATGAGTGCACAGTAGAGGGAGCGTGACATCTATCTATTCCTGATGCTGCATGAGTGTGCATTAGAGGGAGAGTGCTAGATATTTATTTCTGATGCTGCATGGGTGCGCAATAGAGGGAGAGTACTAGACATCTATTCCTGATTCTGCATGAGTGCGCAGTAAAGGGAGAGTGCTAGCTCTCTATTTTTGATGCTGTGTGAGTGCACTGTAGAGGAGAGTGCTAGCTCTGTATTTCTGATGCTGCATGAGTGAGCAGTAGAGGGAGAGTGCTCAATACATATTCCTGATGCTGTGTGAGTTTGTAGTAAAAGGAGAGTGCTAGATATCTATTCCTTATGTCAAATTAGTGCGCAGTAGAAGAGAGTTCTACCTCTCTATTCCTGGTGCTGCTGAGTGCACAGTAGATGAGAGTGCTATATATCTATTCCTCATGCTGCATGAGTGTGCAGTAGAGGGAGAGTGCCAGCTATCTATTCCTAATGCTGAATGAGTGCGCAGTAGAGGGAGAGTGCTAGAATCTATTCCTGACGCTGCATGAGTGCGCCGTAGAGGGAGAGTGCTAGATGTCTGTTTCTGATGCAGCAAGAGTGCGCCATAGATTGATAGTGCTAGATATTTATTTATGATGCTGCAAGAGTGCGCAATAGAGGGAGAGTGCTAGCTATCTATTACTGATGCTGCGTGAGTGTGCAGTAGAGGAAGAGTGACAGCTATTTTTTCCTGGTGCTGAACGAGTGCGCCGTAGAGGAGAGTGCCAGCTATCTGTTCCTAATGTTGCATGAATGTGCAGTAGCAGTAGAATGCCAGCTGTCTGTTCCTGATGGTGGGTGAGTGCGCAGTAGAGCGAGAGTTCGAGCTATCTATTCCTGATGCTTCATGAGTGCACAGTAGATGAGAGTGCAAAATATCTATTCCTGAGGCTGCATGAATACGCAGTAGAGGAAAGTGCCAGCTATCTGTACTCAATGCTGCATGAGTGCGCCGTAGAGCAGAGTGCCAGCTATCTATTCCCTATGCTGCATGAGTGTGCAATAGAGGAGAGCACTAGCTATCTATTCCTGATGCTGTGAGAGTGCACAGTAGAGGGAGCTGTAGGGTGCGCAATAGCGGGAGAGTGCTAGCAATCTATTACTGATGCTGCGTGAGTGTGCAGTAGAGGAAGAGTGCCAGCTATCTTTTCCAGGTGCTGAAGGAGTGCACCATAGCGGAGAGTGCCAGCTATCTGTTCCTAATGCTGCATGAATGTGCAGTAGAGGTAGAGTGCCAGCTATCTGTTCCTGATGCTGCGTGAGTGCGCAGTAGAGGAAGAGTGCGAGCTATCTATTCCTGGTGCTTCTTGAGTGCACAGTAGAGGAGAGAGCGAGCTATCTATTCCGGAGGCTGCATGAATACACAGTAGAGGAGGGTGCCAGGCTAGCTGTTTCCAATGCTGCATGAGTGTGCAGTAGAGGAGAGGACTAGCTATCTATTCCTGATGCTGCATGAGTGCACAGTAGAGGAAAGTGCTAGCTATCTATTCCGGATGCTGCATGAGTACAAAATAGAGGGAGAATGCTAGCTATCTATTACTGATTGTGCATGAGTGGGCAGCAGTGAAGAGTACCAGCTATCTATTCCTGATGCTGCAGGGGGGGGGCAATAGAGGAGAGTACTTGCAATCTATTACTGATGCTGCATGAGTGCGCAGTAGAGGAGAGTGCTACCTATCTATTCCTGATGCTGCATTGGTGCGCAATAGAGGAGAGTACTTGCAATCTATTACTGATGCTGCATGAGTGCGCAGTAAAGGGAGAGTGCTAGCTCTCTATTACTGATGCTGTGTTAGTGCTCATTTGAGGGAGATTGCTAGCTCTCTATTCCTGATGCTGCATGAGTGCGCAGTAGAAGAAGAGTGCTAGCTCTCTATTCTTGATGCTGCATGGGTGTGCAGTAGAGAAGACTGCTAGCTCTCCATTCCTGATGCTGCACGAGTGCACTGTAGCGCTAGAGTGCTAGCTCTCTATTCCTGATGTTGCACAAGTGTGCAGTAGAAGAGAGTGCTAGCGATCTATTCCTGATGCTGCATGAGTGCAAAGTAGAGGGAGAGTGCTAGCTATCTATTACTGATTGTGTATGAGTGGGCAGCAGTGGAGAGTGCCAGCTATCTATTCCTGATGCTGCATGAGTGCACAGTAGAGGAGAGTGCGAGCCCTCTATTCCTTGTGCTGCATGAGTGCGCAGTAGAGGAGAGTGCTAGCTATCTATTATTGATGCTGTTTGAGTGTGGAGTAAAGGGAGAATGCTAGCTCTTTATTCCTGGTGCTGTGTGAGTGTGCAGTAGGGGAGGGTGATAGCTCTCTATTCCTGATGCTGCATGAGTTCACAGTAGAGGAGAGTGCTAGCTCTCTATTCCTTATGCTCCATGAGTGCACAGTAGAGGGAGCATGACATCTATCTATTCCTGATGCTGCATGAGTGTGCATTAGAGGGAGAGTGCTAGATATTTATTTCTGATGCTGCATGGGTGCGCAATAGAGGGACAGTACTAGACATCTATTCCTGATGCTGCATGAGTGCGCAGTAAAGGGAGAGTGCTAGCTCTCTATTCTTGATGCTGTGTGAGTGCACTGTAGAGGAGAGTGCTAGCTCTGTATTTCTGATGCTGCATGAGTGAGCAGTAGAGGGAGAGTGCTCGATACATATTCCTGATGCTGTGTGAGTTTGTAGTAAAAGGAGAGTGCTAGATATCTATTCCTTATGTCAAATTAGTGCGCAGTAGAAGAGAGTTCTACCTCTCTATTCCTGATGCTGCTGAATGCACAGTAGATGAGAGTGCTATATATCTATTCCTCATGCTGCATGAGTGCGCAGTAGAGGGAGAGTGCCAGCTATCTGTTCCTGATGCTGCGTGAGTGCGCAGTAGAGGAAGAGTGCGAGCTATCTATTCCTGGTGCTTCTTGAGTGCACAGTAGAGGAGAAAGCGAGCTATCTATTCCGGAGGCTGCATGAATACACGGTAGAGGAGGGTGCCAGCTAGCTGTTTCCAATGCTGTATGAGTGTGCAGTAGAGGAGAGGGCTAGCTATCTATTCCTGATGCTGCATGAGTGCACAGTAGAGGAAAGTGCTAGCTATCTATTCCGGATGCTTCATGAGTACAAAATAGAGGGAGAATGCTAGCTATCTATTACTGATTGTGCATGAGTGGGCAGCAGTGAAGAGTACCAGCTATCTATTCCTGATGCTGCATGAGTGCACAGTAGAGGAGCGTGCTAGCTCTCTATTCCTGATGCTGCATAAGTGCGCAGTAGAGGAGAGTGCTAGCTATCTTATTACTGATGTTGTGTGAGTGTGCAGTAGAGGAAGAATGCTAGCTCTCTATTCCTGATGCTGCATAAGTATGCAGTAGAGGAGAGTGATAGCTCTCTATTCCTGACGCTGCATGAGTTCGCAGTGGCAGAGAGCACTAGCTCCCTATTCCTGATGCTCCATGAGTGCGCAGCACAAGGAGAGTGCCAGCTATCTATTCCTGATGCTGCATGAATGTGCAGTAGAAGGAGAGTGCTAGATATCTATCCCTGATGCTGCATGAGTGTGCAGTAGAGGAAGAGTGCCAGCTATCTTTTTCTGGTGCTGAACGAGTGCGCCGTAGAGGAGAGTGCCAGCTATATGTTCCTAATGCTGCATGAATGTGCAGTACAGGTAGAGTGCTAGCTATCTATTCCTGATGCTGCATGAGTGCGCAGTAGAGGGAGAATGTGAGCTATCTATTCCTGGTGCTTCATGAGTTCACAGTAGAGGAGAGTGCGAGCTATCTATTCATGAGGCTGCATGAATACGCAGTATAGGAGAGTGCCAGCCATCTATTTTTCCCGATGCTGCATGAATGCGCAGTAGAGGAGAGTGCTAGCTCTCTATTACTGATGCTCCATGAGTGCGCAGTAGAGGGAGAGTGCCACCGATCTATTCCTGATGCTGCATGAGTGTGCAGTAGATGGAGAGTGCTAGCTATGTATTACTGATGCTGCATGAGTGCGCAGTGGAGGGAGAGTGCACGCTCTCTATTATTGATGCTGTGTTAGTGCTCAGTTGAGGGAGATTGCTAGCTCTCTATTCCGGATGCTGCATGAGTACGCAGTAGAGGAGAGTACTACCTATCTATTCCTGATGCTGCATGGGTGCACAATAGAGGAGAGTACTAGCAATCTATTACTGATGCTGCATGAGTGCGCAGTAAAGGGAGAGTGCTAGCTCTCTATTACTGATGCTGTGTTAGTGCTCAGTTGAGGGAGATTGCTAGCTCTCTATTCCTGATGCTGCATGAGTGCGCAGTAGAAGGAGAGTGCTAGCTCTCTATTCCTGATGCTGCATGGGTGTGCAGTAGAGAAGACTGCTAGCTTTCCAATCCTGATGCTACACGAGTGCACTGCAGCGGTAGAGTGCTAGCTCTCTATTCCTGATGTTGCAAAAGTGCGCAGTAGAGGAGAGTGCTAGCTATCTATTCCGGATGCAGCATGAGTGCAAAGTAAAGGGAGAGTGCTAGCTATCTATTACTGATTGTGTATGAGTGGGCAGCAGTGGAGAGTGCCAGCTATCTATTCCTGATGCTGCATGAGTGCACAGTAGAGGAGAGTGCGAGCCCTCTATTCCTTGTGCTGCATGAGTGCGCAGTACAGGAGAGTGCTAGCTATCTATTATTGATGCTGCTTGAGTGTGGAGTAAAGGGAGAATGCTATCTCTTTATTCCTGGTGCTGTGTGAGTGTGCAGTAGGGGAGGGTGATAGCTCTCTATTCCTGATGCTGCATGAGTTCACAGTAGAGGAGAGTGCTAGCTCTCTATTCCTTATGCTCCATGAGTGCACAGTAGAGGGAGTGTGACATCTATCTATTCCTGATGCTGCATGAGTGTGCATTAGAGGGAGAGTGCTAGATATTTATTTCTGATGCTGCATGGGTGCGCAATAGAGGGAGAGTACTAGACATCTATTCCTGATGCTGCATGAGTGAGCAGTAAAGGGAGAGTGCTAGCTCCCTATTCTTGATGCTGTGTGAGTGCACTGTAGAGGAGAGTGCTAGCTCTGTATTTCTGATGCTGCATGAGTGAGCAGTAGAGGGAGAGTGCTCAATACATATTCCTGATGCTGTGTGAGTTTGTAGTAAAAGGAGAGTGCTAGATATCTATTCCTTATGTCAAATTAGTGCGCAGTAGAAGAGAGTTCTACCTCTCTATTCCTGATGCTGCTGAGTGCACAGTAGATGAGAGTGCTATATATCTATTCCTCATGCTACATGAGTGCGCAGTAGAGGGAGAGTGCCAGCTATCTATTCCTAATGCTGAATGAGTGCGCAGTAGAGGGAGAGTGCTAGAATCTATTCCTGACGCTACATGAGTGCGCCGTAGAGGGAGAGTGCTAGATGTCTGTTTCTGATGCAGCAAGAGTGCGCAATAGATTGATAGTGCTAGATATTTATTTATGATGCTGCAAGAGTGCGCAATAGAGGGAGAGTGCTAGCTATCTGTTACTGATGCTGCGTGAGTGTGCAGTAGAGGAAGAGTGACAGCTATTTTTTCCTGGTGCTGAACGAGTGCGCCGTAGAGGAGAGTGCCAGCTATCTGTTCCTAATGCTGCATGAATGTGCAGTAGCAGTAGAATGCCAGCTGTCTGTTCCTGATGGTGGGTGAGTGCGCAGTAGAGCGAGAGTTCGAGCTATCTATTCCTGATGCTTCATGAGTGCACAGTAGAGGAGAGTGCAAGATATCTATTCCTGAGGCTGCATGAATACGCAGTAGAAAAAGTGCCAGCTATCTGTACTCAATGCTGCATGAGTGCGCCGTAGAGCAGAGTGCCAGCTATCTATTCCCTATGCTGCATGAGTGTGCAATAGAGGAGAGCACTAGCTATCTATTCCTGATGCTGTGAGAGTGCACAGTAGAGGGAGCTGTAGGGTGCGCAATAGCGGGAGAGTGCTAGCAATCTATTACTGATGCTGCGTGAGTGTGCAGTAGAGGAAGAGTGCCAGCTATCTTTTCCTGGTGCTGAAGGAGTGCACCATAGCGGAGAGTGCCAGCTATCTGTTCCTAATGCTGCATGAATGTGCAGTAGAGGTAGAGTGCCAGCTATCTGTTCCTGATGCTGCGTGAGTGCGCAGTAGAGGAAGAGTGCGAGCTATCTATTCCTGGTGCTTCTTGAGTGCACAGTAGAGGAGAGAGAGAGCTATCTATTCCGGGGGCTGCATGAATACACAGTAGAGGAGGGTGCCAGCTAGCTGTTTCCAATGCTGCATGAGTGTGCAGTAGAGGAGAGGACTAGCTATCTATTCCTGGTGCTGCATGAGTGCACAGTAGAGGAAAGTGCTAGCTATCTATTCCGGATGCTGCATGAGTACAAAATAGAGGGAGAATGCTAGCTATCTATTACTGATTGTGCATGAGTGGGCCGCAGTGAAGAGTACCAGCTATCTATTCCTGATGCTGCATGGGTGCGCAATAGAGGAGAGTACTTGCAATCTATTACTGATGCTGCATGAGTGCGCAGTAGAGGAGAGTGCTACCTATCTATTCCTGATGCTGCATTGGTGCGCAATAGAGGAGAGTACTTGCAATCTATTACTGATGCTGCATGAGTGCGCAGTAAAGGGAGAGTGCTAGCTCTCTATTACTGATGCTGTGTTAGTGCTCATTTGAGGGAGATTGCTAGCTCTCTATTCCTGATGCTGCATGAGTGCGCAGTAGAAGAAGAGTGCTAGCTCTCTATTCTTGATGCTGCATGGGTGTGCAGTAGAGAAGACTGCTAGCTCTCCATTCCTGATGCTGCACGAGTGCACTGTAGCGCTAGAGTGCTAGCTCTCTATTCCTCATGTTGCACAAGTGTGCAGTAGAGGAGAGTGCTAGCGATCTATTCCTGATGCTGCATGAGTGCAAAGTAGAGGGAGAGTGCTAGCTATCTATTACTGATTGTGTATGAGTGGGCAGCAGTGGAGACTGCCAGCTATCTATTCCTGATGCTGCATGAGTGCACAGTAGAGGAGAGTGCGAGCCCTCTATTCCTTGTGCTGCATGAGTGCGCAGTAGAGGAGAGTGCTAGCTATCTATTATTGATGCTGCTTGAGTGTGGAGTAAAGGGAGAGTGCTAGCTCTCTATTCTTGATGCTGTGTGAGTGCACTGTAGAGGAGAGTGCTAGCTCTGTATTTCTGATGCTGCATGAGTGAGCAGTAGAGGGAGAGTGCTCGATACATATTCCTGATGCTGTGTGAGTTTGTAGTAAAAGGAGAGTGCTAGATATCTATTCCTTATGTCAAATTAGTGCGCAGTAGAAGAGAGTTCTACCTCTCTATTCCTGCTGCTGCTGAATGCACAGTAGATGAGAGTGCTATATATCTATTCCTCATGCTGCATGAGTGCGCAGTAGAGGGAGAGTACCAGCTATCTATTCCTAATGCTGAATGAGTGCGCAGTAGAGGGAGAGTGCTAGAATCTATTCCTGACGCTGCGTGAGTGCGCCGTAGAGGGAGAGTGCTAGATGTCTGTTTCTGATGCAGCAAGAGTGCACAATAGAGGGAGAGTGCTAGCTATCTATTACTGATGCTGCGTGAGTGTGCAGTAGAGGAAGAGTGACAGCTATTTTTTCCTGGTGCTGAACGAGTGCTCCGTAGAGGAGAGTGCCAGCTATCTGTTCCTAATGCTGCATGAATGTGCAGTAGCAGTAGAATGCCAGCTGTCTGTTCCTGATGGTGGGGGAGTGCGCAGTAGAGCGAGAGTTCGAGCTATCTATTCCTGATGCTTCATGAGTGCACAGTAGAGGAGAGTGCAAGATATCTATTCCTGAGGCTGCATGAATACGCAGTAGAGGAAAGTGCCAGCTATCTGTACCCAATGCTGCATGAGTGCGCCGTAGAGCAGAGTGCCAGCTATCTATTCCCTATGCTGCATGAGTGTGCAATAGAGGAGAGCACTAGCTATCTATTCCTGATGCTGTGAGAGTGCACAGTAGAGGGAGCTGTAGGGTGCGCAATAGCGGGAGAGTGCTAGCAATCTATTACTGATGCTGCGTGAGTGTGCAGTAGAGGAAGAGTGCCAGCTATCTTTTCCTGGTGCTGAAGGAGTGCACCATAGCGGAGAGTGCCAGCTATCTGTTCCTAATGCTGCATGAATGTGCAGTAGAGGTAGAGTGCCAGCTATCTGTTCCTGATGCTGCGTGAGTGCGCAGTAGAGGAAGAGTGCGAGCTATCTATTCCTGGTGCTTCTTGAGTGCACAGTAGAGGAGAGAGCGAGCTATCTATTCCGGAGGCTGCATGAATACACGGTAGAGGAGGGTGCCAGCTAGCTGTTTCCAATGCTGCATGAGTGTGCAGTAGAGGAGAGGGCTAGCTATCTATTCCGGATGCTGCATGAGTACAAAATAGAGGGAGAATGCTAGCTATCTATTACTGATTGTGCATGAGTGGGCAGCAGTGAAGAGTACCAGCTATCTATTCCTGATGCTGCATTGGTGCGCAATAGAGGAGAGTACTTGCAATCTATTACTGATGCTGCATGAGTGCGCAGTAGAGGAGAGTGCTACCTATCTATTCCTGATGCTGCATTGGTGCGCGATAGAGGAGAGTACTTGCAATCTATTACTGATGCTGCATGAGTGCGCAGTAAAGGGAGAGTGCTAGCTCTCTATTACTGATGCTGTGTTAGTGCTCATTTGAGGGAGATTGCTAGCTCTCTATTCCTGATGCTGCATGAGTGCGCAGTAGAAGAAGAGTGCTAGCTCTCTATTCTTGATGCTGCATGGGTGTGCAGTAGAGAAGACTGCTAGCTCGCCATTCCTGATGCTGCACGAGTGCACTGTAGCGCTAGAGTGCTAGCTCTCAATTCCTGATGTTGCACAAGTGTGCAGTAGAGGAGAGTGCTAGCTATCTATTCCTGATGCTGCATGAGTGCAAAGTAGAGGGAGAGTGCTAGCTATCTATTACTGATTGTGTATGAGTGGGCAGCAGTGGAGAGTGCCAGCTATCTATTCCTGATGCTGCATGAGTGCACAGTAGAGGAGAGTGCGAGCCCTCTATTCCTTGTGCTGCATGAGTGCGCAGTAGAGGAGAGTGCTAGATATCTATTATTGATGCTGCTTGAGTGTGGAGTAAAGGGAGAATGCTAGCTCTTTATTCCTGGTGCTGTGTGAGTGTGCAGTAGGGGAGGGTGAAAGCTCTCTATTCCTGATGCTGCATGAGTTCACAGTAGAGGAGAGTGCTAGCTCTCTATTCCTTATGCTCCATGAGTGCACAGTAGAGGGAGCGTGACATCTATCTATTCCTGATGCTGCATGAGTGTGCATTAGAGGGAGAGTGCTAGATATTTATTTCTGATGATGCATGGGTGCGCAATAGAGGGAGAGTACTAGACATCTATTCCTGATGCTGCATGAGTGCGCAGTAAAGGGAGAGTGCTAGCTCTCTATTCTTGATGCTGTGTGAGTGCACTGTAGAGGAGAGTGCTAGCTCTGTATTTCTGATGCTGCATGAGTGAGCAGTAGAGGGAGAGTGCTCGATACATATTCCTGATGCTGTGTGAGTTTGTAGTAAAAGGAGAGTGCTAGATATCTATTCCTTATGTCAAATTAGTGCGCAGTAGAAGAGAGTTCTACCTCTCTATTCCTGATGCTGCTGAATGCACAGTAGATGAGAGTGCTATATATCTATTCCTCATGCTGCATGAGTGCGCAGTAGAGGGAGAGTGCCAGCTATCTATTCCTAATGCTGAATGAGTGCGCAGTAGAGGGAGAGTGCTAGAATCTATTCCTGACGCTGCGTAAGTGCGCCGTAGAGGGAGAGTGCTAGATGTCTGTTTCTGATGCAGCAAGAGTGCGCAATAGATTGATAGTGCTAGATATTTATTTCTGATGCTGCAAGAGTGCGCAATAGAGGGAGAGTGCTAGCTATCTATTACTGATGCTGCATGAGTGTGCAGTAGAGGAAGAGTGACAGCTATTTTTTCCTGGTGCTGAACGAGTGCGCCCTAGAGGAGAGTGCCAGCTATCTGTTCCTAATGCTGCATGAATGTGCAGAAGCAGTAGAATGCCAGCTGTCTTTTTCTGATAGTGGGTGAGTGCGCAGTAGAGCGAGAGTTCGAGCTATCTATTCCTGATGCTTCATGAGTGCACAGTAGAGGAGAGTGCAAGATATCTATTCCTGAGGCTGCATGAATACGCAGTAGAGGAAAGTGCCAGCTATCTGTACCCAATGCTGCATGAGTGCGCCGTAGAGCAGAGTGCCAGCTATCTATTCCCTATGCTGCATGAGTGTGCAATAGAGGAGAGCACTAGCTATCTATTCCTGATGCTGTCAGAGTGCACAGTAGAGGGAGCTGTAGGGTGCGCAATAGCGGGAGAGTGCTAGCAATCTATTACTGATGCTGCGTGAGTGTGCAGTAGAGGAAGAGTGCCAGCTATCTTTTCCTGGTGCTGAAGGAGTGCACCATAGCGGAGAGTGCCAGCTATCTGTTCCTAATGCTGCATGAATGTGCAGTAGAGGTAGAGTGCCAGCTATCTGTTCCTGATGCTGCGTGAGTGCGCAGTAGAGGAAGAGTGCGAGCTATCTATTCCTGGTGCTTCTTGAGTGCACAGTAGAGGAGAGAGCGAGCTATCTATTCCGGAGGCTGCATGAATACACAGTAGAGGAGGGTGCCAGCTAGCTGTTTCCAATGCTGCATGAGTGTGCAGTAGAGGAGAGGGCTAGCTATCTATTCCTGATGCTGCATGAGTGCACAGTAGAGGAAAGTGCTAGCTATCTATTCCGGATGCTGCATGAGTACAAAATAGAGGGAGAATGCTAGCTATCTATTACTGATTGTGCATGAGTGGGCAGCAGTGAAGAGTACCAGCTATCTATTCCTGATGCTGCATTGGTGCGCAATAGAGGAGAGTACTTGCAATCTATTACTGATGCTGCATGAGTGCGCAGTAGAGGAGAGTGCTACCTATCTATTCCTGATGCTGCATTGGTGCGCGATAGAGAAGAGTACTTGCAATCTATTACTGATGCTGCATGAGTGCGCAGTAAAGGGAGAGTGCTAGCTCTCTATTACTGATGCTGTGTTAGTGCTCATTTGAGGGAGATTGCTAGCTCTCTATTCCTGATGCTGCATGAGTGCGCAGTAGAAGAAGAGTGCTAGATCCCTATTCTTGATGCTGCATGGGTGTGCAGTAGAGAAGACTGTTAGCTCGCCATTCCTGATGCTGCACGAGTGCACTGTAGCGCTAGAGTGCTAGCTCTCAATTCCTGATGTTGCACAAGTGTGCAGTAGAGGAGAGTGCTAGCTATCTATTCCTGATGCTGCATGAGTGCAAAGTAGAGGGAGAGTGCTAGCTATCTATTACTGATTGTGTATGAGTGGGCAGCAGTGGAGAGTGCCAGCTATCTATTCCTGATGCTGCATGAGTGCACAGTAGAGGAGAGTGCGAGCCCTCTATTACTTGTGCTGCATGAGTGCGCAGTAGAGGAGAGTGCTAGCTATCTATTGTTGATGCTGCTTGAGTGTGGAGTAAAGGGAGAATGCTAGCTCTTTATTCCTGGTGCTGTGTGAGTGTGCAGTAGGGGAGGGTGATAGCTCTCTATTCCTGATGCTGCATGAGTTCACAGTAGAGGAGAGTGCTAGCTCTCTATTCCTTATGCTCCATGAGTGCACAGTAGAGGGAGCGTGACATCTATCTATTCCTGATGCTGCATGAGTGTGCATTAAAGGGAGAGTGCTAGATATTTATTTCTGATGCTGCATGGGTGCGCAATAGAGGGAGAGTACTAGACATCTATTCCTGAAGCTACATGAGTGCGCAGTAAAGGGAGAGTGCTAGCTCCCTATTCTTGATGCTGTGTGAGTGCACTGTAGAGGAGAGTGCTAGCTCTGTATTTCTGATGCTGCATGAGTGAGCAGTAGAGGGAGAGTGCTCGATACATATTCCTGATGCTGTGTGAGTTTGTAGTAAAAGGAGAGTGCTAGATATCTATTCCTTATGTCAAATTAGTGCGCAGTAGAAGAGAGTTCTACCTCTCTATTCCTGATGCTGCTGAGTGCACAGTAGATGAGAGTGCTATATATCTATTCCTCATGCTGCATGAGTGTGCAGTAGAGGGAGAGTGCCAGCTATCTATTCCTAATGCTGAATGAGTGCGCAGTAGAGGGAGAGTGCTAGAATCTATTCCTGACGCTACATGAGTGCGCCGTAGAGGGAGACTGCTAGATGTCTGTTTCTGATGCAGCAAGAGTGCGCAATAGATTGATAGTGCTAGATATTTATTTATGATGCTGCAAGAGTGCGCAATAGAGGGAGAGTGCTAGCTATCTATTACTGATGCTGCGTGAGTGTGCAGTAGAGGAAGAGTGACAGCTATTTTTTCCTGGTGCTGAACGAGTGCGCCGCAGAGGAGAGTGCCAGCTATCTGTTCCTAATGCTGCATGAATGTGCAGTAGCAGTAGAATGCCAGCTGTCTGTTCCTGATGGTGGGTGAGTGCGCAGTAGAGCGAGAGTTCGAGCTATCTATTCCTGATGCTTCATGAGTGCACAGTAGAGGAGAGTGCAAGATATCTATTCCTGAGGCTGCATGAATACGCAGTAGAGGAAAGTGCCAGCTATCTGTACTCAATGCTGCATGAGTGCGCCGTAGAGCAGAGTGCCAGCTATCTATTCCCTATGCTGCATGAGTGTGCAATAGAGGAGAGCACTAGCTATCTATTCCTGATGCTGTGAGAGTGCACAGTAGAGGGAGCTGTAGGGTGCGCAATAGCGGGAGAGTGCTAGCAATCTATTACTGATGCTGCGTGAGTGTGCAGTAGAGGAAGAGTGCCAGCTATCTTTTCCTGGTGCTGAAGGAGTGCACCATAGCGAAGAGTGCCAGCTATCTGTTCCTAATGCTGCATGAATGTGCAGTAGAGGTAGAGTGCCAGCTATCTGTTCCTGATGCTGCGTGAGTGCGCAGTAGAGGAAGAGTGCGAGCTATCTATTCCTGGTGCTTCTTGAGTGCACAGTAGAGGAGAGAGCGAGCTATCTATTCCGGAGGCTGCATGAATACACAGTAGAGGAGGGTGCCAGCTAGCTGTTTCCAATGCTGCATGAGTGTGCAGTAGAGGAGAGGACTAGCTATCTATTCCTGATGCTGCATGAGTGCACAGTAGAGGAAAGTGCTAGCTATCTATTCCGGATGCTGCATGAGTACAAAATAGAGGGAGAATGCTAGCTATCTATTACTGATTGTGCATGAGTGGGCAGCAGTGAAGAGTACCAGCTATCTATTCCTGATGCTGCATGGGTGCGCAATAGAGGAGAGTACTTGCAATCTATTACTGATGCTGCATGAGTGCGCAGTAGAGGAGAGTGCTACCTATCTATTCCTGATGCTGCATTGGTGCGCAATAGAGGAGAGTACTTGCAATCTATTACTGATGCTGCATGAGTGCGCAGTAAAGGGAGAGTGCTAGCTCTCTATTACTGATGCTGTGTTAGTGCTCATTTGAGGGAGATTGCTAGCTCTCTATTCCTGATGCTGCATGAGTGCGCAGTAGAAGAAGAGTGCTAGCTCTCTATTCTTGATGCTGCATGGGTGTGCAGTAGAGAAGACTGCTAGCTCTCCATTCCTGATGCTGCACGGGTGCACTGTAGCGCTAGAGTGCTAGCTCTCTATTCCTGATGTTGCACAAGTGTGCAGTGGAGGAGAGTGCTAGCGATCTATTCCTGATGCTGCATGAGTGCAAAGTAGAGGGAGAGTGCTAGCTATCTATTACTGATTGTGTATGAGTGGGCAGCAGTGGAGAGTGCCAGCTATCTATTCCTGATGCTGCATGAGTGCACAGTAGAGGAGAGTGCGAGCCCTCTATTCCTTGTGCTGCATGAGTGCGCAGTAGAGGAGAGTGCTAGCTATCTATTATTGATGCTGCTTGAGTGTGGAGTAAAGGGAGAATGCTAGCTCTTTATTCCTGGTGCTGTGTGAGTGTGCAGTAGGGGAGGGTGATAGCTCTCTATTCCTGATGCTGCATGAGTTCACAGTAGAGGAGAGTGCTAGCTCTCTATTCCTTATGCTCCATGAGTGCACAGTAGAGGGAGCGTGACATCTATCTATTCCTGATGCTGCATGAGTGTGCATTAGAGGGAGAGTGCTAGATATTTATTTCTGATGCTGCATGGGTGCACAATAGAGAAAGATTACTAGACATCTATTCCTGATGCTGCATGAGTGCGCAGTAAAGGGAGAGTGCTAGCTCTCTATTCTTGATGCTGTGTGAGTGCACTGTAGAGGAGAGTGCTAGCTCTGTATTTCTGATGCTGCATGAGTGAGCAGTAGAGGGAGAGTGCTCGATACATATTCCTGATGCTGTGTGAGTTTGTAGTAAAAGGAGAGTGCTAGATATCTATTCCTTATGTCAAATTAGTGCGCAGTAGAAGAGAGTTCTACCTCTCTATTCCTGATGCTGCTGAATGCACAGTAGATGAGAGTGCTATATATCTATTCCTCATGCTGCATGAGTGCGCAGTAGAGGGAGAGTACCAGCTATCTATTCCTAATGCTGAATGAGTGCGCAGTAGAGGGAGAGTGCTAGAATCTATTCCTGACGCTGCGTGAGTGCGCCGTAGAGGGAGAGTGCTAGATGTCTGTTTCTGATGCAGCAAGAGTGCGCAATAGAGGGAGAGTGCTAGCTATCTATTACTGATGCTGCGTGAGTGTGCAGTAGAGGAAGAGTGACAGCTATTTTTTCCTGGTGCTGAACGAGTGCTCCGTAGAGGAGAGTGCCAGCTATCTGTTCCTAATGCTGCATGAATGTGCAGTAGCAGTAGAATGCCAGCTGTCTGTTCCTGATGGTGGGTGAGTGCGCAGTAGAGCGAGAGTTCGAGCTATCTATTCCTGATGCTTCATGAGTGCACAGTAGAGGAGAGTGCAAGATATCTATTCCTGAGGCTGCATGAATACGCAGTAGAGGAAAGTGGCAGCTATCTGTACCCAATGCTGCATGAGTGCGCCGTAGAGCAGAGTGCCAGCTATCTATTCCCTATGCTGCATGAGTGTGCAATAGAGGAGAGCACTAGCTATCTATTCCTGATGCTGTGAGAGTGCACAGTAGAGGGAGCTGTAGGGTGCGCAATAGCGGGAGAGTGCTAGCAATTTATTACTGATGCTGCGTGAGTGTGCAGTAGAGGAAGAGTGCCAGCTATCTTTTCCTGGTGCTGAAGGAGTGCACCATAGCGGAGAGTGCCAGCTATCTGTTCCTAATGCTGCATGAATGTGCAGTAGAGGTAGAGTGCCAGCTATCTGTTCCTGATGCTGCGTGAGTGCGCAGTAGAGGAAGAGTGCGAGCTATCTATTCCTGGTGCTTCTTGAGTGCACAGTAGAGGAGAGAGCGAGCTATCTATTCCGGAGGCTGCATGAATACACGGTAGAGGAGGGTGCCAGCTAGCTGTTTCCAATGCTGCATGAGTGTGCAGTAGAGGAGAGGGCTAGCTATCTATTCCTGATGCTGCATGAGTGCACAGTAGAGGAAAGTGCTAGCTATCTATTCCGGATGCTGCATGAGTACAAAATAGAGGGAGAATGCTAGCTATCTATTACTGATTGTGCATGAGTGGGCAGCAGTGAAGAGTACCAGCTATCTATTCCTGATGCTGCATTGGTGCGCAATAGAGGAGAGTACTTGCAATCTATTGCTGATGCTGCATGAGTGCGCAGTAGAGGAGAGTGCTACCTATCTATTCCTGATGCTGCATTGGTGCGCGATAGAGGAGAGTACTTGCAATCTATTACTGATGCTGCATGAGTGCGCAGTAAAGGGAGATTGCTAGCTCTCTATTACTGATGCTGTGTTAGTGCTCATTTGAGGGAGATTGCTAGCTCTCTATTCCTGATGCTGCATGAGTGCGCAGTAGAAGAAGAGTGCTAGCTCTCTATTCTTGATGCTGCATGGGTATGCAGTGGAGAAGACTGCTAGCTCGCCATTCCTGATGCTGCACGAGTGCACTGTAGCGCTAGAGTGCTAGCTCTCAATTCCTGATGTTGCACAAGTGTGCAGTAGAGGAGAGTGCTAGCTATCTATTCCTCATGCTGCATGAGTGCAAAGTAGAGGGAGAGTGCTAGCTATCTATTACTGATTGTGTATGAGTGGGCAGCAGTGGAGAGTGCCAGCTATCTATTCCTGATGCTGCATGAGTGCACAGTAGAGGAGAGTGCGAGCCCTCTATTCCTTGTGCTGCATGAGTGCGCAGTAGAGGAGAGTGCTAGCTATCTATTATTGATGCTGCTTGAGTGTGGAGTAAAGGGAGAATGCTAGCTCTTTATTCCTGGTGCTGTGTGAGTGTGCAGTAGGGGAGGGTGATAGCTCTCTATTCCTGATGCTGCATGAGTTCACAGTAGAGGTGAGTGCTAGCTCTCTAGTCCTTATGCTCCATGAGTGCACAGTAGAGGGAGCGTGACATCTATCTATTCCTGATGCTGCATGAGTGTGCATTAGAGGGAGAGTGCTAGATATTTATTTCTGATGATGCATGGGTGCGCAATAGAGGGAGAGTACTAGACATCTATTCCTGATGCTGCATGAGTGTGCAGTAAAGGGAGAGTGCTAGCTCTCTATTCTTGATGCTGTGTGAGTGCACTGTAGAGGAGAGTGCTAGCTCTGTATTTCTGATGCTGCATGAGTGAGCAGTAGAGGGAGAGTGCTCGATACATATTCCTGATGCTGTGTGAGTTTGTAGTAAAAGGAGAGTGCTAGATATCTATTCCTTATGTCAAATTAGTGCGCAGTAGAAGAGAGTTCTACCTCTCTATTCCTGATGCTGCTGAATGCACAGTAGATGAGAGTGCTATATATCTATTCCTCATGCTGCATGAGTGCGCAGTAGAGGGAGAGTGCCAGCTATCTATTCCTAATGCTGAATGAGTGCGCAGTAGAGGGAGAGTGCTAGAATCTATTCCTGACGCTGCGTAAGTGCGCCGTAGAGGGAGAGTGCTAGATGTCTGTTTCTGATGCAGCAAGAGTGCGCAATAGATTGATAGTGCTAGATATTTATTTCTGATGCTGCAAGAGTGCGCAATAGAGGGAGAGTGCTAGCTATCTATTACTGATGCTGCATGAGTGTGCAGTAGAGGAAGAGTGACAGCTATTTTTTCCTGGTGCTGAACGAGTGCGCCCTAGAGGAGAGTGCCAGCTATCTGTTCCTAATGCTGCATGAATGTGCAGAAGCAGTAGAATGCCAGCTGTCTTTTCCTGATAGTGGGTGAGTGCGCAGTAGAGCGAGAGTTCGAGCTATCTATTCCTGATGCTTCATGAGTGCACAGTGGAGGAGAGTGCAAGATATCTATTCCTGAGGCTGCATGAATACGCAGTAGAGGAAAGTGCCAGCTATCTGTACCCAATGCTGCATGAGTGCGCCGTAGAGCAGAGTGCCAGCTATCTATTCCCTATGCTGCATGAGTGTGCAATAGAGGAGAGCACTAGCTATCTATTCCTGATGCTGTGAGAGTGCACAGTAGAGGGAGCTGTAGGGTGCACAATAGCGGGAGAGTGCTAGCAATCTATTACTGATGCTGCGTGAGTGTGCAGTAGAGGAAGAGTGCCAGCTATCTTTTCCTGGTGCTGAAGGAGTGCACCATAGCGGAGAGTGCCAGCTATCTGTTCCTAATGCTGCATGAATGTGCAGTAGAGGTAGAGTGCCAGCTATCTGTTCCTGGTGCTGCGTGAGTGCGCAGTAGAGGAAGAGTGCGAGCTATCTATTCCTGGTGCTTCTTGAGTGCACAGTAGAGGAGAGAGCGAGCTATCTATTCCGGAGGCTGCATGAATACACGGTAGAGGAGGGTGCCAGCTAGCTGTTTCCAATGCTGCATGAGTGTGCAGTAGAGGAGAGGGTTAGCTATCTATTCCTGATGCTGCATGAGTGCACAGTAGAGGAAAGTGCTAGCTATCTATTCCGGATGCTGCATGAGTACAAAATAGAGGGAGAATGCTAGCTATCTATTACTGATTGTGCATGAGTGGGCCGCAGTGAAGAGTACCAGCTATCTATTCCTGATGCTGCATTGGTGCGCAATAGAGGAGAGTACTTGCAATCTATTACTGATGCTGCATGAGTGCGCAGTAGAGGAGAGTGCTACCTATCTATTACAGATGCTGCATTGGTGCGCGATAGAGGAGAGTACTTGCAATCTATTACTGATGCTGCATGAGTGCGCAGTAAAGGGAGAGTGCTAGCTCTCTATTACTGATGCTGTGTTAGTGCTCATTTGAGGGAGATTGCTAGCTCTCTATTCCTGATGCTGCATGAGTGCGCAGTAGAAGAAGAGTGCTAGCTCTCTATTCTTGATGCTGCATGGGTGTGCAGTAGAGAAGACTGCTAGCTCGCCATTCCTGATGCTGCACGAGTGCACTGTAGCGCTAGAGTGCTAGCTCTCAATTCCTGATGTTGCACAAGTGTGCAGTAGAGGAGAGTGCTAGCTATCTATTCCTCATGCTGCATGAGTGCAAAGTAGAGGGAGAGTGCTAGCTATCTATTACTGATTGTAAATGAGTGGGCAGCAGTGGAGAGTGCCAGCTATCTATTCCTGATGCTGCATGAGTGCACAGTAGAGGAGAGTGCGAGCCCTCTATTCCTTGTGCTGCATGAGTGCGCAGTAGAGGAGAGTACTAGACATCTATTCCTGATGCTGCATGAGTGTGCAGTAAAGGGAGAGTGCTAGCTCTCTATTCTTGATGCTGTGTGAGTGCACTGTAGAGGAGAGTGCTAGCTCTGTATTTCTGATGCTGCATGAGTGAGCAGTAGAGGGAGAGTGCTCGATACATATTCCTGATGCTGTGTGAGTTTGTAGTAAAAGGAGAGTGCTAGATATCTATTCCTTATGTCAAATTAGTGCGCAGTAGAAGAGAGTTCTACCTCTCTATTCCTGATGCTGCTGAATGCACAGTAGATGAGAGTGCTATATATCTATTCCTCATGCTGCATGAGTGCGCAGTAGAGGGAGAGTGCCAGCTATCTATTCCTAATGCTGAATGAGTGCGCAGTAGAGGGAGAGTGCTAGAATCTATTCCTGACGCTGCGTAAGTGCGCCGTAGAGGGAGAGTGCTAGATGTCTGTTTCTGATGCAGCAAGAGTGCGCAATAGATTGATAGAGCTAGATATTTATTTCTGATGCTGCAAGAGTGCGCAATAGAGGGAGAGTGCTAGCTATCTATTACTGATGCTGCATGAGTGTGCAGTAGAGGAAGAGTGACAGCTATTTTTTCCTGGTGCTGAACGAGTGCGCCCTAGAGGAGAGTGCCAGCTATCTGTTCCTAATGCTGCATGAATGTGCAGAAGCAGTAGAATGCCAGCTGTCTTTTCCTGATAGTGGGTGAGTGCGCAGTAGAGCGAGAGTTCGAGCTATCTATTCCTGATGCTTCATGAGTGCACAGTGGAGGAGAGTGCAAGATATCTATTCCTGAGGCTGCATGAATACGCAGTAGAGGAAAGTGCCAGCTATCTGTACCCAATGCTGCATGAGTGCGCCGTAGAGCAGAGTGCCAGCTATCTATTCCCTATGCTGCATGAGTGTGCAATAGAGGAGAGCACTAGCTATCTATTCCTGATGCTGTGAGAGTGCACAGTAGAGGGAGCTGTAGGGTGCACAATAGCGGGAGAGTGCTAGCAATCTATTACTGATGCTGCGTGAGTGTGCAGTAGAGGAAGAGTGCCAGCTATCTTTTCCTGGTGCTGATGGAGTGCACCATAGCGGAGAGTGCCAGCTATCTGTTCCTAATGCTGCATGAATGTGCAGTAGAGGTAGAGTGCCAGCTATCTGTTCCTGGTGCTGCGTGAGTGCGCAGTAGAGGAAGAGTGCGAGCTATCTATTCCTGGTGCTTCTTGAGTGCACAGTAGAGGAGAGAGCGAGCTATCTATTCCGGAGGCTGCATGAATACACGGTAGAGGAGGGTGCCAGCTAGCTGTTTCCAATGCTGCATGAGTGTGCAGTAGAGGAGAGGGTTAGCTATCTATTCCTGATGCTGCATGAGTGCACAGTAGAGGAAAGTGCTAGCTATCTATTCCGGATGCTGCATGAGTACAAAATAGAGGGAGAATGCTAGCTATCTATTACTGATTGTGCATGAGTGGGCCGCAGTGAAGAGTACCAGCTATCTATTCCTGATGCTGCATTGGTGCGCAATAGAGGAGAGTACTTGCAATCTATTACTGATGCTGCATGAGTGCGCAGTAGAGGAGAGTGCTACCTATCTATTACAGATGCTGCATTGGTGCGCGATAGAGGAGAGTACTTGCAATCTATTACTGATGCTGCATGAGTGCGCAGTAAAGGGAGAGTGCTAGCTCTCTATTACTGATGCTGTGTTAGTGCTCATTTGAGGGAGATTGCTAGCTCTCTATTCCTGATGCTGCATGAGTGCGCAGTAGAAGAAGAGTGCTAGCTCTCTATTCTTGATGCTGCATGGGTGTGCAGTAGAGAAGACTGCTAGCTCGCCATTCCTGATGCTGCACGAGTGCACTGTAGCGCTAGAGTGCTAGCTCTCAATTCCTGATGTTGCACAAGTGTGCAGTAGAGGAGAGTGCTAGCTATCTATTCCTCATGCTGCATGAGTGCAAAGTAGAGGGAGAGTGCTAGCTATCTATTACTGATTGTGTATGAGTGGGCAGCAGTGGAGAGTGCCAGCTATCTATTCCTGATGCTGCATGAGTGCACAGTAGAGGAGAGTGCGAGCCCTCTATTCCTTGTGCTGCATGAGTGCGCAGTAGAGGAGAGTGCTAGCTATCTATTATTGATGCTGCTTGAGTGTGGAGTAAAGGGAGAATGCTAGCTCTTTATTCCTGGTGCTGTGTGAGTGTGCAGTAGGGGAGGGTGATAGCTCTCTATTCCTGATGCTGCATGAGTTCACAGTAGAGGAGAGTGCTAGCTCTCTATTCCTTATGCTCCATGAGTGCACAGTAGAGGGAGCGTGACATCTATCTATTCCTGATGCTGCATGAGTGTGCATTAGAGGGAGAGTGCTAGATATTTATTTCTGATGATGCATGGGTGCGCAATAGAGGGAGAGTACTAGACATCTATTCCTGATGCTGCATGAGTGCGCAGTAAAGGGAGAGTGCTAGCTCTCTATTCTTGATGCTGTGTGAGTGCACTGTAGAGGAGAGTGCTAGCTCTGTATTTCTGATGCTGCATGAGTGAGCAGTAGAGGGAGAGTGCTCGATACATATTCCTGATGCTGTGTGAGTTTGTAGTAAAAGGAGAGTGCTAGATATCTATTCCTTATGTCAAATTAGTGCGCAGTAGAAGAGAGTTCTACCTCTCTATTCCTGATGCTGCTGAATACACAGTAGATGAGAGTGCTATATATCTATTCCTCATGCTGCATGAGTGCGCAGTAGAGGGAGAGTGCCAGCTATCTATTCCTAATGCTGAATGAGTGCGCAGTAGAGGGAGAGTGCTAGAATCTATTCCTGACGCTGCGTGAGTGCGCCGTAGAGGGAGAGTGCTAGATGTCTGTTTCTGATGCAGCAAGAGTGCGCAATAGATTGATAGTGCTAGATATTTATTTCTGATGCTGCAAGAGTGCGCAATAGAGGGAGAGTGCTAGCTATCTATTACTGATGCTGCATGAGTGTGCAGTAGAGGAAGAGTGACAGCTATTTTTTCCTGGTGCTGAACGAGTGCGCCCTAGAGGAGAGTGCCAGCTATCTGTTCCTAATGCTGCATGAATGTGCAGAAGCAGTAGAATGCCAGCTGTCTTTTCCTGATGGTGGGTGAGTGCGCAGTAGAGCGAGAGTTCGAGCTATCTATTCCTGATGCTTCATGAGTGCACAGTAGAGGAGAGTGCAAGATATCTATTCCTGAGGCTGCATGAATACGCAGTAGAGGAAAGTGCCAGCTATCTGTACCCAATGCTGCATGAGTGCGCCGTAGAGCAGAGTGCCAGCTATCTATTCCCTATGCTGCATGAGTGTGCAATAGAGGAGAGCACTAACTATCTATTCCTGATGCTGTGAGAGTGCACAGTAGAGGGAGCTGTAGGGTGCGCAATAGCGGGAGAGTGCTAGCAATCTATTACTGATGCTGCTTGAGTGTGCAGTAGAGGAAGAGTGCCAGCTATCTTTTCCGGGTGCTGAAGGAGTGCACCATAGCGGAGAGTGCCAACTATCTGTTCCTAATGCTGCATGAATGTGCAGTAGAGGTAGAGTGCCAGCTATCTGTTCCTGATGCTGCGTGAGTGCGCAGTAGAGGAAGAGTGCGAGCTATCTATTCCTGGTGCTTCTTGAGTGCACAGTAGAGGAGAGAGCGAGCTATCTATTCCGGAGGCTGCATGAATACACGGTAGAGGAGGGTGCCAGCTAGCTGTTTCCAATGCTGCATGAGTGTGCAGTAGAGGAGAGGGCTAGCTATCTATTCCTGATGCTGCATGAGTGCACAGTAGAGGAAAGTGCTAGCTATCTATTCTGGATGCTGCATGAGTACAAAATAGAGGGAGAATGCTAGCTATCTATTACTGATTGTGCATGAGTGGGCAGCAGTGAAGAGTACCAGCTATCTATTCCTGATGCTGCATTGGTGCGCAATAGAGGAGAGTACTTGCAATCTATTACTGATGCTGCATGAGTGCGCATTAGAGGAGAGTGCTACCTATCTATTCCTGATGCTGCATTGGTGCGCAATAGAGGAGAGTACTTGCAATCTATTACTGATGCTGCATGAGTGCGCAGTAAAGGGAGAGTGATAGCTCTCTATTACTGATGCTGTGTTAGTGCTCATTTGAGGGAGATTGCTAGCTCTCTATTCCTGATGCTGCATGAGTGCGCAGTAGAAGAAGAGTGCTAGCTCTCTATTCTTGATGCTGCATGGGTGTGCAGTAGAGAAGACTGCTAGCTCTCCATTCCTGATGCTGCACGAGTGCACTGTAGCGCTAGAGTGCTAGCTCTCTATTCCTGATGTTGCACAAGTGTGCAGTAGAGGAGAGTGCTAGCTATCTATTCCTGATGCTGCATGAGTGCAAAGTAGAGGGAGAGTGCTAGCTATCTATTACTGATTGTGTATGAGTGGGCAGCAGTGGAGAGTGCCAGCTATCTATTCCTGATGCTGCATGAGTGCACAGTAGAGGAGAGTGCGAGCCCTCTATTCCTTGTGCTGCATGAGTGCGCAGTAGAGGAGAGTGCTAGCTATATATTATTGATGCTGCTTGAGTGTGGAGTAAAGGGAGAATGCTAGCTCTTTATTCCTGGTGCTGTGTTAGTGTGCAGTAGGGGAGGGTGATAGCTCTCTATTCCTGATGCTGCATGAGTTCACAGTAGAGGAGAGTGCTAGCTCTCTATTCCTTATGCTCCATGAGTGCACAGTAGAGGGAGCGTGACATCTATCTATTCCTGATGCTGCATGAGTGTGCATTAGAGGGAGAGTGCTAGATATTTATTTCTGATGCTGCATGGGTGCGCAATAGAGGGAGAGTACTAGACATCTATTCCTGATGCTGCATGAGTGCGCAGTAAAGGGAGAGTGCTAGCTCTCTATTCTTGATGCTGTGTGAGTGCACTGTAGAGGAGAGTGCTAGCTCTGTATTTCTGATGCTGCATGAGTGAGCAGTAGAGGGAGAGTGCTCAATACATGTTCCTGATGCTGTGTGAGTTTGTAGTAAAAGGAGAGTGCTAGATATCTATTCCTTATGTCAAATTAGTGTGCAGAAGAAGAGAGTTCTACCTCTCTATTCCTGATGCTGCTGAGTGCACAGTAGATGAGAGTGCTATATATCTATTCCTCATGCTGCATGAGTGCGCAGTAGAGGGAGAGTGCCAGCTATCTGTTCCTGATGCTGCGTGAGTGCGCAGTAGAGGAAGAGTGCGAGCTATCTATTCCTGGTGCTTCTTGAGTGCACAGTAGAGGAGAGAGCGAGCTATCTATTCCGGAGGCTGCATGAATACACGGTAGAGGAGGGTGCCAGCTAGCTGTTTCCAATGCTGCATGAGTGTGCAGTAGAGGAGAGGCTAGCTATCTATTCCTGATGCTGCATGAGTGCACAGTAGAGGAAAGTGCTAGCTATCTATTCCGGATGCTGCATGAGTACAAAATAGAGGGAGAATGCTAGCTATCTTTTACTGATTGTGCATGAGTGGGCAGCAGTGAAGAGTACCAGCTATCTATTCCTGATGCTGCATGAGTGCACAGTAGAGGAGCGTGCTAGCTCTCTATTCCTGATGCTGCATAAGTGCGCAGTAGAGGAGAGTGCTAGCTATCTTATTACTGATGTTGTGTGAGTGTGCAGTAGAGGAAGAATGCTAGCTCTCTATTCCTGATGCTGCATGAGTATGCAGTAGAGGAGAGTGATAGCTCTCTATTCCTGACGCTGCATGAGTTCGCAGTGGCAGAGAGCACTAGCTCCCTATTCCTGATGCTCCATGAGTGCGCTGCACAAGGAGAGTGCCAGCTATCTATTCCTGATGCTGCATGAATGTGCAGTAGAAGGAGAGTGCTAAATATCTATCCCTGATGCTGCATGAGTGTGCAGTAGAGGAAGAGTGCCAGCTATCTTTTTCTGGTGCTGAACGAGTGCGCCGTAGAGGAGAGTGCCAGCTATATGTTCCTAATGCTGCATGAATGTGCAGTACAGGTAGAGTGATAGCTATCTATTCCTGATGCTGCATGAGTGCGCAGTAGAGGGAGAATGTGAGCTATCTATTCCTGGTGCTTCATGAGTTCACAGTAGAGGAGAGTGCGAGCTATCTATTCATGAGGCTGCATGAATACGCAGTATAGGAGAGTGCCAGCCATCTATTTTTCCCGATGCTGCATGAATGCGCAGTAGAGGAGAGTGCTAGCTCTCTATTACTGATGCTCCATGAGTGCGCAGTAGAGGGAGAGTGCCACCGATCTATTCCTGATGCTGCATGAGTGTGCAGTAGATGGAGAGTGCTAGCTATGTATTACTGATGCTGCATGAGTGCGCAGTAGAGGAAGAGTGCACGCTCTCTATTATTGATGCTGTGTTAGTGCTCAGTTGAGGGAGATTGCTAGCTCTCTATTCCGGATGCTGCATGAGTGCGCAGTAGAGAAGAGTACTACCTATCTATTCCTGATGCTGCATGGGTGCACAATAGAGGAGACTACTAGCAATCTATTACTGATGCTGCATGAGTGCGCAGTAAAGGGAGAGTGCTAGCTCTCTATTACTGATGCTGTGTTAGTGCTCAGTTGAGGGAGATTGCTAGCTCTCTATTCCTGATGCTGCATGAGTGCGCAGTAGAAGGAGAGTGCTAGCTCTCTATTCCTGATGCTGCATGGGTGTGCAGTAGAGAAGACTGCTAGCTCTCCAATCCTGATGCTGCACGAGTGCACTGCAGCGGTAGAGTGCTAGCTCTCTATTCCTGATGTTGCAAAAGTGCGCAGTAGAGGAGAGTGCTAGCTATCTATTCCTGATGCAGCATGAGTGCAAAGTAAAGGGAGAGTGCTAGCTATCTATTACTGATTGTGTATGAGTGGGCAGCAGTGGAGAGTGCCAGCTATCTATTCCTGATGCTGCATGAGTGCACAGTAGAGGAGAGTGCTAACCCTCTATTCCTGATGCTGCATGAGTGCGCAGTAGAGGAGAGTGCTAGCTAGCTATTATTGATGCTGCTTGAGTGCGGAGTAAAGGGAGAATGCTAGCTCTTTATTCCTGGTGCTGTGTGAGTCTGCAGTAGGGGAGGGTGATAGCTCTCTATTCCTGATGCTGCATGAGTTCACAGTAGAGGAGAGTGCTAGCTCTCTATTCCTTATGCTCCATGAGTGCACAGTAGAGGGAGCGTGACAGCTATCTATTCCTGATGCTGCATGAGTGTGCATTAGAGGGAGAGTGCTAGATATCTATTCCTGATGCTGCATGAGTGCACAGTAAAGGGAGAGTGCCAGCCATCTATTCCTGATGCTGGATGAGTGCACAGTAGAGGAGAGTGCTAGCTCTCTATTCCTGATGCTGTATGAGTGCACAGTAGAGGAGAGTGCTAGCTCTGTATTGCTGATGCTGCATGAGTGAGCAGTAGAGGGAGAGTGCTAGATATCTATTCCTGATGCTGTGTGAGTTTGTAGTAAAAAGAGAGTGCTAGATATCTATTCCTTATGTCACATTAGTGCGCAGTAGAGGAGAGTTCTACCTCTCTGTTCCTGATGCTGCTGAGTGCACAGTAGATGAGAGTGCTAGATATCTATTCCTCGTGCTGCATGAGTGCGCAGTAGAGGGAGAGTGCCAGCTATCTGTTCCTAATGCTGCATGAGTGCGCAGTAGAGGGAGAGTGCTAGAATCTATTCCTGACGCTGCATGAGTGCGCTGTAGAAGGAGAGTGCTAGATGTCTGTTTCTGATGCTGCCTGAGTGCACAGTAGAGGATAGTGCCAGCTATCTATCCCTGATGCTGCATGAGAGTGCAGTAGAGGAGAGTGCTAGCTATCTATCCCTGATGCTGCATGAGTGTGCAGTAGAGGAAGAGTGCCAGCTATCTTTTCCTAGTGCTGAACGAGTGTGCCGTAGAGGAGAGTGCCAGCTATCTGTTACTAATGCTGCATGAATGTGCAGTAGAGGTAGAGTGCCAGCTATCTATTCCTGATGCTGCATGAGTGCGCAGTAGAAGGAGAGTGCCAGCTATCTATTCCTGATGCTGCATGAGTGCACAGTAGAAGAGCTTGCTAGCTATCTATTCCTGATGCTGTGTGAGTGCTCAGTAGAAGGAGAGTGCTGACTATCTATTCATAATGCTGCATGAGTGCACAGTAGAGGAAAGTGCTAGTTATCTATTCCTGATGCTGCATGAGTACAAAGTAGAGGGAGAATGCTAGCTATCTATTACTGATTGTGCTTGAGTGGGCAGCAGTAAAGAGTATCAGCTATCACTGATGCTGCATGAGTGCACAGTAGAGGAGCATGCTAGCACTCTATTCCTGATGCTGCATAAGTGTGCAGTAGAGGAGAGTGCTAGCTATCTTATTACTGATGCTGCATGAGTGTGCAGTAGTGGAGAGTGATAGCTCTCTATTTGTGGCGCTGCATCAGTTCACAGTGGCGGAGAGTGCTAGCTCCCTATTCCTGATGCTCCATGAGTGCGCAGTAGAAGGAGAGTGCCAGCTATCTATTCCTGATGCTGCATGGATGTGCAGTAGAGGGAGAGTGCTAAATATCTATCCCAGATGCTGCATGAGTGTGCAGTAGAGGAAGAGTGACAGCTATCTTTTTCTGGTGCTGAATGAGTGCGCCGTAGAGGAGACTGCCAGCTATATGTTCCTAATGCTGCATGAATGTGTAGTAGAGGTAGAGTGCTAGCTATCTATTTGTGATGCTATGTGAGTGCGCAGTAGAGGGAGAATGTGAGCTATCTATTCCTGGTGCTTCATGAGTTCACAGTAGAGGAGAGTGTGAGCTATCTATTCATGATGCTGCATGAATACGCAGTATGGGAGAGTGCCAGCCATCTATTTCCGATGCTGCATGAGTGCGCAGTAGGGGAGAGTGCTAGCTCTCTATTACTGATGCTGCATGAGTGCGCAGTAGAGGGAGAGTGACACTGATCTATTCCTGATGCTGCATGAGTGTGCAGTAGAGGGAGAGTGCTAGATATTTATTTCTGATGCTACAAGAGTACGCATTAGAGGGAGAGTGCTAGCTATGTATTACTGATGCTGCATGAGTGCGCAGTAGAGGCAGAGTGCTAGCTCTCTATTACTGACGCTGTGTTAGTGCTCAGTTGAGGGAGATTGCTAGCTCTCTATTCCGGATGCTGCATGAGTGCGCAGTAGAGGAGAGTGCTACCTATCTATTATTGATGCTGCTTGAGTGAGGAGTAAAGGGAGAAATCTAGCTCCTTATTCCTGGTGCTCTGTGAGTGTGCAGTAGAGGAGGGTGATAGTTCTCTATTCC
This sequence comes from Triturus cristatus, assembly GCF_964204655.1. NCBI lineage: Eukaryota > Metazoa > Chordata > Amphibia > Caudata > Salamandridae > Triturus > Triturus cristatus. Next base: position 790,659,711 of record NC_140590.1, read on the forward strand.
TGATGCTGCATGAGTTCACAGTAGAGGAGAGTGCTAGCTCTCTATTCCTTATGCTCCATGAGTGCACAGTAGAGGGAGTATGACAGCTATCTATTCCTGATGCTTCATGAGTGTGCATTAGAGGGAGAGTTCTGAATATTTATTTCTGATGCTGCATGGGTGCGCAATAGAGGGAAAGTACTAGACATCTATTCCTGATGCTGCATGAGTGCGCAGTAAAGGGAGAGTGCTAGCTCTCTATTCTGGATGCTGTGTGAGTGCACTGTAGAGGAGAGTGCTAGCTCTCTATTCCTGATGCTGTATGAGTGCACAGTAGAGGAGAGTGCTAGCTCTGTATTTCTGATGTTGCATGAGTGAGCAGTAGAGGGAGAGTGCTAGATATCTATTCTTGGTGCTGTGTGGGTTTGCAGTACAAGGAGAGTGCTAGATATCTATTCCTTATGTCACATTAGTGCACAGTAGAGGAGAGTTCTACCTCTCTATTCCTGATGCTGCTGAGTGCACAGTAGATGAGAGTGTTAGATATCTATTCCTCATGCTGCATGAGTGCGCAGTAGAGGGAGAGTGCCAGCTATCTATTCCTAATGCTGCCTGAGTGCGCAGTAGAGGGAGATTGCTAGAATCTATTTCTGATGCTGCCTGAGTGTACAGTAGAGGATAGTGCCAGCTATCTATCCCTGATGCTGCATGACAGCGCAGTAGAGGAGAGTGTTAGCTATCTATCCCTGATGCTGCATGAGTGTGCAGTAGAGGAAGAGTGCCAGCTATCTTTTCCTGGTGCTGAACGAGTGCGCCGTAGAGGAGAGTGCCAGCTATGTGTTCCTAATGCTGCATGAATGTGCAGTAGAGGTAGAGTGCCAGCTATCTATTCCTGACGCTGCGTGAGCGCGCAGTAGAAGGAGAATGAGAGCTATCTATTCCTGGTGCTTCATGAGTGCACAGTAGAGGAGAGTGTGTGCTATCTATTCCTGATGCTGCTTGAGTGCACAGTAGAAGAGTGTGCTGGCTATCTATTCCTGATGCTGCATGAGTGCAAAGTAGAGGGAGAGTGTTAGCTATTTATTATTGATTGTGCATGATGGGCAGCAGTGGAGAGTGCCAGCTATCTATTCCTGATGCTGCATGAGTGCACAGTAGAGGGAGAGTGCTAGCCCTCTATTCCTGATGCTGCATGAGTGCGCAATAGAGGAGAGTGCTATCTATCTATTTCTGATGCTGCGTGAGTGTGGAGTAGAGGGAGAATGCTAGCTCTCTATTCCTGATGCTGCGTGAATGTGCAGTAGAGGAGAGTGATAGCTCTCTATTTCTGATGCTGCATGAGTTCGTAGTAGAGGAGAGTGCTATCTCTTCTATTCCTGATGCTCTATGAGTGCGCCGTAGAGGGAGAGTGCCAGCTATCTATTCCTGATGCTGCATGAGTGTGCAGTAGAGGGAGAGTACGAGATATCTATCCCTGATGCTGCGTGAGTGTGCAGTTGAGGAAGAGTGCCAGCTTTCTTTTCCTGATGCTGAACGAGTGCGACGTAGAGGAGAGTGTCAGCTAGCTGTTCCTAGTGCTGCATGAATGTGCAGTAGAGGTAGAGTGACAGCTTTCTATTCCTGATGCTGCGTGAGTGCGCACTAGAGGGAGAGTCCGAGCTAACTATCCTTGTGCTTCATGAGTGCACAGTAGAGCAGAGTCCTAGCTATCTATTCCTGAGGCTACATGAATACACAGTAGAGGAGAGTGCCAGCTATCTGTTCCCAATGCTGCATGAGTGCGCAGTAGAGGAGAGTGCTAGCTATCTATTCCCAATGCTGCATGAGTGCACATTAGAGGAGAACGCTAGCTATCTAATACCGATGCTGCATGAGTGCGCAGTAGAGGAAAGTGCTAGCTATCTATCCCTGATGCTGCATGAGTGTGCAGTAGAGGAAGAGTGCCAGCTATCTATTCCTGGTGCTGCACGAGTTCACAGTAGAGGAGAGTGTCAGCTATCTATTACTGATGCTGCATGAGTGCACAGTAGAGGAGAGTATCAGCTATCTATTCCTGATGCTGTGTGAGTACGCAGTAGAGTGAGTGTTAGCTATCTATTCCTGATGATGTATGAGTGCACAGTAAAAGGAGAGTGCTAGCTATCTATTCCTGATGCTTCATGAGTGCACAGCCAAAGGAGAGTGCTAGCTATTTATTCCTGATGCTGCATGAGTGCGCAGAAGAGGGAGAGTGCTAGCTCTCTATTTCTAATGCTGCATGAGTGCACAGTAAAAGTAGAGTGCTAGCTCTCTATTTCTGATGCTACTTGAGTACGTAGTTAAAGGAGAGTGATAGCTATTCATTCCTGATACTGCATGAGTGCGCAGTAGAGGGAGAGTGCTATCTCTCCATTCCTGGTGCTGCATGTGTGCGCAGGAGAGGAAGATAGGAGTTTCTGTCCTGTTCGGGCTATCGAACAGGAGGCCCAAGAATTTGGGAAGATATCCGGTTATGCCATCAATAAAACCAAAACTCAGGTTGTGCTAAATGATTATATAAGTTGGAAGGACAATAGAGTAACAGAGATGGCTAAATATCTTGGGGTCAATATAATCGTGAATTTAGATCAAATTGTTAAGGAAAATCTGGCACTGCTTGCAGCCGATATGAAAAAGTCACTCAAAAGAATTGACAACATGCATTTAACAATAGTGGGGAGGTGCAATGTTTTAAAGATGACCTTTTTCCTCAAACTTCTATATTTTTTTAGGACCATCCCACTAGAATTCAATAATATAATGTTACAGACATTCGACCGAATATTTTCTCAGTTTATCTGGGCGTATGCACAGCCAAGAAGAGCCTTCAAACTTTTCTCATTACCCAGAGAGAGAGGAGGGTGGGCTCTCCCTAATTCAAAACTTTATTACTGGGCTACTGTTCTGCATTATACTCCTGAGCTATTGCAAGACTCTCCCATAGAGAACCCCTCAGGCCTTCCGTCTCTCTATACTATACTATTAGGGGAAAGGGTAAGAAGATGTCTTTGGCGTCAGCTGGATCATGGATATTTCAGGCGGGTCAGATTTAAGACTCTTATGAATGCCTATAGGGTATTTTTTAATATACGTAAATTATTTGGACTTTCCTAATTAAATTACTATACCCCTACTCGGGATAACAGCAATTTACCACTTATTTTTCAAAATGCATATCTTCCACAGTGGTATCTAGCGGGCTTCCATAAACTGGGAGACCTGATTACCTCAGAAGGCATTTGGCCCTTTAATATTCTGAAAACCCGGCACAACCTAGACAATAGCCAGCTATATCAGTATAATGCAATTACCAGATATTTAGCTAACAAAACCGGCGGCCCAGCTGGCTTCGCTAAGCTGGCCCTCATAGATAAAATTCTGGAGCCCAGTACACCACGGATCGGAAGCATTTATAAAATGTTAAACGATCATAGGCCCGATGATATTAGTAAAATTGAATAAAAGTGGCAGCAGAAACTGAATGCACCCCCGAACACCTTTTGCCGTGCCCTAAGCCTTGCACAAACGCACTTACTGTCATCAAAGTTGCAAGCTCAATTCTTTAAAACTGGCTTCTTCTTATATATTACACCAAGTAGAGTGGCCAAATGGGGTACTGGCAGTGGAACAACTTGCCCGAGATGTGCCTTGTATAGCGCCGACTCTATACACATGTTTGCCACATGCTCAAAATTGGCCCCATTATTTGAAAGGTTGCAATTATTCATCAGTAGAGTGCTCCTTCAAGATATACAACTGCTGCCTGTCACTGTAATGTTAGGACTAAACAACACGCTCAATATAAAATCGGGGGGGGTCTTCTTGTTTCTGGCCATGACTAATCTTCGAATTTGTGTTGCCTCTAATTGGAAGGACACGAACCCACGCTCCTTTGCTCAATGGCAGGCTCGACTGCTCTCTACTCATAAACTTGAGACAGCTATATATGCTAGACAAGGTAGGGTCGGGTAAAAAAGGGGATTAGAGATCTGGGCACCTCTAACCAAGTGGCTAAGTACATTGAATACACAGGAGGCGTAGTTACGCTTGGTTATTTGTAGCAATGTCGTCGTTATTTATTTATCTACTTATTTCTTTATTTATTTATTTATTCTCCCACTTTCCGTCCTTCCACTAGCCCGCCCCCCCCCTCTCAGCTCCTGCCCTTTCCCCCACCCGCCTGAATTCGCCATCCTTCTCTTCTCCTTTTCTTATCTTTGGCTATGAGTTTTCCTGTGTCGTAACGCTATTTTTTATGTACTCATTCATTGTTCATTGATCATTGGTCAACTTAGTCAGTGATTTAACTGCTTGCAAATACATATTGCCATGGTTTTCCAGACATGGGGTGGGGGGTGGTGTTTTTTTTTGGGTCTGGTATTGAAGTTCTATTTTGTACTGTAATTCTTTGTTTCAGATTTTAAAAAAAGGAGTTTCTGTCCTGTGTGGAGTTGAAGGTGAATAAGGTGTTATCTTTGTCCTGTGTATGTTAGGGGAAGGTTTGTGTGTGTGTGAGACCATGGTTCTATGTGCAGCAGACCAAGAATGAGGGGGTTCCCTTGGCCCTGCATAGAGAAGAGGATGATGTGTGCAAGTGGCCTTGCCGCTGTGCATAGTACAGGTCTGTTGTATCACATGGTTACATTTGGAAGGGATCTTTGATGGCTAGTTTATGGATGTTTTCAGTTGTGTGCCAAGTAGCTGGTTGCAACTATATTGTGTGTTTTCCACCTAGCTTGTCTTAACTCTTGTCTGTTTATGTTAACATATATAGTATTATTTTAGTATTCTTAAGTGAAACAAACCTTTCACTACTACAAGGATCTTTATTCGGTTAAAAAACCATAAAAGAAACATGTAATTCATTGTAACAATTTCATTAAAATCGCAATTAAGAATATCCAAATGTTAAAATCTCCATAATAAGTCATCTTTAATAACGATACTCTAAAAACAACTTGCCATTAAACCATGTGCAAATATCAAAAAAACAACTGCAACTGTCATCATCCTATGAATGTAGCAAAGATATCGTAATAATAGATGTACAGACTTTACAAGAGCAGCTAACACTAGCAGCATAAACAGTCTCATTTCGTAACATAACTTATATTGTGTGCTTAATGCAACTCCCAGTATGTCCTACCATTACAGTCAAATTGGTAGTAACCCATCTATAATAGACCATAAGAAATCTAATAATAATTACTTGCCTACTAATTTACGCAATCTTACTGCGGCTGCAATAAATCTAATCTTTCCTTTAATCGGCACAAGGCCATAAAAAAACTAAAAACATATGATTAATTCAATCAATCGATACTTGGATAAATTGCTAAAAAGATCATCCCAGCAAGAACAGCGATTTACATACAGAATGTGTGCAAGTCAAACTACAATGGAACCGCTGGACTGCAGATATTTGGACCTTAATCTCCACATACATAGCAGAAACCATGAGACCGCAAACACTATGGATTGCCTAGAATCAGTTCTCAAAATCCTAATTATTGTTCTAAAATCTCAGATGCCGGGAAACCAGCAAAGTGCAACTCTCCATTTTCCCCGATATCCCCTATAAGCTGGGCAAAAGAGCAGAACATGTTTGATGGTTTCATTGGATCCAGCACAAAGAGGGCAGATTCCTTCCAAATCTCTACAAACACGCCCCAACACAGAGGAAGGGTCCCATAATCAATGTCAAATATAATGTCTTAGCTAATAGGGGCTCAACCTCATCACAAAAAGGTTCCAGTTTAAAATCTACTTTAATTTCAAGAATTGCAGAAGCAAGGGAACCTCTTCCCACTTCCCCAATGAAAGTAAATGTCTTATGCTGTCAGTACGAGCTCTTAATGGCAGCCTTAGGAACCCCGCTAAGGTCTCTTGGAGTAGTCGTAAGATTTGCACCGCCTAGTTGGGTAAAGGATTGTTGAATGTACCTGACCCATGGTATTTTTAGGGCATCAGAAACAAGCAGGCCCTTTGGTACAGAGTACCAGCACTTCTATTTTTCTATTTCAAGCACTGCCCATTCCACTCTGCCAGAGGACCCATCCTATGGCTGTCAGCAGCACGGAATGTTCATGCTGCTGCATCACTCCCACACACAAGGAAAGTAGATGCTGTGCAATACACCTCATGAACTCCCCCGCTGCAGCACTGGGGCCCCCCAGAACGACCACCTTTTCTTTAAAAAACTAAAAAACTGCTTTACCGGCTTTTCTGTCTCCAAAGCCGGTGACATTTTTAAAAATGTGTCAAGATTTGAGATGTAGCGCTTTATAACTTCGCACTGCCGTGCTTTACTCCCTACTTTTGAACTCTCCAAATTTGCTTGTGCCTGGGAGGTAGGGTGACCAGACGTCTTGGATTTGCCCGGACAGTCCTGGTTTTTCACCAGCTGTCAAATTTGGAGAATTTTGGCTAATGTCCCAGTTTTTACAGAGAGTCGACTGAAAACAGTGAAGGCATTTTTGAGGGTGTTCTAAAGCTATGCTAGTTAGCAGTTGTTATAATTAAGCACTTGAATTAAGAGTTATGATGTTGGTTGTAGAAATTACACTTTATTTATTTTCTTAGTGCATGTTCTTTGATACTATGTTGATGAGAGCTGTCATTCTGCGCCATTCTCCTATTTGTCCCAAATGTCCTGGGTTTTGGTTCTCACGATCTAAAGCGGCGATAATGGGCTTGATAATATGCCGCAGAGAATTCCAATAGAATCCCATGTTGACACCAGAACATGGGCTTCTATGGAAATTCTCAAGGGCATATTATCAAGCCCATTATCGCCGCTTTAGCGGCAGTTTTATGCCGCTAAAGCGGCGATAATTTTAACGCCGTTTCTTGATAATATGCCCCCAGATTTTTTTACCGTTCATGTTGTGCTCCCCACTTCTTGGCAGAGTAACATCACACGTTTTTAACGCCTTTTCTTTACCAATCAAGGGCACCCTTGTTCACAAATCTGCATATTAGTTTTTGCTCCAGGGCTGTTTTTGCTCCATCTGCAACCAGGAACTCCGCGTTGTGAACCAGACTGGCCTCCCCTCCATCTGCAGCGAGCAGAGACCCTCGGCCATGCTGTTAAGTCTTGTGTGGGAGCGACCTGTGGAATGTTTCATTTCCAGTAAAATCATTGTTAATGAATGCCTTGCTTTCTCGGGAGCCCGCTTCTCCTTGTTCTGCCATGTTCGCTCTGACCCTCGTGTTTAGCTGTGAAGTCTGCGGATGGCAGGGACCGACGGGAGGATGGCTGCCTGGTCTGGCGTACTTTGCTCGAGGCAGCTCCCAGAATAGCACTTGACTTGGTAAAATGCCCCGGGGTTCTGCTTAAAACACCTATTTGTATTCACAATGAAAAGGTTAGGAATTGTGAATAATTTAAGGACGTGTTTGCTCAGAATGCCAAAAAATGCAATTTCAGGAAACAGCTTTCCGGTTAAAGTCTTCCTTACGCATGGGGGAACACGATGAACGCTTAGCGGGGGTCTGCGGGAGCGGGAGAGAAAGCCCGCAAAAATTCAGGGCAGGGATTGGCTGGCGTGCTTTGGAGTGCCAAATGTGAACGGGCATGGAGGCACGAGAGGTCGTTAGCGGGGGCACGGGTACCCGCTGCACAATTTGACCTCTCCAAACGAAAGCCCTCCCCCCTCCCCCCCCCCACCCCACACCAGAATGCAGGCTTCACAGCCACACGGGAAAAGGGGCGATGGAGACAGCACGCAAAGACAAACACAAAAGATCAATAGGCCAGTAGAAAGAGTGGCTCAAAAACAGTGTCTTTGGGATGCCTTATGGCAGGGGCACTGGGAGTAGGCGATTGGTCAGTAAGAGTTACGTTCTGTCACACACTGTCACACATGGCCACCCAAACAGATCACGGTAGCAAGGGAAGCTGATGATCCGCAAATACTAGACACCTGCTAAGAGGCCATAGCGCAGGGCTGGGGCAAGTTGTGCTGTCAAAGTATTAGTGGGGACTATGACCGTGTAAAAAAGGTACAATTATGCTTTGCGATGATAATGACCAAGTAATGTGTGTGATAAAACCATGTCTACTCAAGATATAATAAATTGCAGTCTGTTTTGCACCATAAGTGGTTTCCACACACTCAATAAGTTTAAAGGTGCTCAGGGTTCATTTCATCACAGCAGTTTTTAGGAGTCTTGTAAGAACAACATGGCCCCAAAAATTTTATTTCTGCCTTCACTTGCACTCGCATCCTGCGTAGTCATGCACTTAACCTGCTTTTTTCCTTTTCCCTTTTGTTTTTGCCTTTTCAAGTTAACACCTTTGTCGTCTTCCGGGAGGCTTGAAAAAAGCACCTATTTTAAGTTTCCTTGATTGTCGGCATCTCGAGAACCCTATATTATAGGATAGTGAGCGACATACAAATGTCACTGTGGATGCAGGAATGATAGACAGATGATAGATAAAAGGATGGTAGACAGACGGACAATAGAGAGGCAGCATGGATAGAGGGATGGATGGATAGACATGGGGAGAGATAGATAGATAGATAGATAGATAGATAGATAGATAGATAGATAGATAGATAGATAGATAGATAGATAGATAGATAGATAGATAGATAGATAGATAGATAGATTTGTAAATATTGGGAGGCAGAAATGTTGGAAAAACAATATTTTGATACAAAAATATCATGATGCAGAAATATTGTTGCTTTCCCTACTGTTGCACATTTTGGAGTGGGAATAGTAAGCTTAACCCTACCGTAGCCCAACGCTTTCCCTACTGTTGCACAGACTGGAGTGTTCATAGTAAATATCACCTCTCCGTTAGTCCAACGGTTTCCCTACTGGTTCACAGACTAGATTATGAGTAATAAATGTACCCCTGTGATGTTCAACACTCCTCCTACTGTTGCACAGACTGGAGTGGGGATAGTAAATATAAATCTTTCCCCTCCGAAGTCCAACACTTTGCCACCGAAGTCCAACTCCTCCCCTACTGTTGCACAGACTGGAGTGGTAATATTAAATCGTACCCCTCTAAAGTCCAACGCTTTACCTAGTGTTGCACAGATTGGAGCGGCAATAGTAAATCTTATCCCTTGGAAGTCCAATGTTTTCCATACTGTTGCACCAACTGGAGTGGTAATAGTAAATGTAACCCCTTCAAAGTCCAATGCTTTTCTTACTGTTGCACATACTGAAATAGGAAGAGTAATACTTACCCCTCGGAAGTCCAAAGCTTTTCCTACTGTTGCACAAACTGGAGTGTGAATAGTAAACATAACCCATTCGAAGTCCAACTTTCTCCCTTTCGTTGCACTGTTTAGAGTGGGAATAATTTATTTAAGCCCTCCTAAGTCCTATACTTTCTCTACTGTTGCATAAACTGGAGTAGAAATATTTTTTTTTTTTAAAAAACGTTTTAATTGGCATTTATAGGTAATACTATACATAAGCACAATTGGTATCACCATTGATTCAGAGAGTTAAATAGCAAGAGCGCCCAATCGCAGCCCTTCCGATTTTACAGTCTCGTGGGCGCTCAGGCCATCCGCCCCTATCCTAAAGGATGGCTGCATATGCATGGCCGGGATCAGCCACTGGGTAAGACCCACCAAGTGTAAGTGCTTACTGTTGTGGTAAAATGTTTGTGAAATGAGCATCAGAGCCAGAGCAGCTCCGGGGACCCCCTCCCCCAGGTCCCGGCCATGACTTAATAGGGAAGGGGGGCCACAGAGCCCAGGCAATTTGGGGCCCGGCCTTAATTGAATGAGGGAGGGGGCGTGTGGCCCCTCTCCCTTGGCCGATTTCAGTCCTGTGGACCCCATCCCCCGGGGCCTGGCTATGTGTCCCTACGTGCCATGGTCACACCCAGGGCACCCTGTGTGCAGGATGGGAGCTACAGGGGGCGCCTCAAGGCCCCCGCGTTATCAGTCATGCATGCAGGGAGCTGCTGGAAATACAGCTCCATGCATGCAAGAGCAATAGTTTCATCTGTTTCCCTGCTCATTGGTCTGCCGGCAGGGAAAGAGATGAAACCTCTGCTTCCAGCAAGCGGGAGCACTTTGACAACTCCCACCAAGCAAAATCAAACAACCACGTCCCTGGGGTGGGCACCCTGGGACATGTCAGGAGCCGGCCCTTGGGGGGTGGTGGTCCCAGGGTCATAATTGGCTTCCTCCTTGGATATGCACAGACCGGCCCCGGGGAGGTAGGGGTCCTCAGAGCCATGTATGGCCTGGGAGGGGGACTGCATTCCCTCCCAACCTTTTTAAAAAAGGAATTGGCCCTGGGGAGGTGGTGGACCCTGGGATCTGGGTGGGTCCATGCGACCCCCCACCAATTTTTAAACAATAGCTCGTGGAAGGTCGTGGTTCTCTGGGCAATAATAAGCCCTTGGAGGGGGGCGATACTCCCCACCTTATTCTTTTAATATAAATACAAGCCCCCTGGACCTGGTCCACTCAGGAGCTTAATTACAAAGAAGCGGGAGGCCATGCTTGTTTTTGTTTTTACAAATTTCATCATGAATTAAAAACAAAATAGCTTTTTGGGCCTGCTAGGGTCCCTCTGGGATACTAGGACTGAGGCTACAGGGTTAGGGTATTCGTACCCTGACGCCTTTTCTTATTTTTGCATTTTTGTTTGGATGCAAACACTTCATGGTTCAAGTGTTGGTAGTTAATCAAAACTCTGCAGGTCTCTGCACAAGCTCATTATCATTCAATAAGCATTTGCAATCGTAGATATAACATTTTGATTTCCTTTAATTTCTTTTAAATTACTGAATGGATTTACACCAGATAACTGGAAGCATGATCTGCGAACCAAAACTTACCTTTCTGCCAAATTCGGTGTAAATCCGTCCAGTGGTTTGGGCAGTAGTCGTTTTCAAAACTCCTACAGGAATTAATATGGGAAACACACTTTTTTGACCCCCCTTTTTCTCAGCCCCCACTTGACAGATCGCCCTGAAACTTACCATGCACAATTAGAATGGCCACCACACTTTGTGTGCAACATTTCACAAAGCTTCGTCAAACGATGCCAAAGAGATAGGCAAGTAAAAAAACACTTTTCCTATGGTCCTATGGAAACAGGGTCCTAACCATAACTACTTACTGGCGACTGCCAGTAGGATTTTTATATAGCGTGAACAAGGCATAAAGCTGAAACGCGTCGTTTTTTACCCTGCCATTAAAATTATTTGCAGCATTCTGAGCGTCCGAGTTTCTTCCTGGATTGGTGGAGAGTTGTGGAGTGCATTATAAGGAGTATCGGTATCCTACCTCGGACCGCCCACGACAGCCCAATTTATTGCACCGATATTTGTGGATTGTATATGTATATATATAAAGAGAGAGAGAGATATAGATATATCTATATCTATATCTATATATATATATATTTTTTTTTTATATATATTATATTTTATATATATATATAGATAGACAATGTATATATATATACATGTATTGATATATACATGTCTGTATATATCTATATATAAATTCACTGAAAAAACCATAGGTTTCACACACGCTATAGTTAGGAATTAGCATTTAAAAAACCTTGCAAATTCAGTGAAAAAACCATAGGTTTCACACATGTTATAGTTAGCTGGACATTTTACTGATAAAAAACCAATGAAATTCCCCCGTTATAGTTAGTGCAGGCAACTATAACTCACGCGACCGCAATCCTCTGCTGATGCTAATACTATATTTAGACACTTATTTGCCCATGTCTTCTTCCATTAAATTTTAGCTATACATATATTACAAATATTTTTTTTTCATAAAGACACATATGTCATCAGCAGAGGATTGCGGCCGCGTGAGTTATAGTTGCCTGCACTAACTATAACGGGGGAATTTCATTGGTTTTTTATCAGTAAAATGTCCAGCTAACTATAACATGTGTGAAACCTATGGTTTTTTCACTGAATTTGCAAGGTTTTTTAAATGCTAATTCCTAACTATAACGTGTGTGAAACCTATGGTTTTTTCAGTGCATTTGTAAGTTTTTTTAAATGCTAAGTTACTTTACGCCATTCGTGGCGTGCGCGCCCACTTAACGCAGTTCGTTCCGTGCACGCACGGTGCGCTTCGCGCACCGCGCGCCCACTTTACGCAGTTAGTGCCGTGGATGGGCCATGTACGCACGATGCGCTTCGCGCACCGTGCGCACATGGAGGACATTATATGCGCTTCGTTGTGAAAGGTAAGCTTTTAAATTGTTTATATTTACGCATATGCTATGCAAAAATGGTGCCCTTCGGGCACCATTTGCACACGGGGTGGGGAGAGTGTGGATAATTTTTTTTTTTTTTTTTTTTTTACCGTACGCGTACGGTAAGCGTAATCGGCGATTTTTCGTAAAAAAATAAAAATGTATTTTTGGCCTTGGGGGATCTTTGGGGACACATTAATCAAGGCTATGTGGTTAGGAGCTGTCTAAACAGTCCCTTTACCTGTTTTTTGCCTTTGTTTTTCCTCCCCCCCTCAGAGTGCGAGAGAGAAAATGGCGGCCGCCGCTTCCTGGTTTCGAACGATTCGAATGTTTACTAAGATCTAACAGCCAATCAGAATCACGCTCGCGCACAGCACCGTACGCGTACGGTAAGCTTACCGTAAGCGCACGGTAAGCGCACCGTAAGCTGGCTCAGATATATATATTGATTTAAATGCTATTTTCTCAGGAACTACTGAACAGATTTACACCAGACCTACAAAAGGCACTTCCTTGACCTGAGGACTACCTCTCTGCCAAATTTCAAGTAACTCTGTTCAGCCGTTCGGGCTGTAGCTGTGTCTAAAGGTCCTATGGAAAAATGCATGCGTTTTGGGACCCCCCTTTTATCTCAGCCCCCGCTTGACGAATCCCCCCGAGACTTTCAGGGTAGGAGCGGAGCGTAGCGCCCCACCTATTTTGAAAATTTCGCGAGGATTCGTCGACCGGCGCCAAAGTTATTCCAAATAGAATGTTGCGGATTTCCTATGGAAACAGGGTCCTAACTATAACTATCTACTGGCGACCGCCAGTAGATAATAATATGTATATATATATACATATATTATATATATATGTGAGTGTGTATATATATATATATATATATATATATATATATATATATATATATATATATATATTCACACAAAGAACAAAGGTTACAGGGACGTTATAGTTAGGCTGACATTTGACTCGTACAAAACCAGAGAAATTCAGTTGTTATAGTTAGCTGAATTACCTATCACTTGCACCCCCGCAATGCACTGCTTATGACCTCATATGTTACATCACTCATGACATGGTCAGTCACATCACTGATGACTTCACTGATGACGTCTTAAATGACATCACTGAATTGTGCGTCTTTTGCTTCCTCACCCTAAGTGCTCCGGGAATACCCAGACGTGGGTCCTGGACTCACTGTGCCACTGGATTCAAGCCATCCTGGCTGATGAGGGGTGAGACCCCGAAACCGGTCCTAGGATGGTTGTTTCTGGTCCAGGGAGGACCTGACTTGGCAGTTCTGACTGTACTATTCCAATGAGGCACAGGGTCAAGACTGATTTGCATATGGCCAGTTCTGAACTGGGGTGGCATGGTGAGCAAAAGAATGATGGATTTAACCCAGATCTCTTGACTGGGGGTGAATGTTTTGATTTGTTCTGCATTCTGACCATCAATTGTGTGTCTTTTGCTTCCTCGCTCTAAGTGTGCCAGGTATGCCCAGACATGGGTCCCAGGATCAGTGTGCCACTGGATTCAAGCTATCCTGGCTGATAAGGGGTGAAACCCTGAAAACGGTCTTAGGATGCTTGTTTCCTGTCCAGGGAGGACCTGGTTTGGCAGTTGAGCCTGGACTGTTCCCATGAGGCACAGGGTCAAGACTGATTTGCATATGGCCAGGTCTAAACTGGGGTGGCATGGTGAGGAAAAGAATGATGGATTTAACCCAGATCTCTTGACTGGGAGTGAATGTTTTGATTTATTCTGCTTTCTGTCCAACCATTGTGTGTCTTTTACCCCCACAGGGTATGTCAGCCGTTAGACCAGCTAGCTCAACAGTGCCACTACCACCCCCCTGTATTCTACAGTGGCATAGGTAGTCTTGAGCAACCACTGAACATGACAACCCTGATTCCTCAGGGATCATGGAAAACAGTACAGTACTTTTTGCTCATACACTCGTGCTTGCTTTCTCTCAGAGAACACACAGGATGGCAATTAGGATGTTTCAATAAAAATGTATTGGTCCAGCAACAGCCTGGTGTAAAACATATGTGCTGCAACAATCAGGAGACAGAAGCATACAAAAGAGATTGCTAGTACCGATATAGTGAATAGTAGATACATTTCTACCATAGTGCTAATAAGATGAACAGAAACAGTTCAGATAAAAACAGTAGCACTTGCATATTCCTAAAATGCTAACCCTAAGTAATTTGCTAAAATTTACCTGACCTAACCTGGATGTGTAGGTGTATGTATGGGCGGCCAAGAAACCCCTAGGGATGAACCAGGCCCCTCACCTGATGATTTAGAACAAAGGACCCCGTCGCTGCGTCAAGGATGACAACCTGCAAGGGATGTCAGACCGCTGCTTGTCGGAGATTCGGCATGCAAGACCCCCAGTCTCTGCTTGGAAGTAATTCTCCTCTAGTTTGTCGAGGGAAGTGAGGGTCTTTTATACTAAAGTGGTCACTCCAGGTTTTTTTAGAATCAATATGTTTTTAAAACAATCATAAATGTTTTGAAAACAATCATTGATGCTTTTCTAAACAAGTGTGATCATGCACAGCTGGCTGTTGGCCAAGGATGAAAAAAGTGGTGACCCTTATACAGAATAAATCTGTCATGCTTATAGACATGTTTATGTACATTCAGATAGAAGATTAAGAGCCTGGTGTCGAAGAGACAGCAGCAAGCTATTAGGTAAAAGGTCACCTGTTTGGAATCGTTATAGTCATGTGGATTGGATGATTTATGTAAAATGGAGTATACATGACAGGGCTCTCCTAAAGGACATGATACCTACTCCTCATCAAAAGGTCAACAAGCTCAGCTAGGTAATGATAAAGCTAACGCTATTAAAAGGCATAAAATAATTTTCAATAAAACATACTAAAAAAAAGCCTGAAAAATGTCCATAATAAAAATTCATTTTTCCATAAAAGAGCGTTCAAAAGGTCCTCTGAGCTTGTAAAAATTGTGACTATTCCAATGAGCACCTTGAAAGCCATGAAGATCAGTTAGAGCCGAGAAGAGAGAAAAAATAAAAACAAAGTCACACTCAACCTTCAATTTGGTAAATGTTTAAAAAGTAGCCAAATGGTTCCTAGCACATGAGAGGCAAGATTGTTTTAAGAATCCTGTGCTGGACACACAGCATCGCTGAACATTGTACCCACAGATGTTAGTCCCTCAAGAACTTCCAGTATCATATCCAATGAGCAAAGATGATCATCTCTGGTTCCCACGCCAGCCGCCAGGGAGGAGTTAGATGCCTGCACGCTTGATGTCGATGGCTGTACTTCTGGGGCAGAGCCGATGTCCCTTCCAACAGGAGCGGAGGCATCCCTTGGAGGCTCCAGAAATGCCGCCATCAACATGGGAATACGCTGTGGACAATTGCACGTGTGGGCCTGCAAAGGCGCCAGTAGCGCTTCTATGTCCGGCAGTGCAACTGATGGAGGTGTCAGACACAGGTCTAACTCGCAGCCAAATCCACAGAAGCGGCAACAGAATACATGCAGTACACAGTCTAGCCAGACCTGTCTCAAAGACAGGAACCAATGGTCCCTCAGCTCTCGAAGCTGAGGCGTAGTCAGGTAGAGCACCATGCTCTCAAGACAACGTAATTCCAGCAGTGTTATCTCCATTTCGTGAGGGATTGCGACGTCCATTGTGAAGCAAGAGTATTAAAATCAGGATGCCCGCTACCAAAAGAGGACCAAAGGAAGCCCTCCAAAAACACTTCCAAGTAAGAAGTGTACGAAGGCTGGTATTACCCTAAAGATTGTCTGAAAGGTGGTTAAGAGACCTGATCCAAGTCGCTTAAATAAGTGTACGATCCCACTCATATCAGACATGTTAAAGATACGATGAACCATTTCTCCGAAATGGATCAGGAAGTTCATACGGACCAGGGCCTGTATCTCTGCGAAGACCTTGCAACCTGGAGATCAAAAGTCTCTCAGGCGGAAGTTAACGCCACATTTTGTTGAAACAACTTGGCTTTCAGTATGTTCAGCAAATCAAACCTTATACTGGAAACATTCAATGAATGCCACAGTGGTGCATCCCTAACTGTGCAACTCAGGGGAAACTTTACATGCTTACAGCAAACAACCCTGAAGTTTACTGTGACTAGATATGCGATGTCTGGCGTCATTCCACAACATGCTTGTTCATTCAGCACTAAATAACTTCCATTCGAAAGTAATTAAAAAAACGGATGAATCATGGTAGCTGGGGAGCCCTTTACATAGCAACATCGGTTTGCTTTTGACGCATTACACGTTCAATGAGGCAACACTTTTTTGCACACTAAAGACCCACTTAAAGCCTTCCGCCATTCTTTACCACTTAAGAAAACTTCAGTGTCCTTATTTCTGCACATGTATATATATATATATTCAATGAAAAAACCATAGGTTTCACACATGTTATAGTTAGCTGGAAATTTTACTGATAAAAAACCAATGAAATTCCCCCGTTATAGTTACTGTAGGCAACTATAACTCACGCGACCGCAATCCTCTGCTGATGCTAATACTGTATTTACACACTTATTTGCCCATGTCTTCTTCCATTAAATTTTAGCTATACATATTTTACAAATTTTTTTTTTTCATAAAGACACATATGTCATCAGCAGAGGATTACGGTCGCGTGAGTTATAGTTGCCTACAGTAACTATAATGGGGGAATTTCATTGGTTTTTTATCAGTAAAATTTCCAGCTAACTATAACATGTGTGAAACCTATGGTTTTTTCATTGAATTAGCAAGGTTTTTTAAATGCTAATTCCTAACTATAACGTGTGTGAAACCTATGGTTTTTTCAGTGAATTTGTACGGTTTTTTAAATGCTAAGTTACTTTACGCCATTCGTGGCGTGCACGCCCACTTAACGCAGTTCGTTCCGTGCGCGCACGGTGCGCTTCGCGCTCCGCGCGCCCACTTTACGCAGTTAGTGCCGTACAAGCAAGGTGGGCACGCAGTGCGCTACGCGCACCGCGTGCCCACGTTACGCACCGTGCGCACATGGAGGACATATTATGCGCTTCCTTGTGATAGGTAATCTGTTAAATTTAATTTGTAAGTGATGACAATAATATGCCATGCACAGTGTTTTTTTTTTTATTTAAATTTTTAGCGTAAGCGCACCGTACGCGTACGGTAAGCGTAATCGGCGAAATTTTCAAAAAATAAAAATTTACCGTTTTTGGCCTTGGGGGATCCTTGAGGACTCAACTAACATGGCTATGTGCATGGGCGCTGTCTAAACAGCCCCTTTATATGTTTTTTGCCTTTGTTTACAGCCCCCCCCTCAGAGTGCGAGAGAGAAAATGGCGGCCGCCGCTTCCTGGTTTCGACCGATTCGAATGTTTACTTAGATGTAACAGCCAATCAGAATCGCGCTCGCGCACGCCACCGTACGCGTACGGTAAGCGTACCGTAAGCGCACCGTAAGCTGGCTCAGATATATATATTGATTTAAAGGCTATTTTCTCAGAATCTACTGAACAGATTTACACCAAACCTACAAAAGGCACTTCCTTGGCCTGAGGACTACCCCAAATTTCTAGTAATTCTGTTCAGCCGTTCGGGCTGTAGCCCTGTCTAAAGGTCCTATGGAAAAATGCATGGGAAAAACGCGTTTTGGGACCCCCCTTTTATCTCAGCCCCCGCTTGACGAATCACCCCGAGACTTTCAGGGTAGGAGCGGAGCGTAGCGCCCCACCTATTTTGAAACATTCGCGAGGGTTCGTCGACCGGCGCCAAAGTTATTCAAAATAGAATGTTGCGGATTTCCTATGGAAACGTGGTCCTAACTATAACTACCTACTGGCAACCGCCAGTAGGTAATATATATATATATATATATATATATATATATATATATATATATATACCTTGACTAGAGATACCTGCATTAGTTAAATTGTCATTCTTCACTGTTTTCTTGCTCTCTTTTTTTTTTTACATCTATTGATAGGGATGAAGAGGGTTCAACAAAATGGTAGTATTGCATGTTGGGATTGTATATTTATATGGAAGATGTTATTAATAGTACATTTTAATATATTTATGTACAAAAAAATCTTTTTAACATACTTGTATTTTACACTTTACACATTTTACTATCATTGTTTGAATTTCATATCTCTCCCTTCAGCCAAATTGTTCAAATATCCCACGGCCTAAGGCCTTTTTAAATTGATTTATTTTGCACAGGCAACGGTGACTTGTTTCAATGTTGGTATTTTACCTACTTTGCTAGGGGAGGTTTTTACAAATAACATATGTGTGTTTTAAGAATTCATCTATTTATATTTATTTATATATTTATATATTTAATATATTCTATACATGTATTTATTTAATGTTTGTTCTGCAATCTACACTCGTATTAGATGAGCTAGGAATGACCGGCTACAATCAAACCCCCTATATTACATATAAAGTTTGTGCATGAGATAATTGCTGATACGACATTTGAACATATGGTCAAGAAACTACTTTAGTCTGCGATATTTATAGTCAGAATATACAGCTCAGACAACATTAGTCTGTGACACTAGAGCCATCCTTGTTACCATTATATTTACATACACTGGGAGGTTATATATTAACAACCAGTCCCTTTATACACCTTTTATATGCTTTTTATGCACAGACACTTTACTCTTTAAACACCGGTTCTTTTACTAGTTCTTAACTTTCTTTTAAAACTTATTGGATGCACGGTTATAATTATTTTTTATCACATAGGTCCTATGCAAAATATTTTCAGCAATGTACGTTAACAAATGGAAAACACGTAGGTCTCTGGCAATCATGCCATTAATTAACTTCTTAAGAGACTCTACAGGCATGGCGCACTGAAATATTATTTTAATAGCTGACATAACAATTAGGATACCATAAAATGGTAGGCACTCAGCAACAGAATTGTAAAGCCTGATGTCTCTCTTCTAAGTTACATATTGTTGTAATTATATATATCTGTTGTCTATGTCCATTGCACCATGTGACCTTGCAATTGCACTTTAAAAATGAATTCCTTCCGTGTAAGCGCTGTCATGTGATCAAGGCAGAGGAGCTGCCGAAACGCGTCATGGTGGAGTGTTGCTTGTAAAAATAAACTAATCAAGCACCTATCTGGGTCCTTTCTCGCTTTGTTCCAGCGGAGTGGCATAGAGGCGTAGGGCGAGCTTTCGTTGATATATATATATATATATATATATATATATATATATATATATATATATATATATATATATATATATATATATATATATATATATGGTAACTTCCAGGTTTCCTGTATGAACCCTTCACCTAACGCTTTATATCTGCCTGCTTGGATGTATCTAAGGCAGTATTGGAACTGAAATGTAGTGATTGGCAGTGTGATGTAGCCACGAATTGACCATTTAGTAGATGGTGACTCTGCTACAGTGAAAGGTAACTTCTCCAATTTCTCAATGAGCAGCATAGTGTACTTTGCATCTCTGCATGCCATAGTCAACTGTCTGTCGGTTAGATTGTATACGGAAAACAAACTTGCACTGAATGTATTTCCATGGCACGTGGCCTGAACGCAATGATTGCAGTGTCCAGCCTAAAAGCATAATAGAGCGCAATTGAGATTGCCCATGTTGTGGAACAGACAAATCTTGTTCCATTATGTCTATTGCCGAGGGCACAATGTTTCCCAATGAATAAATATGTGAGGAAAGTGTAGTCATAACATTGTCTAGCATAGCCAGGGCCTTTTCGAGGTTAATCCTATCAATTTCACGTAATCTGTCAGCAGCATCCTGTTGGGAGACTTTCCATAGTCTGTTGTAGATGGCATACAAGAAGCGTTTCTTATGCGGTTTCTTGGGAACTAACAAGAAATCCCTAAGATCCAGGTCTGATAGAAGGGACAAGTGCTGTTTCACCTGTTTAGTGTTGAGGGTTTTAGCCATTCTAGGCACAACTTCACAACACTATAAGAAGTC
The DNA here is from genome assembly GCF_964204655.1 of Triturus cristatus. NCBI lineage: Eukaryota > Metazoa > Chordata > Amphibia > Caudata > Salamandridae > Triturus > Triturus cristatus. Next base: position 790,679,935 of record NC_140590.1, read on the forward strand.
ACTACCCCTGGGTTGTCTGTGTGTGCATAGCATGGGTCAGGCCTATGGATATTAATCCCTTTGCTGTTACCCTTGAATCTCGCTTGATACCAATTTGTGTCGATAGGCCAAACCAACCATCCCTTCCAATTGGTAGCTGAAGAATTGTATGTACCATTCTGCAGCATTGCACCCAGGGCCTCCTCACTAATCAGTGTGTCATTCGATATACCTTCAAGAGGCATGGGCGAGGGGATGCTTGGTGTTTTCGGGTCCTTTATTTTTTCAAACCCGTAGCAGGTCATTTTTTGCACTATTATGTTTAGGAATATTATCTGTAACGGTATAAGGCAAGCTCCAAATAAAGCCTCTGTTCCCTGAATCTGCCAATCGTTCGCCCCCCAGATGGATTTTTGTGTCTATCGTATTGCTCCAAAAGTCGAAACCTTGTATAGTCAGTTGGGAGATGAAAGGTGCTGAATATATGAGCTTGGTATTTGTCAGCATCATTTTGTTCGCAGTTGCATTAGCCTGTACTAATTTATAGTAGTATGACGTTGGGTCTGATGTATTGAACCCTGAACAGTATGCAAATTCCTGTGCGACTATGGCAGAACTACCTTTAGGTGGTGTCGGGCAATGGTCCCAATGGTGGTAAGTGTTTACAACTCGTGGAACACTAGCTCCGTGCAAATAGTGATGACCATAATGTTGGTAACAAAATATGCTATCGTAGTCAGGTGTATTTTTATACAATTCAATGTAAGGAAATGCAGAAGATTGTTCTAAATCTGAAAGCATAGTATTAACAATCTCAATGTCCAAATTTTCAGTGAGTGTACTCGGGGTAATGAAGTTTTTCATTTAAGTTTTGTACATGTATGGAATTTTCAAATGTGCCATGGGACCAAATACATCATATGAAACCCTATTCCAAACTATACCACCCTGTACTGGAACTGCTGAAATGTTCACTAGGGACAAGTCTCTTTGTTCACGGTGTGATGACGTATGTAGTTTCAAGACCAAGTTTACTGGTTGGACTGCAGAGCATTATGGGAGGTAATGTCCATTCAGTAGTAAGAAATAGACAGTTACTATACCAATCCAAATTAACAGGAAAAGGATCCCTAATGCAAACCAAAGAAGCAAACAAGGGTACACTAAGTAAGTCTTTTTTAGCCATAGATAGAATTGTCAAAATTGTTCTTTCTTGGAAATGGGTGGCGTTTGTTCAGTTTCACCTGGATCTGAAGAGAAGTCATCGAAGATGATGAAGTAGCCAGACACAGTCCAATCTATCTTTGGGAGCTCACCAGTGTTTGTAGAACTGGCAGTTGCTTCTTGTGAAGACACGTTAATGTAAAGTTCATTGTTGGGCCGAATTGCAATTTGCGTTTCAGTAGTATTTTTTTTTTTAACAACAGATTTTATTGAATTTTCAACGTATCAGAAGGGTGAGCCCAGCAAGCAAAGTACAATTGAGATGCATAATGGAAAATCTCTGGGTACCGTAGAACACCCACCTCCAAAGTCTGCAGAACATCAGACCAAGGGAAACACCCATCCCCCACACCCCAAGGGCGCACCATACATACTTTGATAACATTATATGTACAAGCCAAAGGAATTCCCGTCTACGTCTTTTTAGCACTGATACTTTAAACAGGTAAATCATTCACCACCAGTCATTCAATAGGGTCCTGGTGGCTGTCTGCAACATTAAGGACAGATCTATACCCCTGTACTTGGCCCATCAAGACCAGATCTTCCCATGCTTCTGTGGACACCCCCTCGCCTGGAACACAGCAATCTCCGCTGACATGCACCTATCCAGGGCCTTTTTCCAGTTGGTTATACAGGGCGGGGACGTATTCTTGCAGTGCTGTGCTATGTCCTGCTTAGCCAATGTGAGACCCAAAAACAGAAGATGTCTTTTATACCTGTTCCCCCCGCTGTCTTCTGTGCTGTGTAACAGCGCCAATCTAGGGTCTGTCGGGACATCCCATGCCAAAACAAGCCACATGCAAGACAACACGCCAGACCAGAAGAGCTGCAATGCCCGCAGCTCCACACCGTCTGTAGGAATGACCCCTCGTCTGCGCCACAGCGGAGACAGATAGGGGACTGAATTGCCCCCATTTTCCAAAGATGGAGACGCATGTAATATATCCTATGGAGGTATTTAAATTGGATTAGCCTGTATCTGGTAGAGATGGCGGTGTACCGAGGGCTAGCCAGCGCCTCGACCCAATCGTCATCCATCAGGGCTGGCAGGTCCGCCTCCCAAGTCAACCGGGTTTGGTGAATAGTGGTCTTGTAGTGTTTAGTGAGAGTTTGGTAAATTTGCCAAATTTTGTGAGCCCCCAGATCTCCCATCAGTAAGCGACCTTCCAGCGGATGGAACTCACGTAACGACTCTAGTTGCCGAATCAGGGGGTTCAGTGCGTGACGGAGCTGCAAATAGCGATGGAACTGCGATTTATGAAGGTCAAAATCCGCCTGCAGCCTTTGAAAGGATTTGAGAGTGGTCCCCTGCATGATGTCTCCGAGCGTGGATATACGGATATCGTCCCATCAACGAAACCCCACCAGTGACGAGACAGGCCGAAGATACGTTCCCTGCCAGAGGGGAGTGGTGCAGGTCAACGTACACCACCAACCCATGGATCTAACCACCCGTCTCCATGTCTGAATAACTATCTGGCAGGCCGGGGGAAGCGCCTCCAGGGAAGAGCTACTGTAGCGTTTCAGTAGTATTTAGTTGTTGTTCTGTTTCAACAGGTGTAATTCGTACTCCGTTATTGGCTACTCCGGCTTCTTGCACAGAGGAGTCTTAAAATGTTATTAGTCTTTCAATCTGAACTTCCTGTATAGTAGCGAGAGGAGATCTGCGGCTACTCAGGACTCCACACGGCCTGCTGTTGAGAATCGCCCACATAGTGTGGTTTGATCAGATCATTGGAGACAATTTTTTTTTCTTTTCGGCCGGTAAGAGGTTGAAGAAGACCTGTTCTTGTTCCTTGGATCGCCAGGACAGGTACAGGTGTTCTGTAAGATGGCCGAAACTCCTTCTTGTCCATGATCTTTTCTCTGACCAGGTCGCCGACCTTTAGAACCCAGACAGGTCTTCCCGGAACCGGTTTTATTTCCCCAGTGGTGGTGCATTTTACCTGGATGTTGCTTTGTAAAGCCTGGAATTCATTGAGTTCCTGTAAAACAGCCAAAAGATCATTCAATTCAAATGGTTTTACCTCTGCCACTGTACTGGCTTAATTGAGACCAGGTACCCACATTCTTGTCCCAAGGATTTTCTTGGCATATTATTCAGTGCCATCTGGACCCCGTATAGGTGATTGAACCAACTACCACCCGCACCTAATAACCTTGCTGTTAAGGATTACTTTAGGTCCCGTGATTTTGTCCTCTCCACCACCGAATTTACCTCTGGATGGTAGGGGGAGGAGTACTGCAAGACCATGCCCATACTCTAAATGGCTTCCTTGTAAGCCCGAGAGCTAAACACAGGGCCACAGTCGGAATGTAACACGCCAATTGCGTATGTCCCAATGAAGACTCGCAAATCCTTTTTAACAGATCGAGCAACAGCCGAGTGCTGAGGCCAAACCCATAGAAATCTAGAGCATGATTTCAATGCTACCAATGCATACTTGTAAGCCTCGTCTGAATTTAAGGGGCCACAGTGGTCCAAATAGACACATGCGAGAGGTCTGTCTAAAATTAGTAATGGTGTTTGTGGTGGCAGTGCTACGGTTTAACCTTTCATCTGCTGACAGAAGTTGCACTTTAAGACATAAGCCTTTGTTTGTTTAGACAAACTTGGCCACCACAATCACCGCTTTAGTCACAAAACTGTAGCAGTGACTCCTGCATGTACAGAGCCCAGACCCTCGTGTGCAGCTAAAATTAAACCGAATCTGCGATCTGGGTTTGGTATAACTCTATCCCCCACTCCTGGAATGTGAGCATACAGGGTGTTTTGCGCATCTAATTTATAGGAATATTTGAGTGGAAAGCCTTTCGGAACGCAGAGCCGTTCTTAGAGGCGTTGACAGCTATCAGTATGTCTCCGTCTATCCTCGTTCTAAAACAAGTGATTGCAGCAACAGTTCGCACTGTCACTGTGGCGGCTTCATCAGCCAGTGAATTCCCTTTAACGTGTATGTCAACGCGCTGGTGACTCAAGGCGTGAATAACTTGAGGACGTGGCAGGCATGCTTTCAGCTTTGCCACTTGTTCCCATAACAATTTATGCTTAATTGTGCAACCCTTAGAATCCCTAAACCCATTCTGACCCCATTAATGAAGATATTCATTGTAAGACTGCACACAGTCAAACAAATTGCACACTCACCAATCTTTGCCCCATCTCCCTTTTACCCTGCCTTAGTAAGATGATGGAGAAAGTTGTCAACTTATCTGGAAGAAGCAAATGTGCTTCATCCCAATCAATCCGGTTTCAGATCCCAACATTCAACCGAATCAGCCCTACTGTACACTGCTGAAGCTCTCAGAGCAGCCCTTGATCAAGGAAAAAATGCAGTTCTGGTTCTACTAGATCTTTCGGCCGCGTTCGACACGGTCTCACATGTCATCCTCTTAGACCGTCTTAAATCTTACGGCATCTCCCACACTGTCCTGGCCTGGCTAAATATTTTCTTGCAGAACCGCAGACAAGTTATCACGCTTGGTCAATACAAATCTAAAGAAAAAACACTGCTCTCCAGTGTTCCTAAGGGTTCCAGTCTCAGCCCTTCACTTTTTAATTCCTACATAGCCCCGTTGATCAGCCTGATATCGTCCTTCAACATAGAGACCATCTCATATGCGGACGATACGCAGTTAATTCTAGTCGTGGACAAAAACACCACTCAGGAGGAAGAAATCCTCCACCTTTGTTTGACTGCCACTTTTCACTGGATGAAAACCAACCGTCTAAAGTGCAACCCGTAAAAAACAGAAATACTACCAATAGGGCAAGAGACTACTTTTTCCCCGAACACCTGGTGGCCAACTGATACCACCCCCCACCTAACACAGTGAAAATGGTCAGAAATCTAGGAATAAAATTTGATGCCACACTCTCTTTTAAACAGCAATCACTGGCAGTTGCTGGAACCTGCTTCCATATCATAAAATCACGTAAGAAATTATTTGATCTGCTCCCATTACCAGCTAGATAGACTGTTGCAGTGACCCTAATCACATCTAGACTGGACTACTGTAACAGCCTCTTTGCAAGTACAACAGGTCAGTATTACATAAGCTCCAGATGCTTCAACACGCTGCAGCACGTCTGGTTCTGCATCGGCGGCCCTAGAAAAACTGCACTGGCTGCCAATCTACAAAAGAGACTTGTTCAAGATCCTGATAATTACTTTCAGGATAGTCCCCTCCTCAGGTCCACACTACCTTTGAACTAGATTCACGCGTTACACCCCCTCCCGGAGTCTCAGATCATCCAACGCAAACCTGTTGAAAATACCAGTATTTAGATATGTCTCAAGGGAGGACAATCCCTTGCAGTGATAGGCTCTAAGGCGTGGAACAAACTACCGAACCAACTTCACCAGTTTCAGTCCGAGACATACTTTAGGAAGGCCTTAAAGACCTGAATCTTCCCTGCCCCCGATGCCCTATGTAGAACTCTCATCTAACAGTTATTCACTATAGCACATGCAGCGCTATATTTCTGTTTACTTCCTATGGCAGGCTGAGCAGATCCATCAGTGTAAATGATGTATTCATATTTTTCTAGAGGCAAGATTTCATTCGGGAGAGGGTATTCTTGTTCGTACTGCAGGAACGCTTGCAATTTTAATGTAGAATCATATATGTGATCTAAATCTGTTGCAGTGAGAGAATTAGCCCATTATAACCATTATAACAATTGTGGATGTAATGCTTTCGCATTTGGAATGCCTGCTTTGGTAACAGCTTCTAAAGTTGGTACCGGGGTTACAACGATAATGCGTTTCCCCTTTGCTAGTGCTCTTTCTCTCACTACAGCAGTCTGTACTGCGGTCAAATTTTTTTCAGTTGCCGCAAATCGCATTTCAGATTTGTGTATAATTGTGATTTGTATGCAATTGGGACTGTCTCACCTTCATTGAAAGTGACATAAGTATATCCTGATGAACCGGGGACGACCCTGATCACCAAGGGGCATATCAATAAGGGCCGGCGATAATTATCGCTCAGCGCGCTTAGTGCGAGGATAATTATCGCCGGCTAACACTGAATTTTATCGCTGAGATAGCGTGCTATCAGCAACGCTTATCTCAAAAGCAATAAAAATCCAGGCGCAAGCTGCCAAATGTGCGATTATCGCTGGAAATCCAGCGATAATCGCACAACCTTTGGCGATAGCTTGCTGATAGGGCAGGGCAGACTCAGCCATGATATCCACCTTCCATTGGATATCATGGCTAAGTAAAACTAAAAGCAGGCTTAAGGAAAGTAGCGATAACCGCGGTTAGCGCTACTTTTCTTATCGCTATGCTTGTTAGCGTGCCCATTGATAATTGGAGAAATGTCAGTTAGTGACATTTCTCCAGTTATTTTGGGAAGGAATGCCCACTTTGCATCTCATTAGAGATGCATAGCTGGGCGTTGCGAAAAATGGCGCTAAGGCAAGTATTCACACGATAGCATGACCTTGCTGATACTGCGATAAAATTATCGTTGCTTTTCGCCCGAAAACGGACGCTACAGCGGTGATAATTTTATAGCGCTGGCTTGATGATAGGCCCCCAAGTTTGTAGAACTTGCACATGTGTGCAAGTGTTTAGATGCTATCATGTCTGAACTGAACGGGCGTATCTGTGTGTTGCTGTGTCCACTGATGTGGTGTGAAATCAGGTCTGATTAAGTCATAGAAGGGTTTTACTCTTTCTGTGTAATCTAGAATGTATGTTCTGCCAAAATTTAGAAATCCTAAAATGGATTGCAAACCTTTGAGAGTCTTTGGAGGTTGGAGCAGCACGTACTTTCCAAAAATGTTGGCTGCCAGGCTCTTGCCTTCACTTGATAGCTCATATCCCCAAAACAAGACCTTAAGATGGGCAATTTTAGATTTCCTAAAATTAAATTTGTAGCCGAAATTGGCAAAATCCCACAATTATGTTGTTCACCCTGCTCAAGTGTTCAACTAATTCATCGTCCATCAGATATATTCATCTACATAGGGCACAGCCTCCTCATCGCATGTTTGTAATATTTCTGACACTCTTGCCGAGAATAGCCCGGGCTGTTCCTATACCCTTGAGGCAAACGATAAAACCTTCTGAGTGAAGAGCGTGGAAAATGCTCTCAAATATCTCGTTTCTGGAACTATGTTTTGGCAGACGAATCAATTTTTGATATCGAATGTTGTTTTGTATGTCTTCCGCACAATGTTATTCATTAATGCGGCACTTTTGAACGGCAAATGTTCACGTGCATGTGATTAAATGTCGGTAATCTAAAACTAGACGATATGTATTGTCAGGTTTCATTACTGAAAATAAGGCATTATTCATCGGGGTAGTGCACATCTCAATTACACCTTGATATTCGAGTTGGTCTAGAATTTCTTTGACCTGTCTCTTTGGATCGTTTTTAAAGGGTACTGTCTCTGTGGATTTGGAGTAGATTTCAATGGGATTTCATGGTGAGTTGACTCCACGTCTCACCCTACATGGTTGCGGTATAATGCCGGAGCTAGCGCTATCCCCCACTCCTGCACATATAAATGTTTTAACAATTCTGGAATGAGGCTGGAGAAAGCAAGCAAAATGACGATTTCCCCCTTTGTGCAATCTATTACAAACTCCAGCGGACAATGCCTTTCTTCTAGCAGTATGTCATACCCATATATTAAATTCTCCCAAAAGAGACCTTTAACCTTTCTTGAGATGTCCCCCTCTATTTGAAGTGTAATTTCATACAGTCTATGGGTGACATTAACTCTTGTATCAGGTGTTACCACCGTAATGTGTTCATTCCATACTGCTGTCACCAGAAAATCCTTCAGGTTCTGGTGAGCTATTGTTACTTCTGCCGCACTGTCTAGCATCATCAGAGCCGATTCCCAGTTCAGAAGATCAGTCATCAGTAACCTGGGCATGTCTGGTTTTTAAGCCAGCTACTTTCTTCTTTGTAAATTGAGGTTTTGCTTTCAGTGGCTCTCCCTGTTCGATAATATAATCTGAAGTGCGATGTGTTTCCCTTTTTGTCTTTGGTTGATCTATAGTCTTTTGTTCTGATCACCTGTCCCTCTCCGAGTTTTTTTTTTTAACCCTGAAAGGAACGAAAGGAAAAAAAGGAACGTATATCAGTGTCCTAATACCTATCAGGTTTTCTAATGTTATCACAATTCCTAAGGTTGTACTTCTTTTTGGAGGACTCATTGGGGAGACCCACCACTTGATCGTGAATGTTTTGGGGAATTACTATTTTTAAAATTTTTGTTTTCCCATTTCTTTTTAGAAGAAGTGGGTGCTTGCTTTTATTTGCCTTTGTTGGGACTAACCGCCATTTGTGGCTTCCCTCCAATGGCTCCCAATTTATCTCTACCTAATTCAGCATAGGTTTCTTTGATAATTTTTGGTAATTCTCGCTCCCTATTTCTAGGTGCTATTTCCCTTAGGCAGCTGTGTATGGCCATTGCTGCTGCCCCCCCCCTTTATGTTGCTCAGCATGATTGCAGAGACTTCGTCAAAATTGCCCATCAGTTTCGTTCCCAAGTCCGGGGCAGATCCTGCCCCGTACTCATTCTGTATTTGTTTCAATATTTCTGGAACAACTGCTAATGAAGGGGATCCTGTTTATTCTGACGTAAATGGTGAAACAATTGTTTCCCAAGTGGTACAATCCTCAATCGAGGGAACCATCCTCATGGGCAAGCAAACTGTTAGCATTCTATGTTTTTCCTGCAGATCCGTATGGGGAAATACTGCTTCCAGCTGTGCAATTTTTTTGTGCTATCCATAACGAAATTAGCTCCAATTTGGAAGGAATTGTTCCTATTATTGATTTCGGTATCTGAGGGTTAATTATAGATATAGTCTGATGTGGACCAACTGGAGCATTTCTCGCAGGTTGGACAGTCAATGTTCGGATGACGAACTGGACAATGTGTCTATATAGCTTGACTATGTCTTTGTATATTTTACTGACTTCATCCACCGGTAGTCTATCTATCTCGGGATGTGGAGTGTATGTCACTAAGGCCGGCCAGGTCCCTCCTTCTATGCTGACCGGACTGAGTCTCACAACAGATGTTGTGTGTGGGAGGGCACCTATAAACCAGCTTATATGCTGCTGGTAAGTTAACGGGACTTCAATGTTTTCGCATGCAATGTATTCATCTGGTGGTTTAACTACAATGTATGTGTGAAACAATTTAGTCACTAGATCTGCAGGTGGAAATTAAACCCAAGAATAGAATACCTCTGATCTGAAGACCTTGTGTGCCTCGATTACGAAGGTAACACACACCTGTTGCAGGTACGCCGTATTCTAACAATTTCATAGTAACTGCATGTCTGCAGTTCTCTGTGATATTGAGGGTGTCTGCAGCATCATTTTCCCCTGAGCACGAACCACTCGCATTGTCAGGCATTCACAAAAGGAGAAGAATAACAAGCTTACAAGCTTGCTAAACCTTCAGCCAATACAAAGAGTATATATGTTCAGCTGAGGCAGATTTGCCTTCCCACTTCAGACATCTCTGATAAGGTGTGAGTAGGGCTTTCTGAGAAAGCAGACTGAACTACTCAGATTTTCACTGTTTATATAAGAACCAAACCAATGTTGGCAGTGCCAAGTCGTGTAGTTCCTAGGAGCTCCCAGGACCTGCGCTTTTTGGATGACCTAGACTGAGGGCTTGATGTCCCAAACATTTCTGAACAACCCCACAGGATATGTCAGTTGTTAGACCAGCTAGCTCTACAGTGTCACTACCACCCCCCTGTATTTTACAGTGGGGTAGGTAGTCTCGGGCAACCACTGAACATGACAACCCTGATTCCTCAGGGATCATGGAAAACAGTACAGTACTTTTCGCTCAGACACTCGTGCTTGCTTTCTCTCAGAGAACACATCGGATGGCAATTTGGACGTTTCAATAAGAATTTATTGGTCCAGTGACAGCCTGGTGTAAAACATATGTGCTGCGACAATCAGGAGACAGAAGCATACAAAAGAGATTGCTAGTACCAATATAGTGAATAGTAGATACATTTCTACCATAGTGCTAATAAGATGAACAGAAACAGCTGTTGGCCAAGGATGAAAAAAGTGGTGACCCTTATACAGAATAAATTTGCCTTGCCTGAAGACATGTTTATGTACGTCAGGTACAGGGATTCAGATAGAAGATTGAGAGCCCGGTGTCGAAGAGACAGGAGCAAGCTATAGGTAAAAGGTCACCTGTTTCAAATCATTAGTCGTGTGGATGGGATGATATATATAAAATGGAGTGGACAAGGGGTCCTTACTAGCTCGTCTATTATGTTTTTCTTGAGAAGGTATTGCACATTCAGCATTACTTCCATCTCTGCTCTCTCTCTACATCGAAGCCTACTCCTGGTGCTCCTCTATCAGGTGGGCGCTCTGCTTTCCACAGTCTCAATGGCTGGGGACAAACTCAAACATCCATTAGGCTCAACTCCCTCAGTGATCTTGTGGCTAGGCCCGGAGTCCTCAGGATGTTGCTCTGCCCTGACCTAGCCCTTGGGCTTCCATTTGCTGGTCCCAACACTATAATCCTCCAGCTTCAACCCCTAACTCCTGATCCAAATAATTAGCCACTACTTTGAAGGAGGAAGTATGCTCTCATTGGCCCCAAATACTACCCACTTGGCCTTGTGATCATCTACCTAAAACTCTGGTTGTCTGGAGATTGAGGAAGAGTGCCTCTGCTCGTCTATCTACAAGGCCATTGTTTAGCCTTACTGCCTTTCAGGGGACCGCAGAGGAAGCAGGAGCTATTGGGCCCAACCGTGGGGGTAGAGGCCTTTTACTCCAAATGTCCCAGGGCCAACTTACTATGGGTCCCGAGCAACTGGGTCAAGTACCTCTTCAGCACATGACTGTCAGTAGTAGCATGGGTCAAGCAGTCTGAGAATTCTCGGGGGAGGTAGATGCAGGGGGTGAACACAGGTTCACAACTCAAAGTACGTTCAATAGCAGCAATAAATGATTGTCCAATTAAGTACTTGCTTTCATGAAAAAAGGAGTATTTATATAGGATACAACATACACAAATAATACACACAGTCATATGAGGTCAGTACTCTAGTGCTCAATAGGCAGGTATCTGAGTTCTCCTTTCCTCCCTCTCTAATGGTAATAGCTATTCTCCATTCAATAGTAGACATTTAGTTTAGGTCCCACTAGTAGTCAAAGTCTCAGGAGTCCCACTCTGATACTTCCAAAGTCAAAAGTGGTTCAGCGACTAAAGTGCTATGAGGTAAAACACATTCCCCTGTTCCCATGGCCCTGTGATCAGTCTTACCCGCTCCTGCAGAAGTTGCGCTACCAGAGTCCCCTGGAGTATTCCACACTCAGATGTCACAGAGGGCTGCAGAAACTGCTTGCTGTGGGTAGCACTCTCAACTTTGCAGAGGCAGTGGATGGTCACCAATGGCACTTCCTCTTGTGGCACGGTAAGTTCCTCTGATCCTTCTCATCGGTAGGGTGGCAATTGCTCAGCTTCCAATCCATCAGATGGGGCTCAGGCATGCACAGGTCACCATGGCGTCCTCTCCTCTCCTCCAGAATCTGCATAACAGTAGCACATACTTCACTGCGGCCTCCTCTGGCATCCAAAATCACTAACTTCACTATTCAGATGGGTAATTGCCCGATCGGCATGGCAGTAATGCAGGCCTTCACAGCAGCCTTGTCTGGAATATGAGGTCACTGTCTTTGCTTCACACATGAGCAATGGCCCAATCAGCACATCAGTAATGCAATCTCCATGGTGGCCCCCACTGGTACAGGGGTCACTGACTTTACCCTGCACATGGGCAACAACACAATTGATGCAGGAGTGGCTAGCTTCATAGCAGACCCTCTGACACACAGGGTCACTAACTTGAGTCTGCACATGGGTGGCAGCGCAATCGGTGCATCAGCCAATTCAACACACCCCACTATGGGAATCCACTCACCAGGATCCCCCAGTGGACCTTGCTCCCTCCAATGCTCTCCTCTTGTGCAGAGGGAACACTGGTCTTAGCAAGCAGTCAGGTACTCATGACAGGTGGTCTGAGATTTCCCTGGCTGACCGGCAAACCAGAGCTTCCAGTACTTGTCACAGGCATAAGTCTTGGAGAGCTTCTCCTCCTCACACAGCCTGACTGGCTGCGTGGCAGTTGACAGTTTTGGGGGCCTCAAGCTCCCCTTCTTATTCTTCCATTTCCAGATACAAATTGTGATTTAATGTCAGAGTCTTTGAAGTTTGTGTTCGAGGTTCTACTTACGTTTGACGTGCACACTCCTCTGCCCTGCCCTTCCTCCAGAAAGCAGTCTGTCACAATAGGAAGGAATCCAAATCTGATAGCTCTATAATACAGGCAATGGGAGTGACTAGAGGATCATACTTAAACGCCAGTTGCTGTGATATGCACATCAAAAAGTTACCGCAGGGTATCAGCACTACTCTTTATGATTCTCTTATCAGCCTCATCTCCTCCTTAGATGTGCCCACACCCCTTTGAAGTGTACTGAGCATGGCTTTTCCTTCCTTTAATATGTGTCCCACCCAGCTCTCAAGAATGCAGCAATCCACAAATCTGTCTGGGGATAATCATCTACCTCCTCATGCTCCTTCAGTAAGCCCTGGGCCTCCCAAAATGGAACCCAGGGTCCTCCATGTATTGTACCACTCATAGGCACAGATATACCCTTCACATGCATGCAACCACACACATGCTGCTACAAACTAGCTCAAAGGAGTGCATACCGCTACTTTGCATTACTTTAGTGCTCATTTAGAGTGCAAATCTGATTTGCACTGGATAATAAATAGTTTGTCAAGACTTTTCAGTGGTTTGCATCACTTTTTGTGACCTGATAAATCTTGACCTATGTGTCTTCCGAGGCGCAGCTGTGCTGTCAAAATCTGCAGCTGTGGGTCTAACTAAGATGTGGAATAGTTCTGCTGTGCGAGGATAGAGCCTATACACTTTGACATGGATTGGTTGGTCATTTAATGAATACATTTTCTGAGAGGAGTAGGCCTTCCCTTGCCCCACACGTACATTTCCTTGAATATCATGATTGCAAACCCCATTTGAAAGTCCTAGCTTTTTTCCTGGCCCACCCTGACAATGCAATTACGAGGGCCATCCCAGGCCCATCGCACAAAAGCATAATACAGGATGGTTTGCGTTAGAAAATGTACCTTATCACCTGACAAAAGACTGCCGATTCCCTGAGAGCTCGCGAATGAACAATTCTTTCAGCCTAATTAAGTTAGCAGCGATGTGCACTGTGAAATCTGGAAGTAGGCCAAGGTATATTTTTACATGAAAAACGAAAATTTGCATGTTGCACAAAACAATACACATTATTTACTGCATTTTGTGCCAAAATGTACGGGGACATCGATCGTGGTAGCTGTAGTAAAAGATGAAGATATTAATATTATCCTGATTATAATGTATTATGAGTCCCATGAGCATGTCCACAGCCCTCTCCCCAGCGCAGCTCTTTGCCTGTGTCTGGTCTAAGAAGACATATTGCCATGAATGGATACAGCCCTGGTTTGCAGATTGCCGCAGAAAATGTATTTTCTTAGTTGATTGGTGGACACATTGAATCAGTTCACCCCTCTGGAATGGCCATGTCATCGTGACTAAGACAGCCTCTGCTCATCTGCTCCCCACCTCCGTGTAGTGGTGGGCTAAGGGGGCTTTGGGGGAATGCTGGTACAGGGATTAGTGTATACCTTTTAATACATAATTGAGACACACCACGCTTAGTTTACTCAGTGGTGACGACAACCACGAGCGGATGTTGACCCCTTTATTTATAGCCTCCGGTCCGTGCCCTGGCTAGGAGGCTGAGATGGATACAGTGTATTGAAGTGGCCGGATGGCTCACTACATCCCTCATAACCTTTAATAAACAAAAGTCATTAACATGGTAAACACAATAATCAACAAGTCCACTTTGCAGCCATCACTTCTAGCATACATAGTCTCTCAGCTTCTGGCTCAGTTGAGGGTTTTCTCTTAGCTGATAACGGTGTCCACGCTGCAACACCCCCTACCTCTCTCTTCCATTACTTCTTGCTTCTCCTTCTTGCTCTCGCTCTTAATCTTCGGCTTCTGTCGACCCTCTTTCCATCTCCTCTCTTGGCGTCACATTTATCTCCACACACCCAGTGTTGATCCCATGCTTCCTCCGATGATGCTCTTGATTCTTCACCTTCCCTCTCTTTATCCTGAGACCAAACTTTCTTGAACCGTAACACATTTCTTGCTAGTTGTGGACTCCTTTTCCGGGCGGTGACCATGGTTCCTTTCACCCCTACAACTGTCCAAATGTCGCGTTCGAATGGTGTTTTGAACTTCGATCCCTGATTGCGGTTCTTCACCACTACGCGGTCTACCACTTCCAGACTCATCCTTTGTTTTCTCCTGCGACGGTTATCTCTCTTATTGTTCGTTCTTCTCTTGGCTTGAGCCACATCAATATCAACAGATCCTGGTGTCCACTGGCTACTCATCAGCACCACATCTCTCACAGCAAGGCGCATCATGAGTTCGCTCGGTGAACACCCTGTGGTACTGTGAGGCGTCTGACGGTATGCTCTTAGAAATTGGTGCAGCAACCCCTCCATTCCCACTTGCTGATCCACCCCAATTCTCAGTGTCTTATTGAGGGTCCTCATAAAGCGTTCCACCTCCCCATTGGCTTGCGGCCATTGAGGAGTCACTTTTCTGTGAATGATGTTGCGATGCTGTAAGAACTCTCTGAACTCCTCTCCTTGAAAGGGAGGCCCATTGTCCGTTAGAATTTCCTCTGGCAGCCCTAACATCGCAAATGTTTTTTCCAGGACAGGTTTGATGTGTTCAAATGCTGTTGACTGAACCACTTCTACCATCGGGAATTTTGAGTATTGGTCCACCATCACCATCATAGCACACCCATCCAGGAATTTACCAAAATCCATACTGTCTGCTGTCCATGGCCGGGTACTAGCTTCTTCCATTATAATTGGGTGTAGGGGCGGTTCACCTCCCGTTATGAGGCACGAATGGCACCCTCTCACTATCTCCTCGATCATCCTGTTCACACCCGGGAACCATATCTTGGCTGTCAGCCGGGCCTTAGTTTTGGCTATTCCTTGGTGACCTTGGTGCTCTAACTCTGCTGTTCTTCTCCACAGTTTCTGGGGCACCATTATCAGCGGTCCTCTTAACACGAGCCCCTCCTCGTTCTCACTAAGCTCGTTCTGGCATTGCCACACTCAGGTCTTTCTTCATCTGTCAGTCTTCTGATTCTATCAATGGAGTTCCTCCAATTGTGTCCTCTCAGGGCCTCTTTGACATCCGTCAAACAGCCATCCTCCTTGGTGACCTCCACCAGTTCTTCCAGCGACAGCGAACGGGGACATGTAAGTTTGGTTATCAGCTTTATGAAGCTCTCAGCTCCTCCATCGACTTCCTTCTGCCCTTGAGGATCCACGGTCACCGGGTGCCTTGACAGGTAATCCGTCGGATTGTTCGGATTGTTCGCTCCTGGCCGGTAAGGCACCTCAAAATCACACTGCTGGAGTTGTACAGCCCGCCGTTTGATCCTCGGGGGCCCATTGCTCACGGTTCCTCCAAAGAGTGGCCCTAAGTGCTTGTGCTCGGTGATTACTCTGAACTTGTGTCCGCATAGATATATGTCAAAGTGCTGGCATGCCCACCTGATCACTAGTTCCTCTCTCTCCACTTGAGCATATCGAGTCTCGACAGCGTTTAATGCCTTGCTGGCGTATGCGATAGGTACACGCAATTGTCGGTCCGTTTGTTGGAGTAGCACCGCTCCTAGCTGGCATCGACTAAGAGTTCTGTCTGACTTCCTGGTTGGAAGTATGCCACCGTTGCCCCTTTTTGGAGAACCCCTTTTACATCCTGAAATGCTTGTGCCACTGCACTTGTCCAGACCCACATGGTATCCTTCTTTGTGAGTGTCCTCAGTGGTTCCTCAAGGGTCATCAGATGCGGGATAAATCGACTGCAATAATTCGCCATCCCGAGGAAGCTTCTCATTTCTGTCAAGTTTTGAGGAATGGCCGCTCCCCTGAGTGCCTCTACTTTATTGGGGTCCACCTGAAGTCCATCTTTCAAGAACTTGTAACCAAAGAACTCTACCTCCATTGAGTAAAACATACACTTGTCTTTGTGCAGGGTTAGGCCTTGCTCCACCAACCTTGTCAATGTCGCTCGCAACCTCTCGTGGTGTTCTTCCAGCATTTGCGGGTACATCAATATGTCATCACTGACGTTGATAACTCCGAGCAACCTGGACAGGGCCTCACGAACTTCATCCTGGAAAACTTCGGCTGCCGAGGACACTCCGAAGCTCAGCCGTTTGAACCTGTGAAGCCCCATGTGGGTAGAAAATGTTGTGATGTACTGGCTGGCATCGTCTAACACCAATCGGTGGTAGCCAGAGTTAATATTCACCTTTGATAACCATCTCGCACTGTTGATGTCTGCTACAATCTCATCGATAGTTGGTGTTATGTGTCACTCCCTCTTGATGGCCCTATTGGGGAGACGCATGTCCACGCACAACCTAATCACTCCTGGCTGTTTCGGTTTGGGAGTGATGACCAACAGAGACACACTAGGCGTCGGCCCGACACCTTCTCAATTAATCCTGCCTTCTCGAGTTTGTCCAACTCCGCTTCCACCAATGGTCACAGATGGAATGGCGACCTCTGGTGGAGCTTAGCCACTGGCCTGACCGCCCAGTCGATGTGCAACTTCACCTTGACTCCTTTTAGGCACCTCAATCCTTAAAACAGTGTCGGAAATTCTGCTATGATGTCCGCTGCGTGCCACAAATGAATTTGGCACGCTATCATGAGCAGCCCTTAGTCCTCCGCCGAATGGCAGCCAAGTAATGTTCCAGCACTGTCCTTCGTCACATGAAACTTGGTGTGTGCAGTGATTTTGCTATGCCTGACTTCTACCACTATCACTACTATCACTCCTTGCAGTGGAATGGGGCTGTCACCTCCGTATGTGAAAATTCTTGCCTTTGTGGGAATTAGTTGTGGTCTAGCATTGAGTTGGTTGTAATGGGTCGCATCCAGTATGTTCACTGACGCCCCTGTGTGGATAAGCGCCGTCACTTGGTTGTCGCCGATTGTGATTTGGCACATCGATGGTGGTCGTTTTTTCTTGTTATTCCCGCCTCGTCATCTTCGTCATCTTCCATGACCTGAAATTGCAGGGCGTCTAGCTTGTCAGCCCCTCCTGTTGCCCCTGTCACTTATTTGACTTTTTCGGGCTGTTTCCTGCACCTGCTGTCGACTTTGTGCTCATGCATACTTTGGCGAAGTGGCCCATTTTCCTGCACTTTAGGCACGCCTTCCCATATGCTGGACAGCCTCTTGGCGGGCGGTTCTCCATCCCACAGTTGTTGCAGCCATGTTTTCCTTGGCGTGTACTTGGGTGGCCTCTGCCTCGTCCTCCTTTCTGTATGGCATCCACACGTACCTCCTTGATCGTCACCGGGTGTACTTAGCAGGTATCTGCCAACTTTCGTGCTAGCGCTGAATCCATCTCCCCTGCTCTCATGTCCGCCAGCTCATGTGACCATCCCAAGATTAGTATCTCATCCAGGGAGATACCAGGTTGTCGTAAAATCACTTTCCTCAGGTCGAATGACCTGCACCCCTGTATAAATTGTGCTCTCATTTCTATTTGCTTATTGTAACGCCCTGAACGTCTCAGGATCGTTTAACAGACACGATAATGAGGACGCAACCACTTGTGAAGGGTTAGTTATTTAATGAAGGCAAAAATAATACAAAGAATAAACAAAAGTTATAGTCACTGGAATCCTCCAGGCTAAGTACGTTACCAGCCCACAGCACGGATGGTCCTAACCGTCCTCTGCATATACGC
The DNA here is from genome assembly GCF_964204655.1 of Triturus cristatus. Classification (NCBI taxonomy): domain Eukaryota; kingdom Metazoa; phylum Chordata; class Amphibia; order Caudata; family Salamandridae; genus Triturus; species Triturus cristatus. The sequence continues at coordinate 790,698,060 of NC_140590.1, forward strand.
CGATCCCGGCGTATGCCAACAGAGGGCAGAAATTAAATGGCCGACAATGCCAATCGGTAGGCTGTGAGGGGCACGAAGAGTGTTGGGGAGAATCGAGGAGTCAGGGAAACACCCAGCCGGGGTCTCTACCTGAAGGGAGCACCCGCTCAACCTCTTCCTCAGACTGCACCGGGACGCGGAGTCACCTCCTGGTGATGCGTCACCGATACCCCAATCAAAAGCAAGAAGACTGAACCGAGAGCAGCCGCTCGATCGATCCTGTGGACTTCCGAGTCTGTAACGCGGCAAACACCTCCTGGTGTGCGTTACAGCTGGCAGTCCCTGTATCTCTGGTCGGGCTGGGAGTTACGACTCCAACCAGCAAAAGCGCCACTGCGCTTTGACTCAGCCGAGTCAAAAAGCGAAGCTCAATGGTTGACCGGTAGAGCTTCCGGGTCCTTCACAGGTGACGATGGGGCAAGACACGGCCCAGGGAGTAACGACTCGACCTACCTCCGTTCTTGCCTTACTGGAGCACCACTCCGGAACACTGCTCTTCACGAAGCAGGTACGTCGGTGTAAACACAATATCCGACAGCATTGTACCTCCCGGTTCCTCCCTTTATAGGGCGTGTTTTCCTTGAGTTATGTAACAGCTCTCCTGTTTACATAAGGGCGTGTTTTCCTTGAGTTATGTAACAGCTCTCCTGTTTACATAAGGGCGTGTATTCCTTGAGTTATGTAACAGCTCTCCTGTTTACATAAGGGCGTGTTTTCCTTGAGTTATGTAACAGCTCTCCTGTTTACATAAGGGCGTGTATTCCTTGAGTTATGTAACAGCTCTCCTGTTTACATAAGGGCGTGTTTTCCTTGAGTTATGTAACAGCTCTCCTGTTTACATAACCTCTCAACCGCTAAGCATCCTGGGAGATGTAGTCCGTTTTCGCTGGTTACCGTTTTCCTCCCCTCGCATGACAGGAATACTTGACACTTATCTATTCCAGTGCAGGAGCTCGCGAGTCTTCTCAGCCTGGCAAAGAACATATCCACTGCCTCCCCTTCCTGCTCCTTCGCCTGATGCAGCTTGAATTGCTCAAAATCAGGGATAAATTGTGGGTCGAAGTGACGGTTGATCGTGGCTATGGCCGCCTCATAATCCACTGGGTCCCCCATGTTGTGCAAGTCTTGAAACAATTCGTAAAGCTCATCGCCTCCCATGTGGAGCATCGTCAACCGCTTGACTGCTCCATCCATTTCCCTTGCCCCCTTGAAAGTATTTTTTCTAAGCGACCAATCCATTTCCTCCACCGGGGTACCACTGTAGCTGGGTCAGCCAGTTGGCTGAATGGGGGTAATGCTGCCAAGGTGGGGTGTGAATGATGTTCTGTCCCTCCCCCACCTGGGGTGCCTGCTCACTCTCCGGCCTGCACTGACATTTTCTTTCTTTTGCAATGCCCTCTTCCTTGTACTCACTGGGCTTCCTAGCTTCACCACTGGTTGTTGGGTGTAGCTGTCTCTCCCAATCCACCTCACTCTCTGGCAAACTGTGCTATTTCTCTCTGTCGTTTTCCTTTTCCCCCCCGCTCCTTTCACTTTCCTTTTGGGTGCCTGTGTGTGTGTGCCTGTTCACTCGGCCTCCTTTTCCTTTTTAGGTCTCGCCTGAGACAGCGCTTTAGCGCTGCTCTGGCGAGACTTATAGTAAGCGAGTTTTGGAAGTGCAAACAGTGGCTTTTCAGGCCTCCAAATACAGTGCATGTGCGTCGGCCGGGCGCGCGCACCATTTGGAGGCCTGAAAGCACTCGTTTGCTTTCACTTTCGCCGGCCGCACGGCCGCTTTGATGTGATCGCGATAGCGATCACTTTCACTTTTGCTCGAAAGCGTTATTCCACCATTTGCCACCCCTTCCTGCTTGTTTTTATTTGCCGATCAGTTTAAACGAGTATCTTTCTTTGCTTCTTTCCGGAGGGTTGAAACACCCGGGAATGTCAATGTCGCCTTTCTGAAAAACTACAGGCTTTTTAGATAAGCATAGACCTTACTTAAACCGCATGTGCACAGTTCGACGTCGTTTGTTTCTTAACCAGCTTACTACACACCCATAATTAAATACATGCCAACAAAAAAAAAAGACGAGTTGGACCCGTGATTCGTCTTGACAACATAAGCAAAATAATGGCAAAGAGAACATAAGCAAAATCGTGGTAAATAGAACCTCCCAACCCATTAAAGTACCTCATTCAACCTAAGTCCAATGACTGAGAGATGGTAGACTCGGGCAGCCAGTTTCATATTTTGCGGGGGCTCACTTTGTGTTACTCCACAGGCCTTTAGAGGTTACTACGTACTACTAGCTCCTTGGGTCTGCCTCATAGTTTGCAACCCGGTAGCCGCCTGCTGAAGCCCGCTTCCTGACATCCAGTGAACATCTGTTTTGGTTTGTGCCCTTATTCCCAGAGTGCATCTGTGCACTGTTCAGCCCGTAATTGTCAACTTTTCTTTGCAATTCCCTGATGGTGCTAAACAACAGCGACTCCCCAGCCTCCACTGCAGCGGGGCTGTTCTAGGAAGTGTCCTCTAATAAGAGCAGGCAGGAGTGCATTATTGCCTTGCGTCTATCATCTTCCCTCTCTCCCGTCGCTGCTCGTGACCCCGCGCCCCCTTCTATCTGGTAAATAATCCGAGAACACTTTTCACTTTCGGAACCGGCAGCAGATGTCTTTCATTAGTCTGTCCAAACCTGCCATTGTGTGCCATCAATGCTGCGGCAGTCCTGGAGAAATGTGTCATGAGTGCTTTTGTGTGTGTGTCTGTGCGTGTATGAGGGGGTGTGTGTGCGGACGCACGTGTGTGTTTGCGTCTGTGCGTGTATCAAAGACTGTGTTCACATTTGTGTGTGTTTGTGCATGTCTGTGCGTGTGATGTGTGTGCATGTACTTTGGTGTTTTTGTACTAGAGCATGTGATTCTATGTGTGCTTCTGCGCGCAGATGTTTCTGTATGTGTGCTTATGTCTGTGCGTGTAATGGTGTGTGCATGTATTTGAGTGTTTATGTACTAGAGCATGGGATTGTATGTGTGCTTGTGGGTGTGGATGTTTCTGTATGCGTACTTGTGTGCGCGCTTCTGTTCGCGCATGAGAGTGTGTGCGCACGTGTGTGTGCTTGTGCATGTCTGTGCGTGTGATGGTGTGTGCATGTACTTGGGTGTTTTTGTACTAGAGCATGTGATTCTATGTGTGCTTCTGCGTGCAGATGTTTCTGTATGTGTGCTTATGTCTGTGCGTGTAATGGTGTGTGCATGTACTTGAGTGTTTATGTACTAGAGCATGGGATTGTATGTGTGCTTGTGCGTGTGGATGTTTCTGTATGCGTACTTGTGTGCGCGCTTCTGTTCGCATATGAGAGTGTGCGCGCACATGTGTGTGTGCTTGTGCATGTCTGTGCGTGTGATGGTGTGTGTGTGTGCATGTACTTGTGTTTGTCCTTGGGTGTTTTTGTTCTGGAGCATGTGATTGTAAGTGTGCTTGTGTTTTTGGTAGTTTCTGTATGTGTGCTTGTGTGTGTGTGCTCAAACAAACAAACACACTGGTTTCCACAGGGTGCATATAGTTAGAAGTAATTACACTTTTTGTCCACTTAATCGCACAACACTTTGTATAATTTCATAGTTTTTTTTTCTTCCGTCCTATTTTAACGTTTTGAAAGTGCAACTGTTAGAGCGGGAACGGAAAGGGAACTTTAAAACAACATTCTGGTCTCAGTTTGAAACTTCCCACTTTGTTATTTCCATCAATATGTACAAGTTGATGAAAGCCGCATATACAGCTCCTAACAGTGATAACGATCTTAACCAGGAGGCGACGTTTCTCTGTATTGTACCACTGCAGACTCCACATCAAACACATCTACAAACTATTCAAACGTTTCACACCACTCCAGACTTCTTGGCGCATCATTTGGTCTTCTTCCGAAACCAGGGTGTGAACGCTTTTCAAACACATTCAGCTGAAAGGGTGCCACGGCAACACTGATAACTATCTTAATTAGGAGGCTAACTTTCAGTTTATTGTAGGATTGCTGTTTCCTTTCACAGCAGATTCCTTTATTTTTTATCCTTTCTTTTTTTCTAAAACAATGTCTAAAGTTAATTCAATGCCTTTGCTAGCTTACGTTTTACATTTTGCTTACACAAACATTTACATGTAAAAATGCAAGTGCAGAATGCTTTACTCACTATTTTGCTTGCATAGTAAACATGAACTCACCATAACAAGCATTTGCAATGCAATAGGTCTCGCAGTTGTTAAGAGTTTGAGCTATTGGCACTGTAAATGGCAATGCCTTTTATTTATGTGTGGGTTTTTAAAACATAAATAAAAGGCATTGTCATTTACAATGCCAATAGCTCAAACTCGTATAAATGCGAGACCTATTGCATTGCAAATGCTTGTTTTTTGTTGCAGTGCCTTGTCTGCTCAGGGGATTTCCTTAGTGCCTCTGGGGTCCACGTGCTCAGTTACTTGGCCACTTTACTTTCAGCGCGTGGCACACGCACTCCTTTCACACGCTGCTGGCCCTTGTATTGTTCACCAGGCCTGCTAGGCCTCGCACACTCTCCAAAGGTGTAGCGCGGCTTAACCCTTGCGACCCCCGCACTAGGCCGCCTCCCCCTTTTGCTGCCTCCACCGATGCGCAGAGCGTCATGCAGCCCTTCTTTTTCGTGACCTGCTCACCTCCTTTGCGGTTCACCAGTGGGTTGCGGCTCCGCTTTGCAGCTGCCTTGATGCCTTGATCTTCCTACGGCTGCTCAGTTACAGTACCCCTCCGTCGCTTCTCCTACTGCCGCCTTCTTCGCCGAGACAGCAGTCAGGCACGTCGCAGGTATGATCCCGCCTTGTCGCCAATGTAGAGGTTGGCAAAGGGGGCCTTGGGGGTATGCTGGTATAGTGATTAGGGTCTACCTATTAATACATAAATGAGACACACCATGCTTAGTTTACTCAGTGGTTGGTGACGACAACCACAAGCGGTTGTCGTCCCCTGTATTTTTAGCCTCCGGTCCGCGCCTGGGCCGGGAGGCTGTTGCAGAGGCCGCCCCCGCAGGGGGCTCGAGGGCCAGCGCCATAATGGCCGCCAGAGCCCGACAAGGAACAGGAACTGGTTCTCACCAGCGGGAAGCGCCGCAGGGCGGAATGCCCTGAGGCCCCCGCCCTCTCCCTTCCAAGAACAATAGGAAGGGGAGATATAAGACGACGCTCCCCCCTGTGGCAGCCCACTTGCGTATCAGGGGAGCTGGGGGAGCGGCGCCAACGACTTTCGAATACTTTGGGAAGATTTCAACTCGGCCTTGGGATCGTAGGAGCAGCTGCGGTATCCACCATCATGACCAGGCGATGAAGGATCCAAACCAGCAGGAGAGAACAGGAAACCCAGCCGCCACAGGAGGTGCCAGGTGTCGGAGGACGACATGCCCGAAGTGTCCACACCCCTGCCGGGGCACAGAAGGTCGGGGCGGAATGGACCGAAGCCGAGACACGCGGGCACAACCCCCAGCTCCCCAGGCAGTATGACGAGGCTTGCAGCGCCGGAAGCAATGGCAGGGTAAGGGCTCGAGGAGCGAGGAGTGGCGGCGTCTCTGCCGGTCACCATGGCAATGTTGTAATAAGTGGTCCTGCCCTGCCTTTTTTATAGCGCAATGGCGATGTGCGAGCTATGTAACTGTAGGCAAATGTGGCGTTACTATAGGATGGAGGCTCTACGAGCGGAGGGCTGTTATGTGCTCCACAAACGCCGCCACCGCAGCGGGTGCCCCTTCCTCACTTTAAGGTGGACTAGAAATAGAACAAACGATGAGAGTAAAGGATGTGACGTTACGGCCACAGCAACGGACTTTGAAACTGGGGAACGGGGTTCGAGTCTCGCCGTCGGCTCTACACCCTCTAATAATGAGCAAATCACTTCATATCCCTGTCTGTCTAAAAAATAATAATAATATGACCTGGTGTAATGTAACTGGAGCTCATGTAAAAAACGCCCCAATGTATTCGGGTCTAGTTCGTTGGTTTACCAAACCCCCCCCCCTTACCCACAGCTGGCAGGGATGAGTGCAAAGACGTGCGGGTAGGCGCATCCCGACTGCATAGCGGGAGTAGGACTGGAGGGGTATCAAAGTGAGGAGAGGGCGCGACCCGCCAGCGGCGCTGCCGCTGCTAAGATGGCAGAATTCGAGCCCCGAGGTCGCGTCCTCACCTGGTGATCTTCGGCAAATCACTTACTCTACCCGTGCCGGAATGTGTAATGTAAATACGGTGCTATGTAACGCGCGCCGATACCGTCAGGTCGAGTCACGCTATACAAATAAAAAAAACAACAACAAAAAACGCAGAAGAGTTTCTATCTCCGGTTTTCGCTGGCGGCTTGAGCCGCTTTGTGGCAAAAGGAAAGGCATGCCCTCCAAAGCGCTAGATATGCACCCAGAGTCTAGTGTATAGCGGTGAATGAGTGCGCTCGGATGGTTGCTACTGCAATTAGCGGAGCACAACTGTTGTGTTGCTCGGTGATCGGGCCTGTGTCTTCACTTCAACATCCCCCCCCCCCCCCCATCAAGTGCATTCCGGGCGCCGGGACGCAGGCATGGCGGGCCTGTCATCAAGGTTGCTGAAGGGGGTAGGTGCAGCGTTTCCCGGCGGGAGTAGGGTCGGGGGGCTGAGGAAATATGAATTTTTATGGTCAATTGTGTCCCCTATCTTAGACCCCAACGGCTCCATGTACATGCTACAAGTACATGTATGTTCCCTCCAGTTCCAGCTATGAAGACGCAAATACATGTGCGTCCAACGTTAACATGTCCTCTTTCATATCTGCCATGAATGGGCCGGATATTCCATTCCTAAGTATGATTGGCCACCGACTTTATATGGTACACTTTTCACGTTTTACAGTTCAGGCAAGGTAGGCCCTGAATTCTGCCATCAAGCCTTTTTCCTGCTTCTGCCTCTGAATGCTCCAGCCTGGACCTGCATCTGTATCCATGAACTTTGTCCTACTCCCTGCGCGGCTAACGGTGCCTGACGCGGCCTGTTGCCTGCCAAAAACTGTATTTCACCTTCAAGTTATCGGCTCCGCTCCCCATCCAATGCATTCCTGTCTAGTAGTTTAGGTAAACATCCTTCCAGCTACCGAGCAAAGGGCCCGGCCTTACTGTCCCCGTGCAAGTAATTCATGACTCACGTTACCATGGTAGGCCCATGCCCCCCTCGCATCCCATGTAGACACTTAGACGCTTGTACACGCACTAACAGTCAGTATAGAGTAGGATTTGTCCGAGAAGACCTTTCCTTCTAGATAATATAGTTCCTTAAACACAAGATATTAGATATGGTTTAGGACTAGGTTGTCCTGACACCCCAGACTTCTGTCTCCTCATGTAGGGCTAAATGTCAAGTTCCCTTCACCCTCTAGTTACACGTCAATCACACGTCATACGGCTGCGCGCGCATCTCTGCCATGTATTTTTGCTGACTTTGCAGGATTCTCTTATGGATCCACCCATTTGTGTCACCATCATAATGACGTTTTTAGTATACGCTTCTATGCACGCCTATTATTACGCCTTTTCATTACGTATGTATATTCTTATCTGTATTATCAAGCTGTTACGCCTCCTGCATCTGTCTTAATGTAATGCATTTCTTATATATACTATTACTTGTCAATAATCTATTGCTGATCCCTTCCTGAACCTTCGTGGTGACAGAACTCGATTGCCTGGTTCGAACCATCATTTCCTTTGTAAGGAATAAATACCCTATTATACCCTCGAATACCACGGATTCTGCCTCTTATTTTTACTGAGTTATTCGTATTGTATTTTACCGCATAAAAAATAGTACAGGTAAATTAAATATTTACCACATAAATTGGCGCCCGAACAGGGACACCTCTCACACCCCACGCGCCGGAGGTGCGTTGCAGACCCGGTCTCCTGCCACAGCCGGACGGACAATTACGCGTACCCGCAGGATTTCCTGTATCTCCCTCAGGCCAACGGGGGCGACTGAGGCTGCGATCAACACCCAGACGAGGCGGTGAGGAGTGCGGAGAATCCCGACCAGAGCCTAGCTGAGAGAGAGCAAGATCCGAGGTATACAGAGGCCCACCAGAATCCGAAGTTCCGAAGTATCTAAGTCACGAGTCGAGTCCAGTCCAGTTTGGACTAGTCCAGTCCAGACTTCCGAGGCCTTCCGTTCCGTGCTTCCCGGTGAGTACCGTTGCTGAGGACGCATCTAGACGTGCACATTAGTTTGTGCCGGTCAAGACGGGTCTGGGTACACAGACCTGGTCTGCACTGTTTTAGCAGTGTATCTGTACTGTTTAGCAGTACATACAGTATATTTAGTATTATGCAGTTAACTAGTTTTCTTCTAATAATTATTGTTCGCTCTAAAATGTTTTAATATGTTTTAAATGTCGTGGTATGAGTGATTGTTCGATCTTCATTATTGTGTTTATTGTAATTATTGTGTTCAAGAACCGAGTAAGAATTAAGTAGCAAGGTTCAAGATGCCGTTATTTTCAAAATTAAGACAGATAAAAACTAGAAAGGGGATACTCGAGGAAGCTGTTCCTATCCCACCTAGGGACACTCCAGGGTACTTTATGTACCATAAACATGGCCTAGATGCCGTATTATATCTTGATTTATGGGTGGACTACACCAAGGATTTAGCAGAGAGTCAGAGATGGCCCGCTGCCGGAACATGGGATGCAGATTGCATCATGAGAATAGAAGAAGCGTTATGGAAAAAGAAAGCCAGACAGTCACAGAAGGATGCCATTGAACTATGGCGTAAAGAATCGCATAGGCGCACAGAAAAAGCGCTCAGAAAGGAAGAGAAAAGTAGGGCAGATTCAGAAGAGGCCCGAGAAAACATATTAATTGACGAAGGTACCCGAGTAAAATCAGAACAAGTAGACAGACAACGAAACACTCTTATGAATGGTATGTATCCTCTTCTGGCCGAGGGTTTGCCTAAGGCCACTTTGGAGGTACCAAAAGATCTGCCATCTCCGTTACTCCCGATTAAAGTACATCCCAAGACCGCAAAAGACATTTTCCTCTCTTCCTATTTAGACGATGTAGCTCCCGAATATGTTAATGTTCCACCACACACACCACCTGTCGATGGTGCTCAACCCCAAGATCATCCGCCCCCAACTCCGCAACAACAAACTCCTCCTCACATTCCAACAGTTTCATCTGTTTCTACCACTTTTCCTACATCTACCGTCTCTACCTTACATTCAACGAATCCTTTCGCGCCTAGCACCTCAGAAGGTGCAACAGGAGGTGCGACAGCGATTTTTTCCACGCCACCGCAAGGAAATAAATTGTCCTTTAGAGATTTAGCATATCAACATACACCTCAAACAGTAAGATCCGGTATGTTTAAGGAACATCTTGTGGATTGTAGATATGATCCAGTGCCCGGTAAAAATGACAGAATGCTGCTGTCATCACTACGTATACGACGAGCGTCCACATATTTAATGACACTACCAGGAATGGTTGCTCATCTGGACAATATATATCACTTTGTCCAATCAGGGCAAGGCCCTGAAAGTATTGACAAGGCCATGGAATACCAGAAAGTAGATATACAGAAACTACTGTTAAGCTTCCTCATAAACTGCTTGATCAGAAACAGAGATAGGCCTGAGGTAGATCAGGATGAAATGCAAGTGCTTACCAGATGGGGTCAGAATATATCAGAAGGGAAACATGATAAACAGAAGTGTATAGTAGCTATGTGCCGAAAGATCAGAAAAGAAATAGAACGAATACATGAAAACAGATTAGAGGCAGACAAAACTGAATCAGAGGGAGTGGAGGAGGAAGAATCAGAAATGCCCACGGGACAATTAGAAACGATAGCTTATGTAGGTAGGGGAAGATCTTGTAACAATACCAGACACTTCAATGATCCAATGCGTCCGATACGTCCAGAATGTAGCAGACATCTTCAAGCCCCTATGTTAAATGCAAGGTCCCCTGAACACCTATTCCAGGCTGCTGATAAATTACTCCGAGACCGAAGGGGGTATCAGATGCTCGATTCTATGGATGAACAAGAATTAGCCAGGTCAGCAGTACAATGGGCTGACAGTTCTGAAAAATATAGTGATGATGCGCTAGCACACACGTTTCTGAACCTTACCCCAGACGAACAGCGTTTAGCTAGTATATACATGATACAACACCTCCTTATATTGTATAGAAGCCAACACTCCGATCCTGGTCCCCTACCTGATATACTGATAGAATTACTCACGAATAAATGGAGAGGTTCAGGTACTGACTTAATTAAAGAAATTCTAGAATATCGGCACCAGTACATTGTCTTCGTATATGCCCAGAACATGTTTCAGTTCCCACCGTGGAAAGAAAAACGTATCACATAGACAGACAGAACCCATTACGCGAAGTACACCCAGTTAGAAATGATGACAATACGTTTAGACGCGTGTTTGTGTACACACCTATAACCAAAATAGAACTATTGGAAATGAAAAAATTAGTGCCTAGCCATGACAAAGATCCAGCAGGTTTTCACCGTGAACTAAAGGACATGTTACTCATGGGTGATTATACCTATCCTGACATTATGAAAATATTGAAAGTATTATTGCCTGCCGGTATTTATGAGAAACTCAAGGAAAAAGAATGGGAGGTGGGAGACCAAAAGATTGACTGGACCGAATTGGAAACTGAAGAAAATAGCAGAACTGCAGGCGTAGGGCTTGGGGCCAAAACAAAAGCATTGCCAGGGCTATTGGTACAAGTATTGCCACGTTTGCTAACTACGAAAAAGGAAGATTGGGGAGCAATCTCAGCCTGTAAACAGAAACCCGATGAAGACACTAGTGATTTTTATTCCCGATTTGAAAAATGCTTTGGTATTAATAGCGGCCTGAAAGCAAATAGTGAGTCATATCCACACCTTTTTGTAACTAAACTAGTCGAGAATTCCCTGCCGCAGGTTAAAAACAGAGTATTGAAAGTTGAGAGCACTTGGCAAGCTAACACTCCTTCACAAATGTTACAAATGTTACAGTATCACCAGAATAGAATTAGAGAAGAACAAGAACACGAAACAAGACGTATGAAAGACACGAAAATGAAAATGCTTGTCGCTCAGTCAGTTCCAGCTGACGGTCATAAAAAGGGTACGGCCAGTAATTCAGCAGTTCCCGTTAAAGGGACATGCAACTATTGTAAACAGCCAGGTCATCATATAAACGATTGTGCAGTTCTAAAACATAATATCTCCACGGGTAGAACCAAGGAGAGACCACGTCCGCCTAGACAGGATCAGATCCAACAACAAGTACCTCAGAATATACAGCCTATGCAAGCTGCACAACAGACCGTACCACAACCACAACAACAGCCACAGCCTATTGCTGCAACACAAAACACGACACAACAGATGTACCAGTATGCACAAAATGACTATCCAGAGTATCAGCGCTACACATGAAATAGCCTAGAGAGGGAAGTTGGCTTACCCCTTATTGAGGTTCCTGTAGACCAAGAGGGAACAGACGCACCGGTTGGGTCCATACTCTGCGGAAGCTAGAGAAATCGAGATTACGAGCAAACCGATCGTATATAACGAGAACACTGCAACTTACACCGTAAGGACCTATTAGAAATTTCCACTCGGGGATGCGTGAAACCCCTTTAAGGAACGCATTTAATCGTACCTACATATTGGATCCGTTTGGACTTTGCGCCAAGCGGGAGGCGATAGCAATTTATTTGAAATTCCACATGCTCTCTACAACAGTGAAACCAGGAGCACATATCTAAAAACGCAGAAGTACCGAAAAATAATAACTAAGCAAGACTGATGGTGCCAAAGAACTTTTTTTGAAATTAAAGCATTAAGATCCCCCTACATCATTTAGGGCTTGTTGCCCCTCCTGTTGGTGGCCCTGAGGAAGGTGTCTTGTCACCGAAACGCGCGTAGGCCCCTTTTTCACCTAGAGGAGAGGTCCCCAGAGACTCGACAACACCTGATATAACTGCTTTGCTGTTATTGTGTCCTGGAGACTATGCCAAACAACCAAATGATTAGAGTTATATTTTAATATGAGTATGGTTGATGTATGAGTGAGAGTATGATTTGTATTTTTATATGATTAGCCACGGGACCATGTGTTAGGGTGTTTTTTGGATATTGTTCAATGAAATTATATTTGTGAATAAGCAATGATAACAACAGTGAAAAGTTTTTAATGAATACACATAAAATTCAAAAAATATAAATAAAAATTGTTAATAAATATATGTTTCTTTCTGTTTAATTATATCTTTTTGACGATGGCAGGTGAGAACTATTTGTAGTCTCAAGATTAAAATTATATAGGTCCTGAAAGAGTTTTTTCTCTTACTGTTTAGCTCTTCCCCCTTTCTCTTGGACCTCAAAGTATGTTTTAAGGGGGGCCTTGTGTTTAGATTTATGTAGACCAAGAGGGTCCCTATGTACAGAGTCAAGTATTAGGGAAAGACAGAAAGTTTCTACTCGATACAGGGGCAAGCAGAACAACTATAAGTCACGATGAAGTTCCAGGGGCACCCCTCTCAGGCTCACAAAATATTTCCCTTGGTTTTTCAGGAAAGCCCACTATTAACGAAGTATCGCAACCACTTGCATTTACAGTCGGTCCATTAACACGGACTACAGATCTATTGCTTACGAAATCATGCCCAGAAAACGTGTTAGGTATTAAAACATTGAAAGCTCTAGGAGCTATAATATGCTGTTCTCCGGACGGAGTACGACTATTTTTGCGTGATTTTAAAGGTCACTACGTGTCCAGAGACATGGATCACCGGTTACAGAATCTACCTGCACATTTATGGGCGCAAGGCCCCACTGATGTAGGTTGTATGCACATTACACCATATCGAGTCACACTCAAAACAGGAGTGGTACTACCACGAATGCGACAATACAAGTTACCGCCAGATGCTGTAGTGGCTTTACTGCAAATCATTGACGAGCTCATTGCACAAGGAGTGGTTGTAGAAACCGACTCCAATGTATGTAATTCTCCGATTATTCCGATTCTTAAACGAACTGATCCAAAAGCACCCCCAGTATATCGATTAGTTATTGATCTGCGAGAATTAAACAAATGCATTGTACCACAATACCCCGTGGTCCCAGATATCTCTTCATTACTGACAGCTATTGATTCAGAGGCAACGTTCTTTACTGTAATTGACCTCAAGAACGCCTTCTTCAGCGTCCCGATAGATCCGGAAAGTCAATATTTGTTCGGATTCAGTTTAAATGGACGTAGTTTTAAATTCGCACGCGCACCTCAAGGATTTACAGAAAGTCCTAGCATCTACAGCCAAGCACTGAAAAGACAACTTGACAGTATCCACATGCCTGCTAACACTGCACTGCTTCAGTATGTCGATGATCTGCTGATCACCGCCCGAAGCGAACCCGAATGTGAAAAAGCATCACTGACGGTTTTACATTTCCTAGCCGACAAGGGGCACAAGGTGTCCCCTTCAAAGCTGCAATTTTGTGCCCAGCAAGTTGTGTACCTAGGGCACTTGCTGTCCAAATGGGGGAGACAGCTCACACCTGATCGTATCCAGTTAATTGTAAACATGCCACCACCCAAGACACAAAAGGAGGTACGGGCCTTCATAGGCCTCACTTCGTACTGCAGGCAGTGGATCCCCCAATATGCATTTTTAGCAAAACCACTCATCCAGTTGACAACCCAGGAGGCAGCAACATCAACTGTCCTCCCTTGGACTCCAGAACATACACAAGCTTTTGAAGACTTAAAGAAAGCTTTATGCCAAGCACCTGTTTTAGCGACACCATGTTACAGTAAGCCTTTTACACTCTTTGTTACAGAACGTGAAGGTACTGCTTTATCAGTACTCACGCAGGAACAAGCAGGATCACACAAGCCATGCGCTTACTTTTCTAGCACATTAGATCCCGTAGCTCAGGCTCTTCCTGCGTGTCTGAAATCAGTTGCAGCGACAGCTCTAGCGATTAGACAAAGTGATTCCATAGTATTAGGACATCAATTGACAGTACAAGTACCACACGCAGTAGAGGTTCTCTTGAACCGGACACAGACACAACACTTGACTATAGCACGACTGACTGGTTACGAATTGACATTGTTTCAGCCACATATAGAAATCAAACGTTGTAGTACATTAAATCCCGCCACACTTTTGCCATTAAATGGAACAGACCCACTGGCACATGATTGTATTGAAGTCATTACTATTACGACGAAACCCAGACAAGACTTGACAGATGTCCCATTACCAGATCCAGACCTGACACTTTATGTAGATGGTTCATGTATGAGAACAAGTACAGGAAAGTTAGTGGCCGCCTATGCAGTCACGACAGACACCGAAGTCATTGAAACAAATTGTATCGACACATTATCAGCTCAAGCAGCCGAGCTTATCGCTCTGACACAAGCCTGTATTCAAGCCAAAAATAAGAAAGTCAACATACACACAGATTCACGTTATGCATTCGGAGTCGTCCACGACTTCGGAGTCCTTTGGCGAGAGAGAGGTTATTTAACTTCTCACGGTGCCAACATTCAACACGGTCCCCTCATTCAAGCTCTATTAGATGCAATACATCTACCTACTTCAATATCTATCATGAAGTGCAAAGCCCATACTAAAGTGACTGACATTATTTCTCAGGGTAACGACCTAGCTGACAGAACAGCTAAACAGACTGCTCAGAATCAGACTCATGCAACTGACTTGACAAAGACAATAGTTCCAACGCCGACACACTGCATGACAGTTAAGGATCCCGCTCTTGATGTAATTGACATACAGACACATGCTACACCAGAGGAAATCAAGAAATGGACTGAATTAGGAGGGATCCAAACCGATCAGGGATGGATGACGAAGGGAAAATCTATATGGTTTCTCCCCGACTCAATGGTTCAAGTTATCATTAACACAATACATAGTCCAGCACATCTAGGAGAAAAAGCCATGTTAGACAGTATTCAAAACATTTGGTTCAACAAACACTTACGAGCTGCAGCCAAACAGAAAGTCCGAACTTGTATGATTTGTTGTCAGTTCAATCCAGGTAAAGGCGTACCTGTAGAGCAGGGTGGATTCCAACCTCCCGATCACCCTTTTGAAGTCCTCCAGATGGATTATATCCAGATGGAACGATGTCGAGGATTCAAATATGTCCTCGTAGTTGTATGCGCTCTTTCCCATTGGACAGAGGCGTATCCCGTCTCAGATTACACTGCCCCGACTACTGCCCAACAGTTAGTTCGAGAATTCTTCCCACGGTATGGTTTGCCCCGAGTCGTGTACTCAGATAACGGCCAGCCGTTCTCATCCGAGCTAATGAAACACGTTTCACTTCTGTTAGGCTATCAATGGAAATTCCACTGTGTCCGACATCCCGAGGCAGCAGGTCTCGTGGAACGCCATAATCAAACTCTAAAATCTGTAGAGACAAAGGTGTCGACTGGATAGTAGCCTTACCAGTTGCGCTCTTTTACATGAGAATGGTAGCACATTCTCGAACAGGGCTATCCCCGTATGAGGTGATCTTCGGTAGGCCACCAAATATGTGGGGGACGCCTATACCTCGTAAAATCACTGATGTTGATTGTAATATGCTGACAGATTACCTGGCTTCCTTGATGTCTGCACTACACAGGTAGCTGCAGTTTTTCCCGATAACACTGAGGTGAAGCCTCATGAAGTGGTTCCAGGTGACCTGGTACTTGTGAGGAACTTCGACAGGAGGAGTCCGTTGGAGCCTCGCTGGCAACAACCGAAACTCGTTTTACTGACCACGAGGACAGCCGTGAAGATTGAGGGTCGCAAAGGGTGGCTGCACTCGAGCCATATCAAGAAATTTCATGGACTACCATCGGATTTAAACGTTCAGCCCTGCATTCCCTCACAGACTGACTCAAAACTCCCCCTGGTTGAAAAAACAGAAAAAGAGAATTATAAACTGAAACTAAGGTCTAGCAAGTCAGACAATTTGATTGTTTAAGTCCTCTCCAAGGTGAATTGGTTGAATTTGTCTCTGACATGTATCCTCTAGACCGAAATAGAGAGAGAAACAGACAGAAACAGCTCAAGAAACATGCGTACTGTAAATCACTTCGTAGTCACTGTATAGTGACATTATTAATTATGTTTTTTCTAAGTCTTCTGATCATTGTCGCAAGTATACTGTTACATATGTACTATCCTATTTACAAGCGTGCTTTCAATGTTACAGCCGAACATTCTTTTAGTGAACTACCTCCACATGAGTTGTCCTATAGATTTGCGCTGCGCAACAACACATTCATTAGTATGTTACATCATTCCCATCAGACCAGCAACGCTACAAATTGTTGGATATGTGGCCGACTCCCTCCCTATCAGAAATACAAAGGAGTTCTGCCTCTCTTTCCATATCCGTTTACACACAATGGTTCCTGTGGAGCATGGTTTAGTTTGATTAACTCTTTAGATTCAAACACTGTAGTTTACCAGAGCAACTGGGTATGGGGAAACCTGAACTTAGTTTTGCTTAAAGCCTGTTATCCTAACAAGGAGGGACTTCCCAAAAGAACAGGAACTGACCTAGAAAATGAAGTATATGGATTAGGTAATTTTACACTTAACCTCATGATTCTAAATGTTGAATCTAAAGCTACACTAGTCTTGCCTGCTATGTCCGCATTACCAGTCAAAGGTGAATTATGTGTAAGAAAGAATGGTTCAGTACACCTGGGTCATAGTAAATGTACTACTGTGATCGAATTCAGTGATAAAGGCAAGTCTACATTTAGAGCTTCCCGTCACTCCTACTTCATCTGTGGCCACACCGCATATATACGCCTACCCCTAGATTGGGATGGTACCTGTTACATTGCATTCCTTCTGCCACCTGTTTTCCTAGCCCCTCCTGATTATCATAGAAATACCAATCTAGTACACCATAGACCCCAGAGAGATACCCCGATTGTTGACTACACCGAAACAGCATGGGAACAATATACCGACTTCAATAAAGGTCTCTTTCCTTACATAGGTGTTGTCTCCAACAGTAAATTGATACGTAGATTAACTAGAACCCTTGAAGTAGTAGTGAATGAAACTACCTCTGCCCTAGGCAACTTAACAGAGGAGCAGTCTGCGATGCGGATTGTTGTTCTTCAAAATCGTCTTGTCCTTGACGTCATCCTAGCAGATAGGGGCAGAGCTTGTAGGGTCATCGGATCAAGTTGCTGTGTTTTCATCCCAGAAAACGCGCCATCCGTATATAAAGCCATAACTCGTCTTCACAAGATTGCAAACCAGATACATCAGAATGCAGGCACCTGGACATGGTCCGGTTGGTTCTGGAGCGTGTTGTCAGCCTGGGGATGGAAAGTCCTATCCTTCCTAGGTATTGGCCTTCTCATAGTATTCAGTTGCTGCCTATGTCTACAATGTGGACCAGCGATTTGCGGCCTGTGTGCCACATCGTGTATTCCACATTCAAGTTTTCATTCAAGATCCCGGAAGAAGAAAGAAGAACAAATGATGTTACATGAACAGATTGATGGATTCCTGAAGATCGATATTTCATGAGGGTCCGTAGGGGACAAGGAGGGAATGAGGAAATATGAATTTTTATGGTCAATTGAGTCCCCTATCTTAGACCCCAACGGCTCCATGTACATGCTACAAGTACATGTATGTTCCCTCCAGTTCCAGCTATGAAGACGCAAATACATGTGCGTCCAACGTTAACATGTCCTCTTTCATATCTGCCATGAATGGGCCGGATATTCCATTCCTAAGTATGATTGGCCACCGACTTTATATGGTACACTTTTCACGTTTTACAGTTCAGGCAAGGTAGGCCCTGAATTCTGCCATCAAGCCTTTTTCCTGCTTCTGCCTCTGAATGCTCCAGCCTGGACCTGCATCTGTATCCATGAACTTTGTCCTACTCCCTGCGCGGCTAACGGTGCCTGACGCGGCCTGTTGCCTGCCAAAAACTGTATTTCACCTTCAAGTTATCGGCTCCGCTCCCCATCCAATGCATTCCTGTCTAGTAGTTTAGGTAAACATCCTTCCAGCTACCGAGCAAAGGGCCCGGCCTTACTGTCCCCGTGCAAGTAATTCATGACTCACGTTACCATGGTAGGCCCATGCCCCCCTCGCATCCCATGTAGACACTTAGACGCTTGTACACGCACTAACAGTCAGTATAGAGTAGGATTTGTCCGAGAAGACCTTTCCTTCTAGATAATATAGTTCCTTAAACACAAGATATTAGATATGGTTTAGGACTAGGTTGTCCTGACACCCCAGACTTCTGTCTCCTCATGTAGGGCTAAATGTCAAGTTCCCTTCACCCTCTAGTTACACGTCAATCACACGTCATACGGCTGCGCGCGCATCTCTGCCATGTATTTTTGCTGACTTTGCAGGATTCTCTTATGGATCCACCCATTTGTGTCACCATCATAATGACGTTTTTAGTATACGCTTCTATGCACGCCTATTATTACGCCTTTTCATTACGTATGTATATTCTTATCTGTATTATCAAGCTGTTACGCCTCCTGCATCTGTCTTAATGTAATGCATTTCTTATATATACTATTACTTGTCAATAATCTATTGCTGATCCCTTCCTGAACCTTCGTGGTGACAGAACTCGATTGCCTGGTTCGAACCATCATTTCCTTTGTAAGGAATAAATACCCTATTATACCCTCGAATACCACGGATTCTGCCTCTTATTTTTACTGAGTTATTCGTATTGTATTTTACCGCATAAAAAATAGTACAGGTAAATTAAATATTTACCACATAAATTGGCGCCCGAACAGGGACACCTCTCACACCCCACGCGCCGGAGGTGCGTTGCAGACCCGGTCTCCTGCCACAGCCGGACGGACAATTACGCGTACCCGCAGGATTTCCTGTATCTCCCTCAGGCCAACGGGGGCGACTGAGGCTGCGATCAACACCCAGACGAGGCGGTGAGGAGTGCGGAGAATCCCGACCAGAGCCTAGCTGAGAGAGAGCAAGATCCGAGGTATACAGAGGCCCACCAGAATCCGAAGTTCCGAAGTATCTAAGTCACGAGTCGAGTCCAGTCCAGTTTGGACTAGTCCAGTCCAGACTTCCGAGGCCTTCCGTTCCGTGCTTCCCGGTGAGTACCGTTGCTGAGGACGCATCTAGACGTGCACATTAGTTTGTGCCGGTCAAGACGGGTCTGGGTACACAGACCTGGTCTGCACTGTTTTAGCAGTGTATCTGTACTGTTTAGCAGTACATACAGTATATTTAGTATTATGCAGTTAACTAGTTTTCTTCTAATAATTATTGTTCGCTCTAAAATGTTTTAATATGTTTTAAATGTCGTGGTATGAGTGATTGTTCGATCTTCATTATTGTGTTTATTGTAATTATTGTGTTCAAGAACCGAGTAAGAATTAAGTAGCAAGGTTCAAGATGCCGTTATTTTCAAAATTAAGACAGATAAAAACTAGAAAGGGGATACTCGAGGAAGCTGTTCCTATCCCACCTAGGGACACTCCAGGGTACTTTATGTACCATAAACATGGCCTAGATGCCGTATTATATCTTGATTTATGGGTGGACTACACCAAGGATTTAGCAGAGAGTCAGAGATGGCCCGCTGCCGGAACATGGGATGCAGATTGCATCATGAGAATAGAAGAAGCGTTATGGAAAAAGAAAGCCAGACAGTCACAGAAGGATGCCATTGAACTATGGCGTAAAGAATCGCATAGGCGCACACAAAAAGCGCTCAGAAAGGAAGAGAAAAGTAGGGCAGATTCAGAAGAGGCCCGAGAAAACATATTAATTGACGAAGGTACCCGAGTAAAATCAGAACAAGTAGACAGACAACGAAACACTCTTATGAATGGTATGTATCCTCTTCTGGCCGAGGGTTTGCCTAAGGCCACTTTGGAGGTACCAAAAGATCTGCCATCTCCGTTACTCCCGATTAAAGTACATCCCAAGACCGCAAAAGACATTTTCCTCTCTTCCTATTTAGACGATGTAGCTCCCGAATATGTTAATGTTCCACCACACACACCACCTGTCGATGGTGCTCAACCCCAAGATCATCCGCCCCCAACTCCGCAACAACAAACTCCTCCTCACATTCCAACAGTTTCATCTGTTTCTACCACTTTTCCTACATCTACCGTCTCTACCTTACATTCAACGAATCCTTTCGCGCCTAGCACCTCAGAAGGTGCAACAGGAGGTGCGACAGCGATTTTTTCCACGCCACCGCAAGGAAATAAATTGTCCTTTAGAGATTTAGCATATCAACATACACCTCAAACAGTAAGATCCGGTATGTTTAAGGAACATCTTGTGGATTGTAGATATGATCCAGTGCCCGGTAAAAATGACAGAATGCTGCTGTCATCACTACGTATACGACGAGCGTCCACATATTTAATGACACTACCAGGAATGGTTGCTCATCTGGACAATATATATCACTTTGTCCAATCAGGGCAAGGCCCTGAAAGTATTGACAAGGCCATGGAATACCAGAAAGTAGATATACAGAAACTACTGTTAAGCTTCCTCATAAACTGCTTGATCAGAAACAGAGATAGGCCTGAGGTAGATCAGGATGAAATGCAAGTGCTTACCAGATGGGGTCAGAATATATCAGAAGGGAAACATGATAAACAGAAGTGTATAGTAGCTATGTGCCGAAAGATCAGAAAAGAAATAGAACGAATACATGAAAACAGATTAGAGGCAGACAAAACTGAATCAGAGGGAGTGGAGGAGGAAGAATCAGAAATGCCCACGGGACAATTAGAAACGATAGCTTATGTAGGTAGGGGAAGATCTTGTAACAATACCAGACACTTCAATGATCCAATGCGTCCGATACGTCCAGAATGTAGCAGACATCTTCAAGCCCCTATGTTAAATGCAAGGTCCCCTGAACACCTATTCCAGGCTGCTGATAAATTACTCCGAGACCGAAGGGGGTATCAGATGCTCGATTCTATGGATGAACAAGAATTAGCCAGGTCAGCAGTACAATGGGCTGACAGTTCTGAAAAATATAGTGATGATGCGCTAGCACACACGTTTCTGAACCTTACCCCAGACGAACAGCGTTTAGCTAGTATATACATGATACAACACCTCCTTATATTGTATAGAAGCCAACACTCCGATCCTGGTCCCCTACCTGATATACTGATAGAATTACTCACGAATAAATGGAGAGGTTCAGGTACTGACTTAATTAAAGAAATTCTAGAATATCGGCACCAGTACATTGTCTTCGTATATGCCCAGAACATGTTTCAGTTCCCACCGTGGAAAGAAAAACGTATCACATAGACAGACAGAACCCATTACGCGAAGTACACCCAGTTAGAAATGATGACAATACGTTTAGACGCGTGTTTGTGTACACACCTATAACCAAAATAGAACTATTGGAAATGAAAAAATTAGTGCCTAGCCATGACAAAGATCCAGCAGGTTTTCACCGTGAACTAAAGGACATGTTACTCATGGGTGATTATACCTATCCTGACATTATGAAAATATTGAAAGTATTATTGCCTGCCGGTATTTATGAGAAACTCAAGGAAAAAGAATGGGAGGTGGGAGACCAAAAGATTGACTGGACCGCATTGGAAACTGAAGAAAATAGCAGAACTGCAGGCGTAGGGCTTGGGGCCAAAACAAAAGCATTGCCAGGGCTATTGGTACAAGTATTGCCACGTTTGCTAACTACGAAAAAGGAAGATTGGGGAGCAATCTCAGCCTGTAAACAGAAACCCGATGAAGACACTAGTGATTTTTATTCCCGATTTGAAAAATGCTTTGGTATTAATAGCGGCCTGAAAGCAAATAGTGAGTCATATCCACACCTTTTTGTAACTAAACTAGTCGAGAATTCCCTGCCGCAGGTTAAAAACAGAGTATTGAAAGTTGAGAGCACTTGGCAAGCTAACACTCCTTCACAAATGTTACAAATGTTACAGTATCACCAGAATAGAATTAGAGAAGAACAAGAACACGAAACAAGACGTATGAAAGACACGAAAATGAAAATGCTTGTCGCTCAGTCAGTTCCAGCTGACGGTCATAAAAAGGGTACGGCCAGTAATTCAGCAGTTCCCGTTAAAGGGACATGCAACTATTGTAAACAGCCAGGTCATCATATAAACGATTGTGCAGTTCTAAAACATAATATCTCCACGGGTAGAACCAAGGAGAGACCACGTCCGCCTAGACAGGATCAGATCCAACAACAAGTACCTCAGAATATACAGCCTATGCAAGCTGCACAACAGACCGTACCACAACCACAACAACAGCCACAGCCTATTGCTGCAACACAAAACACGACACAACAGATGTACCAGTATGCACAAAATGACTATCCAGAGTATCAGCGCTACACATGAAATAGCCTAGAGAGGGAAGTTGGCTTACCCCTTATTGAGGTTCCTGTAGACCAAGAGGGTCCCTATGTACAGAGTCAAGTATTAGGGAAAGACAGAAAGTTTCTACTCGATACAGGGGCAAGCAGAACAACTATAAGTCACGATGAAGTTCCAGGGGCACCCCTCTCAGGCTCACAAAATATTTCCCTTGGTTTTTCAGGAAAGCCCACTATTAACGAAGTATCGCAACCACTTGCATTTACAGTCGGTCCATTAACACGGACTACAGATCTATTGCTTACGAAATCATGCCCAGAAAACGTGTTAGGTATTAAAACATTGAAAGCTCTAGGAGCTATAATATGCTGTTCTCCGGACGGAGTACGACTATTTTTGCGTGATTTTAAAGGTCACTACGTGTCCAGAGACATGGATCACCGGTTACAGAATCTACCTGCACATTTATGGGCGCAAGGCCCCACTGATGTAGGTTGTATGCACATTACACCATATCGAGTCACACTCAAAACAGGAGTGGTACTACCACGAATGCGACAATACAAGTTACCGCCAGATGCTGTAGTGGCTTTACTGCAAATCATTGACGAGCTCATTGCACAAGGAGTGGTTGTAGAAACCGACTCCAATGTATGTAATTCTCCGATTATTCCGATTCTTAAACGAACTGATCCAAAAGCACCCCCAGTATATCGATTAGTTATTGATCTGCGAGAATTAAACAAATGCATTGTACCACAATACCCCGTGGTCCCAGATATCTCTTCATTACTGACAGCTATTGATTCAGAGGCAACGTTCTTTACTGTAATTGACCTCAAGAACGCCTTCTTCAGCGTCCCGATAGATCCGGAAAGTCAATATTTGTTCGGATTCAGTTTAAATGGACGTAGTTTTAAATTCGCACGCGCACCTCAAGGATTTACAGAAAGTCCTAGCATCTACAGCCAAGCACTGAAAAGACAACTTGACAGTATCCACATGCCTGCTAAC
This sequence comes from Triturus cristatus, assembly GCF_964204655.1. Classification (NCBI taxonomy): domain Eukaryota; kingdom Metazoa; phylum Chordata; class Amphibia; order Caudata; family Salamandridae; genus Triturus; species Triturus cristatus. Next base: position 790,721,579 of record NC_140590.1, read on the forward strand.
ACTGCACTGCTTCAGTATGTCGATGATCTGCTGATCACCGCCCGAAGCGAACCCGAATGTGAAAAAGCATCACTGACGGTTTTACATTTCCTAGCCGACAAGGGGCACAAGGTGTCCCCTTCAAAGCTGCAATTTTGTGCCCAGCAAGTTGTGTACCTAGGGCACTTGCTGTCCAAATGGGGGAGACAGCTCACACCTGATCGTATCCAGTTAATTGTAAACATGCCACCACCCAAGACACAAAAGGAGGTACGGGCCTTCATAGGCCTCACTTCGTACTGCAGGCAGTGGATCCCCCAATATGCATTTTTAGCAAAACCACTCATCCAGTTGACAACCCAGGAGGCAGCAACATCAACTGTCCTCCCTTGGACTCCAGAACATACACAAGCTTTTGAAGACTTAAAGAAAGCTTTATGCCAAGCACCTGTTTTAGCGACACCATGTTACAGTAAGCCTTTTACACTCTTTGTTACAGAACGTGAAGGTACTGCTTTATCAGTACTCACGCAGGAACAAGCAGGATCACACAAGCCATGCGCTTACTTTTCTAGCACATTAGATCCCGTAGCTCAGGCTCTTCCTGCGTGTCTGAAATCAGTTGCAGCGACAGCTCTAGCGATTAGACAAAGTGATTCCATAGTATTAGGACATCAATTGACAGTACAAGTACCACACGCAGTAGAGGTTCTCTTGAACCGGACACAGACACAACACTTGACTATAGCACGACTGACTGGTTACGAATTGACATTGTTTCAGCCACATATAGAAATCAAACGTTGTAGTACATTAAATCCCGCCACACTTTTGCCATTAAATGGAACAGACCCACTGGCACATGATTGTATTGAAGTCATTACTATTACGACGAAACCCAGACAAGACTTGACAGATGTCCCATTACCAGATCCAGACCTGACACTTTATGTAGATGGTTCATGTATGAGAACAAGTACAGGAAAGTTAGTGGCCGCCTATGCAGTCACGACAGACACCGAAGTCATTGAAACAAATTGTATCGACACATTATCAGCTCAAGCAGCCGAGCTTATCGCTCTGACACAAGCCTGTATTCAAGCCAAAAATAAGAAAGTCAACATACACACAGATTCACGTTATGCATTCGGAGTCGTCCACGACTTCGGAGTCCTTTGGCGAGAGAGAGGTTATTTAACTTCTCACGGTGCCAACATTCAACACGGTCCCCTCATTCAAGCTCTATTAGATGCAATACATCTACCTACTTCAATATCTATCATGAAGTGCAAAGCCCATACGAAAGTGACTGACATTATTTCTCAGGGTAACGACCTAGCTGACAGAACAGCTAAACAGACTGCTCAGAATCAGACTCATGCAACTGACTTGACAAAGACAATAGTTCCAACGCCGACACACTGCATGACAGTTAAGGATCCCGCTCTTGATGTAATTGACATACAGACACATGCTACACCAGAGGAAATCAAGAAATGGACTGAATTAGGAGGGATCCAAACCGATCAGGGATGGATGACGAAGGGAAAATCTATATGGTTTCTCCCCGACTCAATGGTTCAAGTTATCATTAACACAATACATAGTCCAGCACATCTAGGAGAAAAAGCCATGTTAGACAGTATTCAAAACATTTGGTTCAACAAACACTTACGAGCTGCAGCCAAACAGAAAGTCCGAACTTGTATGATTTGTTGTCAGTTCAATCCAGGTAAAGGCGTACCTGTAGAGCAGGGTGGATTCCAACCTCCCGATCACCCTTTTGAAGTCCTCCAGATGGATTATATCCAGATGGAACGATGTCGAGGATTCAAATATGTCCTCGTAGTTGTATGCGCTCTTTCCCATTGGACAGAGGCGTATCCCGTCTCAGATTACACTGCCCCGACTACTGCCCAACAGTTAGTTCGAGAATTCTTCCCACGGTATGGTTTGCCCCGAGTCGTGTACTCAGATAACGGCCAGCCGTTCTCATCCGAGCTAATGAAACACGTTTCACTTCTGTTAGGCTATCAATGGAAATTCCACTGTGTCCGACATCCCGAGGCAGCAGGTCTCGTGGAACGCCATAATCAAACTCTAAAATCTGTAGAGACAAAGGTGTCGACTGGATAGTAGCCTTACCAGTTGCGCTCTTTTACATGAGAATGGTAGCACATTCTCGAACAGGGCTATCCCCGTATGAGGTGATCTTCGGTAGGCCACCAAATATGTGGGGGACGCCTATACCTCGTAAAATCACTGATGTTGATTGTAATATGCTGACAGATTACCTGGCTTCCTTGATGTCTGCACTACAATCTTGTCGTTCACAGGTAGCTGCAGTTTTTCCCGATAACACTGAGGTGAAGCCTCATGAAGTGGTTCCAGGTGACCTGGTACTTGTGAGGAACTTCGACAGGAGGAGTCCGTTGGAGCCTCGCTGGCAACAACCGAAACTCGTTTTACTGACCACGAGGACAGCCGTGAAGATTGAGGGTCGCAAAGGGTGGCTGCACTCGAGCCATATCAAGAAATTTCATGGACTACCATCGGATTTAAACGTTCAGCCCTGCATTCCCTCACAGACTGACTCAAAACTCCCCCTGGTTGAAAAAACAGAAAAAGAGAATTATAAACTGAAACTAAGGTCTAGCAAGTCAGACAATTTGATTGTTTAAGTCCTCTCCAAGGTGAATTGGTTGAATTTGTCTCTGACATGTATCCTCTAGACCGAAATAGAGAGAGAAACAGACAGAAACAGCTCAAGAAACATGCGTACTGTAAATCACTTCGTAGTCACTGTATAGTGACATTATTAATTATGTTTTTTCTAAGTCTTCTGATCATTGTCGCAAGTATACTGTTACATATGTACTATCCTATTTACAAGCGTGCTTTCAATGTTACAGCCGAACATTCTTTTAGTGAACTACCTCCACATGAGTTGTCCTATAGATTTGCGCTGCGCAACAACACATTCATTAGTATGTTACATCATTCCCATCAGACCAGCAACGCTACAAATTGTTGGATATGTGGCCGACTCCCTCCCTATCAGAAATACAAAGGAGTTCTGCCTCTCTTTCCATATCCGTTTACACACAATGGTTCCTGTGGAGCATGGTTTAGTTTGATTAACTCTTTAGATTCAAACACTGTAGTTTACCAGAGCAACTGGGTATGGGGAAACCTGAACTTAGTTTTGCTTAAAGCCTGTTATCCTAACAAGGAGGGACTTCCCAAAAGAACAGGAACTGACCTAGAAAATGAAGTATATGGATTAGGTAATTTTACACTTAACCTCATGATTCTAAATGTTGAATCTAAAGCTACACTAGTCTTGCCTGCTATGTCCGCATTACCAGTCAAAGGTGAATTATGTGTAAGAAAGAATGGTTCAGTACACCTGGGTCATAGTAAATGTACTACTGTGATCGAATTCAGTGATAAAGGCAAGTCTACATTTAGAGCTTCCCGTCACTCCTACTTCATCTGTGGCCACACCGCATATATACGCCTACCCCTAGATTGGGATGGTACCTGTTACATTGCATTCCTTCTGCCACCTGTTTTCCTAGCCCCTCCTGATTATCATAGAAATACCAATCTAGTACACCATAGACCCCAGAGAGATACCCCGATTGTTGACTACACCGAAACAGCATGGGAACAATATACCGACTTCAATAAAGGTCTCTTTCCTTACATAGGTGTTGTCTCCAACAGTAAATTGATACGTAGATTAACTAGAACCCTTGAAGTAGTAGTGAATGAAACTACCTCTGCCCTAGGCAACTTAACAGAGGAGCAGTCTGCGATGCGGATTGTTGTTCTTCAAAATCGTCTTGTCCTTGACGTCATCCTAGCAGATAGGGGCAGAGCTTGTAGGGTCATCGGATCAAGTTGCTGTGTTTTCATCCCAGAAAACGCGCCATCCGTATATAAAGCCATAACTCGTCTTCACAAGATTGCAAACCAGATACATCAGAATGCAGGCACCTGGACATGGTCCAGTTGGTTCTGGAGCGTGTTGTCAGCCTGGGGATGGAAAGTCCTATCCTTCCTAGGTATTGGCCTTCTCATAGTATTCAGTTGCTGCCTATGTCTACAATGTGGACCAGCGATTTGCGGCCTGTGTGCCACATCGTGTATTCCACATTCAAGTTTTCATTCAAGATCCCGGAAGAAGAAAGAAGAACAAATGATGTTACATGAACAGATTGATGGATTCCTGAAGATCGATATTTCATGAGGGTCCGTAGGGGACAAGGAGGGAATGAGGAAATATGAATTTTTATGGTCAATTGAGTCCCCTATCTTAGACCCCAACGGCTCCATGTACATGCTACAAGTACATGTATGTTCCCTCCAGTTCCAGCTATGAAGACGCAAATACATGTGCGTCCAACGTTAACATGTCCTCTTTCATATCTGCCATGAATGGGCCGGATATTCCATTCCTAAGTATGATTGGCCACCGACTTTATATGGTACACTTTTCACGTTTTACAGTTCAGGCAAGGTAGGCCCTGAATTCTGCCATCAAGCCTTTTTCCTGCTTCTGCCTCTGAATGCTCCAGCCTGGACCTGCATCTGTATCCATGAACTTTGTCCTACTCCCTGCGCGGCTAACGGTGCCTGACGCGGCCTGTTGCCTGCCAAAAACTGTATTTCACCTTCAAGTTATCGGCTCCGCTCCTCATCCAATGCATTCCTGTCTAGTAGTTTAGGTAAACATCCTTCCAGCTACCGAGCAAAGGGCCCGGCCTTACTGTCCCCGTGCAAGTAATTCATGACTCACGTTACCATGGTAGGCCCATGCCCCCCTCGCATCTCATGTAGACACTTAGACGCTTGTACACGCACTAACAGTCAGTATAGAGTAGGATTTGTCCGAGAAGACCTTTCCTTCTAGATAATATAGTTCCTTAAACACAAGATATTAGATATGGTTTAGGACTAGGTTTTCCTGACACCCCAGACTTCTGTCTCCTCATGTAGGGCTAAATGTCAAGTTCCCTTCACCCTCTAGTTACACGTCAATCACACGTCATACGGCTGCGCGCGCATCTCTGCCATGTATTTTTGCTGACTTTGCAGGATTCTCTTATGGATCCACCCATTTGTGTCACCATCATAATGACGTTTTTAGTATACGCTTCTATGCACGCCTATTATTACGCCTTTTCATTACGTATGTATATTCTTATCTGTATTATCAAGCTGTTACGCCTCCTGCATCTGTCTTAATGTAATGCATTTCTTATATATACTATTACTTGTCAATAATCTATTGCTGATCCCTTCCTGAACCTTCGTGGTGACGGAACTCGATTGCCTGGTTCGAACCATCATTTCCTTTGTAAGGAATAAATACCCTATTATACCCTCGAATACCACGGATTCTGCCTCTTATTTTTACTGAGTTATTCGTATTGTATTTTACCGCATAAAAAATAGTACAGGTAAATTAAATATTTACCACAGGGCGACCAGCACATCTGATACCCTTACAATTTAAAAAAGAAGGAAAAAAGTGTTTTGCTCCGGCCCGATACATGTTCCTAGTTTGTCAGAGGTAGTAGAGCCATCTGTGATGTACCATCGTATTAAGTGCCGAGTAGCGATCAAGGTTGACTCTTTACATTTGGAATGTAAACAGGCACAGGGTTGCAAGCTTGGGAACGCCCGCGCGGGTTTCTGCTTTGAGACGGGGGACCCAGGTTCAGGTCCCAGTGCCGGATGCACATCCGGTCTTCGAAGAAAGACAGGGAGGGCCGGTCGCTTTTAAGAAAAAAAAAAAGAAAAATCGGCCAAGGAGAAAGAGGGCGCGTGGCGGCTCAACAGCCTTTCTGGGATGAAGCCCTTAACCCAAATCGGAGCCGAGAAAACAGGTCCGTGTGACCTGTGATAAAAAATTTAAAAAAACGAAACGGACATGCCCTGGTAGAAGGGAGTTGGGTGCTCCGGTGAACTGCGTTTCATGCCCTCGGAAGTATCGAGGCAAAGGCCACAATAATGGAGTAAGGGCGTATAGGTCCAAATATTCTAGCGGGGAAAGATTTATTATATCGTTTGCGTTATTTAATTAAATTGGGAGGACCTGGGCAGTTAGCTCAAATGGTTATCCCAGCAGTGGCTTGATTTGGTTAAACGCCTGCTTCTAAGACCTGTGCGACACACTTGATGGTCAGGGGTTCAAAACCCGGCAGTGACTTGATATACCATTCCTAGCTTTTTAGGATCGCCATGTATTTATTCTGGAAATTCAATTAAATTACTTGTGTCAAACAAAAATGAATGTGTCTGCCTTTAACGCAACTGGTGCCCCCGTAAGCGCTCTGAAAATGGGTTTGTAGTGGATGGGGGTTGAAAAAGCATGCTTTATTTCATAATATAAAGAATGACTTCCCTTGGGTAAGTGGCATTAGCACGTTCTTAGGTTTGAGGGGCACGATCTACCGATTGCCGCCTTTGGGTAGGGCCATTTGCAAGCTAAGTAGTGCCCAGGGTGGTCTGTCACGTTGGGCAGAGGTCGTCCATTGTACCGCATTGAGGAGCCCATAGCAATGCGAAGGTTATGTTCCCTGCGCCCCCTGGCAGGGCCTACTCGGTATTTCATCCTCCCACAGTTCAGTGGACTGGATGTAAAGAAAATGTCCGACGTGAAAGCACCACAACATAATACACAGTTGTGTTGTGAAGTGGAATCCGGTAAATTAAAGAAGCAAATGCACTTCAAGAATGTGACATGGATAATGTTTGGAAAACATTGCATTTCATTGGGCGCACATACTAAGTTTAAGCCAAAAATATCCAATAAAAAATTTAGGAAGAAGGAAGGGTTAGCGGTAAACCAGTTGAGCGTGACAAAGGCAACCTTCTGTTAATAACCTGGTTCACGGGGACAAGGTCAAAAAAAAAAAAAACCAGTGGGATGTCAACTCGTGATTTCACCCCCAAGGAATAAGATCAGTTTGTTTTGAGTCACGGCACGCAGCGCCTCGGGTTAGCATGCCTGCTGCAAAGACCACACAACAATGAATTACCGGATGGTTGTGTGGACATGAGCAAGCCGCATACACGCTCTTCACATTTGATCCAATCCTGTTGACTGGATATTAATGAAGACAGCCAAGTGCGAAGTTAAGGTGTAGTGCACGGAATTACCGAATTGTCATTCATATTGGTATTTGTGCTCCACATTCCTGGCAAGTGTCCGGGTTATTTAAAAAAAAAAAAAAAAAATTCAGAGCGGGAGTAATAGGTCCTGTGTTTACCGTAAGGGATTGTGTCGCCTTGGGAGAGATTGGCTAGTCCAAACATGGAAAGCAGTAATACACCGGTGTATTGCGGCTCAGTCTCGCAAGTTTAGTCGCAGTACTTTAGCGCAGAACACAAAGGCGGTGCCGCGGAAACAGATTAGTGCGGGTAACACATTACACTTCAGGTGTAACAACGCAGTGGTCTATACCCAGAGGACCAGCTGATTAGTAAGTACATTACACGGGGGTGAGCGGTGACCTAGTGGTACAGCAGAAGTCAGCTGAGTAAATCCAGAGTACCGTAAACCGACCCATCCAGTAGTTACCGTGAACCGAAGTAGCGGAGCCTGGGAGAGGTAGAGGTCATGGTGTAGAGGTGCTTACCGGAAGAGCCTGCCAGGAGCAGGGGTGAAGTAGAGGATGGGATCTGAGCAATGTATATTGTATCATGCCACCACAAACTGTAGCTGACTGTCTCCCAATTTTGTTTTCATGATTGGCCCATGGTGAGAGGAGACAGCGCTGTAAGACTCCGAACAGGACGCAAGCGCCCCGCCTCGAAAATGGCGAGGAAGGAGCAGAGCACCATGGCGTGTGGATTGAAGATGGCCATCAGAGCCTACCGGACGTCAGCCACGAGAGGTATGACCCATTGCGGGTGGAGACAGCACTGTCAGACATCGAAGTAAGATGCAAGTGTGCCAGGGCATTAACGGCAAAGACGGAGCAGAGCGCATCGTTGCGTTTGTGGGAAGATTGCCGTCGGAGCTGACCAGATTTGGGGGGAGCCACAGGAACACGTAAGCCTCCCTGGCGGCGTGGCGGAAATAACAAGTGTATTGGTATTGTATGGGAGCACACCAACAGGGCGGTGTGTAGAAGGAGGGCCACTCACTTTGGGATGCCGCACGGCAGGGTGAGTGCGCCTGACGAAATCAGGGTAGAAAACGGAGACGGCGCTCACAGCCCAGCCCCCGCCAGAAGGTGGGGCACAAAAGAGACTAACAAGGTAGCGAGTTGGGGGCCTAACTCCAGGGAAAAGGCTACCCCCCACACGCAAAGGGGCGTGGTAAACAACAAAGAACAATCTATGAGCTGTCAGGGTGATTTACGACCCTAGGAGTTGCAAATGAGCAAAAAGACAAACCAGTGATTTATGGCCAGCCGATGATTTATGGCTGATGATTTATGATGCTCATGCAGAATGATTTATGACAGCCGAATGATGACAGATTGTGACAGAATGATTTATGGCATACCGATGATTTATGACCCATGATTTATGACCCATGATTTATGATGTGCAGGCAAAATGATTTATGACAACGAAATTATGATGGCTTGTGACAGAATGATTTATGACCAATGATTTACGACCCATGATGTAGGGCTGCTGATTTATGGGGATCAGGCAGAGTGATTCATGGCAACAAAGTAAGGGCCAATTGTGGCAGAATGATTTATGATGCATAATGATTTATGGCCCATGATTTATGATGTCCAGCTGACAATGCGTGACATCACATTGCTAATAATGTGTGACAACGATTTATGACCCCGGCCTCCAAGGGGTGTCAGGGGGAGTTGTACAAGTGTGATTATGTAATAAAAACTGCGGCCAACAATTACCACCACATACGACGATTGTTGGCTGTTTTTCTAGTAATGCAGATGCACAAATATGGTACGGTTCCTGGAATGGGCGCAGTGCGGCCGTTAAGATGGATACAGTGTATTGAAGTGGCCGGATGACTCACTACACTCCGCACCTCCATACATCTATAGCATGGACTGTCAATGCCCCTTGCTCCACATCACCACCACCATGTTGTGGAACCGATCATAGATTTGGTTTGGTGCTGCCCTAGCAAACCTCTCCTTATCTGTCGGAGGCCACCTTATGCATTGGTTTGCTGTGCACAGATAATGGGGAGAAAGTGCGTTGTTACTCCCTCATGCAGTCTCAAGGGGGAACCCTGCTTGACCTGGCAAGCACACTCGTGTTTTTTTGGGGTTTATGTAATCTGATTGGATCACCTCTCGCCCTTCTCATGTCAATTTAAGTTCAGAGGCTTGTGACAGTCAAGGTACCCGCATGTCTGTTTTCGATTGAGTGCATATAGTGTAGTGAACATTATGCACTGGTATTGCTCACATAAGTATTTGAGTTCCTTAGAAAGAATGTGTTTCAGCAAACTACTTTGCAGACTTTATAGACTGCCTGTTTGTTAGTGTAACCTGCACCTGTTTCTAAACACTGACTTCAGAGTATGAATGGAGTATGAAGCTAGATTATGAGGGCTGCCCAGAGAGGACAACCCTTGGCACACTTCTTCCCCTGTACTGCTGCACGACGGGTCTTTTCAAAGGTGATATGCCAGAGGGCGCCTTGAAGGGGGAAACTCTGTCTCGAGTTCATTGGAGGAACCTTTGAAAGTGTGAGATGCGCCTCATACTAATGTGCAGGGAGCATCTGCCCATCTTCCCAATTGTGAGGTCATAAACTGGAGCTGCCATGCGGATTATTGAGCATCCTTTGGATTTGGTCCTGAAGGGAGCTTGTGGTATCCACGGTTTGGAACTGCTGGCCGCCCACTCCCTTCTGTCTGGTGCAAAGCCTCTAAGCACTGCTGAAGATCTGCTGGACTCCCCGGCTGCTGTTGATGCTTGGTGTCCATGGAAACCATCTGACAACTAAAGAGCATACAATCGACATGGCACCTTGTGGCCAGCTCTGCCCCCACCTCAGCAACAGGACACACTGCTGAACCCCTCGCCAACTCACAGATGAACTGCTACAAGTGGTTCTCCTGCCTGGCATGAATACCCCTCCCACCTGTCAAGCCACCCCTCCCCCCCCCCAACACTTACATTTGATTTTTCAATCTTTTTTTGCTGCTCTCTTGATCTACTCAGCGTGGCAGTCGTGCAGTTACATGAATTCAGAGTCGCTGTCTCGTCTCTTTGCAGGTTCCATCAACACTGCAGTTGTCATTTGGTCTGCTTTGTGCATCTTAGATTTTCACAAACCTCAATCAGTATAGAAATTACAAACTAGCACATTTTGGTGGGATGATTACAATCATTCTTTTTGGCTAAAGCTGTGTGGACATTACATATTTGCGAATCTTGTGTTTACATTCCCATATTATACTGCATTGGTTCTGAGTCTATCCATTTCAGGTATGTTCCAAGCAACACGAACCTTACAGCTTCGAGAATATTACTGTCATAGATATTATTAGGATTGCTGAGATAGGGACCATGGTCTTATTACAATGTAGTGTGGTTACCAGCTGCCTCATTTTTTCACCGGATTCTACATGAGATTATTGTTTTTGACATGAGATTATTGGTCTGTTGTAACGTTGTTGTATTATTTTTGTGTACTATGCTTTGTGTGTCTTCTATTTCCTGGTTACAGTTTATATTGTCTATATAGTTAACGCCTTAGCTGCAATTAAAATGTGTATATAGACATCAAAAAATTGATTTTTCCAACCCAGGTCTTGGCCACCGGGTCGAGTCGTCCTACAAACAGGCCCTACTTGGGGTGCTGGACGACCTTGAAGTCACCCATGGAGAACGTTGCCTGATAACGATGGCGATTGTAATGTCCAAAAGTGGCATTAATAGAAAATGGACAACTGCCGATACACCCAAGCATGCGGCCCAGCGAGCCTTGATGGACTGATGCGCAAAAGGTGAAGAACCCATTTACATTGTTCCAGTGTGTCCCCGCAAGCATGAGCGGATTTGGGGCAAATGGTGGGACTGCTGTGGTCTTTGTCTATGGTCTTGCTCTACAATGATTTATTACAATTGCAAGCACGTTCTGGTTGTGCTCCACGTGGTATTGTCTACTTGGACGCTATATGTTCTTGGTTCACTATAAAACTAATAACATCGATTATCAAAAAAACACATTTTGCCATAAAGCTCTTATTATGTATACATACGTTTTATATATATATATATATATATATATATATATATATATATATATATATATATATATATTACCAGTAGGTAGTTATAGTTAGGACCACGTTTCCATAGGAAATCCGCAACATTCTATTTTGAATAACTTTGGCGCCGGTCGACGAATCCTCGCGAATTTTTCAAAATAGGTGGGGCGCTACGCTCCGCTCCTACCCTGAAAGTCTCGGGGGGATTCGTCAAGCGGGGGCTGAGATAAAAGGGGGGTCCCAAAACGCGTTTTTCCCATGCATTTTTCCATAGGACCTTTAGACAGGGCTACAGCCCGAACGGCTGAACAGAATTACTAGAAATTTGGCAGAGAGGTAGTCCTCAGGTCAAGGAAGTGCCTTTTGTAGGTTTGGTGTAAATCTGTTCAGTAGATTTTGAGAAAATAGCCTTTAAATCAATATATATATCTGAGCCAGCTTACGGTGCGCTTACGGTACGCTTACCGTACGCGTACGGTGGCGTGCGCGAGCGCGATTCTGATTGGCTCTTAGATCTTAGTAAACATTCGAATCGGCCGAAACCAGGAAGCGGCGGCCGCCATTTTCTCTCTCGCACTGAGAGTGATTTTTAAAATATAAATCCCAAAAACATGTAAAGGGGCTGTTTAGACAGCTCCCACACACATAGCCATGTTGAGGGAGTCTCCAAAGATCCCCCAAGGCCAAAAACTGAATTTTTATTTTTTCGGTAATTTCGCCGATTACGCTTACCGTATGCGTACGGTAAAAAATTACAAAAAAAAAAAATTATCCACACTCTCTCCACCCCGTGTGCAATTGGTGCCCGCCGGGCACCAATTGTGCATGGCTTATTACAGATGAGATAAACTAAAATATTTAAAAAAAAAATTTAAAAAAAAAAAATTATCCACACTCTCTCCACCCTGTGTGCAAATGGTGCCCGAAGGGCACCATTTGTGCATGGCTTATAAAATATACGAAAAATTAAAATATTACCTTTCAAAACGAAGTGCATCATATGTCCTCCATGTGCGCACGGTGCGCGAAGCGCATCGTGCGTACATGGCCCATCTAGCGTAACGTGGGCACGCGGTGCGCTTAGCGCACCGCGTGCCCACCGTGCGTGCACGGCACTAACTGCGTAAAGTGGGCGCGCGGTGCGCGAAGCGCACCGTGCGCGCACGGAACGAACTGCGTTAAGTGGGCGCGCACGCCACGAATGGCGTAAAGTAACTTAGCATTTAAAAAACCGTACAAATTCACTGAAAAAACCATAGGTTTCACACACGTTATAGTTAGGAATTAGCATTTAAAAAACCTTGCAAATTCACTGAAAAAACCATAGGTTTCACACATGTTATAGTTAGCGGAAATTTTACTGATAAAAAACCAATGAAATTCCCCCGTTGTAGTTAGTGCAGGCAACTATAACTCACGCGACCGCAATCTTCTGCTGATGACATATGTGTCTTTATGAAAAAAAAATATTTGTAATATATGTATAGCTAAAAATGTATGGAAGAAGACATGGGCAAATAAGTGTCTAAATACAGTATTAGCATCAGCAGAAGATTGCGGTCGCGTGAGTTATAGTTGCCTGCACTAACTATAACGGGGGAATTTCATTGGTTTTTTATCAGTAAAATTTCCGCTAACTATAACATGTGTGAAACCTATGGTTTTTTCAGTGAATATATATATATATATATATATATATATATATATTTTTTTTTTTTTTTTAAAGCAAATGACACTCGCACTCAGGAACCTTGCAAATATTTATTCTTAACAGAGTTCCCTTCTGTTACACCGACGCGTTTCAGCCCTGTCGGCCTTGTTCACGGTAGGTGACACCATTTCCTGTTACAATTTAAAGCATTTCCTATGCAGCGTGCTACGCTCCATGGAATTCTGGGAACTGAAGTTTTTTCCACATTTTGAAAAATAAATTTAGGTAATCACCTCGTAACAGTAAGAAGCAAATTAATTAGATTTCCCAAAACAGCAAAAGGCATTTGGACAGTTGTCAGTTGTTACAACAGTATTAATTAATTGAGAATTAATTCCACAATGTGTTTTTAGGTAAACGATACCGCTCAAAGAATAATTTTTCGATGTATGCATGCTCAATGTTCCAATTCTATAGTAGCCTGGTTATAGAACATTTATAATGGCAACGTTTAGAAATTTAAAAATGGGTGTTTCATAAGCCGGCATTAGTGGCCAGTTTGATGTTCCAGAGAGTATCTAAGATTTTTTGAGTCATCAGAAAATCTACAAAAATAATGGGTAACTATTTTCAAAAAGATAGGGAAGGGGAGTTTGCAAAGATGGGTACGTAAGCAACGAATCCTTATATGATACAGTCCAACTAGAGGTGTACATAAAGTTCCTCGTCCAAGTTCATCCCTCTCGGGTATTTGGTCCGAAGTCGGATTATGTATTTCGATTCAAGTTGTCTCAGTTTTTTCTGGCGGTCGCCCAGTCTCTCATTGGTTTCAATAGAATCGATTGCAAAGAATGACATGTTCATCCAGTTTCCCTCCTGGCATGCTAGCATGTGTTTTGCGGTAGCATAGGAGAGATCTTTGTTTTTTACCGCTCTGACATGTTCCAAGATACGTTTTTTTAGCATGCATATGGTGCTACCTATGTAGAGCATACCACAATCACATTGAATTGCATAGATGACAAATTTGGTTGTGCAAGTTATTTTATGTTTGATGTGAATGGTTTTGCCTTCTGGATCGGTAAGTGTTCTCATATTTTTCCCAATTTTGCATGCTTTGCAACTGTTGCATTTTCTAAAACCTATTTGTTGCTGCGTGAGCCAGTTAGATTGTATCGTTTTGATGCCTTGAAAATGGCTCCGAGTAGTAAGGTCTCGAATGGATTGGACCTTTTTGTATGCAATTGACGGTTGTGTTCCAATAATTGGCATCAAATCTTGGTCCTGTTGTAATATCGACCAGTACTTTTGGATGATTTGTCGGATTTTGTACGATTCTTTGCTGTATGTAAGTATCAGCCTAGGAGCAGATTGATGTTCGGTGATTGGTTGAAAATCCGATTCTGAATGTTTTTTTACCAGAATGTCTGTTCTACTCTTTGTTTGTCCTCGCTTCATACATTTGTCCAGGTCTCTTCTTCTGTAGCCACGTTTTTGAAGTCTCCGCGTGCATTCTAGAATTTGGTCATTCGCATCTGCATCTTTTGAACAGTTTCTTTTCATGCGGATGAACTCGCCATATGGAATGCTTCTCAGTAGAGCCTTAGGATGAAAGCTATCTGCATGCAGGATGCTATTAGTGGCTGTTTTCTTCCTGAATAAAGTTGTCTCAATTTGATCATTTTCAATGTAAACAGATATATCGAGGAAGTCAATTTTATGGCGGCTAGTGTTGCACGTAAAAGAGAGGCCAATATTATTGTTATTGAGACTGTTGAAATATGACATGAAATCTTTTTTGTCTCCATTCCAAATTAAAAACAGATCGTCAATGTATCTTGTCCATAAAACAATTTTCTCAAGTGCTGTGTTATTTTGGGGGCCCCATGCTATTTCCTTCTCCCACCATCCCATTGTAAGGTTAGCGTAATTGGGCGAGAAGGAAATGCCCATGGCACAGCCACACAGTTGATGGTACAGTTGATGGTTAAACAAGAATATATTGTTCTTTAGACATATTTCAATCATGGTCAATAGCATGGCTGAATGTTCTAGTTCATGTATGCTCTTTTGGCGTAGAAAGTAGGCACAAGCATTCAGGCCAATCGAGTGTTCTATAGAAGTATACAGTGATACTACGTCTATGGTCACCATAAGATAATTGGGGTTCCATGAAGTGTTATCCAATATCCGTAAAAAATCACTCGTGTCTTGAATGTATGAAGACAAATTTCTTACTAGGGGTGCAAGATATCGATCAATGTACATGGAAATGTTCTCATATATTGAGTCACAAGAGGATACGATTGGTCTCCCCGGTGGTTTGATTAGTGTTTTGTGTATTTTCGGCAGAAATTATATCGTTGGGATCGTTGGATTTTCTTTGAATAGAAATTTCTTTTCCTCGATGTTAATTAGGTTCTGTTCATGCCACTCATTTAAGTTTTTTTCAATCTCCTGGAGCATTTTGAACATGGGATTGTTGGTGAGCTTGGCATATTTCTCGGTGTCATTTAGTTGACGATAAGCCTCTTCTACGTAATCCACAGTATTGAGAATTACGATGTTGCCACCCTTATCAGCCGGTTTTATGATTATGTTGGAGTTGTTTGCCAGGTTTTGAATAGCTTGACTTTCGTTTTTTGAAAAATTTTCCCTGATTTTGTTGTTCCTTGTTTTCTTAATTTTGTCAATTTCGTTCATGATTATTTCAGAGAAGGAGTCAATTTTGTTACCTGGTGACAGCTAGGGGCTGTATTTGGATTTTTGTTTTAAACCGCTTGGTTCATGTTGTTTGGTATCAATTTCAAGTAGTTTGAGAGTCTCTAAATTGGTAGTTTGTTGACTTTCCGTATCGTTGGCTAAATCGTATAGGCTCAATAGATGTGGAATTTCCTCGATTGTGAGTCGGTCTTCCTCGATCAGTTCCGTGCTTGCATCCCCCAAATGTGAAATGTTCGATTTCCTTGATGCATGTATTTTTGCTAGTTTTAGTTTCCGTACATATTTGTATATGTCGATTTTGGTGGTAGTGTAGTCAAAGTGCTTTTCAGGGCAGAACGATAGGCATTTGTTGAGGATTTTTTGTTCGGTGTCCGTTAGTGTATAGTCTGATAAGTTCACTATTAGGTTTTCGATGACTAGTTCTTCTTTGTGCGATTTTCTGAGACCATACCTTTTTTCGTTTGGATCTCCGGGTTTTCCTGAGGCTTCTGAAGACTTTGAATTGCCTCTTCCATACCCTCTGCCTCGTCCTCTGCCCCTGCCTCTCCCCCGAGTCCGGAACAAGTTCTGGTCCAGGTTGACGAGGCGCATTTCCTCTAAAAAAGTAGTGTTGGTAGGTTGAATGGTGCTGGAGGTTTTCTCGCTTTCACTCCCACTGACATCTGATTCTGTTTCTACATCGCTTGAAGGTTTTGAAAGTAGTGTTGTTCGATTCAATTTCAATGTGTCAAATCTTTTGGCAAATGTTAGAATTCTGCCATGTTTGTATGAAACACCCATTTTTAAATTTCTAAACGTTGCCATTATAAATGTTCTAAACCAGGCTACTATAGAATTGGAACATTGAGCATGCATACATCGAAAAATTATTCTTTGAGCGGTATCGTTTACCTAAAAACACATTGTGGAATTAATTCTCAATTAATTAATACTGTTGTAACAACTGACAACTGTCCAAATGCCTTTTGCTGTTTTGGGAAATCTAATTAATTTGCTTCTTACTGTTACGAGGTGATTACCTAAATTTATTTTTCAAAATGTGGAAAAAACTTCAGTTCCCAGAATTCCATGGAGCGTAGCACGCTGCATAGGAAATGCTTTAAATTGTAACAGGAAATGGTGTCACCTACCGTGAACAAGGCCGACAGGGCTGAAACGCGTCGGTGTAACAGAAGGGAACTCTGTTAAGAATAAATATTTGCAAGGTTCCTGAGTGCGAGTGTCATTTGCTTTAAAATTGATCTCTGGCCGTTGGCTTGGCCCAACACTCGCACCCACTGCTGAGCGATCCGTATCCAAGCCGCATTGAAGAGCATATATATATATATATATATATATATATATATATATGTTTTTTAAATGTTGCACCCATGATGAGAAGCATTCCTGATGAGGTGCTGAGAGGGAGTTTTTGCGAGCCCTGAACCTTTCTGGTCACAAGCAAACTCAAGAAAGAAGCTGCCCTCTGCTCACTTCCTGACCACCCCATTGATACATGTGTGGCACCCCATCAGTGCCAGAGACAGCTCTCCATCTCTGGTTTACAATGGATTACAGCATTTCATTTCACGGTGTAACTTCCATGTATCAATTAATAATGAAAGAACAGATTAATAGAATTTTGGGTGAAAAAATGAATTAAACTAATCAGTACAGCGCACAAGCAGGCCAAATGCACCCTGGCACAGGAGGGCGGAGGAATGAGCATCCTGGGAATGGACAGAAGGTAGGCCACCTGGAACAGCAAAGTTTTAAGGATTGTTTTTTAAAGAGGTGAGAGAAGGAGAGGCTCTGATCTCCAGGGGAAGAGAGTTCCAGCTCTTGGCCACAAGAAGAGAGAAGGAATGTCCACCCAGCTGAGCCCGACTGTTCCTAGGGATTTGAAGCAGGAGGGTGGAAGAGTGGCAGAGACAGCGAGAAGGGATAAGATGCTTCAATTTCGTGTTCAAACATATAGAGCCAATAAGGTTGTAGGTCCTATAGTTAAGACACAGAAACTTGAAAGTAATCCATTATCTGATGGGGAGCCGATGAAGTTCCATAATCATTGAATATATAGGCAGGCGTGATGAAATCTTCAGGATCTGGCATGCCGCTGCTTTTGAATGACATGGATAGGTTCAACGAGGTAATAGGGCAAGTCCAGGTAGAGGGAGTTACCGTAATCCAGTCTGAAGGATATGAATCCTTGGAACACAGATTTGTGCGAGGAATCAGAGAGAAAAGAAAGGGTCTTCCTGAGAACTCTGAGCAGCAGGAAGCACACTGTTGCAATATGACTGACTTGATGTTTAAGAGAGAGGTCGGATTTGATAAGGACTTCCACGTTTTGGAAGGACAGAGGTAGTGGGAAGGGGAGCGTCTCTTGGTCCACCGGTGATCAAAAAGAAGATCAGACAAACCCATTGGGTACCAAAAACATGATCTCAGTTTTGTCCCAAGAAATTAGTCCTCATCCTGGGCGGCTCCTCCTTAATGGCAGAGGCGCGTCGCTCCACTTGTAAAAGTCAGCCAGCGAAAAATAAAATGATAATAAAACAATATTAGCATTTTATTTTCTGATGACTCATTGAACCGATGTCAGTGTAGGGCGGCGCAGGGCCGGACCATTGCAGGGGATGGAGTGATGGGCACTGTAAAGTCTGTCAAACAGACATGCACACTTAGGTTTCTCCAACACAGCTGTGTTGCACTGCCGGGTTTGGAGAAACAGCACACACTCTCAGACACTGTCCAAGCTGCACATCAGGCTGCTCAGACCAATCCTGGTGCTGCCCCACCCAATCCCGGTGCTATGCATAGCATGCCGGTGGCACCAGGATTGGGTGGGGCGCCAGGCCCCAGTGACTGCTGGGAGGAGAGTCTGAGAAGGACACAGAGGCGGCAGACGTCGACAGGTAAGATTTTTTTACTATTTACTATTCCCCTAATCCCGTGTCCCCCCACCCCCACTTTAGCTATATGGCAGCAGCCAATGTCCTCATCAAGGAGATGACAGCTGTCATACAAGTTGAGAAATGTTCTTGCGTGTCCAAGAAGTTATTAGTGATGGACATAGTTATTTGGGTATCATCCACGTAAGGACATTAAATCAAATCCAAACAAGTGAATGACAGAAGCCCAGGGGGAACCATATAGATTAAAAGGGTAGGGCTAACTGAGGAGCCCTGTGAGACACCACAAGAAAGTAGTTTATAGGAAGACAGGTAGCGGGGCAGTGGGGTGGTTTGTTATCTGTTGAAAGAGGAATGAGGCACCCCACTTTAATGTTATGTTATGCAGATTAGTAAAGCCACTGTCACCTAGGAGGGTATTCTGGCTCTGAGCAGTTGTGAGTTTATCCAAAGCTAAGGCCTAGTTGGACTACTCGAAAAGCCAAGCTTCAGCTTCTAGCCGAGCTCAGGAAGTGAGTAGGAGGCGCTTATGTGCTGAGTGTACAGCTGCTTGTTGTGTAGCATTACGGCAAGCTGGAGAGGTCAAATAAAATAAAGAGTGGTCACTGCAATTACACATCCACATTGAGGGCTCCTTTATTATTTGAAAACACAAGGTGCAGTGTGCGGCATCAGGCCATGCACTGCCCGGCTGAAGCCGAGCACTTGTACATCATCAACACGTTCTGATGCCTGATAAGCCTCTCCAATGATCACATCAGCTCCGGTGACCTTTGACACCGTTTCTGGGTGTAAGTTGAGCTCTAAGAATGTATCCAGTATTGAGGAAGTATGTTCAAGATGATGGTATATCACTTCAACAACGAACACACTGTTTGACTTAATTAATAGGTGGTTGACTGGGCCCTTGAAGAATGAGATAGAAGGGCTGTGAAGTTTTTTGTAAATTCCTGCAGCATAAACTAGGGCTATCCTGCCTCCTCGCCTAGAGACTCTGTCCCTATAGATGTTTCTGAAGCCTTTTGGGAGGAGGTTGCTGAAAACTGCAAATGCATTGTACAAACCACATTTTCATGAGTTGCATCGCCTGCCAGCAGGGCGGGATTGGGGTCGCAAACCAGCCCTGGCAATTATGTCCAAACGGTGCGGGGGGGCCGGCATGCCCGTTGATTTCAGCTAGCAAGTCATGAGTGTCTAAGATGTGCAGAATACATACTGATGAGGCTCTCCTTCAGCTGTGCCCTTACTATGTAAAGCATATTTGCCATGACAATGTCCACATTTTCCTTTTCCATAAATCACCATTACTCAGTGGCGTCACTAGGGTTGGTGTCACCCGGTGCGGGTAACTCATGGTGTCACCCCCTCACGACTTACCGCATGGACCTCCTCCGCTCCGAGTCCGCTAGCCTACAAGCCCTAGATTAGATTATATCTACTTGCAAACAGTCACCAGTATACAACGGATCAATTCTGTGTGTATACAGAGCATGTGGAGAGTTATTTGAAAGTAAGAGCGATGTCTGAATGTAAGTGCAAACCCTCAAATTCCAACAGGCCAGGTTTTAACACAAGTACTTACTTCCAGGCCCGATTATCCACTTTTCGACCATCCCGCTCCTGTGTACCTTATCTCACAGCTGACCTTCGGGCCCCAGCCCCATCCAGCTCTACTTTCATTATTCCCGTAAAAAACATTAGCAAAATCACCTTCAAACTTAAAACATTAAATATAGCAGTAAATATAATTAGCACGCACTTTAAAATATGTTCCACAGTTGCCCTAATGACCTGATTGCTAATTAAATAAAAACAGAAAGGCAATGACAGGGCCGGTTTTATCGCTAGTATGTAATTCCGTCTACAGGGAATGTCACATGAGCCAATGAGGATTACAAGATGTAGGAATCACATGGCATCCATACTGGTGGGCAGTAAATTTAAAGAGGGTTTGGGCTGGGGAAGCACAAACTCAGGATTTAAAGCATACCGTAGTGGTTGGGGCTTGGCTTTACTAATAAAAATGTATATCGGCCCAAACTCTTTTTAGCAACATTAAAATAATGAAAGACTGGGGAATTTCTAACTTTATAGTAACACAAAAAAGTGAAGTTCTAACTATACCATTCATGTTTGTCTGCAGGTCTTTGATGACAGTTCATAGCCACTGTCCTATGTTAGGATTGTAACTTTTGAACTGCAAATAACAAGAATCTCTGTGACAAAGGCAGTAACCCACTGAGCTATCCAAATAAAATACAGTTTATCTGCATTTCAAAACTACCAACAGGCAAAGGACTGCTCTCCAGCAGGATCATTAATCACCAGTTCTCTGGACATGTTTTATTGTTGCCTTGCATCCATGGCCATGATAATGATGTGCCTTGCTGGGCCTGTGCAGATTTTTAAAATAAAAACAAACAGTAATGAGGTCCCTAATTATCCCCTTCCATTCATCTTTAAGACTTTCATGTATTCATCCATCTATCCATCGTTTCATACTTTCATGAATCCTTTCACCATTCCATCCATCCACCCTTTCATTATTAGTTTTCCATCCATCCATCCTTTTGCTCACACTTCCAAACATTCATACATCCTATTACCCATCCATTCGTCAATCCATTCTTCTTCATCCATCCACCAATTCACCCTCCTTTTATCAGTCCAGCAGTCCATCCTTCCACACCTCCATCCAGGCAGCCATCCATCCAGACTTCTATCGTTCCAGCCACTTTCTTTCTCACACTCATGCAAATATTGTTTTGTCCTTACATCCATCAGCCCATTTGCCCATGCATTCATCCTTTTATCCTTTTTACCCTTCCTTCTTGTCACAGTTCCTTCCTTATTTTCATATGCCCTTCGTTTCCCTCTTCCTCCCACCCATCTCCCTCTCCCTCCATCTTGCTTTCTTTCCCTTTCATTTCATCTTCATTTCTTTGTTGTAATTCGTTTTCCTTGCTTGACCTCTGTTATCAGTGTCCCGTGTGTTTTTTAGTGCTTTTGTCGGCGGGGGGAGGGAACCCGGGCATTAGAGAAGAGGAAGCGCGTGCGCACTGCAGAATTGAGTGCGCCACAACACCACTACCAAGAAATAGAATGTGATAAATGCAAAGTGTGTATAGGAACACCACGATAGAGTGTAGTCTCGGATTCTGCTTAGTTAGCAACAGAAGTCACATGCTCTGACTTCTGCCTGTCCTAGAGATAGGCCACTCTCCCCAGAAATCAGACATGGGGATGGGTGGGAGGGGGGGGGGAGATAAAACACAACAGGGTTCAAAGTCCATCTCTGCCACTTGGGAAGGGCTTAGTCCAAGTAGGTTGAAGTTGTCAATACAGGTAAAACACGCATTTGCAATGCAATAGGTCTCGCATTTGCGAGAGCTTGAGCTGTTGCCATTGTAAATGACAATGCCTTTTATTTATGTGTTTTAAAAACCTGCAAGCGGTGCGTAAATACGCAGTTTGTACTTCTAGTTCTTGCTCACCAGAAGCAAGGCTGGCAGTAACTGCACCTGTTACTGTCAGCCGCTTCTGGTGAGCAAGGACTAGAAGTGCAAACTGCGTGCTTACGCACCGCTTGCAGGTTTTTAAAACAAGAGTAATTCCAACTAGGAGTCTCTTTTTGTACAATGCTAAGACTATCTGCCAACGAAAGATCAAAACATTACCCACAATTAATCCCACATAACACCAATATAAAGTACCACATTCAATAATATGCATAACACCATTCAAGCTTAGTGCCAATTACTGTATGTCAAAGGGGCTATCCAGTGCAACTTTCAGAAGCAGCATTATATCAGATGAGCGTCACGATATATGCTAAGCACAGATTTTCAGCTTATTTATTTAAACCACGCCCTTAATTGCATCGACCACGTCCCTTGTAGAGACCCCCCCAAGTTTTTTTCATTATACTTAAAGCCCTGGTTAGAATACTTGTAAAGTATGTGATAGCATATGTTTCAGTCCTGCAAAAGCACATGCTGTTTGAGTAGTTTAAAGACCATCAACAAGTGCAATTGGGTGTGGTGACACCAGGGCTTTTCCAATGGGCCTGAAATCCACTTGCTGTGGCTGCAACAAATGAGTAAAAAAAGACAACACTCCTCTATCCATACTGAGGGAAAAAAGTTACGAAAAAACAATTGGATGAAACGTCTTGAAATATTTTGAAATAACCTCTGACACTGCATAGAATAGAGCGATCCAGGCAAGTCACACAAACGGAATACTTAGTTTAGTACAGAGGATTGAATATACAAATGCTACGACTGACAGGCTGAACTGGCATATCCCACCAAGAGACGGAGACCGGTTCTATTTACCCATGCCTTACAGTGCTTGAACTTAAAGCGCAGAAACACATGGAATCGCCCACCGCACTGCACTGAATAGGCAATACTAGGCCACTCACCTGCTGAGTTGGTGGTGGCAGACAGGGGGGGGGACTACCTCGGTCGGCGGCCCGCGGCCGTTAGCCTTAAAAACCAGACTCAGCTCCGCTCCTCCTTGCAGTTGGAAGGAATACAATTAAATTATAGTGGCGCTGTGGCAGTGTGGCGACCTGAGACCTCCTCACCTCCGCTCCTCGTCCCTCGTTGTGATGCCAAGTCACACGCACTTGGGGCCCAATGCTGCGGGATTCGGATTCCTCCGACAACGCCGCCCAACTGCACCCCTCTAGTGATGACGTGACGTCACTGCCGAGGCGCGCAGATGCGGCGGAGGAGGAGACAGTGCGCGCTGCGCACAGGCACCTCCTGCTGAAGGTTAGGTTGCGCGCGTTGTTGCGTTTCCGTTTCCGTTTCTGAACTGCTGGTTGGTTTCAATAAAATTTTGCACGGACGGTTGCAGTGCACCACACCACACCAACCGTACCGGCCCTTTGGTGTCACCCCCCGTGAGGGTGTCACCCGGTGCGGTCCGCACCCCCCGCACCCCCCTAGTGACGCCACTGCCATTACTTATCCCCATTTACCCCAGCATGAATCGCATTGGTCCCTTGTCATTATCCAAATTTCATCACAAAATATAAAACACCATTTCCATAAGAGGACTAGCATTTTCATAGTATGCAAAAAAACATTGCTATGCTAGATTCCTTGTACTCGACGATTTGTAAAGCTGCACTGAGATGGCACTGTCCATATTTCTCTAGTATGTAAAGCGCACATTGCCATGCCAGTTCACAGGCTGTCACCTCCTCCTTTCTTTCACTTAGCCACCATTGACACTTAGTGGCACAGCTCTGAGAGCTTGGAGTTCACACCAGTCAAAGCAGTTTGTATGTGCACCGCTAGCTACATACTGTGTGTTGCCCGGTTACTCACCGGTCATCTTCATTACTCCGAGTCCTGGTCTTCCCATTCCATTCCTGGGCCCGTCCCTCCCTCCCTGGTTTCTGGTTCCGTTGATTGTTTTTTGGTTTTTATTTTTCTTTAGAGTGTCTTTGGTATTCTCAGGCTGTCAAGGAGACATACCTCCTCCTTTATGCCTGCTGGGTAGGCAGCACCACATTATGGGAAGTATTTTGACCTTAACTAGGTAATACTTTCTGTGGAGGTGACGAGCTGCTCATAGATAAGGGATGGGACGGGAAAATGGACGAGGAAGTAATGAGCTTCTAACATAGCCTTGTGCAGTTTGGGGATGAGCTGCAGATGGGCAACAGCCGGCATGGCAGGTCCATCTGTCACCACAGCCTATGATGTGGCAGTCCACTGGTAGCACCTGTGCTTCATGGAAAATGGATAACGGAGTAAAGCTGTGTTACAGTGCATGGAAGGCGTGTCCTGCAGAAGAAGTTGTACTATTTCACAAATAGCTTTCTATTCGTGATCACAAGTGATCTGGAATAACAGGCTACTAATGGTGCTTTTGTTTCTGCAGCATACTTACGCATGTGATGTGGTAACACCGCCCGTTGCCAGTGTAGTATGCATTACAGATCAGTGCTAGAAAGTAGGGGGATCCCACCAGATCCCAGCTCCAGCAACAATTTCTGGGATGAGTCTGGGATCGGGTCGACCCAGGGAATCTGTTGAATTTGCCCTAGTGTAATTTCCCAACACCGTGACAAAATTCAGCGGCGCCTGCATGTTGTCTGCATTCCATGCGGAGCAGCAACCTGCAGGCAGCAATGGGGACTTTCTTATGTTCACTTCCAGCCGGGCCCAAAACAAAGGCCTGATTTAAAAGGCCACTGTGCCTTCTCTGGTTCAAATATCACCCTGGCTTGGAGCTATATTGTGGCTATTACCTAGATGCCAATGTAATGGAAGGAAACAAAGGTAAACAGATTGTTATCACTTCACAAGAACTACAGAGAAAAGATGACTTGGGGCAGGATTTTTACTTTGTTCAATTCCTTATGTAGGTATGTGCATGCACTGTAGGAATGCAAGAGTTATCTGCGTATGTATGAGTAATTATACAATTAATGATTAAAATGGTACCTACCACGTTTTTTATTTAACTATTTTACTGCGCTACTCATCCCAGTGTAGGGTGTCAGATAGTCTTACAGCACACACCCAGGAAGAATAAACACAAAGGCAGATATAAAACATAACGCAGTGATTGTGATTGTCTGCACAAGAGTTTATTACTTCCCAAAGAAACCTTCTTTGCAGTCCTAGAATAACACCAGATTGAAATAAATAAAACAATAAGGATCTAAATCCATGACTTACATTTTGTATTAGTTCCTTGGTGCTGGTAAAAAATTAATTGCGCTATATCAGAAGGAAAGCAGTAGCTCACTTACCTATCTAAATAAAATGCAAATATGTAATTTGCATGTTACATGATAACTTTCCAGCAGGTACATTAACCCTCTATGCCACTTTATGAGTCAAAACTGTGACTGGACTAAACACAGAGGGCCAGATTTGTCGCGGCTGAGTGTTGCCCCTGCGTCATGCAAGGTAACACAAGGGCAACGCAAGGCATTTAAGAGAGATTTACTATGCCATGAAAAGCCACTTTGCATGTTTCTGTGTAGCACAGTAAGTCTGGAGAAATGCAAGGTGGCTTAAGTCGTTCCCTGTGTGACTCTTCCCTGGGAAGGCATCCCAGGGGTGAGCGTGCCCTCTCCACTTGACGCAGCACAGCTACCTCTCTTGCTGTGTTGTGTTGCGCCAAATATTAGTAACTCTGCCACAGAATTCTTCCAGAACTGCGTTAACCACTAGAGCTACCTTACCACTATTATAGACCCCCCCAAAAATTGCTGGCCACACAGAGATCTTTGCAGCAGGTGTCTTAACTCTGTAACATATTTTACAATGCAGGATCTTTTAGGCAAATTAAGTAAGCTTTACTGTCACATATGTCCATGTTACCAATTTCGTTGGAGCTGGTTTTTAAAAATAAATAAATGCCTAATTTGAAAGACTGCTTTTCAAGCTCTGCCCCTCATAACTCCACCCCTTTTCATCTGCCACACCTTGACCCCCAAATTGTGGGTTGCTGGGCTAAATTTTTCCAACTCGAGCACTGTTCCAGTCTGCCTCCCTTTGCTCTCCTGCCCATGCTGCATAGGTCTACAGTCAATGGAAGTAGCTTGAAAAGGATGCCAGTGTAATTAAATGTGTGGTTGCAGTAGGGTTGTATGTGCTTAGCACAATTTCTTCCCCGGTCGAGCAGCTCACACTCGTCCCCACCTTGCAAGCTGCCAAGAAGTTAGCCGGCTGCTTCCTGTGATGAAAGGGGTCCCCCACAATTCCCGGGCATCCCACCAGGACCATTGCCAGTAGATGTTTGTGGGTTGCCCTTTCAGAGTCTGTTGGAAGAGTCTGTTCGCCACATTGGTCTTTGAGGGGCTCTACTGACAATGGTCCATCATCGATGTAGCAGCCCATGTGATGTCACTTCCGTTGATGTCACTGCATAGTACAAAGGGTTTGAGATGTCCCCCCTTTCAATTTGGTGAAATTGTAATATAGGCGAAATTAAAGAGGATGAGAGTTTAGTTTGTTTTACTGGACATGTCACTGGCGTGTATGGTTGCAGGAATATCAAACCACCCCTTTAGTAAAAATGGCAGCCATTACCATAAGTGTTGGCTATTTCAAACAGAGAAAAAATGCCCTACAGGGGAATTTCACAATTTTCCACAAGCCTGCACCTCTGAAAGGCTGAAGTGCAGAAACAGTGGCAGTTACATATAAGGCTCAACCGGAAATCTTACTGGCCCGGCCCCATCCCTACTAGCCTTCCAGGGGCATTGGCTTTTGGTGAATTGGGTAGATTTCTCTATAAGGAAGTTTGCTTTGATTATATGAGGTTGCTTGGTTCCGGTATGAAGTGCACAGTGTACGTCATTCATGTATTAATCTAACAAGAGAGGTGCGAGGAAGGTGTTCATGCTCTGGCGGGAAAGCCTGCGCCAAGGGCTATCTGGCCAGCTCCCAAGCAGGCCGCAGCGCCCGCTGCAGCCCACGCCAGGCATTCATGCAGAGTGTCTCTAATGGGCCCCATCCATCCGACGAGCGGCCTTTCGGTAATGAATTTCAACGCTTGATCTCTCGGCAAAGGTTAGCCCCACATTAAGATCTACTCTGGATAGAGGAGCGCGTTACTGTAAGACGTATAACTCCCGCCTCCGTCTCTGGCACCTACGACCTCCAATAACTACAGGCTTTATTATTGTTTACGTCCGCAAATTGCACGATTGATCTCGCCTCCTGGGTCCGGTCGTGCCCTTGTCCTCGACTGCTGCGGTCATGCACGAGCAGGGCTGAAAGTTCCTCTCCCGGGTAATGCACAGGCCCTTGGCTCGCGCACAGACCCTTGGATCGCGCACAGGCCTTTGGGGCGCGCTCACAGTCGGCGTTGGTAGGCCGGCCACGTCCACCCTGGTGCAGTCAGTGCATTGACAATCACAGGGCTAGCCAACTATAAACCATGGATAACCGCGGATTGACAAAGGACATGGCGAGACCCTGGAACTTTGCCTTAAGAAGCTATTTGACTCTCTTTATGCCGGTCTAAAGGGTCCATTTGGGTGTTC
Source organism: Triturus cristatus (assembly GCF_964204655.1). Taxonomy (NCBI): domain Eukaryota; kingdom Metazoa; phylum Chordata; class Amphibia; order Caudata; family Salamandridae; genus Triturus; species Triturus cristatus. Next base: position 790,749,088 of record NC_140590.1, read on the forward strand.
GGTCCAACTACAGACAAGAGCCATCTCTTTATCTTCTATTTTTTTAAGGTACTTACGCGGAGTAATACAGACTTCACTTAGGGCACAGCAGAGCACTTTACAGAGAACATTTTGAAAACAAGCAGAGCTTTACATAAATCACTCGCTGCTAGCCAAAAGGCGAAAATGTATCTACTTGCCACTAGGTAAAAGGCAGATATGGACCTACTTGCTGCTAGCTAAAAAATGTAGTGGACATCAACCATTTCACATTCGTAGATCTGTTGATTAATGTGGTTTGCGTGACCCCGAGTGAAAACATGTATGAACTGGAGGCAAAGCCTCTTGTGCTGCTGCCGCCTCAGGGTCAAAACCGGTGCCTGCTCTTATCACAAGGAAACCAAACTCTTCATGGTTCAGAAAGGGCCTTAAATCTTGGCTCTTCGCCCACAAATACATCATTTACAGTCTTGCACTTGCAACCTTAGCAAACAGGTTTGCCTACCTCACCTAGATGTAGGTGAATAGTCAACTGTATGAAACAGCAGGGTCTGTTCCAGATTATAGAGAGCACACGTGACTTCAGGAGGAAGGGATATTTACTTGTACACACATTTCAAATTTCAAACACAGGAGGTAAAGCAGTTTGCCCAGAAAGGCAGAACATTTTGGTCAAGGGAAGCAGGCAGGATTAGAATTCAGGTTCCTCTAAGATCAGCAACCTAGCCGCAGAACCCCACAGTTCTCTCTCCTCAGACTCACTTATATAGGAAACATTGCACCTGGGAACATTCAAAAGGTTGCTGGTGAGTGGGAAAGTTAATTGGGTATAGACAGATACAGGTGGTTAAGTGAAGGAAGTGGACTCCTGAAGAGCTAAGATCTACTGAATCCAGAGCATCTGCACCATTTAGTACTTTCTGTCCAGAAACTAAGAGCTTAAACAGCAGGCATGATTCACCGCTGGTGCACCACTAATACGGCTGATGCCGGGAAGGAGGTTTCCTACAGGTACTATACCAGGTTTAAGGTCCTGGGTTCCTCATGACCCTAAGTCAAGGTAATGGACTTGTCATAGTGAAAATTTTGTCCGTCTGAAAGACAAGTTTTTGTATGTCTTTTGGTGGATTGCAGGGTGCTGCTGAGTATGAGGTCTTCTACACTAGCGGGCTAGTATCCTGTCATTTTACGCACTTATGTTTCAGAGAAAACATTTTTCAATGAAAAAGCTTATTGCAAAAGGGTATTTTGCTGAAAAAGGGGAAATACATTTCCTTGAAATTAGGAAAATAATATGACGTTTATGGTCAGGGTAAGGGCTAGGGACCGTATTACGGCAGTGGTCAACGTTAGAGTTTGGAAGAGGATCAGGGGCAGTTTAGAGTTCTGGTAGGTGTGCACATCAGCGTTAAGCTTAGGGTCAGGATTGAACCTGTGTGGGGACTAAGAGAACAATTGGGGTTTAGGTTAAGATTATGGCCAGTGTTAGGGACAAGATTTGGCAACTTTTAGGCATCCTGACTCCCCCCTGATTTTGCCTATGTCAATGTGCGTAAGGATACCCTCTACATCGTGGAGAACCATAAGCATGGGAACAGGAAATAAGAATACACAATCTGTTTTCCTTTTCATGGAAAGCTTGCTGATGGATTTTCCTATCGACTCTATCACCCTGTGACAAAGTGATTAACTAGACAGAAAATGTGCTTTACAATCTCCAATGCCACCAATCCTCTTCCACTACAGACGGAGCAAGGAAGAGGGCAGACTAGTAATGCCACAGTGCTTTACAAACAGTGGCAATTTAGAATTGTGAAGACAATGTTACTCCTCATATAGGAGTAATGTAAATACTGGCATTAAAATAGTGCTTTAGTGAAAGGATGCAATGCAGATCGCGCTTACCTCCACAAGCTGCTTCCGGGTGATGCACGACTCTGATGCTCCTGAACTTGCACATCTTTATTATCAAAAGAGGGTGGAAGGGTACCCAAAGTTTGAGCACGGCCTGGATTGACGTCTCACTTCTCAGAATGACGTGACCCATCAACCATCTGAGCAAAGCCAAGACGGACTACATGGCCAAGGAAGCCACAGAACCCTCACAATAATTGCCAGTGATGGCAGCCATTTTGGACACATAGAGTATTAATTCCTCCTGGTCCAGAGCATCTATGAGGCTATCGCTATACATGCTTACTGAGCAGGAACGTGCTGTTGAAAACCTTGATGCATGTCATTCCATGAAGTCAATGGCATGCATCTTTGAAACCAGAGAAGTAGCGTGCATCACACTAGCAAAGTATGTAGTCTTGCGGTATGTTTTCACAAGGAGCACTTTATTACTATGCAAACGCTACTGCACTTTTTGGTTTTCAGGGGTTATCTCTTGGAATAAGGAACTCTATTACCCTTGTTCACTTTCCACAAGGAGTTGCCCAAGAGGTTAAGAACCAATCATTATTGCAAATCTTCAGTGGAATTATGAAGGCACAAAGTATGGTGTGCAGATATGATAACTGCAAATATGTGATACCAAGTAATCCGATGAAATGCACAATTTTATGAACGTTTTTCATGTTACAATTATCAACTTTTTACATTGAATGTAAACAGAATTACAAAAAAGTAGCAAACAAAATATAATAACCCTGAGTGTGATTCGCAGTTGATTAAAGCTACTTTAATAGCATTTCATCTCAAAAGAAATATCAAGTTTCATTTCATAAAAGAGAGAGGGAAATGCAGAGAGTTTCTGCAGGTACATCATATAATATATCAAAATTTAAACATCAAGGTCAATACAGTAAATATTCTAAAGATCTTCTTTCAGATTTAGAAAACAATACGCCGGCAGTGCAGATTAAGCCCAGCTGTGGCCATGCCCGGCCAGTACAGGTAAGAGCGGTGGGACGGGGTGGGGGGGTCGACAGACGATGGGATAGGGAAAATAAAATAAATAAAACCACTTGCCTTGCGCTCTTGAGGTAAGTGGTTTTATTTATTTATTTATATTATTTTCCCCATCCTGTCTTCTGTCGACTTCCCCCTCCCGCCACCCCCACCGTGCCCATGCCCCACTGCTCTTATCCGTACCGGCCGCGCCTGGCTGTGGCACCAGGCAGTGTGATAACATCCAGTTCTCTGTTTCTCTTGTCCTATTCACTGTTCCCCAGGTCTACTGCAAACTGTAATGTGGGTTTGGTTGCGAGTTTGGCAAACTGTGGAAGCTACCATTGGTCATGTTGGATCCAGATTGCATGCAAAGTTAGTGCACCTAGACATTTGGCGGCGTGGGTTTGAAACTGGCATGGTGATGGTGCTTTATGTACATGAAGGAAGGCTTGGAAACTGGCATGACGAGGTGTTTTGGACATGGTCTTAATGGAAACGGGAGTATGGCCATGGTGGCAATCAGGAAGGCTGCATAGTCATGAACTCTGACCAGTGCCAAAGCAATTATTCCTTCTTGTAGAGATGAACTCAACATCTCTGTGGGGGCCCAAGAAAGATGATTACTCCAGCTGAGAAGGGGCATCTGCTGGAATGGGGTTCTGGGTTGCGGTATCGACCCTGCTGGGTGAGCAACAGTGGTGGAGCTTGTGACTGCCTCCACATCCGTAGAATGTGAGTTCGGGCGAGGTTTCACAGGCAGTTCCTGGAGCCGGTATTTTGCAGAATTCCCTGTTTACCTGGGTCTGCTGGTGAGTGCAGTGGATGCATGGCCGGACGAGCTGAGTGATAACCAACAGAGTGGTAATTTGGCCACATCAAGGAACACTGAAACCACTAGCTGGCTATTGCCCCACTCACTGAGGGGCAGACTGACAAATTACCTTACATCTCCGCACAGTGGCCCTGGGCACATGGGCTGACGCCGCTCATCCTTAGTGCCTACTCTTCGGAACTCTCTGCAATGAAGAGACATTCCCAGGTTTCCTTTACTACAGCTTTATTTCTAACAGCCCCTCCAGCATGGAGAGAGAAACATTCAGTTCCCCTCAACACTTCACAGTAACTACCTTCCCCCACATTCTCCCAAAAGAGAATTTCAAATCACCTAGGCAACTGACCCATGACATCTTCACACACCTCCCCCTTTAATACCATCAGAAACAAATATGCAAAATACACAACATATATTACAAGAAATGTTTTTAGATACATTTACATGTCTTTGCATAATATGCACCCACTAATAAGTCAAGACAAAAAATGTCTCCAACATATGCACTTTGGACATGGAAACCTATGTTTATAAACCTTATATATGCTCCTCATCAGTGACGGCCCGTGTAGGGCGTTTTACCGGGGCGGTGACGTGGCGCAGAGGAGGGGCAGGGTGGGGGGTTGCAAAATGCGGCAAACGGCCGATTTCAGGTAAGTTACGAAAAAAATTAATAAAACGAATTTCGTTGCACGCGCTGCATCGCCAAATGCGATGCAGCGCGCGCAACGAAATTCGTTTTAATAAGTTTTTTTCGTAAGTTACCTGAAATCCGCCGTTTGCCGCATTTTGCAACACTTACTTTCACCTTGGCAAACCCATTCATTCTTACGCACTACTACCCAATCTCTTACTTGGATCCATAACTTCCTATTCCATTTTCTTTTGCCCTTTTTCCACTTTCTTACTCATCTCACCCTGATCAACCCAAAATTCCTATTTATTGCTCAGTCCCACAGGACTTTGTTTTTTTCCTGACTCTCCTCCCTTTAAGGACACAAATGGAGACACACCCATTGCAGAACATGGAGTAATTCTGTGACTCCATATCATACTTCTCAACACCTGTCTCCACGACAACCCATTCACAAGAGATAGCTGAATATTCTCCATAACAAGACAATTGATTCTTTCTACTAAGCCATTTGCCTGTGGTCTGAAAAGAGCCACTCTTTCATATGCAATCACCATTCTTCTCAAGTAATTTATTTGTCTTCTCCTTGGAGACAAATTGTACTCCATTGTCAGACACAATAGATCCAGGAAAACTTTCTTCAAGAATCTTATCACATTGTCAGTATTAATCTCACCCATTGTCTCCACTATATACCATTTAGAATGATAATCTGCTAGCACAAGAATAAATTTGTCTCTAAAACCCAACTTCTCCCCAGGTCCAATGAAGTGTATTGCTAACCTTTCCCAAGGTCTCAATGGAAACTCGGTACATACCAAAGTAGGTTGCCTCACAACTTTCAACTTGTAACTGTTGGCACATATGTGACAATCCTTCACTAATACTTCTATATCGCTATCTGTGCAAGCACCAAAATGTCTATCTGACCCTCCGCTTAGACATACTTCGTCCACGATGCCCTTTATGAGCAATATCCATAATTTATTTGCGAACTCCACTTGGTGGAACTAAATGTTGTCTCTTTTTAACTTTCCCTTTACTCACGCTTAGCTCATGTTTAACTTTAAAGATTTCTCTCCTTTCCTTATCCACACCATCTTCATGACTCCAACCTTGAATAATCTTCAGCTCTAACCTTTTCAATACAGAATCCATTTCCATTGCACTATTCCATTCCTCACTGCATATAGCCATTTCACCTCCATCCCCATCCTCCACAATGTCATTACATATTTCTTCATAACCCTCCTCTGTTGGCATCCTTGACAAGCAATCAGCGATTATTTTTTTCTGCTCTTTGTATATTCCACCTCAAACTTACACTCCATAACAGACAACAACCACCTTGTTATGCACAGAGTCACACTTCCTTCTAACCCTCTTCCCATTTGAACACATAAGTCAATGGTTAGTGATCCTTACGCACTTTAAAAATATATATTTCTTATTTTTTGTAATTTTTTTTATAGTAAACTTTATTGCATTTATAGTTATCAATTCCAATACAAACTTACCGCAGTGGTAGCAGAGCAACACATTAGTCAGGTGAGGTATAATCAAGTTATCAATGCTGATGCTCACAAAACACAGATAGAATAGATAGACCATTGTATGAGGACTAGCATTATCTCTTACGCAATCGGGCACTCATGAGGGAAGGAGATTGATCCATTTACCCCATACCCTGCCAAACATCTCAGGACAACCTCTGGCTGCAAAAAGGGGCTCCTCCTGGGCTCCGCCCCAATCCACCCCCCACCTCCATCGCCGCACAGTGGGTGGTCTGGCTTGGGACCACAATGCGGCAATGTCCTGCTTCGCCACCGCCACCGCCGTTCCCAGTAGGCGTTTATCTGCCCGGGATCCGTCCAGGACATCCAACACCCCTAGCAGCAGGCGCCCAACCCAGGGCGCCCATGAGCTCCTCTTCCACTCCCCTCCAGAACGGCTCAATAACGGGGCATTGCCAGACCACATGAAAGAAGTCCACAGAGGTATGGAAGCAACGCGCGCAAGCTGGGGAGGGCCGCATATTAGCTCTATATAACCGCTCCGGAGTGAGGTAGGCCGTATGTAGGAAATAGAGTTGGGTAAGGCGAAGTTTGGAGGAAGTTGTCAGGGTCTTGGGGGCAATAAGGGCATCCCTCCAGTCCACCTTCTCCAGGGGGCCCAGAGACGCTGGACCGTTGTTAACCAGGGATCTGTAAATCCTCGACACCCCCCCTCTGCCAAGGTTCCCAATCAACACCTGGGCCTCCAAGGGACTGAATTCTGGAAGGGTAGTAGGGTTAGGGATGTGCGCCTGGAGAGCGTGTCGAAGTTGGAGGTATTTGTAAAATTGTGAGGGAAGGAGAGAGTGACGCTGTTGCAGTTCTGCAAAAGTTCTAATGTGATCCCCCACCCAGATGTCCCCCAGCAGCGAGATCCCTACGAGGTCCCAGCGCCGGAAGTGTCGAAGGGAGGAGACCTCCCTCAACCATGCTCCTTGCCACAAGGGCGTCTGCCTGGTGAGTTTCCGGTCCCACCGGACGTAGCGCAAAGCCATGCACCAGGCCAGGATCACCGACTTCGTGATGGAAGGAAGGTCCCGCGGCACTGGACACCCATATAGGTAATCCTGGATTCGTGAAAAGTCCAGGGTTCTGAGTTCCACTTGGTACGTCGGATCCGACCAGCCACCTGTGAACCAGTCGTGGATCACGATAAGTCGTGTGGCTAGGTAGTAAAGGTGCAGGTTAGTAACCCCAATGCCCCCGTCATAGGGAGGGATGCGACAGTGGGTTAGGGACATTCGCAATCTCCCGTTACCCCATAGAAAGCGAACGAGGACACCGTCCATCTCCCGAAACCAGCTGCTCGGGAGGTGGGTGATTGTGTTCTGTAGAATGTACAGAAAACGGGGAAGGACCATCATTTTAAAAAGGGCACTACGGCCTAAGGTGTTAAGAGGGAGTTCATAAATTATTTTTATTGATCTTTTCAACAAAAACACAACAGTTGCACAGCGTTAATCAGTACATACTGGTGAATAGTACAGCAGAGTCCCATGAATAAAGTAGAACTTCTTCGTTTTTGATATAACAAAGTGTTAGGAGTCAAGGAGTCTGATAGCACACTCATTCCAGTTCGTCCTCTGTCATATTTTCAATCATTCCTGACTCATCGTGATCACTTGCATTTGAGTCGACTGTTAGGGATGCATTACAAAGCTCCCTCCACGTTGCAAGAGCCGCTTCTAGCTTGGCATCCCTTCAACTGTTTCTTTATGTGGACTTCCTCTTCCCATGTCCATTCGCACACCCCTCAACCATGCTTCGAACTCAGGGGAACGCTTGCACATCCACATTATAGCAGCCCTATGTCTCGCTAATACCAACAGCAACTGGAGGAGTTTGTAAACTATCTTGTGCCATTTAGGTTTCTGAGCATGTCCCAGCAAGTTGTGCAGTGGTGACGCCTCAACATTAATGTCAATGCCCTTCCGCAGCCTCTCCACTACCTGGGCCCAAAATTAGTTTACCCCGGAGCAACCCAACGCTAAGTGCAAGAAATCCGCCCCCATCTCTCCACACCTAGGGCACGTGTCCGGGCAGCTAGGCGCTATGGGGTGCACCTTCACTGGGGGTCATGTAGGTTCGGTGCACATAGTTGTAGTGCATTAGTTTGAATCGTGCATTGCATAAAACCAAATGGGTGAGTACAATTATTGTTTTCCAATTCTTTCCTCCCAGGGGCTCAGTCAGGTCTGCGTCCCAGGCTGTGCATGTCCGAGGTGAGGGCCCGTTGAGCCCTACCTCATTGCCTTATAAAGGAGACAGACAAGTCTATGTCCAGCACCACATGTGAATATTATATCCAGCGTTTGTGTTGTTTGAGGGATGGCAGGATATAAAGGCCAAGTTTCTTGAAACAAGGCCGACAATCCAGCATAATGAAGATAATGAGCCCAGCCCAAAGTCCTCGCAGGGCTGTTCATAGGAGATAAATGTATTGCCTGCGTATAAGTCAGCCATCTGTTCACACCCACCCTCCATCCCTCCATGCCTGGAAAGACATATTATCCATAATTCTGTGCACTGGGACAAGTATCCACACTGGGAGCTCCAGAAGGAATGTAGCGCGCCACAAAATTATTGCTCCACGAACCTCTGCCAGGTGCTCGCAGTCTGTCTGGCCACATACGGCATGTCCTCAATGACCCCCGCTCCCTCCATCCATGCCGATGGGAGACTATGTGGCAGTGCACGTCCCTGCAGAAGTCCCTTCTCCCAGTTATCCCCCTCATCCAGCCACCAGGTCGAATGTTGTAGGTGGGTCGCATAATAATAAAGATCCATTCTAGGGGCCATAAGTCCTCCCTCCTTATACTGCCAGTTTAGAGTGGCCAGTGCTACCCTACTATGGCGGCCGGCCCCACAGAGGGACACCAGTATAGAATTTAACTGCCTAAATACCCATATGGGGATGAGACACAATGCATTTTGGAGCATATAAAGGAGCTCAGCAGAACTATAATTTTGGACACCGTCAGTCAGTCTACCCATTAAAGAAAGTGGCAGTTTGTCCAAAAAGACTACCGACTTTCTTAGCCCATCTATCGTCTTTTGTACATTAAGGCTCAATATCTGAGAGTCCGCATGCGCCACCTGAACCCCCAAGTATCAGAAATGTCATGTCTCCCAGCGCAACCCAGATCAGGAAGTCGCTACATAGGCACAGCAGGCAGGTGGGCCAATGAGAAGATCAAAGATTTTTTGTCTGTTAATGTGGAGACCCGAGTAGACACCGAAGTCCTGCGTAAGCTGTAGCATCCTAGGCATCTCCTCTCAAGGCGAGGTGACATAGAAAAGAGCATAATCCACATAAAGAGATATCACGTGAAGCAACTCTCCTGCCCAGATGCCCCACTGTTCGATATCCCTACGTGCTCATATTGCCAACGGCTCAATGGCCACGCGAAAGCAGCGGCAAGAGCAGGCAACCTTGATGTGTGCACACTCCAGTGTCCACTCCTCAGAACCACTCTGGTCCACTTGGACCCCAGTGGACAGCGCTGTATATAGGAATTTTACCCATCGCTGAAATCACAGACCGAACCCTGCCGCCATCAATGCCTCCAGAAGGTACCCCCAGTCAACCGTATTGAAAGCTTTTTCGAGATCTATGGATACCAAGGCCAGATACTTGTCTCTGTGTCGTACCTCGTGCAGGACATGGGTTAGCCATTGTATGTTAATACCAGTGTAACGACTAGGTATAAACCCACAGTGGTCCTCATTGATCAAGTGGGGCATGTACGAAGCCAATCGCTGTGCCAAAACTTTACATAGTATTTTGCTATCTGTATTAATCAGGATAATCTGGCGATAGGCTGACGAGTCCCGGCTATCCCCCAGGCTGTAAGAGCATACAAACCTCCCTTTCCCGCATGCTTGGGGCAGTAGTCCTCCCTCAGACACCTCCTCATATATCTGAAGTAGAGGCTGCGCCAGCTTTCCTGTGTGCATCTGGTAAAATTCCAACGGGAATCTGTCTACATCCAGTGCCTTGGCCCCCGCCAGCACCCTCAATGCTTCAAGGACCTCTTCGACAGTCATCGGGGCTTCAAGTTCACTCAGCCCTGAGGGTGGGAGCTGTGTAAGTGTCGATCCCTGTAAAAAAGGGACATATTGGTCCGGGAAGACCGCCTGATCTGCCGTATACACTTTCTGTAGGTGCTGTCTAAGCACTTCCACTATTTCCTCCCTGGTACGGGCAAAGTCCCCCCACCGCGTCTATCAAGCAAGTCGTCATGGGTGTCTACTGTTCCTTCCGCAAAAACCAAGCCAGTAGCCGCCCAAATTTTTCCCCCTCAGCATGTATCCATTGGCAGTACTGGCACAACGTGTACTTGTCAAGTCTGTCCCATATGTCTATAATTTGCATGCTCACCAGTCTCTCTCGCTCTCCGGTTTACGGGCGTGCATGATCCCCGCCTGAACCTCCGCCAGTGTGCTCTCCTTCACCCTCAATTTCCACAGCAGCTGATGGTGGACCCCATTCGTCAAGCCCATTCCCACTCCCGGGACCACTGCCGTCATCGCCTCTCACTCCGTGGCTCTGCTAGTAGTCCCCTCCCACTTAAGTGTCATATATTCTGTTAACTCCTTAGACAGGGACTCCCTTCCCACCTCGTCCTGGAGTAAGCCAGGGGGCAATCTCCACCGCCAGGGAACCTGTGCAGGGGGATTCCACCACACCACACACCTCACGGGGGCATGGTCTGACAAAAATTTGGCCAAATGAGTCACTTCGGAAAGGCTGGCGATGCCATCACCAACACCCTGTCCAGACTGCTATGCATGTAGTGGGTAGGGGAAAAGCATGTAAACAGTTTCTGAGTCATGTTCCTCTTTTGCCAGACATCCCGTAGGTCCAGCTCCCTCCTAATTTCACAGAGCGTTCAAGTCATCTGAGATTTAGTTCCTTGTTTAGTGGGATGTCTATTCATGTCAGGGTCCAGTACACAATTAAAGTCCCCCAGCCACAATAGAGGTATGTCTAATTCTGGGGCTCATAAATCCTGCACGGAATGAAAAAACATAGGGTCATCCATGTTTGGGGCATTTGTGTTTAATAGAAGGATGTCCTTAGCATCTTAGGTGCCCAGCAGGAACACGAAGCGGCTGTGCACATCAGCCTCCATATATGTGAGGGTAAACGGTACCCCAGGGGCTACCCACACTAATGTCCCTCTGGTGTATGTGGAGTAGGAGGAATGAAACACCTGCCCCCCCCCCCACTTCATTGCCACCTTGTCGTCCCCTGCATCATCCAGGTGTATCTCCTGGAGACAGGGTATGGAGATGAGGTGCCTTTTCAGAAATGAAAGCACTCTATAGCGTTCAGTACATTTGCCCAAGCCCATAACATAGCTCAGGAATCTTACTTCTGAGGCCATAACGGTACAACTTAGCTGTTATACATCTCACATCACCCTGCCTACTACTCACTGCCATTTCACTCTGTACACTCCCAATATCAACAACAGAACAATTTAGTAGTGTAACTCCCCAACTCCTACCCTCGGGCAATTAACGTGCAACTGCACACTTGTTAATGCCCACCCCATACTCATGCCAGGACATGCACTACATCCCAAATCATCCAACTGGGGCCAAGAACAATCCCTGTGTGATGAGTCTTCCTGCCACACCGGCCCACTATCTCGACCAGCGTAGGTCCTAAGGGGAAGATAAGATTCGTGATCCCAACATCGCCTAAATCTCAATATTAGATGAACCCTACTGAACAGCTTCACCTGCCCTTCTTCAAATGCAGCAGCTGAGCCTACTGCCTCATTAGTGTACAACATGCACTCGCTATAACTCCAGCTCAGCCCTCAGACGCATCACATTAATTCGCGGTGCACAGTATTAGAAACAATAAAACCAGAAATCCGTGCTTGAGCCCGTCTGGCCCATTCTTCAGTCCCCTTCCACTGCTGTTGATACGTCCAGCATCGTCTCTGGGACAACCTACACTGTCGGGCCCAGTGTCTGAGTTCATCTAGCATTGAGGTCGTCAATGCACGTTCATCGCCCCCAACTGCATGGTGCCATCCTAGCCCACAGTAATTCTATGTTCTTTCTGAATAGTCATCCACAGGGACTCGGTCCATCGATCTGCTCACTGTGACCCCGTACTCGGGCGAGTGCCCCATACTCGTTTCCAGCTGCGCTGCTTCCGTGGGGGAAGCGCATCTCCCCCCCCCCCCCCCCCCCCACCTCCAGCCACTCCCAAGCCTCCTCCGGGGATTCAAAGAAAAGAGCCTTGCCTTGTGCAAATACTTTCAGTTTCACCAGATATAAAAACATATACTGAAGTTGTAAGTCCCGCAACTTGCACTTGACCCCCAAAAACGTTCTTCTTTGGTCCTGTACCTGCTTCGTATAGTCCGGATAAATGGAGATTTTATTTTTCTCATAGTTAATGTCCTGATGTTCCCTGGCAGCTGACAGGATACAGTCTCTGTCGCGATAGTTCAGCACTATGGCGATTATAGACCATGGCTGTACCCCTGGGGCAGGAGGCGTGACCAGGGCCCTGTGCACCCTTTCTATTGCAAAAAGTCCAGACAGCCCCCATGGGCACAAGTGAGTGGGTATCCACTGCTCCAGAAAGTGTTGCATGGACCTTTACTCCATGCGCTCCGGGAACCGCAGGACTCATAAGTTGCTGCGACAGGTGTTCCTTCCACATCCTCAGTCCGGCGCTCCTTGGCTTTTGTGGCTGTGGACATCTGGGCCACCTGCTTCTTGAGAGTCACCAGCTCTCCCTTTAAATCCGCTATGTCCCCTTCAGCCACTGTCTCTTTATCCGCTACCTTTCTTAGGTCTGCTCTTAGGAGATTAACGTCTATTGATGTTCAAGGGCTTTCCGGGACCCGTGGATAGCTGTCAACAATTCGACATGGGAGGGCTCACCCCGTCGTTGTCTTCTCCCCCTTATCTACCCTGTTATGCACTGGGGGGTGACGCAGCGTGGTGTACTGTGTGATGGTGTTGGCACCCATCGACCATGCTACATTGTCTTTGTTGTTCACTGGTTTACGGAGGCCTCCACACTGTTAGAACCCTGAGTCACCTCACCTCACCAGGCACAAGGCACTCCCCGAAACAGTACCACCAGGCACCTCTTTGCCTGCCTCTCCCACTGGGATGATTGCCATTCGGACACTGCTGAGCCTCAAGATCAGCCCTTTTAAGGACACACGCTCACCAGCCCACCTGTTCGAGCAAAACACAGTTAGACGTTGCTGCAACTGGGCCCCCAGGCATCCTCCACTGCTCCCTGAGTAGTCACCACTTTAATAGGCTGCTTTGTCCCTATGCCAGTGTAACCTTGCCACCTAAAGCAGGGTAATGAGCTCTTATGAGCAACTTGATACTCAGCGCCGCCCCTACTCTAGGGGGTCACTCGCTGCCCCAGGCTGAACGGTTGCTGGTACTTCCCCATAGGTGTATAAGTGGGTTCACATTAAAATCCACTCGTCCTCCAGCTGAGCCTCCGGATTCCCCAGACTAGTCCCCCGAGCTCCACAGGCGAAGAGGGGAACCTCCCTGAGGCAGCACCCCGACACCTGGCCCCCTGCACAAGCCTTCAGCTGGGTCAGTCACTCGAGGGGCCCACAGGTACCTTTATACTGGTGTTGACCGCCACTCCTGGTGCCGTCCAGTTTCCGCCGTCTTTAGGCCCCCGATCGCAGGCCTTGCACTTCTCTGGAGGGGCTGCCTACCCTGAAGCACTCTCCCTCGGCCAGACACAGCCCTCCGTCATGGCTGCCCACAGTGGCAAGCATCTTTCAATGCCTGCTGGCCGCTGTTCAGGACCGCCGGGCCCTCATGGAAGCACCTCGCGGGACAGAGGGCTGGACAGCAGTCCGCTCCAGCGGACATAGTGAGAATGGGACCTCGGCCCGAAGTGAGGGCGCAGTCCCAGCCTCCACCCAAGGACTCTTCGGCTCCCGGGAACTTTGCTGCAGCACTGTCCTTACTCCCCAATCCAGCGCCAGTCCTCCTGCACCGGGCCACCGCCTATTGATGCGAAGGTTGTACGTCTGGACATCCAAATGGCCCCTTCGCCCCGGCAGGGGACCGGATTGATCAAGCACCACTTCAGGCCCGCCAAGAGGCACGTGGCAGTTATATTCCACGCTCCCTATCCAGTAAATGGCCAGGCCCGCTTGGCAGCCGCCAGATCCCTCTATCCTCTGCCTCTGTGGGTCATAGAGGTCGGATCACTGATTCATCTTAGTGCAGGGTCATGCCAGGAGTCATTTTAGCTGGCCTAAGTATCGCTGTGAAAGGAGGATGAAGGATTACCAGGCAGGCCAGCTGGGGAGCTCAAAGGCTCTTGTCCTGTTGGCCATGTTGCTTGGCCACCCCCCCCCCCGATCCATACATACTTTAAATGGAAGACTGCATACATAAAATCTAAAATGATTTATCACCCAACAGTAGGCCAAAGCTTCCCTCTCAATGACTGAATATGAACATTCTGCAGCCTGCAAACTTCTGGACGCAAACCCAATAATATGTTCATCTCCATTCACAATTTGCATCAATACTGCTCCTATTCCTACACCACTAGCATCAGTAGTAGGGTAGGTTCTATCAGTGACATTAACACATCCCAGCATAGGTGCCTTACTGATATTCTCCTTAATCATCTCAAAAGCCTGTTTGCACTCATCGTTCCAGATAAACATCACCTTTTTCTTCATTATCTCCCTTAAAGGCTCCCCAATCTCTGAGAAACATTCGACATATTTAGCACAATATTCTGCTAATCCTAAGAAAGATCTCAGTTCATCCTTATTCCATGGTTCAGCTGCCATAGCCACAGCTATCACAATATTTTTCTTCGGTCTTATACCATTCATACTTATTTCATGTCCCAGGTAATCCACTAGTTTTTACTTCAATTGGCACTTGTCCATTTTTATAGTTAGACCATGCCTCCCCAATTGCTCCATTATGTCTCGGAACATGGTCACATACATCCTTCCCCACAACCAAGATATCATCCTTTAAACACCACACTTGTTTCATGTCTCCAAAAATATTCTTCATTACCCTTTGAAATGCAGTGGACGCCGACGCTGAAGCAAAAGGCATTCTTCTGTATCTGAATGCACCAAAAGATGTAGCAAAAGAGGTCAAATGTCTTGATTCTTTGTGTAATTTAATTTGATGATAGGCAGCTGGCATGTCCAGCACACTAAAGATGTGCCCACCCTCCATAGTAGATAACATTTCAGATATATTCTGGATGGGTTGCCTATTAACCCAAATGTTCGTATTAAGAACTCTCAAGTCTATGCAAAGACACATTTTCCCTCCTTCCTTCGGAGCTATCACAATTGGAGCCAACCACTCTGATGCCTCAATAGGTTCAATAATTTCTTGTTCCAATCAGTTTTCCAATTCTTGACGTAATGGTTCAATCATCATGTTAGTAACATTCCTTATTTTGTGGACCACCGGTCCATCATTATTTTTTAAGATTATTTTACGGGAAAATCCCTTAAATAAACCTAACTTTGAATTGAACACTTTCTTACCATTTAATTACAATCCTTCACTTCCTCTACATTCGTTTTCTTCATCCCTATCACAGGCTCTTTAGCATTAGGATCTAATATTATGTTAAAAACCTTTTGGTGGCGCCACCCCAAAAGATTCAAACCAAAATTTGTGATATAAACTCTTCCTCTCACAGCCTCTCCTTTAAACCTTATAGTCTTCCATCACATTCCAACAATTTATATCCTTTTGCCTGCATAACCTACTGCTCGAATGTCAGGATTACTCAACTGTGGACCACTTCTAATCGGAAAGCTCTCCTCATAGGACTGGTTAGATATTAGAGTGTATAGACTTCCAGAATCTGCTAACATCTTTATGTCCATCCCTTCGAAAGAAACCTTACAATGTGGTTTGTCTAGATTATCCACACTTCCTCCGATACCACATAAATATCTTCATCTATGAAATCATTTTTCATTTCTTCAACTGTATTTTTATGTTTTTATTTTATTTATAAAGTTTTATAAAGAGCGAACATGACCAAAATGTTAGTGTCAGAGCGCTGTACAACCTACTAAATACCATTAAGTATACAAGGAGCAAAATATAGAATATACAGCATGAAAAGATAATACAAAGAGACATAGTGAAAACACCAGCAAAGAAATCAAATTGGCATGGATAGTCGCCTCAGATAGGAAGGAGATTATTCTGTAGTCTCATTTTTACTTCGTTTTTGAAAAGAACGAATGAAGGTATGGTCCTGATCTCTGGGGAAAGAGAGTTCTAAATTCTTGGGGCAACTCTAGAGAAAGATCTCTTATAGGTTTTCTTTTTGTGAAATTTTGGGGGTTTCAGCAGTATGGAGCATGTACTACGAGAAGCTCTATTCCTTCCGGATAGCACCAGTTCCTGAGCCAGGTAGTGAGTGTTGTGGTGAATGGCTTTGTATGTCATGCATGCTATTTTTAGGTGGTTAGATTAATAAGGTAGCCAGTTCAGAGAGTGGAGGGCTGGGGTGATGTAATCATTTTTCTTTACGCCTGTGATGAGCCGTGTAGCAGCATGGAGGGTGGCCCTCAAAGGTGCTAATTTTATTTTCGGTAGGCCAACAAGGGTAGCATTCCCATACTCAAGTTTGGAGATCACAAGAGCCTGAAAAGCCATCTTGATATCTGCATTGGGCATGAAAGGCTTTAGTTTTCTTAAGATGTGGAGATGGAAATTGGCCCCACTGGCTGTGGAGCTGATTTGATTAATCATGGAGAGGTTGTTGTCTAATGTTATTCCTAGGGAGTTTGCTGAATCAACAATATGTGGGGTACAGTTCAAGGGGGTGAGTAGTGGGAGCTAGTCTTTGATGTTAGAGGTGGGGTGGGAGATGAGAATAATAGGAATTCAGTTTTGAGGGTATTAAGTTTGAGGTGGTTAAGTGTTAACCAGTGTAGAGTTTTGTTCCAGATGTTATTGAAACTGCTGATGTCGTTAGGAGAGGTAATCTTCATGTACAATTATGTATCATCAGCGTACATACGGTAGGAGATGTTGGAGTGTTTGAGGATTTCAGTCAGGGGTTCCATGAAGAGGTTAAACAGGGTGGGCGAAAGTGAAGAACCTTGGGGAACACCGATAGTGACTGGTGTCTGATCGGATGAGTCATGATTAATTAGGACTCGTTGAGATCTGTTTTGTAGGAATGAGCAGAACCATTTTAAGACAATACCAGAGAGACCCATCCAGGAGGGTTTCATGTTTGACTGTGTCAAACGCTGATGATAGGTCAAAAAGGATTAAAAGACAAGATTCATTATGATTGAGAAAGCGTAAAGCATCATCGATATTGTGGACTATGGCGGTTTTCGTACTGTGACCTGGTCTGAAACCAGATTGGCAGTGGTCGAGGAGTTGGTGCTGGTCAATGTGATTGCAGAGTTGTTGATGAACACATTTTTCCAGGAGCTTGGCTAAGGTTGGGATACTCGAAATGGGGCGAAAATTGTTCGCGTCTGGCTGTTTTAGTATCGGTGTGACTTGTCCACTTTTCAGACAGTCCGGCATGGTGCCTTGCGTAAGAGAGGTGTTGATAATTCTGGTCAATAGGGGTATCAGGAGGTGTGAAGATTCCTTGAGGAATTTGGAGGGGAGAGGGTCATTGAAGTGGTTGGAAAGTTTAGTGGAAGACAGTAGTTTTAAGATGTCAGTGTTCTCAAATGTCTGAAAGATGGACCACGAAGCATTGTTTTTAGGTTTAAAGAGAAGGTTGCTCGGACAAATTTCCTGCGAGGTGGAGGTGCATTGTGACTGGGTTTCAGGCGGTAAACAATTCACAGCAATGCGGAGCTCATTGTCAATTGACTTAGTTTTATCAGAAAAAAAGGAGGAAAATGTTTGACAATTAGGTAGGGTTGTAGTGTCAGATGTGGAGGATCTACGCTTCCCATTAGTTTGTTGTTTCACTTGTTCAAAGAGTTTTTTTGAACGGTTGAAGGCTGTGTCCAGTTGCTGACGGAAAAATTATGATTTGGCACTTCTGATGCACCTATTGTAGTTCCTTCTTTTTTACGCAACAGTTTAAGGTTTGAAAGAGATGGGGTCTGTCTCCACACTCTTTCTGCAAGTCTAAGGGCACAGCGTTCCTCGTTAAGGCTACAGTTGAACCAGGTATTGGGTTTACTTATCGGGACTCTCTTTAGTCATTTGGGGGCAATGGAGTCCATGATGTTAGACAAAGAGCTAAGGTAATGCTTAGTGAGGTCTTGAGCATCAACCATATCATAGGGAGGAGACAGGAGGTTAAGGCCGGTGGCAGATATCATGTCTCGATTCAGATTGAGGGTGTTTCTGTCAATACAATTTCATTTACATTCTCACACATGTCGTCAACTTCTTGTACATTTTTTCTTTCTGGCATTCTGGTCCTGCAAACTTTTGCAAAATGCCCCCTTTTCCCACAATTTCTACATAGTACACTTCTAGCAAGACAATTTAAACTAGAAGCAATATGCTCTGGCGAACCACAGCGAAAAACACTTAGGTGTCGATTCCGATCCTGGAGAAACCGGGTACGAACCGTTGGACGGAGCATTTTCTCCGTCCGACTCGTACCCGGTCAAAAACATTACAAAAATGCAAGTACGATTCGCATGGAAACACTATTTCCGTACGAATCGTACAAAACACCGACCGACGAAAATATACATACAAATGTGATCCGGGAAAGCGCCGACGTGACGTCGGGACGCATTCAGGCTGCGTTTCACGAACCAGGAAGTACGATCCGCACCGACGTCACCCCGCACGGATTAAATTCTCCGGCTGCCAAAAACTGCCGGGAAATCAGGACGACGCGCACAAGGAGCACCTGTACGCGACGGACAGCAATGGACCCGAACCTACGTGTCATCCCAGCACTCATAGCAGTCCACCTGCTCTACAGGAACCGATGCAGATGCCGCAGAAGGTCAGAACAACACCCAGGGGCAAAGGGGGGGGGGGGCAGGGGCAGGACACATAACCCCCACCCAAGTCACAAATCACACATGCCCTGGACATACCTGACCTGCAGGACCTGGTCACCTCGAGGGGGTGGGGGCGTGTCCAGCAACGCAAGCGTCTGCCACAACGGAAGTGGATGTTGACGCGAACCGGCAACACAACAATACCGGTACGGACCGTACCCACGCCTTAAGAGCGTGGGTACGGGTCGTACCATGCCCACCCCTACGTCACCCCAACAATGGCGGTACGGCCCGTACCCACGTTCTAAAGGCCTGGGTACGGGCCGTACCAGCATTGTTGGGGTGATGTAGGGGTACGCATGGTACGACCCCTACCCACGCTCTGAAGGCCTGGGTACGGTGCGGACCCCCAATGGGGTGCCGTTGGGGTACGCACCGTACCCAGCCCTTCAGAGCGTGGGTACGGGTCGTACCACGTGTACCCCTACATCACCCCAACAATGCTGGTACGGCCCGTACCCAGGCCTTTAGAACGTGGGTACGGGCCGTACCGCCATTGTTGGGGTGAGGTAGGGGTGGGCGTGGTACGACCCGTACCCACACTCTCAAGGCGTGGGTACGGTACGTACCCAGGCCTGCAGATCGTGGGTACGGGAAGGTAAGGAGCGTACCCCCACCCGTGTATGAATGGAGCGTACCCACACCCCACCAGTGTATGTACGGAGCATACCCCCACCCGTGTATGAATGGAGCATACCCACACCCCACCAGTCTATGTACGGAGCGTACCCCCACCCGTGTATGAATGGAGTGTACCCACACCCCACGAGTGTATGTACGGAGCGTACCCCCACCCGTGTATGAATGGAGCGTACCCTCACCCCACCAGTGTATGTACGGAGCGTACCCCCACCCGTGTATGAATGGAGCGTACCCACACCCCACCAGTGTATATACGGAGCGTACCCCCACCCTTGTATGAATGGAGCGTACCCACACCCCACCAGTGTATGTACGGAGCATACCCCACCCGTGTATGAATGGAGCATACCCACACCCCACCAGTGTATGTACGGAGCGTACCCCCACTGGTGTATGTACGGAGCGTACCCACACCCCACCAGTGTATGTACGGAGCGTACCCCCACCCGTGTATGAATGGAGCGTACCCCCACCCGTGTATGTCCCGAGCGTACATGCCCAGACACAGGAGGGGTGGGTGCCTATCACACCCAGCAGTGCCCAGACACAGGAGGGGTGGGTGCAGAGTCCTCCCAGCAGTGCCCAGACATAGGAGGGGTGGGTGCAGAGTCCTCCCAGCAGTGCCCAGACACAGGAGGGGTGGGTGCAGAGTCCTCCCAGCAGTGCCCAGACATAGGAGGGGTGGGTGCCTATCACTCCCAGCAGTGCCCAGACACAGGAGGGGTGGGTGCAGAGTCCTCACAGCAGTGCCCAGACATAGGAGGGCTGGGTGCAGAGTCCTCCCAGCAGTGCCCAGACATAGGAGGGGTGGGTGCCTATCACTCCCAGCAGTGCCCAGACACAGGAGGGGTGGGTGCAGAGTCCTCCCAGCAGTGCCCAGACATAGGAGGGGTGGGTGCAGAGTCCTCCCAGCAGTGCCCAGACACAGGAGGGGTGGGTGCAGAGTCCTCCCAGCAGTGCCCAGACATAGGAGGGGTGGGTGCTTATCACTCCCAGCAGTGCCCAGACACAGGAGGGGTGGGTGCAGAGTCCTCCCAGCAGTGCCCAGACACAGGAGGGGTGGGTGCAGAATCCTCCCAGCAGTGCCCAGACACAGGAGGGGTGGGTGCCTATCACTCCCAGCAGTGCCCAGACACAGGAGGGGTGGGTGCAGAGTCCTCCCAGCAGTGCCCAGACATAGGAGGGGTGGGTGAATATCACTCCCAGCAGTGCCCAGACACAGGAGGGGTGGGTGCAGAGTCCTCCCAGCAGTGCCCAGACATAGGAGGGGTGGGTGCCTATCACTCCCAGCAGTGCCCAGACACAGGAGGGGTGGGTGCAGAGTCCTCCCAGCAGTGCCCAGACATAGGAGGGGTGGGTGCCTATCACTCCCAGCAGTGCCCAGACACAGGAGGGGTGGGTGCAGCGTCCTCCCAGCAGTGCCCAGACATAGGAGGGGTGGGTGGGTGCAGAGTCCTCCCAGCAGTGCCCAGACATAGGAGGGGTGGGTGCCTATCACTCCCAGCAGTGCCCAGACACAGGAGGGGTGGGTGCAGAGTCCTCCCAGCAGTGCCCAGACACAGGAGGGGTGGGTGCAGAGTCCTCCCAGCAGTGCCCAGACACAGGAGGGGTGGGTGCCTATCACTCCCAGCAGTGCCCAGACACAGGAGGGGTGGGTGCAGAGTCCTCCCAGCAGTGCCCAGACATAGGAGGGGTGGGTGAATATCACTCCCAGCAGTGCCCAGACACAGGAGGGGTGGGTGCAGAGTCCTCCCAGCAGTGCCCAGACATAGGAGGGGTGGGTGCCTATCACTCCCAGCAGTGCCCAGACACAGGAGGGGTGGGTGCAGAGTCCTCCCAGCAGTGCCCAGACATAGGAGGGGTGGGTGCCTATCACTCCCAGCTGTGCCCAGACACAGGAGGGGTGGGTGCAGAGTCCTCCCAGCAGTGCCCAGACATAGGAGGGGTGGGTGGGTGCAGAGTCCTCCCAGCAGTGCCCAGACATAGGAGGGGTGGGTGCCTATCACTCCCAGCAGTGCCCAGACACAGGAGGGGTGGGTGCAGAGTCCTCCCAGCAGTGCCCAGACATAGGAGGGGTGGGTGCAGAGTCCTCCCAGCAGTGCCCAGACACAGGAGGGGTGGGTGCAGAGTCCTCCCAGCAGTGCCCAGACATAGGAGGGGTGGGTGCCTATCACTCCCAGCAGTGCCCAGACACAGGAGGGGTGGGTGCAGAGTCCTCCCAGCAGTGCCCAGACACAGGAGGGGTGGGTGCAGAGTCCTCCCAGCAGTGCCCAGACACAGGAGGGGTGGGTGCAGAGTCCTCCCAGCAGTGCCCAGACACAGGAGGGGTGGGTGCCTATCACTCCCAGCAGTGCCCAGACACATGAGGGGTGGGTGCAGTGTCCTCCCAGCAGTGCCCAGACATAGGAGGGGTGGGTGCCTATCACTCCCAGCAGTGCCCAGACACAGGAGGGGTGGGTGCAGAGTCCTCCCAGCAGTGCCCAGACACAGGAGGGGTGGGTGTCTATCACTCCCAGCAGTGCCCAGACACAGGAGGGGTGGGTGCAGAGTCCTCCCAGCAGTGCCCAGACACAGGAGGGGTGGGTGCCTATCACTCTCAGCAGTGCCCAGACACAGGAGGGGTGGGTGCCTATCACTCCCAGCAGTGCCCAGACACAGGAGGGGTGGGTGCAGAGTCCTCCCAGCAGTGCCCAGACACAGGAGGGGTGGGTGCAGAGTCCTCCCAGCAGTGCCCAGACATAGGAGGGGTGGGTGCCTATCACTCCCAGCAGTGCCCAGACACAGGAGGGGTGGGTGCAGAGTCCTCCCAGCAGTGCCCAGACATAGGAGGGGTGGGTGCAGAGTCATCCCAGCAGTGCCCAGACATAGGAGGGGTGGGTGCCTATCACTCCCAGCAGTGCCCAGACACAGGAGGGGTGGGTGCCTATCACTCCCAACAGTGCCCAGACACAGGAGTGGTGGGTGCAGAGTCCTCCCAGCAGTGCCCAGACACAGGAGGGGTGGGTGCAGAGTCCTCCCAGCAGTGCCCAGACATAGGAGGGGTGGGTGCCTATCACTCCCAGCAGTGCCCAGACACAGGAGGGGTGGGTGCAGAGTCCTCCCAGCAGTTCCCAGACACAGGAGGGGTGGGTGCCTATAACTCCCAGCAGTGCCCAGACACAGGAGGGGTGGGTGCAGAGTCCCCCCAGTAGTGCCCATGGAAAGAAAAGGGTGCAGTACCCACAGATACAATGCCCACAATTGTCAGTCAGGTGCTCAAAGACCCTGCAGAACACGTAACATGTGTGCGAGGCTGGGAGTACACACATGCATAGTGTGTAAAAGGGAACATGTCCACATGAAGTAACTTCAATATACTCCACACACAAGTAGTGACCACCAAGGATGCCACAAATGATGCAGGTGGAGACATTGCCCAGCATGCATGGCCAAAATTGAACGGATCCGTCACACACCAAGGGTATGTAGACACAGCTCAGCACAACATTTAGGAAACACCCTGCAGGGAAGATGTCGGGGTCCACAGAGGAAGGAACACACCTTGGGACAATGTCACCATGCAGTAAGAGTTTACATGAACAAAGTTATTTCGCAAATACCTTGTGATGGCACACAGATACCAGGGTCTACCCCATGAGCAGCACACTACTACATTTCCCAGACACCTAACACATTATCCCCACCCCAAATCATGGAGCAGCACCACCAACAGCAATACCAGAAAAGCAGTAGTGTGCAAAGGGTAAAAAACATTGCTTTATTCAGCATTAAAAAACATTTGTTATTAAAAGTTCAATATGTACAAGGCCCATAGGGCAGTCCATAGTCCAATTCCTGGTGGGGGACACATAGGGACGTGTGTCCCCTAGATTGCCTGCACAGTCCATACCTCCTTTGCTTCCACAGGGGGGGGGGCATCATGTGGGGGGGAAGGACCAGGCACCGCAGGGACAGGAGGGGCAAGGGTAGGTGTTGTGGGTGCAGGGACAGAGGACTCCACCACAGGGGGTGGGGCAGCGCCAAAGGTGGAGGTGAGAATGGCGCTGCACATGGTTGCAAGGTCCTCCAGCATCTCCCCTGCACCCGAAGGAACCACAGGCCCCAAGGAGGGGGGGTGTCGGAGGGATGGGTCGCAGCGCTACTGGGGGAGGGTGTGGACAGGGGGGGTACTCAACTACCCTGACCGGGGACTCCTTCGACCGCTTGCGGGGTGGTGTCACACTGGGGCTCAGGGACAGAGCGGCCAGGAAGGATTCTTTGGTGGAATCTTGGCCAGGAGAGCTGAGGGGAGTGGATTTGGAGGGAGTGGGTTGTGATGAATGTGGACTCCCACTGTGGCTGCGTGTCTTCCGTTTGCCCCCCGACCCAGTGGGTGTGCCTACTTCACCCTGTGTGTGCGTGACAGGAGGTGTGCGCTTGGCCTTCCCTGGTGGTGTGGTGCCTGTGTCTGGTGGGGTGCGTGCATTGGTACGTCTGGGTGTGCTTTGGACAGGCATGGGAGTGGGAAGTGTGGATGGTGCAGGGGTAGGGGGGGGACGTAGTGCTGCAGGAGACCCACTGCTGCAGTCAGTGTCGAGTCTATGGACCTCAGCAACTGGCGTTGGTCAGACTGCGCAGCTGAGATGCCCTCCATGTATGCCTCCATCTGGGTGAGCACTCATGTGTGGCCATGGAGGACATTAAGCATCGCAGTCTGACCAACCTGCAACTGGCGCAGGATGTCCACAGACTCGGCATTCACGGCAGCAGTGGAGACAGGGGCAGGGGGTGCGGTGCCTGGCAAGAAGGAGACACGTGGTGACCTAGCACGGCGGGAAGGGACCAGAGCAAGTGGGAGGCCGGTGATGGGAATGGAGGGGGCGGGTAGAGATCGAGTGCTGCTTTCAGCTGTGGGAGCAGCCTCCGCCCCCTCTGGGAGCTCAGCCTCGGACCCGTCAGCGTCATAATCGGTGGTGGTACTGGACAGATCCTCCGCCTCGCTCCCCTCGGCCTCCGTGCCACTCGATGCGCCAGACAAGACAGCACTGCTGCCACTGGTGCCTGCTCCCTCCTCACGGTCCGTGCCAGTGTCTCCCTCGGAGTCCCCCGACGATGCTGTGGGCAAGGTGAAGAGACAGGAAATAATCAGACACCTGTATACATATGTCACATGAGTCAAATCTACATAGGTCACAGTGCATAGCCTGAAAAGCAACATGAGTAACATCTACAATACAAGGTACATATGTAGGCCCTGCAACACACAGCTGGTTGACCCACCATGCCACTGAGAAACAATGGAGAGCATGACCCAACAGCAAATTACTTGATATCAAATTGGACAGAGGAGCCAGGCTCTGGGGACAATCGTGCACAGCATCTGTACCACACATCGTTGCCAAAAAAGGGACGAGCAGGAACCATGTCTATTAACTTTTTGCACATGCTGCAAAGCTAATACATTAAAACATGCCCAACATGACTGGGTCACTGCACCTTGAGTGTATGTCCAGACAAACATCACACACAGGCCAGACCTAGCAGGGAGACTTCAGATTTGGACATGTAGGCCTTGCTCGCACAAACCACCCCCTACCTGAGACAATGTGATAGGAGACAGAGGAAGTACTTACACCTCTTACTCTGGGATAGAAACACATGGCCTTCACTAAATCCTGATTGTACACAAACTACCCCTGGTGCGCCTGTCCACATATATCATTGACAATCAACCATCATCAGATTGTCATTCCAAGACACACAGGCACTGCCCACTGTGAGTATGCACAAGCAAAATTGGGTCACACTGTACAGTGGACACATGTAGCACAGTTTACGTCAATACAGATGAGGCCAGGGTACAATGCCACAGAGCCCAACCTATGCCGAAGACACAGAGAATGTCCACATTGTTGGATGACACACATGATACCTAGGAAAAGGTGCCCCAGGGCACGGTAGTGGCCACACTCCTCCATGGTCCTGGATGGATATGACTGCAACTGAAGCAACCGTCCCTGCACTATGCATTACTCCCACTCATGCACATCATGTCAGAGGGCACAACATTGGACATGCATGCTGGAAGGCAGTACACTTTTAAGACACACTCCTATGTTGGGACTCAGCATCAGTGCCAACTGACATGGACCCCACAATGACTGAACTGGCCAGGGCACAGCCAAGGTCCCAAAACCTGTTACACTCCACCCCCACACATGATGCTGCAAGCATTGGGCAGTTGGATTAGCTGCCAGCCTAGATTACCTTGTGCAAGAGTGACTACACACAGACCAGGGAACACATGGCAAGGAGGGGAAGGGAGGAAGAACAGCACCGGTTTACTTTGGGGAACTGGTTATGCACTCCACATTTAAACCCTGGCAGTGTATCCATGCAACTGCGCACTTCCAAAAGCTGGTGACACACAACAAACACACATGTACCTACCCCCTTCCTGCTGCTGTTTCTCCTGTAAGCGCCTATCCAAGTCGGGGAAGACCACCGCCAGCACACGCTTATGGATGTGGGTCAGACGCCGGCGCCCACGGTTCTTCTGGCTCTCAGGTGAGTCCCCCAGCAGGACCCGTGCAATCCTCCTCGTCCAGCACCGGATATCCTGCCAGCGTTTCCTCACCTGGGCTAGGCGCCGCTTCCGACCCTCCGTCATCCTCACGGCACTGACGGCTTGCTTCCATATCTCCCCCTTGGCATGGACGCCTACCTGTGAGGATGCAAAAGTGAGAATACTTTAATACACCTGACGAATGACACAGGGACACACATATTAACAATTTGTCTTGTTTGAACAGGCCATGGTATGCAGGCAACTCATTGCACATTTGTCATAGGGACATAATCCTCTGTGGAAGGCAAAATGCACTACGTGGCATTGAAAGTACACAGGTGGCATGAGGGGTGCCACACAATCAATGATCCTGGATCACACTGTGCATCACAAGCTACACAAGGATCATGGACAGCACCTCAAAGCAGTCACATGCCCCAGCCCACTGACGCAACCTCAGCAGAGTACACAGACACACACAGGCACAGGACAATCACCTGCCATTGCCAACTGCGGGTACAAACCTCACTCTGCCCATGTGCCACTAGACTGGGGGGTGTCACAGGTGTGGGGCTGGCTCAGCACGGCAGTCACACAGCACTGCTCCCTGCTCACATCACATGGGCAGGGTATATCCATCCCTCATGCAGCTGGTGTGCAACACTCCCCATATGCACTCACCCACATGACAGGGAACTCACACACACACACCAATGTCCAGGGGACGAACACATCATTTGGACACTCACAGCACAGGTACACTAAACAAACACACATCTATGGGTACTGTCACCTGTCACACTGGGGGGACCACAGAATCACATCAGGACTGTAGCAACAACATTCCCAGGAGGAGTAGCCAGGCAGAATGTGGCATGCACCATGCATTGATTGTCACAGTAAGCACTATGCAAGTGAGGAGTGCACACAGGAACTACAGCATGCTCTGCATGGGAGACATGAGGCCTTCCCCACCCTGGGACCCACTCTAAACAACATTGCATGTCTGTCACACCGGGACACAATGCCAGAAGTCACAGTCACAAAAAAGGGGCACACTCTAAGCTAGTGTGGTCTGCACTCACCTGCTCCCCTGGTCGACCATACAGCATGGTGTACTGTGGGAGGATCACATCCACCAACGCCATATTCTCCTCCATGGTGAATGGCTGGGCCCTCTCCACAGACCTGGACATGGTGCCAGAGGAATCACGAGCAGCAGCAGTGTTGTGGAATGAAAGGATGTGCAGGCAAGTGCTCTCTCATGGGACCTGGCTGCCTTATATCTGCCTTGCTGGCCTGTTTCATTTACAGGAGTACAGAGTGATTGGTCAGTCACATTAGCATCCTACGTTTCCTCCAATCCCTTTAAACCTACCCCAGTGAGTGGCTTTGCATGGTTTAAAAATTGAGCATGATGTCAAGTCAACAACCACTTTGCAACAAAGTATATTGTTTCCAACCAACTTCTGCAGGCAACCTGATGCAATAATTCAAACTTTAAACTCGGTCTCCATGACAACCAGCATGCATTTAGGCCCTTATACTTGTCCCTCATGTGTCCCCTATGTTATTTCAATATTTACACACAGGTACGGTCCGTTCCATGGCCCTAGGGCACCCCAAATGCAGTGATATGGACCGTACACGCGTGTGTAGGGTACCTATCACTATGGGAGTGCTGGTGTATGCGTACGCCATTGTGATATGGACCGTACACACGTGTGTAGGGTCCCTATCTCTATGGGAGTGCTGGCGTATGCGTACGCCATAGTAATACGGACCGTACACGCGTGTGTAGGGTCCCTATCACTATGGGAGTGCTGGCGTATGCGTACGCCATAGTAATACGGACCGTACACGCGTGTGTAGGGTCCCTATCACTATGGGAGTGCTGGCGTATGCGTACGCCATAGTAAGACGGACCGTACGGTCCGTATCACTATGGCGTACGCATACGCCAGCACTCCCATAGTGATAGGGACCCTACACACGCGTGTATGGTCCGTATTACTATGGCGTACGCATACGCCAGCACTCCCATAGTGATAGGGACCCTACACACGCGTGTACGGTCCGTATCACTATGGCGTACGTATACGCGAGCACTCCCATAGTGATAGGGACCCTACACACGTGTGTACGGTCCGTATCACTATGGCGTACGCATACGCCAGCACTCCCATAGTGCTAGAGACCCTACACACGCGTGTACGGTCCGTATCACTATGGCGTACGCATACGCCAGCACTCCCATAGTGATAGGGACCCTACACACGCCCTCAGAGCGTATGTACGGTGCGTTTCACACCTGACAGTGGTGACAGGCGGCACACAGACAGGAATAGAGCTGTCATACTTGGCCAAGGCTGGACATCAAGGCATTGTCTGTGCAGTACTACATGTGTCGGGCACAGGTGGGTCAGGCTGTGATGTGGCACTTTACTCCTGAGGTGTGAAGCAAATAAAAGTATGATGAGCTGTGTACACATGTCATGTGTGATGGTGCCCTATGTGCCACACATCCCCTTCACTCCTTTGACATGTGTGCATGTAGTACAGACTTGTTGAGCCATGCGTCACTGGCATGGCACAGTCACCGACACCCGCAACTGTCCCCTGATGCCAGGTACACGGAATATTACCCCTGACATGTGAATGCCCGCGTTGCACGCTGTAACTATGTCATGTGTGTGTCATGTGTTCCCATAGGTTTGCTGTAGGTGTTTGGTCAAATGCATCTGCAGTTGCTGCAACTAACATGTGTCTGCGTGTAGATGGGCATGGCACACTGTTACGCACACCAGCCCACATGTGTAATCCGACATTAGGTGTGTATGTATGCATCGACACGGAGTTTCAAAACAAGGACATATCTGCATACTCTCAATGTATGTGTGATCAGTCTTGACATGTACTCCTTCATGGCAAGGTGTGTGGTCTGTCCTTTTTCTATGACATGTGACCTGTGCCTCTATTGTTCCGCAACCTGTCTGTACAATAAACATCCTTCTTCTGCACATATGTGGATCTCTGTAACTCCTGTAATGCGTCTGCCTGTTCACTTACACTGGCCCACAGCTAGTTTCATGACATGGCATATTGAGGTTGAGAATCAACGTTTGTAGCTGGCTCTTGGTAGGAGTGTCACCTGCCTGGCATACGTGTCCAGGGCATATTGCACAGACCTGACTCTGTATGTAGCATATGTGTATTGCCTGTTGAACATGTGCTCAGTACATTGACATTTGTGGTGTACTGTACTCACTCTTCGTTGTCCCTTCAAATTCACGGCAGGGCTCCGCCTCTCCATCGACCAATTCCGGACTTGGCTGACCTGAGGGAACATGACTGTATACGCCGCTACCGCTTCCCCCAACAGTTGATTGAGGACTTGACGACACGGCTGGCACCACACCTCCAACCGCTACACAGGTATCCTACTGCACTGACACCCAAGATGAAGGTGATGGCAGCCCTACATTTCTTTGCCACGGGTACCTTTCAACATACCATTGCTCATGTTGGTGGCATGTCCCAAACCATGTTCAGCCGTGTTCTGCATGATTTTTTAGAGGCCATGTTGGATCACCTGGATGAGTTCATTAAATTCCCAACTCCTGAGCAGTTGACAGGTGTTAAGCGTGAGTTCTATGCCCTGGGGGGGATGCCCCGTGTCATTAGGTCCATAGATGGAACACATGTGGCTTTGGTACCACCATAGGCACAGGAGGTAGCGTATAGGAACCGCAAGCATTACCACTCCATTAATGCCCTTGTGGTGTGTCTTGCCAACATGGTGATTTCACATGTCTGTGCTCGTTTTCCAGGATCAGCACACGATGCCTACATCACGAGGCGTAGCAGGGTGCCTGAAATGATGCTGCAGCTGCGCAACGAACGAGCATGTATTGTTGGTGGGTATACTCTGGCAGTCCTGTATTTAACGTCATCTTCCTGTCTTACTGCTTCTCCTGACCCACTTTTGTCCATGATGTTTCCATGTAGGGGATGCTGGCTATCCCAACATGCCATGGCTGATCACGCCTCTCCGCAACCCCAGCACGGCTGCCGAGCACCGCTACAACAACGCCCATGGGCGGACCAGGCGAGTGATAGAGAGGACGTTTGGCCTCCTGAAGAGCCGATTCCGTTGCCTCCACAAGACCGGTGGCGCACTCCCATATGCACCGGTGAAGGTCTGCAAGATCTTCCTCGTGTGCTGCATGCTGCACAACATGGCAATGGAGAAAGCTGTGCCACTCATCCTGGATCCAGATGAGCAGGACCATCCACCCGTGGAGGATGAAGGGCTTGGTCACGAGGCAAGTGATGTAGAGGAGGAGGAGGCAGAAGAGGACATCCGGAGTCGGCTCATACGCAACTTCTTTGCTGAGTGGTGAGTTCCAGTGTCTGAGTGTGCACGCATTGGGCCGTGTGCGGCATGTGTTGCAATGTGTGTGTCCATCTGCATATCTGCCAAGTGAGTCAGAGGTGTGTTTGGATGTGTCACTCGAGTGATGGTGCAATAGAAGAATGTTTTTCCAGAGTCATCATTGTCACCTAGCATGTTGCCAACCTTATACGTGTCGAGTACATGCACATGCATGCGGATGTGCTTATTTTGGCTGACTTCTGGTGTGTCTCTCATCCACAGGTACTTGCGCATGCTGTCTGCTGGTGGCATTGTTGTGCTCCTGCTATTCCTCATGAACACAGCAACATGTGCTGAATCAGCGTTACATGCACGGACAAGTTTGAAATCTCCTTAGGGTAAGGGATTCAGCACGGCTTTTTGGGAGTGGTATTTGTTTTGAATGTGTGTGCACTGCTCCTGTTCATGTTTGGATACTTTACATACATGTAGAATCACCATGGGGCACATGACATGGAGCTGAATTCACCTGAATTGATGGTCAGACTTGGTGACAGTCATCTGTAATGGGATTGTGGATTGTGATGAAGTCATCAATGTGTGTAACACTGCCCTCGGAAACATACGGGTTGCACCGGGTTGACATGGTGTGTGAATTCCCCATTAGAGGCTCAATGGTGTATAGCAGCCTCTCCGTGAGCAGCAGGGGGTGTTTAGCTGTAACCAGACTTGTGTGCCAGTTCTATGGATTTCCAGCATCTGTGGTGCAAAGGGGGGTGCCATTGTTGGTCCCACGTGTTCATCCACATGACCTGTGTATGTGTTGACAGAGTTGCATTAGCATTCCAACACACATGACTAATAAAGGTGTCCCTCTGCCTCCAGGGTGCCTCATCTCTGTCAATGGTGGTCTGTTGCCACTGTGCATGCGGCATGTCTGGCATAGTTCTCAGAGATGGTGCATATGAGTCTATGTGTAGAGTAGCAAGATGCAAGCTGTTTGTCAGGGATTAGAATCTGTATTGTGCATGATGTCCATGGCTGTGTAGGTATTGTGGCATGTCAGTCTCCATGACGGCCACTGTGCTGCATGTGCATCCATTGTGTGTGTGTGTGCCATGTTGAACCAGACATTCCTTCCTTGACATACACCTTTTGCATAGTTCCTTCCTGAGATCCTTGTCTTTGTGTGCTACTTGTGGCATTGTTTTCTTGACATGGCGCATGCTGCTGCAGGCCCTGCAGCAAGGGCACCCAGTGTCCACGCAAACGAGCTGGTGTTCATCATGGATTGCTTGCTGACATGTGCAATGCTGATCAGCAGCATCTGTGCCTCATGCTGCAGCACACTCTGCATTATGCACAAGATCCCCAGTTCCATCCACCTCAAGGCAAGAGAGACCATCCCCCAGGTCAACTACGACATCCGTGTCTAATCCTACCCTGCACTCTACGGACATGTGCATTACAACTCCCATGATACTTGTCCACATCCAGGGTGCATCTGCACAGCTCTGCTTCTACCTCCGGCGACCAGGCCACATCAACATCCAACAGAGATGGGGGGAATGGATCACTGCCAGCTGCAGGATGACCTTCTCAATCCACGCACACACTCAGGATGCAGCCCACAACCACAACACAACCTTGTGGCACTGTGATCCAACACCCCATTGTGCCATCTCCATGCATCCAACCTTGCCCGGCCCACCATTTTCCACATCCACCTGACTCAAGCATGCAGGACATGGTTCTGCCACGTGTCTACACATACCTGGGAGTGGCACCCCAGGACACTCCACATGATCCCTTACCTCTGCGCATGATTGTTGCGCTTCTAAATAGGTCTGTAGGCACAGTTGTGCGGGCACCCCCTTAGCTGGTTGGGCCCATCACGGGTGAGTATAGTGCTCCATGTCTGTATTGGATGATACATTGTGACCCATGTGTGTCCTGTGCCAGACTCAGACCCCAGGGTATGGATGGTTGGAGTTACTTCTGAAATCAGGCATGGTTTGACTTTACAACACACACATGTAGTGGAATAATGCCAAATGACGGCATCATCTCGTGATTGTGATGATTTTTATTTGTGGTGGGGTACGTGTTTGGGGGGATGACAAGAGGTGCTTGGCGGGAGTGTAGAATCCAAATTTCACATGGGGAGTTGGTATCCTTGCCATTGGAAGTCATCAGAGTCTATGCCACAGTCTTTGTCAACATTGGTCAGACAGTGACCAGCAAGGCCATGTGGCAGAGAATGTCATTTGCTGATGTGCTGCTGTTGGGCCAGAGGGCCAGGTGCCAGGCCAGGTGACCTGGGAGATGGTGATGTTCCGCTGACTCTCACGGTCTTTTGCGTGGACGACCCACCTTCCTGCGGGGACCCTCAGAAGCAGGCCGTGACGATGCTTGTGATGCTCCGTCGGATGAATCCTCCTCCTCCTGATCCCTCCCTGTGGGTGGTGATGTTCTTCGCCTGGTGGCACAGGGAGGGTTGCCCATGTTTTCGGCAATCCGACAGAGTACACGGGTCATGTCCGTTTGCACCGCCACGAGCTCAGCCTGTCTTGCCTCCGTCCTTGGTGTCGCTGTTGACAGGCATGTTGCTCGGCCTGCAGGGTCTTCATCTCCTCGAGGGTCCCCTTGATGTCTGTGAGGGTGGACGCAATCTGGACCATGCCCCTGGAGTCACGCCGGTATGTGTCCAGGATGTTGCTGACGTGTGACATTACCGGTTCCTGAGCCAACTGGTCAGGTTCGCGCCTCCGTCGTCCTCCACTCCCACCACCCCTGCCCACTTGCGCCTGGCCTGCCGTTGTGGGCACATCGGGTCTCCGGGACCCCTGAGGGATGGCATTTGCAGTGTCGCCTGTCTCCTCCTGGGTGCCCGGAGAACCTTGTCCCTCCTGGACAGACTGGCGGTGTTGTTGTGTGCGGGCAGGGCTCCTGGGTGTCTCCTGGGATGTGGCAGGAATGGGGGTGGTGGTTGGCACAGTTGTACCTGACGCAGGTGCTGCAGGTGGTTGGACACCAGAGGGGCCAGGTTGGTCTGGGTCATCCACGGAGTGGTGAGAGTCGTCGCTGCCGGTGGGGTCCTCTTCACGCAGAGCCTGGTCCTGTGAGTCTTCCCCCCAGTGTTGGGGGGAGATCGACGACATTGACCTGTGTGTGAGAGAGAGAATGTTAATTGTGTTACATGCGACATCCATGTTTCATTCATTTTTGAGTTGGCACAGTTCCTCTGGGTGGTCGGATTTGGCTAGCATTCCTCTCACAGTGCACTTGTGCATGGGTATGTCCCTTGGCCACAGCTTTCGACACTTTACCTATGTGTGACACAATCTTAGTTGATGCATCTTTTTGGAACGCAGTCAGCAGTGTAGTGAGCGGGCGTAGAAAGCCATGCAGATCTGCCTTACGTGTTGCACTGTACGTGGCCAAATGGTGTTTTTTCCATGCTTTTTGAGAATGCAGGTAGGTAATTTAAGCATTTGTGACAGGGTTCTGACAAACACAGTGGGTGGGTATACTGGGTGTAAGGTTAGGTTTGTGCCTGCAGCACGGATGTACTCGTGCACAGATTGACACATGGCCCAGTGTTTATCAAAGGTTGAAGGGGGTGTTCACGCACTGCAAGACCTTGTCTACATGCACACAGTCCACCTGCTGACGAGCGGACATGGCCACACCACCCAAGGGTGATTTGGTCTCCCTCTGTCTCCCTTTCTCCCTCCCTCTGTCAGCCTCCTCCCTCTGTCCGTCTCCCTCTGTCTCCCTCCCTCTGTCACCCTCCTCCCACTGTCCGTCTCCCTCTGTCTCCCTTTCTCCCTCCCTCTGTCAGCCTCCTCCCTCTGTCCGTCTCCCTCTGTCAACCTCCTCCCTCTGTCCGTCTCCCTCTGTCTCCCTTTCTCCCTCCCTCTGTCAGCCTCCTCCCTCTGTCCGTCTTCCTCTGTCAACCTCCTCCCTCTGTCCGTCTCCTTCTGTCTCCCTTTCTCCCTCCCTCTGTCAGCCTCCTCCCTCTGTCCGTCTCCCTCTGTCAACCTCCTCCCTCTGTCCGTCTCCCTCTGTCTCCCTTTCTCCCTCCCTCTGTCACCCTCCTCCCTCCCTCTGTCTGTCTCCCTGTGTCCACCTCTGTCTCGGTCCCTCTCTCTCCCCCTCTCCCTCCCTCTGTGTGTCACCCTCTGTCACCTCAACCCAGCTTCCTGGGCACACACAGTTTGCAGGTCTTTCAAAGGCCATTGGCTTGTTCATGTGGGTTTGTTTCTTATCTCCGGGCACCCATTGGGCAGAGTGTCTGAGTCTGCGCTGCTGCTGTGGCGGTGTGTGCTGACACTCTTTCAGAGTGATGCGTCTTCATTAGCTGCTGTTATGTGCAAATTGTGCCTTCATACCCATGTCATCCTGCAACGCGGCCACCATTTGCAGGCAACACAGTACTGTGTGGGGACACACTGTTTGTATGGCTGTGCCCTAGGCCATATGGGCTGAGGGCATTGTTGTGTGCTTCAGAGTTGCTCTATGTTAGTTTTGAGGCCCACCCTCCCGGCATCGGGGACATCCTGTCTTGTGTTGGTGTTTTGTGTGGCCTGTGACTTGGCATGGCCTTGCTTGGGGCATGGGGCATGGAGGCGCTAGTGGCATGTGTGTGTTTTTGGAGTGTGGTTGTGTACGGTGCTGGCTTTGGGGGGGGGGTTGCGTGCATGATTGGTATTTTGGTTGTGTATGGCGTTCCCCCCATGTGAGGTGAGTTGTTTGTGTACTCACCAGGCTCTCGGACTCCTTCTACTCCGTCTACTCCCACCGGCTGCAGCGTGGCCATCACCTTCTCCTCCCAGGGATGGTAGTGTACCGGTCTGCGGGGCGGCCCTCCTCCAGTGATGTTCCCCTGGTTGTGATCGTCCGTCATTTTGCGGCGGACCGTCCTCCGCAGATCGTACCACCTGGCTTGGCACTCATGCCTGGTCCTTCTGGTGGACCCAACAGCATTCACAGAATTGACAATCCTTTCCCACATGGCTGATTTGTCGGATATGCTGGTCCGTCTGACCAATGTTCCAAAGAGCTGTGGCTCGACTCTGACGATTTCGTCGACAAGGACCTCCAGCTCCTCCTTTGTGAACTTTGGATTCTTGTTAGTGGGCATGGTGTGGGGTGTGGGTGTGGATGGTTGTGGGGGTGTGGGGGTGGATGGTTGTGGGGGTGTGAGAGTGGTTGTGCAGGTGTGTGTGTGTGAATGTGATGAGGGTGTGTTTGTGATGGTGGTTGTGTGAAGGAGTGCAAGTGTAAGGTGTATTGATGGATGTAGTATGCTGCAGTGCATTGTCTCTGTGGTCTGGCAGTAGTGGATCTGTTGCAAAGGATCATGGTTTGTGTGTGCTGGGCCTTTTTATTGGTCCATTTGTGGGTGTGGCTGCGTTTGAACTTTGGGTGGGTGTGTTATAAGGAGTGGTTGTGTTTTGGGCCTCTGTTTAGCTGTTTGGCAGTTGCAGGTCAGTGTATAGGATGTATTTGGGCTTGTTGGACATGTTTTGTGGTGTTGTGTGCATCAAATTGACTCTCCTTGTGTTGTTTTGGTTTGTCCTCGTTCAGTACGAGTGTTTTTTGCGTCTGTACGGTGCGTACATAGGCCATGTTGTTGTACAGTGCTGTCCTTTGCTATGGCTTAGTACGACTCGTACATGCGCGATGTTGGGTGAGGGTGCTGGCGTAGGGGCCTGGGGTAGGATGCGTACAGACACGGGCAGGGTGTTGGTCCGCACCGTCCATCGGTGGTGGTGTTTCGCACCGTACATACAGGTGGGGCTGGGTGTACGCTCCGTACATACACGGGTGGGGGTATGCTCCGTACATACACTGGTGGGGTGTGGGTACGCTCCAATCATACACGGGTGTGAGTACGCTCCGTACATACACTGGTGGGGTGTTGGTACGCTCCATTCATACACAGGTGGGGGTACGGTCCGTACATACACTGGTGGGGGTACGCTCCGTACATACACGGGTGGGGGTACACTCCATACATACACGGGTGGGGGTACGCTCCATGCATACACGGGTGTGGGTACGCTCCAATCATACACGGGTGTGAGTACGCTCCGTACATACACTGGTGGGGTGTTGGTACGCTCCATTCATACACGGGTGGGGGTACGGTCCGTACATACACTGGTGGGGTGTTGGTACGCTCCATTCATACATGGGTGGGGGTACGGTCCGTACATACACCGGGGGGGTACGCTCCGTACATACACGGGTGGGGGTACACTCCGTACATACACTGGTGGGGTGTGTGTACGCTCCATACATACACAGGTGGGGGTACGCTCCATACATACACTGGTGGGGTGTTGGTACGCTCCGTACATACACGGGTGGGGGTACGCTCTGTACATACACTGGTGAGGTGTGGGTACGCTCCATTCATACACGGGTGGGGGTACGCTCCGTACATACACTGGTGGGGGTTCGGCGCGTACATCCGCAGCCGGGGGGCGTTTGGCGCGTCAATGCGGGGGGTGGGGGGGGTTCGGCACGTACATACGAGGCCTGGGGGGGTGTT
The DNA here is from genome assembly GCF_964204655.1 of Triturus cristatus. NCBI lineage: Eukaryota > Metazoa > Chordata > Amphibia > Caudata > Salamandridae > Triturus > Triturus cristatus. The sequence continues at coordinate 790,786,144 of NC_140590.1, forward strand.
CTGCACGTACATACGGGGTCTGGGGTGGGGTGTTCGGCGCGTATGCGGGCACATGTCTCCATGGTTGCTATAGGAGTTCGGTCCGTACGGTGTTTTTTCCATACGGTTGTAAAATCGAAAGGACGGGACTGATCGTACTTGCGCGGTCGGACTTCATTTTTCCGATTCGTACGGTAAATCGTCCGGGGATGTGTCGGACACATTTTCCGACCCGAGGACGTGTGGGGAAATTTTCCCAATGCGATTCGTATGGACTTTTTCCCATGCGAATCGTACTTGGCAGTTTGTACGCTACTTGTACGATTTGTACGGAAAAAAATCCGGATACGATTCGTACGGGGGAAATTTTTCCAGGATCGGAATCGGCCCCTTAATGTCTCTGACTGGAATATTTCTTTTTTCTGTTTGTAGTTTTCTTGAATCACTGTTTACTTCCACGTCTTTTTTTTCTTCTTTTTTCTTTCACGAACTTCAATTTTGTCCTGTTTTACATTTGATGAACCTTCCATTTCTTTTAACCACATGGCTGTATGTTCCATTCATTTTACTAACTGTATGGCTTCCTCTAGAGTATGTTCTCTCATTAAAGGTTTCTCTTTTATTCGTTTACTGCTAGCCCAACACACTATCTGGTCTCTTATTAAAGAGTCATTCAACTGTTCAAGTCTACATTTTAGTGCTAAATCCCTTAGAGTAGCTACATATGAAGCAATATCTTCATCATATCTTTGAACTCTGGTGAAGAATTTATGACTTCCAATACTACATTTGTTTTGGGAGTAAAATGTAATTCCAGCATTTGAATTGACATTTTGTAAAAATTGTTGGGTTGCCCAGCTCCCATTCCCAGTGAAATGTCTGGTATCCTTCATAAAGTCTTCTCCCTTCAACTCCTAAATGATGAAACAGTATCACTTGACAATGCACTGGACCATACTTATCCCCACCTATCACTAATATATACGTTTTTTTTAATCCATTGTTCCCAAGGCTTAATCGGTACCCAAGGCTTTGATATGAATGGTGGTGGTGAAGATAAAACTCTTGTCTGACATTTCACCTCTAAGAAAATCTCAAAATAAAAATCTAAAGTAACAAGTTAAAATAATTAGGAAACATAACAAACTGCCATAACAATCAATTAGCAGTTTGCAGACGAGTTTCTCATCTGCAAAAAAATAGCAGTTTGTAGACTAGTTTCTCGTCTCCTTTTTTTTAGAAGAAGAATTTACTCCTTTTCTGTGTCTACTTTGAAGACACTTCCTGTTTCTTGCTTCCTGTTTCCAGATCCTTCTTGAAGTCCATGAGAAGTATGTGAGAAAAGCCATTTTTGTTTTCTCACTTTTTATTTCTTACTTTTATTTCATGTACTGGGTAACATAGGAATGTCCTTGCTTTTTTTTAAAGGGGAAAGAAGCAGCTTTCCATGACATCTTCACACTCTCTCTGCTGTTGCCAAAGCCTATTACGAATTTTAATGCTTTTCATGTTACAGTTATCAACTTTTTACATTGAATGTAAACAGAATTACAGAAAGGCATTTCACAGTATTGAAACTCATTGTATGGTGAAACTCAAAATTAACAAACCTGATGACAACACAGCGCCCTGCTCAGAAGGAGTACTGGACTTACCGTTGGCATAGATGACAAGTTCAGTGGAGCAGAAACTCTGTGAACATATTGGTAAATTTGAAGAACTTCTAAAGGCAGTGTTGGACATTATCCTCATTTGAACAAAAATAGATGAACTGGTGATCAACGTAGGTCTCCTTCAAGAGGATGAGAAGACCACAAAATGTTTAAGGACAGGTTTAGCACAAATAAATCTGATAGGGTTTTTACACGCCAAAGATGAAGATGCAGGATATGATCATGTCGTAATAATGTTAGGATTGTTGGATTGTCTGAAAACATTGAAGGTCCGAGTGTTGACCTATATGTAGAAGACTGGCTCTCAAGGGTGGTGCTGGGGGGCAAGACATCCACATTTTTCTCGGTAGAATGTGCCCATAGGGTTCACAGAAGGCCTCCGCCTCAGGGAGCGCTTGCACAACAAGTGGTGGTGACAATGTTTAATTTTTGCAACAGAATTAACTTTCCTCAAATCTCTAGCATCAAAGGACCATGGCAGGTTAGAAATAATAAAGTAACAATCTTTAAGGGCTACACAACAGCAGCACAGAGGAAATGAGACGCATTCCACACTGTTGTGTGATGGAACCCTGCAGGCCTTTACCCTGCATGCCTTTACAACACAGCCAGGCTGTGACATTACCACATGTTACATTAGCACTCTAGTGATTATACCGACTTGCTTTAGCGGGCGCTGGTCTTTGGAATAGTATAAATTACTATTCCAACTCCAGTCTATGCAACAGTAGGGAACGTTTTGGACTTAAAAATCCAACAGCCGTCCAACAGTGCGGCCCCTACAACAAGTTGTTTTAACAACTTGCGTGGTAAAGTAGCGTGTGATAACGTTGCATGCGGGGCACTGACTTAGTTGTAAAGGCTGGTTGTTTTAAAGACTGTGGGGTAAAGTATGTTCGCCCTTCCACACAGTGAAACAATGCCTCAGACCCAGTAACATAAAAAACACCCTGTTTCCTGCACAACTCAAGGTTATGGATAGCGAAAAAACTAGGCGGCATATTTATTGATATTTCATGCAACGTTGTGCAGCAAAGATAAGGAGCATTGCAGCTCTCTACATGTACTGGAGGAGAAATGCACTTATTTCTCCTTGTTACGCCTCTGTCGGGTAGGTGCGCAATTTTGGGGTGGAAATACAGGTTTACAAGTGTTTGTAAATATGGGTTTGCATCAAAACACCTTCGTTGATGCATGGGAACACCCATGCTCCACTCATGTAACACCTACCCAACACAAAGTAACTCATGGCAGCGCTGTATTCGGCCTTGCTTTACATTTTATTTACTAATTCACGCTAAGCCACGCAAAGTGGCTTTGCGTGATTGGTTAATGTCAAAAAGGACTTTGCATTGGGCTGCACCACAAAAGTGAAGCAACCCTGACACAAAATCATATTAAATATGTGCCTATGTTCTTTTTATCAACTACAGGCCAGTGGTTCTGGCTGGAATCCAAGGGACTAACAGCCCCTTCAAGCTCAGAGGACATATATGGGGATTAGAGATAGGTTAAGAATAGATGTCACACCACCAGGAGCCTGCAAAGTAAACCCAATGAGGAACAAGTGGCGAGAGAAAGAGCAGTAGTGGTAGCGTAAGTTGAGAAATGTGAAACTTCTGGATTGGAAATTCAAGGGTCATTGCCGTTTTTTATTCTTGATGACCCCCAGATCCAATGGCAAACATTAGAAAGCACAAATTTGAAGTGTAAGTTCCACAATCAACCCTAGTGGTGGGAGTTGGGATTTCATTTGCATGCAATTTAAGACACGTTAGATTTCCAATGCCTTCACTTGGGTATCTGGGCAACACATCTTGCAGAATCGATACAGGAAACGGATACTATCTAGAGGGTTAAAATAGTCACAATTAAGGGCATACCTTAAAAAAACACAATGGCCATGGACAGATACGGTATTGCACTGCGAGAAGAATGGGCACCCACATGAAGCAATATAAAATACATCCATACCTGCGGCGGCTCCGGGTTCACCTTGAATGCTAACAAGAGACATAGCTCCAAGCAGAGTAGCAGTATAAATTGCATAAAAGATGGCGAGGATGGATATATGATACCACGTACTCGTGATTTGCAAGGTGAGTGCAAATTTGGCGGTGCAGGAGTGCAACATACATTACTGCATTCTACAATTGACCCAGAGAGTTAGGTACATGGTGATTGAAGAAACCTTGGACGGAGAACCATTGGCTCTGGTGGCGATCTATGCTCCCAACACTAAACAAAACCCATTCTTTTATACTCTGACTCCCTCTTTCTACACAATACACAGGTCCCTACCATCTACTGCGGAGATTTCAATTGCATCCTGGATCTGGATCAGGATAGGTCTGTCCAGCTGGTCTCGGGTGCACAAACTTTCCTCACTACTTGCCATCTCCGCCATTTATCAACAAAACACACAAGTGTCTGACATATGGAGACGAATGCATGCAGAAACAAAAGAATATTCATATTATTCTCCAGTACAATCGCTGGCACTAGAGTAGTGACTGACGAGTGTCCGAGGAGTACACAATCAGTCCACAACCCTCTAAAGATTGCATTCAGTTGAGGTAGCCCCGAGTTAAAGATGCCCACATGGCTCCTCCCTACAGAGGCATTAAAAGACATGGCTTTTCGGGCACAAATAAATTAGTCCATCGACCATTACTTTACAGACAACGCAGGTACTGCCACTGACACAGCAATGGGTCACATTTAAAACTGCATGACAACGATTTGTGGCACAAAGAAGGCGCTGAGGGACGACTTAAAGAAAGAAAGAGGGTGAATTCAGAGAGCCGGAAAATGCTTGATTTATGCATCAGGCGCTAGTTCACTCGCTTACTGGACTCAAACTTGATCATAAAAATGTGCGAAATGGGCTGTGCATCCTGGACTATAAGGAACCTCTAGCATGCCAGCATGCAGCTGGCAATGAAGCTGGCTCTCTCTTGGCACAGCTGTTGAAGTCAGACACCCCTGAACCCCAATATCAGCTGTTCGCATGTGAGAAGGCCTAGTGGTTAACTCCAAATTGGAGATCGATCGGGTCTTTAAACCATATAGGGAGGCTATACAAGGTTGTGCTGGAACAAACCATCTCTTGGACAGGGGATTCCAGGAGAAGCTACATCTTCCATCTATGAATATACTGCAGTTTAAACAATCCTGGCACTGCGATTGTTGGAAAGATATATGGCGGCCAAGGGAAAGGGCTCCCTGCGGATACCATGAAAGAAGCACTGGCAGTGGTTCTTCCAAAATCTGATCGGAATCCGCTTCATGTTAGTTCGGATCGCCCATTATCACTTCTGGACCTTGACTACAAGGTGCTTGGTAAAAGACTTGCAAATAGGCTAATTCCAATAAATCAAGGCATAGTCAACCCGGAGCAAAATGGGTTTATACCAGGTAGAAATATGTTTTCCAACTTATGTCGGGCTGTTCAGGTTTATGGATTGGGCCAGACAGACAAAAGCTAATCAATGGGTTGCCTCCCTAGACATTGAGGAGGTCTTTGATACACTGAGCTGGCCTTACCACCAAATTTCGAATCGGCCTGCAATTTTTCAAGTGGATGTCACTACTTGACACGGAACCGGTGGCACAAGTTTTCACAAGTGGGGTGATTTCTGACCAGAAATGCATTGAACGTGGCAATACACAAGGTTGTCCTCTCAAACCTGTACGTTTTGCATTAACCATGGAGCCCCTGGCTTGCTTACTGCAATCAAGGAGCCCAAACTGGGAAAGATAGATAGGCTCAGAGATGCAGGTTGTGTGACTTTATGAGGACAATGACTGCATACATCTCTGTGGGGACGCCATTGTGGTGTTTGCACTGATTGGCAAGTGAGCGGTTTTGGTCGAGTCTCTAGCTTAAAGATTAACTGGGACAAATCTTGCCTGTACCGATTACTCAAACGGTCAGATACACAGCAGAGTGTGCTTCTTGTTATGCCTCTGCAGTGGAAGCTGGATACTGTAAAATAATTGGGGGTAGATATATATATATATATATTTCGGTAAAAGGCGTGATTGACGGAAACCTGGGGAACGCGTTTGCTTTGATGCATCGGTGTCTCCTATTTTGGGGCTAGCTGCAGCTGACACCGATGGGCAAAGTGGTGATCCTACCGAGATTTCTTTATTAATTTGATCCATTCCAGTAATTTAAAAGAAATCGTCTTTCAGAGAGTTACAAAAACTTTTCACATCCCTGATATAGGCAATGGTAGGTGTAGAGTTGCGTTATCGAAGATATATGCACCCTTGATTGAGGGATGCCTGGGGGTTCCACATTATGTCACGCTGCAGCGCTGTTGCAATGGCCCTTGCGGTGAAGGGGCTACCCAGAATGTGGCCATGTGCTCAAAGAGTTAGGAGGCAAGGATGTGTTCTGATGGCTCTTGTTGCCTCGCTCAGTCCAGAGAACAGCCCATGTGCTCTTGGCCACGGTCAGGTGGGTTTAGAGAACATATGTGTATGGAAACCCCAAAAACGTTCTATACACCCCACAATTGCTGATTTGAGCTCTCTCTATGTGACCTCTGACAGCATCTTACTAGGTTGCCACCTGGACGGAGGCAGAGGCTGTTACAAGCCAGATGTGGAGAATGACTCAAGACGGGCCGGACACAGCATGGGCATTGTCTGTGATGCTGACGCAAGGCGGAACCAGAAAGGTGATTACATATCTATATAGAGCATTTTGCAGCAGCCCCCTAATCAAAGGGGGGCGCGTAATGGGAAGGGAAACTGGTGGGGGCCCTTCCAGGCAGCACATGGAGTAGGTACCTGAGCTCGATAAAGCAGGCCTAAACAAAATGCTACAGTACAGTTTACACAATTTAATCATGTGTGCCAGATGTATCTCACTCTGAAGAGGGTCATAAAAATGTATCTGAAGAGAATCATAAAAATGTACCCAGGAGCGTCAACTGCCGTGGCGCACAGAAGCTATTACCCATGTCTACCACATGGTGTGGCACTGCCAGGTTATAGTGCGATTCTAGAAAGATTATTACAATACCTGATGGAGGTGACCGGTGAAGCCTCTCACCCTTTACCCGATCCAGTGTATGAGTAATGTGCGGGCTGTAACAAAAAAAGCACATTGATTGATTTCAAAGCTTGGCCTTGAAAATGGGGCCCTTTGTTTTAAAAGTTGGACGCTGGCACCTAGCACTCCTAATCAACTATAACAGATTACAAGGAGTGAGACTCAGGTAGAGACATCCACCCACAGTAGAAGTCCATAAACTAGATAGTTCAAAAAGCGAAACATCCTAGGTGATTAAATCAACAAGACTCATTCATTACACACACCAAACAGACTAGCATCTAAATCAACCCCGCCCAACCCCCTACGAAGTGCTTCTGGACCTTATTAATATAACGTGCCATACAAATGCTACAACACTATGCAAGGTTACAACTGTGTTGCTGTTCACTTCAGTACAGTGCTTAATTTGAGCCGGTGGTCTGAGGTACCCGGCACCGGCACTTAATTCTCAACACCGGCACTTATGACAGTCTGCCACGTTATATTATGTTATATGGTTCTTGGTATAGCGCAATGACTCAGCCCCGAAGCGACATCTCGACGCTGTGGCTGGCAGATAGGTGAACAGGCAGCTGATTAGAACAACCAGGTTTTGAGATGTTTTTTAAAACCAAAGAAACAGGAGCATGCATGGCTGAGCAGAGGGAGCCTGTTCCAGTGGTACGAGGCAAGATAAGAGAAAGACCGGCCACCAAACGTTGACGTTTGAATAGTCCAAGGGCATAAAAGAAGTTGATTTTTAGATCTTAGATTTCTGTCAGGGTGGTACAGAATGAGTCTGTCCTGTAGATATTTTGGGCCTAAGCCTCAAAATGATTTGTAGGTCGGTCGGAGCAATGTGAACAATGCTCTCTTTCTAATGGGGAGCCAATGAAGGGCTACAAGCCCGGGGGCTGACGGTGGCCATGGATGCAAGTTGTTAACCAGGCGAGCAGCGTTTCGAACCACCTGCATTTTGGATCAAAGGGATTAATTTGATGCAAGGATTTGGGCATCGCCATAACGCAGGCAACTATTGATTAATGCCTGAGTGAGGGTCTTCGGGAACTCAAAGGAAGTCACCGAAAGATTCTCCTAAGAAGAAGGCACAATATGCCGAAGCAAGTGCCGCAGGTGGCGGTGATCTGGCCTTTCATAGATAGCTGGTCATGCTGACGCTGTTTGTTTAATTTAGAGATGAGCACAATAGCAGCTATTTATTAATTCAAAATACATTAAAATGACCAATACCTGCCGCCCAAACCATTCTCATAGCTCTGGGGCACAGAATAGTCGGAGTTGCCACACGTGCAGGAGTGCGGCGGGTTGCAGTGGTGCTGGTTCTCTCATTGGCAGCGCTGGCCGGGGCAAAGGGTGGTATAAACTGCAGCGGTTTACTCACGACTGCCCTGGCAGTTATAAATTGAGCACTCCAGCAATATTTCCACACACATTAATGATTCCTAGCCTTATAGAAGTGACTTTTTGAGTCACGTCAGTTTTGCATGACGGACTTCAGACTTTCCCATGCGTACATCTCACGCCCGCACAGAAAATGCTTTGTGGATTGGGGAAGGGACTCTCTCCACAGGCGCGAGAGAGTCTCTCCAGCAAAGAAGGTCTGCTCTGCTCAAAGAAATTAATCCCCCCAAGGATTACTGCCTCCCACAGCAATAACATCGAGGCTGCTAACATTTAAGCACCAGCTATTACGCTTGGCAGATCGGTAAAGAGTCTGTTTGCTTTTCTGAGTTATAAGGTCAGCACGCCAGGACGCGGCCAGGCAGTAAGTCAATGTAGGAACACGAGAGGCGGCAGCATCGGCCGCTGGGAGCAGGGAGGGCGCGAGAGCAGGGTCAGGGCAGAGTATGTGCGCACAAGATAGTGTCAGACTGAGGTGTGGGGTGTGTGTGTGTACGTCTGTCTGTGTGTGTGAGAGAAATCTGGCTGGGTTTATCTGTGTTATGTACAAAATGATGGCAGTGGTTTCAGAGAAAACAGCCAGCACCTCTGTTATGTTTTGCAAACGTAAATCTCACTGTGTCTTCTGGCGTGCTCAATGCAAACACTGTGCCACCTACAGTGTTACTCAGTACATGGAGAAGACTTCCTCCATACACATCAATTATAGAATCACAGATATTCATCCCCCACACACACACATTTCTCCTTCACACACAGATAAACCCATCAATTATAGAAATTCGAACAACAGAGCACAGCACAACAAATAGTTCCAACTGACTATCATTAGTAATAAATTTAATTCCAGAAATGAGCAGTAGATGGAACAAGCAGTATAACACAATCTTGATCATAGGTGGATCAGTTTTCAAAATGTTGACACGTAGGTTAAGCATACAAACAGCCGGCACGTGTTTCGTTGTTCTACGACTTTCTCAAGGCTCATGGCAATATCCGAATGCAGAAAATCAGCAAAAACACCCTTATCTTGTCTTGTATGAAGATTGAAGGATGTTATTCCATTCCAATAAAAATCCGTAAGCCAAAGTATATCAAAATAGTCACTCTCAATAGTGTGTGAGCTAGAAAACTCGTTATGATAGACGAGTAGAGGCTAGTGTGCCATACCTCTTGGAAGATGGAGGTCTTCCGTAGTAATCCAATTATGCGCTGCTCCCTGCTCTCATATATAATACAACTTGTTTGAATGTGAGCAGGGAGCCGCACATAATTGGATTACTACAGAAGACCTCCGTTTTCCTAGAGGCATGGTACACTAGCCTCTACTCGTCTATCATAACGAGTTTTCTAGCTCACATGCTATTGGGAGTGACTATTTTGATATACTTTGGCTTACGGATTTTTATTGGAATGGAATAACATCCTTGAATCTTCCAACATGGTCCTATGCACACATACAAAATAAAATACATAGATGTTATGTTATCCACAAATGATACATTCAGAGTGCTTCTGTGACACTGGAAATTCTTTATTTTTTAAGAGAAACGCAACCAGCCGACACGTGTTTTGGTCGGGGAAAAGTAATCCCAAGACTCTTCAGGGCTGGGAATGATACAAACATATTATGTAAGCATATAGCACAGGGTGACTATTGGTGATGAGCGTTTTACATCTCTATTGTTAAAAGGAGGGTCGCCCAAACATTACTGGAAACCCAACATTGGTGGAAACCCAAAAGAACAAAACCTGAAACAGGTGTACAGGGTTGACAATACTACGTAATGTGTAATCCTGGATAAAAACATCAAGTGACCATAGAATTAAACAAAGTGTAACCGCTTGGTGAGACAGATGAAAAACATCATGGCAAGTGCAACACGAATGAGAAGTGGTTTCATATAGGTAAAACAAGGAAGACAAAAAGGAAGACCTATGACAGATACTGTAAAGCGCTGACCTCAGATAAGGAATAAAAAAGGAGAAAGGCGTGGGGGGCAAGCAAACGCGGAATTATATGGAAAACTAAAACCAAGGTACCTGTGTATGATTGCTTGAGCAAAGTGTATTCTAAAGGGAATTACAGACAAGAAAAATTCAAAATGAAGTAAGTAACTAGAGAAAACCTAAAACAAGATCCTAAGAACAAAATCATGAAAAAATGCCAAAAGTTCTTACCCCAAAACCGGTGATAATTCCAACCCGGCTGGGTACAAGGTGAAAATGGAAGGAATTAGGGGCAGCAAGTGAATCTAAGAAGGCAAAGTAAAAGGAGGGGGGAGTATCTATCAATAAATCGTCTAACAAAGTTATATAAGACGAAAAGTAAAACTCAAAAAATAAAATCCAAAAAATACTGAACAAAGCCACAATGCTCACCTAAAATAAAGGTTGCTAGGTGATAATGCCGCAAGTAAGATGAGAAGTAATTCACAGGTAGTACCTAAACAAAATGAGAGAAACGCATTGTGAAGACCAAGGTGCTAGAGAACCTCTAATAAATGCATCAATCTGACGCATAGAGTGCGAAGTAGCATGTCACTTACTAGAAATACGAGTGGACGAAATCCAACCGAAATGCGGTGAAAGTCAATTCAGAGTATTGTTGACAAATGGGAAGAACACAGGTATGTGTTCACCATATATATCTATAAAAGGAAACAAAATAGGGGACCCTTGTAAGGGAAAATGGCCATAGTAAAATATCCCGGTAATGGACTGTAAGGTAAGAGCAAGGGCCTAGGGGACATGCTGAAAAATTATGGCATAATGGTACTTACTTCAAAAGAGAAGCAATGGCACGTCCTGGCGGCAAAAATTAAATCGCGTGTGTGGCAAATTTCAGAAAACCCGTAAGTGATCAAATAGTCACTGAACCAGCAATGACTAGACCGCGTATCCAGTAGTGATACGACAAACGGAAGTAGGAAGAAAAAGCGAGTGGCTACCTGTATGACAGACTCATCAATACGGAATAGAAAGAGTAATGCAAAAGGGGATGGATTGTGAGTAAGAGTCACATCAAAGGGCAAAAGTAATAAAATTAGTGTAATATGTGAAACGAGACAGCGGCAGGAGAACAAGAAAAAGAATGAAACCGGAAAGAGAGTAGCATGAGTAAAGGGTGGAAACAGTTCAAAGAAATGACACACGATGTGCGCCAAAGAGGTACAGGAGAGACCGAGTGTGGTTGAAATAATACAGGCAATATACACAAACATAATACAAAATTAGCAATATCTATCGCAAAGTTTAGTGACAACGCATTAGTATACAAGCAGTGAACATACCGACCTAAAACAAATAAAGAACAATTATTGAGATAAAAGAACAAAACAATCATTAAACTGCATTGATGCCTGACCAAGTTCTATGAGCTGAATGTAAGATGCATATACTAAAAATCATACTGTTGTAAATACAATCTGATACACCCAGAGTTGGGTATATGGAAGACGCCAAACATAATATCATATATTTGAAGTAATGTAGTGAGGAATACCATCAATAAGATGTTGCAGTCATTTTGTAAAATTAGAAATTGCACACATTATTAATTATGTAATGAAAAAAGTTGCTGACAGGAAAAAGAAATTCCAATAAAGGATTGATGTCCCATATAAAGTCATTCACTACTGTTATATAGACAAGGAAGAGGTCTATATGAAGTAGATATCAGAAACAACCTTATCCTAGGAAATATTGCATCTCTGAATCAAAATTAAGTCCATGTTCCACTGTCTGGAGACGCATGATCCAAGTGGCCTCAGTTCTTCTTAGTCGTAGTTCTCTGTTGCCACCCCGTGGACTGGGATCAATAGTTTCTATTCCAAAAAATTGGAAAACTTTGCGTGCACCATATGTAGGGCATGTGGCTGCATGGATAGCTACCGGATAGCTCACATCTTGTTGGTGTAGAGCCCTAACAAGTTCACCAATTCTGTCTTTCAGTGCCCTAATGGTGCTGCCAATGTATTGTTTGCCACAAGTACACTCAATGATATAGATGACAAATCTGGTGGTACAATTAATATTGGATCTGATCTCATAGGTGCAGTTGTTGTAGCCACGGAAAGTTTTAGTTTTGTGTTTGGCCCATTTACAAATACCACAGCAACCACATTTGTGGAAGCCAATGGTGTGTGGGGTTAACCATGTTTGTGTGCTCGGAGATTTTGGTACCGTGGGACTTAATCTGGTGCGTAGTGTGTTACCACGTCTGAAAGTGATTTGGGGGCGATTTGTTATGACACTTGTGAGTGAATTGTCACTCTGTAAGATACCCCAATGTTTATTGAGACTTCTCCTAAGGATATGGCTGAGATCATTAAAGTCTGAAATCATGCGAACCTTCTGGTTCTCAATGGGTATTTTAATCCTTGGTAATAAGGTATCGTCTCGTTTCACTTGAGAGATTCTATTTTCAGATCTTTTGAGAGTTCGTGATGAGTAACCCCTCCTTTCGAATCTCTGTTTCATGTCTCTGATGCAATTTTTAAATTCAGCTTCCTCACTGCAATTTCTCCTGGCCCTTATAAACTCATCATAGGGGATTGCATTGATTTGGTGTGTAGGGTGGTGACTGTCTGCATGTAATATGGAGTTGCAAGCAGTGCTCTTGCGAAAAAGTCGACTATTACGTTTTTCATCTTTTATATACAATTCTAGGTCCAAGAAGGTAATGGTAGTGCGACTATGTTCCATGGTGAATTGCATTCCAAAGTTATTTGTGTTGAGATAAGCACTAAACTGTTCCAATTCTGATTGTGTACCTGACCATAATAAAAGACAATCATCTATATAACGACCCCAAAAGATAATAGAGTCTATCCATGGTGCACCAATGGTGCCCCAGATCCAATCATTCTCTAGACAACCCATAAAAAGATTGGCAAAAGAGGGTGAAAATGTACACCCTATTGCCACGCCTCTGATCTGTTTATACCATTTGTTGTCAAAGATAAAAAAGTTATTATGCAAGATGAGGTGCATCATGGTGGTCAGCATTTCATTGTGTAGCCAATGTTTTGCCGGTCTTTTATTGAGTAGTCTTGTTATTGCTTCTAGACCTAGTTCGGGTTGGATACTGGTATAAAGAGAAACCACATCTAAGGTGACTAGAATCATATCTGGTTGCCATTGTACATCTGAGAGTATGCTGAGAATGTGTTTAGTGTCCTGAATGTATGAGGCTAAATTGCGAACCAAAGGACCCAGAAAAAGGTCCACGTATTCCGCAAGTTTCTCTGTGGGGTCCACCAATCCCTGATACAATGGGTCTGCCAGGGGGAAAAGGATGATGCTTGTGGATCTTAGGTAACATGTATAGACAGGGGAAGGTGGGTCTGAATACCTTCATGTAAGTATACTCATCATCGTCAAGGAGGCCCTGGGTGGGCCACTCTGAGAGATGTTTATTAATCAGAATAGACAAAGGCCCCATCGGGTTGTGAGTCATGGGTTCATAGAATGTGTTATCGTTGAGTTGGGACATAATCTCATTATTGTAATCAGTGCGGTTCATGATCACAACGTTACCACCCTTGTCTGCTTCTCTGATGAGGATGTCATGATCGGTAGCTAGTGTTCTAAGTGCCCGTCGTTCACCCTGATTGAGGGTGTCTCGATATTTAAATCTAGTCCTAGTTTTTTTGGATTCATAGATGTTTAAATCTTCCAACACACGTTTGTGAAAAGTATCAATGACATTGCCACTAGGGAGGGTAGGAATCCATTTCGATTTATTCTTAAGACCACTAGAAATGGAGGTATCAGTGTCTATGTTGAGTTCTTCCAATAGTTGTAGCATAGTATAGGGTGATTCTTCAATGTCAGTTATGGAAAGTAAAAGTTTAGTAGCCTGTATGTCTTGCATGGTTGGAACACCAAACACGTCACCACAGGGAATGTTTGAAACCCTTTTATTTTCAACAGAGTTAGATGCAAAGAATTTTTTTAACTTGAGACTTCTGATAAATTTGAAAAGGTCTATCTTTAGTTTGCAGATGTCACCTGATTCACGTGGATTAAAACTTAAACCTTTGCTCAATAAAGAAATCATATCATGAGCTACGTTCCCTTTAAGGCGCGCGCACCTTCCCCGACGTCACCGCGCACTCCCAGATGTGGAGCGCGCACAACGATTCCAGGACGTCCCGGCGGAGAGGCGCCGCCGCTTTAAGAAGCGAGCGGCTCGAAAACCAGGCACTTTTTCCAGCCGTGCCAGCGAGGAGTCATGGAGAGTGCAGGTAAGGGGGCTTGGGGGCTCGTGGCGGCTTGGGGGGGGCTTGTCGCGGCTAGTGGCGGCTTGGGGGGGGCTCGGGGGCGTGTGGCTGCAGAGCACGGGGCTGATTGTGGCCTTTTGTTTATGTATTGATGGTAATCACAGCCCGTGAAGGGGCTCTGATTACCATCAGTACTTAAACAAAAGGCCACAATCTTCCCCGCGCTTTACCAACAAAACAGTAGAGTCGGTTTAAAATCACAGCGTGTACCAAAGTACACGCTGTGTTTTTAAACTGGCTCTACTCTTTTGTTAGTAAAGCGCGGTGCGGGGACGATTGTGGCCTCTTGTTTAAGTATTGATGGTAATCGGAGCACCTTCACGGGCTGTGATTACCATCAATACTTAAACAAGAGGCCACAATTCATTGTATGCTTATTAAATTAAAGGTTTATTAATCTTCACGTTTGTTAGGGTGATTACTATGTTACAAATACATCGGCGTATTGAGATTATACAAGGTGCATAAGCGGGTAGACAAACCATTTGTTACGCGCTCTTTGCCGATCGCATGTGTTCAAAGTGCTTGTTATATGCTCAATGAGTAAACGGAAAGTTAGTTAGGATCACGGGCACAAATGGCGGCCATATAATATATGCAAGCTTCTAACGGCAGGTAGCCGTTTTTTAAGAACCAGCGCGAAAATTAACAAGCGTGCGGTTATTACTTACAAATGTTGCTGTGTAGCCAATGCTCCGATCGCATCATGCGGCGTTTTCCACGGTACGCCTCAGTTCCTGACTAGTGGTTAAATAACGGACTGTTCGTGTGTGATCAAGGGTATAGAAAGGTGGACTATGATTAGTACGAAACGTGCAGCGACGATGGGTGCCATGATATAGTGGTGTATTACTACTGAACAGGCTTATGAAAGTGCTAGTGATAAAAGGCTTCTGTATTCTCGGACAAATGTTAAACAGAACGTTAAGGATGATGGCTTCACAAATAAAAACATGTGTTTTCACCAATCAATGTTAATCTTATAATAAGGAAATAAATTTAGAGATTGCAGGATGGTTATTATAAGTAACATGAAAATTCCATCCGGTCGTTTAGTTCATGTCGCTTGAGTGAATTCCAGTGTCTGATCCAGTAGTTTTCTCACTGTAAATGAAAAGTGCAGTTGTCTCTGCCCTCTTTTCTTTGGATGTACGTCTCATTGACGTGTCATGTTTTATACATGGGAGTCAACGAAGGGACAGCAGTGATGCAGCAGGAAAAAAAAAGCAGTGGGACAGTAGTAAGTGGGGGCGGAGGGGTAGACGGACAAATGGGGAGGTATAGGGCAGGTTTCAATTATCTCATGTTTCACAGAGTGTTAATATACCTGCTGCAAATAAAGCATACCATGTATTTTATGTGCATAGGTCAGTTGGTTACTGCTTTTGTCACATATATTCTTGTGTTACTCTGCAGCTCATAAGAGACAATCATAATCTAGCACAGTGACCTATAAACTGTCATCAAAGATCTGCTTACACATTGCATGGTACAAATTAGTAATTTATGTTTTCCCTGTCTTTCATTATCCTGATGCTGCTAAAGGGGTTTGTTTGGGTGGAAATACATATTTATTGTGAAAGTCAATGCTAACCACTGTGTTATGTTCCGAATCCTGAATTGTTGCTTTTCCAGACAAGCACTCTTTAAAAATGCCTACCAGTATGAATGACATTTGTCCAGTGGCAGCTTTGAGTCATCTCAGTTTGGGAACCACTGGTATGGGAGATGCTATAAAACAAATGAAATACATGTGACAGAGGAATGAGAGGCACCGTTGAAGGGTAATATTAAGGGAATCTTTGAGGAATCCCAACAAAGATTGTTGTAGGCTGGTGCATTGTACGATTGTCATTTACTATTCCTTAAAAGCTAATAAAAGTCAATATATAATGATACATGTGTTGTAGAATGCACCATTGATTCCTAATTTTCTTGGGGGGGAGAGGCCACTCACTGCACTTAGTGTGCACTGTATGGGGACTGGTCTAAAACCACTCTGGCCCTGGCAGGAGCCTTGTACTGTGAAAGAAAACGAACTATTTAAAAGTTAATCACCGAGATGCAGCACCAACCTTCCCATTACATGTTCCTGTTTTTGGCAAACTCTTCCAATATAAAATACTAAAATCATTAGTAATTAGTTTGTTTTTGTGTGCCCATGTGTTTATTTTTTTCGAATTACTCTTGTACTGCTTACATCATACTAATAATGAAACACATTGGCACACGCCTGTTTGTCCTAGACTGGAATCCCAGGTAATTATTTGTTCATTTTTTCTATTGGGGTCTCTAGACCGGTCCCATTCATATTTTGTGATTCTTCAAGCGTTTGCTGACTATCTTGTCTTCAGTTGCAGGTTTCCAGTCTGTAAGGTATTTGGATATGAGTGGTCAGGTGCGAGTACCCACAAAGACAAGGTAATTCTGTGTACGTTCCTCGTTGGGTTGGGGGTTGCTGGGTAAATAGAATCACAATCTGCACCCCTTTTCTTTTTCAGGTTTGGGAGACCGTACTACGAATACAATTGCACAGGCAGACGGGAGTATCGGCAGAACAAACAGGTAATTGTTTGCTAGAGTTAAAGTAGTGCATCTTCTGTTGCAGGTTTCGCTGCCAGAACCCCACATATTTAAACTGGCGTACGTGAGTTCAAGCAGAAGTGGTAGTTGTTTGGTAGAGTTAAACTGTGGTGCATCCATCTTGATCATTGTAGTAGAATATACTTACCCATGTTTTCTTCTGTTGCAGGCTTCGCAGCCAGACCCCCATACATTCACACAGGCGTACGTGAGTTCAAGCAGAAGTGGTAGTTGTTTGGTAGAGTTAAACTGTGGTGCATCCATCTTGATCATTGTAGTAGAATATACTTACCCATGTTTTCTTCTGTTGCAGGCTTCGCAGCCAGACCCCCATACATTCACACAGGCGTACGTGAGTTCAAGCAGAAGAGGTAATTGTTTGGTAGAGTTAAACTGTGGTGCATCTTGATCATTGTAGTAGAATATACTTACCCATGTTTTCTTCTGTTGCAGGCTTCGCAGCCAGACCCCCATACATTCACACAGGCATACGTGAGTTCAAGCAGAAGAGGTAATTGTTTGGTAGAGTTAAACTGTGGTGCATCTTGATCTTTGTAGTAGAATATACTTACCCATGTTTTCTTCTGTTGCAGGCTTCGCAGCCAGACCCCCATACATTCACACAGGCGTACATGAGTTCAAGCAGAAGAGGTAATTGTTTGGTAGAGTTAAACTGTGGTGCCTCTTGATCATTGTAGTAGAATATACTTACCCATGTTTTCTTCTGTTGCAGGCTTCGCAGCCAGACCCCCGTACATTCACACAGGCATACGTGAGTTCAAGCAGAAGAGGTAATTGTTTGGTAGAGTTAAACTGTGGTGCATCTTGATCATTGTAGCAGAATATACTTACCCATGTTTTCTTCTATTGCAGGCTTCGCAGCCAGACCCCCATACATTCACACAGGCGTACGTGAGTTCAAGCAGAAGAGGTAATTGTTTGGTACAGTTAAACTGTGGTGCATCTTGATCATTGTAGTATAAAGGATTGCATTCATGAGCTAGGCGTCAACGTAAGCCATGTTCCCTTATCTTGCAGGCTTTGTGGCACAGCAGGTTAAAACCGGCGGGCACGGAAATGTTCAAGCGCAAAGCTGTCACTTTGGGAGAGTGCAGTGCTTCACCACAAAGGAAGAAATGTTGCCTTGTATTCAAGGAAGAGTGGATGAAGGAAATTGTGGAGGCTGAGACGCAGAAATCACGAAGCAAGGTTTGCGTGCAACTCGGGGAACTTTTCCAATACAGTCCAGACGTGGGCTTGATTTGCAAAGCATGTGCCGAAGCCAAGATTATTGGGGACTTTTCCACAGGGAAGAAATGGAGTGATGGCTGGAAACTGGATTACATGAAACGCCATCTACTTAGCAAAGTACACGAGTCTGCCATGGTGATCTTGAGAAACAGAAGTGCTGCTGCCAGGTTTGGTTATGGAGTGCGGGCAATGCTGACAGAAACTGCCACTGACAAAGCAAATCGAATGGAAGTAGTTGAACGCCAAAGATCTGTGCCTGAAGAGATAAAGATTCTCATCAACAACGTGTTGCTGGCAGTCAAGATGAATACTTCAATGTTATCTGTACAAGACATCCATGACCACCTAGCTTTGTATGTCAAGAT
Source organism: Triturus cristatus (assembly GCF_964204655.1). NCBI lineage: Eukaryota > Metazoa > Chordata > Amphibia > Caudata > Salamandridae > Triturus > Triturus cristatus. The sequence continues at coordinate 790,804,754 of NC_140590.1, forward strand.
ACCAGACAGCTGGAGGAGCAAGAACTATGCTTTTGAGTTCCTTGAGGCCATCAATAGCGTGATACACTGTGAAGCTATGGCAGAACTTCGTAACGCTTTGTATCACACATTGATAATTGATGAGAGCACTGATATTTCTGTTTCAGAAATGCTCATCCTGTACTTCAAGTTCCGACCAGTAACATCAACAGAGCACAAAACACAGTTTGGGGGCATAGTGAAGCTGACTAGTTGTAATGCTGAGGCTATCACTACTGCTGTGAAAGATTTCTACACTGCCAATGAACTGGACCTTATGAAAATGGTCATGTTCACATCTGATGATGCGTACGTGATGTTGGGTAAGAATAATGGTGTTGCTACTCGCCTTAAACAATCCATACCTCATCTAGTTGAGCAGCATTGTGTCGCCCATCGAGAAGATTTGGGAGTTGATGATGCCTGGAAAAGGGTACCAATGGTTAAAGAGATGGGGACATTATTGAGGACTGTCTACACTGTGTTCTCCAGATCTCCTGCAAGGAAGTCCAAGCTGGATGAAATTGCATCGGTCACTGAATGTGAAGTGGTCTCTTTTCGACCACTGAATGAAGTCCGGTGGCTTTCAAGGCATTTTGCTGTTGGTGCACTAATTCGTAATTACAAGGCTGTTCTTAAGTACTTTGAGCATGAGAAAGTTGAGGAGAATGATCCAGTTGCTAAATATTGTTATAAAAAGCTATCAAACTCCAACTACCATATTTCACTTGCAGTACTTAATGACATGCTGGGTGAATTTGCATCTTTGTGCAAACTATTCCAAAAAAGTTCTCTGACTACTGTTGAAGCTGTACAGTATGCAAGAACAAAGATTGGCCAAGTTAAGCAACAGTATTTGGGGGACACTGTCTTTTGGAGCAGCAATGTAAGAGATCTGATTGTGTTGTACAAGGAAAGGCAAGAGTTTGACAGTGGGCCTATTTTGTCTTTTGTTTCCCTTCTTTGTGAGCACATGCAAAAAAGGTTCCCTAAAGATGAGCTGAAAGAATGGGCAAGTTTTGAAATCCAGGCAATGGCCGCAAAATCACATTTTGATTTTGGGACTGAGAATATACAAAGACTTGTAGAAAAGTATAAAAATGTCTTGGTCCTGGGTGATTGCGAAACACCAGAAGATGTTGTTCGACAATACAGAGACTATAAATATGTGGTGGCAGAACATGTAAAGGGTGGGTTATTTACCACCTTTCAAGACATGGTGAATTTCAATGTACGCAATGCTGCTCAGTATAGTGTGGTGTCTCAGCTTGTTGATGTCTGCTCAACGTTTCAAGCATCTAGTGCAGATTGTGAACGAGGATTCAGCCTCATGAATACTATCAAGAGTAAATTGAGGAATAGACTAGAGCAGAAGCATTTGGATATGCTGATGAGGACAAAGGCGTACCTCCTGAACGGGAAAGTTGACCTAGATCGAGTTTATCACCACTTGAAAAATGCCAAAGATCGCCGTGCGAAGCAACCCTGTCACCCCTCTAGTGATGCCACTTGACATGCCTCCCTTATTGTTTATATGTGATATTGTATAGGCTCCCAACATTTCCCCACCCAATTAACAGTGCTCAAGTTAAGAATATTTATTAAAATCTTATGATGGTACCACCGTTTAAGTCTTGTGCTTTTCTAAACTTGAAGTGTACTTGCCTGTGTAACCAATTCAAGTCATGGCGTGTTTATCCAATTTGGAAACTGCCCTCAAGACACTTATTGTGGCACTGTATGTGTGAAAATGCACCATCTTTTCACGTATTAAAGTAAACGTTCTGAGTGACATTTGGCGCACATAGCCATGGTTGCAGCGCACAGAGACCCTCCACTGCCGCACACAGAGGAAATAAATTAGAGGGAACATTGATCATGAGTAAGATCTTTAGAGGAGAGGTTAACCACTTGTACATTTATCCCTGTCTCTTCTACTTGTTCCGCTCGTTTCCGGACCGTAATTTCTTTTTGTATTCCTCTTTGTCTGCCTCTCTTCCCTCTGCGGGTTTTGTGTCTTGTACTACACGTGTGCCCTGGGTTCTGTTCCCTCTTCATACAACACAAGATAAGGGTGTTTTCGCTGATTTTTTTCTGCAATCCGATACTGCCTTGAGCCTTGAGAAAGTCTTATAATGACGAAACACATGTCGGCTGTTTGTATGCTTCACCTACGTGTCAACATTTTGAAAACTGATCCACATATGATCAAGATTGTGTTATACTGCTTGTTTAATCTACTGCTCATTTCTGGAATTAAATCTATTACTGACTAATGTTAGTCAGTTGGAACTATTTGTTGTGCTGTGCTCTGTTGCTCGAATTTCTATAATTGATGGGTTTACCTGTGTGTGAAGGAGAAATGTGGGTGTGTTGGGGGGATGGATATCTGTGTGCGCTTGCAGGAGTGCAGCAGGTGCGCTGGCACGAGGGATAGGGTGTGAGGGTCCGATTGCACCTGGATTATAGATTCTTTGCTATCAGCGGGGTTCCTTGCTTGCAGTGGGACCCACAGAAAACTTGCTATGCCACTGTCAAGATGAGTGTTGTGTCTATGTGTGAATGCGTGTGTGAGTGTGTGTATTTGTGTTAATTTTGGGGGAAATTTGTTTCAGTTGTATGCTTAGGGGTTATAGATTGAATTTAAAAGAAAAATGTTGAAATACTAAAACATTCTTTACGTTAGTATTTCTAATTTCATGACCTCTAAAAGTTAGACATTTTATTTCCCTTTTACCGGCTATTTCTCCTTCTCCTACAGTCAGTATTTTCCGGATAAGTTTCATAGTTTATCATATATTGTTTCTTATCTAATGCAACGCAGATATTAGCTAAATATGCTAGACTCTCTCATATGCCCCAATGAGTGTTTCAGATAGTATCCATCTGTTTCTTTTATGTTCCCAAATGCAATCAATAGAAAAATGAACTGAGTTGGGTAACGCCATCAGCTGTTATTCACAGCTTTATGTAACTGCCATAAAAAACAGTAAATGAAAATAACTTTGATTATTATCTCCCACTAATATGTCTCTCTACATTCCTGCATGTCTGGCATCTCTCTTAACATGTGTTTAATTCTCTTATCCTCCCCAAATGTGTGTCTCACATCTTTCCCAATGTGCGTGTGCTTTACATTTATTTCTCTCAATGTGTGTGTCTCACATCTCTCCCAATATGTGCCTCACATCTCTCCCAATATGTGCCTCACGTCTCCCCAGTGTGTGTGTGCCTCACATTTCTCCCAGTGTGTGCCTCACGTCTCTCCCAGTGTGTGTGCCTCACATCTCCCCAATGTGTGTGTGCCTCACATCTCTCTCAATGTGTGCCTCCCATCTCTCCCAGTGTGTGCCTCACATCTCTCTCAGCCTGTCTGTGCCTCACGTCTCTCCCAGTGTGTGTGTGCCTCACGTCTCTCCCAATGTGTGTGTGCCTCACGTCTCTCACAATGTGTGCCTCACATCTCTTCCAATGTGTGTGCATCGTCTCCATCAGTGAAGCGTCCATAGGGGGTAGCTTGTTCGCTGTCCCATGAACCCTGAAAACACGTGAATGTGTGTCAGGTGATGAGTTCCGTGAAGGCCTATTGTAAAGGCTACAATATTCCCAAAGGTGAGATTTTCTATATGACAATATTCAACGATGTTATTAATTCCGCCAAGGTTTATCAATTCCTATCGCAGGTGTATGGACTCACAAAAAAAATTCTGATCAACTTTCTCACACATTCTGGGCGCTCTCTTTAACCACAAACCTCACAAAACTGTGCAACTAATAAGCATTTACTGACTGCCCACTCAACCCACCCCCATTTTCGCCCGCCCGGCCCTCTCCGTGCCCTCCTCGTTCCCATTATGTTGCCTCCTCCGAGTTTGTGCCCTTCCCCGCCTCCTGGCCTTGTCCTTTCTCATTAGTCCCGCCCTCTCCGGATTACAATGACAGTCCACTGACACCAACATGCGGCTCCAGCGTGAACTGAGCTGGTCATGTTTCCCCACAAATGAAAGTGACCTGGGAGCTGTGCGCCCTCCCCGCCCCTCTCTCTTACCTCTATGCTCTCCTGAAGCAGCATTGGCTCTGACTGCCCCCTACTGCCCTCCCCGAGGCATGCACCCTCTGCTCTTCCAGCGGGATGCATAAAGGACCAACACAGGCCTTTCCTTTTCATGCAGCTCATGTGCTAAATTCACTTCTGATGAGACAAGGGGAAGAGACCTCCTGCCCACGATGCACGTAGTCTGTACTGTGCACGGTTTACAGGTTCCACTGTGCACGCGATGTGCGCACACAAACCGCTGCACACCAAATAACTGCACAGAAAGACAACGATGGAACTCTGACTTTGACCCAACTTTCAAAAGTGCTGCGACTTGTCCTAAATTTGCAAGGAGAGAAGAGAAAAGCTAGAGAATAGATGGTGGTCCCCGAGGGGCTTGGCACAACAGCTTGAACCTGGCAGCCCCACCCTGCCCCCTTCTCTTCATTGGGTGTTAGCACCACACATTTAGGATTATGGCCAGCTGGATGTCGAGTTGCCCTTTGTGCTTAGTAGGGCGGTGGTGACCCTCGAACTGTCGCCTTTGGATGTGCCCTTCTGACAGCTTTCAGTGGTGCCCTCCATCCACAAAGTGGCTACGATGGGGCAACTATGGATTCCGCTGATACGTCCACAGCAAAACAGTTTCCACAAACCCGAGACCTCACCGACTACCCAAACCCCACACACAAACTACTGACATTGTAAACCTATGCACACATACAGACTGCAAACCGCTCTCTCCTCCCCCCTCCAAGCCCCCTCCCCAAAAAAGCAATATTGCAGATCGAAGGCGTCTCGTAAGCCTCTATATTCTGCATCCAGCAAAAATGCTGGGTTGAAAACAGGGGTCTTTATTTTTCTTTTTGTTGAATCACTCGTGGTTTTTTTTATAAGGGAGGCTAGAAAGGGATATCCTTTATTACCTTTTCACTTCGATCTGTCAATAGAATTTTAAAATGCTCTTTATTGGGTTTATTTGCTTATATCAAGACCATCAACAAAACTGTGGTGTACATTTCGCCGCTTATAACTTAGAAATAAATACACCCGGTACACGCCAAGGGCCAGGATGACAAGACAGCACTAACAGCAAGAACAATTTCAAAACCTAAAGAGACACAGGTGCAATGACTCGGGGGAAATTGATTAAAGTTGTGATGGCATCAAAAACAAGCATTGGCATAGCCAATAGGTCTCGCCTTTGGGACCTTATAAGTGTTTAGCCATGCAACAGTTGCATAACTAAATACTTATAAGGTCACAAAAGCGAGACCTATTGGCTATGCAAAGCGGGCGTGCGGCCGCGAAAGGGATCTCAATAGTGATCACGATCAAAGTAAAAAATCAAAGCGGCCGTGCGGCCGCGAAACCGAAAGTAATCGCGGTAAAGCGGAGCACGCGCGCCCGCGCACATGCACTGTGGCTCTAGGCTGGCCTGGTAGCACTTTTTGGAGCCCTGTCAATAAGTCTCGCCAGACCAGCGCATGCGCTGGTTCAGGCGAGACCTAAAAATCCAATCAACTCAGCAGAGGTTCTATGTGTGCCTTTTATGGGCAAGACTGTGTGACATGCTTGGTGTATGAGATAATGTGACGTGTGAGCATGCACAATGGTACCTTGACTAGTATGGTGGCATGTCATCAGATCTGTGCACGCGTTCCAGCAGAATCGGACTCCACCGCTCCACAGTGTTAGGTCTCCTAGCCTTATATCTAAGGGGCCTGCTGGTGTCTTATTCGGCTAGCACCCATTTGTATACTTCTCACTCCCATTCCACCAACGAAGGAGAGGCTTAGGGTTTTAATTTGATGGCAGCTACCAATAAGTCAATACATTCTGGGTGTTTGCGAGGCCTGATTAATTCTAGTTTATCAGAGGACGGTGGCCCTGCTGTTATTCTGGGTAGCTTTGTGGAGTTAAACTCCTGTATTAGGGATTTGCTCACTAGGCCCATAGGCAATAGGTCGGACCATGATAAGTCTTGGTTTGATAAGGCATGTGGAGAAGCAAATAATGGCCTCAGCAGGGAACTGAAGCTTAGCCCCGGGGATAGTGAAGCTATAAGAGCCTACAGGATGACATAAACGCAGGCGCTAAAAAAAGGAAAGGCCTATTTGAAGGTTGAAAAATGGAAAACATTGGTGCATGCTTGTCAAACTAAAGACTCTCATGCCTTCTGGAAGGCAGTACACACTGGTCTCTCCTAATGTATTACATCTAACAGAGGCAGCTCACATATAGAACCTAAGGAATGGATGCACAATTTTGGTAATATTTACTTGACTAATAATTGTAACCAGGACAGAGAGATCGATGATTGTTGTGTACAGTCCTTCTTAAAAGGACCCTGGGCCCGTTGGGGTGCCTATGGCTCTATATAAGGGAACCCTAGATGGTTCTGGCCCCCGCTACCAAATATCACTACCTCTGCATGCAAGGCTGGCATACCAACTTCCTGCCGCTCATCCATATTTGTGCCAGTTTTTGAAAAGGGAAACGCGCAGGATCCTCGACTCGATTATTGGGAGAATAGTTTTGGATAGATTGCTCCTCTGGTACACAGAGAATTTCTTTTTTTCTTCCAGGTCCAATATTAGTTCAGGAAAAGGCTCAGAACTATATCAATGCCTAAACTTGCACCTTTTAGTGTGTAAATATAGGTTTACCAAGCATAGCTCCCTCCATTTAGCACTTATGGATCTATCCCTTGCTTTTTATTGTGTAAAATAGATGCAAACTGTGGGATAGTTTAACTACCATGGGTCTCGAGGAGGGCTTGGAGACTTTTCTGAGATCACTTAACCTGGACCTGGTCACCTCTGTGAGATATGGGGATATGCTTCCTTTTCGGTAAAGCGGGAAGTCCGTCAGGAAGTTGCGAGTTGGCACATGCCCTGTTTTTGCTCTAGTCTACATAAATGGTTTAGAATTTGCCCTTCTGAATCTCGGATCAGATGTCCTGGTGGCAAACAAAAAAACCTATTCCAGCACTTCTGTATGCAGATGATGTTGTGTTGCTTGCCAGGATGGCTAACGGCCTCAATTCATTGATTGCCACTCTAGTCTCATTTATGAAACAGCTAAACACAGCAACCAACCTGTCAAAAACTTATATCATGGTTTGTGGCCCCAAAATCTTTAAAACCCTCTGCATGAGCACTGGGGGCAGGCATATCGAGAAAGTGAGCCAGTTTCCATATCTTGGGTTGATGTTCAGCAGTGCCTGTACATGGGCACCGTGTGTTAGCAACAGAAAAAATTGATTTCTGCAGGCTGTTGGTTCAATTTTCTCCATAGTTTCCCCCATAGGGAAAAGCCATACACCCCATACTCGAAATCTATGGGAGGAAATGTATTCCCGTTCTATGCTATGGAGCAGGGTATGGAGTTATAGGGATGAGGGCTGTATCAAATCGAGGAAAATAGAGTGTTCCGGCACATATTGGGTGCTCCCTTGTCAACGTCACGCTTTGCTATCCCCAAAGAATTGGGCATGGAGTATGTTGAGGATCAGTTAATCTTTGCTCCCTTGCTGTTATGGTGCTCAATTCGGTGCAGTGATTAAGATAGTCTAAACAGAGAGATCATCTTGAACTGTCTTTCCTGTTCTGATGGGAGTAGAATTCCCTGCCTTAAATATATCAGGGAGACAATAATTGCTCTTGGTTGTCCTTCTATTTTTGAGAGTCCCATGATGTATGGAAGAAGGACAAAGGGTGGATCAGGGAACGTTTTTTATTTGACAGAAGAGCTCAGAGGGTGGGTAGAGAATTAGTGAAGCCCTCAGTAAGTGAATAGTGTCTTGTACAAACTACGCTGGAGTGGTATCTGTTTTTTAACTTGATTCCGGGCACCTGGGAAAGTATGCTGTTGTCCCGGTTCAGATTGGGCTCAATCAGATGGGTACGATGTTTCCCACAAGGTCAATTTGCTCCTCTAATATATGTATATGCCCGTGTGATGAGGTGTCTTCTCAGACTTTGCTGCACTTTGTTTTCTTTTGCAAATTTTACCTCCCCTTTACAAAACATTATTTATTGCCATTATTTATTGCCTCTGATACGTAAAAATAAATTCCATAAGTGCAGAATGGCACAGCTTTATTTAAAGCAGTTAGATTGCCCTGATGTATGCTCCGCTGTGGTCTCCTTTTTAAAGTGTGTAATACAAACACGTAATTTAATTATTTTGTTAATATATAGTCTTCAGATTTTAATAAATGGTAATGGACTTTATCTTGTTGACACTTTGACTCTGATTTCTGAAACTTTATTATAAACACGCCCCCTCCCCCCGTACATTGGGTGAAGTAATTTATCTAAGGCCATTCTGCGCCTGCCTGAACTCCAAACAACTTATGTCAATGCACTGTTGAGATCACAGAAAAAGGGCCCGTGCAATATTACCAGTAGTCCGGTTGCTAGTTGTTTAATCACAGAAGAAAATGGGTACACCCCATGGACTGCTGTGGATGACCACCTGTCCACCGCTGCGTGTCTGTATGTGCAAGTTCCACCTGGGGTCAGCACCACCAATGCAGATGGATGGAGTCGGTAATCCGGGGGCAGACCAGCGTGCTAAGCATGCGTCCCTTCCTGTGCCTGTACTAACAGACTTTCCAGGGGATATGTCATGTGTCTATGGGCAGTATCATATTGTGACGTTTGTGCCTACCACTTCAAAGTCTCCTCATTTTAATACGATAACTGTGGTGAGATGGAAACATGATGATCAAGTTTGCATCCACTTACCTCTGTAGGGTCACATGCCCCTCTCTCACTGATAAATTTGGTCATCAACAGGTTGAGGAGTTATTTTAGGATGCATATTTTCTTCGTTGCTAGAGGAGGCTGAGCTGAGGATCTTCTTTCACTGGTATCATTAGAGGGGTCTGAGGTGGATACTTTCTTGCTGGTGTGGAGAGATGCTGCTGCTTGTGGCACACCCCACTCTGGTCTATTCCTGACTAGAGTCAGCTCATGCCTCTGCTGAGCAGATGTTTTGGGTCTGCATCATCTGCTCTGTAGCTTGCATGTGTGGTTGTCCCAGTCCTGTGGTGTGATGGGATGAGATGAGGATCTCTGCTGCAGGTTTTGCGGTCTTCACGATTTTGAGTTTGGTTGGGAAGAACAGGGCATAGTGCATACCCATTTCCATGAGTTTTTACTTTACGTAAGTCAACTGAGTTTCTATGGTAGCTGCTTGATGAGAATGTCTGCTATGCCCTTAGTTTTGTCAAGAGGATGCTTACTTTCTGGATGCACACAAAAGGTATAAGTACGACCTAGTAGATGTATGAGCAGCCAACCAAAGAGGCAACATAGAAAGCAGTGCTGCTTCCCCTATGTACGACCTGGGTAGCACGAAGCGGCAAGAGTCATTTCTATACTGCCTGAGCCACCACCTGATGTGGTTTGGAGTCACGTGTTTCTGCCATCACGCCCACGCTGGTGCCACGGTTCTTTGCTCCCTCAGTATATCCTGGTCTTACCACCGCGGAGGTCCATATAGCACATGCATTGTAGTCCCACTGCACAGCTCACCTCTTCTGAATGATCCAGCTCCCCATGGGTATCAAGGCAGGCTAGATCTCTTTTGTTTCCTTCTTTTCTTGAGCTATTCAATGTATTGATAACTATGGTGAAGAATATGGAAGCATGCAATGGTTCTTCGTCTATTGAAGAAACCATCACTTGATCAATCTAAACTAGTCATTTCTGTTCTATTTCAATACTTCCTATTATGGTGAACATTTTGAAAAAATTATCTCGCTTGGCATCGCTATCACCACGACTCTCAATCGGTTTTCGTCCAGGCCATAGTGCTGTGTCTGCCCTTTTGATGGTGACAGAAGAGCTTGAAGCCACACTTGATCAGTGGGACGGCAGCCTTGATTCTGCTTGACCTGAGTGCAGCTTTTGACACCGTGTCCCACAGAGTATTACTTGGGAGGCTAGAAGAGTGAGGGGTTTCAGGCATAGCTCTGAATTGGTTTGCCTCTTTTCTGAGCAATCTTTATTTTCGGATGTCATCTAAATCCTTCTTCATCGGTGAGGCAGATTCAGTATGGGGCTCCCAGGGCTCAACTTAGAGCCCTACACTTTTCAATGTGGAAGCTTTTGGTTTCTCTATAATCTCCTATGGGGATGATATGCAGATCATCATTCGATTGACACCCAATGAGGATAATGGTTCATCCCAATTTAAGTTCTGTTGGTGGCCAAATGGATGGACGTTAACTGTTTAAAACGGAATGGCAGTAAAATGGCAATCATGTTGATAGGAAATCAGCCCACTTTTTGAGGGCATCATTGGTTGTCTACAGAATTAGACCTGGTTCCTGTGCCGATATCAGTGGTAAAAAACCTGGGAATTTGGCTAGATGACCACCTCAAGTTTGATCAGCAGATCAATACAGTGATAGGCTTTTGCTCTGGTCTTCTTAGATGTTTGAGGAAGTTTCTTTGGTCTCTCATGCTAAGTTCCAGAAAACCGTCAGCCAGGCAGCAATAATATCTCGTTTGCAATATAGAAATGTTTTGTTTCTGGAAGTGCATAAAGCCATTATTCTATGTCTGCAGATCACTCAGCACCCGGCAGCTCACCAACTGGACATTTGCTCAGGTATACTCATATTTATGACCAACATAGAGACCTTCATTGGATCCCTATAGACAAACGTATCCAGTTAAAAGATCTTTGCTTTATTTACAGAGGTTTGATGGGTGGTGGCCCGGTATATCTTCGCCACCTGGTTACTCCTTATTGTCCTGCCAGAAGTCTTCATTCTTCCCAGCATCACCTGGTCCACATTCCGAAGGTTAAGCGGACCAGGGCTAGTGGATATTTGAATAAGTAGCTTGCCACAAAAATGCAGAACTCTCTTCCTCTCCAGTTGCAGTCCTCCTCTACAGAAATTGGATTTCACAAACACCTCAAAACGTGACTTTTATGGGTTTGGGAGCTTGGCCTGGGAAGTATGAAAGCAATTGTTTAACTGCTGAGCTCCATCGCCCGTGGCCAACATGGGAGCATTTATTCTGCCCCCCATGCCCCAGAGTTCCACTGAAAGGCATGGGGGGGCCACCCAAGAGCATCAGCTTGCAACAAAGGGCCAGACAAGAATAATATGACCAAAGATGGAGGCGTAGATGAGGAAGAGCAGAACCAAGATGGCGCTGACAGAGACAGATTGCAGAGCATCGTGACAGTGAAGGGAAACCCCCAGGAGAGGCTGTGAAGGAGTGGGCAGCTCCCTGATGTGATATACTGAGGGTCAGACTAGACCCCCACTCACCACCGGAGGCAGCAGGGAAAAAAGAGGCACCTCTCCAGTGGCGACGAAATCCGAGGCAACCAGAGAAAAGCAGTCCAAAGAACAGAAGGACAGACGAGTGCGACAGAGGCGCGCCCCACCTAAAAAGAACCAAGACACTCCTGCTGCCGGGAGGAATGGTGAAACCCTCCCCCGTGGAGGAAAGGCCGTTGATAGGCTGACCAGGGAGACTGCATTTTTGTAGCCAGCATGGAATAAACTGCCATGCGTCACGCTTTTCGCGGGGGCACATAGAGGCAATGTTAGAGCTCAAAAGACTACTGGATGAGAGCAACCACGTGCAGCTGCCCAACAACATCCAGGTGGGCAGAGGGACCATCTATGGAACTGTTCCCCGAGAATTGGCTGTCCACAGTGCTTTTGGAGGGGAGAACCTCCAAATGTTTCATGGTCCCTGGAAAACCATTCATCCTGGCAGTCCTATGAAGGGCCACAGTGGCCAGTTTATTAAATTATCAAGACAGAGACGCGATACTGCAAATTGAGGGGGCACATGGGCCATGGCAGATGGAGTGGGACTACACCACACTGATGCAGCAGCAAAGAGAAACCTTCCAGGTGGTCAAAAGGCATCTGAAGAGCCTGGACATAAAATATGCATTGTTCTTCCCAGCCAAGCTCTGAGGAACTGTGCAGGGCAAAACCTATTTCTTATCCACTCCAGAGAGACATGGGAGAGTTTGGAGCGGTGTATATAGTATGTGTATATAGTAGAGTCAATCAATCACACATTTATGGAGGGCGGCAATTCACCCGTGAGGGTGTCAAGGCTCTGGAGATGTTGGCTGCTGCATGGTGGATTGATCATTCAGACAGCCAGGTCTTTAGTTCTTTGCTGAATTGGTGGAGCAATGGTGCAGTCCTGAGGTGCAGGGGGAGGTTGTTCCATGCCTTTGCTGTCAGGTGCTAGAAGAAGCGTCCTCCGCTTTTGGTTCATCGGATCCGTGGGGTGTCAGCAAGGGAGAAGGAGGCAGATCAAAGGTGTCTGGTCAGTTGGTGGAAGGTCAGGCGTTTGTTGATGTATGCTGGTCTTTCATTGTGCAAGGCCTTGTAGGCGTGTGTTAGCATCTTGAACTGGCATCTCTTCTGAATTGGGAGCCAGTGTAGTTTCTTGAGATGGAGTGTGATGTGTGTCCTTCAGGGGAGGTTGAGAATGAGTCTTGCCACTGAGTTTTGTATTGTTTGGAGCCTCTTCAGGAGGCGTCCAGTGACTTCTATGTAGAGTGTGTTACTGTGCGTCTTTCTGGTGCTGACTGAGAGACACCAGAGGATCTTGCGGAACATGCAAAGGGTGTGGAAGCAGGTGTATAAGACTGAGTTGACTTGTTTCTTCATGGATAGCTTGCTATCCCGGATGATGCTGAGGTGGGGACATGGTCTGTTGGGGCGGGGGTAGGCCGAGTTACACGGGCCACCATGCATCACTTCTTGATGAGGTGTTGTTCCCAAAGACGAGGAATTCCAGCTTGTCCATGTTGAATTTGAGACAGTTGTTCTACATCCAGTCTGTGAAGTTTAACATTCATCTGTGGAAGCTGGCTCTAGTGGTGGAGGAGTCTTCATACAGTTTTACCGGTGAGTAACAAGGTGATCTATTTTCGGGTGTCTCCCTGGATCCCGATGTGGTGGAGTCTGTTGACCAGGATGTGAAAGGAGACAGTGTCAAAAGTGGCAGACGGGTCCAGAAGGATGAGGGCAACCATTTCTCCACGGTCCAGGAGGGCTCTGATGTCATCTGTGGCTGCGAGGGCTGTCTCAGTGCTGTGGTTAGCACAAAATCCAGATTGGGAAGAGTCCAGGAGTTTGTGGCCTTCTGGGTGTTGGGTGAGCTGCTTGTTGATCGCTTTCTCAAGGTCTTTCGTTGGATGGCGGAGCAGAGAGATGGGCTGGAAGTTCTTCAGTTTGACTGGGTCTGCAAATGTTTTTTCAGGAAGGGCCTCACTTCAGCATGTTTCCAGTCTTCAGGGGAGGGGGTTACAGTGATGGTGGTGTTCAGGACCTTCCTGAGCTAGTTGCCAATTGTCTTGCTCCAGAGGTTAAAGATGTGGTGGGGGCAGGGGTCCATGGGTGAGCCAGAGTGCACAGTGTTCATGATAGAGAGTCTTGCATGATGAGGCGGTCCTAGTAGGTGAGCAGGATTTTGGAGTTTGTGTTCGTGGGTGTGAGCTGGTTGATGCTGTCGGTGGCAGAGGGTTGGCATTCAAAGTTTACATATATGGCTGAGATCTTGTTTTGGAAGAAGTCAGCAAGGTTGTCGCACAGGTTTTGGAGGGTGTAATGTTGTTCTCGGGGCTTCTGGATTGCGGAACTCCTTCACGAGGGCGTGGAGTTCTGTGGTTTGCACTGGCTTCAATGCAATCTGCTAGGGCATTCTTCTTGGTTTCTTTCATGAGGCGGTGGTACTGGTTGAGAGCAGCCCTGAAGGCGATGTAGTCTTCCGACTTTTTGCTGATGTGCCACTTCCTTTCTAGCTTACCGGCAGTTGCATTTGGTGGAGTGGAGCTCCACCATGAACAAGCTTGCTCTTTTGATTGGTTCTTTGGCCTTGGCTCTTGGTGGGGACGATGGTGATGGAGCATTTGGTGATCCACTGGGAGAAGTTTTTTTGCTGCCTGTTCTGGGTTGTGTGTAGAGTTTGGGAGGTGGGAGCCGATACCGTTGCCGCAATGAGCTTCTGATACTTTTTCGAGTCTCTGCGTGTGGATCTGGGGGGTGCAGTGCCAAAGTAGGTGGGTCCCGAGATGGTGAAGGGGATGCTGTAGTGGTCAGACCAGACGAGTTGTGTGGCGTGGTGGTACCTGATTCTGTCACTGGAGGTGAAGTTGGGGGTCAAGCATGTGTCCTGTGATGTGGTTAATATTGGTGCCAAGCTGCTTGAGGCTGATGTTGCTCATGCTCTCCAAGAGGTCGTTGATGTTGCCATTGGTGGGGTTCTCGAGGTGGAAGTTGAGTTCTCCTAGAAAGATGTACTGCTCAAAGCTGATTGAGAACGGTGCGATGAGGTCCAGGATGGCATTGCAGAAGCTGGGGCCTGGTCGTCCATAGACAAGGGTGCCTCTGATGGTGCTTCTTCTGTCTGTAGTAGAGTGTGTGTGCATGCGTGTGTGTGTGTAGAACAGGATGTGTGTAGTGTGTAAGTAGTTGAGTTTGTGTATGTGTGTGTGTGTGCATACAATAGAGTGTCTGTACTGAGTGTAGTGTGTGTGCGTGTAGTAGTGTCTATAGGGTGTGCATTGAGTATGTGTGTGTGCATGTAGAGCAAGATGTGTGTAGTTTGTGGGTAGTAAACTCTGTGTGTGTGTGTGTAGTAGTGAGTGTCTGTATACTAGACTGTGTAGTGTAGTGTGTGTGAGACAGAGGGGAAAAGGCAGAGGCACCCATGCACTGAGGGGCATCAGGGTGCAATGGAAAGCACATGTGAAGATGATCTTAATTCATTATAATAGGCGAGCAAGGTACACACAGCACTGATTATTAAGAGAGCAGATCAAGGTAAGTACATGCAAGCCATTCCTTAATGAAAAAGCAGAGAAGCTCAAGAGAAAACAGAGATATTCATTGAAAAAAGGAGCGAAGAACTTCTTGGAGGAATACACATCATTAATGAGAAAGCGAGCAAGCTCACGTGAGAAAGCAAGACATTAATTACTGAGAGAAAAGATCATTAGAGAATGCAGGTAATTCATTGATGAGTTTGTGAGGAAGCTTGTGAGAGAACATACATCACTTGTTAAAGAGAGAGGGGCCGATTTACAGAACTAATCTGAGATAAAATCCTAAACTTACTACTTTTGGTATTCCCAGAAGGCATTTAGTAGTAGTAAACTTAGGACACCTAACTTTACTACTACTAAACTGAGACAAAATCCTAACTTTACAACTTTCGGTATTACAAAAGGCATTTAGTAGTAGTAGTAAAGTTAGGAGTCCTAACTTTACTGCTACTAAATGTCTTCTGTGAATACCAAAAGTAGTAAGTTTAGGATTTTATCTCATATTAGTTCTGTGAGGAAGTTCACCTATGAATGCGCACTATTCAGCAACAAGATAGCAGAGATTCTCAAGTAAGAATGCCCACCATCTGTTAACAAGAGAGCAGTGGAAGTTCACATGCTTACATACATAATTCATTCATTAATGAGGAATAGTGAACATTCATTTGAGAACAATCTTCATTCATTAATGAGGACAGAAACTCTCATGTGAGGACTTGTTACTGAAAAAGTGAGGAAGCGTATGGGGGAATGCATAGCATTAATTAATAAGAGAGTGGAATGTCTTGTGAAAATGCATATCATCCATTAATAAGAGAGTGGAATGTCATGTGAGAATGCACATCATCCATTAATAAGAGAGTGAAATGTCCTGTGAGAATGTACATCATCCATTAATAAGAGAGCAGAATGTCATGTGATAATGCACAGCATCCATTAATAAGAGAGCAGAATGTCATGTGAAAATGCACATCATTCATTAATAAGAGAGCGGAATGTCATGTGAGAAGGTACATCATCCATTAAAAAGAGAGTAAAATGTCATGTGAGAATGAGCATCATCCATTAATAGGAGGGCGGAATGTCATGTGAGAATGTGCATCACCCATTAATAAGAGAGCATAATGTCATGTGAGAATGCACAGCATTCATTGAAAAGAGAGTGGAAAGTCATGTGAGGATGCACATCATCCATTAATAAGAGAGCAGAATGTCATATGAGAATGCACATCATCCATTAATAAGAGAGTGGAATGTTATGTGAGAATACACATCATCCATCAGTACGAGAGCAGAATGTTAAGTGAGAATGTACATCATCCATTAATAAGAGAGCGGAATGCCATATGAGAATGCACATCATCCATTAATAAGAGAGCAGAATGCCATATGAGAATGCACATCATCCATTAATAAGAGAGCAGAATGACATGTGAGGATGCGCATCATTCATTAATAGGAGAGCGGAATGTCATGTCAGAATGTGCATCATTCATTAATAAGAGAGCGGAATGTCATGTGAGAATGCACAGCATTCATTGAAAGGAGGGTGGAAAGTCATGTGAGGATGCACATCATCCATTAATAAGAGAGCGGAATGTCATGTGAGAAGGTACATCACCCATTAATAAGAGAGTAGAATGTCATGTGAGAATGCACATCATCCATTAATAGGAGGGCGGGATGTCATGTGAGAATGTGCATCACCCATTAATAAGAGAGCATAATGTCATGTGAAAATGCACAGCATTCATTGAAATAGAGTGGAAAGTCATGTGAGAATGCACATCATCCATTAATAAGAGAGTGGAATGTTATGTGAGAATGCACATCATCCATTAATAAGAGAGTGAAATGTTATGTGAGAATGCACATCATCCATTAATAAGAGAGTGGAAAGTCATGTGAGGATGCACATCATCCATTAATAAGGGAGCAGAATGTCATATGAGAATGCACATCATCCATTAATAAGAGAGTGGAATGTTATGTGAGAATGCACATCATCCATTAATAAGAGAGTGGAATGTTATGTGAGAATGCACATCATCCATCAGTACGAGAGCAGAATGTTAAGTGAGAATGTACATCATCCATTAATAAGAGAGCGGAATGCCATATGAGAATGCACATCATCCATTAATAAGAGAGCAGAATGCCATATGAGAATGCACATCATCCATTAATAAGAGAGCAGAATGACATGTGAGGATGCGCATCATCCATTAATAGGTGAGCGGAATGTCATGTCAGAATGTGCATCATTCATTAATAAGAGAGCGGAATGTCATGTGAGAATGCACAGCATTCATTGAAAAGAGAGTGGAAAGTCATGTGAGGATGCACATCATCCATTAATAAGAGAGCGGAATGTCATGTGAGAAGGTACATCATACATTAATAGGAGGGCGGGATGTCATGTGAGAATGTGCATCACCCATTAATAAGAGAGCATAATGTCATGTGAAAATGCACAGCATTCATTGAAAAGAGAGTAGAATGTCATGTGAGAATGCACATCATCCATTAATAGGAGGGTGGGATGTCATGTGAGAATGTGCATCACCCATTAATAAGAGAGCATAATGTCATGTGAAAATGCACAGCATTCATTGAAAAGAGAGTGGAAAGTCATGTGAGGATGCACATCATCCATTAATAAGAGAGCAGAATGTCATATGAGAATGCACATCATCCATTAATAAGAGAGTGGAATGTTATGTGAGAATGCACATCATCCATTAATAAGAGAGTGAAATGTTATGTGAGAATGCACATCATCCATTAATGAGAGAGTGGAAAGTCATGTGCATCATCCATTAATAAGGGAGCAGAATGTCATATGAGAATGCACATCATCCATTAAGAAGAGAGTGGAATGTTATGTGAGAATGCACATCATCCATTAATAAGAGAGTGGAATGTCATGTGAGAATGCACATCATCCATTAATAAGAGAGTGGAAAGTTATGTGAGGATGCACATCATCCATTAATAAGAGAGCAGAATGTCATATGAGAATGCACATCATCCATTAATAAGAGAGTGGAATGTTATGTGAGAATGCGCATCATCCATCAGTACGAGAGCGGAATGTTATGTGAGAATGTATATCATCCATTAATAAGAGAGCAGAATGCCATATGAGAATGCACATCATCCATTAATAAGAGAGCAGAATGACATGTGAGGATGCGCATCATTAATAAGAGAGTGGAATGTTATGTGAGAATGCGCATCATCCATCAGTACGAGAGCGGAATGTTATGTGAGAATGTATATCATCCATTAATAAGAGAGCAGAATGCCATATGAGAATGCACACCATCCATTAATAAGAGAGCAGAATGACATGTGAGGATGCACATCATCCATTACTAAGAGAGTGGAATGTCCTGTGAGAATGCACATCATCCATTAATAAGAGAGCAGAATGCAATATGAGAATGCACATCATCCATTAATAAGAGAGCAGAATGACATGTGAGGATGCACATCATCCATTAATAGGAGAGCGGAATGTCATGTGAGAATGTGCATCACCCATTAGTAGAATGTTAGATGTGCATGCACATCATTCATTATGAGTGGCATTTTTGATTCACATTTATGAGAAAATAAAGGAGTACAGAAAGCAGGACTGTTTGAATAGTGATTTTTTCTAATGATGTAAAAAAATAGAAAATTAAAGCATTAGAAAATCAATTTATTGGGTGAATGAATACTGAATGTACACCATGGATACACACCTGAACCCGTCACCTCACTCATTCTCACTGTTTCTGTCACCCTGAGTCTTGTACTTCTTTTTTTTTTTAGTTTCCATCGCTGTCTGTCGGCCTCGATGGCAGCTTCTCACCTCTTGTTTTTTAAATAAATCTGCCGCTTTTGGCTCTTGCCACCGTCTGTCTGCCTGTGCGCCACAGGGTCAAATTCAGCTGTAAACATATGCTTGAGGCTGGACGAGTCTTCGTTTATGCCTTTCAGTAATTCACAGTAGGGTTTTTGATAGGAGTAAATGATTTTACCACTATCTAAATTATCCACAGTCAGTACGTGGATTTACACAGTGAACACTCCTCAGACAGGGAGTGGGCACTGAATGGGCAGAGCAAAGCATAGTTTACCCTGTGGGTTTCTGAACACCCTAAAATGTATGAGTTTGTGGTCATTCGCAAACTCTTCCCTGACCCCCTCCCATACTGGAAATGCTTGGATTTCCCTCAGCAAAGGGTTGAAGTGTCTCTACTACTAGGGTGGAAAAGGAAATGATCACTGCAAACATGCAGGAGGTACAGGGAAAAAGGTTTCTCCAAGGGGGAAAAGTAAAAGAGCAAAGCTCCAGTGGTACATTGGGCAATTGAAATAAGAGCCCAGAGAAGAAGTTACATGACCTGCGCGTGGCGCATCTTTCCTGGTGTACTAGTAGAAATTACTGGGAGTAACAAACAAGCATTTGCAATGCAATAGGTCTCGCATTTGCAAGAGTTTGAGCTATTGGAATTGTAAATGGCAATGCTTCTTATTTATGCGATTGAAAACCTGCAAGCTGTGCATAAACATACACTTTGTACTTATTGTCCTTGCTTATGAGAAGCAAGGCTGGCAGTCTCTTTTTTTGCCAGCCTTGCTTCTCTTAAGCAAGGACTATACAGGTCTGTAAGAGAATCTGCCAACAGAGAATGATGCCAGGAGCCATGGGGTCCAAGTGGTAGCTTCCAGGAGGTCTGTAAGAGAGACCCTCCCACCCCAGATAGGGCATGGTGCCAAGAGCCATGGGGTCGAAGTGGTAGCTTTCAGAGGCTGGGTTGGCTTTGGTGCTGCAGGCATGACAATGTTTGTTGGAGCACCCCAAAGACCTCTGTCGCTTCAGATTCCCTCCCTACCACCTTTTACCAGCGCCCCTCAAGTTTCCAAAACCACTCTCTCTCACATGCATTTCTTTTGTTTTATAGCACCATTCATGCCAGTGTAGGGTGTCAGAGCACTTTAGATCACACATACACACACTACACAGAGACAATGAATCATACCTGTGTAAATCAGTGTATAGGAAAGGTTACATAAGACAGACGACTACAAGGTGTAGGAGTTACATATCATCTATACTGGTAGGCAGTATATTTTAAGAATGCTTGGTCTGAAGAAGCACAAACTCAGGATTTAAAAACAGAACACCATAGTTGGGGGTTCTCTTTATTAACAATAATAATAATAATAATATTAATAATAATAATACATTTTTACCCAAATTAACCCTTTTTGTGACAATAGGATAATGAAAGGCTGGGTAAGAAAACAATGTTCTAACCTGTATCTTGCAGTGTGCATGGTGCCCTTTGATGACAGTTCATAGGTCACTGTGTTATATTAGGATTTTAACTTATAAACTCAAGTAACAAAAGGATCTCTGTGACAAACGCAGTAATGCACTGAACTATTTACATTATATGCACTTCTGTGATCTGCATGGTACACATGCTTTGCAGTAGGCATTTTAACCCTCTGCGCGACCTTATCAGCAATCAGGACTTCCATTAGACAACTCTCCACCATGAATATTAATCACAGCATTATATTGACATTTTTACTGTTGCCTGGAAATTGCTGGAGGCAAAGAATCTGCAGCAGGTGGTTTTACATCCACAATATATTGCGGAAACATGGCTTCCCCCACACCCACACGAAGTCAGCGCCAGGTGCAGTGGCACTGTTCGAACCACCTTAATGCCGACCCTGGATTCAGAGGTCTACCTGGATATACACAGCATAAGTGAAGCACACAATCTGTGGCTGATTGGGGGGGAGGGGCACCGACAGAAGCAGTGAACTGCAGACACAAATGTGCAACCTCCCCTACACTTTCTGTGCGACAGATAGCACTGCTAGCATCATCAAAAACCCTCTCCAGGCGCTAGCTTATTGCCAGGGGCCCTCTGGAGCAGGCCTCTCCCTTCTCAGGTCCTTGAACCCACACCCAACCCTGGCCGTCTCTCAAGACAGACTGGGGATTCGCCTGGCACCCTACTTCTAGCGGCCCCTCGAGCACCTTACAAATATTCTTTAACAGACACGGTCTGTGGTTGGTCTGTAGAAAGACCTGGCCGTCATAGGCTCTCAGCTCAATCAGCCAGTGGCCCCCTGAGTCGATGAGACTGAGAGGCCCGCTTGTCCCAGTGATGGCAGGTGGCACCACCACCCCACTGCACGACACAGTGCCCAGCACTGGTGCCACATGGGCACCCACACCGCCAACAGCCCGGGTCCACTAGCCTCATCCTCTACCAGGAACCGGAGGCCACTTATACACCGCCAAGTGCGAGGGGAGCCAGCTAGCGCTGCCGGTGCAATTAACCAGCAAACTGGTACTTTTGTTACTGACTGACCTTGGAAGTATAAAAACCTGAACTGGCCCTGCCGAGATCCTCCCTTCTAGATCAGTAAGAGAGACATGCACAGTTTCTTAAATATGTACATGCACCACTCACATTCGCAAGTATGCACACATGTCAATACACTGAGTACCACCTGTGCACAAACACATTCCGATGTGCACACACACAGATCATGAGCTGCCCGCAGTGCACGTACACAGTACTGAGGCAGCATTCTCTGCACGCCCACTTTTCAGAGGTCAGGGGGAGTATACTCAGTGTCCTCGTTTGTGTGCACACGTTCTAAGGAGAAGCATAAAAAAGGTCAGAGAGCATTCGTGCGCAAGTGCATTCCGCAATGCATGCTCATTCACAAGTGCGCGTGCGTATGCCTGGATGGCTAAATGTGTGGATATGTCTGAGGATGGGTGGTTGGATGGGTGGCTGTCTGACGGTGGATGGATGAATGCATGAACGTGCAAAGGTGGGTGTGTGGATGGATGAATAGATGGATTTATAGATGAATGTGTGTGTCTGAGGGTGGGTGAGTGGTTAGAAGGGTGGATGAATGAATGGATGTGTGTGTGTGTGTGGATGGATTGTCGGGCGGACTGGTTCAGTTCAGGTTCACCCGCATCACTCTGCACGCACTCAGTGCCATTTAGGATATATGGTTAAAACAGGTATGAATGTTATTTCCCCAGCTACTCCCTCGCTGTGATTTTTCTACAGACGCCTATTCCTTCTGTCGCGTGTTCACTGTAAGTCTTCTCCGAACCCCCTGATGCTGGTGAGTCTTGGAGTTTCCTGCATGCGCGGGTCCTACATTTTTAGGGCGCTGACCCCAGACATTCCTAAGGGGTGCTATCTCCTCACGGCTCTTTGTCGGGGCCATTGCAGCTCACGGGTTCTAATCTTGTGCTAATATGACCACTTTCACATGACTCCTGGAAAGAATGAGCCAATTTCAGTGCTTCGCTTCCGCGTGGTTTCTCGCGTGAGCAGGCGCCACCGCCCAGTACCGGCAGTCAAACAGACTTTCTGCCTGAGGGCGAAAAACCGTAAGGAGAGAATGTTGCGGGGATTCTTCTCATGCACAGAACTATGCGCAGGAAACCAGGAACTCAGTGAATTGTGGTGTACCAAAAAAACTCACCTCAGTGCCTAGAACCCCTACCCGACTAGCATCAGTGTCTCATTCGTTCTCCGTATCATATCGGAGCTACCAATGATTAGACAACCCAGAGCAAGCGATTTAGAATACTCTCAGGAATGGTGGGAATCCAGAACACCTTTTCGTTATTGTTCTCATATCACTTCACAATGTGAGTAATCAGAGACACGGAAAAGTTTAAAATGTTTATTTTTAACTACGTGCTCTAAGGTGCAGTACTTTGGCTAACATAAGCAAACAAATGATTAGAAATACAACCATCAGCATTGTTACAATACCATAAAAAACAAAGGGAGAAATCATATTACAATGATAGTGGAAACAGGTCCTATAATACCTTGTGTACCACCCTCCCCTGGCTAGTAAGCTAGTTTTATAATAATAATAGAAGGTCTCTAGGTTTGAATGGGGAACCCCATGCCTCAAAGATCAGCTTAGGTGAATCACATCACAGGATCAGCACTGCTCTGTATCTGGAAAGGTTTTCTCCAAGTGTGTCAGAATCATGCATGCAAATGCAATATTAAAGGCACCCGAGTTTTCGTTTTTGCAGCTGTGTTAGTTGCGCCTAGAGCATGGGCCGATCAACCTGAATTCAACAGCATATATTGTTATTTGACCTTGACGGTTTCTGCACACAGTGTTCAGACTAAGGCCACGGTGCACGTCTAGGGATGTGAACAACAGACCGTTCTCATGTGAAGAAAAGCAAGCAGTTTTACTTGTAATAACAACTACCTGTAGTGTTGTGTGCAAAAGCAGCACAGTGGCAAGATGGCGTTAACATCTAAAATGCTTATGCTAACATAGCAATGTATGTAGACAAAACCCTGTCTTCACTACACCCTCCCTTGATCAGACCACAAACAAAATAGGGAAGCAATGTAGGAACGCAGAGTTTAAGTTCGAGTGAATCAGAACCAAGTTCATATATTGCCAATCCGTATAATTGGTAGTGAAAAGTTCGAAAAGTTTGTTGGGAAAAATTAAAAAACCAAAAAATCAATCAGGGGCGGTATACAGCCCATTCTGGAGCAAAACATTTAAAAATCCCAGTTTGTATGTGAGGAAGATGGACAACAGCCAATTTAATCCATCAACGTATAGGCACAGAATGTTGCAACAGCCTCCAAGAGGAAGTAGTTGTAATCATCAGTAAACGATTCAGCCATCCAATCTAATAAACAAAAGGAACATACATGTTCTTCGATTACCGGAGCCTCTAGCACCATCTGAGGACAACTTGCATGTTCTTCAAGATAACTTCGCGCCAGGAAGTCCTGAGCTGCAACATATATATCCCAATTTCCTAGGATTCCATGTGCGGCTGCACAGGCCATAATCCTGATACCAGAACAGTCTAACTCATGAGCCACTAAGGGACTCATCAGTCGATCATAATCCGGGGCAGGAGACGCCATGTTCAACAGGCACAAATCCAGAGTCCATTCAAATGAACAATCTAGGCAATGGAAAACAGTTTGTACGCAAGTAAAGTATGAGAACCGGAAGGATAATCCATAGGCTACGCTCAAAGTGGCCAGTGGTAGTGTTCCATAGTATTCAAGCATCCGGTTGCGCAGTTGAAGCAGCCGGGGCAGGCTGTCGTATGACACAGATCGTGCAGCCATTGCGGAGCAAGCAAATCAACAGCAGCACACCAGCAGTCAAGGCGAATATTAAGGGAAGCCCACCGAACACGCTGGAAAAAATAGAATGAAAAAATGCCGGTATCACACCAAATATTGTTTAAAAGAAGGTCACAAGGCCGGAGCACACAACTTTGAAAAAATGCACCAAGCCAGTTGTTGACGAGGCATTGAATATAGTGTGAATCAGAGCACCGAAATGAAGTGGGAGATCAGTATTTAAAAGAGCATGCACCTCGGTGCGGGTGTTAGCTACGTGAAGGACAAATGTTTCACGAGAGGAAGTTAGGACGACTTCTTTTTGAGACAATAGAGCCCTTATTCTGTTCATCTTGTTGAACTGTGCTTTCAAGGTTGGTATGGAAGGCCAGATGGATACATCGAGTCTCCCATGCGAGGGTGGGAAAAGTACATTCTTACAACAGACCACTCGTTTGGAGACAGTTACAATGTACGGAATCCCTGCTAGCATCCCGCAACACGTCTCATTATTTAAAAGCAAATAGCTACCGTTAGCTAACAACGTGAAAGTTGGTGTAATCGCTGGCACAGGATTTCCCTTCAAAATGCAAGCTAAATTTGGGGCGTGAACGTTGCATGCGCCATGCAATTGGATGTTCCTACAAACTACTGAGTGATCAGGTGTTTGAAGTGATTAACCCATGGATAAGCCACACAGCTGAGTTGATTCAGCCACAGAGAATGGTAAGTGTTCCAACTTTTCAATATGCAATAGTGAATATGTTGCATCCTTCATGGACATGAACTGTTGCTTATCTGTCAGATTAAACGGCAGGAATAAAGATGAAGTATTCATGTAGTCACAAGGAACTTTCCCAGCCTTCAACATTTGTAAAGTCCATGCAAACTATATTATAGAACGCAATTGATTTTGACCATGGTATAAGACAGACATGTCATCCTGCACAATATCCACAACAGATGAAACAATATTATCTAATGTGTAAATTCTGGAAGTAAGAGTGTTAATGCGATTATCAATGACAGCAGGCACTTTTTCCAAATTTGCTTGATCAATAGCCCTCAATCTAGAAGCAGCTTCATTTTGAGATAATTATCAAACTTCGTTGTAAATAGCATATTCCCATCTTTTGGACCTGCCACACACAGGGCCTTTAACAAAATAATTCAAATCCACATTGTCAGTTAATTTGGACAAATGAAGTTTAACTGACGCTAAGGTGGAATGTCTAAGCCAATTTTGACATCATTTTCCTACCAAATAGGGAGTAACAAAATGGGAAGATTCAAATCGTGGGTCTATTCTAACCTGTGTATAACCGGGATCAGACCCAGAAAACGATGTTGACACGAGTCAGAAGTTTTTTGCCATATCAACCATCCTTGGGGATCTAAGCCAGAAATATTGAAGGATGTATTTGTAATCACTGACTGCAAGTCATCCCTGGACAGATCTGTGTGATTATCCCAGGAAGGATAAGCACCCAGATCAGGAATAGTAGGGGCGTTCATCTTTTTAGAAGTAGCCAATCCAAAGCAGGTGGTCTGAAAAATAGTAGAATTCAAAAATAACATATGGTTCGGTATAAGACACGCACAATGCAAAGCCTCAGAACCTTGCAGCTGCCAGGTTTTAGAACCCCAAACAGATTTAAGGTCAATGGTATCTTTCCACAGCTCATAGCCCCATATAGCTAATTCATCCATAAAGGACTTCGAATACAGTAATTTAGTATGTGTCAGTCTAACTTTGGAAGCTGACTCAGCAAACATTTTAAAATAAAAGGCTTTAGGTTTAGATACACTGAAATCGGTAAAATATGTAAATGTTTTCACTAGAGTTTTGGAACTGCCTTCAATGGGAGCTGGACAATGTTCCCATTGTGTATAATTAACAACATTTCTAAATGTATTCGCTTTATGCTGGAAATATTGCTATAATGTTGGTAGCAAAACAACTCTCCATAATTTGCTTGGTCTAAATACAAATCTTCAGCATCAAAAGCAGCATAATATTTCAAATCAGAAAATAGAGCCTCGACGGCTTGGACATACCAATCATCAGAGCATATGTTTTGTTTTACAACATCCCCCATAGAAACACGAAGTACATTGGAGACATTAATCACCTCTGTGGGGCCATGAATTTGAAATTTTACAGCATCCCATACAATCCCATCTAACTCAGGCCAGGCAGTAATATTAACAAAAGTCTGGTCCCTCTTCATGATGTGTGATGAGGAGTGGGGTGCCAAAGTTCCATCAATTAATCTAATTGCAGATCTTTCTGTAAGATAATGTCCATTCACTAGACGAAAAAAGACAACCACAAATCCAATGGACATGAACCAATAAATAGATATGGGCACCAGCCAAATGTAAGTCCAAGGAGGATTTCTCAGCATTGCTGGACAAGAGATCGCTGGAGTCATACTAAGAAGAATCGGCCACTCGTTGTAGTTTGACATTGTCAATGGAGATGTACCTGTTATCCTTGCGACCAGGAAGTGGAGGTAAAATGACTGTTCCTGTACTCTGCACATCAAGCACTGGAACAGGTGCACGATAAGAGGGGCCAAACTCCTTCTTATTCTCCACCGTCTCACGGACCAGGTCACCAACTCGAGGTAGCCAGCCAACTACAAGAATCTGAAGTGCAGCATCAGTTGTGGAGGGCAAGTGTTCCTTTGCAAGACTGTCTCGAGCCTCTTGTAGATTCTGTAACACAGCAGAATGATCATCTACATCAAAGGGTGCGGACGACGACGCCATGTCAAGACCATCAAGGTCCGGGACAAACACTTTTATGCCAAAGAGCATTTCGTATGGGGTCCGCCCACCCAGAGACTTTCTAGGGAGATTATTAAGTGCATGTTGAACGCTAATGGGCCAACTAGCTCCTGCCAGTACCTAAAACCCTAGCTGTCAAGGATTGCTTTAAGTCAAAGTTCATTCGTTCCACAACACTATTGCTCTCAGGCCGGTATGGAGACGAAAACTTGACTTGTACCCCCAAGGACCTCATGGCATCCTTGTACGCCTTAGAGGCGAACGCCAGATCCTGGTCCGAAAGGAGGGTATCACATGTGAAAATTCCCACAAAGACAGGCGAATCCCTGATGACAGTTCGAGCATCAGCACTCCTTTGCGGCCAGACCCATAGAAAACGTGTGCACGAATCCACTGCAACTAAGATGTACTTATACGCAGTATCAGAGGAGAAAGGACCGCAGTTATCCAAATAAACACACCCAAGTGGTTTATTAGATATATACAACTGTGTTTGAGGTGGACGTGCAGCAGTCGAAGGTTTAATCTGCTGGCAAATGTCACAATTAAGGACATAATCACGAGTCTGTTTATATAATCCGCGCCACCAGTAACGTTGTTGTAAGATAGTAACAGTCGATGAGATGCCTGCATGGGCTGAAGCCATACCTTCATGAGCGGCTGTTATCAAAGCAAGTCTGCGGTCCGCGTTTGGAATCAACCTGTCACCAACGTCGTTAATTTTCACATAGGGAACTTTATCAGGACTTAAATGATAAGAGTATTTAAAAGGGAAACCCCGAGGGTAATTATCACCCTTCTCTATTGCAGCAATAGCTTGCCAAGATGTCATCATCAATCTTACTTTTGGATCTTGTAACTGCTGCTACTAGATATGTTGCCACTGCTGTTTTTGCTGCTTCATCAGCTAAACTGTTGCCAACAGCGTGTACCCCTAAGCGCTGGTGACCAAGAGTATGAATTACATTCACGAGCGGCAAACGTTGTTTAAGTTCTGCTACTCGCACCCAAAGTATTTTATGTTTGATTGTGCTACCTTTGGAATCATGATATTCATTTTGAGACCAAAAGAATAAATTGCCGTTGAAAGATTGAACACAGTAGTATGAGTAACTAACAATAAGAGTAGTCACTCGAGGATCAGCAAACTCCAGTGCAAGCACCAGAGCACGTAGCTCTACCAACTGGGCGGTACAATCACCCAATGTCTGCGTATGCATGACATCAGACTTGAATTCTCCATTCATAAAACTACCAGCCACTATTGCACAGGCACTGAATAAGCAAGCTTAGATTCCGTCACCGGTTGCGCCGAACCGTCAGTGTAAATGATACAATGGTGATCCTCAAGCGGGCACAAGGACAGAGGAGCTGGAGGAACAAATTCATACTGCAAATACTCCTGAGTCTGCAATGAGGCATCAAAGATGAAAGTGACTTCCGGAGACGTCAAAGAAGTGGCCCATTGTATCCAACGTGGATGCAAAACTTTAGAATTCGGTACATAGGCCTTCGTCACTGCCTCAAGGGCAGGATACGGTTTGACAACCAACATGCGTTTCCCTTGCGACAGCGCTCTCTCTTTCAGAATCGCCATCTGTACTGCAGTTAACACTTTCTCTACTG
This sequence comes from Triturus cristatus, assembly GCF_964204655.1. Lineage (NCBI taxonomy): Eukaryota > Metazoa > Chordata > Amphibia > Caudata > Salamandridae > Triturus > Triturus cristatus. The sequence continues at coordinate 790,833,236 of NC_140590.1, forward strand.
TGGAAAAGCACATTTCAGCCGAAGTGTACAAGTGTGACTTGTAAGCAATTGGGTCCATGTCCCCTTCATTAAATGTCAAGTACGTGAAACCCACTGCGCCAGGCACAATTCTGATTACTAGATTTGTGTGGTTATCACGTGTCAATAAGTATTTAGAAGCAAGAAGATGAGCCTGCAAAGAGTGCAGAATAGCTGAATGTTCTGGCAGCCAGCTCGATTTGGTAAAAGTAGGTTGCACCAAGGCATGTAGCGGCTTGATACACTGGGCATAATCGGTAATGTAAGTACGCCTGAAATTCAAAAAGCCCAGCAAAGATTGTAGTTTTTTCAGAGTTGTCGGAGCACGCAAACATGCGCATTTCTCCAGAAAGTGAGGTGCTAAACCTCGTTCTTCGTTGTTGAGTTCATAGCCCAAAAACAACACTGTATACTCTGCAATATGTGATTTCGCAAAGTTAAATATGTAACCGAAGTCTGCAAACATGACAATGATGCGGTCAACGCAACACAGATGCGGCCATAATTCATCGTCTGTGAGATAAATATCATCAACATACGAGTACGCATCAGGGTCAATGCTCTCCAACAGAGAGACTACACGTGCGGCAAAGATGGCAGGACTTTTTTTGCAGCACATGGCTAATCTTTTAAACTGTTTTTGTTTGCCATCAGAAGCAAAGGCTGTCTATTGACTACTAATAGAGGACAGGTTATGGGTATTAAAGCCATTGGAGATGTCAAGTGTGGTCTTAAACCTTTTTCTCACGAGACTATCTACGAGGGCAGAACTGTGGGTGTTTTGTACCGCGTATATCCGACAATGAGAGTTCAAATGCCGTTAATCCAAAACTAGGCGGTACGACCCATCAGGTTTGGTTACAGTAAAAAGAGGATTATTCATGGGTGACACACATGTTTCAATTACACCTTGATATTTCAATTGTTCAAGGATTTCTGTGACGTGAGATCTAGCTTCTCGGCGCATGGGATATTGGGGTTGTGGCTGTACCGTAACGAAATCTCATGGCTTGGTGATAATTTTCCCACCCAACCTGTGTACGGTACAATGCCGGACCAAGCTTGTGCCCACTCTTCTGCAAAAATATGAGCTTGCTCCTTCGGCACAGTGTGCGCAAAAGATGGGAGGATTACCTCCTCCCCTCTGGGAGTGGCCAAAACAAAAGCTTGGGGCCAGTCCACCTCTGCTAGCAAAATGTCATATGTAGAGGTCAGATTTTCCCAAAAAATCCCTTTTATGGTACGTTGTATGTCACCTTCAATTAAAAGGACTATGTCATATAGTCTGTCAGGGGGAGCCACTCTAGTATCAGCAGTTTCTACAGTAATAAACGTGTCAGTTGCTCTTGCCTTCAGATATGGACGCAGTGCTTGCCGCACTATTGTAACCTCCGCTGCGCTGTCTAGCAGCGTTAGTGTCCATGTCAGGTTCCGAAGCTGTGTTCTCAATATATGTGGCATACCTCACTGTTAGTGCAGCAACTTTCTTTTTCTGACACAGAGGTAATTGACGTGCAAAGTCGTCCTGCTTACCTTTACCATCAGCCGGACGGGGCTGCTCGCATCCTGGAGGGGCACCCCAACCTCTGCCACGATCACCTCCACCAGACTGTGAGACTGATGTTTCCTGTGAAGAACGAGGAGAACGTTGATCAGGAACCTGAAATCTATCAGGAGACCTAATTATTGTGCGATTGCGCAATTGATATGTGCGTTCAGTAGTTACTGGTTTTGGCGATGCTGGACGAGACCCCTGTTTCTGTTGCTGCTTCCCCTGTATCTTAGTTTCAGAATTTTGTTTAGGAAAAGCTGGACGGTCATCTTTAGTAGACTTAACCATCTGAGTTTGCGGTTGTGCTGTTGTTTTAGCAAAATGCTTAACCCCCAAACTATTGCGGCCAATGGTCTTATAAGCCTCCTCAATAATTTTCAGTAACTGCCGGGGTTTATCGTCGTCGTCGACGAGGAGCAAGGCATTCGACACCTGAAAGTTAACCGCATCTCCCTTGACGTTAGCAAGGATGAGATCAGCAACTACTTCGAACACGCCGACAAGCCTCATACCCAACTCGACTGCCGCCTCCGGACCGTGCTCATCCTGAACACGCTTGCTCACGGAGGGCAGTACAGTCATAGACGGTGTGCCGAAGCACTTTGTGTAGAGTGCTGCAAACACTTTACCCCAGTTCTCACAATCTGATACCTCTGGGACTAAGTCTTTCTGCAAACTAATGGTAAGGATCCTGTGTTTTTCCACAGGAGTAGAATTTGGAAATACTCTAGGTTACGCACCTGCGTTGTTACGAGAGGTACCAGACCTGATATGATTTTAACAGCCTACACTAGCAACCCTACACTCTTCCTACTCCCTGCTGACGAGAGGCAACAACCTCGAAACACGTGTCCAGGGATGGCTAACGCTACTCTGACTTGCACGCACCACTGAGCATAGGCGTACCCGCCGACGCTGACTACAGGGACCACAGTTCATTGGGGTAACACGTTGGTAGGTAAGCAGTGTGCGACCATTTTGTTTAGTTATTTAGTGGCTCCCTGAGCCCCGAGAGCCGACGGGCTCTAGGTTACGCACCTGCGTTGTTACGAGAGGTACCAGACCTGATATGATTTTAACAGCCTACACTAGCAACCCTACACTCTTCCTACTCCCTGCTGACGAGAGGCAACAACCTCGAAACACGTGTCCAGGGATGGCTAACGCTACTCTGACTTGCACGCACCACTGAGCATAGGCGTACCCGCCGACGCTGACTACAGGGACCACAGTTCATTGGGGTAACACGTTGGTAGGTAAGCAGTGTGCGACCATTTTGTTTAGTTATTTAGTGGCTCCCTGAGCCCCGAGAGCCGACGGGCTCTAGGTTACGCACCTGCGTTGTTACGAGAGGTACCAGACCTGATATGATTTTAACAGCCTACACTAGCAACCCTACACTCTTCCTACTCCCTGCTGACGAGAGGCAACAACCTCGAAACACGTGTCCAGGGATGGCTAACGCTACTCTGACTTGCACGCACCACTGAGCATAGGCGTACCCGCCGACGCTGACTACAGGGACCACAGTTCATTGGGGTAACACGTTGGTAGGTAAGCAGTGTGCGACCATTTTGTTTAGTTATTTAGTGGCTCCCTGAGCCCCGAGAGCCGACGGGCTCTAGGTTACGCACCTGCGTTGTTACGAGAGGTACCAGACCTGATATGATTTTAACAGCCTACACTAGCAACCCTACACTCTTCCTACTCCCTGCTGACGAGAGGCAACAACCTCGAAACACGTGTCCAGGGATGGCTAACGCTACTCTGACTTGCACGCACCACTGAGCATAGGCGTACCCGCCGACGCTGACTACAGGGACCACAGTTCATTGGGGTAACACGTTGGTAGGTAAGCAGTGTGCGACCATTTTGTTTAGATACTGCTTCCAGCTGGTCAAATTTCTCAGCAAGCCAATAAGGCATATCGTCCTTATTCTGGGGGCACTTGCCCATTACTGAATTAACCTTGACGGGACTAATAGTGATCCCGGCGGTCCAACTGGTTGCATCACAACCCCAGGTGCCCCCACCTGGACATTGCAAGAGACATATTGCACTAAAGCCCTATGCACCGCAATCAAGACAGTATGGAGTGGACGTAAGTCATCCAGCGGGGCTAGCAAATATTGTGTATGTGGTGTGAACCCGGCCAAGACTGGCCAAGTGGCCCCAGGAATGGACAAGGGACCTAGCCGAACCGGAGTAACGGTGTGGGGGAGGGCGCCGTTAAACCAAATACGATGCTGCCAAGCTGAAATCGGAATTTCCTGCATCCTATACGGTGTGTAATTAGCTGGAACTGCCGTTGGAGTGTATGCATGAAACGTCTTATCATCCCCATTCACCTCCAGTAAGCAGTAGTCAGTAATCCAAAAAGAAACCTTTTTAATTGTCAAGCTTGAATGAACCTATCAGTCAACTATATAGGCAGGTTTAAACAGTCACTCCTGTCAACTGGAAACAAGAGTAAGGGTGTTGTGGACAAATATAAGCACTACTAAAGTGTCTCAATCATAAGTCCAAAACGTTAGGTGCGCCATGTTGCGGGGACTCTGCTCATGCACAGAACTATGCGCAGGAAACCAGGACCTCAGTGAATTGTGGTGTACCAAAAAACTCACCTCAGTACCTAGAACCCCTATCCGACTAGCATCAGTGTCTCATTCGTTCTCCGTATCATATCGAAGCTACCAATGATTAGGCAACCCAGAACAAGCGACTTAGAATACTCTCAGGAATGGTGGGAATCAAGAACACCTTTTCGTTATTGTTCTCATATCAGTCCACAACGTGAGTAATCAGAGACAGGGAAAAGTTTAAAATGTTTATTTTTAACTACGTGCTCTAAGGTGCAGTAGATTGGCTAACATAAGCAAAAAAAATGATTAGAAATAAAGCCATCAGCATTGTTACAATACCATAAAAAACAAAGAGAGAAACCATTTTACAATGATAGTGGAAACAGGTCCATTAATACCTTGTGTTCCACCCTCCCCTGGCTAGTAAGCTAGTCTTATAATAATATTAGAAGGTCTCTAGGTTTGAATGGGGAACCCCATACCTCAAACATCAGCTTAGGTGAATCACATCACAGGATCAGCACTGCTCTCTGTATTTTGAAAGATTTTCTCCAAGTGTGTCAGAATCATGCATGCAAATGCAATATTAAAGGCACCCGAGTTTCAGATATTTGCAGCTGTGTGCCTGTTGTGTCTAGAGCGTGGGCTGATCAACCTGAATTCAACAGCATACATTGTTATTTGACCTTGATGGTTTCTGCACACAGTGTTCAGACTAGGGTCGCGGTGCACGTCTAGGGATGTGAACCACAGACCGTTCTCATGTGAAGAAAAGCAAGCAAGCAGCTTTACTTGTAATAACAACTACCTGTAGTGTCGTGTGCAAAAGCAGCAAAGTGGCAAGATGGTGTTAACATCTAAAATGCTTATGCTAACATAGCAATGTATGTAGACAAAACCCTGTCTTCACTACAAGAAGTTTTGTCGGGAGGAGGGGAGGTGAAACCAGAGGAAGCACAGAGGACGAAGGGGGGCTCGAGCGTGAGGCCAGGACACAAAGCAGTTTCCCGTCCAGGCACGTGCACATCTCCTGTCCGAGATGATCTGGAGCCGACGGAGCCGTACACATGCACATCGCCTGTCTGGGCGCGCAAATGTCCTGTCCCCCTTCCGGAGACACCGTGCGTGTGCATATCGCCTGTCCAGGCATGCACATGTCCTGTCCCCCTTCCGCCAAGAAACCAGCAACAATAGTTCTCTCCAAGGCGAGCAGCGCACATGCGCTGTGTCGCTAGGCGAGACCTAAAAAGGATAAAAGGATGTTCTCTGCATGTCCTTTCATACTTGTTTTCAAGCACTGGTATAAACCTTCACATGTACTTTTACACTTTTTTGTAAACCGGGATCATTTATTGGGTTACTGCTTTGTTGGTAATGAGGACCAATTTATTATCCACCCTCTCTGTTAAAAAAAAATTCTCGTCTCAATGCATTCGCAGTTTATCGAACTTTTGTGCTGCTATTCATGAGGAATGACTAGTTAGTAGTCATCTAGCTGACCAGCGTGTCAAAGACAGTATGTTTTAAATTGCCGATGATATCGTTTTTAACAGGTATGAATGCAATGTTTATTTTATTATTAAATCCATTTTCAATTTGTAAAAGTTTTAAATAACCACAAACAAATTATATATGGATCATAGTGTTTATTTCTATTTATTGTGCTTTGTGTTATTCTTGGCTTCTCTCTGTTTCATCCTTTACTTATCTGTGCCTCTTTCTGTGCGCTGTTTTCTGTATCTTCCCCTTTAAACATTTCTATCTCTGTATTATTATTTTTCTTTGGCTTTCTCTGATTGTTCGACTTTGTCTCCTTTTCCAACCTTCCCTTTGGTTTCCTCTGCTTCTCTCTATGTGTGTTTTTGTTTCTCGTGTGATTTACTTCACTGCTTCTTTTCGATGCATTATGCCTTTCTCTATGTTTTTCTCTGACTCCTACGTGCCTTTCTGTTCTCTCCCCCCCTTTACAGATCCAGTGATTACTGCATCCCTCAGGTGCCTGTGATTTCCTTTTTTCATGGCTTACCGAGCTCTTTACTTCACCTTAAACTGTACATCGGAATTCCTGCATTTAGTCAATGGAGTTTATTTATCAAAGCGGTTTCATTCCAGCCCATCAATAAACTCCAAACCTCCAGCCATGTCCCATGCAAATAATCCATAATGTAATTGCAAGGTGAGGCCATCATTACAGCCCATCAATAAAGAGCTTTAAGTGACTACTGAAGGGTCCATGGAGCTCAAAGGAGACTGAGTGCTGAGGCCTGGGGAGGAGGAGGAAGGTCACACGGGGCGACGCAGGGGCGGGAGGGAGCAGGGAGGGAAGAGTGGAGAGGAAGTAGAAAACAAAGAGTGCAGAAGAAGGGTGAAGGGAGAGGGAACACAGCTTGATGGGAGGGAGGAGCTGAGAACGGTCAAGCAGTTTGTTTGTAACAAACTTACTGCAGGTCACAACTTCGAATCTCGGCACAGCCTACTCAGCTGTCACTTTACAGGCCTACAAAAATACGAATAATTGTAGTTAATCATGCCACCTTTTATTTACAATTCTAAAAATGTCAAACCTGCAGGAGCACGAGCCACACCAAAATATGTTATTGCTGCAAGGGACACATGGAAAGGCAAGGAGACCCGTCTTAAAACTGGGCCTTTGGGAGAGAAACACACATCCGCCGAAAACACGAAGGCCCCTCCTCTCTCAAAGTCCATGCTGTCCTAGTTAAGTAGGTTTCACAAATGCAGGTGGCCTGGTGTACAAACACAGCCAGTGGCCCCTCAGCCACCCGGGACACTGTCCCCTCGTGTCCCTGATGCCTGACGACGACGTCATGTACTGTACTGAATTCCACCCTTGATCGCATTTATTTGTTCTCTGTGCCGGTGACGTCACCCACATAAGAGATACGTTTCTCAAAGTCATTGAGGGTGACTGTGGCAGGTGTTTGTAGCGTAGTTCACTGTTCCGTCGTTTAACCCTGGGTTGGGAGTCCTTCCAAGGTTTCTCTGTGGCGAGGAAGACTATGATTCGGAGTAATGAAGATTACCGGTAAGTAACCGAGTCAGTACCTTCCTCCTCCATCTTCCTCGTCACAGTCACCTAGGAGCGTATACCCAAGCACCATACGAAACAAAAAAGAACACCGACACCCAAAAAGATGCAAAGGAAATGTATTCGCAGACAATCATAGTCAGTGAACAGCAGCAAGGACAGCAGAGACAAAATCCCCAGAAAACACCTCCCCCATCCTCAGCTGATGATGGGAGATGATGGTATGAGGGGAGGGCCAAGTCGCTGCCGCCCCTGGTGGAACGCCCCTGAATGGCAGGAGGAAGAGAAAGCCCCAAAGGAAGATAGGCCAAGGAAATAGCGGACCCAACCCAACGCGAAAGAGTAGCTGTCGTAGGGCGATGACCCGGCCAGGCAACACCAAAAGTGACAAACAAAAATCCACCTAGTGAAAGGAGGTGGTCTGCTCAAGGTAAGTAACAAGAGCCCTTGTTAAATCCAGCGAATGAAGCAGAATTTACTCCGCTGTAGAGGGGTTAGGAAAAAAGGCAGGAAGAACAATATCCTGGGACAAATGGAAAGGAGAGGAAACCTTGGGAAGAAAGGCTCGGTCAGGGTGAAGGACCACCTTATAAGGAAAAAAACGCAAGAAGGGAGGATGGGAAAGCAAGGCTCCAAGCTCCCCCACACACCTCTCAGAGGTAATAGCCACTTGAAAATTCACCTTCAGGGTAAGAAACTCAACAGACACAGAAGGCAGGGGCTCAAACAGGGAGTGCTGCAAAGCAAGAAGAACCAGAGGGAGATTCCTGGGGGGCACAGAAGAAGCAACAACAGGGCACTGGAGAAAGAAACTGTGAAGAGGGCGAGAAGCCAAGGGCTCAAAGAAGAGGTAAGAGGTCCGCATGACAGCCTTAAAACAGCCTTAATGGCGGACCACTGGCTGCGGAGCGTAGAAACCGACAGCCCCATCAAGAAACCATCCCGGAGGAACTTAAGAACAGGACCCCCCTCACAAGAGTCAGGGACGAACCCCCTCGAAGAACACCAAGCACAGAAATTCCTACAGTGACATTCATAAACCCGCAGGATACTGACCTTCCTAGAATTCTGAATGGTTTGTGCCACCTCTGAGGAACAACCCAATGAGACTAGCCTTTGCCTATTAATTTCCAAACCCCCAACGCCAACTAACTGAGTGCCCGGTGAGACAGGAGAGGATACCGGAGCAGAGAAGGGGACAGCCGAAACCTCCAAGGGGGCGCAACAGCCAAACAGAGCAGGAGGGGAAACCATGCTTGGCAAAGCCAAAACGGGGCCACCAACAGCATAACCACCCCTTCCTTCCTGATCTTTGCCAACACCCTGCTGAGAAGGGGAAAGGGAGGAAAGGCAAAGAGAAGACCCTGAGGCCAAGGGAAACTCAGGGCTTCCACCCCCATGCATCCCTGCAAGGAAGAAGGGTGCAAAACCTTGGCAAAAGAGCATCTTGAGGGGAGGCAGAGAGATCCAACCAAGACCTCCCGAACTTAACCGAAATCTTCCAAAAAACTAGAGGAGACAGGGACAGCGAAAACTGCGGAAGGGAATAGGCGACTCAGTTGATCCACACGCCCATTCTCCCTCCCTGGCAGATAGATCGCCATCAGACCCAGCAGGTTGGCATCCGCCCAGGCCCCAATCTGATCAGCAAGGAGAGCCAAAAGCAGAGAACGTGTTCCCCCTAAATGATTCAAATAGGCAAGCGCCTTGAACACCGCTGCCAGTTCCTCCCAATTTGAAGACATCCATCTCTCTGTGGGAGTCCAAGGACCCTTAGAAGAAAGAGAACCAAGGGTGACCACTTAACCCCAGGGGTTTCCATCGGTCATCAGGTAACAGGAGAATCCAAGGGCACCTCCTTTGCCGGGTTGTCCGGCAGCAGCCACCAGCGCAGCTGGAGAGAAATGGTGGGAGTCACCGAAACTGAGGCATTGTAATCCTGGGACCTCAGATTCAAGTGAGACAGAAGGTGATACACCAGATGGAAGAGGTGTCTGTGAGCCCAAGGAACCAGGAAAAGGGAAGCAGCATGTCCCTCTGAACCCACAACCAGTCTCTTGTGGAAGCCGACAGGGTAGACAGGTGGGACTCCAGATGAGACCTAAGCCGAAGCTGGCGAGCCGGAGAAAGAAACACCATCCCCAACCGGGTATTGAACAGAGCGCCGATGAGTTGGAGCTCCTGTGATGGGATGAGGTGGGACTTGCTGAGATTCACAAAGAACCCATGGTAATCCAGCCAATTCCACATAATTCCTCCTTGGCCTTAAGGAAAGACGAGGAAGAAATTAGCCAGTCATCAAGGTAGGGAAACAAAAGCACTCCCCGTGCATGCAACAGACCCACCAGGGGAGCCAGGACCTTCGTGAACACCCGAGGGGCTGAGGTCAAACCCAAAGGGGAGGACACAAAATTGGAAATGTTGTCCCAGGGCAAAGAATCTCAAATACCTCTGGAAGAGAAGATGCACAGGAATATGGAAATAAGTATCCAAGCGATCCAAGCATAACAGAAAAGCCCCAGGAGAAACAAGGGGCAGAATATTCTGCAAACGCACCATCTAGAATCTCTGGTAAGGCACATAGGCATTCGTGGTCTTGAGATCCAGAACAGGGCGGAAACCACCCCCGACGCCTTCCATACCAGGAACTTCAGAGAGTAACAACCCTGATTCAACTCGTTCACCGGAACAGGAATGAAGGCACCCTTCTGGAGGAGTTCCAAATCTCCTGCCTTAAACCCAGCAGTGTGAGAGGATCCCGAGGAGTCGGGATGAAAAGATCTGGAGGCCGAGAAGAGAAGTCGATAGAATAACCTTTGATCACCAGGAATCGGTGACGTCGCTTGTCCAAGCGGACGAAAATTGTCCAATTCGGCCGATAACCCCGAGATAGTGAAATTGGCAAGAGCAGCTCCCGTGGGCTGGTGCCAGTATTTATCAGAGAAGGGGGTGCCACAGCCACGTCCCCTCCCACGAAAGGTCTGGGAGGGTCCCTTCCCAGCCAAGGGGGATTCCCAAATGCTCACCGATAACCAAACCCCAACCTCTCACTGCAGGCTGTAGAGGTGTCAGGAGTTTACGATCCTCCTCTGACATCTTCAGCAGATCCTCCAGTTGAAGGCCAAACAATTTAGCCCCATCAAAGGGCAAACGTGACAGGAGGGCCTTGTGGGAGGCCTCTGCCTTCCATGACCTCATCCAGATATGCTGCCGAGCCGCAACAATGGAACCAGAAATGGCTGCCGCAGCGGATAGAAAGTCTAAGGTAATGTCAGACAAGAAGTGTATCTGCAACTCCATAAGAGACAGACAAGAATTGACATCATCCCCTTTGCTGAAGGTCCTCTGACAAGGCCTGAAAATCATGCACGAGCGACTGAAACGCATACAAGGCATATGCACCAGCCCTGATGGAAAAGTTAGGGGCAGAGTAAGCCGGCTTAGCAGCACTGTCCACCTTTTTATCAACCGGGTCACCAGGAGAGGCATCCTCTGATATGTTCGAACCACTGGAAGCAAGGCCCACCTTCAGAAAGTCCACCTTCACTTGAGGGGGGGGAACTCAGCCGGGAAATTCTAAAGAGGGTACTTCTTTGCGAGGTACCGAGGGAGCCCAGCCTTCTCGACATCAGACCGTTCCCTGCATAAAAGACCACGGATGGCCTTATGGCTGGGAAGAGCATCAGGTCCCTTCCGGCGGTACTAAGAAAAAAATCCTCCTCCTCATCCAGAGGAACTACAGTTTGAAAGGCCAATTTGTCCTTCAAGTGAGTCATCACCTCCCTCAATTCAGCACCCTTAAGAATGCGTCCCCGCTGTTCCTCATCCGAACCATCAGAGTGTGGGTCAGGCTGAAAAGAAACTCTGGGTACTTTAGACACCGAACCACAAAAGCAGAATCCACTTCCTTATTGATCATGGCCCAAAGGACATCAAGATCCATGCCCACAGGCTGCTGGGAGGAAGCAGGCTCTGACTCAGAACCAGAAGACTGATGCTTACTCTTCTCAGAGCGTTTACCCTCCATGGCTGCCCCCAAAAACACAACTGTCAACATGGAGGAAAAACTACTACCTTAAATACTGGAGAGAGACGCCATTGCCAAGCAACAGGCTCCGACCCTGTGACGCGGCACTTCCAAAGACGGCAATCATGTGTCCATAACCTCCCCAGGGAACCGCCTCACGGGGGAGCCACTTCCAGCAGGGATGTCAGCCATTGCAGGTATGTGCGGTAGGCAGACAGCCCAAGTTGCGGGAATGCCCAGGTGCCCGGCGTGAGAGTAGAGGCACACAACCTCCATGTAATGCAGCCTGCATGGAGAATGGGGAAAGTGCGCATGACTGGTGTGGGTAGCCCGAGAGGGCCGACCAAACAGTCATTGTGCACTTAGGAGTGGGCAAACCACTCCTTCCCTGGTCTGCTCTGAGAGCAGAGCAGCCCCGTCCACCCACCCGCCCACAAATCAGCATAAAGCATAAAATGATAATACCTTTATGCTATTATCATTTTATCTTTCTCTTCTTTCTCGCACTGCTTAAAAGCAGTGGGGCGATGCTCCTCCGCCATAGTAGAGGATCCGCCACTTTCAAATGGTGTATGATGTCACTTCCGCTACCCCAGGCCTTTTGATGAATTGATGTTCATGCAGTAATAGAGCAATGGAGGTGTGCAAAAGCACTTATTTCACTGCTGAGTGGTCCAGCCGCATACAGCAGTTGCCTTGCCCTCCAAAAATAAAAATAAAAACATTTTTGTAAGGACCACAGGGGGTAGGGGAGCAACAGAAGAGTGCGTGGGGACAGGTGAAGGTGAAGCAATGGAGGGTGGATATTTGAGGAGAAGACTGATGGCAGAACTAGGATTGGACTTTATCAGTGATGGGGCTAGGGCTCAGAAAATCAGGGTAAATCATTAAGTGACAGCAATTGAATAGCCTTCTTCTCATCTAACGAATGACATCCCTCTGTAGACAAGCTAGTGCGCAAGATGGCGGCTCACAAATCCTACTCTACTGTGACTTCTTACTATTTTGCCTTTAGTGGCTCTCTCGGGGCAGCACTTGCTAGCAAAAACAAGTCAACGCTTTTTTTAAATAATATTTGAGGAATGTTTAACTTTCTCCAAAATATTGTTGGACTGGAAATAACTCAACTGTGAACACAGGTATTGATAATTCCACAAAATTTCAATTCTTTTAGCATATTTTGGCAATTCATTACATTCCCCAAATATTCTATAATTGTAACAAACTCAAGTTTACAGATAGGTATTCTTAGTGGCAAGGCTTTAAGTTTGGCTCGCCCTTACCGGTCCTGGACCCGGCTGTAATTAAAAATGGATCTTGAAATGGGTCACTATTGGGCACCATATTAATATTCATAACACTACAGGAAAAAACACAAATCCATTTCTGAACAATGACTGTAAAAACTATTAAGGTAATTTATGTCAATTATGTAGTTCCCTTTTACATTTAACATATTTTACTTAATCTTGCATTCCCTTAGAGTGCTGCTGTTTCCTGCTTGTTGTGTTTTTATAATTGTTTAAATGTATCAAATTTCTCTTGAATAGTGAGTACTGTGAACAAGACACCTCTAGGTGACTGTATGCGCCCTGTTTCTGGGTGGGTGTTTATAATGGACCACGGATTGAGAGCTCTGGTGTTGAGGCTGAAGGTAGTGCAAGTTCAGTGGGTCATAAATGTGTTCAGAACATATGCTCATTCAATCCTTGGCTTCTCTGCACAGCTCACAGAGTCATAGTTCTGTGTGCCAGTGGTAATTGTGATTCTATGTGAAAGTGTGTAAAGGGGGTACATAGTTGTTAAAATATTGTCAGGGTGAAAATAAAATGCAGTGCTTACAAGTGAAGATGTGTGTTGTGTATTTGGAGTAGATGGTGGGGCGAAAGAGTTGCAAGAAAGTTCATGCAGGAAAGTGAAAAGAGGGCATTGTAGAGGAATTTGATCGTATGAAATACATGCAGACAGATGATTTCAGAAAGATGTAGAGAGAAAAAGGGCATAAGTGTCTCACAGAATGTAAGACTGCAGAGGAAAGTGGTGTGAAGGGAGGAACGGAAGAGACTAAGGTGCTGAGAAGAGCACTATCTCTTCCACAGACATTAGTAATGTTTATTTCACAGTCTCTTATTTTCAATCAATCAATCAATCAATGTATCAATTAATCAATCAGGGGTTTATATAGCGCAGCGACTCACCTGGATCGGGTTTCAAGGCGCTGAGGGAAAAGGGGACGTTTTGCAGATTTTGGAGGTCACTGAGTTCCATCGAAAAGCCAGGTCTTGAGGCCCTTTAGGAACTTAGGGAGTCATGCAGTCTGTCTGAGGTGGACACGTAGGGGGTTCCATGCCTTGGCCATGAGGAGGGAGAAGGAGCGTCCTCCTGTTCTGCTTTTCTTGATCCAGGGAACCGTTGCGAGGGAGAGCTGGGCCGAGCGGAGAGAACGCGGGGGGCGTGGAAGGCGATGCTGTGGTTCAGTTTGGTGGTTCCAGTGTTATGGAGGGCCTTATATGCGTGGGTCAGAAGTTTGAAGGTGATTCTCTTCTTGACGGGGAGCCAGTTTAGGGACCAGAGGTGTTGGTTGACGTGGCTGTGGCGCAGTAGTTTGAGGACTAGTCTGGCGGCGGCGTTCTGGAGTTTGCGGGTGAGGTTATTGTTGATCCCGGCGTAGAGTGCGTTGCCGTAGTCCAGTCTGCTGCTGATGAAGGTGTGTGTAAAAGTTTTCCTGTGTTCGGGGAGGACCCACTTGAAGGTCTTACAGAGAAGGCAGACGGTGTGGTAACAGGGGGAAGTGATGGCATTGATCTGTCGGTCCATTTTGAGTTCGGAGTCCAGGATAATGCAGAGGTTGCGTGTCTGGTCTGTGGGGGTGGGGGGGTTCCCCGAGGGCGCGGGGCCACCAGCTGTCATTCCAGGCATCAGGGTTCGGGCCCATGATGAGTACCTCGGTTTTGTCCGTGTTGAGTTGAAGGCAGCTGCTCTTTATCCATTTGGCGACAGCTTCCATTCCATCTTGAAAGTTGCATTTGGTGATGTTGGGTTCGTTGGATAGGGAGAGGATGAGTTGGGTGTCGTCTGCGTATGATGTGATGTTGAGTCCGTGTGCTCTGACGATGGATGTGAGTGGGGCCATGTAGATGTTGAACAGGGTTGGGCTGATGGAGGATACTTGTGAAACTCCGCAGGTGGTTGGGGCCGGTTCTGAGAGAAAAGGAGGGAGTCGGACCCATTGCGTTCTGCCGGAGTGGAAAGAGAGAATCCAGTTGAGGGCCTTGTTCCGGATTCCCGCGTCGTGAAGTCTGCAGTCTAGGGTGCTGTGAGAGACAGTGTCGAAGGCTGCGGTGAGGTCTAGGAGGATGAGGGACACAGTCTCTCCTCTATCAAGGAGGGCGCGGATGTCGTCTGTTGCTGCGAGAAGTGTGGTTTCGGTGCTGTGGTTCTTCCTGAAGCTTGATTGGGAGGAGTCGAGGATGTTATTTTCTTCAATGAAGGCGACGAGTTGGCTGTTGACAGCTTTTTCCATGACTTTGGCCAGTCACAGGAGTAGGGAGATCGGTCTGAAGTTCTTGAGGTCGGTGGGGTCTGCTGAAGGTTTCTTCAGAAGAGGGTTGATCTCGGCGTGTTTCCAGTCGTTAGGGAAGGAGGCAGTCTCCAAGGAGCGGTTGCGTTGAAGCTCGGGCGATGATGTCTGCGGCTCTGCAGTAGATGTGGTGGGGGCAGGGGTCTGTGGGGGCCCCAGAGTGGGTAGTCTTCATTAATCTCCGAGTGTCTTTGATGCTGAGGGTGGTCCAGCTGTCTAGTGTCGGCTGCGTGCTGCTGGGGGTGCTGGGAGGGGGTTCCTCGTGGGGGTTGTTGTCGTCGAAGTTATCATAGATGGTCATGATTTTGTGATGAAAGAAAGTGCTGAGTCTTTCACAGAGGTCCTGGGAGGGAGTGATGTCTGTGCACTCGCTGTTGGGTTGGGCGAACTCTTTGATGATGCTGAAGAGTTCCTGGAGATTCTGTCCTGAAGTGCTTTCTTCCTGGAGAGTCTGATGAGCTTGTGGTGGGCAGCGGTAGCTGTTTTGAAGTTGTTGAGGTCTGTCGGGGTTTTGGAGTTCCTCCACAGTTTTTCAAGATGTCTGCAGGTGCGTCTGGAGTTTTGGAGTTCGGTGGAGAACCAGCTGGCTTTCTTGGTGTGGCGCTTGGAGGCTTTCTTGAGGGGGGCGATGGTGTTGGCACAGTCGGTGATCCCGTTGTGTGGAGTGCGGGCGGCGGTGGTGGGGTCATCGTCTGTGGTGGTGGGAGCAGAGCTGCCGAGGACGGCGGCAAGCTGGTCGTCGGAGATCTTGTTCCAGTTTCTGCGCTGGAGCTGATGCGGGCATCTGCGGGGTTGTTGGATTTGAAGGGAAGTGAACACAGTGGTGGTCCGTCCATGGGAGTTCAGAGGTGTGGCTGAAGGTAATGGAGTTGCCTGCTGTGAAAACGGGATCGAGAAAGTGCCCAGCTGTGTGCGTTGGTTCTGGTACTATATGCTTGAGTCCTCTGGTGTTGAGGTTGTCCAGGAGGGAGGTGGAGTTGGGGTCCTCACGGTTGTCGAGGTGGAAGTTAAGGTCTCCTAGAAGCGTGAAATCGGTTGAGCTGATGGCATGCGGTGTGATGATGTCGGTGATGGAGGCGGAAAAAGGAGCGCAGGGTCTGGGGGGGTCTGTAAATGAGGGTGCCTCAGAGGGTGGAGGA